>NC_090443.1:627463587-628780587 GCF_031143425.1 Pleurodeles waltl | reverse complement strand
TAGCATGAAGATGATGACAAGGACATTCTCATGTCACACTGGAAACATATCAACAATGCAGACTTCACCATGTGTAAATTGTCCTAATGGAATCATGAGGGTAGTACTCATTTTACATCAGTAGAAGCCATGAGTCCTTTGTATATTGGAGAGGCCCTCAACATGTTGCCCAAAGGGAAGCTACATAGCCGTCTCCAATTTGATTATTCAAACCCAGATATCCGTGGATGAATAGTTGTACCCAATCACATATGGGTCCATGATGCATGCCAACAGTCATGTAATGAACCTTCCCCATTTCACATGTGCAGATCACTTTGCTACAGGATGCCACATCAATAGCATGGAAATGCACATTTTGTGTAAAAACTGTTGACCTACCTGTCATGTCCCTCATTGCTACTGCAGTTGTACATGTCAAATTAGATGCAATGACAGGTCAGGGTATGTGTGAGTCAACAATCAATTGTGCACACTCCTGTCTGTTGCACCACATGAAAAGTAGCCCCATTACATATGTTCAGTTCCAAACACAGTTTGATATGCCCATATACATGAGAGAATACAAAAATGATCCAATAAACACAGGTAGATCATGCATGAAACATCAGTGTACACATTTTGTCAAAACTGAAAGGGATACACGCTAACATGTAGGCACAAGGAATGTTGGCAACAGTGATGGCACATAATCATGTCAATGAATATTCCCCACTTACCAAGGTAAAGTATTGATCTGTAGCCTTACCCAAAGAACAATATATGCTCTGTCACATGTATGATGGACACCTTCACATGACAGATAGTAGTGAGGCACCACCACTCCTCACACACTGAAGACAAGTGACTTCTGGGGGCAGATGTCAATGTGCTCACTTGACCAGACACATGGCTGAGGACAGTGATCCATCACTTCTTTTTCTTTGGTCTGTAACTGTGAGTAGTAGTGGTCTGTTGTGTAGAATGTAGACCCACTACAACAAACATTACTTGATTGATCAATGTACAGAGCAATGTGCTGTCCCTGGAGAGCAATTACTTTGTGGAGTGTACTCTGTTGTGTCCTAGGTCATTGGGCTAATAGGCAAGGCACATCAGTATTCACCTAATCACATACCTAAACAAACAGTTACTCATATTGTATGTCACATATGGCCAATTATCAGAGAGGAGTTGTCAGAACCTCACACATCAACTTGGCTATGTGACAGGCAGGAATATGCCTTGTACTTGCCCCCTTTTGGCTCTTGTGCTCCCCTCAAATGCCCAATAAGCTCTGGGTAGGCCAACACCAGAATGCGGGCCATTGGGGGGGTCATGCTCCAACGTGTGCCCCACCCACATTGGGAGGACAGCCCCAGCTGAACCTCTGCGATCTTCCATTCCCTGCATCTCAGGTCCTCCCACCTCTTCAGACAGTGGGCACTCTGACAGCCATGGACCCCCCAGGGTCCGCACCTTCTGGGCAATGGCTCTCCAAATACCCTTCTTCTGATGGCCGGTGACCTGTATGGATGCAAGAGACAAATCAAATAATTACAAACACACATTTTTGCACAAATTGTTGTGTCACACACATGTCAGAAACCCTAAGCACAAAACAGGCAATTTGTCAACAGAACACAAGTGTAAAGCATACATGCCGATAAGTACAAGGGCATGACTATACACTTTTGGAGTCATCTTCAGAATAACCAACTACCCTTCTAATGGCCTGCAATGACTTATCAAACCCACTGACATGAGGTAGTCCATGCTCCAGCAACATGTACTGTAATGTGTCTTTTGAAGGGTAAATGTCTTAGGCCTGACTGAACCAACACATTTATACTCTGCAACATTGACTCAATGCATACAATCCCTACAAGCAACTACCATAGTTCAGACATAGTACGGACGTTGTCCGTTACACTTGAGTTACAATGAAAAGGCAGGCATGGAGGGTACGGAAAGTGTCTTTCCTGTGCATGTGTGGACATGTGGCTTACCAAATGCTGACTCATGCTACTTCTAGGTGTGTTTTTTTGGTATGTACCTGTACCACAGAACACACTTTGACCATATATGGCAAAACTACAGAAATTTCTGCTATGTAACCAAGCTACTGAGTTAAATGTTATGGCCTCCAAGGAATATACACACTGTCTGCACTGTGGGTTTGTCATTTGTGCAATACATCTGTACAGGACAAATATGACTTATGTGAAGGTCATAACAGAGGTGTGGGAGTAAGGGACCTTTCATGAGTCAAAGACATGCATTGACAATGATGCAAAATACACATATGGACTAGTTCTGGGATTTACCCAAGAACCCATTCCTAATCTAGTCAACTAACTAAGATATTCATGGCTAGTTTTGCCACTAGAGCCTCATATTGGCCACATTACAGGATCTGCAGGTCTACAGGGAGTGAGCACAGTGCCACAGTTGGATTGCCACTGTGACTCTCTCACAGTTTGGAGTATGTCCGAGACTGGCAGATACAGTTGAAACTCACATTTCAATCACTTCCATGCATGACAGCACATCATGTGACCATCAGCAATGTAGCTTGTGGCTTGTGTGGAAACCTAAAGGCCACAGTGAGTCATGATATGCCTTCCAGAAAACAGTTTGACAAGGCCAGATGTGAGGTGAAAAATCTATGGCACAATACACATTACTTACAAGAGCCTCAAATGACTCAGACAAGATGCATATAGAGCTCATGCTGCCATGCACATACATGTTGTCTAATATTTACAACCATCATAAACAAAGTCATTATATGGCAGTAAAGTTTACTTGCCTAGTTATGTGTATGTAACACAAGGAGGATCTAGGGCCTCTATAAACATCACACAACACAATGTGAATGAACACAATATAAAGTACTGTTCTATAATACCTGCACCATGTACATCCCATTGATGCCACACAAACTGCAACAATAGGCACACAAGAAGTCTATCTGCCACACAGAGGCACATTGTAGCCTGTGAGGAGGAGGGAAAGGATGGTATTGAACAGGGTCAATTGTGTTAGTGAGGTACATACCTACTCATCTGTTGAGCCATGGAGCTGACCATCAAGGGGAAGGAACTCATTCACAAGCCTCTCCAGCTCCTCTGGAGAGAAGGCTGTGGCCCTTTCACCTGTTGGACATGGCATGATTGCTCCTAGAGGTGACACACAGCAGCTAAAGTGGTGGAGGTGTTGCTGGCAGCAGTGTCAGGAGTCAAGTGACTGATTTTGCACAACATGGTGTACATGTACGCCAAGTATGCGGTCATCACTGCAGGAAGACACAGCCATTGTGCCACAACCACGACATGTGACAACATTAGCCTATAGCTATGTCCGACATGGGTGGTACCGTCATCATGAGGAAGACTTCCACCAGTGGACGGGGGCAGTTTCTGATGTCCAGTGGAGTAGGTCAGGCATCTGCCATTTTGGTGGTTTGAAATACTGTATATGGCCCTGCTAAATGCATCACAACAACAATATATATTTAGGATTATCACAAACATCCTCAATGTGTCTTGTTCTTTAGGTCTGACTACACAACCACCAGTGTAGTGTGTTACAGGGCACAGGTGGCAATTGATAGCGATGCACGGTCCAGCACCACTGACAGTATTTTTGGCAGTCAGAAAGGACTGTCACATTTCGAGGGGCAATTGAGTAGGGGACAATTGGGTGTCGACCGAATCCATGCTGTGGACACGTGTTCACAATCATGGGGGTCACATTTTACCCTTGTGTAGTTGACAGCTATGATGTGTATTGGGTTTAATGTATTTCCAGTCAGAACTGCTTTGTCACATGATATTGTTGGTATGCATCATATATGTTGGACAAAGTGACTAATGTTCCAAATCATGTATTTTCACACAAAGTTACTCTGGGAGATGGTGGATGTGACAACCTCCTGTCTACCATCCATTGCCAGACCTTCAGAACATGGAGAAATAACAACACAGGATTTGTACCATCAGTTGGAGCCGGATCTGTTGCCAGCCAACAGTAATCCTTATTGCATCTCACCCATTGTTCACGTCATGTCAATATTGCCCTTCCTGGCCACAGGGTCTTTCCAACTTACAGTGGCCCTTTCTTGGCAGATCTCTACTTCTCAAATGTATGTGCCCATTTTCCTGGATCTGCCCATGATTCCTTTATAATGCGGAACAACACCATACCCCAGATGATGTCATAACTGCAACCAGAGAGGGCCTGGCTGGTTGGTAAGTCATGTCTGTCCTGATTGTGTGTGTGCAATGTCAGGTGCTACAATCATGAAGGGAGTAAATCATGGTTGCACTTATGTTCCATTCCTTCACAGGAGACTCAGCATATCCAAACCGTTCTTTGTTATTGACACTGCTGAGGAATCCAACTATGCCAAGGGATCTCCACTTCATTGAGACTCATAGAAGAACATGTCTGGCAGTGGAGTGGGCTTTTGGGCTCCTTAAGGTCAGATTTTGCTGTCTAGACAGGACTCGGGGAGCCCTTCTCTACTCACCCAGTAAAGAGTGTCCGATCACTGTGGCATGCTGCATGCTCACAACATCGCCCTTCGGAGGAATATCCTGTACTTCCCAGATGAGGGGGAGCCTGCAGTACCACTCGGTGAGAATCCTGAAATGCCCACTGAAGAAGAAGGAGCTGACTTGTGAAAAGATCTAATCAACAGCTACTTCTCATGACTGTAAGTATGTCATGTGATGTCATGACTGTCACTGCCCTACCCCTAGAATCATTTTTTTATGCTCTGTGCAGGCATTACAAATAGCTGCTAAAAATGGTACAGTGGAACACCCTCTTGCATACATTATGCCTGGCGCAGGCATAATGTGGCACTAGGTGTTACAAACTGGCACAATGCATACATTGCAACACTTGGCAAATCTGGCATGGTAAATTTGGCTACATTGAGCCACATTAGCATCATAAAAAATGACATTAATGTACTGTATAGCAAGAAGGCACTAGGCCTTTTCAAATCTGGGCCTTAGTTATTCCCACTGGATATCAACACGGAAAGTAAAACTTAAGTATCTAAAATCTCTCAATCTTCATAATCTCTATGCCTCCTAAGAAAATGTTCTTGTCCGAAAATTCCTTGGGCCACAGGTCACAACATAAGATTTCATAGAGTTTACCTTAAGTTTTCCGTCCATAAAATTATTAAACCCATCTCAATGTGACTGTAGCCCATTTGTCGTACGTACGATCCGCACAGCATCGTCCGCTTGTATTAACACTGGGACAGGACGGAAACCAATAATAGGAACATCATAGGTAGAGGTTAATAAGAATGTCTCCAGGGCATTAATGTAGAGTAGGAATAAATAAAGGAGCTAAAATACAACCCTTCTTTATGCCCCTATAAGCAGCAATGAGCGGCATATATTCTCCCTGTTGGGTATATCTGATTTTCATCTGCGTGTTTTGATGCAGGCTTCTAACGACATGTAGAATAACAGGGCCTAGCTCTGTCCTGGCCATGATTTCCCACAAAATATCTCTGACCACTGAATTGAATCAAAGGCACAGGAGTGATCCATAAAGGCCAAGTGTACCGCCCCTCTCCTGGCCTTGAAGTATTTACCAAGTATCAGAGATAGATTTAGAGCTTGTCATGATGTACCTACCCCAGGGCGGAACCCATATTGGGCTTCAGAAAATAAAAACATTTCTTCCATTCAGGCTTCCAGTTTGGCCAAGATTACTTTACCAACATTTTTTCCACAGGTGCCAAGCAGAGAAAAAGACCTATAATTAGAGGTGGTACTCCTTCTTTAAAAATAGAGATTATCATTGATTACCTCCAAGTCTCAATCGGACCCCCTTTAACCACTTCTCTAAAAACATTTGTGACCAGTGGAGCTCAAAAATCAAGATTGGGTTTGAACAGCTCAGCTGGGACCCCATCTGGGTCTGGCGCTTTCCCTGTTGTGGAATGAGCAATTGCCTTCCGCACATCGACTACCGAAATCAGCTAACTAAAGTTTAATAACTTTACTGCTGGAATAGGGGCAATGCTCTTAGATAAGGACTGATTATCTCCACAGGAACAAAATACCTGTGAAGTGCCCCACCCATTCTTGTTCAAGAATGTGACAGTCTATGCCTGTAGGCTGTTTTCCTGATAAAAAAGGATGATTAATTACTTCCCCAAATGGCCGGTTATCTTCTCAGAGGGCTGCTGCTTTCAAGTCTTCTCAAGCTCTTACACTGATCTCAGATTTCCTGTTCTCTATTGATTGCTTATAGGCCTTTCTTGCCTGCCTAACTATGCAGAACGCAGCACACATAGAAAGAGTTAAAATGGGGACAAATAAAGACATTTCTCCCTGTTGCGTCATTCTTACGCCACCCCTGAGGTGGCATAGGAATCTGAGGCATTCCCAGACTTGTAAATCTGGGAATGTGTCAGATTCCTTTTGATTCCATGGGTGTTATATGTGAACACCCCAAGCAAGACCCATGGAATGCCCTTTTCATACAGTCTTATGCCTGAGATGGCTTCCTATTAAAAAGGCCATAAAAAGTACTGCAAGTAGGCTTTGCGTGGCCTTGTAAATATGGGTTGGCACACTGCGCCGCCATACCGTGAAAAAAAATGACTCTCCGGTGGCACAGTGTGCCACTAGGTGCCGCTAGGGCCTCATAAATGAGGCCCTATATTTGTTGCCTTTTTTAAGGCTGTATAAGCTATTGTGCAGGGTCCGTTGAACCACAATTAAACAGGATCCTCTTTCCAGGGCTTTTTCGAGGTTCAGGCTACACTACACTACAAAGCTCAGAAAAGCTTCTACAGATATCTCCTGGATCGGCCGTATCTGAAAGACAACATTTAATCTCTGCTCCTTTCATTAGATTCAGGTCCCTAAAGACTACATCGGGGTTAATGTATGACCATTTTCTCTATACCCCCTTATTCAGAGCATATGTTAAAAGGAGATTTGGCTTAGTGGCTTGAGAGACTGGCTGTTGAAATTCAAAACTAATACACAGAGAAAAAGGAATACTAAGTGGCGAATGGCACACCTCAAAGTGTTCCAAACGGGGGGGAAGGTGCAAAAGAACATGGCCTTTCCCTCTTCTCACAAACGTTGACACTTTTACTACAACCCTCACTAGTTAGTGCTGAGACTAATATTAAACTAATTAGTACTTCCCCCTATGCTGAATGCTGAAAGTTGCCCACAACATTACTTGTTCATTTCTGATTCTACAAACATGTGACCCACCATGGGAACACTTAACAGTGTTAAAATCCTCCATGCAAATAATAGCGACGTTTCCAAAACCCTTTACATATTAAAGTTATCACAGTGTTTTCCAGAGCCTCAGTAATCCCAAAGGGTTGAGCATAGAATAAGCTATCCTAAAAATTCATTAAAATGATGTTACCTACTCGACCTATTTGGTAATGTGAAGAAGAGCTCAACATCTTTGTTCTCAAAGAACTTAATGAGGTAGAAACAAAAACAATCAAGCCCACATTTCTCCTGCTTGCAGTTGATGGAATAGCAGTGGACCCAAATGAGTGAAATCTATCCAGTGCCATTAGTTTACTAATGCATACACATGTTTTCAGGCAGCAAACAATATTGAACTCATTAATAAAGGGCATCCACTCCTTATTATTAAGTTTATAGTTCTACCCCACTATATTCCAAGAGAGGAAGTGTAACATCTGATCATGGTTGCGGGGTGAGTCTTGGATACTGCAGGCTCCACTTTCTTTGCCCAATCAATCAAGTTGACACCTCTCACTGTACTTTTGTGTGTGATAATACCTATTGGGCTAACAAAGACAGAGGAGCCTTCAAGTAAGGGTCCTCTAGAATCATAGTTAGATGGCCAAGATGAGTTAGTATAGGATGGGTCAGCTACACACTGTAGTGGTGAAGTCTCGAGTGGCACCCTCTCTTTTCTCAGCGGAGTTTAGGGGACACATAGTTCGGGTGTGATGCATGTTCCCTTGTAACAAGGGTAAACAGCTTCCTCCATAAATGAGCTTTTATCTAAATAAGTATATGTAGATGACTTTGTTGCTGGTCTGACGGCTTACCCCACAATCCCAAAAATCTGTAGTACTACTGAGTCAATTATTGCAATCCAGCCCTGAAAGTGGTAGAAATCTGTTTGATGTCAAAAGCGGGGGAGCTTCCTGTAAAGTTGCTCTTGTCCTGAGACCACTACGTTTTACATTCTGCCACTGTGCGTTCATTTTAGACGGGTGATAAAAGTATCTCAGTGGTAAAACTCTCATAACTGCACTTGTGTTCTCAGTAGTAAAATGTATGCCAGATGATATCAAACAGTGGGCTAGCTCTGGATATCAACACTTTATCACTACACAATCACCTTGAATTGCTTTAGGGGAGGAATTGATATATCTGACTCTTCTCACCATGAGAACATTGTCATATTCACTGATAGCAAAGCTAGTATTTTGAGCCAGCCAGTGACATACTTTATTTTTAAGATCTGTACAGGTTTCTTCTCTTTGTACCTGAGCCGGGGGGATCCAGTTAAAACTGCCATGTACGCAGTACAATCCAGAGGTAGATTTGGAATCTGTTGCAGTTTTATTGGGTTAAAATCATTGGGTGGCCCTCTTGCACTCACAGGTGTAGGGGGCCACTTCCTCTGAGAGTTACCTAAAGTGTCACCTGAAATCGAAGAATCCTTCTCCCCAGAGCCCACGTCAACAGAAGTGGCCATGTTGGTTTCTGTCAGTGTCTGAGAGTCCCCCCCGCTGATATGCTATGTACTGGCACATTGTTTCCATTCCTGGAAGTCATGGAATTAATTTGGGGAACACAATGACATGAGTGCCTTAGATTTACATTTGAAGATTGCAATGATACCCTTGATGTTAGTTCTTGGATAACCCCTTCCAAAGTATTTATCTTCTTCACAAGTGGGGCAGTGGCTGAATTCAATAATGGATGAAACTATTCGCACGACCGGTTCTGAATTTCCTTTCCCAGGTCCATATGGGAAGGAGACTCAACCATCTCTGATTGTACTACAGTGGGCATTCTGAAGACGTACTTGGTAGAATGCTTGTTTGATTTTCCAGACACAGCCAAAGTGGGAGATCTTATCTTTCTTCATTTCTTCACTACAGGTCCACTCTTGTTGTTGATTTTAGTGGGATCAACTATTAGCCTTTTTGTTTCCATCACTACTGCAGATTCCCTAGTTCCTAGCACTCATCTTAGCCACGTTCTGCCACTTACTGGCCTTACCCACACCCCCCTCTCCACCGAGGCCCCCATCATTAACATCCTTAAGCGGTTTTGCACAGGAAGACAAACTTGTGCATGTCTGAGTGATGTTTAAATCTTGTCCCCTATCAAGGGATAGCTGGTGTTCCACAAGCTAAATCTCTTTGGATGCCACATTAACAGCTAGATCTAAAAAGAGTAGTGCCAGGGTTGGGGTCTGAGGGGTTGTTAACAGAATTGTCTTTCCCTGCCACCAGTTCCTTTTACACGTAGTCAAAATCCTGTTTTGCGTTGGAGGTAAATATTGCAGGGCTCAGCTCACCAAAGTAGTAGGCGCTTCTTCTGGTGAAAGGGCACACAGGGGAAACGGTCTCCTTCAGGAAACGATGGGCGAAGATGGGCCCATTCTTGGCCCTGGACATGCCCTGTGTGCCCCCGTGCATCCCGTACTACAGAACTGCATAGGCACTTTTGGGCTGGCCCTGCCCACCCGCATCAAGCTGGACTCTGAGGGACCAAGTTCCAACCCAGAGAGTTGCGGCACATGCAATGAAGATCGGGGTCCCACTTTAGCAAGCTGCCTGATGTCTCCCACGTTGCAGGACTTTGTAGGTGCTTTTGAGTGCTTTTAGGCTGTCCCTGCAACAAGCTGCACTCAGGTGGATGAAGTCCCATGCCATAGAGTTGCGACACAATCAACAAAGTTCAGGGACCCACTTTAGCTAGCTATTTGACGTCCCCCTTAAGTAATAACCCAAATTCTTACAGTTTGTTTAGAATGATTTACATGTTACGCATTAATTGTGATCTTGAGGGTCCCCAACCAAATTATTTTATGCAATCAAAGGGAGTTTAACAAATAAGAAGATTACCAGTCCAGCTGGAATATTCCATTTGTTCTTTACTTTCCCACCTGACTTTTTTAACAGCAAATAGAATATAAGCTGAGAATAATATTTTACAACTGAATTATACAGAGCATTTAGGCCCATAGGAATATGATTGCTTGGCATACAGCACAAAACTAAATGCCATTGCCTTGACAGGGTGTACCCTTCTATTGACTATTGCATATAGGCTAATTTAAAAAAACGGTAAAGTCATCATCATGTGTCTGTTACCAGGCATCATTGCAACAACAGTAAAACAACCACTGACAAAGCCAATAGCTCTGGTGTTGGCAGTCCCCTCTTTAGCTTTGCCATTGCTTGTTTTGTTAGCACATATTTTTGGAAAAGTTCATAGCATAATACCATTTAAAAGAGGTTGGCTGTGCATGCACATGTACGTGCATGCTTAGGTGGCGCCTTTGAATGTTTTTTGTAAGAAAGTTTCCCAAAAACACATTCACAGTTTGGTCTCCTCTGCTTGAACGTGTGCATCTACGAATATTTTTACTTTTGTAAAACCTTACAAAATGGCTGTGTATGTGTACATATGCTCATATGTACATGCAGTGTCAGCCATTTTTCAAAGAATTATTAAAGAAAATAGAAATGTAAATTTGGAAAAAGGGAACATGAGTTTGAAAAAAACATGCATTGGAGTAGTAGTCCCTACCACTAAAGGGGAATATTTTTCTACATAATTGCATATTTTGCAAGAGCAGAGTGCTGTCACTCAGTGAATC
This sequence comes from Pleurodeles waltl, assembly GCF_031143425.1. Taxonomy (NCBI): domain Eukaryota; kingdom Metazoa; phylum Chordata; class Amphibia; order Caudata; family Salamandridae; genus Pleurodeles; species Pleurodeles waltl. Next base: position 628,769,718 of record NC_090443.1, on the reverse strand, counting down.
CAATGACTGAAGTGGGCTGACCCTGTGGTTCATGCTGTATGCTATGGCCTGTGGAAAATATAGGAATGATAGAACAACATCTAATGAATGAAGATAGCTGGCACAATGATAGTATACCTAAATATTTACATTGTATAAATACTATTGTACCAAAAATGAAAAGATCGTGACTACCACCAGACGTAAATGTGAGGTTATTTTACGAAAATACTCTATATAGTTGCGACAGCCTGGATCCATGCTCGTGCATTCAAGCCTCAATATCGTCAGAGGTCCAGGACGTTTCTCACTAGCGGTTGAACTGTTTAACCCTCACTCACTCTCAGGAAATGTTCTAATTTCGATTTCTTGAAACAGACGTCCTCGGTGCCCAGCACTTTTGTAGCAGCACTCTCTATTTTATGTAAATGATATCTGCAATTCGAATTATACATACGTACATCTATTCTCCTTTAAAATTAGCGTTCAGAAAATGTGATTATGCCACAGCAATCCGGAACACTTCTTTTGCCTAACAGAATAAAAGCTGCTGCCATGTTTAAGAACCCCCTATAGAAAAAAAAAATCTTACAGAAGAAAAAGCTGGAATAAAAGAGAGTCAAAGTTCCCTCCTAATGTTAAAGTTGAAAAAGGCAATTCATTAAAAAAGGATCTTTGGATTAGATGCATAAACTGTTCGATTGAAAGCAGGCTTCCCTCCCTATCACAGAAGGATGTTGTTTCATGATTAACAGCCACACGTGCCTGGCAAAGATAAATTGGGGATTACACTTCAATTACACTATAGATTGATATGGTCACACTTGAACTACTTTTGTACTATAAAAAGTACACAGACCTAAGAAATATATCTATGCGTTGTACTGTACAGAGGAACTGATAACGTGTTCAAGTAATCCTTAACGTCTAATCCGATGTTCACAGATCAGGCCCGTTTCAATTTCAACTTGACAGCTCAGCTACAGTGTGGATGTATCAGAAGGAGAAAAGGGCAAGCACTGAACCTAACTCTGAGCATCGGCTGATCCGTGAGGAGAATGTACTAATATACGCGCGCACTGTTAGGGATTTTTAAGAACAAAATATTTCCACTTTACTAACTACACTTCCATGTAGACTTCTGAAATTGGTATTAATATAGAAATACCTTCTTGCGTAATTGCGGATGGTAGTTCTCGAGAAAAGAAGGATATACAATTGAAATGTACTGTAAAAATCACATGAATTCGTAGAATTATGATCGAAATGTCGATTTGGTTTATTTTGTATAAATATTTTAAGCCTTTCCTTTCTTTATTTCGGCAATATGCCTTAAAATAAAATACAAGTACTTCTGGTAGAATAATCAATCTTAAGTAACAAGCAGTTACTAAAAAGAAATAAAGTTTCAATAGCATATAAATACACCTGAACCCTCACCATCACAAAACAGTATGGGGATACACATTGTTAAATCCTAAACAGTTAAAATATCAAAACAGCCATTTATCAGCACATACTCAGGGTCATAGTTATACTCTGTCTGCGCTGAAATAGCATATTATTTTTAAGCTATTTCAGTTCAAGTTTAACTCCATATTTACGTTAGACCCATCTAGCATCAAAATATTGGAGTTAAAGTAATGTTTTGCCTGCAGAAAACTACCTTGTGTCAATGAGTTGCAAGGTAAGCGTTCCTGGGAAAAAAATGACTCTAAGGCCCAGGTGCCTTATTTATCCTCCCGTGCACAGGAGGGAGGCGGGCCTAAATAATGGCACTAAGCTTTCTTAGCACCATTGTTTAATGCCTGGGTCAGCGCAGGCGTTAGGGGACCTGTGGGCCTTTTACCATGGTCAGAGACCATGGAAAGAGCTCACAGGTGCCCTTCCCTGGCCCCAGGGACACCCCCACCCACACCAGGAAGACACCTAAGGATGGGGGAAAAACATACCAGGTACGCAGAGGTATGTAGAGGTGAGTATATTTACATTTGTTTAAGTGCCATGGGGGCCTCACTTGGGCCCCCTACATGGCAATGGCTCTAATGGCCATTCCCAAGGGACATAAGTGCATTAGTGCAGTTTAACGTCAAAAATTATAAATCAGGGTGTCAGTCTGGTCCTCCACATAGCTATCAGAAAGCGTGATACAGCAAAGGCCAAACATTGGGACTCAATATGACCCTGGTGGTCACCAGATCGTTAGGGCCACAGTTGCGGTCGGACCGCAGCCAAAGTGGCGCTCCGACCGCGACATTATGACCGACCATAGTCCAACTGCCGACACCGCCAGGCTGCCGCCAGCTTGCAGCCTGGCGGTCCGGGCAGTTGTAATCTGTCAGGGCAGCGCTGCAAGCAGCACTGCCCTGGGGATCACAAGTCCCCATCCACCAGCCCATCTATGGCAGTTTACACCGCCATGGAAAGTGGGGTGGAATGGGGGCCCTGCACTGCCCATGCACTTGGCATGGGCAGTGCAGGGGCCCCCACGCACAGCCCCATAGCTCATTCCACTGCCCAAATTATGGGCAGTGGAATGTGCAACGGGTGCTGCTGCACCTGCCTCACCGCCACATTGCAGCTGGCTCCATTAGGATCCGGCTGCAATGTTAAGGCCTTGTTGACTGCAGGGCCAGCAGGTGGAAACCCTGCGGTGAACCCCTAATAGGGCCAGCGGGGTTCAGGCCGCAGAGGTGGCCTAAAGGCAGAAAGAGTTTAACGGGCAGCGACGTCGCCCACCAAACTCATAATGAGGCTCATAGTCTGGTATCAATCTTTAAAATATGCAGAGCACTTTGGTGCTCCCTGACACCCAATAGCTTGCAAAAAGGGATTAACCACTTTTTTCTGATCTACAAGGAGGCCTGTCAAAAAAGTAAGACATGCTCTTTTGTCTCCCTCTTCGCTCCACAAATGGGATAGGAACACCAGACTGAACCCATATTGGTAACCCGTTTGTCAATAAAGGAGCCAATCAATAATGGGCCTCATCGAAACTACATGTACAGTTTTCGAGCTAGGGCTGGTTCGGTTTAATCTACAAATTGCTCCAGGTTATAAACATCCTTAATCTAGAGAAAGGAAATAGTTAGAGTGCCATATGAGGAAAATGCCAACATTTGGCCCTGTGTATACTGCTAATACTTTCTTTTTAGCAAATGTTTGCCAGTTACAGGAAGAGCCACTGGCCCAGTCAACAGGTCACCATAACCCACGTTTGCAAGAGTGTCTTTAACATAACTAATCCCAGGAATACTTCCAGAACCAGGGATACCTAAGACTTCTTTAAAGCCCTTTCAATATGAATGTAACTTGGGGGTGGCCCAGTTTGGTCTCCAGTAAAGAATGGGCCTAACCCCCGCCCCTCTGAGATTTTTTTAATGCCCAGTCTAAACCTAAGTGATAGCAATGGTGAAGTATCAGAGAGCCCCAGTAACTGGCGTAGAGAGCGATTCTCAGGCACTAACATTTTTGACATATCCTTAAACCCCCAAAGCTCAGCCCCATAAAGGGCAGCTCACACAGCCTGCAATTTGTAAATTTGGATCACAGGAGTAACTGGATGGAATCGGGAGCTTTGTTGGGATCTTAATAGTACCCAAATGTGGTACATCAGTTTTAACTTACAATTTTCAATATTGCTTTGCCAATCCAAATCTTCCACAGAGCATGGGACCCACATCTGAGCATGCCCTTCCCACTTAGGACAAAAAAAACAAAAGAACAGATGACAGACAGAATGCAGAACAAATCAAGCATTCACCCCTAGTCACAGATCTGGGTTTAATCCAACATATTTTTGTGCTCACCACACCAAACCATTTTCGACCCACCCATATGCAAATCAGTCTTGACCATGCTCCCAGTGGAAACAGTCCAGCCCAGACCTGGCCTGACAGTACAGGCTGGACATTTCCCTTAGAGGGCAGGTTGAACCAACGGTATGGGCAAGTCACAGTGATCCACCCACCTTATTTTGATTTCACACAATGACTGTAATCTCACATTGAGGTAACCGAGTATCAGAAGAGAAAGACTCTCCTGGAGCTTGTTTCCTAAATTAACTACAACTATCATTTCATATGGGCACACCTGCCACTTCAGTGGCCTGAGACCCCTCACCAGAGTAGTCCTTATTTCTATGCCCTATAACTAAAGGGACCCTGGCAAATTCCTCCATCCCATCATTGGGATCTCTACCTCCTTTGATGTCCTCCCTAACCCACCCTTTATAGATGCAGGGGAGAGCAGGTATAATAGGTTGAGGAGTATTAAATGAATCAGTATTGGATTCATGACTGAAAAGATGGGACACACATGACTCACTATTGAAGAGAGTAATAAATGGATCTGGAGGTGCACCTAGAGATTCTGATGCCTCAGCAATGACTGACATTTTATGATGGCATCAGTCAATATCTTTTAAGGTGGTTAGGAGGTAAAGACATTACTAGTGGGGCTGTTACATCATGGTATTATTGTAGTGGAACAGGAGATAGGTTGTCCCCAGTTAGCTTGGGTGAGAATAGATGATCTGTAAAAGTAACCCTGGGGTTCCACTTGGATGCAACCCAGTGGCTGGAAACAATTTTTGAAAAAAGAGCAAACATGACCTTACCACCTTTGGAGATCTAAAGTTTACTACCACACAATCCCCCTTCATTTCCTTTGTACCAGGAATCAACCAAGGTGTTCCATGGGCCATCAGTATTTCTGTAGGTAAATCATGATACAAATCAGCCTTATTCTGGGTCCAAAAGATCAGATTATTCTTTAAATTGAAAAAATCCTCTTAGCTTGAACCAGAGATGGTCAGTACATTTTTCAAGACCAGGGTGCAAGGGTACATTCTGGAGGAAGTTGTGGATAAGAACAAAAAGTAACACCCAGTTTTGAAAAGTCACTCTTCTAGGCCCTTGGGCCGCATTCCACATAACTGTCTTTTAGTCGCTGCTCCATTTCCCTGTGAGATGTCCATGTGGTGCTAGTTGCGAGGGTAATGTAGCATTCTTTCTCTCGGTTTGGACCTGATAGTTTCAGACTTCTGCCAGGGACAGCCACCTGGCTACTTTCAGCTACATATCCTGACACATATTTTATCACCTTCACATGAGAATCAGGAGCAGCAAAGGGTGCAAGGAAGGGGTAAGGCAGAAGCATGAAGACTCTCTGTTTGCTGGAGCAGTGGAGGGAGTGAAGCCAGACCAGAAAGTTTTGCTTATCTTTTCCCCAGTCAAACATAAATAGGATAAAGTTTTCTGGTTCATAGATAAATCAGGAAGACTTTTAAGTCACCCGGCGGGTAATTATGGCAACCTGAATCAATGTTGGATTCTGATAGGTTGGTTCTGAAAGCCTATGTCAAGGTAGTAGAGCTGTACAAGATCTGTTGGGCTTCTTATTAACTGTCAGGCCTTTTCTTTTCACTGACTTACTTCTAGTAATGGTAGATAGTTCCCCTAAGCATATAGCAGGTGAAGTCCCCAATGGAGTAGCAGCTTTTGGGGCAGTAATCCAAAGCAAGGCTGCAGGGGTCTTACCATTCTGTATCGGATCCAGAGTAGGCATCTCTGGAGGGGGCAAAGAAGCACCATGGTGGATAGTGGGAGGCGGAGAAAGTGATGGACAGTGTTCAGCCAACTCACTTTCTTTAGAAATAACCCCAACAACTTGTTTCAAAAACCTGTCTATGGTAGTCTGTGATTCCCAGGGTGGCCATAGTGTCCTTGAGTTTCCCCATGTTGATTAGAGCAGATTGAAACTAGAACTAGGCAGGCAACCCCATTCTCAACTGCAGATGTGTTCATGAGAAATGGGGGGAGTTTTACAAAACAGTAATCCCAGACACCTCCAAGCAACACCAAGCAACTTTAGTCAGCCTTACAGTTACTTTTTGCTGGTAGCCATGAACAGTTTGGACTGAACAAATCTCAAGATACTATATTATCGAGTGTTGCAATAACTATACATGTATAATAATAGGTTAGCCACTTACCTCCATCCCCTGGCAGAAGCTGAGGCAAGAAACCACTGCCTCCACCCACAGGACACAATCACAGTCACAGACTACAGGCCACAAGCCTAACCGAAAAGCGAAGGCACAGAAGTGCATGCCCTTTGCCCTGATCATGGTTCAGAACAGTTCTCCCAGCACAGCGCAGCCCTCAAACCACAAACAGCCAGAAGTAGTAAATAGTGGTAAATTAACAAAGATAATGGTAAACAATTAACCTCAGTCTCTTCCTTGTTCTCCAACGCCAGCCTCAGTCTCATGGAAACTCAAAAAGATGGGAATGAAAAACTGCTTTTGCTAACTAGGGCGAGGGGTGGGGATGGGGCTGGGGCTAAGACTCCCACCTATTGGCCATCGAGCACTGTCCTGCCGCATACTCAGGTGATTGAGCACACTGGCGGTGGTGTCAAACACAGCAAACTGAGGTATTAGGGAGATGAGATGAAAAAAACTGGCTAACCTGCCAGCACGCCAGAGGTCTCAGTCACAAACCAGTTGTGGACCAACAATGCCCAATAATGCCATGGAATGCGTACCCCCAGCAATCCCAGGAAGCGTGAGGACTCCAACCACGCTAAGTTATGGCCTTGTTATGACCTGGTTATGGCTCATAGCTCATGGCCCACAGCTCACTAATTCAAGCTCCAGGCTTTTCAGGTCAGAGGTTGGCATCCCCAGCAGCACCCCCCAGCAGGAAGTAGAAAGCCCGACTAAGAAAAGAAGCAACACTTTGGTATGTTGACGTCCGCGTTCACATGCAGCAGACCTGTGGGTAGGCACGAGCACAGCACAAGCATGAGCAGGACAATATATGGGAAGAGCACAGCCTATCAATGTAACCCTAAGCACCTCACTGAACAGTGTACATATTATATAAATATTCTATACATATATTAGCTTTTCTGTGCTCACGCTGAAAGATAGTGCACAATGTAACTGTTGTGTCAATGTCACCAAAATTATGTTTTGCAACAGTTAATGTATCTTTCACTGATTGCCTTAAGGTTATTTGCACATGGTACGTGTGACTCTAAGATAAAGTTTTTAAAGGTAAATTCAAACAAGAGGGTTCATTTTAATGTTTGGTGTAATGGTGGCATGAAACTAGGCCGGGGTGGAAAAATGTATTCCGCTCACAAAGTTGACAGATTTCAGGTAACTCTGCTCTACACATGTACAGTGACGTTCCTGTGAAATTCCACAATCCGGTGCATGGTAGAATAATTTTTCGGTTGGCACTTGGGAAGCTTTGGTGGCAAGTGTGAGACTCTGTTATCTTGTGCAAGGTTCCATTATCATACACTTACAACAGCGAACCAGATTTCCCCACCTGCTATCATGGCTTCTGGTCACAACAGAGCATTCCACTGCTGTTTTATGACACCAATGACCACAAGTGATCACATGTCTGCTTCTCAAGTAGAATTTCGACTCAAGAAGCAGGTAAAACAACTCAAAAATACCTTTTTCAGGTTAAAATTCTACTTCAATGAACAGTTCATTTTCTTTTAGTACAAAAAGCTTTTTTTTGCACTAAGAAAGAAGTGCCTAAAGACTGCAACATTCTCTTCCTGTCCAGAAGGCCCTTTGCAGTGCTTTTCCTATCTCCTGGACACTTTTCGTTTGGATTTCATTATGAAAGGATCACTCTCGTTGTCTGCTGCATATACTATTGAATTATAAGGACTGTTTTTGTCATATCACAACAAGTAAGTTCAAAATTATTTGATTAAGGATGTTTTTTGATAGAGGGCATACACTAGTATTGTATTTGTACATTTATTACATTATTACATTTGATTGTGGTCGTAGTGGGTGTCCTAGAGTTACAGTAGGGGCCTAGTATTTATTTGTATTTTTTTTATATACATTTTCCCCATGTTTGGTAATTTCACACTATTCATTTACTTTACCATTAGCCCTAGTCTGCCCACAGGGCATCCAGACAGTTATAAGCACTGGATATATGAAACTAATCAAGAACATTTTCTCCATGCTTGTTACATTTGTACTATTCATTTACTTCACCATGTCGCCTAGTCTGCCCAGAGGCCATCCAGCTAATATTAGTCACTGGGTATGTAAAACTACTTCTTCTGTGGTACATGAATATTTAGGTCACGGATGGCACTGGATTGAATGCTGTTTGTTTTTAATTTCAGGTTTATTTTTTCCGGCAAAGGTGTATTTTGGTGGGGTAATTTGATATTATGCCTTGGGAGGATGTTTCTTTTTGTAAACATTTTCATAGCTCCCTTTTTGTTTTTGGAATTGCTGAATTAATGGTAGTGTTTTCTCCATTGCTTGATATGATTTATTTGTCTGGCTCGTGTGTGTGTGTGTTTGCACACAGGCTAACATTTTTTTGTCACATGCCATGTGACCAGATATCAATTTGTGCAGTTAATGTCCATCTGTTGGCCTGCATGTGTTGTTTGTTCTCCATCCCTCGTTGCTTGCTTTTTTTTTTTTTTTTTGTCCTCATTCACCCTAGGCAGTGTATAAAACCTCCTTTGCTTATCAGCCAGCACATGGGAAGTTTTTTGCGGCCAGGGGTTACCCTCTCTTCTCGACCAATCCTTAGACTGTCTTAACTTCCCTAAGGATTTCAGAGCAGTGTGTGTAATCATCGGACCAATGACACAAAACCATATCAATTTCAACAAACAATAAAATAAAATTACATCCATCAATGATCTATTTTCCAATCCAACAATGGTCTCCAGAAATCCCCTCGCGCCTTATCCTTTCCCCCTATGGCTTGATCCAAATCTGCTGTACTTAATACATCTCTAAGCCATTCTGCATAACCTGGCGGGGCCTTCGACATCCATTTCCTGCAGATTTCTCGCCTCCCCAGCACTATTGCATAAAATACTAACTTTTTGTCTCTCGCTGTAACAAACCGCCCCAGCCAGTCCTGGGCTTGACCAAAAATTATCAACTTTAAGGAGGCCACTATTTTCTGCTTCAGAATACTCGAAATTGTTCCACAAACTTCTTCCCAAAAATGTCGGACATCCAAGCATTCCCAAAACATATGAATATCCGTAGCTTGAGCCAAGCCACATTTTGAACAATTCACCCCCTGGCATCCTTTCATTTTGAATAATTTCTCTGGGGAAATGTAAGCTCTATGTAGCGTATGATAGTGTTTTTTCTTTAGCGCAGCGGGTTTCACAGTACCATGAAGCAGTGCTAATGACTCCTTCCACCACCTCTTAACCAACTCTTCCGGAAAGCAATCTCCCCACAATTTTGCGGGAAGATCAAACTTGCTGTCTACACCTTCTAGGATCCCCCAATACCACTTTATGGGGACCTACCAAAGGGCTCGGGATAATTACATCCAAAGGGTTATACTTCCCCACACCTTCCTTAATCCCTTTAGCCCATTCTCTTACTTGCAAAAATTTCCATCTAGACAAAGCACCCCCCGTTATTAACACCAATTTTTTCCAAGAAAGAAGGTCCCTGTAGGAGGCTGGACTGGCTTGTAGTGAGTACCAAGGGGTACTTGCACCTTGCACCAGGCCCAGTTATCCCTTATTAGTGTATAGGGTGTCTAGCAGCATAGGCTGATAGATAATGGTAGCTTAGCAGAGCAGCTTAGGCTGAACTAGGAGACGAGTGGAGCTCCTACAGTACCACTTAGTGTCATATGCACAATATCATAAGAAAACACAATACACAGTTATACTAAAAATAAAGGTACTTTATTTTTATGACAATATGCCAAAGTATCTCAGAGTGTACCCTCAGTGAGAGGATAGGAAATATACACAAGATATATATACACAATACGAAAAAATATGCAGTATAGTCTTAGAAAACAGTGCAAACAATGTATAGTTACAATAGGATGCAATGGGGACACATAGGGATAGGGGCAACACAAACCATATACTCCAAAAGTGGAATGCGAACCACGAATGGACCCCAAACCTATGTGACCTTGTAGAGGGTCGCTGGGACTATTAGAAAATAGTTAGGGTTAGAAAAATAGCCCACCCCAAGACCCTGAAAAGTGAGTGCAAAGTGCACTAAAGTTCCCCAAAGGACATAGAAGTCGTGATAGGGGAATTCTGCAGGAAAGACACAAACCAGCAATGCAACAACGATGGATTTCCAGTCGAGGGTACCTGTGGGACAAGGGGACCAAGTCCAAAAGTCACAAGCAAGTCGGAGATGGGCAGATGCCCAGGAAATGCCAGCTGTGGGTGCAAAGAAGCTGCTACTGGACGGTAGAAGCTTAGGTTTCTGCAGGAACGACAAGGGCTAGAGACTTTCCCTTTGGAGGACGGATCCCTCACACCGTGGAGAGTCGAGAGTGTTTTCCTGCCGAAAGACCGCCAACAAGCCTTGCTAGCTGCAAATCGTGTGGTTAGTGTTTTTGGACGCTGCTGTGGCCCAGGAGGGACCAGGATGTCGCAAATTGCGCCAGGAGACAGAGGGGATGTCGAGCAAGACAAGGAGCCCTCTCAGCAGCAGATAGCACCCAGAGAAGTGCCAGAAACAGGCACTACAAGGATGCGTGAAACAGTGCTCACCCGAAGTTGCACAAAGGAGTCGCCGGAGACCAACTTAGAAAGTCGTGCAATGTAGGTTAGAGTGCCGTGGACCCAGGCTTGGCTGTGCACAAAGGATTTCCGCCGGAAGTGCACAGGGGCCGGAGTAGCTGCAAAAGTCGCGGTTCCCAGCAATGCAGTCTGACGTGGGGAGGCAAGGACTTACCTCCACCAAACTTGGACTGAAGAGTCACTGGACTGTGGGGGTCACTTGGACACAGTTGCTGGATTCGAGGGACCTCGCTCGTTGTGCTGAGAGGAGACCCAAGGGACCGGTGATGCAGTTCTTTAGTGCCTGCGGTTGCAGGGCGACAATTCCGTCGACCCACAGGAGATTTCTTCGGAGCTTCTAGTGCAGAGAGGAGGCAGACTACCCCCACAGCATGCACCACCAGGAAAACAGTCGAGAAGGCGGCAGGATCAGCGTTACAGAGTTGCAGTAGTCGTCTTAGCTACTTTGTTGCAGTTTTGCAGGCTTCCAGCGCGGTCAGCAGTCGATTCCTTGGCAGAAGGTGAAGAGAGAGATGCAGAGGAACTCGGATGAGCTCTTGCATTCGTTATCTAAAGTTTCCCCAGAGACAGAGACCCTAAATAGCCAGAAAAGAGGGTTTGGCTTCCTAGGAGAGAGGATAGGCTAGCAACACCTGAAGGAGCCTATCAGAAGGAGTCTCTGACGTCACCTGGTGGCACTGGCCACTCAGAGCAGTCCAGTGTGCCAGCAGCACCTCTGTTTCCAAGATGGCAGAGGTCTGGAGCACACTGGAGGAGCTCTGGACACCTCCCAGGGGAGGTGCAGGTCAGGGGAGTGGTCACTCCCCTTTCCTTTGTCCAGTTTTGCCCCAGAGCAGGGCTAAGGGGTCCCTGAACCGGTGTAGACTGGCTTATGCAGAAATGGGCACCAAATGTGCCCATGAAAGCATTTCCAGAGGCTGGGGGAGGCTACTCCTCCCCTGCCTTCACACCATTTTCCAAAGGGAGAGGGTGTAACACCCTCTCTCAGAGGAAGTCCTTTGTTCTGCCATCCTGGGCCAGGCCTGGCTGGACCCCAGGAGGGCAGAAGCCTGTCTGAGGGGTTGGCAGCAGCAGCAGCTGCAGTGAAACCCCAGGAAAGGCAGTTTGGCAGTACCAGGGTCTGTGCTACAGACCACTGGGATCATGGGATTGTGCCAACTATGCCAGGATGGCATAGAGGGGGCAATTCCATGATCATAGACATGTTACATGACCATATTCTGAGTTACCATTGTGAAGCTACATATAGGTAGTGGCCTATATTTAGTGCACGCGTGTAATGGTGTCCCCGCACTCACAAAGTCTGGGGAATTGGCCCTGAACAATGTGGGGGCACCTTGACTAGTGCCAGGGTGCCCTCACACTAAGTAACTTTGCACCTAACCTTTACCAGGTAAAGGTTAGACATATAGGTGACTTATAAGTTACTTAAGTGCAGTGTAAAATGGCTGTGAAATAACGTGGACGTTATTTCACTCAGGCTGCAGTGGCAGGCCTGTGTAAGAATTTTCAGAGCTCCCTATGGGTGGCAAAAGAAATGCTGCAGCCCATAGGGATCTCCTGGAACCCCAATACCCTGGGTACCTTAGTACCATATACTAGGGAATTATAAGGGTGTTCCAGTAAGCCAATGTAAATTGGTAAAATTGGTCACTAGCCTGTTAGTGACAATTTGAAAGAAATGAGAGAGCATAACCACTGAGGCTCTGGATAGCAGAGCTTCAGTGAGACAGTTAGTCACTACACAGGTAACACATTCAGGCACACTTATGAGCACTGGGGCCCTGGGTGACAGGGTTCCAGTGACACATACAACTAAAACAACATATGTACAGTGAAAAATGGGGGTAACATGCCAGACAAGATGGTACTTTCCTACACAACCCCCACCCAAACGAAGGACAATAAGACTAGCCATGAACTGATGAGTCTTCATTGTCTAAGTGGAAATATCTGGAGAGTCCATCTGCATTGGAGTGGCTACTCCCAGGTCTATGTTCCACTGTATAGTCCATTCCCTGTAGGGATATGGACCACCTCAATAATTTAGGATTTTCACTTTTCATTTGTTTTAGCCAAAGTAGAGGTTTGTGGTCTGACTGAACAATGAAGTGAGTGCCAAACAGGTATGGCCTCAACTTCTTCAGAGCCCAGACCACAGCAAAGGCCTCCCTCTCTATGGCAGACCAACGCTTTTCTCTAGGGGTCAACCTCCTACTAATAAAAGCAACAGGTTAATCCTGGCCCTCAGAATTAAGTTGTGATAGGACTGCCCCTACTTCTAATTCAGATGCATCAGTTTGGACATAGAATTTTTTAGAGTAACAAGGGCTTTTCAGGACAGGTACAGAGCACATGGCCTGCTTCAGCTCCTCAAAAGCTTTCTGACAGTTTGCTGTCCATAATACCTTTTTAGGCATTTTCTTGGATGTGAGGTCATTAAGAGGGGCTGCAATGGAGCCATAGTTCTTAATGAACCTCCTGTAATACCTAGTGAGGCCTAGGAAAGCTCTCACCTGAGTCTGAGTGGTAGGGGGAACCCAATCAATAATTGTTTGGATTTTCCCCTGCAGTGGTGCAATCTGTTCCCCACCAACAAGGTGTCCCAGATAAACCACCTTTCCCTGCCCTATCTGGCACTTTGAAGCCTTGATAGTGAGGCCTGCCTTTTGCAGGGCCTCCAAAACTTTCCATAGGTCGACCAGGTGATCATCCCAGCTGGAACTAAAGACAGCTATATCGTCCAAATATGCTGCACTAAAAGCTTCCAGCCCTTGCAGGACTGTGTTCACCAACCTCTGAAAAGTGGCAGGTGCAGTTTTCAATCCAAAAGTCATTACTGTGAACTGGTAATGGCCTCCAATGGTTGAAAATGCAGTTTTAGGTTTAGCATCTTCTGACAATTTGATCTGCCAATACCCTGCAGTCAAATCAAAAGTGCTTAGATACTTGGCAGATGCCAGTGTATCTATGAGCTCATCTGCCCTGGGTATAGTGTGAGCATCAGTTTTGGTTACCTGGTTGAGACCTCTATAATCTACACAAAACCGCATTTCCTTCTTTCCATCTTTGGAATGGGGTTTTGGTACAAGTACCACAGGAGAAGCCCATGGACTTTCAGAGTGCTCAACCACTCCCAGTTCTAACATTTTCTGCACCTCTTGCTTTATGCAGTCTCTGACATGGTCAGGCTGCCTATAGATTTTACATTTGACAGGCAAGCTGTCTCCAGTATCTATAGTGTGCTCACACCAAGAAGTGGTACCTGGCACAGTAGAGAAGAGTTCAGAAAACTGACCCAGGAGATTTATGCAATGGTCTTTCTGCTCAGCAGTAAGACAATCAGCCAAAACTACACCTTCCACAAGAGCATCTTGTTCTGTGGAAGAGAAGAGATCAGGTAGAGGATCACTGTCTTCTTCCTGTCCCTCATCAGTTGCCATGAGCAGGGTGAGATCAGCCCTGTCATAGTAGGGTTTCAGGCGGTTGACATGGAGCACCCTAAGGGGACTCCTGGCAGTGCCTAAGTCAACTAAGTAGGTGACTTCTCCCTTTTTCGCAACAATTGTGTGGGGTCCACTCCATTTATCTTGGAGTGCTCTTGGGTCCACTGGCTCCAAGACCCACACTTTCTGCCCTGGTTTGTACTGAACCAAAACAGCCTTCTGATCATGCCATTGCTTCCGGAGCTCTTGGCTGGCCTGAAGGTTTTTACTGGCCTTTTTCATATACTCAGCCATCCTTGATCTGAGGCCAAGTACATAATCCACAATATCTTGTTTTGGAGCTTTTAAAGGTTGTTCCCAACCCTCCTTGACAAGTGTTAGTGGACCCCTAACAGGGTGTCCAAAGAGGAGTTCAAATGGGCTGAAGCCCACTCCTTTCTGGGGTACCTCCCTGTAGACAAAAAGGAGGCATGGTATCAGGATATCCCATCTCCTGCGGAGTTTTTCAGGGAGACCCATAATCATGCCTTTGAGAGTTTTGTTAAATCTCTCCACCAGTCCATTTGTTTGTGGATGATAGGGTGTAGTGAACTTGTAAGTCACACCACACTCCTTCCATATGGCCTTTAAGTATGCAGACATGAAATTGCTTCCCCTGTCTGATACTACTTCCTTTGGGAAGCCCACCCTAGAAAATATTCCCAGGAGGGCCTTTGCCACTGCAGGTGCTGTAGTGGTCCTTAAAGGAATTGCTTCAGGATATCTTGTGGCATGGTCCACTACCACCAAGATAAACCTATTGCCTGAAGCCGTAGGAGGGTCAAGGGGGCCAACTATGTCAACCCATACCCTTTCAAAGGGAACCCCAACCACAGGAAGTGGAATAAGGGGTGCCTTTGGAGTGCCACCTGTCTTGCCACTGGCTTGACAGGTTTCACAGGACTTACAAAATTCCTTTGTGTCCTCAGACATCCTAGGCCAATGAAACAGGGGAACAAGCCTGTCCCAAGTTTTCATTTGTCCCAGATGTCCAGCTAGGGGAATGTCGTGGGCTAGAGTTAGGAGGAACTTTCTGTACTCCTGAGGAATCACTAACCTCCTGGCAGTTCCAGGTTTAGGATCCCTTGCTTCAGTGTACAAGAGGTTCTCCTCCCAGTAAACTCTGTGAGAGTCACTGACATCCCCATTAGCCTGTTTGACAGCTTGCTGTCTTAGACCCTCTAGTGTGGAACAGGTTTGCTGTGCCACACTCAGCTCCTCCCTGGCAGGGCCCCCTTCACCCAAAAGCTCAGCAGTGTCTGCTTCCAGCTCCTCTGGTGTAGGTTCTGCACAGGGTGGAAATTCTTCTTCCTGAGAAGTAGAATCCACTGTAGAGGGAGGGATAGTAGGAAGTGCTTTACTTCTACTAGCCCTAGCTTTAGGGAGCACTTGGTCCATTGTTCCAGGATCCAAGCTTCCCTGTCCCTTTTGCTTTTTGGCCTGAGCCCTTGTTAAAGCAAAAATATGCCCTGGGATGCCCAGCATTACTGCATGGGCCTCCAACTCCACATCTGACCAAGCTGATGTCTCCAAATCATTTCCTAGTAGATAGTCTACAGGTAAATCTGTGGCTACCACAACTTTCTTTGGACCAGTAACCCCCTCCCCCCAGTTGAGATTTACAACAGCCATGGGGTGGCTAAGTGTGTTGTTATGAGCATCGGTTACTTGGTACTGGTGACCAAGTAGGTGTTGTTCAGGGTGGACCAGTTTCTCTATGACCATAGTCACACTGGCACCAGTGTCCCTGTAGGCCTGAACCTCAACACCATTTGTTAGGGGTAGCTGCTTGTACTTATCCATATTAAGGGGACAAGCAACTAAGGTGGCTAAATCAATAGCCCCCTCAGAGACTAACACATCCTCTGTGGTCTCCCTAACAAGACCAACCCCAACTAAGTTACCAAAAGTGAGCCCAGCTACTCCCTTGGATTGGCTATTAGTAGGTTTGCTCCCACCACCACTGCTATTAGTAGGGACACTAGGTGTAGCAGTAGGGGTTGTAGTGGTAGGAGGCTTGGTGCTTTTCTTTGGACAACTGGGATCTGTTGTCCAATGACCTTTTATTTTACATAAATAGCACCATGGTTTCTTTTCCTTGTTTTGATTAAAAGAGGATTTGGGCCCACCACCCCCACCAGAGTGTTTTTGTGGGCCTGATGAAGACTCATTTTTCCCCACCCTTGTCAGAAGACTTACCCTCCTTCTTTTTGTTGCCATCTTTGTCACCCCCTGTATGAACTTTTCAGTTCACCCTTGTTCTGACCCATTTGTCTGCCTTCTTTCCCAATTCTTGGGGAGAGGTCAGATCAGAGTCCACCAAGTACTGGTGCAACAAATCAAACACACAATTATTAAGAATATGCTCTCTCAGGATCAAGTTATACAGGCTGTCATAATCAGTAACTTTACTGCCATGTAACCACCCCTCCAAGGCCTTCACTGAATGGTCAATGAAATCAACCCGGTCTTGTGAAGACTCCTTTTTAGTCTCTCTGAACTTTATCCTGTATTGTTCAGTGGTTAAGCCATAACCATCCAGGAGTGCATTCTTATGAACTGTAAAATTATTGGCATCACTTTCTTTCAAAGTAAGGAGCCTATCCCTACCTTTTCCACTAAATGATAGCCATGGGATAGCAGCCCACTGCCTTTGAGGGACATCCTGTACAACACAGGCCCTCTCAAGTGCAGCAAACCACTTGTTAATGTCATCCCCCTCCTTATAAGGGGGAACTATCTTGTGCAGATTCCTGGAATCATGCTCTTTTGCAGGATGACTATGGGGAATACTGCTGCTGCCACCATGGGTTTCAAAACCCAACTTCTGTCTTTCCTTCTCTAGTTCTAAAGACTGTCTATAAGGACTTACCTCCACCAAACTTGGTCTGAAGAGTCACTGGACTGTGGGGGTGACTTGGACACAGTTGCTGGATTCGAGGGACCTCGCTCGTCGTGCTGAGAGGAGACCCAAGGGACCGGTGATGCAGTTCTTTGGGGCCTGCGGTTGCAGGAGGACGATTCCGTCGACCCACAGGAGATTTCTTCGGAGCTTCTAGTGCAGAGAGGAGGAAGACTACCCCCACAGCATGCACCACCAGGAAAACAGTCGAGAAGGCGGCAGGATCAGCGTTACAGAGTTGCAGTAGTCGTCTTAGCTACTTTGTTGCAGTTTTGCAGGCTTCCAGCGCGGTCAGCAGTCGATTCCTTGGCAGAAGGTGAAGAGAGAGATGCAGAGGAACTCGGATGAGCTCTTGCATTCGTTATCTAAAGTTTCCCCAGAGACAGAGACCCTAAATAGCCAGAAAAGAGGGTTTGGCTACCTAGGAGAGAGGATAGGCTAGCAACACTTGAAGGAGACTATCAGAAGGAGTCTCTGACGTCACCTGGTGGCACTGGCCACTCAGAGCAGTCCAGTGTGCCAGCAGCACCTCTGTTTCCAAGATAGCAGAGGACTGGAGCACACTGGAGGAGCTCTGGACACCTCCCAGGGGAGGTGCAGGTCAGGGGAGTGGTCACTCCCCTTTCCTTTGTCCAGTTTCGCGCCAGAGCAGGGCTAAGGGGTCCCTGAACCGGTGTAGACTGGCTTATGCAGAAATGGGCACCAAATGTGCCCATGAAAGCATTTCCAGAGGCTGGGGGAGGCTACTCCTCCCCTGCCTTCACACCATTTTCCAAAGGGAGAGGGTGTAACACCCTCTCTCAGAGGAAGTCCTTTGTTCTGCCATCCTGGGCCAGGCCTGGATGGACCCCAGGAGGGCAGAAGCCTGTCTGAGGGGTTGGCAGCAGCAGCAGCTGCGGTGAAACCCCAGGAAAGGCAGTTTGGCAGTACCAGGGTCTGTGCTACAGACCACTGGGATCATGGGATTGTGCCAACTATGCCAGGATGGCATAGAGGGGGCAATTCCATGATCATAGACATGTTACATGGCCATAATCTGAGTTACCATTGTGAAGCTACATATAGGTAGTGGCCTATATGTAGTGCACGCGTGTAATGGTGTCCCCGCACTCACAAAGTCCGGGGAATTGGCCCTGAACAATGTGGGGGCACCTTGGCTAGTGCCAGGGTGCACTCACACTAAGTAACTTTGCACCTAACCTTTACCAGGTAAAGGTTAGACATATAGGTGACTTATAAGTTACTTAAGTGCAGTGTAAAATGGCTGTGAAATAACGTGGACGTTATTTCACTCAGGCTGCAGTGGCAGGCCTGTGTAAGAATTGTCAGAGCTCCCTATGGGTGGCAAAAGAAATGCTGCAGCCCATAGGCATCTCCTGGAACCCCAATACCCTGGGTACCTTAGTACCATATACTAGGGAATTATAAGGGTGTTCCAGTAAGCCAATGTAAATTGGTAAAATTGGTCACTAGCCTGTTAGTGACAATTTGAAAGAAATGAGAGAGCATAACCACTGAGGTTCTGGATAGCAGAGCCTCAGTGAGTCACTACACAGGTAACACATTCAGGCACACTTATGAGCACTGGGGCCCTGGGTGACAGGGTCCCAGTGACACATACAACTAAAACAACATATATACAGTGAAAAATGGGGGTAGCATGCCAGGCAAGATGGTACTTTCCTACAGTCCCCTCCAGGAAACAACTCTCCCCAATGCTCTACTCCTGCCTGTTTTATCGGTAACGCTAGTATGTCTTGGAAACATTCTGGAGTACCCGGGGAATCCCATATAGGTGCATTGAAGTTATAATAGGTAAGTTTTGCTAATCGTCTAATCTGATACCAACATTCTGCTAATCCCCGCATGATTTTCAGCCTTATCTTTTTGTAGAATTTAGGGTCCCCGAATTTAAAAATAAAATTAGTTGACGCACCCTTAATATTAGAAACCATTGTTTTAAACATTAGACCAGCGGTTGTAGAGTCCGATGTGGAAAAAACTCTGAAATTTTTCAAAAGGAAGGCCCAAGCATAGTATTGCAATTCAGGTAATGCCAAACCACCCTTTTGCTTACGCCGCCTCAACTTTCTCCTAGAAATTCTAACCCCCTCAGAGTTCCAAATAAAATCACTTATTAGGCACTGCATTTTTTCTATATATTTTTTCTGCATAGGGAGTGGAGAAGTCAAAAACAAAAAATTCCATTTTGGAAGGATAGACATTTTTACCAGATTAACCCTGCCAATAATTGATAGAGGGAGATGGGTCCAGCCTTTTAATAGGGCCTTACATTCCAAAGGTAATTTTACCTGATTCCTCTCTGCTAATTGGTCAATGTTTTGAGGTATCAAAATTCCCAAATATCTAATTTCCTTCTTGCAGTAAACCGAACTATAATCCATGTTCCAAGCCATTATCTCTGTTTTTCCAACATTTACCTGATACCCAGAAACCTTGCCAAACTCTTCAGCTAGCCTGAGAGTCTCAGGAAATGCAGTTGATAGATTATCTGTAAAAAGCAGAAGATCGTCTGCGTACAAAGATAGTTTTTTCTCCCAACCCTGGCAACGGAAGGGGGAAATCACCCTATTCCACCGAATCTTCATTGCAAAGGGCTCAATATATAAATTAAATAATACAGGAGATAGCGGGCAGCCCTGTCTAGTACCCCTCGCAATAGCAATTGGGCCGGTAAGATTCCCGTTCACCAATATTCTAGCAGTTGGGGCCTTATAGATTTGATTTACTACCCAACACACATTAGTTCCCAGGTTGGCCTTCCTTAACAGACACTTTAAATAATCCCAATTTACTTGATCAAAGGCTTTAGCTGCATCGATTGTAATAATCCCCAAAGGGGAATCAAGTGATACCGCCAGATCTATTGCCCCAATCAATTCATATGTCAACTCGTGGAGCTATCTGCCCTTTGAAAAGCCATTCTGATCGGGATGTATTAAGTTATTTACAACTCTATTTAATCTGTCCGCTATGATTTTAGAAAATAACTTATAATCACTATTCAAAAGTGAGATAGGTCTGTAAGATGCACGATTAGTCGGGTTTTTACCCGGTTTCAAGATCAACGTAATAACTGCCTCATTCCATGAGGAAGGCATATCTATCTCGTTAAAAAAGATTTTGCCAAATAATTCCAACAAAATCAGGCTTATTAAGTCCCCTAAAGCTTTATACACCTCCATCGGAATACCATCGGGGCCCGGAGCTTTCCCTTCTTTGCCCCCCACTAGGGCCGCCCTTACCTCCTCCGCCGTGAAAGGGCCGTTCAACAATTCCCGAGCTTGTTGCAAAATCTCTGGCAAGATATCTTGGGCTAGCCAATCTTCCACCCACTTTTCTTGCCCATCCACATGTTCTGTATACAGAGATAAAAAAAAATCTTGAAACCCGCGTTCAATGTCCTCCCTATGTATCAGTTTTTCACCTGTATCCTCGATCCTAATTTCCTTAATCTGGTTCCTGACCTGATCTAATTTAGCTTTCCAGGCTAGCAGCTTCCCTGAATTTTCCCCATATTCAAAATGTTTTAATTTGCTAACCTCCCATCTTTTCGCAATGCATGCCTGTAAAATATCAGCCAGTTGTGTTCTTAATTCGGCCAATTCCACTCTTCCTGCCTCCTCCTCCTGAGACCCAACCCCTTTACCAACCAACATTTCGGTTTTTAACAGCATCTCCTGTTGTAAAACCCTTATTTTGTCTCTGAACACTTTACGTTTGTAACATGCTATACTTTTGAGCACCCCTCGTATTACTGCCTTAAAAGAGTCCCAAACCACTGATAATGATGCCGACCCTATATTAATATTGAAAAAGGCCTCAGATTCCCTACGCAATTGCAGCAGGACATCTTCATCTAATAATAGTGCACGCTCCAGTGTCCACCTCTTAACCAACCTTCTCTGTGGAGCAGTCAAGTGTAGTATTACTGCCGCATGGTCAGATAAGTGTGAAGGCAAATATTCGACTCCTTCAACATTTTCCAACAACCTTTCTTCCACTAAGAAGTAATCAATATGTGAAGCATGACTATATTTCTAAGTAAAAAAAGAGAAGGCTCTGGCCTCCCCTTTCTTCTTTCGCCAAATATCACACAAGCCATGATCCTTCATCATTCTCTTTAAAAAACATTGCAATGTGGGTGTACCCAAAGATCTGCAAGAATCAGATCTATCCAATCTATTGTCCAGAACCACATTAAAGTCGCCCGCCATAATGACCGAATCTGAGAATTCAATAAGCTGGGAAAATACCTTCTTCAAAGGTTCACTATCGTCACAATTAGGGCCGTAATAACCAGCCAAAACTAAAGATACTTCATTAACCTGTAATTTTACTATAATCCACCGACCAGCTTGATCTGCCTTTATTTCGAAAATTTCTGGTCTGGCTTGAAATCCTTGTTTAATTAAAATGACTACCCCCCTTGTATGACAATTGTGGGAGGTGCAAAAACACATTTGCACCCACTTTTGAGTCTTAACTAACACTTTACACTCGTCTGCAGCCAAATGAGACTCCTGCAAAATTAAAATTTGCACCAGAGAATCCTTTAAATATTGTAGGATTTTGTTTCGTCTCGACTTAGTCCTCAACCCATTAATATTCCAAGAGAGAAATGTTATCATCGACCTGCCCTCCCCCTGGCCCGTACCAATTTTTGTCATTTAAAACTAACCCACCACCCCACCGTCTAGGTGAATGAGGAACCATTTCTGTCCTTATCCCAAGGAACCAACCCCCTTGTACCCCCCCTCCCAAGCCCCTCCCATGGAGAACCCCCCCCACTATATCAGCCACCATGGGCCTAATTTTAGAGTACACTGCCTACCTGGGGGGCTAAAAATTCCAAAACTTATTACAGATATTACACATGATCAGCCTGTTCTTTCCTTATAGCATCTAACAATTCATCTGCCTTATCTAACTCCCTTATATTATGCATTTTGTTGTTATACATTATTCGTAAGAATGCTGGGAATTTCAATTGAGCCGTAACTCCAAGTTTTTTAAATTCATCTAGCCTTTTTCCCAGCTCCCACTGTCTATCCATTGTAATTTTAGATAGGTCAGATCTGATCTCAAAAGTCACATTATCCATCTTTAATGCTTTCTGTTTTAGCGCCTTGGTCAAAATTTTCTCCTTTAAATGATAAGTTAAGAAATTAACCAAATTTTTTCTTGGTCTTGTACTATTAGGCCGCCTCGAAAAGGGATCCCGGTGGACTCTCTGAATGCCTCTTTCAATCTCTTCATTACTTTCCTCCAACTCACAGACAGATTTGATTAATGAGACAACATATGACTTAAGATTTGCTCCTTCTGCTCCTTCCGGAACTTTTAACAGTTTTATATTATTCCTACGTGAGTAGTTCTCCAGATGCTCAATCCTGATTTGCAAACCTTGCTCTTTTTCATTCAAGCCTCGGATTTCATCTTTGTAGAGTTTCAACTCCTCCTTCATCCCCCCACCGTCTCCCCTAATGTCTGAATTCTCTCCATCAAGTTATCGAATTTCTTTTTCAGTACCTCGCAGGCTTCTCGAATTTCCCCTTGGTTACATTCCGAACTTGCAAACCCTTTCTTTATATCCTCCGAGATGGAGAGGATCACTTCCTCCATAGAGGGGGTATACCTCAAATCAGAGGCCCCAGTTTGAACTGGGGGGGGACTAATGACTTGTAGTGCTAGGCCTAATTCCTCCTGTCGTGGAGTGGACAAGATGCCACCTTGACACATCATGTCAGCATCAGTTCCAACTTGTATCTTCTCATGCAGGGGTAAATTCTCGACTAAGGAGGGGAAACCTTCTTCAGCCCCCTTGCCAGAGTCTGTGCCACTTCCAATATCCTTGACCACAAAGGTATCCATTTTCCCTTGCCCCAGCACTAGCACAATATCCTCTGGCCTAGTCCTGAAATAGGATCTTAAAGAGGGTGCCAATCTATGCTTTATTTTTGTTCTCCCTTCAATTCCTTCTTTTTTTTTTTTTCTGTGAATAGTTCACCTGGTCCGAGGTTTTTCCCTTCAACCTCCCTAGGTTATTGCTAACCACCAGATCCCTTCTATCCCCCCTTATCCCCAACCCCTGCCCCTCTACCTGCCATAAGCCGATGGAGGACTGGGGTGGGGCGGGGCTCTTCTCCTCCTCTCGAGTCATAATTGTAGCCCCAGCACCAGCTGCTGCCTCGCTGGCTTTTTTTGAATTTTCTGAAAGAGCGCGTGTAACCGCGCTACCAGGCTCCCGGGATACCTTCCCAGGAGCCTTGCTAGTGCTGGCGTTACCCGGATTCCCCCGAAGGGGAATCCTTGCCGAACCTCTTTGCGCCCGGCGGAGCACCAGTGCGGCACGTCCCCAGTGCCGGAGTCTCCCACCGGGCGGCTCGTCCAATTTCCGATGCGGGCGGCTCTCCGAGAATGGCGTATCCGTCAAACACATTCGCCCGATCTCTCCACGCAAGTGCCACGCCCCCCTGGTACGGCAGGCATCACATCTAACGAGCTGCGGCCGTAACGCAGCCCGCCATGTCCTCCCTACCCTGGAAGTGCCTTTACTTTCGATGATTTGCTTGCTGTTGTTGTTTGGCAATGTGGCACACAACCTTTTTGTACAGACAGTCAGTGTGCTTTTGCCATAGGCCTGCACGCATTCTTTTTTCTCCATGCCTCCTTGATTGTTGTTGTTGTGACCTGCAGCCATTTTCAGCTAGCCACCTAGTGTATTAATAATTCCCTTTTTCAGTTTTCAAAACAATTTTCTACAGATATTGATAGAAGTGGTCTTTGTCATTTTAATTTATTTATGTTTATCTCTGATATCAGTTTAATGTGCTTTAGGATCATTATAATATGTGTTTATGAACAGTGTTTATAACAATATATACATATTTTTCTATTTTTCCCTCCAACTGCTTGTCTCAGAATGGATTTCTCAAAGTCCCTAGTGATACAACAGCAATTATTTTGTTTTTTGACATTTTTCCTTCATCCCCTGTCTGCCATAGGTCTTCTTTTTGACACACATCAGCATTTGTTTTTTAAGGATTTTTTAATTTTCTCCGGACTCCCTGCCTGCAATAGGCGAACCCCAGCATTGATTTTTTGAGGATTATTCTGTTTGCCCCTGCATCCCCCACCAGCCATATGTGTACACCAGCATTAATTTTTTAACAATGATTCCAACTTCTCTGCACCCCCTGCCTGCTGAAGGAGAACACCAGCATTAATTTTTTTAAGGTTTATTCCATGTTCCCTGCACTACCTGCCTGCCGTTGGCACACACCAGCATTCACTTTTTAAGGATTATTCAATTTTCCCTTACACCCCTCACCTGCCATAGGCACACACCAGCATTTGTATTTTTAAGGATTATTTGACTTTCCTGAACCACCCTGCATGCCACTGGTATCTCCCCTTAGATGCACATAAAGCAAACAGTTACATCTGTATGTTGCTAATCCTGATTTGAAACAATGTTTATAGTGTGTTTTAGAAATGGGGTTTCTGGTTGAGTAGGTTATGCACCTAAGCCAGGAAGAACCCACCCACTCTAGTTAGGGCGAGGGAGTTACACACCCAAGATAACCCCTGCTCACCTCATTGGTGGCTTAGCACAAGAATTCAGGCTTATCCCAGAGGCAATGCGTAAAGCAATTGCACAACACATAAAACACATGTGACGCAAATAAATACACCACAAAGGAAACACAACAAGTTATATGAAAATAAACTGTATTGCATGAAACATCATTAGACCAAACACAACATGTCAGTAATACCCTGCTACACAAGCAGTTTGTCAGACCATCACACATGTTACTAGTACTCCACAACCATAAGCAGTAGGCAAGTAAATGTATAGGTTATTGTTTATTTTGCAACACAAGCAGTAGTCAGGTTGTCATTATTGCCAAAAATCACATGTCATAATTAACACATATCACAAATGCCAAGACATCATCAGGAATGCACATGAAATTCCCCCATATGGCAAGTTATATAAAACATTACAATCCCATGGCATTTGTCATCATGAACGTGTTGTCAAGGAGACCAAGATGTTATCATAAAGGCACATCCAATAAAAAATTCCCCTCTTGCTCATGTCAGGCACAAAGAAAATACACATATCACCATAAGCATATTTCTAGAAATGCCAAAAACACCGTCAGACATGCACCTGTGCTTATATTACATATGTGGCGGTACGCCACAGACTCATACATGAAGTGCAGGAGCCCTGGGGCTTCTATTAGGGGGAATGCAGTACTCTAAGGAGCACTCTGGACACTGAGGAGCCCACGCACTGCTACTACAAGAAGTGTGGTAACCCCATGTCCCCCCTCTCCAGACGGGAGGAAAGTCTCATCAGAGGTCAATCGAGGGGTTCAGAGTTCGATAGGGGGAAAAGAGTTCACTGGAAGGGCCACCACCAGGTGGGGGCCTCCGATGAGGCTTCCCTCCAGTCCGGCGAGGAATAGAAAGGTGCATGGCCTCCTGGCATCTCTGGAGACTGCAGGTTTCAGGCTGAAGCCAGGTGCCTCAGTGGGCTGAGCCTTCTGGCCTGAGCCTCTAGCTGGCTCCACCTTCAGCCTTCTGGTTCCACGAGGAGCTTCACCACCCTCAGGAGCTCCTGAGGTTTCTGCACCCACACCCAACAAGGTGAATGAGGTCTCTGTGAGCACGGTGTCCCTGTATCAGGCTTTTGAAACCGAAGACAGTGCCTGCTGGTGCCCCGGGGGCACTGATGAGTATATTCTCTGGCCTTCCTGGGTGAGAGATCTTGGGTGGCATACTGGAGTGCACTACCAGCTTGGGGGGTGCACGCAGGGGGACATGTGTTCTTCCTCGCACTCAAGGGGAGACAAAAACGCTTCTCCTGTGCTACCCAGAGAAGAGTGAAGAGCTATCCTGACACGTTATAAAGGACAAAGGGATGGATCGTTCCTCGCGCTCCCGGCGCCAGCAGGAACAACACTTGCCTTACACTGGGAAATGCCCAGGATAAAACTGCCCTCCCGGCACTTTGAAGAAGGGAACACTGCAGGGGGAACAGGGTGCACACCACCCAGGCCCTGGAGACCACAAATGGGGCACTGGGCTGCAGGGCCCAAGCTAGCAGGCCAGCACAAGGGCCATGAAGCAGTGGCAGTCCCTCTCTGTGTCCTAGCAGGTCATATGTCAGCACAACAGCAAAGTAGTCCTAAGACTGTTCCTGGCGAGTCGTTTCAGCAGTGTCCAGTGACAAGTTCAGTCCATTAGTGTCTACAAATGTGTGGGAAGAACACCTGTACTTCTACTCATTTTATGCAGTCTCCACAAAAGGGGGAGAAGAGGTTCCAACCACTACTGACTGGGATCCAGGAGTGTCCTCTCTCTCTTTCAGCACAGGCTCCAGACATCAGTGGGGGTAAAACAAGCCCTTTGTGTGAGGCCAGGGCACAGCCTTTACAAATGTAGGTGTACCCTGCATCACCCTCTCCCAATCCAGGAAGTCCATTCAATATGCAGATGCACCTTTTGACACTTCTACCCCTCTTGTGTACAGGCTGTCTGAAAAGTATGCACAAAGCCCAGCTGTCACCCTGCCCCATAGATGGATTGTAGTCAAGCTGCAAAACACCAGACTCGTAAGCACAGAGAAAAGCCCACTTTCTTAAAGTTCCATTTCTATAATGGTAGTACAAAAATCCACTTACACCAGAGAGCAGGATTTCTCACTACCATTACAACCATACCAAACATGCCTACGCTACCCCTCATGGATTAGACAATACCACTTAGACGTATGTAGGGTATTTCCAGTACAATCATATGTGAAAGCTAGCACTCACAGTAGTGATGAACCAAATAGGCTGTTTGTCACTACCAAGACAGGCCACACAACCAGGCACATGTCCACACAGTACCCTACCTTAGGGGGGACCTATATGTAGAAAAAGGGGAGTTCCATGCCTGGAAAGTAAATTTAGATGCCTGGTCCCTGTGGCAGTAAACTGTGCATGCAAACTCTTTGGTGGCAGGCCTGAGACAGGTTTGAAAGGCTGCTTCTGTGGGTAGTGCAAGCTGCCACTGTACAAGGGACATAGAGTCAAATTAAATGTGCCAATTAGGTATAAGCCAATCATGCCAAATTTAGAAGGGAGAGCACAGGTACGTAGCACTGATCAGCAGTGAGAAAGTGCTCAGAGTCCTAGAGCCAAAAAAGAGGTCAGTAAAAATAGTAGGAGGAAGGCAAAAAGTTTGGGGATGACCCTGTGAAAAGGTCCAAGTCCAACAGTGTGGATTGAAATTGATGGCCGACACTATTGTTAATTATTTGGAATTACCTCACTACATTATATCATCTGTACTATGAATAATTCAAACTGTAAAATGTCATATTTCACTGAATGTTTTTCTTGTTTGTTTGCTTTTAGGTGCACAAAGAGACATCACCCACAGTACTGCCAGACAGGATTGGACAAAGTGATGTGACCACAGCATGTGGCACCTCTGCTTCTGCTTATGTAGCTAAGTGCCAACTGACAAAGCTTGAAGATGGCCCCAAAGAAAGGTGTTCTTGTGAAGAAAGTGGCCAGTGAGAGGGAGAAAAAGAAGCAGATTGCCACCACTGGCATGCCACCCTCAACCTTCTTCAGGAAAAGTGGTGGGCCTGCAGCACTGTTTTCCGGACAGCAAGCTGGGAGCAGAACTCCTCTACCAATGACAGCACCTTGCCTACCTAAGCCCATGTCCAGGTCCATGTCTCTCAGCCAGGCAGACACTGCAATCATGATGATGAATAGTGAATCTGATTTGGAGTTGTCTCAGCTATAAACTAGTATGCAATAATTGCAGGAAACTGAGCAAATTAGACAACAAAGTTGTAGCAAGAGCCAGGTATGGTTCTTCATGAAGTAGGAACAGAACAGGAAGCTGAGCATCCTTCTGAGCAAATTGTATCTCTACTTGAACCATTGACTTCTTGATCATCAGGAAGAAAAAGAAAGGGTACTCCACCATATTCTCCAAGTACCCCTTCTGATGATCTGGAAATGTATTAGAACCTGTCTGAGTCTGAGATCTGCCACAAGAAACAAGGGAAAATGAGAGTTCCTGAAAGCCTAAGACTTATGAAAGGGGAGGACGAACCAGTCATTTTCATAGAAACTGGCTCAGAGGACACTAACATTACCCCTCCTATTCAACCTTCTCAGAGGGATATGGCACTGATTCCACCACTGCCATCATCAGATTTAATACTTCTAAGGCCCCCACTGAGACCTGCATCCACCACTACCTCACTTGAAGTACACACTTCAGAGAGGCAATCGTCAACACTCCCAACTACTTCCAGTACTTTGGGCATTGGCACCAGTGGCAAACTAAAAAAGTTTTCCTCCACAGTTCGGGACTTCTTTATGATTAGCAAGCATGAGGATAACATTGCAATGTGCTCCATTTGCCTTGCAATTGTTCACTGAGGTAAGCCTGGTTCACACTATGGCACTGGAGGCCAAATGACCCGTATGAAAAAACATCACGCAATACGGTGGGAGGAGAACCTTAAAATAATTACTGCAGGTGGTGATGGTGATGAGAGAGGGTAATCAGCTCCGATCACAGTGGGAGGTGATGAGGAAGAAGAGGGTGACAGCTTTACACAAAGCATCTCTACCCCAGCAGTGCATCAGCAGTATCACCTGATCAGCAAGCTTGAAATGAGACAAGACTCATATTGTGTCACCACCACATACAATGATGCCTACCCCAAGGCACACATTAAGTCTACCACTGCCTGGTCTTCTACAGAAGTCACCTGAATAAGTGGCACCAGGAAAGAAAAACATACAAGCTACTATTACAGGCATGTTTAGGCAAGAGGGACCCTAATAATACAACCACCCAATGGCATGTTTTTACAAAGGGAAGTTGATTAAAATGATAGCACAGGACCTTCTCTCTTTTTCTTTTGTGGATGGAGTGGGATTTTTAGAATTTGTGGCCCACATCTGCCTGAAATGGAAGGTGCCCAGATGGACCTATTTTGCCAGAGTTGCTGTTCCAGCACTCTACAAAAATGTGCTGCAATTGTTATGGGCAAACTTTGCAGCACGTTATCCACCTGACGACAGACATGTGGACCAGTTGTTGAGCAACTGATTACATGTGTGTCACTGCACACTGAGGCCCGTATTTATACTCCGTTTGCGCTGAATTAGCGTCGTTTTTTTCGACGCAAATTCGGCGCAAAACGAACGCCATATTTATACTTTGGCGTTAGACGCGTCTAGCGCCAAAGTATGGGCAAATAGCGTAATTTTTTTGCGTGAACGCCTTCCTTGCGTTAATGAGATGCAAGGAAGGCGTTCCCGTCTAAAAAAATGACTGCGACGCAAATGCGTCGTATTTATACTCCCGGGCAAAAATCACGCCCGGGAGGTGGCGGGTCAAAAAACCCCGCATTTGCGCCACTATTTAACGCCTGGGTCAGGGTAGGCGTTAAGGGGCCTGTGGGCTCAAAATGAGCCCACAGGTGCCCTCACCTGCCCCCAGGGACCCCCCCTGCCACCCCTGCCCACCCCAGGAGGACACCCAAGGATGGAGGGACCCACCCCAGGGACATTCAGGTAAGTTCAGGTAAGTATAATTTTTTATATTTTAATTTTTTTTTTGGGTGGCATAGGGGGGCCTTATTTGTGCCCCCCTACATGCCACTATGCCCAATGACCATGCCCAGGGGACATAAGTCCCCTGGGCATGGCCATTGGGCAAGGGGGCATGACTCCTGTCTTTACTAAGACAGGAGTCATTTAAATGGCGTCTGGGCGTCGAAAATAATGGCGCAAATCGGGTTTAGGCGATTTTTTTGCCTCAACCTGACTTGCCCCATTTTAAGACGCCCTAACGCCATTTTCCCCCTACGCCGGCGCTGCCTGGTCTACGTGTTTTTTTTCCACGCACACCAGGCAGCGCCGGTCTGCTAGCACCGGCTAACGCCATTCCATAAATACGGCGCCCGCATGGCGCTTCAGAATGGCGTTAGACGGCGCTAAATTTTTTGACGCTAAACTGCGTTAGCGCAGTTTAGCGTCAAAAAGTATAAATATGGGCCTGAATCTCTTTTGTGGGGTTAGGTAAAAAGCTATCAACGGGTCTCAATATTAAAAAACTATTCATTTTAAAGGCATTCTGTGGCATGTAACAGTAGCGAAGTTCGTCATGGAGAAATCTCATTCAACTGCAAACATCAATGGCTGCAACCCAGAGATCTCAGAATCAGATTTGTTGCCATAGGCATTGCAGTAACATAGTCAAGGCACTAGCTGATGGTAGATATGTCAGAGTCCTGTGTTTGGCACATTGCATCAACCTGATTATACAGGACTTTCTCAAAAAAGAAAACATAGGGCCTGATTTAGATATTGGCGGTAACTGTTCTGTCGTCCGTTTTCTGACTGAAAACCCACCCGCTTCCTTGGTGGTCCACCCACCAGATTTAGATGTTGGCAGTCCCATAAGAGAAAGATAGTTTGAGTCCTGCCGACTCTGCCAAGGATTCCAATTCACCGTAGAAGGCACCATAGGAAATAGTTGTTGTTGGAAAGACTCCAGAGCTACACATACTGCCAAGCAGATTAGGATCTGCCTTTCTGCAAAGGAAAAGTGTCGGTCCGACATCCAAGTGTTAGTTGGTTGGTTGGGGGGGGGGGGGAAATGGGTGAAAAATCACCTTTTTCCCCCATTCCACTCATTTTGGACTGGACACGACTAGACAGAAAGCCCCGTTGCTGCTGGCATGGGGCCACAGAGAAAACACAAGCCCGCTGTTGCTGGAGAGAGGGAACCCAAATTTGCTGTGTACTTGCGGGGGTCACTGCACTTGTGCACGGGAACACAGTAGACATATACATGTTGTGGTAGAGTTAGTGTCACATGCATATGTTGGGGACACGAGTGGGTAAGACATGTGTCAGGACACATTGGTACACAACACATATCACACACATACACAACTGCCATTATGGTGCCAGTATTCATTGGCAAATGAATGCTGGGACCACAGTGATGGCACAATCATTACTGCCAACTGTGTCCATGTTTGTACATCACTATGGAATGCATACCTGTCATGTTGTGATTCAATTTGTGTGTGTAAGTCAGTATGTGTATGTGCATGCAATGTGATTACCAGGTTGAGGTGGACAGAGCTGAAGTAGGTGATGCGGTTGTTTCAAGATGTGTGCCACTTGCATGTGACATAAGTTTTTTTTGTATGTTGTGTGCTGTGTTGCTATGTGCAACATTCAGGTGATTAGTGTTGTGTGGCAGTCATAGTTGCAATGTGTGTAGTTGTGCTTGTGTGTGCATATGCTTGTGTAGATGAGCATGTAATTGTGTTTCTTTGTGTAGTTGTGTCATTTGTGGGTGCAGTGTCAATGTGTGTACTTTGTGTTATGGATGTTTGTCAATGTTTGTTTGTGGCATGTCCCTGTTGTGTTGTGGTGGAACAGCAATGGATACAGGTGTGTATGTGGTATGTTGTGCCATGTGTGATGCAGGAGAATGCAGGGGGAACACATGGTAAAGGTAGAGTGTTTGTGTGTGACTTACCTCTATTTTATATACACAACCATTGTCCACTGAGCATTGATTCCCACAATGTTCTCCCTTTGTCAGCAAACCTAAACCAATTCACTGCCTGCAGGTCTCTAACACCTAAATACAGTGGGCAGAAGACCATCGACCGATCACCTGCAAAAGAATCTGCACTAATTTCAGTCATTCTTTTAAAGCCCAGAAGAAGTAGCAGGATCATTCAGCGTGCTAATAGAGTTCTGATTAACCCCTATTAGTGCACATTGAGAATAATTCAGTGCCAAACCATTTTTTGGAGTGCTTTACTTTCATGTGCAGTAGTTAGTCTAATTGTGATTATAATGTTTGAAAACTATGGCCCTCATTACAACCCTGGCAGTCGGTGATAAAGCGGCAGTAATACCGCCAACAGGCCGGTGGTAATAAATATGAGATTATGGCCACGTCGAAAACCGCTCAGACAGACAGCCACTTTAACACACTGACCACCAGGGCGAAACCAACAGGCACCACAGCGTTAACCTCCAACAGCCAGGCGGAAGACAATACGCCGCCCACAGTAATATGACCCACCTATCTGCCACCTTTTCTGGGGCGGTACCAATGACATCAAAAACCTATCTGAAACACTGCACAGAAGGGAAACGACTCACCTCTGTGTTGTCCTGGGTGCCTGCTTGTCTGACTGTGTGTTTGGGATAGATTGGGGTTGAGGGGAATGGGGTTGGGTAGAGGAAGTTGGAGAGGGAGGCTAGAAAAAGGGGCAATGGCTGCCATCAGAGAGGAGGCCAGAGCCTGGATTGATCTATGTTGGGCAACCATGCCAGTGTGAATGCCCTCCAGGAATGCATTTGTCTGTTGCATTTGGGCTGCCAGCCTCTGGATGTCATTCACAATGGTTGACTGCCCAACAGAGATGGATCGCAGGAGGTCAATAGCCTCCTCACTCAGGGCAGCAGGGCTAACTGGGGCAGGGCCGGAGGTGCCTGGGGCGAAGGAGATGCCCACCCTCCTAGGTGAGCGGGCACAGGAAACACGCTGAGGGGCTGCTAGGAGGGCGATGCTGGTACGGGGGTGGCGGCTGTGCCAGTAGCTGGGGTGGTCACAGAGGTGTCCGCCACCAACAGGGAGCTTCCATCGGAGGAGGAATCTGTGTCCGAACTGTCCCCTCCTGTCTCCGTCGTGGTGCTACCGTCGCCCTCCGTCCTACTGCTGACCTCACAGTCGGTGGATTCAGCCCCATGGGCCCTGTGGGATGCAACTCCCTCTGTCGCGGGTGCCTCAGCTCATCCGCCAGATGATGCTACTGCACATAAGGACAGGGTGACCAAACAAAAAGGGATGGAGAGACAAACTATATACTTGGTCAATGAGGGCAACAACATCACCGTTGGCGTACACAACACACACACACACAGGAAACAGCCCTACGCACTAGGCAATGTACTACCATTCACAATGCTAGTCACCAGCCCATGGATAGAGACACCTATCGCCACTTGCAGCATACCTTAGACCCACAGACCCCTACCTAGTAGTGGATGCCTACTAGCTTGGTTGGAGGTATTTTACATCAGAACCATGCCCAACATGGGACTTACTCTGCAATGTCAGGCCTGGCCTAGGGGCACCCACAGTTGAAGTAAGCCTCAGCAAGGCCTACTAGTGCAAGGGGTTCACCCTTCTCTGCACAAAGTCCTCAGACCATATAGGAAGAAGTTAGCACAGCAACTGAAATAAAAGACATAGGTGGTCATTACGACCCTGGCGGTCAGAGACCGCCAGGGATAATGTGGTGTCCGTACCGCCAACAGGCTGGCGGTACTGAGGCCTTTATTACGACCGCGGTGGTAGCGCCGCGGTCGCACCGCCGGGGCCGGCGGTTTCCCGCCGTTTTAGCCCCGGCAGTGATAATCCGCCAAGGCCGCGCTGCAAGCAGCGCTGCCCTGGGGATTATGACACCCCTACCGCCACCCTGTTTCTGGCGGTTTGCAAAGCCAGGAAGAGGCTGGCGGTAAGGGTTGTCCTGGGGCCCCCTAACAGGGATAGCCGGCATAGCAGACAGTGAAAAGCGCGATGGGTGCTACTGCACCCGTCGCACAGCCGCAACACCGCCGGCTCCATTAGGAGCCGGCTCCTATGTTGCGGCCTCATCCCCGCTGGGCCGGCGGGTGCAAACTTGGTTTGCGCCCGCCGGCCAAGCGGGGATGTCGTAATGGGGGCTGCGGGAGTGCGGCCGCATTGGCGGGCGGCGGTAGCCGCCCACCAAGGTCGTAATGACCCCATAGTTTATTAAACCCCATGAGGTGGTACTGCAGTTCAAACAGCACCCTTCGGCAATGTTTGAAGTAGCACACTGAACTGAGAGAGCATGGTCCTTTTATACCCACGCAGGGGCTCAAAGGAGGTGGTACAATTATAGAAGCAAGACTTGCATACATGTAAGGTCATGTGGAAATGCACAGTCGACAGGTAGGAGGGGCTAACAGTTTTCAAGGACTAACAGCTGCAGACCTTACTGGGCATGTGCGAAAGTGGGAGATGCTAAATATAACTTGTCACTAGACAGATTTTCAAGAGTAGTTAACAGAAAGGTAGGACAGAGCACATGGTGAGCACATGGCAGCATGTGGCAGAGAAAATGGCTGCCATGAATACAAAATGGATTCCGCAAAATGTTCACAATAGTTGCTAAATACAAGATGTCTTCTGCTAATGCTTAATCTAATCGCTACTAAACTTCAACACTACCAGGCGCAAGTTGCATACTGGGGCTCTTCACTCACCCCCTTGTGGCTGATGTGATGCCCCCAAGCGCCCATCCAGCTCCGGATAGGCCGTCTGCAGTATGCAGGCCATTGAGGGGTCAGGGTTCGACGGGCACCCCTTCCTCGTTGGGAGGCCATCCCCAGCTGGGCCTCCGCAGTCTTCCGTGCTCAGCATCTCAGGTCCTCCCACTGTTTCTGACAGTGGGTGCTCTGCCTGCCATAGACTCACAGGGTCTGCACGTCCTTGGCGTTGGCACGCCATATTCCCTTTTAATAATGGGCTCTGACCTGCAGGGAAATGGACACAGGGAAAGATATTAGTCCGACCGTCCTGCCTGTTACACTCATGGACCACCATACCCCTTCCCATCCCCATTAGCACAGACATAGCCCACCATACATGCTGCACGCTGCCCAGAGCTCATCCACCAACACCCCCTTCATGAGGCCTTCACACACAGCACTCGATGCATTCACGCCACATGCATCGTACTCACAGTGTACCCACCTGTTGGTCTGGAGGCCCATACAGCATTTGGTACTGGGGACTGGG
The DNA here is from genome assembly GCF_031143425.1 of Pleurodeles waltl. Classification (NCBI taxonomy): domain Eukaryota; kingdom Metazoa; phylum Chordata; class Amphibia; order Caudata; family Salamandridae; genus Pleurodeles; species Pleurodeles waltl. The sequence goes on along the minus strand of NC_090443.1, from coordinate 628,734,834 downwards.
GTAGGACCCCATCCACCAGTCGCTCCAACTCCACTTAGGTGAAGGCAGGGGCCCTTTCCCCAGTGACACGAGCCATGGTCAGTACCAGACACAGGTTACAGCAGCATCCCATATGTGATGGCTCAACTACAGAGGCACAGGGTGTGGCTAATAGGTTAAGCCTGGTTCCCACCCAGTGGATGTTGGTGTATGGGTATGGTGTGGGCCCTAAGGGTTGGTGTGTGGCTAACAGTTGTCCCTCGATATTTGCAGGTGACTCTTGTTACCCCAACCTCTCATGGCTACTGACCCCTGTGAGGAGTCCCAGGACAAGAGCTGAGGAACGTTACAATAAGGCACATGGGTGAACAAGAAGAATTATAGAGAGGACCTTTGGCCTCCTGAAGGCCAGGTTTTGTTGCCTCCATCTAACAGGTGGATCCCTGTACTACTCTCTCAAGAAGGTCTGCCAGATCATCGTGGCATGCTGTACGTTGCACAACCTTGCCTTACGTAGCCAGGTGCTTTTTCTGGAGGATGAGGAGGCTGGAGATGCCCATGTGGCAGCAGTGAACCCTATGGACAGTGAAGATGAGGAGGAAGATGATGAGGATGAGGACAACAGTAGTGCAAAAATGTGTTAATACTTCCAATGAGTGACAGGTAGGACAGAGTAACTTCACATTTAATTGACAGTTTTGTGTTTGACATTGTCACTGGCAGGCTGATTTTCCCACTTCTATGGCTACTCACTGTACCCTCTGGCATCTCTATTTGCAGATATTTGTGCCCCACTATCGCTCCTGGTGTGTTGACTGCAGCCAACTACAGGTTATTCTTATTGTTGGAAAATGGGTTATTGGTAGGGCAGGTAGGTACCTACACCTAGCAACAAGCCACAAACCTCCACGTAAATACAGTTAGGTCTCAATAAATTAATCCCAGCTCTACCCTTGGTAGCTTGGCATCGAGCGTCAAGGCTTAACTTAGGAGACAAAGTGTAAAGCATTCAAATATCACAAAACAGTAATTAAATAAAACACAGGAAACAGTTTAAAAATCCAAAACCAATTTATAAAAATAGCTTATATTTTTATCTTTAAAATGACACAAAAACGATTAAAATCGGTTCAGGGGAACCGGAGATATGAATTTTTAAAGTATTATTATTTTCTAGCGCTTAGAAACAAAAAGCGCCAATCGGGTCATCTGGTTGCACCAGGACCGGGGCAAAGTCAAACTTTCAGGCCGACCGCGATGGAGCCCTGCTCGGCTACAAGTCGCGGGAGGCCTCGGTTAAAAAGTTACCTTCTGACTTAGTCTTTATTTTGAAGTTTTTCTTCACCGGGACGAACCTGCCAGTTGAATCCGACCTCCTGGAGCCCTTGTCCGGATACGCGAAGTCGGTTTCCTCGGTGGTGATTTTTACCTTCGGACTTAGTCGTTTTTTCGAGATGAAAATCCTTCGACCGGGGTAAACCTGGATCTTGATCCGACGTCCATGGAGCCCTTCTCGGATACGATGGCTGGGAGGTCCCGGTCAACTTTTTACGTTCGGACTTAGTCTCTTTTTTGGATGTTTTTCTTTACCGGGACGAACCACGAAGTCAGGCCGGGTCGCGGTTGAGGCACGCCGGCTAGAATTTCCGCGTCGGGTCGGTCACTTTATGGAGCTTTTTTCCAAAATTTCTCCAATCTTTTCCAAACTTCTGGGGCTTCACCCAGATGTTCTTTTAAGGTTCTTTTGGGGTCCACAGCTCACCCCAAGGGTCCAGAAGTTCTGTGATGGTCCTTGGGAAGTGCGGACTTCAACTCCCAGAGTGCACCTGGCGCAAACTCCTTTTTGGCCACTGGACAGTGGTCAGCTGGTCACTTTTTCAGGAATTGGTGCAGGGGACTCTGGTTAGCAATTTTTCACCTGTAGCAAACAGGGAGTCCCTCCTTGAACCAGTGGAAGCCAGGCAAAGTCCTTCTTGTGGTGAAGCCCAAGTGTGCAGCTGGTGCAGTCTTTCTGAGTGCAGGGTCCAGGTGCAGGCCAGGGGTCCAGCAGGGCAGTCCTTCTTCTCCTTGTAGTTCTTTCTTCTTGAAATTTGGTGGGGATCTGAGGCGTGGGTGCAGGTCTGCCAGTTTTATCCTTGCCCCTGGGTGAAAAGCAGGGGGGCCCTGGTCCTCCAATCAGGGACAGGGTTGTCCCCCTGTGATGACCACTTCCTGGGAAGTGTGGCAAAAATCCATCCCAGAAGGCAACAGTCTCTAAAAATTCAAAATGGATGAATCTGATTTTTAGAGGAGAGATCTGGCTGAGCCCACCCACTGGTGTGGCTAAAAATCATAAACACACCCCTCTCCTGCCCTCTCCTAATCTAATCAAGGGGGCACCTAGCTGTCTGGGTTTGCAGGAGGTGGGGGTGTTGCTGGGTGCTGCAAATGTCCTTCTCTGCCTTTGAAGACCAGTTTGGCAGCCCTCCCCCTTCCTGCCTCACCATCTGATGAGGGGAGATTCTCTCCCCCAAGCACATTCCTTTGTGTGAAGTCAGGCCACTTCACACCTCATTAAAGTAGCCTGGCAGAAGCTGCTGCAGGCTGGCCAATCAGAGCACAGCAGTAAAAACAATGCAGAGCTGAAATTGGCAACTTTTTAGGTAAAGTCTAAACTTTTTACCTGCACTAGTTATATTAAATCCAACAACTGGAAGTTGTGGGATTTATTATAACAATCAATTTGATACCAAATTCTTGGTATGTAACATTTAAGGAGACTTTAAAATTTTAAATAAAGTCTGCCCATTCTAGCCTATGAAGGCCATTTACTTCAATGAGGGAAAAACGAATTTGGCTGTTTTTACCTCACCAGGGCTTATAAATCTATTTTTATAAAGTCCCTGCTTATAGTTACATGGCACCCAGCCCTAGGGGCACATAGGGCACACCTTAGGGGTGACTTATATGTAAAAATAAGGTAGTTTAAGACTTTGGAAGTACCTTTAATTCCAAAGTCGAATTTGCATATAACTTTAATTTAAAAGCAGCCAGCAAGGCAGGCTTGCTTTTAAAATGACACTGGGCACCTCAGCAATGCACCTAGGTGTGCACCACCTATGCTGTGGTCCCTAAACCTACATGCCCTACCATATACTAGGGACTTATAGGTAGGTTAACTTAGCCAATTATAATTAGCCTAATTTGCATATCCATTTTACACAGAGCACAGGCCCTGGGACTGGTTAGCAGTACCCAGGGCACCATCAGAGTCAGGAAAACACCAGCATAAAGTGGAAAATGGGGGCAAAAAGTTAGGGGGCCTCTGCAATCAGCCCCAGTTTCTCACACAACCCCCCCCCCAGCCCACACGCCCAGGAGACTCAGCCCAACCCTGGGAGAGTCTTCCTGGCTTGTTAGGCGAGGAAGACAGTGAAGAAAACTGGCTGTCCCTTTGCAGGGCCTACTCTGCCTTATATCCTCCTGTCAGGGTCACTCCCTCTGGGTAGTGAAGCCATCCCAACAGTAAAAGGACCCAAGTCAAACTGAAACTTCCCTCTAGGGGGGTCTTCCTCCTCTCTCTCTGCCAACTTGGGTAGTGAGGTGCCCACCTCCCCTACTCCTAACTTTGCTAGGGCAACACCTAGCTTACCCAAAGAGGTCACCCAACACTTGAGCAACCCCACCATGACCAATAGGGTCAGGGGGCCTACTTTGCTATTGGCCCTGGGGTCTGCCTCCCAGGCCAAGTACAGTGCTGCCAGGAAGGCTAGCACCCAGCAGAGGCTACTGACAGCTGTCAGTACCCAGAACCACACCCTAAGCTCTCCACTGACAGGTGGCTGAGCTGCTTTAGGGGCATCTTTGGGGTCCTGGCACCCCTCTTGCTGTCTAGAGTGGGGGGCTACCACCTCCTGTGGCAGACACCCTCCTTCCACTCTCCCTTCTGTCAGTGCAGGGGCAACACCTTGCATCTGGACAGCTGCCTGACTACTCAGGACTTCCTTGGGGTCAGGTGAGGCCTCATCAGTGCCAACTCTGGGCTCCCCCCCTACTGGGGCAGAAGGCCTTTGGCTCCCTGGAACTCTCTTTAAGAGTGGCCTACCCTTCCTTTTCTTCTTTCCTTTTCTTGGGGACCCCTGTCTCCTAACTGTAGGGACTGACTCCCCAGGACTTTGGGTTGGGGGGGCGCCCTGGACGACCACCCCATCTGTGACCAGACTCACCTCTGGGAGGTCATTGCCCAGGATACAATCTAGGGGAAGGTCAGCACTGACTACCACCCTAATCCAGTCAAGGATACCCTCCCTCTCTAGGGGCACTATGGCTACAGGTTTGGAGGTGACCTCCCCTGTGGCTATCCTGACTTTCTTTGTCTTTCCTGGGACATACATGTCTGGGGTCACTAACCGGTCACTCACTACAGTGTGACTGGCACAGGTGTCTCTCAGGCCAGTGGTAGGGATCCCATTCACTTGAATGTGGTGGAAGTGCCTACTCCCACCCTCAGGGATCACCAGCTTACCATCTGGTCCTGTCTCCCAGCACAATGCTAGGAGGACTTCATCATCTGAGGAATCCTCCTCTATGGCTACACTGGACAGCCCAGTGCTAACCACTTTCTTTGGACAGGCTGCATCTCCTCTGAAGTGACCTGTCTGCTGACAGTCAAAGCAAGCCCTACTGTCCAAGAGCTTTTTTTAACCCTGGGTCTCCCTGTCTCTGCATGTCAGATTGGGAGTGGGATTTACTCTCCTCCTTCTTAGGGTTCTGGGGTACAGAGGGAGTCTCTGTGGTGGGCTTACCACCTCCCTCCTTAGGTTTTTGGGGACCTGTCCCCCCCTTCTTGGAGTCTCCCCCCTGGGACTTGACAACCACCCTGGTTCTCAACCACTCATCAGCTGCCTCCCCTAGCTCTCTAGGGTTGGTCAGCTTAGAGTCCACTAGATGCTGGCGTAACCTTTCTTGGATACAATTGGTCAAGATGTGCTCTCTCATGATCAGATTGTATAACCCCTCATAAGTATTTACTTTGTTGCCAATAATCCAGCCCTCCAGTGCTTTTAGTGAGGTGTCTACAAAGTCAACCCAAGACTGGGTACTGACCTTCTGGGTGTCCCTGAACTTCATTCTATATTGCTCTGGGGTCAGACCAAACTTCTTGGCTAAGCACCTTTTCATACTAGGGTATGAATCTGCCTCCTCCCCCCTTAAGGTCAGAAGCCTATCCCTCCCTGAGTTGGGGACCAACTCCCACAAAAGGGAACCCCAGTATTGAGGCTTAACCCTTCTCATTTGGAGTGCCCTCTCAAAGGCCCCTAGCCACTTATCTATGTCATCCCCCTCTACATAAGCAGGGACCACCCCCTTGGGTAATCTGGGGCAAACTCCCCCACCCATGGACACCTCAGCTTCTTTATCGCTGCTTCCATCTCTTTTTTCTTTGTATGCCCACTTTTTCTTCTCTAGGGCCAGCTTCTCTGCTTCCAAAGCTATGTAGGCTAGCTGGGCTTCCAGCTCTCTTTCCCTGATGGATGGGTTCTCTCCTCCTGAAAGGACCCTCTTCCTACCACTAGCTTTGGGTCTGCCCCTAGTGACTGTATCCAGTGAGGACCGTTCCTCCTCTTCCTCACTTGGGGTCTGATGCTTTCCCTCCCCTGAATGGTTAGAGTTAGCATCTTCCTCTTTTTCTTCCTCCTCTGGAGCTTCCTCTGTCTCTACCTCTTGGGCCTCAGCCCATGCTGTCAGGGATTTAATTAGGATTTCCTTCCTGAGATTAGTGGTTGCAGGCAACCCTCTCTCAACACACAACCCCCTAAGCTGGACTACTGTCAGTGTAGGTAGGCTAGCCAGATCAAGCTCCATGGTTCCCTAGTTTTGTGTCAACAAAAACTTTTTGCAAAAATTGGTAACAGGAATTTAGAAAAATTACAAAAAATTCAATAATTGAAATTAATCCAAATTAATTTTTTAAAAAAAATTAAAATTAAAAATTAAAAACAATTTTTGCACTAGGACAATTTAAAAGATTTTTAATTTGTTTTATCTAAAACTGTAACGTGATATTGAACACAAGTACAGGATCCCGTCGCTGCTTCCAATTATGTTGGAAAATGGGTTATTGGTAGGGCAGGTAGGTACCTACACCTAGCAACAAGCCACAAACCTCCACGTAAATACAGTTAGGTCTCAATAAATGAATCCCAGCTCTACCCTTGGTAGCTTGGCATCGAGCGTCAAGGCTTAACTTAGGAGACAAAGTGTAAAGCATTCAAATATCACAAAACAGTAATTAAATAAAACACAGGAAACAGTTTAAAAATCCAAAACCAATTTATAAAAATAGCTTATATTTTTATCTTTAAAATGACACAAAAACGATTAAAATCGGTTCAGGGGAACCGGAGATATGAATTTTTAAAGTATTATTATTTTCTAGCGCTTAGAAACAAAAAGCGCCAATCGGGTCATCTGGTTGCACCAGGACCGGGGCAAAGTCAAACTTTCAGGCCGACCGCGATGGAGCCCTGCTCGGCTACAAGTCGCGGGAAGCCTCGGTTAAAAAGTTACCTTCTGACTTAGTCTTTATTTTGAAGTTTTTCTTCACCGGGACGAACCTGCCAGTTGAATCCGACCTCCTGGAGCCCTTGTCTGGATACGCGAAGTCGGTTTCCTCGGTGGTGATTTTTACCTTCGGACTTAGTCGTTTTTTCGAGATGAAAATCCTTCGACCGGGGTAAACCTGGATCTTGATCCGACGTCCATGGAGCCCTTCTCGGATACGATGGCTGGGAGGTCCCGGTCAACTTTTTACGTTCGGACTTAGTCTCTTTTTTGGATGTTTTTCTTTACCGGGACGAACCACGAAGTTAGGCCGGGTCGCGGTTGAAGCAAGCCGGCTAGAATTTCCGCGTCGGGTCGGTCACTTTATGGAGCTTTTTTCCAAAATTTCTCCAATCTTTTCCAAACTTCTGGGGCTTCACCCAGATGTTCTTTTAAGGTTCTTTTGGGGTCCACAGCTCACCCCAAGGGTCCAGAAGTTCTGTGATGGTCCTTGGGAAGTGCGGACTTCAACTCCCAGAGTGCACCTGGCGCAAACTCCTTTTTGGCCACTGGACAGTGGTCAGCTGGTCACTTTTTCAGGAATTGGTGCAGGGGACTCTGGTTAGCAATTTTTCACCTGTAGCAAACAGGGAGTCCCTCCTTGAACCAGTGGAAGCCAGGCAAAGTCCTTCTTGTGGTGAAGCCCAAGTGTGCAGCTGGTGCAGTCTTTCTGAGTGCAGGGTCCAGGTGCAGGCCAGGGGTCCAGCAGGGCAGTCCTTCTTCTCCTTGTAGTTCTTTCTTCTTGAAATTTGGTGGGGATCTGAGGCGTGGGTGCAGGTCTGCCAGTTTTATCCTTGCCCCTGGGTGAAAAGCAGGGGGGCCCTGGTCCTCCAATCAGGGACAGGGTTGTCCCCCTGTGATGACCACTTCCTGGGAAGTGAGGCAAAAATCCATCCCAGAAGGCAACAGTCTCTAAAAATTCAAAATGGATGAATCTGATTTTTAGAGGAGAGATCTGGCTGAGCCCACCCACTGGTGTGGCTAAAAATCATAAACACACCCCTCTCCTGCCCTCTCCTAATCTAATCAAGGGGGCACCTAGCTGTCTGGGTTTGCAGGAGGTGGGGGTGTTGCTGGGTGCTGCAAATGTCCTTCTCTGCCTTTGAAGACCAGTTTGGCAGCCCTCCCCCTTCCTGCCTCACCATCTGATGAGGGGAGATTCTCTCCCCCAAGCACATTCCTTTGTGTGAAGTCAGGCCACTTCACACCTCATTAAAGTAGCCTGGCAGAAGCTGCTGCAGGCTGGCCAATCAGAGCACAGCAGTAAAAACAATGCAGAGCTGAAATTGGCAACTTTTTAGGTAAAGTCTAAACTTTTTACCTGCACTAGTTATATTAAATCCAACAACTGGAAGTTGTGGGATTTATTATAACAATCAATTTGATACCAAATTCTTGGTATGTAACATTTAAGGAGACTTTAAAATTTTAAATAAAGTCTGCCCATTCTAGCCTATGAAGGCCATTTACTTCAATGAGGGAAAAACGAATTTGGCTGTTTTTACCTCACCAGGGCTTATAAATCTATTTTTATAAAGTCCCTGCTTATAGTTACATGGCACCCAGCCCTAGGGGCACATAGGGCACACCTTAGGGGTGACTTATATGTAAAAATAAGGTAGTTTAAGACTTTGGAAGTACCTTTAATTCCAAAGTCGAATTTGCATATAACTTTAATTTAAAAGCAGCCAGCAAGGCAGGCTTGCTTTTAAAATGACACTGGGCACCTCAGCAATGCACCTAGGTGTGCACCACCTATGCTGTGGTCCCTAAACCTACATGCCCTACCATATACTAGGGACTTATAGGTAGGTTAACTTAGCCAATTATAATTAGCCTAATTTGCATATCCATTTTACACAGAGCACAGGCCCTGGGACTGGTTAGCAGTACCCAGGGCACCATCAGAGTCAGGAAAACACCAGCATAAAGTGGAAAATGGGGGCAAAAAGTTAGGGGGCCTCTGCAATCAGCCCCAGTTTCTCACACTTATGTATACATTTCTGTACAGTTGATTTTCAATGTTTAAACCTTGTTAAATGAATACCTACTGAAATCATTTGACATACTCCATACTTTTATTTTTTCAAAGGGTGTTTATTTAAGTGCTAAGAGGTAAAAAGGGATGTGCAATGGGCTGGGGTGATGATGGAAGAAATTCCAGGTTGGAGTCCAGTCTATTTGTATCACAGCTGCATTGTCCAAGGGGACATAGGAAGTGGAGCAATGGCAGTTCAAGGTGGACAGGGTGACAGAGTGGGACACAAGGGTGACAATCTGGAGAGTCTTATTTCCTGGCGGGGTCTTGGCAATACTCTCTGGTTTCTGCCAGGATCTCAGGGAACGTTCGTGGGGTGGTTCTCCTTCTGCAGGGGGAGGGGTGCTGGTGGCCTGTTGGTCCTGTGGCAGGGCCTCCTGTCCACTAGCGGCAGCAGAGGTGGAGGGCTGTTCACCGGTTTGGCTAGTAGCAGAGGCCCGGTGGGGTGCCACTGCCTCCCTCATCATGTTGGCCATGTCTGCCAGCACCTCTGCAATGGAGACCAGGGTGGTGTTGATGTCCTTCAAGTCCTCCCTGATCCCCAGTTACTGTCCCTCCTGCAGCTGCATGTTCCCCCTCAACTTGTCCAGTATCTGGCCCATCGTCTACTGGGAATGGTGGTATGCTCAAGGAGGTCAAGGCAAGATCAAAAACACGAGCTCAGGTATTGGTTAAAAAAAGCAAGATGAGATAGTGACAGAAACAGACAAGATAAGACTCATTTTGGACTGCAAGGAGGTCAAGGCAAGATCAAAAACACGAGCTCAGGTATTGGTTAAAAAAAAGCAAGATGAGATAGTAAAAGAAACAGACAAGATAAGACTCATTTTGGATTTAGCAAAGAGAACCAACGGATACTGAATATTTTAAACAGACATTGGCATGTGATGAAAAAGGATGGTGACATTGGACTACAAATTGGCACTCCTCTATCAGTTACATACAGGAAAGTGCCATCGTTGAAAGATATATTAGTGAGAAGTCATTTTGAGATTCCGGTAATTTCTAATTGGTTAGTAGATGGCAACAAGGGTTTCTATTGTAGCAACAAGTGCAAAGCATGCACAATTGGTTGCAATAAGAAGGTAGTGACAGATTTTTGTCATAAGGAGATACCGATGAAAGATAGAATCACATGTGAAAACACATTTGTTGTTTATGTCATAGAAAGTCTGTGTGGTCTAAGATATGTGGACAGTACCACCTGTCCCCTGAAGAAGCGTATTTTGGAGCATGTCAGGGCGGTACAAAATGATCATAACAATTATGCCATGATCAAACATCTGAAAACTCGTCAAAAATCTGACTGGTTGCACATGAGATATTATGCCATTGCAACAATAAAAAAACAAGAGAGAGGAGGGGACAAAGTTCAGAAACTGAGGTGCTTAGAGTCTAGGTACATCATTACATTAAAAACAAAGATCCCATTTGGGATAAATAGTGACGAGGAATTGTATTGTCACTGTTAAATATGTATAGCAAATAGAAAAAAGATGAGATAGATTCTCGTAAAAAGGATGAATTGCACCAATCATTGAAAACAGGTTTGACATTGCTTAAAACACAGGATAAATTGATTTGATGCATGATGATGTGGTACAAGACCAACAATGTGAATTTACTTAAATATAGTAGTAGAATAATGGCTATGAAATAAAAGAATTATGTGATTAATGGAATAATGACATTATGGATATACATGTGTTGTAAACAGAGATAGCAGCATATAAACTGATGTTATGACTAGAAGAAGCAATAAGTAGGTTTTCCATTTCCCTTTTTCCCCTTTCCCCCTTTTAAAAAAAATGTATATAATAGTTATGTAAAATGCACTTAAGTTTTCGTTTATGATTTGGGGGTTTCTTTAATCACAAGTTTAAATTCTTTGGACTACATATCCCAGAATGCCTCATACAGGCATGTTGAGATAAATAGTTTATAGAACTCAGAATGGACTAATGAATCACCGTGATCAAGACCTTGTGGGTTGAAATGCATTGGTGTTAGAGGTATCATCTTGCACATTAAAAGAAGTATTCAACAAATCTGTGAGTGCTGGGTCATTGACCTAGTGTCAAAGTTGTGTGATGATATATATATATAAATATATATATATATGTATATATATATACATATATATATATATATATATATATATATATATATATATATATATATATATATGGGTGTGTGTGTAAATATATATATTTACACACACACCCATATATATATATATATATATATATATATATATATATATATATATATATATATATATTTTATGCTTTTAGTTTTTTGATATGATGTGATGTTTGATTGATATTAGACAAACCAGGTATGAGGGAATTTGCTTTTGCATAGGTTGAAAATAGTAAATAAAGCTAATTTATATAAGCCTAGCTTAGGGAGGTTTTATTTAGCCTACTGCAGTGGATGTTGAGGCCTCCACTTCCCCTGCAGGGACCATTTTAGAATTTTTGACTCACCCAGGTCCACGGGTGACAGGTTTGGCCCCTTTTGGTGAACACACTATCATTTGAATGGTCATTGTTTGACTTCACAAGTCAACTTGCCAAATTGAGTGAGAGCTCAAAAAATGTGATCATTGACCTCTAAATACACTTCTTTTGGGTTTTTAGTTTTTATTCTGTTACCCTTGGATCAATATCAGCAAGTGTAGTATTGTTGGACTTGAGATAAAAAGCATTTTTTTCCTTGTTTAAATTGGTGGAGCTGTCATAACATTTGACCTTTGACCTCTAATTACACTTTTTGTAAGATTTTCAAGTTGATTATTCCATTATGGTTAGATCATTTGTTTCAAGTGTTGCATCATTTGAAACATCATGATAATTGCTTGAATTTTTCTTAGTTATCTTAGTATAGGGAGCTCATGTGGTTTGACCTTTGACCTCTAATGTCACTGTTTATGTGGTTCATGGTCATTAACCCATTACTTTTAGATCATTTGTAGCAACTGAAGCATAATTGGAATCAGCATGATAAGTACTTACATTTTCCTTAGTAAAAATTTTGTAGGGGTCATGCTATTTGACCTTTGAGCTATAAGTACACATTATGTAAGTGTTTTATTGTCATTATTCAATTTCTATTGTTTCATTTTTCACAAGTGTATCATTATTTGAATTGTGAAAATGAGTTGACTCTCTTTGGGTACATTTGTAATGTTATTTTATCTTTGCCTATAAAGACACATTATTTATGTTTTGAAATTTTGTTCTTCTGTTATTGTTGAACCCATTTTTTAAAAGGTAGTGTCATTACTAAGTGTTTGCTGTTTATTTCATACAGTTATCAGTTGAGTAAGTAACAGTTTGTAATAAATGTTACTTCTCAAAAAATGAAAAACAAGAAAAAATAATTAAAAATTAAAAAAACAAGACAATATAAAACAAAAAATAAATTCATCGTTATTAGGTTTTTTGTTAATTCTTTATATTACAAACCTATAGGGTAGTATGTATAAATAGCTTTTGAGTAGCTTTCACATGAATGTGTCTCACATTATAAATGAAGTCAAACTCCGCCAAGTGAGATATATTTTTAGCAGCAAGGAGCAAAGCACTTGGGTAAATATTCTATTTTATGGCATGGTATCTTAGATTACGATTCTCAATCCAGCTCCTCCACTAAAAACACGGTTTAAAAAAGTGAAAAGAAATGTGTAAATGGATGCACAGGTATATAACACTGGAGTATTAATCCCACTCCAATCTCACATGTCCTTTTGCCTAGCAAAATGGTGAATTGGGAGGCCTACATAAAGTTTAGTTTGCCTGTGAATGTGTACATAGAGTCAGAGGCTCCTGTGGGTGGAGTCAGATGCAGCCTCATGGCATATCCTGAATACCCAGCACGGAAGGCCTGCACCCTTGGATAGCATTACCATTAAAAGCCCATAGCTGATGCATGATCAGGTGCAAAGGCTGGATGGCAAAATCACAGAAATAGAAATAGGGACATTGTCAGAGGTCCTCCCCCACAGTAAGGTTCCATGAATCAATGGATATACAGCAGAGTTTTACAAATTTAAACAAAGATCTGCTAGTCCCTTTACTCTGTGAAGCCTTAAAAGCACCACAGGAAAATAACATCCTGCTGAACAATTTAAACTAGGAGAAGAACTGGCAATCTCCCTCAAAATGGAGAAAAGCTTTCACAGTGTTGAGTGGGAATACCTGTTTTATGTCCTGGAAAAAGTAAGAATAGGAATGCAAACCATGCTGAGAGTTAAATGGTTAAACAAACACTATCTGTTAAGTTTACATGCAAAGGCTATACATCCTCAGTATTCAACATCAAGCATGGACTCACACAAGGGTGCCCTTTTTCTACCTTGCTATTTGTACTTAGGGGCAGATTTAAGAAAAGTGGGGCTGCACCCAGTACAGCACCACTTTTCTTGCATCCCTTAGTGCCCCCCTATCATTACCATGTGTGCTCCATATTTATAATACCATGGCACAGACTAGGAGACAATTGCATCAGAATGTTTGACACTATTGATGTACTGTTCAGGGTAGCACCAAACCTTTGGCGCTAACACAAAACACTACATAGGCCCATTATAAATATTAGTGTGCCCCCTTTTAAAGCCTGCTCTAAATAGGTGTTAAACATGCTGCAAAAAATGACATGAAAGAAATCTTTTAGATTTCTTTGCACCATTTTTTCTGCCCCTCTAATGGGGGAATGCCCCCCTTGAATACAATATACTTGGCGCAGGCATAATGTGGCACAAGGGGTCACAAAGTGGTGCAATGCATGCATTGTGCCACTTTGTAATACTGGCATGGTGATTTTGGCCTCATTGGGCCATAGTAGAGTAAAAGAAATGACGCTAATGTGTCACAAGGAGGTGCTAGGCCCTCTTAAATCTGGACCTTACTCTAGAAATCTATGTGATAGCCTCTTGAGATGCTAAAGACATACAGGGGATCCTGATGCCAGGGGAGAGTGTACAAGGTACTGTACCATGCAGACGATTTACTAGTAACCATAAGAAAACTTGCTTCTTCTTTGACATAGGGTTAATTGGAATAAAGGTGAAACATCCCACTCAATGAGATGCACCACAGCAGTAGCATACGAAGAGCACCACTGCTGATGGTCCATATCCAATTAACATTTTATAAGGATTGAAGTGTTGCCGGGACAAGAAGACATTGTAGAACACAATATAAACCTATATTTACAAAAGTCAAGTCTGACTTAACATGATGATCCCAACTCAACTTTTATTAGGAAGTAAGACAAAACTAGTTAGGATGAACTTGTTGTCTCATTTTAATTACTTACATTATCTGCTGCCAATGTGCATTCCTTCACAACTAATGACAGCTGTTTAAAAACCACTAAAAACTTTCAGATAGTGTGGATGTAAACCACACTTCAAAATGTATATATTACAAGAGGGAACCAAAAGCAGTGACCTTCAGCTGCCTCATGGAAATTTACTGGCTGGTGTTCCAATTGGCATAAGTACTATATGTACTCCATAAATCCATAGATGTCCCCAGATGGCAAGAGCTGAAAAAAGCACTGCTGGGCACTTCTGGTGGCTTTAGAATACCTTATATCGGGAACAGTAAAAGACGTGTGGCATCTAATCGAATGCTAACATAATGATGTATGCATGGCGTAGAGCACACATCATACTTGGAAAAACATTAGGGCCGGATATAGACTAATACAATTCTGAAATTCGGAGCATCAGTGGGACAACCTTTACAGCATAGGTGTTAAAACATATCTGACTTCCTTACTGTGGACAGTGTGAAAAATATACAAAGGTGCAAGAGAAGACTGGTCTCCCACACTCACATTTTGGGGACTACCAGCCCCAGTACCAGTAGGCTTTTAGGCCCATCCTCTTGATATTCCAAAATATACCATTCTTGACTAGTTATGTTAGTGGGTTCCATGCAAGGGGGTGGTATCCAGACAATTAAAAACCTGATAGGTCATTTATATACCAACACTTGAAAAAGTAGTGGTCAAATATGTTTCAATGGAACTACTCGAACAATGAATGATCAGTCCTCACATCATCACATGATAAACCACTTATGAAAGCACATTTGAAACAGAGTAAATACAAAGTATCAGATATATGGCACTGGTCCCCACAGAAGCTGTGTGCCACCAAAATTGTTCCTTGGGTAGTATTCTAGAGATGTTTCACCTCATAAGGGAACGTTGTCCTCCTTCACTGGGAAGCTAACATGTTGAATAATCTTTAGACAGAGGTAAGGGGATGGGGGATACAGTGGCCCTAGGAGCCACTTTATAGCACAGACAGTTCTTCTGTGGCACTGTGACCTGAACCCTGAGATTGCATATCAACAGACGCAACATAGTGCAACAGCATTAAACACAGCAGTCATCTGCATCCTTGAACTATAGAGAACTGAACTTTTCTCTACCCTTTGTCTTGGTTGCAGGAAATGTAAAATGTTGCCTCTTATGAACATGTGATTTACCAGCATGAACAGTTAGATAAATTCCAGGTTACATATGTTAGTTTTGTTGGAGATCTATGAGCCCCAATTTTCCATAGTGGACTGTGAATATGGTGTAAGTTACCCCCTACTGGACTTTAAGTACTGCCAACCTATTCAGTGGGGGGAAGGCACTAGAAGGTCACTAAATCAACTTAATATGAAATATGGACACCCTGCACTTAGACCTTGGTAAATGTAAACCATTAACCTACAAACTGTTCCTACACTAACCGTATAGTTGACTGTTGTCAAAGTTCCTGGTCCACCTGAAAAGGAAAGAACAGAGATGGTGTGCTTCCAACCTGTCCCTGTACTAAACATTCTTTATACAGCCAGGAGAAACAAAGAAAGAGTGAGGTTGCCTTGAACCAAATCCACAAAATAGTGCTGTGGGTTGCCTGCCAGCAAAAGCACCTCAGTGAGAGCATTAGCTCAAGGTAAGCTGCAAACCATGAACCTACAATCTGTCCCTAGGCTAAACATGTGTAGTTGATGGTTGAAGAAAGAGAGAGTGCCTACAACCTGTCCTTGCACTAAACATTCTTGGTACAGCAAGGAGAAACAAAACAAGAGCGAGGTTGCCTTGATCCAAATGTACAAAGTAGTTCTGTGGGTCTCCTGCCAGAAAAAAAGTGAGGGCACTAGTTCAAGATAAGCTGCAAACTATGAACCTATAAACTGTTCCTAGGCTAAACATGTGTAGTTGATGGTTGTTGAAGATCCTGCTCCACCTAGAGGGAAAAAGAGAGAAAGTGTGCCTACTATCTGTCCCTATACTAGACATTATTGACCAACTTGATGAAGCAGAAAAGGATATAGTTTGCCTTGAACCAGCTATATAAGCTAGTGCTACAGGTATCATGCCAGCACAAAGCACCTCAGTTAGGACATTGGAGGAAGGCAAACTGCAAAGAAAGAATAAATAAACTGACACTAAGCTAATTCTGTGTCTGTGACGGTTGAAAAGGTTCTTTGTCTACCTGCAAAAAAGTATGCCTATAAGGACATAGATCCGGATTCCTAAAAATTACATCATAATTCTTTTTGTGGGCTTCTCAGGATGTCCACAGGTTTGGTGTACCTTCTAGTCACTGACTTACCTGAGTGGCATCTCTTAGGTAATAGCCAAAAGTCTTGCCTGCAGGGCAACATGTTTGTTCATGTTCTTCCTCACTTTGCCTCCAGCACAGCCTTCATCACAGTGCTCTCACATGTAAGGTGTTGACCATGTAAAGATTAAACCCATATTTTAACATTAAGGGATGGTAGTCATTGGCTACCATTGTCTTCAAAATAGTAGGTGTTGAGTTTTACATTTATGACTTCAGTTGTAGACAGATGTGTAAATAATAATTTAATTTCTAATATTAGCCCAACTGTATCTAGCCTTCACCTTGACTATGCATGTGTCTCCACACTCCAGTCACAGAAATTAGGGCAATGAACCAACACTGTCTGAAAAGGCTGTATACATCCTTACCAGTCATGTTGTTGTAATTGTTGTTTTTTGATTGTTACTACATAGCTGCACAGCTTCAATTAGTTGCTAAATGGACTCACCAGTCTGAGGCACCAGAAGCCTAATCTGTCTGTTAGACTAGTACCAAATACATTATATGGAAAGTGATCATCATCAGTGCCTGGCATAGAAGGGTCTCTAAATTAGTGACTAAGTGGCATATTGATGGGCCACATATATGTAGATGAAGGGAAGAAAAAAGTATGAAGTTGTAAAACTCCCTTCAATGTTTGACAAGTTGGTCTGAAACCCAGCTCCTGTTCACTGTGAATTTGGGAGAGGATCACATGTATTTACATGGCACACTTTGGAAGGGAAGAAAGGAGAGGTATGAAAGTGGGTTCATAGATCAAGTGCTGGTATCACTTAAATGTGAAATAACAATGAGCTTAAAATTACCCCGTTCCCCCTTAAACTCACTGTGAAAATCTGACGTGGTCTGGTGTGTAATGGTGGTGCTAGAGTCCAGAGGTAACCAAACATTTTAGAACCAGGACCCACATTTTAGAACAAAGGCTTGTGACTCATCTACCTTTAACAAACATAAGGAGGGGAGTTTTTATAATGCAACTAAAGCATCATGTGGCAGTGCTTTGTCATTTACAGACAACACATTATCCATTCAAATGGTCACTAACTTTGCATGGATGTACAATTTACTAATAAAACTATGTAGCACACAAATGATAGTGTGTGGAAATGGGGTTTCTGTGAATATTTATTATTTGTGTATGACCAAGTGTTCTGACTAGTTTTAATTTTATTAAATCTGTTTGCAGGCCACTACAGCATTAGAAACGAATGGACTTCATTTTTGCTTTCCTAATTTCTGAATGCATACAGTTAATTTACAGATATTTACATTTTGTTGTGTATTGGAAAATAACAAGTGCCTTTCCTTCTACATTCCCTATACTTTAGCAAGATTGTCAAATAAAACACTTTAAAAGCTCCTTCCACTTTACAGCCAGAGAAAGAAATGTAAACGCCAAACCTGAAGCAATTTGTCAGAAGACGTAGCCAGACATTTGACCTCTGTCTTTGTGACAAGTAAATACAGAACTTGAAGACATCTTTATTTACTATTTGGGCTTAATGACCCACAAAATATCTGCTTACGATCCACCAGTGGGACATGGCCCAGTTTGGGAGACTCTGTTATAGGCACAGAAATGTCTAAACAACCCTACCTACAGATATGAAAGACTATACTTGATACATTTTGTTGGAAAACAGGGAAGCTTGCAGAGGCCCCCTGACTTTTTGCCCCCATTGTTCACTTGTTGCTGGTGTTCTCCTGACTCTGATGGTGCCCTGGGTACTGCTAAACAGTCCCAGGGCCTGTGCTCTGTGTAAAATGAGTATGCAAATTAGGCTAATTATAATTTGCTAAGTCAACCTGTCTATAAATCCCAGGTACATGGTAGGGCATGTAGGTTTAGGGACCCCAGCATAGGTGGTGTCCCCATAGGTGCACTGCTGAAGTGCCCAGTGTCATTTTAAAGGCAGGCCTGCCTTGCTGACTGCTTTTAACTTAAAGTTACATGCAAATTCAACTTTGGAATTAAAAGTATTTCCAAAGTCTTAAACTACCTTATTACATATAAGTCACCCCTAAGGTGTGCCCTAAGTGCCCCTAGGTGTGGGTGCCATGTACCTATAAGCAGGGACCTTATAAAAATAGTTTTAAAAGTCCTGGTGAGGTAAAACAGCCACATTTGTTTTTCCCTCATTGTAGTGAATGGCCTCTATAGCCTAGAATGGGGAGACTTTATTTTAATTTTAAAAGTCCCCTTAAGTAAAAGATACCACAAGTTTGGTATCAAATCAATTGTTTTTATTAAATCACACAACTTCCAGTTGTTGGATGTAATATAACTTGTTCAGGGAAAGAGTTTTAAACTTTACCTGAAAAGTTGCCAACTTCAGCCCTGCGGTGTTTTTGCTGCTTTGCTCTGATTAGCCACCCTCTGGCAGCTTGGGAAGGCTGCCTTGATGAGGTGTGAAGTGGCCTGGCTCAAAACAAAGAGATGTGCCTGGGGGAGGATATCTTTCCTCTGCAGATGGAGAAGCAGGAAGGGGGAGGGCTGCCAAACTGGTCTTCAAAGGCAGGGAAGGACATTTGGAGCACCCCAGCACCTCCCTCACATCCTGAAAACCCAGACAATTAGGTTCCCCCCTTGATTATATTAGGAGAGGCCAGGAGAAGGGTGTGTTTAGGGTTTTTAGCCACCCCAGTGGATGGGATCAGCCAGATGTAACCTCCAATAGTCAGTTTCAGCCATGATGGATTTGTGAGGAATGTGGCTCCCTGGGATTGATTTTTGCCACACTTTCCAGGAAGTTGTCATCACAGGGGAATGACCCTGCCCCTGATTGGAGAACTAGGACCCCCCTAATTTTCACCCAGGAGCAAGGATAAAACTGGCAGATCTGCACCCACACCTCAGAACCCTACCAGATTCCAACAAGGAAGAACTACAGAGGAAGAAGGACTGCCCTGCTGGACCCCTGACCTGCACCTGGACATTGCACTCTGGAGGACTGCACCAGCTGCACACTTGGGCCCCCACCACAAGAAGGACTTTGCCTGGCTTCAACTCACTCAAGGAGGGACTCCCTGTTTGCTAAAAGGTAAAAAATTGCTAACCAGATTCCCCTGCCCCAACTACTGAAGACACTGACCAGGTGACCACTGTCCAGTGGCCAAAAATAAGTTTGTGCCAGGTGCATTCTGGGCATTGTAGTCCACATCCTTAAGGAGCATCTCAGAGCTTCTAGAATCTTGGGGTGAGCTGAGGACCTGAAAAGAAACTCAAAGGAACATCTGGAAGAAGATCCAGAAGTTTGGAGAACTTTTGGAAAAAAGCTCCTTAATTGGACCGACCCAGCCTGATTGCAAGTTAATCGCAGTGAAGAAAATCTCTAAAAAAGTGACTAAGCCTGAACGTAGGAAGTTGACCTGAACCTCCCAGGCAGTGTTTCTGAAGAGGGCTCCAGGGACGTCAGATCAAGATTCAGGTTTACCCTGGTCAAAGGATTTTCATCTCAAAAAATTGACCGAAGGTGAAAATCTCCACTGGGGGCTACAGCAACGCGTATCAGAAGAAGAGTTCCAGGAGGTCAGATTGGACTGGCGATTTGGTCCAGCTGAAAAAAATCTCCAGAAAAACAACTAAGTCCGACTGTATACTTTTGACCGAGGCCTCCTGCGAGCTGTAGCCGAGCAGGGCTCCATCGCGGTTGGCCTCAAACTTTGACTTTGCCCCGGTCGAGGTGCAACCAGATGTCCAGATTGGCGCTATTCATTGTTAAGCACTAAAAAGCATTAATTCTTTTAAAATTGATCTCTCTGATTCCTCTTATCCCATTTTAATTGTTTTGGTGTCATTTTAAAGACAAAAACATAATCTATCTGAATAAATTGGTGTTGGATTTTTATTGTGTTTTGTGTTTTACTTATTTACTGTTTTGTGATTTTTAAATGCTTTACACATATGTCTCCTAAGGTAAGCCTTGTCACTCGTTGCCAAGCTACCAAGGGTTGAGCTGAGTTTCATTTATTGAGACCTAGCTGAACCTAAGAGGAGGTTAGTGGCCTATTGTTAAGTGGAGGTACTTACCTGCCCTTACCAATAATCCATTTTCCAAAATTTTTGGTGGGCTGTGGTGGGATCCGGCACATTATAGTTTTAAAAGAAATAAGTTTAAAATCCTTTAAATTGACCAAGAGCAAAAATATATTAGATTTTTCAAATTTGGACTCATTTATTATTTACTTCATCTTTCTAAATTGTTCTGATCAATTGTTGCCAACTTTTTTTTTTTAAGTGAGACAAAACTTAAGGGAGACCATGGAGCTTGATCTGGCTAGCCTACCCACACTTACTGCAGCTGAGCTTAGGGTGTTGTTTAGAAAGAGGGGATTACCTGCTACTAACCCCCTTATGAAGGCTGTGATGGTTAAGTCCCTTGAAGCCTGGGTAGCACAGAAAGAGACAGAGGAAGCATCAGAGGAAGGAAGGGAGAGGGAAGATGTCCTCTCCAATCTCCAGGAGGAGGAGGATGATTGCCTCACCGTGATCTCAGCAGCTAGGGCCCCATCCAGAGCTAGTAGGAGTGGAGGTTCTGTGGGGTCAGACAAAGAAGAAGCAGAACTGGGCCTCAGGGAAAGTGAACTTGAGGCCCAGGAAGCCCTCGTAGCTTTGGGGCAGAGAAGTTAGCCTTAGAGAAGAAAAAGTGGGCAAAAATTGAAAAGAGAGATGGTGGCAGCAACAGAGAAGTTGAGGAGTCTATGGGTGCGGGGTTTGTCATAGACTACCCAAGGGGGTGGTTCCTGCCTATGTAGACGGGGATGACATAGACAAGTGGTTGGAGGCCTTTGAGAGGGCACTCCAAATGAGAAGGATTAGGCCTCAATACAGGGGATCACTTCTATGACACGTCTTCAGTGACAGGGTGGGACCATCCACGTGTAGGTTACCATGTCCTCAATGACTTTTGTCACATTTAGCCACAAACGATACTCATTAGATACACGATTAGCTGCCAATAACTCATGATGAGACGTGGATGTTACAGTGACAACATACACCTTAACAGTTGATACTGGATCATCATTGGACCACACACGTACATGTACCATCCAAACAACAAAATGTTTGCAAGCAGCTTATCACAGTGGTGTCCCAGTTGTAACCTAGCAGGAAGAAAGAAACATGCCACTAAACCAGGTAATGCATAAAGGGCCACATACATCAACAACCAATTTGCTATCATGACATAAGGAACATTGAGATTTTGCTAATAAATCAATGCTAAATGGCATGTCAGAATTCTCCAAAGAATCAATAGGGCAAACGTCAAATGGGCAAATGGGATTACAGATTAGCAAACAGAGAATCATACTCAATTTGCGTCCATGGGCCTGCTGCCAATGGTTTAGCATTACTGAATTTGGGAAAACCTTGGATAAAGTTGCAATCCAGGAACAGCAAACCCCCGGGTGCTGGGGGCCTACGTCCCCCTCTGCTGCACCAAAAATGTAAATTTTTTATGCACATGTGAAGCACACACATGCATAAGGCGCATGTGTGCCCTACATGTCAATAGTGAAACACATTTTAGATACATTAACTCGTAATTATGACATGGTTACCCCCAAAAAAGGTTTAGGCGACAATTGCATTACCTAATTGGCCTTTATGCAATTTGGAATAGCTTGATACATGTGCTCACAATTTTGCTAAGGAATACATCCTGGTATCTCTTTCGTATTTTGAAATTTACAATCAGCAATTACCTACATTTGTGCACACTTATGAGTAATATCCATTCTGGCCAATCATTACTATTGCACTGTGAATACCTTCTATACATCCCATAAGGGACATTTGCTATAGCTAACCCCAAAGTTTATCACTTAGCACCATTTGGTAATGCAGAATTCCAATACTCATTTGGACAAAGGAAATACATATTTGTCATAATGCGTCGTATTTTCACGCATACAGCTTGTGCGTCATAATTTTTGACGCACAGGCGTGCAAATAATGCAGAGTCAATTTTTTTTTTCATAAATAGATATCATATTTGGCTGCGGCTTAATTTTCACCTCTAGAACTGTAAATTATGCCTCAATCAAATAGTAATTACCAAATATGAAAAATATTTTGACTCTGCATTATCTGCACTCCTGTGCATCAAAAAATATGACGCACAACCTGTATGCGTGAAAATATGACGCATAATGTAAAAAAACTGCGCCCATTTTATGCAGGATGTGATGTAATAGGATATCCTGGTTACAGATTCTGTACAGTGGGTGTACTTTCACTTTCACTTTGCAGTCTCTGATTATTCTAGAATGTGTGGCTGTGTGCAAACTGTTGTCCTGTGTATTAGTGCTTGTTTGTCCAGTGTGCCATCTTACTTGTTGTTTTGTCATCAATACATTGTTGTAGAATACTGTCTGAGTCTGTGTTGTATAAATTTGTCCAGTCCAGTGTTGTATATATTGTCTGTGGGAGTCTGTTGTGGGTACTGAGATATAGGGGATAGTTGGGCTCTTCTATTTGTTAAGTTTTCTTTGTATTTCCTCACTCTAACTTTCCCCATTTCCCCCTTTTCTTTTTTTCTACTACTTTTTCCCCTTTTTCAGTGCTTAAATGTCTGGTAGGCCACGGCTTTCCAGGATGGGTGAGGAGGAATTGGGGGGGGTTTATATGGCTTATTTGCCATTTCCTCCCACTTATGCTGGAGGCTGGGGGTAGGGTGATACAGGGGTATCACACGGAGGCCCGAAAAGTCCGGTGGGGGAAGGTGCGCCATCACTTGGTGCGTCTGTACGGAATGACCATCAATTGAAGCACCGCTGGGCTGACCTGATCTCCAGGGAGCAAGATCTGCTGGACCACCTGGGAATCAGGATTGGTGGCCATGTTGGTGAGTACAGATCATGTAAATGTGCACAATTTAAAGCTGTGTAGTGACATGTGATGATTATTATACAATCTGCCAGATAAGTAGCTGACTGTGTGTAATGCTAGGGAAACATACAGGGTAATTGATGCACTATGTGAAGGATGGCAAATGCTAGCAGTCAGGCAGCTCAGGTTTTCCACACATACATGTTGCTTGTAGCAGAATGTAATGTAGTACCACCTTTGTGTCAGACAAGCGACACATTAATGACGCAATCAGGACTCTACAGGTCACAATTGCCAGTGAAGTATGGATGTAGTAACATCATGCCTACATATGTTGACGCTATAGCTAGACTGAAATTTAAAACCCTACATGATGTTGAAAATGAGTGCTGCCTTCACGTCAATTGAAGTTAGCAATGTGGCCCACACATATGTCACATGTGTGTCTGGTTAGTGTGTATGGAAAGTGTTCACGGAAGTGCCATGCCTGTTCGTGATATATGTGCTCCTTCACATTTTATTGATACATGCCAGATCTGAGCATGAACCATATTTGTGAAGGACTCAGGTGCCCTCAGCTAACATATTAGACAGGTATTTATTTTCACTTGAGACAAAATCAGAATAGGGATGGCAGTCCAAAGGTATGGACTAGGGTACAAACATCTATGTTTGGACACATCAATTTATGAAACTGTAACAACATGAGGTATTGCCAAAGTACCTGGCCCTCTGTACCATGTACCTATCTGTCACAATTGTGTCATGACCACATAGGCTGTTTGACAGGTCATGCAGTCCTCAAGTAACCAGCTTTTGGATGTCTCTCTTGGATGCACATGATGACAAAAATACACAACTATATTGTTTCTGCATACTAATGGAGGTGCATGTTTGCCACCACATGACAGTCCGGGCCACTGCATGTGTGTAGAAGTGTGTGTAACTGTAGCAGGAGACCCATCCTATGTAAATGTTGCACATGATTTATTCCATGCAGTATGAGCATGTGTGAAAGTGTTTCATTACTCATGTCATATTATCACATTGTGTTTGTATTTGAAATTGTTTGTCAGTGCACGGATTCTGAGTATATTCTTCCGTCCATGCTTTACAGGTGGACCTACACGTACACAGTGGGAGAGGTGGCTCATTTTGAGGACCCCGACACCTACAGTGAGTGTTGCATGTGTGGTATGTTTTGTGTTTGCTGGTGATGTGTGATGGACTACTGTGTGTTGAACACATTGCAAGGTTTGATGTGCTGCCCAATCATTAGTCTTATTCCATTAGTGGGATTTCAGTTATCACTTCATTTTGAGTTGACCTATGCTTATCCATTTGTCTGATCTTGGGTCTGTAGGCCATTCCTGTAGGGCCCGCAATGGGAAATGGGGTGAGTCATGTGGAATACACTAGTTAATTTAAGAGTTGCAATGGGACTCGTCTCGGACTGAGTCTGCATGTCAGACTGACATTCTCCCAGATAGCTTCTGCAAATGGCTTGTCTGAAATCTGCTGCTTCCATAGTAACCGATGTACTGAGTACACTGTAGGTTGGATCTTCCGGGAGCATGTACTTCCACAAGTTGTACTAGAAGTGTGTGGGACTAGAGTGCAAGGGCCTAGGTGTGCATGCTATTCATGATCATGGATGTTCCTGCTCCTCTGTGTCTGTAGAAAAATATGCCTCACTGGAAGTATGTGATGTTGGCCTAGGTCAGTACGTTTTGACATGTGTGGACCTTGGTTAGGACAAGGTTTAGCTGACTCCAATTTGTTGATAGCCCTTACTGGTGGTGTGTGTGTGGAGGCAAAAACATGTTGAGCTTTCTATACACTCCTGGGTGTGCATCTATTTTGGGATTGTTTGTTGTTCTTCCCACCCCCCCCCTCAAAGACAGGCATGGGTTTGTGAATAGGGTACCTAGGACTGAAGCAACCAGTATGTTACACATACTTGTGATTATATGAAATATGGTTTTGAACCTAGTGTACACACTCAGTTATGGCACATGAGTTCTATACTAGCAAATCCCATTACAAATTGCAGATCTTGAGGTTTGTGATGGTTATCACATACACTGACATATGTAGTCCAGGCAATAGGTGGAGGAGGTGCAGCATGATTGTTAGCTGCAACTGTAAGTACTTTGATGACAAGTTATTGGCAGTTGTTACCCATCATGTAGATTATTGTATATGCTATTTGTGAGATGACCTTTGTATGCAGGCTTCCCATGTACTTCCTCTGAGACTTTCAATGATCTATATGGTGATATGAGCTGTTACAAGTAGAGTAAATGTCTTGTCAGATTGACCACTTGTGCTATTCCACACAATGCAGTTCCTATTGTAAATAGTTGCCCTTTGTCTTCACAGCTGCAAACATGAGTGCCACACAGTGGCATGAATTTGAAAGGTGGGCCATGAGGTACCGACACATCCTGCAGGTGCAGTCGAGGTTCCGACGGACGGCCTGTAAATACCAGTCAGATCGGGCCTCCGGAGCATGGTGGGCTTCACCACAGGGTGGCCCAACGTTGCCCACTACAGCCACCACCACCACAACCACTGGTTCTCCCCAAGTGGCCCCAGCCACAGCGGGGAAAGTTGTCCCAGCCTCTGCAGCACAACCAGGACCCAGCATTATGACAGCTGCAGGACAGTCCAGTGGGCTAGACTCAACACCCACACAGAGCACCTCTGCCGGGACCCAAACAGCAGCAGCACCTCCAATTGACCCTGCGGCATTCCATGCTTTGGAATGCAAAATGGACAAATTTATGAGGAAGGTGGACAGGCTGAGCCAGGATGTGGCCTACATCAAGAAGCGGTTCAGGTCTATCAGGCGGACCCTCCGGAGGGCCAACCTCTAGGACTGATATGGTCAATGTACATAATTCCCTCACCTCCCTCCTCTTTCCTTGTTATCATGATTAGTGGGCTTTGGGGATTAGTGTTGGGTTAGTATATGTTGTTAGCTTAGTTAGTGTTAGGGATGAGGGTGGGGGGTCCTGAATCTTTCTACTTTTCATTATTAAGTGTGTGGGTGGGTGGGTGGGTCTCAATGTTGGGGTTCCTGTGTGTTTTTAAAATAAAGAAAAAATAAAATAGACAAAAAAAATATCAAAAATATAACAAAAAAATATATTATTGTTTAGGATAGTATAGTATGTGTGTAGGTTAGTATGTGTTGTCCTGCATGCGTCCTGTCTCATAATGGTGGGTGGGGGGTTGATCTTTAGATCGATTCATTATATGTGTAGAGTAAGTTTAGCTTAGGTTAGTTAGGGACAGTTGTGGGTAATGAGTAGTCAGGTTAGATTAGTGTAGGTATGACTTTTCCCTTAGTTGCCTCTGGTGTGATTAGTTATGAATAAATATATAGATAACCCTTTGCATTATGTGTTAACTGCTACTTGATCATGGCCTTGCCATCAGTGTAGGTGATTGTTGTTCTATGACATTTGTGTCCTATGCTACAAACCAAAACAAACTGAGGTGTAAAATGGCAGCTACCCCTGTGCTACCTTGGTAATTATCCACCATTTGTTAGAACCACCAATTGGAGTTTACATGGATCACAAAGGATTAGTGTCGATGAGTATGTTTTCTACGTCACAAAGTGTGCTTCCAGACTTGGTATTGTGGGAAACTTTTTAGATCGGACTGCAGTGTGATGTTCAGGGACATCTTTGAAGATGAAGTCTTGTTAACACTCTTGTCTTCTTGTCTTCATAACTGACATTGATCATTTGTGCTAAAATTCTGCATGATTACCTATGTGGATGTTTACTCAGAAAGGTTGATTGATGCTGTTTTTTGTAGTGTTTGCTTAGATTAGACTGCATAATTCAATGTGTTAGTATTGCATGGTGACAACATTTATCAGCCACTATTAGTTGACTTTGATATCTCTTGATGAAGCATTATTCTGTCCAACACAGCATGATTGTGTGTGGTTTCTCACTTCATGAGTTATTCTCCTCAGGATGGGCAGGCTATGATGCAATCGTGGCCACTGCACAGATGTATCTGACTACATGATGTCAGGACAGTTGTATTGACAAGCTACATGGTTGTCACACAGGCACATTTGTGTTATCTACTGCACAGTTGATGTGTCAAATCACACACAGACATATTTGGTGTGCAAGTGCAATTTATTGATAGGTGCTGTAGTGCAATATGTACATTGTCCATGTTTGCTGAGTCTGTTCTAGTTCAATCTTACATGGTGATCCTACAGAAGGGGTGTCTATAATGCTCCTGACATGCTGGGGTGATGTTACAGACAGTGCAGAGGGACAGGATTTGCCGATTAGTAGGAGAGAGACATTCACTGGCAATGCTGACAAGTTATACAGTGGTTAGCAGAACAGTCATTGAGTATAGTTGTAGTGAGACTGGCATTTGACAAAACGTAGGACCTTGGTCAAATTAGGCCATGGGGCAGGGACTAGTGCTTCCGGGTACTCTTCCTTGTGAATGTGATCTGTTCCATGTCTTCTTCTTCTGATGTGTGTGTTGCCTGCTTTGTCCTTGTTGTTGTTGGTTGTGAAGGGGCAACACACAATTCAGTGGTGAATTCCTTGACAGTTTCTTGTAGTACTTGCAGTATGGATGTTAGGGCTTGCATAGCTGCTGCCTGATCTGCAGATCATGCACGAGCGCACCCCCTCAAGGCTGGCTGCCATAGTTTGCATCTCCACCCGCACCTCCTTGGCCAGCTCCCGCTGTACTCCAACTACAGTTCTTTCAAAGCTGGTGCCAGTGTCGTCAAAGTCCTCAGCTGTATAGGAGCTGGCAGGTCTTGCAATTGGGGTGGTGGGTGGTTCTTCTGTGATGGCTGCTTGTTCTGTGCTCCTCCTTGTGACTGAAGGTGGGGTCTGGAGGGTTTCTAGGACCTTTTGGATGGTCTCCTGGGGAATGTTTATGGGCTCGTCATCCATGTCATCAGGGAAATCTGGGACAGGCATATCGGCAGGTGATCCGTCTTCCTCTGCAATGAAACAGGGTACAATTAGTGTGCTTGTGTTGTGACAATTTTGACGTGACGTGCCTGCCTTTGGATGAATTCACTTTGTGATCTTGTTTGGTATTGGTATCTGCTATCCTTCAGATGGGCATTGTTATAGGCCTATGGCCCACCTGTGTGTCACATGTATGATATTGAGTTATCAGACTTGTCTGCCTAATCGCCTCTAGGTGTTGCTTTATACCAAATAGAGAATAGCCACCTTTTTGTCCTACTCGACCCTCCATGTATATCCATTTTCATGGTGAGACCTTTCACTGGCTGTGGGTGTTCTGATGGTCCTGGCAGCACAATTGACTCTTAGGACCTGCCCCAATCCCTGATCGTTCACATTGACTTAAATGTAATTGACATGTAGCATATCCTATGCATGGCAATGTTATGATGTGATACGGATGTTGATATTGTTAATGTGTCCTGCTGATGTTGGGTAATGTGTGTTACATTGGATTGCCCTGATAGTCGTATCAGTGTCCTATTTCCCCCTCTGACTGTGCAGGTGTATTTCATTGACCAGTTCCATGTGTCCCCTCGTCAATGCTTCTGTCTGAGCAGTATTACTTTTGGGATGTTGCCTTGTTTGCCAGGCCTGGGAAGGACCCTGACATATGCAGCATGGGTGTGTCCTTAGTGCTGTGTCACTCCTATTGTTGTTTACATTGGCTGATGTTTGTTATACCTATGGGCATTAACATTTGCGTGTACTGGGGCCTTTGTCTTGTTTCAGGTGATTGTTGCAGATGTCATCCTCACCCCCTAATTTAGGTATGTATGTTCCAGGGGGAGGTTACTGCCATTGGCTACTTGAGCTGCACACAGATCAGAGGTGGTAGTGTCAACTGTTTTGGCAGTTACATTGCAGTTGTTGGTTTGGCTAGAGGATTGCTAATAGGGCCCTAGTTAATGTAGGAGATATGTTGGCTGACGATTGCCAGGATGTAAGTTTGACGTAGTGGCCTTCCCTCCTATCGAGGCTTTCCCTTTGCTCCATTGTTGGCATGACAGCATGCCCCCAAAGGACTGTTGTTGGTGTAGTGAAATGTTGTGCCCCAGCTTCTGTCTGTGCAGGCCATGCCCCCCCGCCGTGCCCCTTTACCCATGCCACTCCATGTATATGATGACTTACATGAAATGTGTAGTAGGTATTTCCCCCCCTGCTTACAGTCAACATTATTGTATTATAATTCCCCATGCGACTTACCCTGCATGTGCGTTGTCTCGTGGTAGTCTGCGCTGTCCTGTCCTTGAATCCCTGTGACGATCTCCTCACGGATGACGGCTGCGACCATCTCCTCCATGTGGTCCAGGGCCTCCTGGTGTGCTGGACTCCCACCTCCAGTCTGCAGTGCTGCCTTCCTGTTCCTGGCCATTTTTTCCTTTGTCCTACGTTTGCAGTCATGCCAGTGTTTCTTACACTCGGTGACTGTCCTGCGCACTTCAGCCACACTGTTAATCTTGTCAACAATTTGTTGCCATATGGCCTCTCTCCTACTGATTGGCAACTTAGAGGTGATAAACAGTTGGTGCTGGTGTTCCGTCACCTCTTTAACCAGGATTTCCTGCTCCTCTGCACTGAAGCGACACTTTCTTTTCTTTCTATATATGTCCTGGTTCTTGTATGGATCGTCCTGGCTGGTTCCTGGTCTGCTGTCATCTTCCTGGGGTCTGTTGTGGCATCTGGGATCCATTTTGGCTCTCCTCTGCTGAAATGGCAGTGTTTGTGGGTATTTTTGACTCTATTGCGTAAAAAAAACGGCACATATCCGGTTTGCGGTGTCGTTAATCGACCCACAATCATTTCCGCCGCGTTAAAGTAGTTTTCCTTTACGACTTGATGCCGCGATGTGCGTCAAAAATAATGACTCCCACCTGTTGATTGCGCTGCCGTGCGCCAAAGTATAAATTTGACGCCCGCACTGCGCTACGAAATGCCGTTAGCCGGCGGTACATTTTTTTACGCAAAACTGCGGCGGCTCAGTTTTGCGTCAAAAAGTATAAATATGGGCCCTAGTCTCACTGGTGCTCTAGCACCCGTTATGGACTTCAGAGCCAAGACCCGCAACAAAGCACATTCAAACATAGAGGGGTATGAACTGTACATGCAAATGGAGGCAGCAAATGCATACCATCAATGAGTTCAAGGCTATTCCTCCATGAGGACTGTAAGTGTCATGTGTAGTTTGTGGTGATGACATTACACAGAATAACAGCCAGGGCTAGCTTCTGCAATAACCTCAATGGATTTCCCCACCAGGGACCCCATTACTCCCCTTAAAAGCGTCAGAGGTCACAAGGGCCACCGGCTACAGCCATGACAATACTTGCCCCGCCTTAGCAACCTCTTGGGCTGGCTTATGTGGATGCAGTGCTTTGAACTGTTCTCCAGACGTGGAACATGTACATTCTCTGCCTGTTCCCAGGAATAATTTTCAGAGCCATACCTCTTCCAAGAGATGAGTTAGCAAAACCTGGTCTCATGCCTTTGGGAGTCGAGGATTCAATAAACCTCATATTCTTATGGCTACGGAATAGAAGTGGGGCTGGCTTTGCCTTACTTTTTGGTGTTGATGGTTTTAATGAAGATGCTTGGAACACAGGGTGTATTTTTTAGCTCTGCAGATAGTTTCAATTGAAAGGCTATGGCGTTAATTTGCTGGACTATCGAATAAGGACCAATGACCCTGGGATGGAAAACCTTTCATATGTCAAAATGCAATGTTCTTGGTTGATAATCAGACTTTGTCACTAATTGTATATGGTGGTCCTGAATCTCGTTTCTTGTCACCACTTTTTTAAAAAGTTTCTTGGCTTTTACTTGCGGTTTGGTTACATGTGCATGGATTCTTAGAATACCCAAGGAACTGTGCATGAGTACTCTGGGCACTGAATTGTGAGGATTCTGGGATGGAAGACATATGTGCAATAAAATGGAGAAGTCTGAATGGATGACTAGTGAGCTGAATTAAAGGCTATTTTAGTCAACCAAAGCATGTCGATTCAAGAATTAAAGGCTGTGGTAATGTAACTCCTGAGGTACTGCTTTAATGTTGGATTTAGGATTTTGGTTTGTCCGTCTGATTGTGAATGGCAAGTTATGCACAATGCCAGGGAAATTTGGAGGGTGACACACCAGCTTTTCCAGAACTTGTCTGTGAATTGCGTGCCTCTGTGAGAGTTGGACTGGCCCTTTTTGCGGGTTCATCCCCAGAATTTCTGACTCCTTCCTCCTATTTTTTCTGATCTCTTGCTATTTGCTTTAGGACTCTGAACACTATATCACTGCTGACCATTGATAAAGTACAGGTGCTCTCCCTTCTAAAGTTAATATGCTTAGCTTACACCTAATTGCCACATTTTATTTACCTGTAAGTCCCTTGTGCAGTGGTATCTCTATACCCAGGGTCGGTACATTAAATGCTGCTAGTAGGCCTGCAGCACCGCTTGTGCCACCCACAGAAGTAGCCTTTCAAACCTGTCTCAGGCCTGCTAGCACAGGGCCTGCATGCGCAATATACTGCCACAGGGACCTGGCATCTAAATTTATGTGCCAGGTCCAGAACCCCACTTTTACTACATGTAAGTCACCCCTAAGGTAGGCCCTAGCTAGCCATATGGGCAGGGTGCTATGTGTGTAGAAGGGAGGACATGTGCCGGTTTGTTTGGCCTGTCCTGGTAATGACAAACAGCCTATTTGGTTTCTAACTGCTGTGAGTGCTGCCTTCTCATAAGAATCCATTGGAAATGTCCTGCCTTATGTCTAGGGGGTATTGGCTGATTTATGAGGGGTAGCGTAGGCATTTTTGGTATGGTTTTAATGGCAGTGAGACATTTTTTATTATCATTACAGAAATGCCACTTCTAGAAAGTGAGCATTTTCTGTGCTTATGACTCTGTGTTTTGCAGCTTGACTCCAAACCACGTCTGGGCAAAGTGAGAGTTGTGCTTTGTACACACTTTTCAGGCAGCCTGTACACAGGGAGGGAGGAGGTGTCACGGGGTGCATCTGCATTCTGAATGGTCTTCCTGGGCTGAAAGAAGGGGAGGTGGGCACACTTGCATTTGTAACAACTGTTCCCTGGCCTCAAACAAAGGGCATATTTACCCTCAACTGATGTATGGAGCCTGTGCTTGAGAAGAGAGGGGGCACTCCTGGAACCTTTGCAAAACTGAGTATAAGTATAGGGGCTTTTCCACATGAAAATGTGACACAGACACAATTGACACTGGTAACATTCTTGGAACTGGACACAGAATGCTGCTGGAGGGACTCACCAGGAACCTTCTTGGACTGCTCCTGTTGTGCTGACCTGTGAACTGCTGGGTCACCAGGAGGAACTGCCACTGTCTGCATCCCCTTTGTGCTGGCCTTCTTCTGGGCCCTGATAGCCTGTGCTCCAACTTTGTGTCCCCAGGGTCTGGGTGCTGTGGCCACTGACCCCTGTAATTGCCTGCCTGAAGAGCATGAGAAGCGTTTCATGATACAGCACACCATGGCACATGTTAGGATCAATAGCATCATAGTTTCTGGCGCTATTGAAGTACTTTGCAGGATTAGTGCCAAAATGTTTTACGCTAATCCTTTAAAGTACATAGAGGCTCATTATAAACAATGGTGTGCCTCAATGTAATGCCTGAACTGAGTAGGCGTTAAAAAAGACAAGCAAAATGGTGCAGTGGAATCTCATAGATTACACTGCACCATTTTTCTCGGCCTCCTAATGGTGAAATGCCAGCCTTGCTTACATTATGCTTGGCGCAGGCATATTGTGGCACAAGGGTTTACAAAGTGGTGCAATGCATGCATTGCACTACTTTGTAAATTTGGCATGCCATTTTAGACAACCTAACAACACATTAGTGTAAAAAAAATGACGGTAATGCAGCAGTAGGTGGTGCCAAAAATGGCAAGCAAAATGGTGCAGTGGAATCTCATAGATTACACTGCACCATTTTTCTCGGCCTCCTAATGGTGAAATGCCAGCCTTGCTTACATTATGCTTGGCGCAGGCATAATGTGGCACTAGGGTTTACAAAGTGGTGCAGTGCATGCATTGCACTACTTTGTAAATTTGGCATGCCATTTTTGACAACCTACCAGCACATTAGTGTAAAAAAAAATTGACGCAAATGCAGCAGTAGGTGGTACTAGGCTCTTCTTATATTTGGTCCAAAGTTTCCTGGGGGAAACGGGCCCAGACAACAGATGTATTACTGGGAAAGAAGCCCAATTTATGATTAACGAAAAACCTAGGATACCACATTTTCATATTCTTCCTGAGGTTTACAAAGGGGTCTTTCTACCACCTGGTTGCCCTGTAGTATTAGGTATTGACTCAGCATTAGAGCCTTTGTCTAAATTCTATGATTGTTTCCTAAGACCAACAGTGGAACAAACTTCAACGGATTTGAAAAATACAAATGAGGTCTTGAACCTCATAGGGGTAGTGAGATTTGGCCCTAAAGATGAATTTCTTAATGGCCTGGATGTAGAAGCACTGTACACAGGCATCCCCCAGGAAGAAACGTTAAGGCTTGTGGAAAACATCCTCTCAGAAACACCATGGAATTACATCACATCAAACAAGTAGATCCTTGATTGCGCTCATATGGCACTAAACAATAATTATTTTAAATTTGAGGGACAATTCTTACTCCAAATACATGAGGCATTGATGGGCAGCACATTTGCTCCCTAATTTAGCCTGCCTATATGTGTATCATCTGGAACGATCATCCATCCTTGGGCAAGAGAACACATGCTATGATATTGACAATGTGTTTTTGATTTGGCTTGGTACAGAAGACGAGACTAGGGATTTTGTGGTCTGGCTCAACAGTGTGGATCCACTCTTGAAATTCACTTATACCATGAACAGTAGAGAGTTGAATTTTCTGGATCTTAGGATTCATGCATGAGAATAAGTATTACCTACAGAAGTATACTATATATACTATAAACCTAAGGACAGAAACAATCTCCTGAGATTCAGTAGCATTCACCCAAGAAGTCTATGGGAGAATCTCCCTTTGGCAGAAACTGCAGAATGAAGACTACAAAAAACATGCTTTCTAACAACAAAAGTATCTGAACCGGGCTACACACAGAATTCTGTTGCTTAGGGAGCTAAAGAACTAATATGTATGGCTCCAATGCTATTTTTCCTTTAAAAACTAAAGACACAAGGAATGTGGCAAATCAGGAACAGTTTGTTTAATTCAACATTATGGCATGGAGAGCAGTTAAAGAACCGGGGTCTGAAGACTGTCTCTCGCTGTACAGTAGTTTGCAGTAGGATTTTTTACATTTTCTGAACACCATAAAGCAATAAATAAACAATATTTTCTTTATTAAAAAACAGACAGTTGTCATGGAGTCATAAATCCAATTCCAGACAAGAAATGCAGATGGGCCTCGACCTTGTGTCGACACAATGTAGGCCAGCGAGTATGTCTCCAGATATCTGGTCTGAGGGTGGCGTAGTTGTTGTGTGTGTGATGTGTTCCTAACTACATGTGGCATCTTACTTTATGGTGTTTTTGTGAAGGCACCCAACCCTCTGGCCATGTCTGTTTTTTGGGGGCTAATCTCCAGGTACCATTGTGGTGTTGCTGTGCCTATCGGTGGGAAGAGATCTACGTTTTCCTGTTTGTGCATTTGACACGTCTTCTCTGGTGATTACTAAGGTTGGGGTGTGTATGGTGATGAGGTATTAGAGGTAACGCCATCTAGGGATGAGCTGAGTGTATGTGAACTTATTGCATTGCCAGTAGGTGTTCATTAGCATGAAGATGCCCTCTTGCATGTCCAGATGTGCAGGATTGTGCCACAGTTTTCATTTGCACCCAGTAGAATGGTTCCTTTGCCTCTGAAACATAAGGAATACAGTGTGGGTTTGCACACAATTAGGGGTGTCCCTTCCCTTCTGTCCACATGTACCTATCTATCCTGGTGTCCCAGATCTCCTGACATGGGGTGTCTATACTGTTATTTAACCATCCCCTACAAGATCGATTTCCCTTCATATCATCAAGGTGGATGGCCCGGCACTGAAACTGCATGTCTGGGGTCAATTTGTTATCACCGCCTACCTCCATGAATCTAAGCAAAACTGCCAAAGACTCAAAAGAAAGTGTTGCCAAGATCAGACACTCTAGACAACCACACAACCTTCAAAAATGCTATCCACAGACACCACCAGCTCATCCGAGCAGCCAAAAGACCGCCTTCAGTGACCGAATCCACAGCAACTCACACAGCCACAAGGAGCTCTTCAACTTCGTGAAGGAACTCTCCAACCCCAGCTCCAAGTCAACCACATCCCACCATCCCAAGACCTCTGTGATTCCCTAGCCTCCTTCTTCCATGCAAGATTGCAGACATCCACAACAGCTTCAGCACCCAGACCTCCCCACTAAACCCAAACACCACAGATTCACCTCTGACCAACCTCTTGCTCTCTTGGACCCCAGTCAACGACAACAACACCATCAAAATCATGAAGACCATCCACTCCGACTCTCCATCTGACCCTTGCCCTCACTACATCTTCAACAAAGCAAGCTCCGACATCGCACCCCAACTATGGAAGATCATCAACAGCTCCTTTGAGTCCGCCACCTTCCCAGAGAGCTGGAAACATGCCGAGATCAACGCCCTCCTCCAAAAACCCAAGGCGGACCCAAAGGACTTCAAGAACTTCCGGCCTATCTCCCTGCTCCCCTTCCAAGCAAAAGTCACTGAGAAAGCCATCAACAGACAACTAACCCGCTTCCTAGAGGAGAACCGCACCCTGGACCCTTCCCAATCCGGATTCTGTAGCAACCACAGCACCGAAACCGCCCTCATCGCTGCCACCGACGACATCAGAGCCATACTGGACAGCGGCGAAACTGTGGCCCTCATCCTCCTGGACCTCTCAGCCGCATTTGACACTGTCTGCCACCACACCCTCAGCTCACGCCTCAGCAATGCTGGAACCGCAACAGAGCCCTGGACTGGGTCACCTCATTTCTCACCGGCAGAACCCAGAGAGTCCGCCTCCCCCTTTCCGCTCGGAGGCCACACAAATCATCTGCGGCGTACCCCAGGGTGTGTCCCTCAGACCGACCCTTTTCAACTTCTACATGGCCCTGCTCACTAATATCTCCTGATCCCACAACCTCAACATAATCTCATACGCCGACGACACCCAGCTGATCCTCTCCTTCACCAAGGACTCTGCCAAGACCTACCTCCACGAAGAAAAGAAGGCCATCGCCGAATGGATGAAGAGCAGCTGCCTCAAATTCAATTTGGACATGACGGAAGTCCTTATCTTCGGCTCCACCCCCTCCGCATGGGATGACTCCTGATGGCCTGCCACACTCAGAACTACTCCGGCTCTCACCGAACATGCACACAACCTAGGATTCATCTTGGGCACCTCACTATCTATGACCCAGCAAGTCAACACCATCTCTTCCTCCTGCTTGAACACCCTCTGCATGCTCCAAAAGATTTACAAATGGATACCCACCGAAACCAAAAGAGCAGCCACCCAAGCCCTCGTAAGCAACAAACTGGACTACGGCAATGCACTCTATGCAGGAACCATGGCCAAACTCCAGAAGAGGCTGCAACATATCCAGAACACCTCCGCACGCCCCATCCTGGACATCCCCTGACACTGCCACATGACAGACCACCTGAAAGACCTGCACTGGCTCCCAGTCAACAAGAGAATCACCTTTAAACATCTCACCCACGCTCACAAAGCACTGCACAACACCGGACCAGAATAGCTCAACAAACAACTCTCCTTGCCACCCCGACCCGGCATTTCCACTCCGCTGACCTTGCCCTCGCAACTGTCCCACGAGTCCACAGAACTACAACCGGCGGTAGATTATTTTCGCACCTCGCCGCCAAAATGTGGAACACTCTTCCCACCCATCTGCGCAAGACCAAAGACCTCCTTACCTTCAGGAAACTTTTCAAGACCTGGCTGTTCGAGCAGTAGAAGCACCTCCCCCTTCCATCTCCCCCTCCCCTCCTCAGTGCCTTGAGACCCTCACGGGTGAGTAGTGCACTTTACACATCCCCTGATTAATTGAATGATTGAACCTCAGGCACGCTGAGGGCTACTCTGGGACCATAGATGAAAGCAGGAGCTCATGTTTGTGCACTGGTTAGGTGGTTTAGCTACTTCCAAGAATCTCTTTTCTGAAAGATTTTGGGGCCACACAGTATCCTCCCCTATAACTTCTTTTCTGCTTATCCTATTTAGCTCTGTTTGGATGTCCCTAGGCTCAGTGAGAAGGTGCAGTGGTGTTGGGTTGGTCTCATAGAGGGTCAGATTTACTACTACCCTATGGAACTCAACTCTATTAAGTTGCATTTTGGCCCTAATTCTACAGAGGTACAGATGGAGAAGGCACTTTGCTTTTTCTGGACCTACCTCCTGGGATAAGTAAAGCCTATCTGTGCCTATTGCATGTGGTATCAGTGAACAGATGTAACATGACACGGCTGATGTTGTGGAGCCTAAAGCGGTCATGTGCTGATACCACCTGTTGTGTAAAAGGGTGCTGTGTAGTGTATGGGAAGGCTACTGTTGAGTGTGATGTAACTATAGGTGACATGGAAGAGGTCCCTATACAAGCGAAGTGACATTCTCTGATTAGATTCCATTAGACTACATTGTTCTCTGGAAATGCAGAGGATGTATAAATGCATAAAATCACTAAAAACACATAACTTAGAAGAGATTGTAGGCCTTGGATGATTCCAGTGTGGATGTCCGAAGTTCTTTGGTGATGGGAGTTCCTTGGTTATAAACAGTTCAAAAACATCTTTGGAGCAACGTGTGGTTCGGGTTCCCACTGGGGGTATGGATGCGGGTAGTAACTGTTGCTCCTGTTTGGGGTATTAGCACACAAAGTTCTTGGAGTAGTTTGTGGTTCTTGATCCTGTTGGAGGTACTGGTGTGGCTGTTTAGAAAGTGATGGTTCACTCTAGAAGCAGTGCACTTAATGGCTCAGCTGCAGACCTGTTGGATAATAGCTAGGTTTGGTTGTTATAAAAAGAAAAAACATTACATCCTTGCATGTCGACAATTATTTCTCAGGTATTCCTGCATTTTTCTATGATTTTAAAACTGGAGGGTGGACCCACTCGGGATATCTGATTTGGAAAAAATGGGTTCTTGTTTAGGCATGTACTGGTTTTTATAGGTTGTTGGGTCTCCCCTACTCTGTGCTTTGCTAGGTGTGCATCTGTAAGTAACTTTTACAGGGTGATTCTTTTGAGTGTTTGGGTAATTTTAACTTTTAACTGGTGCTCTGTTCATATAACTGACCCTCCAGTACCCTAGTGTGTGCATGGGGGTGCTGTCAGTGTGGGTGGTGTTTTTGACCTACACATGCACAGTGATGTAAAAGAGGAGGTGTGTCGCACTGAACGCTGGTCACCTATCACCTATCACAACATCCCCTTAGGTTATGTGTGTGCCCCAGCATGTAGCATGCCACATGATCCTCCCAATTGGCACCAGGTGTCTTGGCTGCGCCCTTTTCTAGAAGCGTCCTTTGGGCCAGCTTTGTGCTTCTTTTATTTGGGATTTGTGTGTTTCCCTAGACCTTTGATCGCAACTGTCATGAACTGGAGGGGGGTTAGACAGTTTTTCCATTGCCCCCATATGCCTCTGGTTTGCAGTGTTTGAAATTGGGATTGTTGTTTTCTCCAGCCAGTGTGTGAGAGGCCTTGCATAACGCCTGACCGCTAGACCTAATGCAGGGATGTGTATATATCTGTGTTCTATTCTGCTTGGAGCTATGATTGACCTGTCGGACTCCCTTTCTCCAGCATCCCCCCTCTCCCGCAGACCACATCTTTTTTGGAACTGCGGTTACTGGCTGCTTCTTGGAAAATTTTGAGGGAAAGGAGGATGCAAGATCATCGCCCCTCAGAGAATCTGGAGCAGGACCAACAATTTAGTCAAATTTTGCCTGAGATACTGAAATGGACTGGAATGGATGGATGTTCTAGTGGACCCTTTCTACTGACGTGGTACCATGTGATGCTTTGTAATCAGAACTCATGCGTGTACTGTGGAGAGTATGGGATTTTTGCTATCCCAAGAGTACAGGAAGCCTGGCTCCTGACACTAGAGAACAGCTTCATTTTGGAACTAAAGAGAGGGTCTCATTTTGGCTAGAAGCCATAAACTGTTGGGGGGCACTATTGTTGGTGGGACTACACACCAAAAGAAACTTTCGGTCTCAGATGGGTGTCCAGGAATGGGGACCTTGATCATTGGAACTTGCTCCAAATTATTTGTGGGTGCAGGAACCTGGATGCCTGCTTTTTAAGCAATGGTCATGGAGTCGCCCTTCCACCCTTGTCAGACTGCCCTCCCCCTGGGGTGTGGCAGACTATCCCCGCCCTCAGGGATCAGCAGTGGAGTTGGGCCTAGGCTCCGGAAGACACCCAAAATGGCGAATCTTAGTGAGGATACCCAATCAACAGCCAAACAGCAAACCAGAATTGCTGTTGTTGTAAGGATACCAGATTACCAGATCAACAGCCGAACAGCAACCTAGAGTTTCACAAATGCAAGTGAAGGTGAAATTCCTAATGCTGTCTCATTTGCCTTTTTTATGAGTTTTAGTACAGTGAATTTTAAGATGTGTGCCTAATGGATGGTTTGTATTGGGGGTATTAAGTTTTACTGCACCTTTGGCTTCTGCATCAGTGTTGAAGGCATTGCTTTCTCAAATGGTTACCCTTCCTGCAACAGTTTTGGCCTCAATCCTTGTTAAACTGGGTTCCCTGTCTGTGGTCGCTGTTGCCATGTGTTAGTCCAACTACCTGACCCCTGTTGCAGTCGTGCGGCAGCGGACTGATTTCCCAGTGGCTGAATATAAGGTGCAGTCAGGTTTCCCTGGGCTTGGTTTTGTGGCTGGAAATTTTCCAGGGCCTGGCCCGGCTCCTCAACTTCTGCTTGTGGTGTTGCCTTAAGTTGGCATCTGTTGGCCATGTGGCCCATTCAGTGGCAATAGAAGCACAGTATGGGTTTGACTTCTGCCATCTAGTGGTAGGCAGAACTCACAGAGTTGAACTCCATGGAAGCCCACAAAATTATAGAATAACTCAGTAAGATTCTGCAGATCTCCACTCAATCCCTTCGCTAATGCTGTCATTAGTACTCTTATTGCGTGATGGACACTCGTCTGCTGCTGGAGAGACAGAAATCATGATCGGATAGTGATTCAGTTGAAGCCAAGCAAGCAATCAACCACCTGGAGAGGAACCCACTAGAAGGTTGAAATGGAGGCGAGAGTGCAAATTTATTGAAAGAGTCCTGCCCACAACAGGCAGGGACCGACCGGCATGGATCTCAGGAGAAACTGACCAAGTCTGCTAGAATCCTGCATGACATTCTCTGAGCACAGCTGGGTTTCAAATATAAACATAGCACACGTTTCAGCACAGCTTGACATGAGTACAAGGTTCATGAACTGCACAATCATTATATTACACCCATCCAGCGTGGCAAGATGGAAGAGCAGAGTAGGTCACGCTGAGGACACTGATGCCTCTTGTTTGAGGGCATCATGTGCAACCACCTACAGTTGCTATAGATAATTCGCATTTGAGTTCAACTGATTGTTAAACCCAGCTTCATTACATTTGCTGGCTGGGGATGTTTCACCCCAATATATTCACAGTCATGGACTCATCCATGTTAAGTGCCTTTATGTTGGTGAACACGCATTGCTGTAATCTTCATCATGCCTGGTGTCACAGTTCCATCTATCCCCACTGTTGAAAATGGGTTATTGGTAAGGGCAGGTAGGTACCTATACTTAGCAATAGGCTACTAACCTCCACTTAGGTCCAGTTAGGTATCAGTAAATTAAACTCAGCTCAACCCTTGGTAGCTTGGCAACGAGCGCCAAGGCTTAATTTAGGAGACAGAGTGTAAAGCATTCAAATATCACAAAATGGTAATTAAATAAAACACAGGAAGCAGTTTCAAAATCCAAAACCAATTTATAAAAATAGATTGTATATTTATTTTTAAAATGACACAAAAATGAATAAAATCGGATAAGGGGAACCGGGGATATGATTTTTTAAAGAATTATTGTTTTCTTAGCACCTAGAAACAAAAAGCGCCAATCGGGTCATCTGGTTGCACCTCGACCGGGGCAAAGTCAAAGTTTCAGGCCGACCGCGATGGAGCCCTGCTCAGCTACAGCTCACGGGAGGCCTCGGTCAAAAGTTTACCTTCGGACTTAGGCCCTCATTACAATATTGGCGGTAAATCCTGCTTACCGCTGTGCAGAAGACCGCCAACACACCGCCGCAGCCGCGGAATTCCACCACAGCTATTATGACCCACAGTTCGGAATCCGCCAAAATCTAGACACCCACACTAGTCCGCCACACCAAAGGTCAGTGATAAACTGGCGAAAACAAAACCTCCACCGTCATGCCAACAGAAATACGCCCACACTATCACGACCCACGAATCCACGCGGCGGTCTTTCAACCGCGGTATTCCATTGGCGGTACACACTGCCGTGCTCAAAATAGAAAACACATTTACAAAACACATCCACAATGGACAATTCCAAATACACACACCTGATACACATACACACCCCACTCCCACACACCCAATACAATATAAAACACACACCCACATCATCCACAAACCCTTACGACAACAATTCACGAACGAAAGCCAGAGAGAGACAGCACCAGCAAGAACACTAGCATCCACAGGCACACAACACCATCACCCACATAACTTCCACGCACCTCACACAACACCCCACTACATATCAGCACACTTATCACCCCATACAGCAACCCCACATACCCTACACCACCCCACGGCATGGCAAAGACACCCCAGGTTCTCGGAGGTGGAGCTCAGGGTCATGGTGGAGAAAATCGTCTGGGTAGAGCCACATCTATTCGGATCACAGGTGCAGCACACCTCAATTGCAAGGAAGATGGAGCTATGGCAAAGAATAGTGGACAGGGTCAATGCAGTGGGACAACACCCAAGAAA
Source organism: Pleurodeles waltl (assembly GCF_031143425.1). Classification (NCBI taxonomy): domain Eukaryota; kingdom Metazoa; phylum Chordata; class Amphibia; order Caudata; family Salamandridae; genus Pleurodeles; species Pleurodeles waltl. Next base: position 628,692,657 of record NC_090443.1, on the reverse strand, counting down.
TCGGGAGGACATCAGGAAGAGGTGGAACGACCTACGGGGGAAGGTGCGTTCCGCGGTCTCAAGACAACACCTGGCGGTTCAGCGGACTGGCGGCGGACCCCCACCTCCTCCCCCACAACTAACAACATAAGAGGAGCAGGTCTTGGCGATTCTGCATCCTAAGGGCCTCGCAGGAGTAAGTGGAGGAATGGACTCTGGTAAGACAAATCTTAACTATTACATGCCCCACCCTACCTGCATGCCAGCACATACCCCCACCCTCACCCCCAGCACTCCAACTCCTCACAAATGTTCTAACATCACAAACCACCCATCCCAACACCAAGCCCTGCATGCAACAACAAAGCATTGACGCCCATCACTAAAGCATGCCCACTGCACATACCCATACACCCACCTAAACCATCATCACACGAGGTCCCACACACACATGCAAGCACTGGGGTACACAGTCACCCACCCATTGCACACCATGACACACACAGATGTAATAACTATCCTTTTATACCCTTGCAAGACCCCTACCCAACGTCACCGGACAGGAGGGTCCACACATGTCCACACCTCCAACAGAAGAGGCCCACAGTGATGACAGCACCTCTGTCCAACTGGATCCAGATGACCAGCCCGGCCCATCGGGGACCTCTGGACAGTCGGTTCCCCTGACAGAGTCACAGGCCACTACAGAGCGTCCCCCCTCTGGAAACACCAGCACAGCACCCACCCAGCGGGCCCATAACTCCGTCCCCAGGACACGTCAATCAGCTGTGTGTCCATCACTACAGGGAACCCAGGCTAACCCACCACCCCAACAACAACAGGGACCTGGGGGCAGTGGTAGTGGGCACACAGTACAGGGGACGGAGGCCCAGGAACACAGGGGAACTGGGAGGGCTGCTGTGTGACAGGGTGCGGACAGGCCAAGGGAACCCACTCTCCACAAGGCCCTCTCCTCCATCATGGGAGCCTACCACCACTCCCAGGAGACGATGGCAACGGTACTGGCCAAGTTTCAGGAGACCCAGCGCCTGCAGGAGGAACAGTATATGGGCTTCAGGGAGGAACTCAGAACCATCAACTCCACCCTGGGCACCATCATAGGGGTGCTGAAGGAACTCGTGAACACCAGGAGGAACACTGTGGCACTACAAGGGGCCCCTGACGCTAGCCTGGACGATGAACTGCCCACCACCTCCGCTGGTGCTAGTGGACAGGACGCCCCGCCACAGGACCACCACAACAGCACCCCACTCCCTGCAGGGGGAGAACCACCTCGCAAACGGTCCCTGAGATCCAGGAACAAGACAGAACAGAGAACGATGCCAAGACCCCCGCCAAGAAATGAGACCACCCTGATTGTCATCCTACTGTCCCACTTTGTCAACCTGTCCATACTTGAACTGCCGCAGGTCCACTTCCTATGCCTATATGGGCAATGCACCTGTGAGACTAATAGACTGGACTCTGCCATGGACATTCCTCCACCATCACCCCTCACCATTTTACTACCCCCTCCAATATTGAGCACTTAAATAAACACCCTTAAAGCATAAAACAATCTGGAGTCTGTCTGTGATTTCAGAATACTGTATTAGCAATAATTGTGTCAAAAAGCTTTTTTCATTGGTAATGTCAACATACCTATGTCACACAGTTCTAGTCCATGAGGAATCAAAACAGATGTCACACTGTGGGACCCACATCTGTGAAATTGTAAGGGAAAGTGACAACTCAGTCACCATACACTGGGTGAAAACGACAGACAGTAGAGAGGCAGTAGTGTTTAAGTACATGTAGTAGGCAGGTCTGTACTCTTACCTGTGTCTCACTGGAAATATTGCTGGATCACTGAGTCCCTGTTGTTCATGTCTTCTTCCTCTGCTTCCTCGTCTTCACTGTCCACAGGCTCCACAGCTGCCACAACACCTCCATCTGGACCATCCTCCTGCAGAAAAGGCACCTGTCGTCGCAAAGCCAAGTTGTGAAGCATACAGCAGGCCTGGGATTCCTCACTGGGAACAGTAGCCATGACAGGTTGGGGTAACCAGAGTCACCTGCAAATGGCAAGGGACAACTGTAAGACACACACTAACCTGGAGGGATATCCCCAGATCCAGACAACCATTCCCACTGACTAGCTTCCAGGTGCTCACCTAATAGCCACACACGGTGCCTCTGGAGTTGACCCATCACATAAGGGATGCTGCTATTCCGCAGGATGTAGGCGTCATGCACTGAGCCAGAGAACATGGCATTCACATGGGAGATGTACTGGTCTGCCAAACATACCATCTGTACATTCATCGAATGATAACTCTTTCGGTTTCTGTACACCTGGTCACTCCTGTGGGGGGGGGACCAAAGCCACATGTTTCCCATCAATGGCACCTATGATGTTGCTGATATGTCCCAGGGCATAGAAATCACCTTTCACTGTATGCAAATCCTCCACCTGAGGGAAAACGATGTAGCTCCGCATGTGTTTCAGCAGGGCAGACAAAACACTCTGGACAACATGTTGGAAAACATACGCTGGGACATCCCTGATGCTATGGCCACTGTTGTTTGAAATGACCCACTTGGGAAGGAAATGGAGCACTGACAGCACCTGCACTTGAGGGCGGATTCCTGTGGGATGGCGGATAGCTGACATACGGTCTGGCTCCAACTGGGTACACAGTTCCTGGATTGTGGCACGGTCAAGTCTGTATGTGATTATCACATGTTTTTCCTCCATTGTCGACAGGCCCACCAACGGTCGGTACACCGGAGGATGCCGCTCTCTCCTCAAATGTCCCAGCGGACAGTGCCTATGAAGGACAACAGCGAGCACAGAGTCAAACAACTCAGAGGTACGTACCCACAGCTTACACAGAACACCATTCATACTCAAAAAGTGGCCTGTATGTGTTTTGAGTCTAGGCCTAGGTATGTGTGACGCAATTGAAAATGAAGCCATGTGGTCCCCTGAAATGGCAGCTGCCTGACCTCTAAAGTGGGATAATGGGATGTGAGGTAACTGCGCTGGCGTTGTACACCGTCGCGGTAGGCGGTCGAAGACCAAAGCGCAATGCTGCATTGGTTAACATTGGACCCTATGGGTCCCAGGAGCCAATGACGATGTACGCTGGCAGTGACGGTACGCACCGCCGTGGACGTGACCGCCATTTTCTATCTGTTCAATCACTCGATACCTGATCTTCGACAGGAGAGGACCTACACTGCAAGTGCTGCTGTGACCTCGGTCTGGAAGAGACAATGGCTCGAGTGTGTGGGGAAAGGGCCCCTGCCTTCACATCGGAGGAGTTGGAGAAACTCGTGGGTGGAGTCCTCCCCCAGTACACGCTACTCTACGGTACTCCAGACAAACAGGTAAGTACACTGGGAGCATGATGTATGGGCTATGCCTGTGTGGAGAGGGCTGGATGTAAGAAGGAAGGGGGGAGAGTGCGGCGTGCATGAAACAACGGTGAATGCATGTGCCACATGACAAGGGTAGGGATGGGGGCCAATCACTTTGACGGTGCAGTTAGTAATAACTTTCTCTTCCCCCTGTACAATTCATGTAGGTCAGCGCCCACCAGAAAAAACTAATTTGGTGTGTCATCGCCAAGGACGTCCGGACCCTGGGAGTCTACCACAGATGGAGCACCCACTGCCGGAAAAGATGGGAGGACATTCGCCGCTGGAGCAAGAAGACGGCGGAGGCTCAGCTGGGGATGGCCTCCCAACGTGGGAGGGGTGCCTGTTGCACCTTGACCCCCTGATGTTCAGGATCCTGGCGGTGGCCTACCCGGAGTTGGATGGGCGCTTGAGGGCATCACAGCAGCCACAAGGCGGTGGGTACACTCTCATTCTGCTGACTTTGCACGCAGTGGAGGTGTCTGGGTGGGGGAGGTGGGCTGTGGGTTTCCCTAGGCCAGGGTGAGTTCCGTAGGGAAGGTCCCGCTGTAAGGCAGGCCATGTGGCACCCCACCCCACCTCTGTAGAGTGCCAAGTACACCTAGTCATGCCCCTGTGTCATCTATGTGTGCAGATGTCATCCATTGCCTTGTAGGCCATTTCCCAGGAATTGAACAGTTGTGCCCAAGAGCGCAGCGTAGTGCAGGGGGCTTCTGTGTCTGTCGTGTCCGCCAACGGTAGCGGTAATGCATGCACTCAACATTTATTTCTTCTGTCATCCCCCCCCTATTTGTGGTCTCCCTGTTCTTGTGTGCATTAGCATCATCAGGCAGAGGAGCAGTGGCACCGGAGCACCAGGGGGCTGCATCCCACATGGCCCTGGAGGGCCACACTATGGACTCGGACTTCACCAGTGGGACGGAGGGCGAGGGGAGCTCCACAGCGGGGACAGGAGCTGAGACCAGTGACACGGACTCGTCCTCTGATGGGAGCTCCCTTGTGGTGACGGCAACATCTGTGCCACCGCCATCTACAGGTACAGTCGCCACCCCCCCCTTCCAGCACGGCCCTCCCAGCAGCCCCTCAGCCTTCGCCCTGTGCCTGCTCACCCGGGAGGGTGGGCATCACCTTCGCCCCAGGCACCTCAGGCCCTGCCCCAGTCACCCCTGCTGCCCTCAGTGAGGAGGCCATTGACTTCCTCAGGTCGTCTAACATTCTGAATGCCATCCAGGGTGTAGAAAGGCACTTGCAACAAACCAATGAATTTCTGAAGGGCATTCAACCTGGTCATGCGGCCCTTCAGCGAGCTTTTCAGATTCTGGCCTCAGCAATGATGGCAGCCATTGTCCCTGTGTTTAGCGTCCCCCCTCCAACTTCCTCCACCCAGACCCAATCCCCTCTACCTCAGCCTATCCCAAGCACACCTACAGACCAAGCATGCACACACGTCAACACACAAGGGAAGTTCAGGCAAACATAAGCACCACACATCCCACAGGCACTCACGCAAGCATCACACACATGCAGACATACCAACATCTACTGCCACCACTGTGTCCCCCTCCTCCTCGTCTCCCTCCTCCCTCCCTGTCTCGTCTACACTCACACCTGCTTGCACTACCTCTACAGCCACTATGTCCCTCTCCAGCACACCCACCACCACACCTCGCTCACGTGGAGTCACCACCCCTACTACCATTCACACATCCCCTGTGTCCTCTCCCAGTGTGTCTGTGACGCCCCCTCCCAAGATACACAAATGCAGGCACACACACACCCAACAGCCATCCACCTCACGACAGCCTCCAGCACATGAACCTTCACCCAAAGTCAGCAAACGAACACCTCCTACAACCACCACCTCTTCCTCAACTCCCAAACCTCCACCAGCTACCCGTCCCAGCGTCTCAAAAAAACTTTTCCTGTTCAACCTTGACCTCTTTCCCACACCTCCCCCACCCCGTCCATCTCCTAGGTCCCGAACTAGCACCTCAGCCACAACATCCCCGGGACCAGTGGTGCCTGTAGTCACCGCAATCTGGAGTGCACTGGCCACCCGGGCAGCCAATGTGGCACGGAGCCACAGCACAGACAGTCCCCCACCTGTGAAGCATCAGAAGTTGGCCAGTGCCCGGCGGGAGAGGGGGAAGACTCCAGCCACCAAAGCCACTCCCAGGGGTCCCGGTGGGAGTGTGGAGTCAGCTGTGACACCTTCCAAGGTGGGGAAGGGCTACAAGAAACCCGGCAAGTCTGGGAAGAGCAGCACGGCAGAGAAGACTGCCATCATCCCCGCTGCCCTGGAGGCCACCACCAGCACCAGCCCAGCAGCCCAGGAGGCCACCGCCAGCACCAGCCTAGCTGCCCAGGAGGCCAGCACAAGCCCAGCTGCCCAGGAGCCACCGCCAGCAAAAGCCCCGCTGGGCCATGAAGGACCGCCAGCAGCTGAGTCCCTGCAATGGAGACCGCCGCCTAAGCACCGCTGAACAGGGCACCGCCATCTCAAGCACCGCTGGTCCATGAGCGGCAATATACCATACAGGACCGCGAACAGACCGGCGGTCAGAAAAATGGCATTCTGACCGCGGCGGTCACCGCCGCGATCGACCGCCACTTCCCCACTCCGACCGCCACGGCGCTCATGACCGCCGGGCTAGAGTTTGCGCACTCCGGCCCGGCGGTCGTCCCAAGACCGCCAACGGTATCATGACCCTGCTTACCGCTGCGGTTTCTGGCGGTCAGGAACCGCCATGCGAACCATGGCGGTAAGCACTATCGGGGCCAGGGAACTCCTTCCCTGGCACTGATAGGGGTCTCCCCCACCCCCCACTACCCACCCGAGTCCTCCCCCCACACCCTCCACCCCCCTGCCTCCCCCCAGAGGTGGTACGAACCCCCTCCCCATCCCCACCCCGACATGCACATACATACACCCCGACATGCACACACCCCCAACATGCACATAAACACACCCCCTACACACACATACACAATGGGGACACATACCCGCACACATACATGCAGACATGCGCACCTGCCGAACAGCACACATTACCCATAGACACAGCAGCACCCCCCACCCGCATACACGCACTCACACACCCCCTCTACACACTCACACGCACACCCCCATGCACGCCCACATCACACAACACCCCCCCTCCCCCTCCCCTCACGGACGGTCAACTTACCTTGTGCGTTGGTCCTCCGGGAGGCGACGGGAGCCATGGGGAGGTGACCGCCAACAGAAAACCGCCAACAGAAGACCGCCACACAGATATGTGGGTCGTAATTCTGTGGGCGGTGTTCTGCTGGCGTGGCGGTGGAGGTTGACCAGTCTCCACTTTTCCGCCGACCGCCAGTGTGGCTGCTGGCGGTTTCCCGGCGGAACGCTCCCAGCGGTCAGAATGCGCACAGCGGCATACCGCCGCGGTCGGCGGTCTTCACCGCGGCGGTAACTCGGCGGTCTCGCGAAAAGACCGCCAAGGTCAGAATGAGGGCCATAGGCTTTTGCCTAAAATCTCAGGCATAATATCTAGATATTATTCCAACTGTGGGTACCACTTAATGTCAATAAAAAGGTTGGTTAAACGACCACAAGATTTACGATTAATGGAATCATTCCTCACGTGAGACCAGTAGACACGCTTCAACACTTTTGAGTGGACTTTCTCAAGATTATGGGGATTCTCCCAATAGTCTCCTAACCCCAGGTTGCTGAACCAGCTAGACACATGCTTGACCCATGGGATAGAGGCTGAGTTAGGACACTTTAGCAGATCTAGAAGTGAGGTCTTGTAAATGTCTAGTTCAGAGACGGTCCATAGCCTTACCCAATATAAAAGGGGTCTTAGGATAATTAGGTCGGCTATCCGTTTTAGACCCAGATCTAGAAACAGCGGGATTAGTGGAGTGCTAGGAGAGCAAGCACATAGAGCCCTTGCAAAGCTATTCTCTCCAATGGTTAGCCTATTACTCTCAGAAAAGCCCCAAACCTCTGCACCATAGACAGCAGCTCCCTGTGCCTTAGCAAAGTAGATCTTGATTGCTGGGGAGACAGTTTTTGCCATTGTACCCCTCTAAAAGCACAGGATAGATGCTGCACTATGCTGCAGAAGTCCAGCACTTTTATTGACCTGTTCTACCCAGTGTAAGTTGTCAGTAAGCCTTACACCTAAATAGTCAATGGAGCTGACCTTGTCCAAGGGATCGCCATCTAAACTAATGAAACATTTCTTCCGCGTTCCAGAGTGCAGTGCCATCAGCTTAGTTTTCGTGGAGTTCAACTCCAAGCCATAGTCCCGACAAAATGCATTGAATCTGTCAATAAGAATTTGTAAGCCCATAGGGGTCTTGGAAATGAGAAGAGAATCATCTGCAAAGAGAAGGATTGGAATTTTTTGCGCGCCCAGGGTGGGGGCATCGTTCTGGCATGCCATCATGACCTGTACCAACTCATTAAGAAAAATCAAAAACAAAAACGGTGCCAGCACGCATCCCTGGCGAATGCCCCTGTTTATGGGGATTTTGTCTGTTAGTTCACCTTGGTTACCCCATCTCACTTGTGCATATGTATCTTCGTGCAGTCGCTTCAGTAGTTGGATTAAATTGACTGGGGTCCCTATTCTATATGAAACCTCCCATAGCTTCTCTCTTGGAACCAGGTCGAAGGCTGATCTCAGGTCAACAAAAGCGGCGTATAAGGGTTGTTTTGCAAGGGCTGTATATTTCCAGTACAGCACAGCCAGCCTAAAGACCAGATCCACTGTACTAATTCTGGGTCGAAACCCTGCCTGAAGGGGAGAAAGAATCCGATGTTCCGTGGCCCAGCTCATTAATCTCCCTAAGTGTTGTTTTGTGAAAATGTTTTGCAGATTATCAAAAAGACTGATCAGCCTGTAATTTGCTGGAAGATTTACATTGCCCTTTTTATAAATAGGAATGATTTCGGCACCCTTCCATTGCATAGGAATCTGCCCCCCTTCAGAAATTTAGTTGGAAAGTGTATTAATATACCAGGTCCATATTGCTGGCTCGGATCTATAAAGATCCCCTGAGATCTTGTCGGGTCCTGGTGCTTTGCCGGGCTTTAATGAACAAATTGCCTCAGCAGTTTCTTCCATAGAGAAACTGATGTGGCCATCGGGATCCAATAGACACCCTCCTATAAGGGCAGAGGGAAGATTCGTATCTAGCAAGGGGGGAAGGTCTTGTCCCACATCGTAGTTATCGAGTGCCACAGGAGTGTTGATTTCATCATAGAGACATGAGAAGTGTTCCACCCATCTTTCGGGTTGTATATGGTTCCTTAGGTGGGTCCTACCCCCTTTCTCTCGCTTGGACAGCAATTCCCAGAACAACGTGTTATTGTTGGATTCCATTGCGTCCAACAACTCCTGCCCAATTGAGTCTTCCCAGGCTTTTTTTGCTAGTTATGGACTCCTTATATGTGCGTCTGGCTTGCTGAATTTCCCCGGGGGTCCCTTTAATGATAGCATTCTTTAACCCAGACTTAGCCCTGGAACATGATTCATCAAACCACGTATTGTTTGCCGAGGTCCCTCCTTGCAATCTTGCCCCAACCTTCCTGTAAAAAATGCTCTGGAGTTTAGCAAACATGTTTTCGTGTATACGAAGAAATGGAATGTCCTTAGAATCATGATCTTGGTAGGAAGCCAGGTTATCTAAGAAAGATAGATAAATCTAGCATAACAAGTAGGGGTTCGACACCACCTTCGTCCAACTAACCTTCATGGAAACATTTTTCACAATACGAGTAGGAACCATAGTGGATTGATTATTCGCAGTCCTGCTAAAAACATCCCCGGAGATGGATAGTACCAAAGGAGAGTGATCACTCTCACATCTAGGATCCACCTTCATATCTCTCATAAATAATCAATTACGCTTGTAGTTATACCTCGTTTAAATGTAGGTGAGATGTCCAGGTCAGAGGGCAAGCGACCATTGCAGGCCCTGAGGCCATGCTTCAAACAGAGGGAAGCCGGCTGAGCCACTACACACGAACGAGGACAAAAACAATCGGAGTTCAGCTGTGCAATCCCCCATTTTTGATCCTCCTCCTCTGTTAGACCACTAAGTAGCGCAGATGGTTCAAAGGTACAATTTACATCCCCAGCTATAATCAAAAAGGATGTTAGTTGTATAGTTTCTAAAAAGTCGAGGAGCTGGCTTAGAATCTGAGATTCTACTCCACGTGGAACAGATCGGGCATAAACATTGATAAGGGTTATATTAAAACTCTGTTGAAACAAAATTTGCAACCCCATCAAGTCAGCACAATCAAATTCTAAAATCTTATATTTGCATTGTACTCTTTTGTTTAATAGAATTAACAACCCCCCTTTTGCGCGACCTGTCGCCTTTTCAGATGGTTGAGCAGGTATGTTGAAGGAGAGAAACCCATCTATATTGATTCTGTCCTAAGCTCAGGTTTCTTGAAAGAGGCATATGTCTTGGGTGTTTATGTATGAGCACCAATCCGTATCGTCCAGTTTCCTCCTGAGACCAGCTAAATTCCATTTCATTATTGATAGACCATTAGTATCAAGCACAGCACTATGTGTCTGTAGAGCATCCTCTGGAATTGACTCATTAATAGTAGGGCTGTTGGAGCTAATCATAGGTGGCGCCTCTAGACTACCCACACAGAAAATTTCCTGAACTGTGGACTGTCATACAGACTTAGTCTGGGTGGGCTCAACACACCCACGTTGATTCCTAGTGGTGTTATGGGCCAAATGACCATTGGCTAGAACCTGGCTTGCATCATCTATCTCTAACTCTAAGGTGATACCTCCCTTTTTTTGACCCCTGTAAAGGCGAGTACGTGCATCAAAGGCAATAAGATGCTCAACCAAGATCTTATCATAAAACTCGATGGAAATTATGTCATAATTCGTCCCCGGAGGGCTCCACCGTTTGACTTTGGAAATGTCTGTGTGTATGACCAATAGACAGTCCTGTTGGTAACGTAGCCAATGAGTGACCTTATTGACCCTGGACTCATGGTCCTCAATGAGCCCCGGCGACAGCTTCGGGACGTTGTTCAGAAAGAGAGTATTGGACCCAGGCTTGATACCTAGGTTTTCTGTCAGCATAGCTGAACCACTGGGAGCTCTCTGAGGAGGAATAACACAAATGGGATCAGAAGTGGAGAGGGGTGCTGGTAACCTATTAGCAATGGAGAAGGTACGGTCCCCTATAGATAAAGAATTATCGGTCTCTTTACACCTCCTGGGTTTCAAACAGATTGGGGGGATGGAATGGGACCAATAGGGGCAAGGCAATTTGTCATAGCGGCCCCCTCAGAAAAATTATATTTATTGCCCGGCTGCTCATATATAAGGTTATCTGCAGAGAATGTTGACTTCACATCGAGGTCTTCTCTATTTACCTTTTTCCTTTGGTGGTGATTGACTTTTCCCCAGTGTGCAGTCTTAGAAAATGAAATCGAATCAGTCATTGTAGGTCCACCCTTGCCCCCTTCCTCTCTCAAGAAACATTTACATCCACATGGATATGTTGTTCTTTCCTGCAAAAGTTTGGCCAATTGCTGTACCATGGTCATAACTTAGTCCACTCTCTGCAAAATAAGAGACACATTAGTCTCGAAGGGAGGTTTCACTGAGGGGGAAGTAGAAATAGGAATAGGAGGAAAAATAGTGTCCTCAATGTCTGGCTCAATTATAGGATATTCGTAAGCCCTAAGTGAATCACCTTCCTCCGCTAGGGGCCCAAACCGACTTCTACAGGATATATTTGGGATCAGTCTTATCGCGGGGCTTAGTGGGATAGGTGGAATGGATATACTTCCTTCCTCTTCTGCTTGAGATGGCCCTTGTTTAGGTAAATGGTCAGTGGCAGTGACCGTTAGTCCGTGGGGTTGGGGGGTAATATTAATTGTATTAGATAAATTCCCTCCTCCATTGTGCAAAATAACAGGGTCTGGAACTTGACCCTTGTTCTTCTTGTGGCTAAAGAACTCTTGGATCCTCCTGGGTTGTGTTAGAGCCTTCTTTGATGGCACAACTCTGTTAGTACCCGCTGTGCAATTTAAAATAGCCTCCACCTCCTCAAATAACTGGTCTATTTCTTCAAATGGTTTGGGGCCACTTCCTTTGGACTTGTTGGCTGGTTTCCAGGGGCGCTTTTTCTGTTTTTTGCAGTCAATCAGAGGCTCCAACAGATCAACAACAGTTTTCCTTTTCTCCATGGGGCCGATAAAGATGGTGGCAATCCAATAAAAATAAAAAGTTTGGATCTTACTTATTTAGTAAGGCAGCGGTAAAGAGATGGGGCCCGGCCCGGCCTTAGTTGGATGAAGACGGGCATAGACGGGCCCGTCTTGGCCCGGTCTTCGCCCAGGCGCGTCCCGCACGTGTCCCTTGAGGGGCGCGCCTCTAAATAGCTGCAGGAGGGCTTGGAAACGGGCCGGGGAGAGTGTCCGTTCCCCTAGTAACTTCGGCGCCAACAACTGTGTCCCGCGAGGGGCGCGCCTCTAAATAGCTGCAGGAGGGCTGGGAGGCGGACCGGGGAGAGTGTCCATCCCCCTGGCAACTTTGGCAGCAACAACTGCATTCCGCGAGAGGCGCGCCTCTAAATAGCTGCAGGAGGGCTAGGAGGCGGGCCGGGGAAAGTGTCTGTTCCCCTGGCAACTTCGGCGGCAACAACCGCGTCCCGCGAGGGGTGCGCCTCTAAATAGCTGCAGGAGGGCTGGGAGACGGGCTGGGGAGAGTGTCCGTTCCCCTGGCAACTTCGGCTGCAACAACCACATCCCACGAGGGGCGGCCTCTAAATAGCTGCAGGAGGGCTGGGAGACGGGCCGGGGAGAGTGTCCGTTCCCCTGGCAACTTCGGCGCCAACAATCGCGTCCCGCGAGGGGTGCGCCTCTAAATAGCTGCAGGAGGGCTGGGAGGCGTGCCGGGGAGAGTGTCCGTTCCCCTGGCAACTTCGCTGCAACAACCGCTTCCCGCGAGGGGCGCGCCTCTAAATAGCTGCAGGAGGGCTGGGAGGCGGGCTGGGGAAAGTGTCCGTTCCCCTGGCAACTTCAGCGGCAACAACTGCGTCCCGCGAGGGGAGCGCCTTTAAATAGCTGCAGGAGGGCTGGGAGGCGGGCCGGGGAGAGTGTCCGTTCCCCTGGCAACGTCAGAGGCAACAACCCGGACTTAGTCATTTTTTCCAGGTGAAAATCCTTCGACTGGGGTAAACCTGGATCTTGATCCGAAGTCCTTGGAGCCCTCCTCGGATACGCTGGCTGGGAGGTCCCGGTCAACTTTTTACCTTCGGGCTTAGTGTCTTTTTGGGAGATTTTCTTCACCGGGACAAGCCTGCAAATCAGGCCGGGTCGCGGTTGAGGCAAGCCAGCTAGAGTTGCCGCGGCGGGTCGGTCCCTCTATGGAGCTTTTTTTCAGAAGTTCTCCAAACTTCTCCAAACTTCTGGGTCCTCTCCCTGATGTTCTTTTAAGGTTCTTTTGGGGTCTACAGCTCACCCCAGGGGTCCAGAAGCTCTGAGATGATCCTTGATGGTGCGGACTACAACTCCCAGAATGCACCTGGCACAAACTCCTTTTTGGCCACTAGGCAGTGGTCAGCTTGGTGATTTCTTCAGGAGTTGGTGCAGCAATTTTTCACCTGTAGCAAACAGGGAGTCCCTCCTTGAACCAGTTGAAGCCAGGCAAAGTCCTTCTTGTGGTGAAGCCCAAGTGTGCAGCTGGTGCAGTCCTTCTGAGTGCAGGTTCGAGGTGCAGGCCAGGGGTCCAGCAAGGCAGTTCTTTTTCTTCTGTAGTTCTTCCTGGTAGGGATGTGGTAGGGAACAGAGGTGTGGGTGCATGTCTGCCAGTTTTATCCTTGCTCATGGGTGAAAAACAGGGGGGTCCTGATTCTCCAGTCAGGTGCAGGGTCCTTCCCCCTGTGATGACCACTTCCTGGGAAGTGTGGCAAAAGTCAATCCCAGGAGGCAACATTCTTAAAAAATCCATCATGGCCGAATCTGATTTTTGGAGGTGACATCTGGCTGAGCCCACCCACTGGTGTGGCTAAAAATCATAAACACACCCCTCTCCTTCCATCTCTTAATCTAATCAAGGGGGCACCTAGTTGTCTGGGGTTGCAGGATGTAGGGGTGTTGCTGGGTTGCTCCAAATGTCCCTCTCTGCCTTTGAAGATTAGTTTGGCAGTCCTCCCCCTTCCTGCCTCACCAACTGCTGAGGGGAGATTCCCTCCCACAGACACATCTCTTTGTGTGAAGCCAGGTGTTCTGCTTTCCTGCTCTTATCTCCTAACCGAGCTTAGGGAACCTCTCTGGAATGCACTTCTGATTTTAAAGAAGACATTTATTATTATTATTACTTCACTATAAGGTTCTTGAGAGACGAAATTAGTAGACTGGAAGCACACGTTCAAAAGCTGTCGCAGCAATGAAAGCAAAATATATCAAAGTACTTCTCAGTTGCAATGTACACAGCAAATAAATGTGATTATATTATAGCATAACTTCAAAGCAAAGCATAAAAGTCAAAATTCATCACCGTAGGGCAAGGCTGTCAAAGTAGGGCCTATATTCAGCTTCATCTTTCTGGGGCTTCAAGTTGATGACTCCGTTCAACTGCAAGAAAGAGATTTTCTACCCAAACGGGAGACAGGCAACTGATGTCTCCGTTCCTGTCTGAAGTCAAGCAGATTCAACCTACCCCTGCTGTAGTCCAGAGTCATCCTTAAAAGCAAACTCGGTGTGAGAACCGAAGAAACTTGGAGAGTGGCCAATTCTCCCGAGCTACTGGTGAACATTGAGCAACTAATATGCGCAATTGTGAAACACAAAGTCATTGGTCTAACACAATTAATAGCATCACACCAGGCCACTTCACACCTCATCAATGCAGCCTGGCCAGGCTGCAAGAGGCTGGCCAATCAGGGCACTGCAGCAAAAACAATGCAGGGCTGAAATTGGCAACTTTTCAGGTAAAGTTTAAAACTATTTACCTGAACCGGTTATATTAAATCCAACAACTGGAAGATGCTGGATTTATTATAACAATTAATTTGATACCAAACTTTTTGTATCTGTCATTTAGGGGGACTTTAAAAATTAAAATAAAGTCTCCCCATTCTAGTCTATGAAGGCCATTCACTACAATGAGGGAAAAACGAATTTGGCAGTTTTTACCTCACCAGGGCTTATAAAATTATTTTATAGGGTCCCTGCTTATAGTTACGTGGCAGCCAGCCCTAGGGCACATAGGGCACCCCTTAGGGGTGACTTATATGTCAAAATAAGGTAGTTTGAGACTTTGGAACTACTTTTAATTCCAAAGTCAAATTTGCATTTAACTTTAATTTAAGGGAGGCCTGCCATTAAAATGACACTGGGCACTTCTATGGGTGCACTACCTATGCTGTGGTCCCTAAACCTACATGCCCTACCACATACTAGGGACTTCTAGGTAGGTTGACTTAGCCAATTATAATTAGCCTAATTTGCATATTGATTTTACACAGAGCACAGGCCCTGGGACTGGTTAGCATTGCACCATCAGAGTCAGGAAAACACCAGCCAAAAGTGGAAAATGGGAGCAAAAAGTTAGCGGGCCTCTGCAATCAGCCCAGTTTTCTCACACCCTCCCAGACCCACTCACCCGTAAGCCAGACTCCTGTGGAAGGTCTTTCACTTCCTCCTCCAAATGGCCCACAACATGGGTGCAGATGCTCTGCTCCCACTGGCTTACGCAATCCCTGTACAAGGGCTCCCTGTCTCCCTGGGAGGCACTGGCCACCCCCAGAAGGAGCAGCAGCACTGTACAAGTTGGCATCTGCCTCCAGGCTGAAGAAGCAGGATGCAATCTTTGGATCTCAAGGGAGGATAAAAGGACAGCAAATCTTAATCGGATCGCGAAGTGGGATACTAAAAGCAGGGCAACCCTGTAGGACACACGACACATACACCACTACATTGACACGTGGCCAGGAAGACACTGAGGTTGTGACACTGCTAGGCATGTTTGATATCCTCACCCAATTGGATACACACCTAGGGACAAATGACAGATGCAAGTAACAACAGATGGCACTCCAGAGCCACAAGGGGACAATTTAAACCCACACAGTGACAATGAAATGGCCTTAACTGCCAGTACAACTTGGAAGATTAATCTTACGATATCACATCAATAACACTCAATCACACACCCTTCCAAACAATATGTACAGTTTAAGGGGTATGCAATGTGTTTCGCTGCAGGCATAATACCATGACACACATAGCATGATGATGATGACTCTAATGAAAGGGACATGGAATCATTGAGGCTGTACCAATATCTCTCATCACTCCTGCTCTGACATTGCCCACTACCCATAAACAAGAGGACTGCGCTAAGAACACATATTGATGTGACAATATTGCAATATTGCAAAGTGCACATTCCTACACATGCGGTTTGAGACATGTACCTAACAGATGTACAGGCATATGGACCTTCTGAACTTAAACCGTCAACCTCACAACCAAGTTAGCCAGCTGAACTGGACCAGGTTCAGTAGTGTAGGTACACGTTTGAACATGAGTCAACTCGGTAAGGGCAGATAAATAGGTCTGCATAGAACTTGTCACACATGGGATATTTATGCAAAGTCAATTGTCAACACGTCAGTGCTGCCAACTTATGGAGATGTGATGTACAAATCAAAGGGCCTCACTGATGTTTAACAAATTCTATTGCATATGTTAAATTGGATGGGATGTCCAGGCCATCTAGATTGAACCGTGTTACCACCACTGTGGAATTGATCCTGTGTATGGAAGTATCATGTCACCCCCAGTTAAGACGCATGAACACCTCTTTCACATGACATAATGCATGGGAGTGCACAATGTACTGCAAGTCTACAAAAATACCGCTGACATCCGGTCAATCAGCCAAACACCATTTCAGATAAGGAAACATCCCAATGCCAATGGTACATCCTAGAAGCCAAGAATTCCACACAATAACAGAAACACAGATGAGTCACAGACAACACAAGAGAACAACTGCCATGCAAGGTGATAATCATGGTGCAAGCAACATCAACATTTTTCACTAATTTTCTCTTTCAGCTGATCAGGGGTATGGGATCCAGCCATGGATCATGACCCCATTTCCAAACCCAAGCACAGCATCAGAGCGTGCCTATAATGATGCACATTGGAGGACACGCACCATAGTAGAGAGGACCTTTGGCATCCTAAAGGCAAGATTCAGGTGCCTCGACATCACCAGAGGCAGCCTCCTATACTCACCTGAAATGGTCTGCAAGATCATTTTGACCTGTGCCATCCCGCACAACATTTATGTAAGGAGGAACATTCCCCTCTATGAACCAGACCCACAAATGCATGAAGAGGAGGAAGAGGAGGATGTTGTCCATCAACATGAGGGGGACCATCCAAACACTGCAGCAGGATTGTGTCGGAGATCACACATTGTACAAAAAGTCTTTTAACTATAGTCACCATCACCACTGTCTTACCATATGTCATTAAACACCTATTCTGATCACTATATCATGGTCTGGGTAATCATTTATGCATCACATTATCCCTAATATTCATAGTCAGAGTGTAGCCTCATGGAGCATTGCAGATATACAGATTAGGATACAGAAAAATCCACATCACATTTGATGGGTATAAATGTACACCCAACTTAACCCACACTGTAAATGACATATATCCTGTCCATTTCACATTTGATAATCAATATCAGAGGACCACAGCTATGGCACACATACATGCTGGCCACATGGTTCATTGCAGCATATGGCACACAACTAAGACACCATCATTCATAAGGTAAAAAACTGCCTCATACATGAGGCAATGGATGTGCTATTGCATTGGTAACATGAATGTATGACCAGACCCTTGACAGCAGTAAGTGTGACATCAGCTATCTCTGCAAGGAGTATGTGTGACAAGAAGACCATGTAAGCTGCAAATGGATAGCATGAGTGCCCCAGGTATGACTAGCATTGCTCACAAGACATGCCCTGCACATGCCATCCCAGGTCATAAGTCCTGCCACTGCCATGTTTTCAGTCTCTCCCCACCCTTCTCCAGGGGGCCCTGGAAATGGTCTATTTGTACTCAGATAATCCTTCATCTACACACACACAGACTCATATTCTGACTCCAGTGTGCTTCCCTCTTTAGGATGGCATGCCATAGTCATAGTTCATTTGTCTGCATAGACTTCTGGTCAGATAATGCACTGCCTGGTAGTCTGTAGGACTTGTAATCACCTGTCTATTGCTTCCCATGTGAAAGACACTCTTGGCCCTTTGATCTTGATTCTCACCTACAGGACTTGTGTGAGACTGAAGTTGCACACACCTGTGAGCACTTCCATGCAGACCAGCCATTTGAACCTGCACTGCCCTTGCTGCTGCCTGGAACGGCTTAGAAACTGCCATTATATGTAAATCCTTGTTATGCATTACTGTATAAATCACTTGTGTAACACAGGCTTTTGGGTGATTGTGTAACGTTGCAGCCCACAGGACAAATACAGTTTTCATTTTCCACAGTGTTATTCCAGCGTTTCTCAGTCAGAGTCTGCCCACTGTGTATTTGCCTTGTTCATGTTAGTTCCTGACAGAGCCTCCACCTGTTTGCCTGATTGGTCCCTGTCTTTCTGTTACCATAAAGGTTCCATGTGGCTACTTTTGTCTCATAGTTGCTTTCCATGCCCTCACTTTCCTCCTGGGGTATTGTGTCTGGTAGGTCTACAATGAATACTCAAATACATTGTATAGCGCAATCAGTTCACTTATTGTATCATGTGGTGGGACATGTCTTCAAATTGCCCAATCACGGCCCATCCCTTGTCTGGGTTTCATGTATGCATGAGTGACAAACTGTGACAGTGTACCATGGATGTATGCATGGATTGGGTATGGTGCCTCCAGCACAACAAACGATGTTTGCTAATGTTCATGAAATGTCAAAACATGTTTGTACCCTGACAGTCCACACACTGATTCACATCTGCCTAAACCTATTGATGGGGCTTGCGTGGTGAATAGCTGTGAGTTTAATCAGCACAGAGGCACTGATGTTCCCAGTGGCAGTGGGAATTTTAGAGGCCACCCTGTGTACAAATGTTGTGAGGAAACCTGCCGGTTTTAAACTACTGATCCATTAACTTTGTGAGCACACCAACGTTGCCCTGTGGTCAACCTCATAAAGCTTCTGCAATGCCATAGCTGGACTACCCCATGTGTGTTCTCAATTCCTCTTTGGCTTTCGTTGGATACCTTGTATTTTTTTTTTTTGATAAACATTTTTTAGTATTTTCGAAAGGATGGGAAAAAGGGAAGGGTACAAGGCAAGGGGCGCATGCATCTTACAAAAATTTTCATTTCCATCTTAATAGTAATAGTTAGATAGCATCTTTGTTGTTTGAGGGGTTGACAATTGTTGTAGCAGCCTTTCATTCCTTTTTACCATATTATAATCATGTATCAATACATTATTCTCAGTAATTTTTGCCATGTGATCATTCTGGTTTATGTCAATAGTTCCAACCATCATCCCCAGATCTTTCGGAATTTTTGTGGGCATCCTCTGGACTCGAAGACTATCTTCTCCTGATTGACACACCAGTCCACCCCTCTCTTCCATTTTTGGAGCGAGGGGCCCCCAGGGAGGCTCCATGCTGCTGCAATGTCTCTTTTGACAACTAGTAATGCTGTGGCCACTAGGGCACGTTTTGCACGTGTTCCATCCATTTCTTCCATTATTCCTAATAGAGTTAATTTTGCGGACTTGTGTATCTCTTGCCCCAGGGCTCTTTCCATTTCCTGAAATACCCCATCCCAATATTTCTGTATTGTTGGGCAGGTCCATACCATGTGGAAGAAGTCTGCTCGGTCGCATGTGCATCTTGGGCATCTGGGAGTGGGGCGGGCTCCCATTTTGTGAAGTCTGGATGGTGTCAGGTATGCTTCATACAGGTAGTAAAATTGTATTACACGGAATCTAGTTGACACCGCCAGTACCTTGGGTGCCATCAGGGCCTCTCTCCACTCCGCCTCCTCTAGGGTTCCCACCCAGGTTTCCCACTTGGTCTTAATTGGGACTAGTTTGTCTGGAGTGTTGGTAATTAGTGTCTTGTATATTTGCGAGATGCCTTTCCCTTCTAGGTTTCCCATAAGTAATTTGGCTTAAAGCGGGTTAAATTCTGGCACATGGCCTGTGGCGGGCAAGTGTATTTTTAGGGCGTGTCGTAGTTGGAGGTATCTGAAGAATTGGAAGGATACCTTGTTAATGCAGGGAATGGCTCCACAGACTTATGACTAGACCTGCACGTAACCGTGACAACTTGGACCCCAATAATGACACAGGGTAAACATGGCCACATACTTGAACTGGACACCTTTGTGCAATTAACCACTGGAAATATGTGAACACATGCTGCTTGGTCTGCTGGTCCTCACTGCCACAAGAGAAACATAGGTCATTTATATGACTCAAACTGTGGAGTGACATTAGATTTTTGGATTGGTTTTGGGACTCTGTGTCTCAAACACTGTACCTACATAGCATTTTCAAGTGCCTGACTCATGGCTAGTATACAAACAAGTGACCAGGAAGTGGTATCCAACATTCCAGTACATGTGATGGCTTAGTCTTGTAACATTGCCATAGTCAAGCGTCCTCTATCTATCCTGTGCATGGTTTATCATGGGAGATGCTTTTGTCCCAAAATTCAGGGAAGTTCACACAGCATTTGTTGCTACGTGTATGACAAACACATTTCTTGAATCATTTCCACACTGACTAGCATCTGATGGTTATCCACATTGACAACACATGCATACAAGCACATTTATGAAAACACGTCTCGTGATGTTCACACAGAGGGACAACTAAAATTGAAATAGCCAATTCACAGACATTGACACACAATCAATGAGAAACTGTATTAAGTTGCATAGCCTTGCTATCCTCTATTGCCGCACAACCTGCTCAAACTGGGTAATACCAATTTGTATTCCAAGAGTTTGGGTATCTATTGCGTCAGTGAAGAGTGCAAATTCAGTACAACAACTAGAGGATCATGGTCTGCAGTAGTGTGATCTGCCACATGTGCCCAAACACTAAAATGCACAATGTAGGTGCAAACAGCCTATCTCTGTATAATTACAGCTGTCATGTACTATAAAAATGTGAGAAATGACCCAAACCCATTAATAGACATAAATGTTGACACGTATGCATCAAAAAAGATGCATATGCATCAAAAAACATCGCATATGCGTAGAAAAATGAGGCTCGCAGCCATGATACATCCATTGGCCCCGAGCAGTCATTCCCACACTGTATCCCATGAAATTGGTTACCAATGTAAAATATTTGGAAATATGGATGTAGGATGATTTCTAAGCATGTGTGTAAAAAATAAATGACGCACAGACTTTAAGCGTCATAATATTTTGACGCATCATAATACAAACGTACCACATTTGAGGGAGAAAGTGATGTAATAGGATATCCTGTTTACAGAATTGGTACAGTGGGTGTACTTTCACTTTCACTTTGCAGGTCTGTGATTTTTCTTGACTGTGTGGCTGTGTTTGGACTTGTCTCTCTGTGAATATTGTGAATGTGTCTCCTGTGTGCTCTTTATATTGTCTTTTGGTGTTTTCTAAGTGTCTGTGGTATCCTGTGTAAGTGTATTTTTGTCATTTCCGGAGTCTAATTTTGTCTTTGTACTCTTGGGAGTCTGTTGTGGGTATTGTTACTTTGGGGATAGTTGGGCTGTTTTAGGGTTATTTTCATTTCATTTTCCTCTCCTCCTTTCCCTTCATTATCCTCTGTACCATTTAATTCCCTTATTATTTCAGTCATGTTGGGTAGGCCATGTCTGGGGAGAATGGGTGAGGAGGAGCTGGGTGGATTCATTTGGCTGGTGTGCCACTTCCTCCCATTGACGATCGAAGCAGGTGGCAGGGTGATACAGAGGTACCACACAGAGGCGAGGAGGCTCCAGTGGTCAAAGGTCTTGTACTATCTGCAATGTGTCTACAACACACCGCACAGCGATCACCAACTAAAGCACCTCTGGGCTGACCTTGTTGCCAGGGAGTAAGACCTGCTTGACCACCTGGGTATTGTGATTGGTGACCCTGTTGGTGAGTACAATTCAGAGTCATGTGCACATTTAAATGCTCGCTAGTGACAGTAGCAGATTTGTTGCTATGCTGCAGGCAATGTTTTTGGACATGTGGAATGCAAGTTAAACATACAGTGGCCCTGAGTTATACAATAATTGCTACAGATTACCGTCATTTGTTGACGCAACAGCTGCACTAAGTTACAAAACACAACTGGAGCCTGTAAATTAGGGCAACCTTCACATCAATAGATGATGCAAATGGTGCTCTAACATATGTTTTAGCCATGGTCTGTGAGTGTACCAGGAAAGACATGTTTTTCACCAGATAATTTCAAGAATTAATGTGTTCCCCAATTACTTCTAATACATGTCTAAACTGTTTTCCTGCCCTTACATACCAATTTCTTTCTAATCTCAGGTAATATTTTAGGCTGATAGTTTGATTTGGTTGTGCTGCAATTAAATTAAGAATGGATGCCGAAGTAATGCACACAGGTTCATATCTAAATGTTTGGTGCTACTTTCCATAGCTGCAGCATATAAAATGAAGCAAATAATACAAATTGAGCGATAACAACTACCCATGGCCCTCTGTTTATTGTATCTGTTTGTTTTAAATTGTTCTTGGGCACAATAGCTGGAACAGAGCTAATGTGTTTCCCATCTGTGTTTCTCTATAGCCATTCACTTCTCATAAGTTATGGGATCATCATGGGATACCTGACGTTGGGGAATGCATGGTCACAATGTATTACGTGCATGATGTCATGCAAGGGACCCCTGACAAATTCCATCATACATATAAAGTTCCCTAATACTTTGCTAGTTTTGTTTGGTACACCCGTGCTGATCTAGTGCTGCATATGTTCAATCACTATCTTCCCAGTATGGAGGCTATCACAGACATGGGTGTATGCTAAGATCAGAAGACCAGCATTCCTGTGACGGCTGCCATTCCGAAGGTACATAGAAATTGACACCTACATCATCATGATTGACACAGTGGTACATTTGTTAAACCATGTGTTAACAATATCACAGTGTCAGTGTGCTGTATACCTGCTGATCTCCCAACGTGGCAAATGTAAGATGATGAATGTGGCTAACTGTGATTTCTAAAACTCATAATGGGTACACAGGGCAATGAGTGACACATTTCAGGTGCCTTGACTACACCTGTGCCCATGCTGTCTGTCATGGATGACCACAATATACACTATATCTCCTTGTTGTATTAAAATATTAAAACTGGTCAATCCATAGCTTGCCTCAAATTGTCACCAATTTACGCACAGGGTCCCTGCAATTATGGTGTCATAACCTACACACAACACAGGCCCTTCATGTAAGGGACCATAGAAAGCATGATAAATCATGACCTTAAATCAACCCACACAGTAAATGATTGTCCCTTGATGCACAAGCCACAATACTTGAGTGACTGGTATTGCAGTGTTCCAGGAATGTGGCTTTGCATTTCTCTCACTACTACAAATGATGAGTGGGTACACTCCATAACTGAGTCTGCAAACAATTAATGGAGCATGTTTGTCATCACATGATAGTTAGGACCACTGCATGTGTGCAGATTTGTGTGTATCACTCACTGGAGTGACCAGGTCTGTACATGTTTGCAGTGGTATGTCTGTTGGAGTATCATCATGCCTGAGAGGTTGGACTTTCAGATTTAATGTTACACACAGTAATTTTATTTGAAAGTGTTGTACAGTGCACAGACATTGAGCACATTTCTCCCTTCCATGCTTCCCAGGTGGACCTGCCCCTTACACAATCGGAGAAGTGTCTCGATTTGGGGACCCAAACATATCCAGTAAGTGTTGATATTTCAGTTCTGTATTGTGTTTGCAGCTGTTGTGTGATTGACTCCTGTGTGCTGGACACATAGCAAGGTATGATGTTCTGGCAAATGATCTAATATGTTACTTGACTGGAGTCTCACTTTTTTTTCATCTTTGAGTTGGACAATCAGAAGCGTATAGTCACATTTTGGGATTGTAGTGCAGCCCTGTAGGCATGCCCATGTGAAGAGGGTGACATTTAAAAAATATATATATTTAAAGAAAAATTAGCATAGGACATATTCATGATTTAGTCAGCAAGTCAGACCCTGAATCTCACAGAATAGGGATGCCAAAGTCTTACCCACAAGCTTGAGCCTCCCTGTTCACTAATGAACATGTTTGACTGTATGTTTGACTTCCTAGCAGCATCTAGCTCCACATGTTCTGCTACGTGTATGTGGCACTTGAGTAAAATGTCTTAGGTGTGCATGCAGCTCATGCCCAGATGTGTGCTTGCATCTATCTGCTTGTTGTAAGACAGGTATTAGTGGTATTAAATGATGTTGACAATTGTCTGCATTTACAAACATAAATGTGGATGGGATTGTCCAAGGTTTGGGTATATCATAGTTGGACATCCTCCTTACCTGTGGTGGACTGCCTAAACCCATGTACAGCTGTCCAAAGCTTCCTGGGTGTCCTTGATGTTTTAAAGTATGTGTTGCTTGTCCATCCCCTCCCTGAGGCACAGGGTTTGGGTTATGAAATGTGTACCTAGATGTGATGATCCAAGTTTAGTACACAGACATGTAAATCTGTAAATCACTGGTCCAAACCTAGGATACCCACTCATAATTAGCAACTGCATTCCATCCTGGCAATTCCATTTACAAATCACAGATCTTGTGGCCCTTGATTGTCATCAAGAATATAGTCATTAGTTGGCCTGTCACATGTGGAGGACTTGCAGCATTTTTTACATGACTAATGGCTGAACAATGATGCACAGGTCATTTAAGTTGGTACACATCTTTTAGAGCATTGCTGTGCTGTTAGATAGGACATGTGTAGGCTGCGTTGGCATGTACTTCCTCAGGGAGGATCTGTGATCTGTATGGTGATCTGGCCTGTTTCAGCTACATTAGATGTATTGTCTGATTCTCATTAGTACCTATATCACACAATGAAATACCTAATGTTTGGCTTTATCTTTTTTAACAGCAGACAATATGGATGCCAGCCAGATTCGTGAGTTTCATCGTCGGGCGATGCGTTACTGCCACATTCTGGATGTGGAGTCTGGGTTCCGCCACATGGCACTTGTTCTCGCCATGAAAGAGCCTCAAGAGTGTGGAGGGCATTTGCCCAAGGGGACCTTTTGGTGTCCACCACAGCCGCCACCACCAGCACCACCACTACGACCCAGGTGGCACCAAGGATGACAGCCACCACTGCAGGACCATTGACTTCCACTGCTCCAGGACCACTGACAGCAGCACCTGCACCTCCCCCTACAAGCATGGCACCACCAATCAGACACACATCAACAACTGGCACTCAGACCACCGCTCCTGTAGTCATTGACCCTGGTGATTTTAGAGTAATAGAACGTGACATGCAACGTATGTTGCGGAGACTGGACAGGCCGCAGCAGGAGGTGTCACAAATTAATAAAAGGGTGCATGCCATGAAAAAGACCCTGCGGAGGGCGAACTTGTGACAATTATACCCTCTGCCATGATTCCCTCCCATCCCTCCACTTTCCTGGTTCTTTTAATTAGTAGGTTTAGGGGGCTTAGGGTTAGGTTAGAATAGGCTGTTAGTTTAGTTAGTAGTAGTGGGTTCGGGGGTGGGGGTATGATATTTTTAAATGATATTTTTTTATGTGTGTGGGATGATGTTGGGTTTTGGTGTTTAAAAAAAATAAATATATAAAAATACCAAAACATATATATATTTGTTTAGTATGAGATAGTATGTGTTTAGGTTAGTATATGTTGTCCTCCATGTGTCCCGTCTTATGAGGGGGGGTGGGGGGCTGATGTTTAGAGAGTTTAGTTAAATGTGATAAGTAAGTTTAGCTTAGGCTAGTTAGGGCCAGTTGTGGGTAATGTGTAGTTAGGATAGGTTAGGTTAGTTAAGTTGTTTACCCTGGTTTTAGTATCCTTTTTTACAGTTAAATAAATATTTAGGTACTTCTTTACAGTATGTGTCAAATGCTTGGGGATCAGGGCCTTGACATGGGTGAACTGTGTCTATTTAGTATTTGCATTTGTGTCCCATCCTGCAACCAAATCCCAATTGAGCTGTCACATTGGCAGCTACACCAGAGCTACTTTGCTAGGAATCTGCCATCCATTGCACCCACCACTCAAGGTTACTATGGATCCCAATGTGTTGTTAATTTTTGATGTATGTTTTCAATCTCACATACTTGGGGGCCAGATTTGGTATTGAGGACACTGTGGGGGTGATTCTAACTTCGGCGGGCGGCGGAGGCCGCCCGCCGAAGTTCCCCCACCAAAATACCGCTCCGCAGTCGAAAGACCGCTGAGGGTATTTTGGGATTTGCCCTGGGCTGGCGGGCGGCCGCCAAAAGGCCGCCCGCCAGCCCAGGGCAAATCAACCTTACCACGAGGACGCCGGCTCAGAATTGAGCCGGCGTAGTGGGAAGGTGCGACGGGTGCAGTAGCACCCGTCGCGTATTTCAGTGTCTGCGTAGCAGACACTGAAATACTTTGTGGGGCCCTCTTACGGGGGCCCCTGCAGTGCCCATGCCATTGGCATGGGCACTGCAGGGGCCCCCAGGGGCCCCGCGGCACCCCCTACCACCATCCTGTTCCTGGCGGGAGTCCCGCCAGGAACAGGATTGCGGTAGGGGGTGTCAGAATCCCCATGGCGGCTGGAGGATTCTCAAGGGCAGCGGGAAACCGGCGGGAGACCGCCGGTTTCCTGCATCTGACCGCGGCCGAACCGCCGTGGTCAGAATGCCCTGCGGGGCACCGCCGGTCTGTCGGCGGTGCTCCCGCCGACCCTGGCCCCGGCGGTCTCAGACCGCCGGGGTCAGAATGACCCCCTGTGTTACATCTGCCTGCAGCCTGATGCTCAAGTAAAGCCTTATGAGGTGAGTGATGGTATAATCTCATGTAGTATGTATACATGACTCACACCTATCATTTGTTACATTGTACAGCCAGGTTACTTATTTGTACATACACTCATACAAATCCATTCCTGCTGTATGGTGTGCGTGGAAAAAATTGGGACAAATGTCACATACATAAAGATTGTCTAGTACAATAATTTGAAGGCAATATTTTGTCAGTTTAGGCATCTCTTGAAGAAGGCTTATTCTGTCCAATACAACATTTTACTGTATAGTTTTGAGTTACCTCAGAATTAACCTTCAGGAAGGGTAGATGATGGTACAATCCAGACCACAGTGCATAGTTATCAGCCCACATTCTTTCAGGGAAGTTGTATTGACATTCTATGGGCATTGACATGAGGCAAACATCACTAATCTCCCTCACGGTTGATGGTTCACATTACACAGAGACAAAGTGGTTGTTGAAGTGCTATTTATTTTAAAGTGCTGTTGTGCTATATTTACATTGTCCATGATTGTGAGTCGACTAGTATGACACCTTCTATTGTGATCCTACACAAGTGCAAAAGGACATGTCATTGGAAATGCTGGGGTGAATGAAGTGTCATACAGTGCAGAGGGACATGAATTGCCAATGAGGTAGTGAGAGACAATCACAGGGCATTGTGACAAGGTAAACAGTGGGCTGGAGAACAGTGCTTGAGAGCAGCTGTTGCAAGGCTGGCAGGTTACAAAGCACAGGACCTTGGTTATAAGTGGCCAGGTGGCAGGGACTAGTGCTGCCAGGTACTCTTACGGGTGAAGGTGATCTGTTCCACGTCTTCATCTCCTGATGTGTGTGTTGTCTCCTCTGCCCTTGGTGGTGGTGGTGGGTGTGAAGGGGTAACACACACCTCAGTGTTTGAAGATGTGAATTCAGAAATCTCGGTAGCTGCCAACTGTTTTGCAAATAAGGGCAGTACTGCAGCAAGGAGTAGCTGCTGGTTCTTAGGAATAGCAGCCACATCACTGTGGTAGGCAGCCAGGTCGCCCCTGAGGGGGTCAATATTGCATTCATGCACACGTTGAAAGGTTTGTTGTTGGAGGTGTTGTGTCAACTCTCTTACAGCAGTGCTGATTTCCTTCACAGTTTTTTCAAGATTGATGTTCGCCCTTGCATGGCTGCTGCCTGTTCTGCAGTTGACATCATGCACGAATGCACCCCCTCTAGGCTGGCTGCCATATTTTCCATCCCCACCCGCACCTCCTTGGCCAGCTCTCGCTGTACTCCAACTACAGTTCTCTCAAAGCAGATGCAATGTCTTCAGAGTCCTCTGCTGGGTTGGAGCTGGCAGGTCATACAATTGGTGTGGTGAATGGGTCCTCTGTGATGGCTTCTGTATCTGTGCTCCTCCTTGCTACTGAAGGTGGGGTCTGGAGGGTTCCAAGGACATCTTGGAGGGTCTGCTGGCTGAAGTTTGTCAGCTCGTCATCCATGTCATCAGGGAAGTCCAGGACAGGCATATCCCCAGGAGAGCCATTGTCCTCTGCAATGAGATATTGTACAATTAGACTGTCTGTGTTGTGGCATTTTTGATGTGACGTGCCTGCCTTCCTATTAGTTGCACATTGTGATATAGGTCCCTGTTCATTGTTCCTGTCTATAATATTAGCATTCTCCCAGGCCTATGCCCCACCTGTATGTCACATGTATTGTGGTCAGTTTGGGGACTTGTCAGCGTCACATCCTCTAGGTGTGGGTTCTTCCCAAATTGTATGTTGCAACCTTCTTGTCCTACTAAACCCTCAGTCTACTTCCATTCTCATGGTGAAGCCTTGCACTGGCTGTGGGTGTTCTGATGGCACTTGCACCACTCTTAACAATCTTGAACTGCCCCAGTCTCTAATATTTCACATCCAGCTATATGTTGCTAAGACCTAGCATAACTATGTATAGCATTCGCACGGCACACTACATATGTCAGCATTGGTAGTGTGTGATGTTGATATTTGGGAATGTGTGCTACATAAGATTGCACTGATGGTACTAGCAGTGTTCCAATTCCTCTTCTGACTGTGTGGGTGTATTTCACCAGCCTGTGACGTATGTCCTCCCCCTTAATGATGTTGTCTGAGCAGTTATCTGAGCAGTATAACAGTTGTGATCATTGGAGCTATTGTGACCCAGGCACAGGGTGGACCCTGACATATGCAGCATGGGTATGACATTAGTGCTGTGTACCTCATTATGTTTATGACAATGGCTGATGTTTGTAGCAACTATGGACATTCACATTTGACAGGATTAGTACAGTTGTATTGATTTCAGGGGATTGATAACATTGTTATTGTGAACCCTCTAATTTGGGTGTGTTTGATCCATGGGCATGTAACTGCCATTAGCTACTTGACCTGCACACACAGCAGAGGTGGTAGTGGCAACTGTTGTCAATATTACATTCCACTTGCGGATTTGGCCTGAGACTGTTAATTGAGCCCAAGTTCATGTAGGGAGAATACCAGCTGTTGTGTGACAGCAGGCAGTTTTACGTTGTAGCCTACCCTCCTGGACTGGCTTTACCTTTCCAACATCCTTGGCATGGCAGCATACTCCTATGCAAAGGTTGTTGGTGTAGTGTAGTACTGTGCCCCAGGTTTCCTCTGAAGAGCCCATGCCCCCGTGCCGTGCCCCTTTACATATGTCACTCCCTGAATATCATGACTTACATGCATTGTGTAGTAGGTATGTCCACCTCCCTGCTTACAGTTAACTTTTGTGCATTTTAATTCCCCATGCCACTTACCCTGCATCTGTGTTGTCTGCTGGTAGTCTGTGCTGTCCTGTCATTGAATCCCTGTGACAATCTCCTCAGGGATGACGGCTGCCACCATCTCCTCCATGTGGTCCAGGGCCTCGTGTGGTGCTAGACTCCCACCTCCAGTCTGCAGTGCTGCCTTCCTGTTCCTGGCCATCTTTTCCTTTGTCCTGCGCTTGCAGTCATGCCAGAGTTTCTTGCACTCAATCACAATTTGTTTCCATATTGCCTCTCTCCCACTAATTGGCATTTTTTAGGTGACAAAAAAGTTGGTGCTGGTGTTCCCGTCACCTCTTTCACCAGTATTTCCTGCTCCTCTGCACTGAACCGACACTTTCTTTCTTCTTCTCCCTCTCCTGGGTCTTGTATGGGTCCTCGTGGCTGGTTCCTGGTCTGTTGTCATCTTCCTGGGGTCTGTCCAAGCACCTGGGATCCATGTTGGCTCTCCTTAGCACATTTTACAATGTTTGTGCCGCTTTTTGATGCTATTGCGTCAAAAAAAGGCACAAATCTGGTTTGTGACGTAGTAAACCGGCTCAAAGTCAAAGTAAAAAAAAAAAAAAGACTCACACCTGTGGTTTGTGACGCCGTGCGTCAAAGTATAAATTTGATGCCCGAGTGGCACAAAGAAATGGCATCAGCCGGCGGTAAAAAAATGTACGCAAAACTGCGTCAGCACAGTTTTGCGTCAAAAAGTATAAATATGACCCTAGGTTTCAGTTATCGAGATATAGCTTGAGCTGTAGTTGGCTGAGGGTCTCTGGAGGAATCCATACATACTTTGGTAACACAGCAGAGCTATCCATATCCAGTGCATTCGTAGCATAAGAATCAATTAATGACTAAGTCCAAGAGCATAAAAATCATGAAACAACAAACATTCTAGACAAACTGATAAAAGATTCAAACATGGCTAAAAAGTTTGTGTTAATATAGCCATATTGAAGATGCATATCAAACAATATAAGCACAAACTTCTTCTATTATGATATGACATCTATGTAAAGTTCTAATCCTGCAGTGTGAGCCTCTGCTGCTTCCCTGTCATCTCAAACAAAACAGAACAGCCGGACAGACAGTTTTGACATGATTTTTTTTTTCCTCTGACTGTCATCGTGAAAGCATGCTGTCATAGTAACAGGTTGCAGTTTCCCTGACAATGAGATTTTTATCAAAACACTAGGCATGCAGCTCTTGGAAAAAAGCCTTGTTTAGCAATGCCACTTTCATGTTGTTTAGCTTTAGCTGAGTTTATCTATTCTTCTCTCTACCCATGATTTCAAAAAGAATTGTGCACGTTCATTGATACTGCCTCATCTACCTTTGTTCTCAACAGATGTCTAGATCAAATGACCAGAGGGGTGCTCCTTGGATTGCCTCTTCTTCTTCACGCCTCGGTGCTCTCGCATATCAATTAGTCAACTAGCTAACCAGATTATACATTTATTATATTTATGTACAGTTTATGACTTGAAAGAATCTGTTTGTTTATTCCTTCATTATTCAGGATTGAACGAAATGGGCACAGTTGCATCGGTAAACTCTGCCTCATGGCGTGGTGTGATTTTTGCCAAACCCTATGCTCTGAGTGGAGCTCAGAGTGGGCAAACTCCACCAGCGGAGTGGAGTTTACTGCCCACCCTTACTGCCAACCTCCCTAGTTTCTATCATTGTGGCTAGATTGAAACTCTCTGGGGTTTTGTGGTAGGGCACCCTTCAGAACAGGTGCCACTCGCATGTTTGCCGCCAACATGGCCCCCTTAAGGGCGGTCTTCGTGAGTTTATGTTGGACCAACTTAGCGGTGTTCCTATGGGCCTGCTCTTGTTTTTCCTTATCCCTTTCCTGCTCCCTTTTGTGGAAATGCAATTTGTGTGCTTGTATCTCTCCCTAGAGTTTGGTGTCTAGCCCTACTCTGCTGTCTAAAGCACTTTTCATTTTGGTGGGCAGCTCCTTCTTGAGGATATTGTAAAAGAAGAGGACCTAAGGGCCAGTATCAGTCCATGGCTGTCCTGTCTTCTGTCCCCACCATTTTCTAATCATGTCTAGAAAATCTGTTATGCTCCACCTAGGTTTCATAGTTTCTGACATTAACCTTCCTACATCTGGGCAGTCAAGGAGCATTTCACCCAGAGCCATCCATATAGTGCCTGTGTGAATTTAATGCAGCCTGTCATGCTCCGTGTTTTTCAGTGTGATTGCTAGGATGCAGGCTTGGGCAAACACAGTGTTGGCCTGCTCTCTGATATGGCTGCTTTGCAGACTTTTAACACCGCCTATCATCAGATTATTCCTGCGGTGTTCTTCTCAAAGCATGATATCTATATCCCTGCACCATCCAACAACAACTGCAGTTTGACTTGTAGCCCTTCCTTATCCATCTAAGCCCACGACACAAAGATGGTCACTGACGTGCCCTTCTGTAGTGGACATATTCTCGGTGTTGGCTGGCCTAGTGGTTACTGACATAGCATTCCCATCTCCTTAGACAATCCTGCATATAAGGGAAATTCCACTTGGATATCCCTCTCAGTAATGGATGCAGTTTTCCACAACAGCTATATCGTCTGGAATAAAGGATCCTTCTTCTGACCAGGGTCTATCATACTGATCACTTATTTGAGTCCAGTGGGTTAATAGGTGGCAAAATGGTTGTGCAAAGAACTTGCCTTCCTCTCGAGATACTATGGCCCTCATTGTGACCTTGGCGGGCGGCGGAGGCCGCCCGCCAAAGTCCCGCCGTCAGGTTACCGTTCCGCGGTCGAAAGACCGCGGCGGTAATTCTGACATTCCCGCTGGGCTGGCGGGCGGCCGCCTTCAGGCCGCCCGCCAGCCCAGCGGGAAAGAGGCTTCCACGATGAAGCCGGCTCGGAATCGAGCCGGCGGAGTGAAAGCTGTGCGACGGGTGCAGTTGCACCCGTCGCGTATTTCACTGTCTGCGCAGCAGACAGTGAAATACTTGTAGGGGCCCTCTTACGGGGGCCCCTGCAGTGCCCATGCCAGTGGCATGGGCACTGCAGGGGCCCCCAGGGGCCTCGCGACCCCCCCTACCGCCATCCGGTTCCCGGCGGTCGGACCGCCGAGATCTGGATGGCGGTAGGGGGGGTCGGAATCCCCTCGGCGGCGCAGCAAGCTGCGCCGCCTTGGTGGATTCAATGGGGCGGCGGGACACTGGCGGGAGACCGCCAGTGTTGCCGGTCCGACCGCGGCTTTACCGCCGCGGTCGGAATCCCCATTGGAGCACCGCCGGCCTGTCGGCGGTGCTCCCGCGGTCCTCCGCCCTGGCGGTCTTTGACCGCCAGGGTCAGAATGACCGCCTATATCCGTTGGGGTTATTTTATCTGCCTTGTACATTTGGGAGGAGCAGCAGACGACCTCCTCACTACTATTCTCATGCCATTGTGGTCCTCCTGTGTCTAAGCTGAGTTTGCACTAGGCTACTTTGGTCCCTGATCTCCTGGTCAGCCCCTCTCCTTTGTTGGCACTTGAGTAAGGCACGAACCCCAGTTTAAAACCTCCCTTGCAGCTCTACCTCTGATTGTTCTTCAACTGGGGCCCTGTGTCTACCTCTGCTCTCCTCAGGTGGATGGCACGCTGCTCTACTTTCTCATTTGGCTTCCAAAGTTCAAGCTTTCCCTCTCTCCCTCCTTCATTCATGCCTTTCCACTTACTCCCACCTAGATAGCCTCCTTTGCTCTTTGTTGTGCACTGTTCTTCTAAGTTGGGATCTGCCCTCAAGCTTGCACTCTATTGTTTCCCCAGCTACCTGAGTACACTCTGTTGCTCCTCCCTCATTATCTGTTCCTAGAGGACAAGGATCCCTCTCCTAATCCCCCACTGGTTGTCTCACTGTCCAGAACGGCTGTGAATCTCCCTGTCACTTGTGTGCCGTCCCTGGCACCAGTCGGAGTGTGTATTCTCCATAGCACTGAGGTTCAGTAGTCTGAACATGGCAGACGGGGGATCAAACTTTGTGAGACTCTAATGCTGGACTGGGGTGGTGCTGGGTGTGCCTGGGATTGTTGGCCTGTTTGTCTGTCATTTCTGAACCTGACAGTTTGTTGTTCAGTAGCCCCTTGGGCTCCCTTGACTGGCGAAGTAGTGTAGCTTTATGCAGGGATGGCAAGCATTGAGGAGAGCACCTTCATCCCTAAATATGAGGGGAAGGTGCGGACTGATGAAAGGTCAGTGCTATTGGCTTGGACTTCCTCGAAGATGGTCCATAATTGCCAGTGTAATTGAATTTACTAACATTTACTAACCCTGGTGAAGCATTGAAGCACTTTTTGGTGAGTAGCACGCTATTCCAGAACTCAAAAGGATTAGTGGTGGATTAGTATTGAGAACTATGATACAGTATTTGTATAGAGAGATATGAGTTAATTTGAGTGAAGGACATATGAGTCTGTTAGTTGGATTGTTTAGAATAATGGAGTGATAGAGGAGGGACAAATCCAGATTTGTTGTAATAACTGTAGAGAAATTAGGTTTTGGATGAGTAAAGGAGAGATGGAGGAGGGAAGTGTCTGTTTAAAAGTATTGGGGAGATCATAGTAGTAAAATTGGGATGAGTCAAAGGAGAGATATATGAGGGAGAATTTAGTAGGGTTGTTTGGGAGATCATAGTGGTAAACTAAGATTTGTGTGAGTCAAGAGGGGTAGAAGAGGGAAGAGTCTGGGAAGGATTATTTTGAAATCTTAGTAGTATGGATTTGGTATGTCAGATAGTTGAGATAGAGGATAGATTGATAGAGGTATAGGGTGAAGGTGAGATGGAGTAAATTTTCAAGAGAGTATTTTATTTTTGTAGAGTAAGACTAAAGTAATACATTGTAGGAGGCTGGCCTGGTTTGTAGTGGGTACCATGGGTACTTACACCTTATACCAGGTCCAGTTATCCCTTATTAGTGAAATATAGTAGTGTTCTAGCAGCTTAGGCTGATAGAGGTAGCTACAGCAGAGCAGCTTAGGCTGAACTAGGAGACATGCAAAGCTCCTGCAATACCACTTATCGTTACACAGTACGTATACACAAGTAAAGACACTAATCAGTGTTTGGGTGACACAGTACCAAAAATATCTTAGAGACAATACTCCTTCTGGAGGTAAGTATTATACACAATATATACACTAGACACCAAAATTAGACAAGTAAATAGTCATAGAACAATGCAAACAGTAGGAAATCCTATAGAATGTAATGGGAGAAAATAGGTCTAGGGGCAATACAAACCATATACTAAGAAAGTGGAATGTGAATCACAAATTCCCCTCTTGACAAGTGTAGTGTGTGGAGAATCATTGGGAGAGAAAGAATACAGTAAAGGTAAGTAAATTACTCCAACCCAGAGCCCAGAAAAGCAGGAGTAAAGTACCGCAAGTTTCCTTAGGACACACTACACCTTATTTTTGGGATTTTGCAGCAGTCAACCAAGTCTGCAAAGAACAACTGCTGGATTACTGGACCTGAAGACCTGCAAAGGAAGGGGACCAAGTCCAGAAGTCGAAAGAAGTTCCAGGAAGGACAGGAGCCCCTGCCAACCCAGAAGAGGGTGCAAAGAAGAGTCCATGGTTAGTCAAAGACTGCAGAAATACACCCTAGGAAGATGCCAGCAGGTTCCTGCATGATGCAAAAGATGTCCCAAGGCATGAAGATCATTGCACGTGAAATTTTGTGTTGGAAGGTGCCAACAAGCCTTGGCTACGACAAAAGTGCATTTTGCATCAAAATGCCACTGGATGGACCCAGGCGGGAGCTGGGGGCCTCAACTCTGCATGAGGAGGAAAAGGGGGCTCTTAGCACTTTAGAGAGCCCTCAGGATACCAGTAAGCACCCATTGAAGCTGCAGGATCTGGGTTCAAAGGAGGAGCACAACACGGTTGATGCAGCAAAACAAAAGAAGGTCCCACGCTGCCGGAGAACAACTCAGTGAATTGAGCATCGCAGGATGGAGTGCTGGGGACCTGACCCAGGCTGTGCATGAAGGAATTTTGCAAAGAGTGCACAGAGGCCTCAGGAGGTGAAGAAGACGCAGTACACGGGGTACCACCGCTCTTGGGGAAGGCAAGATCTTCCCTCCTCCAATTTGTGTCAGCAGGACCTCAGGACAGTCTATGTTGATGATGTCCACCCTCTGTGTCCTTAGGAGCATGCTCGTCACTATGAGAGGAGTCCCAGGGTCTTGGTCGTCATCTTGGAAGGTGCCTGCTAGGAGCAGTGGAGTGACTCCATCACTCCACAGGAGATTTCTTTGGTCCTTCTGGTGCAGGATGAAGTGTGCACACTGGAAACTGTTGCAGTTGCTGACCTGGAGCTGAGGTTGCTGAAGAAAAGTGTCTCTTATAGACATTCTGTTGCAGTAATAGCATTTCCTGGAGGAGGCTGCGGTTGATCCGAGGTCAGAAGAGTCTAAAGTTGTTGCAGAGGATTCCTGAAGGAAATTTACAAGCAGAATCTGAAGAGAATCAAGAGGAGAGACCCTAAATAGCCCTGAGAGTGGGATTGGCTTCCTTATCGGGTATGGACCTATCAGGAGGGGTCTTTGACGTCACCTGTTGGTACTGGCCACTCAGAGCCCTCCAGAGTGCCCCCACACCTTGCTAAGCAAGATGGCTGAAGTCTGGGACACACTGGAGGAGCTCTGGGCACCACCCCTGGGGTGGTGATGGACAGGGGAGTGGTCACTCCCCTTTCCTTTGTCCAGTTTCCCACTAGAGCAGGGGAGAAGGAATCCCTGAACTGGTGTAGACTGGTTTATGCAAGGAGGGCACCATCTGTGCCCTTCAAAGCATTTCCAGAGAATGGGGGAGGCTACCCCTCCCTAATCTGTAACACCTATTTCCAAAGGGAGAGGGTGTAAAACCCTGCTCTCAGAGGAAATGCTTTGTTCCACCTTCCTGGGCCTAGGCTGCCCAGACCCCAGGAGGACAGAACCTTGTCTGTGAGGTGGCAGCAGCTGTAGCTGCAGTGCAAGCCTCAGAGAGCTGGTTTGGCAGTAGTGGTGGTCCATGGTGGAGCCCCCAGGATGCATGGAATTGGCTCCCCAATACCAGATTTGGAATGTGGGTACAATTCCATGGTCTTAGGCATGTTACATGGCCATATTTGGAGTTTCCATTGTGAAGCTACATATAGGTATTGACCTATATGTAGTGCACGCATGTAATTGTGTCCCCGCACTCACAAACTCCCGGGAAATAGCCCTGAACTATGTGGGGGCACCTTTGCTAGTGCAAGGGTGCCCTCACACTTAGGGCCAGATGTAGTAAGAAATGGGTTTGCGAGTCGCAAATTGCAAGTCTGAGGGACTCGCAATTTGCGAGTCGCAAACCCATATGCAGAATGGTGTCCCTTACACCATCTGCGAATCGCAAGGGGGTCGCAAAGACCCACCTCATTAATATTAACTATTATATACACATCCCTTTTGCGAATGGGTTAGCACCCACTTCACATGGGTGCTAAATGCGAATTGCTTTGCGACCGCGTTCGCGGTCACAAAGCAATTCTGCATCGCGATGCGAATCGCAAATAAGAAGGGGAACACTCCTTCCTATTTGCGAGTTGCATTCCCATTTTGCGAGTCGGTATCCAAGTTACTGACTCACAAAATGGGAATGTGCATCGCGATGCGCGTTTTGCATGGTGCAAACTGCTAATTTCGCAGTTTGCGCCATGCAAAACGTTTTGTACATCTGGCCCTTAGTAACCTTGCACCTAACCTTCAGCAAGTGATGGTTAGACATATAGGAGACTTATAACTTAGTTAAGTGCAGTGAAAATCGCTGTGAAATAGTGTGTGCACAATTTCACGCAGGCTGCAATGGCAGTCCTGTGTAAGGGTTTGTCTGAGCTCCCTATGGGTGGCAAAATAAATGCTGTAGCCCATATGGATCTCCTGGAACCCCAATGCCCTGGGTACCATATACTAGGGACTTATAAGTGGGTTTCAGTATGCCAATTGAAATTGGTAAATGAAGTCACTGGCCTACAGTGAACATTTTTAAAAGCAGAGGGAGCATAAGCATTGAGGTTCTGGTTGGCAGAGCCTCAGTGACACAGTTAGGCAGTACATAGGCATACACATTAGGCCATAAATTATGAGCACTGGGGTCCTGGCTAGCAGGATCCCGGTGAGACAGGCAAAACACACTGACATATAGACTTTTATCTATGAGTAGTGGGGTCCTGGCTAGCAGGATCCCAGTGACACAGTAAAAATACACTGACACACACTCACAAGCAGGCCAAAAGTGGGTGTAACCATGCTAGAAAGAGGCTACTTTCCTACAGCCATACATAAATATATGACTACATACTAAGGAGATATTTCTGTAAGGAATATAATATATTGGAATTTAAAGTTGTATTGTATCAACTCAGTCTTTCAAGTGTTGCAGTATTTGAAGTAACTTTATTTGTATACTTTTATAACATTATTTTATCTTACCTCAATATGTCGATAGTGAAATGGTTGTAGATAAATAGTTAAGATAATATTTTCCTATTGTGATGCATACAATAAAAATACCTTTATAAGCATCTAATCAAACAACTTATATAGAAACCATGCAATGACTTATGAACGTGTTAAGCATAGAATATGGTAAACATATGTATATATATATATATATATATATATATATATATATATATATATATACATGTACATTATATATATAATAATGTATGTACATATGTGTGTACATATATTTGAATATATATATGTGTGTGTGTGTCTGTGTAAAAATGTGTGTGTATGTGTGTGTGTGTATATATATATATATATATATATATATATATATATATACACATTTAACTGTAAGTAAAATCTATATTTGTTAAACAGGTAAGCCCTGCATATTTTATTTGAATTTGTATCCTTATGTTTTTAATCATGTTGGTGTCAAAAGTTTCCTTGGTGTGTGTGTATAACTCCTAACTCCTAACAAAACTTGCTAAGCTTTTTGGCCTGCGTGGGGAACCTGTTTTGCAGGTACTTTGGAGGCGATTCCATGAGAGATTTGAATTGTCTTTTAGGGGAAAGTTACTGTTTTTCACTTTTATGCTTCTAGGAGATCTTAAGCTATACACATTCTAACCTTTCTGTTTTTATAGAATTTTTAAGTTTTATTCTGGTAACAGGTAAATATGCACACAAGGATTATCAGTTCTACTCTGGAAGTGGGAAATATATACACAGAGGTTACGAGATCTAATAAGCTCAACGGTATCACAGATGCATCAAAATAAGCATTTTACAAACACAAATGTACATGAAGAATCACAACCTAGTAAAAAGTACAATTGTTAATTCAAACAATTTGAATTTTCCATAAAAATAGCAAGCCTTACTATGGCTTCAAATAGCAATTTGTGAAGACCAGCAACGTCTTCATAGTACATGAAATCATTGAAAAAAATGCAACTTAAGACAAACACAGTCACATTAAATTACCAGCATCACAATATCAGAAAAAAACACTATTTCAACTGCCATGAAGAAAAGAGGCCTGTCAGAAGTACCTCTTCCTGCTCCTAGTGCATGTTATTGTGTGATCAAGAGAAGCTCTGCACAGTGCTTGGGCTTAAGTGAGCCTGATTATCTTGTCGATATCAGCTCTGGGATAAGGGTTACAATAATTTATACAGAAAAAGAAAGGAATAACTTCAATAGCCATAGGCCCTCCTTGGCCAAACAAAGCTATACCTAATCCCCTGGATAACAATCATTTTACTTCCCTAACTTCTGAATTACACCCTATGTCACACCCAGGGGCTATACATACCAGCTGTGTCATGCACAGTGGTCCAAGTGAACACACCTCTCACTTCTTCCAGATACTAACAGTGTTAAAAATACAGTAGCACTGAGAAACCTCTTAAGTCTTGTAAGATTGAAGTGTGGGCCCTATATCACACCCAGAGCCTATGCGTACCATGTGTGCCACGCCCAGCGGTCTAAGCAAAAGTCACCTCTTACAACAAAGGTTTTGACCCTATATCACACCGAAGACCTATGCATACCATCTGTGTCAAACCCAGTGGTCCAAGTGATCAGCAACCACCAATAAATATATATATTCACCTTTCCTGACCCTGACAATCAAAGAAAGGTGACTTCTGTTCCACAGGTTATGTTTTTTCCTAGTTTGCCATATGCCAGACGCTAGGACTAAGGCTATGATGTAGTAATCACCCTTCTAATGGCGACCTCAGGACAGACCTCTGCCCTTCAAATTCAGCAGAACTTCCAATCAATTGTGGCATCTACTCACCTTTGTTGTTGCGCAAACGTGAATCCATCCGGGCGAGGTCCACTTCCTTCTGTCGCATTTGGGTCAGAGGAACCAATTAGCTCCTGGTTGGCTTGCCAAAATGTTGCTCAAAGAAAAATGTACCTAAGAAAACAAAAGACAACAGGCGCCTGGCAAAGCAGGGACAGTTCATTTAATTAAACATTATAGATCAGTTAGAGAATCAGAGTCTGAAATATGTCTCTCCCTGTACAGTATTTTGCAGTAGGTTTTTATATATTTCTCTGAGTATCATGAAGCAAAAAAAAAATCCCTTTCTTGGTTAAAATGCGAACAGTTGTCATGAAGTCATAAATACAGTTTTGGATAAGAAATGCAGATGGCCCTCTACCTTGTGTCGACACAATGTGGGCCAGAAAGTTTGTGTCCAGATTTCCATATTAAGGGGCACAGGGTTACTGTGTGTGCTGGATTCTCATTGGCAAAGTATTGCTAACTACATGTGGCATCTAACTTTATGGTGTTTTTAGGAATGCGCGCACTTCTCTGGCCATGTGTGTCGGGGCAAATCTCAGGGGACCATTGTGATATTGCTATGCCTGTCTGTGGGAGCTGATCTAAATATGCATGCCACATAAGTATTACCCTGCCTGTGATCTGTTAGCCCTTAATCTCAGGCCTGGGTCTCAGAGTCTGACTGACCACATACTTGATGGAGAGTTCATGAAAGGGAAATTTAATAAAGGTGATGACATTTAATTTATGTGTATGAATGAATCGCTGTGTGTACTCCAATATTAACATATGTGTTACTACATACAGTCCACTTTTGAATGACTTGAAGAAAGTAATTAACAACCACTGGAGGTTTCTATCTTTGGGTCCATTGGATCTGGAAAAATCAATGTTTTCATTTAGGACTAGCAACTTGCTTGACCAGCTAGTACACAAAAGACGACGGACCCTTACAGACGGTGCAGGCCAAAGGACCCTTTGGAAATTACCTTGAGCTAGATGTCACTGCCCATGTAGTCAGTGTAATGTATGCCACCTAACAAAAAAGCCTACAGAGTTAGACCTGGGACTTGATACTACATGGACCTAAAGTGGCTTCAGTAACTGCAATATGAAAAACATGCTTTATATGATCATATGTGGACTAAAATATGTATGGATGACCACGAGAATGGTCAACATCCACATTAATGATCATAGGAGCACTTTTAGGTGCAAAAGGAGCAGAACTGAGCTGATTCACCACTTTTTGGAAACAGGCCACAGTGCAGATGACTTTGGTGGTCATTACAGCCCTGGCGGTCACTGTTAAAACGGCGGTAAGAACGCCAACAGGCCGGTGGTAAACAAAATTGAATTACGACTGTGGTGGAAACCGCAAACAAAGACAGCCACTTTAACACTCCGACCGCCACGGCGGTACAGACAAACAGCTTGGCGGTCACCGCCAACAGACAGGTGGAAGACAAAGTACCGCCCACAGTATCACAACCTACCAATCCACCACCTTTTCCGGGGCGGATTCACCGCGGATAAAAACACGGCGGAAACAGGACTTCGAAGGGAAAACGCTCACCTCTACACACCCCACGAGGAATCCGGACGCCATTGAACCAGAGCTGCACATCCTGCCAGCCCTTATCTTCTTGCTCCTCTAGGAGGAGCATGAACACCGGCGGCGAAGACCACGGTGAGTACTGCACCTACGACAAAGGGGAAGGGGGAGGGAAAAAACAGGGACACACACATGCAACACCCCACCCCCACCCTCGCCCACTACAACACACACACTAATACATATTTATACATTATAGTTACACCCTCCAACCCCCCCGGAAGAATGCGAAGACAAAAGGAAATGAGTGTAACCATTGTAATATATTAAAATCAAGTACGCAAAAATATATATATATACACCATAAACAAAATATACACCAAGCTTAGTAGTCCAGGTAGTGCTCCAATGAAGTCCGTGGAACACTGGGGCCACACAGTATGGGCGAGGCCCACACAATATCCCTGATGAAGAGAACACTGCAAGGGCATCAAAGAGCAAGAAAACAGGCACCTCAGGGGGAGGGAAAGGGGGGGCACCTCAGCCAGTTGAGTGCACAACGCCAAATCCACGAGAGGGCCACAAGCCCACTGTTCAATCCTGGGGAGTGCAAAGCCACAGTCTCTCAATTCTCTACAGTGGGTGGGATGCCCACTGTTCAATCCTGGGGAGTGCAAAGCCACAGTCTCTCAAGTCTCTACAGTGGGTGGGTTGCCCACTGCCATATCCTGGGGAGTGCAAAGCCAGAGTCTCTCAAGTCTCTACAGTGGGTGGGTTGCCCACTGTTCAATCCTGGGGAGTGCAAAGCCACAGTCTCTCAAGTCTCTATAGTGGGTGGGTTGCCCACTGCCATATCCTGGGGAGTGCAAAGCCACAGTCTCTCAAGTCTCTACAGTGGGTGGGTTGCCCACTGCCATATCCTGGGGAGCGCAAAGCCACAGTCTCTCAAGTGGATGCCTTTCTCCACTGGTTCTGGAGGGGGCATGGTGCCCAGAGTGCTTCATCCTGCTAAGGACAGAGGTAGTGGATGTATCTCTCCACTGGTTCTGGAGGGGGCATGGTGCCCAGTGTGCTTCATCCTGCTAAGGACAGAGGTAGTGGATGTATCTCTCCACTGGTTCTGGAGGGGGCCTTGTGCCCAGAGTGCTTCATCCTGCTAAGGAAAGAGGTAGTGGATGTCTTTCTCCACTGGTTCTGGAGGGGGCATGGAGCCCAGAGTGCTTCATCCTGCTAAGGACAGAGGTAGTGGATGTATCTCTCCACTGGTTCTGGAGGGGGCATGGTGCCCAGAGTGCTTCATCCTGCTAAGGACAGAGGTAGTGGATGCCTTTCTCCACTGGTTCTGGAGGGGGCATGGTGCCCAGAGTGCTTCATCCTGCTAAGGACAGAGGTAGTGGATGTATCTCTCCACTCGTTCTGGAGGGGGCATGGTGCCCAGAGTGCTTCATCCTGCTAAGGACAGAGGTAGTGGATGTATCTCTCCACTGGTTCTGGAGGGGGCATGGTGCCCAGTGTGCTTCATCCTGCTAAGGACAGAGGTAGTGGATGTATCTCTCCACTGGTTCTGGAGGGTTCCTTGTGCCCAGAGTGCTTCATCCTGCTAAGGACAGAGGTAGTGGATGCCTTTCTACACTGGTTCTGGAGGGGGCATGGTGCCCAGAGTGC
Organism: Pleurodeles waltl; assembly: GCF_031143425.1. Classification (NCBI taxonomy): domain Eukaryota; kingdom Metazoa; phylum Chordata; class Amphibia; order Caudata; family Salamandridae; genus Pleurodeles; species Pleurodeles waltl. The sequence goes on along the minus strand of NC_090443.1, from coordinate 628,649,883 downwards.
TTCATCCTGCTAAGGACAGAGGTAGTGGATGTATCTCTCCACTGGTTCTGGAGGGGGCTCTGTGCCCAGAGTGCTTCATCCTGCTCGTGACGGACTCAGTAGCGTCAGTGCCCTTGGCGCTCATGGGCCAGCGGTGCTTGGAGCGGCGGTGCCCTGTTCAGCGTTGTTGAGAGGCGGTGCCCTGTTCAGCAGCCTGAGTGAAATAACGTCCACGTTATTTCACAGCCATTTACCACTGCACTTAAGTAACTTAAAAGTCACCTATATGTCTAACCTTCACCTGGTGAAGGTTGGGTGCAAAGTTACTTAGTGTGTGGGCACCCTGGCACTAGCCAAGGTGCCCCCACATCGTTCAGGGAAAATTCCCCGGACTTTGTGAGTGCGGGGACACCAATACACGCGTGCACTGTACATAGGTCACTACCTATGTACAGCGTCACAATGGTAACTCCGAACATGGCCATGTAACATGTCTAAGATCATGGAATTTTCCCCCCAATGCCATGATCCCCCGGGTCTCTAGCACAGAACCCGGGTACTGCCAAACTGCCTTTCCGGGGTCTCCACTGCAGCTGCTGCTGCTGCCAACCCCTCAGACAGGTTTCTTCCGTCCTGGGGTCCAGGCAGTCCTGGCCCAGGAAGGCAGAACAACGGATTTCCTCTGAGAGAGGGTGTAACACCCTCTCCCTTTGGAAATAGGTGTGAAGGCTGGGGAGGAGTAGCCTCCCCCAGCCTCTTTAAATGCTTTGATGGGCACAGATGGTGCCCATCTCTGAATAAGCCAGTCTACACCGGTTCAGGGATCCCCCAGCCCTGCTCTGGCATGAAACTGGACAAAGGAAAGAGGAGTGACCACTCCCCTGACCTGCACCTCCCAGGGGAGGTGCCCAGAGCTCCTCCAGTGTGTCCCAGACCTCTGCCATCTTGGAAACAGAGGTGTTTGTGGCACACTGGACTGCTCTGAGTGGCCAGTGCCATCGGGTGACGTCAGAGGCTCCTTCTGATAGGCTCTTACCTCTCTTGGTAGCCAATCCTCCTTCCTAGGTAGCCAAACCTCCTTTTCTGGCTATTTAGGGTCTCTGCTTTGGGGAATTCTTTAGATAACGAATGCAAGAGCTCACCAGAGTTCCTCTGCATCTCCCTCTTCACCTTCTGCCAAAGGATCGATGGCTGACTGCTCAGGACGCCTGCAAAACCGCAACAGAGTAGCAAGACGACTACAAGCAACCTTGTATCGCTTCATCCTGCCGGCTTTCTCGACTGTTTCCAGATGGTGCATGCTCTGGGGGTAGCCTGCCTCCTTTCTGCACCAGGAGCGCTGATGAAATTTCCAGTGGGTCGATGGAATATTCCCCCTGCAGCCGCAGGCAACAAAAGACTGCATCACTGGTCCTCTGGGTCTCCTTTCAGCATGACGAGCGTGGTTTCTGTAACTCAGCAACTCTGTCCAAGTGACTCCCACAGTTCAGTGACTCTTCAGTCCAAGTTTGGTGGAGGTAAGTCCTTGCCTCCCCACGCTAGACTGCATTGCTAGGTACTGCGTGATTTGCAGCGGCTCCGGCTCCTGTGCACTCTTCCAGGATTTCCTTCATGCACAGCCAAGCCTGGGTCCCCAACACTATAACCTGCAGTGCACAACCTTCTGAGTTGCCCTCCGGCGTCGTGGGACTCCCTTTTGTGAATTCGGGTGGACTCCGGTTCACTTTTCTTCTAAGTGCCTGTTCAGGTACTTCGGCGGGTGCTCCCTGCTTCTGTGAGGGCTCCCTTCATTGCTGGGCGCCCCCTCTGTCTCCTCATCCAAGTGGCGACATCCTGGTCCCTCCTGGGCCACAGCAGCACCCAAAAACCCAAACCACAACCCTTGCAGCTAGCAAGGCTTGTTTGCGGTCTTTCTGCGTGGGAACACATCTGCAAGCTTCATTGCGACATGGGACATCCATCCTCCAAATGGGAAGTTCCTAGTCCTCTTCTTTTTTGCAGAACTCCAAGCTTCTTCCAACAGGTGGCAGCTTCCTTGCACCCTCAGCTGGCATTTCCTGGGCTCCTGCCCATTTTCGACACTGTCGCGACTATTGGACTTGGTCCCCTTGTCTTACAGGTACTCAGGTCCGGAAATCCACTGTTGCATTGCTGGTGTTTGTTCTTCCTGCAGAGTCCCCCTATCACGACCTCTGTGCTCTTCGGGGGTGGTAGGTGCACTTTGCACCTTCCTTTCAGGGTCTTGGGATGGGCTATTTTTCGAACCCTCACTGTTTTCTTACAGTCCCAGCGACCCTCTACAAGCTCACATAGGTTTGGGGTGCATTCGTGGTTCGCATTCCACTTTTGGAGTATCTGGTTTGTTTTGCCCCTATACCTATGTGCTCCTATTACAATCTACTGTAACTTTACATTGCTTGCATTACTTCCTTTTGCTATTATCTGCATAATTTTGGTTTGTGTACATATATTTTGTGTATATATCTTATCCTCATACTGAGGGTACTCACTGAGATACTTTTGGCATATTGTCATAAAAATAAAGTACCTTTATTTTGAGTACTTCTGTGTATTGTGCTTCCTTATGATATTGTGCATATGACACCAGTGGTATAGTAGGAGCTTTACATGTCTCCCAGTTCAGCCTAAGCTGCTTTGCCATAGCTACCTTCTATCAGCCTTAGCTGCTAGAAACACCTCTTCTACACTAATAAGGGATAACTGGACCTGGCACAAGGTGTAAGTACCTCTGGTACCCACTACAAGCCAGGCCAGCCTCCTACATTGGTTGTGCAGCGGTGGGATAAGTACTTGTAACTAATTACCACTGTGTCATTGTGTACTTTACATAAGAGAATAATATACAAAACAAGTTCAGTGTATGTACACCTAACCAAAAAGTGTTGCTTTTCTCCTCTTACACTTTCTACTAAGTACTGAAAAGTATTCTAAAACTTCTTAAAGTTTCCAAAAAGTTAGAAAACTTTTTTTTCTCTGTTCTGAAACTTTTTCTTTCTTCTCACTGTCTCTAAACCTTCTTCTATCATGTCTAATGTAGAGTCTGCTCTTAAAATGGTCAATACTACCTATGACAATTTGAATTAAAAGAGCCTAAGGAGTCTCTGCTTAGATAGTGGTTTAGTGATAGGAAAGAACCCTACAAAAGAGTTTCTATATAACATGCTGATTGTGAATGATGAGTCCCAAGCAGGCACTTCAAATGAGAAGTTAATAGATGGCTCCCATCCTGACTCAGGCGATCACCTTGAGGGAGGTGGGGAGGGTTCTGTTCCAAATCTGCCCCTTAGCAGACCACCTAGCAATGCTGGTAGTAATAGAAGCTCCCATCATAGTAGGGGTGTTTTTATTCCTGGAGGCCAGGTTGTTAGAGTCCAGTCAGTTGGGGACAGATCTCCCTCTGTTGTTTCTAATTTATCTTCTGTGTCCAAGCATTCCCAACCCACCCACCCTGAAGACAACATGTTAGAAAGGGAACTCAAAAAGTTAAGAGTGGAAGAGACCAGACTGAAGCTTAAACAGCAACAGCTGGCTCTAGATAGCGAATCCCTAGACCTGGAGAAGGAGAGACAGAGATTGGGGTTTGGACCCCATGGTGGCAGCAACAGCAGTATTCCTGATAGTAATCCTGTTAGAGAACATGATTCCAGGAATCTGCACAAGATAGTGCCCCCTTACAAGGAGGGGGATGACAACAACAAGTGGTTTGCTGCACTTGAGAGGGCCTGTATGGTACAGGGGGGTCCCTCAAAGGCAGTGGGCTGCTATATTGTGGCTATCTTTCAATGGAAAGGGTAGGGATAGGCTCCTTACTGTTAGAGAAAGTGATACTAACAATTTAGCAGTTTTTAAGGATGCACTCTTGGATGGATTTGGCTTAACCACTGAACAATACAGGATTAAGTTCAGAGACACCAGAAAGGAGTCCTCACAAGACTGGATAGACTTTTTTGACTGTTCAGTGAAGGCCTTGGAAGGGTGGTTACATGGCAGTAAAGTTTCTGACTATAAAAGCCTGTATAATCTTATTCTGAGAGAGCATATTCTGAATAACTGTGTGTCTGACTTGTTACACCGATATCTAGTGAACTCAGATCTGACCTCTCCCCAAGAATTGGGAAAGAAGGCAGACAAATGGGTCAGAACAAGAGTGAACAGAAAACTTCATACAGGGGGTGACAAGGATGGCAAGAAGAAGGATGGTAAATCTTCTGACAAGGGTGGGGACAAAAGTAAAACTGAGTCTTCATCAGGCCCACAAAAATCCTCTGGTGGGGGTAGTGGGTCCAAATCCTCTTCAAATCAAGTTAAAAAGCCTCGGTGTTATTTGTGTAAAGTCAAAGGCCATTGGACAACTGATGCCAGTTGTCCAAAGAAAAACACCAAATCTCCCACTACCACAACCCCTACTGTAAATTCTAGTGCCCCTAGTAATAGCGGTGGTGGTGGGAGCAAACCTACTAATAGCTAATCCAAGGGAGTAGCTGGGCTCACTTTTGGTAATTTAGTTGGGGTTGGTCTTGTTAGGGAGACCACAGAGGCTGTGTTAGTCTCTGAAGGTGCCATTGATTCGGCCATCTTGGTTGCTTGTCCCTTTAATATGGATCAGTACAAGCAACTTCCCCTAATAAATGGTGTTGAGGTTCAGGCCTACAGGGACACAGGTGCCAGTGTTACCATGGTGATGGAGAAACTGGTACACCCTGAACAACACCTACTTGGTCATCAGTACCAAGTGACAGATGCTCATAACAACACTCTTAGCCAGCCCATGGCTGTTATGAATCTCAACTGGGGGGGGGGGGGGGGTTACTGGTCCAAAGAAAGTTGTGGTTGCCTCAGATCTACCTGTAGACTGTATACTAGGGAACGACTTAGAGACATCAGCTTGAGCAGAAGTGGAGTTGGAGGCTCATGCAGCAATGCTGGGCATTCCTGGGCATATTTTTGCTTTGACAAGAGCTCAGGCAAAAAAGCAAAAAGGACAGGGTAACTTGGATCCTGGAACAATGGACCAAGTGCTCCCTAAAGCTAGGGGTAGCAAGGGTAAATCCCTACCCACTATCCCTCCTTCTACAGATGATTCTCCTTCAGAGGAAGAATAATTTACTCCCTGTGCAGAACCTTCACCAGATGAGCTGGCAGCAGACACTGCTGAGCTTTTGGGTGGAGGGGGGCCTGCCAGGAAAGAGCTGAGTGTGGCACAGCAATCCTGCCCCACATTAGAGGGTCTCATACAGCAAGCTGTCAAGCAGCAAAATGGGGATGTCAGTGACTCACATAGAGTTTACTGGGAGGACAACCTCTTGTACACAGAGGCAAGTGACCCAAAACCTGGAGCAGCCAGGAGATTGGTCATTCCCCTGCAGTACAGAGAGTTCCTCCTAACTCTGGCGCATGCCATTCCTTTGGCTGGGCATTTGGGCCAGATCAAAACATGGGAAAGGCTTGTCCCCCTGTTTCACTGGCCTAGGATGTCAGAGGACACAAAAGATTTCTGTAAGTCTTGTGTGACCTGCCAAGCCAGTGGCAAGACTGGTGGCACACCAAAGGCTCCCCTTATTCCATTACCTGTGGTTGGGGTCCCCTTTGAAAGGGTAAGAGCTGATATAGTTGGCCCCCTTGACCCTCTTACTGCTTCAGGCAATAGGTTTATCTTGGTGGTTGTGGACCATGCCACAAGATATCCTGAAACAATTCCTCTAAGGACCACTACAGCTCCTGCAGTGGCAAAGGCCCTCTTTTCCAGGGTGGGTTTCCCAAAAGAGGTTGTATCAGGCAGGGGTAGCAACTTTATGTCTGCATACTTGAAGGCTATGTGGAAGGAATGTGGTGTAACATACAAATTCACCACTCCTTATCATCCACAGACTAATGGACTGGTAGAGAGGTTTAATAAAACTCTCAAAGGAATGATAATGGGACTCCCTGAAAAACTCAGGAGGAGATGGGATGTCCTGTTACCTGGCCTCCTTTTTGCTTACAGGGAGGTACCCCAGAAAGGAGTGGGCTTCAGCCCCTTTGAACTACTCTTTGGGCACCCTGTAAGAGGGCCACTAACACTTGTGAAGGAGGGTTGGGAACAACCTTTAAAAGCTCCCAAACAGGACATAGTGGACTATGTACTTGGCCTGAGATCCAGAATGGCTGAGTACATGAAAAAGGCCAGTAAAAACCTTCAGGCCAGCCAAGAGCTCCAAAAGCAATGGCATGACCAAAAGGCTGTTCTGATCCAGTACCAACCAGGACAGAAGGTGTGGGTATTGGAGCCTGTGGCCCCAAGAACACTCCAGGACAAATGGAGTGGACCCCATCTAATTGTTGAAAAAAAGGGTGAGGTTACCTATCTGGTAGACCTGGTCACTGCCAGGAGTCCCCTTAGGGTGATTCATGTCAACCGCCTAAAACCCTACTATGACAGGGCTGATCTCACCCTGTTCATGGCAACAGATGACGGACAGGAAGAAGAGATTGAGCCTCTCCCTAATCTCTTCTCATCCACTGAAGAAGATGCTTTAGTGGAGGGAGTAGTGTTAGCAGATTGTCTGACTGGAGAACAGAAAGACAACTGCATAAATCTCCTTGGACAATTTTCTGAACTCTTTTCAACTGTGCCAGGCACCACATCTTGGTGTGAACAAACAATTGATACTGGAGACAGCTTGCCTGTCAAAAGTAAAATCTATAGGCAGCCTGCCCATGTCAGGGACTGCATAAAACAAGAGGTTCATAAAATGTTTGATCTTCTAGTGGTTGAACCTTCTGAAAGCCCATGGGCGAGTCCTGTGGTGCTTGTACCAAAGCCTCACTCAAAAGATGGAAAAAGAGAGATGAGGTTTTGTGTATACTACAGAGGTCTCAATCAGGTAACAAAAACTGATGCTCACCCTATACCCAGGTCAGATGAGCTCATAGATACACTGGCATCTGCCAAGTATCTAAGCACCTTTGATTTGACTGCAGGGTCTTGGCATATCAAATTGGCTGAGGATGCTAAACCTAAAACTGCATTTTCAACTATAGGAGGGCACTACCAATTTACAGTGATGCCCTTTGGTTTGAAGAATGCACCTGCCACTTTTCAGAGGTTGGTGAACACAGTCCTGCAAGGGTTGGAGGCTTTTAGTGCAGCATATCTGGATGATATTGCTGTCTTTAGCTTCAACTGGGAGGATCACCTGGTCCACCTTTGGAAAGTTTATAGATGCAGTCTTTCAGGTGTAGTCCAGGGGTTCAGCAGGGCAGTCCTTCTTTTTCAGTCTTTCTTCCAGCAGGGATCTGAGCTCCGGGGCAGCTCTTCCATATTTATCAATGCTCCTCGGTTGACAAGCAGGGGTGCACCACATACCAATGGGGTGCAAGGGGCCACCCTCTGGGATGACCCTTTCATATGAAGTGTGGCAAAAATAAATCCTAGAAAGCATCATTCTTCAAAACTCTAAGATGAAGAAAATCTCTCCTGGGAAGTTAGATCTAGATGAGCCAACCCACTGGTGTGGCTAAGTTTTCTTAACACACCCCTCTTCAGCCCCTCTCCTAATCTAATTACTGGGACTCCCGTCTGACTGAGGAGCAGGAAATGGGGGAGGTCTGGTTTCTGTCCCAGGTAACTATCCTTCTTCTGAAGTCCGGTTTGGCCACCCTTTTCCTGCTCTGCCATCTGCTACAGCAGTTCTCCTCTCACCATATGCTTCTTTGTTTCAGCCCAGTTCACTTCACAACTCATTAAGGTAGATTGACTCAGGCTGCCAGAGGCTGACCAATCAGGAAAGGGCACTGGAGGGCTGATTTAGGTAACTTTTAGAAAGAGTTCTAAAACTCTCTCCCTGTAATAGTTATAATACATCTAACATTGGCAAGCTGTTGGATTTATCCAAACTATTAATTTGATATCTTAAGTGATATATTTAGCTCTTTCCTATGCAAAATTAGTCTTTATTATTTTAAAATAAAGACTTCCACTGTTAACCTATGGACCTAATTCACAACAATAGGGAAAAACTAATTTGGCATTTTTCCCTCACCAGGGCTTATAAAACATATTTTATAATGCCCCTCCTTGTGTTTAAGCTGCACCTAACCCTTGGGGCACCTAGGGCAGACTATGTAAAAATAAGGTAGTTTGAGACTTTAGAAGTACCTTTAATTCAGCCCTGCCTATAAAATCACATCAGACACCACAGCAGTGCACAAATGGGTACCTTAACTCCACCGGGGTCCCTAAACCTACATTCTCTACCACATACTAGGGAATTACAGGTAGGTTGTCAGAACAACTTATAATTACACCTAATTTGCATATACCTTTTAAACAGAGCACTGGCCCTGGGACTGGTTAGCAGTGCCCAGGGAACAATCAGAATCAATAACTACCAGTATCAGTTAAAAAAAGAGGGGTGATCAGGGCCAAAAAAGTGACTTTCTCACAACTCCTACGCATATATTTTAGGAACATGGAATATAACTAGTCACCCTGTAGGGCTGACCTGGCTGGAGGTAAAAGATCATGGACATCTAAAATAACATGCCTGAAGCATTGTTCAGGTATATGATGTTTTAAGTACTGCTGGCCAGCACCAACTCAGGCCTCTTGCACCATGACACAAGGGTGTAACCACTGGCACTAGGCAGACAAAAGTGTCCTTGCGATGGGGAATGACAGGAATGCCCCAGAAAGGTTAAAGATGAGGCATTCATGTCCCTTTAGTTTGGGGCATTTGTGTTTAAAGTTTAGCATGACTAACATATCAACATTACTACATGATGATGGTATCTAAATACATACTTACAGGGTCTCCAACCTCCAAACCCGGCAGGTCCACCACATCGGCCTTACAAGCAACCACATCTGCCCAAACTGTGCTTGAGTTGTGAAACTGTCCGTTCCTCTCCAAAAACCTTATAATTGTACCATTGCACCTTCTCCTATATGTCCTTTCTATCCTTTAGGGGTAGCCTTGACTCACCGTACCTCTAGAGGCCATCATGTGTGGCAGATAGTACATTTAGAGCCATATCAAGCTACCAACCTCTCCCTCAGAATTATTTTTCTCTCTACCCTTCACAGGCCTGGTCCCTTCTCAATATCTTAAATAATTAATAACACCCCTTCAACCACTAAACCAAAACTGACCAATACCCTAAAAAGGACAAACTTCTGACAATGCAAAGAAAAATCCAAAACTTTAGAAGAAGTGAGCGAACCAGTAGGCCTCACTGCAGTGACCCAAGGTTGAATGGTTATGTTCAATACTACTAATCACTACACAATGTGTTGCCAACCTCAGGTTTACTTTGTTTTACACCTGGCGAAGGCAATAGCATATAACTATGAGGATAGGTCTTTGGGTGGCCCTCCTTCTCCAACAAGACTGAAATTAATAACACGTATCTCTGTCAGGGTAAATACACATATTCCATGTTACCCTATGGAAAAATACCATCATTAGTGACCCAGACAAAAACACAGATGGCCAGGGGAACACAGCTCTTACTATGCAGGGTAAATTTCCTACCCAATGCCATTGTTGCCCCATGTATATTGACATTGTGCATTTCCACAACTATTTTTGCTTGCATTAACACACTTGATTCATACATCACCCATCTCTGCCTTCCTGAAGTGATGTGATGGTTGGCTAGCAACTCCCTTGCATTACTTTTTGGATAAATGCCACACATTGCTACTTAAGCACTTTATTATGCTTTGTTACAGGCCCTTGTGCCTCCTTCTATTGCTCAGGAAAGCATGGTAAATGTGAATTTTATCAAGTGCATCCAAACGTAGTATTTACTAGGTCTGGGCGAAAAACTGCACTCCGCTGGTGGAGTTTGTGGAATTCGGCAACTCTGCATACCGCGGAGAACGTGGAGTTACCAATAGACTGAACTCTGTAACGTAGCAGAGTTTTTTTATGTTTTTCCCCATAGGCATGCGCTTTGTGACATTTCACGGTGCGAGAAGTGAGATGAAAGACTTCCGCTCTCTCGTCAGCACAAATAAGATTTTTTTACCCGCTTGCGAGACTTAGTCGCAGTGACTTCTGGTGCACCTTTTTGACGTAGGCGAGAGCGAGTGAGCACGATTGACTGCTGCTGCAACCTGGCGAAGGTGAAGCAGCTAAAATCTTCAACTTCAAGTGAAAAATCTTCTCTAATTGACCGTTCACATTGATATTGTTGTGCGAGGAGTAAAAAATTTTTTTCCAGCAATAGGAAGTGCTCCAGAGGCTCCAACTTCCTGTTCCTGTCCGGCAGGCTCCTTCCACTGTTTTGTTCATTTCCTGGTCACTTTTCAGTTTGATTTCAAGTTGGAAGGATCAACTTTTTTTGTCTCCTGGATATATCATTAGATTTAAGGACTTTGTTGTTTTTGATAATTCACAAGTAAGTAAAAAAAGTCTTGTTTAAGGGTGTTATACAACTTGTTTGTTTGATAGGGGCATGCACCAGGATTTATCTGTACTTCTATTCGATTTTTTTTAATTTATTGTGGTGGGTGACTTGCATTTGGGGCCTAGTTATAGTTTTAATTGTCATTATTGTTCTACAAAGGAAAAACATTTTACAGTTCACTTAATTTTCTCCATGTTTTGTTTTGTAAATTTGCAATATTTATTCAATTGAATGTTAATATTAAATGCCTAACCTGCTAATGGAATAGGCCTTCCAGCTGTAGGCCCAGTACTAGTAATGGGTGCATGATGAAAACCTAACTGTTTGTGGTGTCTTAGGAACAGAAACACCATCAATGGTACTAGATTAAAGATAACAAAATGTTGTTTGGCAGTAGTTCACATTTTTTGTGTGTGGTGGGGTTAGAGTACTTGATGCCTTTTCATGATGTGTGTTGTTGTCGTAAACATTTTTAGCCCCTTTAATTTTAGTTTTTGAAATTACTAATACTGACTTAATGCTGTTTTTCTCCTGTCCCAATGCCTTCTTTGTCTGACCAATGCCCAAGAGTGTTTGTCGTAGGCCACCATTTGTCTTTGATCCACATGCCATGTGGCCAGGGGGCCTTTTTATATAGTCAAAATTATCTTCCTATACCTACATGTGTTTTTTTGTTTTCTATTCATCCTGCTTATTGTTTGATGTGTCTGGTGGCCATTTTGTTTAGGCAGCCAGTAGTCCTGCATGTGTTCTTCTTTGTTGTGGTGGCTATGCCTCCTTGCTGGTTGTTTGACAATGTGGCTGGCGGCAATTCTATGTATGCAACCAGTGTGCTTTAGTGCTGCCTTTGTTCTTCTTTGTTATGGTGGCCATGCCTCCTTGCTGGTCATTGTTTGACCTTGTGGCCAGTGGCCATTTTGTGTAGGCAGCAAGTATACTTTAGGCCTGCATGTGTTCTTCTTAGTTGTGGTGTCCATGCCTCCTTCCAGGTTGTTGTTTGACCATCTGGCTGATGGCCATTTTGTGGAGGCAGCATGTGTTTGTTTTGGGGCTGCATGATTTCTTCTTTGTTGTGGTGGCCATGCCCCTTTGCTGGTCGTTGTTTGACCATGACCATTTTGTGTAGGCAGCCAGAGCTCTTTAGGACTGCATGTGTTCTTCTTTGTTGTGGTGGCTATGCCTTTCCTCCCTACATGGTTGTTTTTCTGATCATGTGGCTGGCATCCATGTTGTGTGTTATTCATGTCTAATGGGTCAATGCTTATTACTAAATGTATTGTATGAGCACTTTTTTATATTTTATTATATAATTGTTTTTCATTTTTCACCACCACCAGTCCTTGCCTCCCAAATATCTGTGGTTTTTCATGCTAGTCCCCTTTCCCGAATACATCAGCAATTGAAATCTATTTTTAAAAATCATTTTCCTTTTTTTTCAATTTTTTTTCACAAACTTTATTTTAGTTAAATTTATGAAATCAGTCTAATAATAACAATAATATTTAAAGATTTTGTAACTTTTTTTTAATTTTAATTTGTTTTTTAAATTATTATTATTTTAATTATTTTCTTTCCTATTTTCCCCATTAGCCCCATGTCTGCCATAGGCATACAGTTGCACTACATGATATAACATTGCATTATTCAAGGATTATTATTACATGTGTCACCAACACCTCCCTGAGTGCCACATGCCAGCTTGATGCAGACACATGAAACTAACAGTTTTGTTCTGTGTGTTGTAGTTGTTGCTCTTTTTTATCCTTCATGACTATACATGAAAATGAAACTTAATGTTGATGTGTTGTTTTTACAAATGAATACAGTGTATTTCTTAATTATTTATACGTTTATTTAAATAACCATTGTTAGAAATGGGGTTTCTGGTTGGCTAGGGTATGCACCTCAGCCAGGCAGAACCTACCCACTTTAGTCAGGGCAAGGGAGTTACACATCCAAGATAACCCCTGCTCACCCCCTTGGTAGCTTGGCACGAGCAGTCAGGCCTATCCCAGAGGCAATGTGAAAAGCGTTTGCACAACACACACAACACACGTGAAGCACTATCCCCACCACAAAGGAAACACAACACCAAATTACATGAAAATATAATGTATAGTACACAATGCAATTATTATACCAAACATCACATATCAGTACTATCCTGCAACCTTAGCAATTGTCAGAATGTTTCACATTAGTTACTCTGCAAACTAGCAGTAGTCACATGTAGCACGCACGTTACTCAGTATTCTGCAACATAAGCAGTAGTCAGGAAACAGGTTTTTATACCAAAGCACTTGTCATAAGAATATCATAGACGCCCATAGTAGGAACATTGTAAACCATATGGCAAGTCATAAAAACATATTAGCATGGTATGCTCATAATAGAAGCATTTGCATACATATGTAAAACATCATAAGCAGGTAGGCAGTATATGTATCAAAAAAGTCTGTAAGAAGAACTTAGAGTATAGATATTGTTCCTTTAGGGAGTACCTTGTTTAATGATGAAGGCACCTCCAGTGACTAGAAGGTGAAAAATCGGGGCCCCTGGTGCTCCTCTGTGCCAAACTGGGGGCCTCTACTTTTTTGAGGCCAATGAGGGTGGCACACACCTCATTTATGCTGTTGACGGGCCCTTCCAGGGGCCCACAAATACTGGGGCCTCAACCGGCCCTCCTTGGGAGGGGGGGCAAAGTCCTCAAAAAGTAGCATAGGGGGAGGGTGGTACCGCCTCCATTCAGTGACGGGCCCCTGCTGGGGCCCACGATTGCTTGGGATCTATCCCAGGCCTGTATCGGCCCTCTGAGTCGGTGAGGGGGCCACATGCTTGCACTGGCTGATGAAAGGCCAACAAATTGTCTGCGGCATGGGCGAGCCTCCCGTGAGGCTGCTGCCCCGCCCGCAAGTCAACAACTAGCCCTCAGGAGCTCGACAGGCAAAGGAGAGGCATCCTCCTCTTCTCCCTGCTTCTAACGACATTCTGGCCCAAAGCAGGGCCTTCCGGTGCCCCGGGGGTGCCCTACAGAGCTGTCCTCTCCCAGGGGGCACCAATAGGATCACGCTTGCTCCAGTTGCCTGAAGGAAGGTTTTCTTTGTGCCCCGGGGGCACCAGGAAGCGCGCTCCACTCATGCTTGCATAAAACAGCCTCCTGGGGCTGCGGCGGTCATTTCCAGCACCACAAAGCGCTTTTTCAAAAGCGCTTGAACAACACATGAAGCCCAGGTCACGGCGGTGATTTTCCCATGCCACAATCAGAGAGAGCGATCTGCAAGGAATTACCATGATGATAGCAGCAGCACTTTTCACAGTGCCACTCCCAGATATCGGGAGAAGCACTCCTGGTGTTTACAGATTGTCGCAGGGGTCACGGGCCACAGCACTCTGCCCCTGGGGGGCAGGGGTCCAAGGAAAAAGGCCCAAAATGGAAAGGGCCCAACAAAAGGCCAGCACAGAGGATGTGAGAAGGTGGCATGACCCTTACAGTGACCAAGCAGGTCACAGGCAGCACAACAGCAGCAGTCCTTGGCGGTTCCTAGTGAGTCCTTCCAGTCCTTTGTGTCCAGTTCCAAGATGATTCCAAGAGTCTCCAAACTGTGGGGCAAATTCCTCTGCACTTATACTCAGTCCTTACAATGTTTTGCAATGGTAGGGAGAGGAGGTTCCAGCCAGTTACAACTGGTTCTGGGAGTGCCCTCTCTCTTCTCCAGCACAGGCTCCAAACATCATTGGGGGGTAAATGTCCCTATCGTGTGAGGCCAGGGCACAGCCTTTACAAATGTAGGTGTGCCCCGCCTCTCCCTCCTCTCAGCCCAGGAAGACTGTTCAGTATGCAGATGCACCTCTGTGACACCTCCACCCTCCCTGCCTTTACAGCCTGTCTGAAAAGTATGCACAAAGCCCGAACTGTGCCCAGACGTGGATTGGAGTCAAGCTGCAAAACACCAGAGTCATAAGCACAGAGAAATGCACACTCCCTAGAAGTGGCATTTCTGTAATAGTAATAAAAAATACACCTACACCAGTAAGCAGCATTTATTATCACAACTATACCAAACACGCCTACGCTACCCTTCATTAATCAGACAATACCCCTTACACATAAGGCAGGGCATTTCTAATGCAATCCTATTAGAAGGCAGCACTCACGGCAGTGAGACACCAAGTTAGGCTGTTTGTCACTGACCAGGACAGGCCATGCTATCTGGCACATGTTCTGCCTTCTACACACATGGCACCCTGCCCATAGGGCTAGCTAGGGCATACCTTAGGGGTGACTCACATGTAGTAAAAGGGGAGTTCTGGGCCTGGCAAGTAATTGTAGATGCCAGGACCCTGTGGCAGAAAACTGTGCACACAAGCCTGCGCTAGCAGGCCTGAGACAGGTTTGAAAGTCTACTTCAGTGGGTGGCGCCAGCAGCGCTGCAGGCCCACTAGTAGTATTTAATTTACAGGCCCTGGTTATAGAGATACCACTGAACAAGGGACTTATAGGTAAATTAAATAGACCAATTAGGCATGAGCCAATCATTCCAACTTTAGATGGGAAAGCACCTGCACTTTAGCACTGGTCAGCAGTGATAATGTGCTCAGAGTTCTAGAGCCAACAGCAGGAGGCAAAAAGACTGGGGATGACACTGCATAAAGAAAAAAGTCCAACAACCATTCTATGATATTGTTTGTTTCTACAACTCATGCAGCTGCAACAACAATGCCACCTTTCACTGATCCTTCTTGCATGTTTGCTTTCAGGTGCACAAAGAGAAAGAGACATCACCCACATTACTGCCAGACAGAAGGCCTGTGGGCGAAGTGATGCGTGACCACACTCACGAGCACACGAACATCTCTTCAGCTTGTGAAACTAAGTGCTACTGCCAACTGACAGCTCAAAGATAGCCAAAAAGAAAGCTGCTACCAAGACAGCGACCAGTGATAAGAAGGAACTTCCTACCACTGGTATGTTGCCTACCTGACCTTTTTGGGCCTAGACGTATGTCTGCTGCACCAGCCTCTGGGGAGCAAGCTGCGAGCACCACTCCTGCATCAGCAGCCCAATTCCAAACTAAGCCCATGTTTTGCACAGAGGAAGCCTCTCTAATCACAGGAACGTCAACGAGCAGTGACACTGAATTGGACTTATCTCTTTCTCAAAGTAGTACCCAATCACTGCCAGAAACACAGGCCAGCGACCAACAACAGCTGCAGCCAGCAATAGCAATTCTTCCCCGCTTAGGAGCACATCAGGAGCTTCTTGCAGAGGAAGCAGAAGAAGCCCCTCTTTCACAAGATCCACTGTTTTCCAGGTCTCCACCATCTTCTTTCTCAAGACCCCCCTTTGGATGATCAAAACTGCATTTGGATACCTCCTCAGTCTGAGACACGCCAGGAGAGGCAAGGAGTGAAAAGCAAGGTTCATGAAAGCCTTAGAGTTATGGTTGAAGAAAAGGAGGATGATGAGTCTGATGATGAGCCAGTCATCGTGGATATTAGCCCAGCCCCAGTGTAGTCCAATGTTACCTCTTCTTCTCAACCTACTCTGAGTAATGTGTCACTGGTACCACCACCTCCACCTCCACCAGCTTCCATATTTACAAGGCGCTGGGTGCGAGCTACATCCACAGCCACCTCGGTAGAAGAAGGCACTGCAGAGAGGCAAACGTCAACAAAACAACATCCACCTACCGTCACTTCTTCAGACATCGGCAGTGGCATCAGAAAGTTGACCTTCCCAGTTTGAGACTTCTTTACAGTTAGTGAAAAGGAACCAAACATTGCCATATGCTCCATTTGCTGAGCAAGTGTTAGTCGGGGTAAGCTTGGTACAAACTATGGAACTGAAGGACAAACAACTCATTTGAAAAAAACCAACGCAATCCATTGGCAGGCACACCTTATTGGCCATAAGGAAAACCCTGCAAGTGGTGTTACTGAAGGTGTTGAAAGTAGGGAATTTGATCTAATCATGGTGGAAGTTGAAGGTGAAGAAGAGGGTGACATTTTTGTTACACAAATCAGCCCTGCCCCCAGCAGTGCAGTAGTATCGTTGCCCACATCAGCAACATCACAATGCAACAGGATGACTCAGAGTCAGGTCGAAACACCAAGGCAAGAACCTACAGTAGCTGCCCCCTGACACGAACATTGAGCCTACCGCCACCTTCTCAGTTAGCTGCATCAGTGGCACCAGTAAAGAAAGAAATCCAGGCTACGATTACTGCCATGTTTAGGCTGGAGGAGCAGTATGAACACAACCACCCAACAGCACATTTGTACAACGGGAAGTTGGCTAAAATGTTAGCCATGAACCTCCTCCCTTTTTCTTTGGTATAAGAAGTGGCTTTTCTAGAATTTGCGGTGGCTATCAGCCTGAAATAGAAGGTTCCCAGCCAGACCTATTTCCCAAGAGTTGCTGTTACAGCACTACTTCACAATGTGCTGGAATTGGTTTGACAAGCTTTGCAACAGAGTGCTGCCCACTCAATCCACCTGACGAAAGACACGTGGACCAATTGCCAAGCTACTGATTACATGTGCATCACTGTACACTGGATCTCTTTTATAGGGGTTAGAGAAATCGTAACTGTAGGTATTGACACAGCTGAAATCTTTAATGGTACTCGGAAGAATACAGCAGTGGCTATGTTCACCAAGGAGAAATCGAATGCAGCTGCAAACATCTTGGATAACTTGCACAACAAGGTCTTTGACTGGCTGCTTCCTAGACGGCTTAACATTGGATTTGTGGCCACGGACAATGGCAGTACTATATTTAATGCTATGTCAGATGGTGGCTGTTTCATGGTCCTGTGTTTGGCGAACTGCATAAACATCATTGTGCAGGACTTCTCAAAAAAGAACCCTGAGACACTAACTTATTGTCCACATGCACAAGAATCTGTACTTATTTTAGAAAATTATTTTAAAGCCACAAGCTGTTGTGTGTTATCCAGCATGATAATGGAATGCCAGTTAAAGCCCTCATACAGGAGGTGCCAACACATTGGAATTCTACGTATTATATATTACGTTTGTTTGAGCAGTACAGACTGATCAATGAATACGTCAAGCAAAGATGGGATCCAACTGTGAAAGGCATGATCATTGAGATGGACCAATGGGGCCTGGTCAAATGTCCGACAGGAATGCTGATTCCTTTTGAAATTTTCATACGGGAAGTCAGCAAGGAGGACTGTAC
This sequence comes from Pleurodeles waltl, assembly GCF_031143425.1. Classification (NCBI taxonomy): domain Eukaryota; kingdom Metazoa; phylum Chordata; class Amphibia; order Caudata; family Salamandridae; genus Pleurodeles; species Pleurodeles waltl. The sequence continues at coordinate 628,632,287 of NC_090443.1, read as the reverse complement.
CATTGTCCAAGCTACCCCATTGGTGCATATGCTGCAGAAACAGCAAAAGGACGTGTCTGAAACGTACGTAGGTGTAGATGAAAAAACAGAGGCACATGAGTTGGGAGAGAGATTAATCCTTCGTTATATCTGTTAATTCAAGACTTCAAAGATACATTGTGCCATCCAAACACTACATCTTTGCTACAATTTTTGACAAACGGTACAAACAAATACTGGTCACTTTCATTTCTTTTTCAGATTGGGATGTTTCAACCTACAAGACATGGATTGCTGAGCAAGCCAGAGACCTAGAAAAAGGAATGCAGTACAGGGAGAGGATGAAGGAATTAGATTTAGATTTGATTTGGCACATTTGCATTGTCAAAGAATTTTCCATTAGGGAAAAACAAGGCATTTATTTATGGACCATTTTACTCACTGTCCTCATGCCCCCATTCCACCACACTTTGTAATAACTACTTTTTTCCAAAATAATACATTTGCTTTGCAGTAAGGAAAGGAATCATCTTAATGTACTCAACTGCAGAGTAAGGTGGAGGGGATTTTACTGATCAATCAATTCTTCATCATCATGTGCCTAAGGATTTATTCAGTAGTGTGATTCACTCTGGTTGGCAAATGTTGAAAGGGAAAGACTGGAACAGAAGTAAATCCGTCATGGAAGCCATAATGAATGTTATTTATCGCTTGGCTTGAAAAAAGGGTGCAAGCAAAGTTTGGATTTTTCAAATCATTCACAAGTCTGGGACAAAACTTAAGCTAGATTAAAGGAGTGAAGTACTAGGAAGTGACTGAAACAGTGGGCACTGAGAGGAAAGGGAAACATGCCTTTTTTGCATTGCAATGCATTGAAAATTATTTGACACATTGAGGGTCACTCTGACCCTGGCGGCCGGTGGCCGCCAGGGCCACCGACCACGGGAGCACCGCCGACAGGCTGGCGGTGCTCCAATGAGCATTCTGACCGCGGCGGTTCAGCCGCGGTCAGAAGCGGGAAGTCAGCGGTCTCCCGCTGACTTTCCGCTGCTCATTGGAATCCTCCATGGAAGGCCCTCATTCTGACCCTGGCGGTCGGTGATAAAGCGGCGGCCAAGCCGCCAACAGGCCGGCGGTCTAAAATATGCAATTCTGACCCTGGCGGGAACCGCCAACACAGCCCGCCAACTTAACACTCCGCCCGCCACAGCGGTACAAACAAACAGCGCGGCGGTTCCCGCCAACAACCAGGCGGCAGACAATGTACCGCCCACCCTATTACGACCCACCAATCTGCCACCTTTTCCGGGGCGGGAGCACCGCCGATAAGAACACGGCGGAAACAGACTACGAACGGGAAAACGCTCACCTCTACGCACTCCACGCGAGATTCCGGCAGTATGGAACCAGAGTTGCAGGTCATCCCCGCACTCCTATTCCTGCTCATATACCAGGAGCACGCCCGGCGGCGCGGAAGACATCGGTGAGTACTGCACCTACGACACAGGGGAGGGAAAAGATTACCGGCACACACCCACCCACCCACACCCACTACAACACACACATCAATGCATTCCCACAGATCACTGTCACAACCCACAAACCACCCCCCTCCGAAATAATGCAAAGACCAAAAGAAGAGATCATAAACGGGCAGATATATTGAAATATGTACACCAGTAATCCCAATAAATAAATAAACTATGTACAAAATATATACAGCTACTAAATGTAGTCCAACCACTGTCCGTGGATCACAGGGGTCCTGTGCAAAGGGGCAAGGCCCAGTCCCACGACAAGAACTCCACGGAGAGAACACTGCAGGGGCATCAGAAAGAAAATAGGACAGGCACCTCAGGGGGAAGGGAAGGGGGGGCACCTCAGCCACTTGAGTACACGACGCCAGATCCACGAGGGGACTCCATGACCACTGGCCCATCCTGGGGAGAGCAAAGCCACAGTCCAAACAGTCCATACAGTGGGTGGCCTGCCCACTGGGCCATCCTGGGGAGAGCAAAGCCACAGTCCATACAGTCCATACAGTGGGTGGCCTGCCCACTGGGCCATCCTGGGGAGAGCAAAGCCACAGTCCAAACAGTCCATACAGTGGGTGGCCTGCCCACTGGGCCATCCTGGGGAGAGCAAAGCCACAGTCCAAACAGTCCATACAGTGGGTGGCCTGCCCACTGGGCCATCCTGGGGAGAGCAAAGCCACAGTCCAAACAGTCCATACAGTGGGTGGCCTGCCCACTGGGCCATCCTGGGGAGAGCAAAGCCACAGTCCATACAGTCCATACAGTGGGTGGCCTGCCCACTGGGCCATCCTGGGGAGAGCAAAGCCACAGTCCAAGCAGTCCATACAGTGGGTGGCCTGCCCACTGGGCCATCCTGGGGAGAGCAAAGCCACAGTCCAAACAGTCCATACAGTGGGTGGCCTGCCCACTGGGCCATCCTGGGGAGAGCAAAGCCACAGTCCATACAGTCCATACAGTGGGTGGCCTGCCCACTGGGCCATCCTGGGGAGAGCAAAGCCACAGTCCATACAGTCCATAACAGACCCCACTGCCACTGGAGGAGGCAAGTTGGCCAGAGGACATCCTGCAGCCCTGCCCCAGATAGATCCTGCCCTGCCACGTCTGCCAAAGGGCCAGCGGTTCTTGCCTTGAAGGGCCCAGTTCAGCGGTTCCTGAGACGGCGGGGCCCAGTTCAGCGGTTCTTGAGACGGCGGGGCCCAGCGGAGCGGTGCGTGAGACGGCGGGGCCCAGCGGAGCGGTTCTTGAGACGGCGGGGCCCAGCGGAGCGGTGCTTGAGACGGCGGGGCCCAGTTCAGCGGACCTTGCCCTGAAGGGCCCAGTTAAGCGGTTCTTGACACCTCGGGGCCCAGTTCAGCGGTTCTTGAGACGGCGGGGCCCAGCGGAGCAGTGCGTGAGACGGCGGGGCCCAGTTCAGCGGTTCTTGAGACAGCGGGGCCCAGTTCAGCGCTCCTTGCCTTGAAGGGCCCAGTTCAGCGGTTCTTGAGACGGGGGGGCCCAGTTCAGCGGTCCTTGCCCTGAAGGGCCCAGTTCAGCGGTTCTTGAGACGGCGGGGCCCAGTTCAGCGCTCCTTGCCTTGAAGGGCCCAGTTCAGCGGTTCTTGAGACGGCGGGGCCCAGTTCAGCGGTCCTTGCCCTGAAGGGCCCAGTTCAGCGGTTCTTGAGACGGCGGCCGGTCTATGGCCAACTGCTAATTGCCTGGTGGTGCCCTCCTGGGCAGCGGGGAAGGTGCTCCTTCACTGCCCACCTGGGCTGTGGGTGGTGGGGCCCTCCTGGCCAGCTGGGCTGGGTCCTCCCTGGGCAGCAGCTATGGGGGTGGTGGGCTCTCCCGGGGCAGCTGTGCCGGTTCCTCCCGGGGCAGCGGCTATGGGGGTTGTGGGCTCCTCCTGGGCAGCAGGCCTGCTGCCTGACCTCTCCGACTTGCTGCCCTTGCCCTCCTTAGACGTGGGCCTGTGGCCCTTTCCTCCCTTTGGAGCTGTGGCTGGTGACTGTCTCTGGGTGGTGTCCGGGGGGGATGTAGAAGGCGGGCTCCTGCGGCGCCCCTTCCGCCTTCTGCTCCTCTTCCCAGGGGGTGGGCTGGCTGTCCCCTTGCTGCTGGGCGAAGATCCAGACATGCGGGCTGGCGGGCTCCAATACCCCTGCACCCTTGTCAAGGGGGCTGCAGGGCTGGTGGTGGCTGAGGTGCTCTTCTTACCCCGACGAGAAGGAGGGGGGGGCTCAGGGTCAGGAAAGAAGTTAGTAGTGGCGAGGAAGAGCTTCTTGGGACAATGGAGAGTGGTAGGTACAGTGGGAATGGGAGTGGAGGGAGAGGATGTGGTTGTAGGTGAGTCACGTTTGCTGTCTTTGGGTGCAGGTGCAGGAGGGATAGGCTGTCGTGAGGTGGATGGCTGTTGGGTGGGTGGGTGGCTGCGTTTGTGTGGTGTGGAAGAGGGGGTGACAGACACAGTGGGAGAGGACACAGGGGACGTGTAAATGGCAGTGGGGGTGGTGACTGCACGTGTGCGGACTGGAGTGGAGGGTGTGCTGGTGATGGAAACACTGGCTGATGGTGAGGTGAATGGAGGTGTGAGTGTAGACGTCACAGGGAGGGAGGAGGGAGACGAGGAGGTGGGGGTCACAGAGGTGGTAGTGACTGTTGGCATGTCTGCATCGGAATGTTGCGTGTGTGAATGTCTGCGTGATCTGTGGTGCTTATGTTTGGATGAGCTTCTCTTGGGTGTTGAGGTGTGTGCAGGCTGGTCTAATGGTGTAGGTGGGACAGGCAGAGGAACAGGAGACTGGGAGGAGGGAGTTAGTAGAGGCAGGCAGGAGACAGGGACAATGGCTGCCGTCAGTGCTGAGGCCAGAGCCTGGAACGATCGCTGATGGGCAGCCTGACCCGAATGAATGCCCTCCAGGTACGCATTGCTGCGATGAACCTCCCTCTCCACCCCCTGGATGGCATTCAAAAGGGTAGTCTGCCCAACAATGAGCGTTCGGAGGAGGTCAATGACCTCCTCACTGAGGGCAGCGGGGGTAACAGGGGCAGGGCCTGAGGTGCCTGGGGCGAAGGAGATGCCCGGCTTCCTGGCAGAGCGGGCACGGGGCGAACGCTGAGGGGCTGCTGGGAGGGCGGAGATGGTGCGCTGGGTGGCGGCTGTACCTGTAATGGCGGGGGGCACGGATGGTGCCACCCCCGCAAGGGAGCCCCCTTCCGAGGACGTGTCCGTGTCGCTGCAGGGTCCAGTCGTCCCCGTCGTGGAGCTCCCCTCGCCCTCCGTCTCACTGGTCCAGTCTGACTCTGTGGCATGGCCCTCCTGGGCCATGTGAGATGCAGCTCCCTCCTGCCCCGATGCCACTTCTCCTCCGCCTGATGATGCTGATGCACACAAGCACAGAAAGACAAACAAAAAGGGGGGGGGAGAGAGAAATAAAGGGATATTGAGTACATGGATCTCCGGTACAGTTAGCGGACATGACAGACACAGATGCCCCCTGCACTAAGTTGCGCACTTGGGGTCCGCTACGCATTCCGTGGAACATGCCCTACACGCCTAGAGTTGACAACTGCACCCATGGATGACACGGCCCAGGGATGGCTGTACTGACAAACTACTGAGGGTGGTGGCTGGGGACACAGGGGCTTACGGGGGTGCCCAGCCTACAGATATCGCCCTGGCCTAGGGGGACCCCCAGCCCTCCTCCCCCAACCAGACACCTCCACTGCGCGACAACAGAGTAGATAATGCTTGTACTCACCCCCTTGTGTCTGCTGTGCTGCCCTTACGCGCCCATCCAATTCAGGGTAGGCCACCGCCAGGATCCGGAACATCAGGGGGCTCAGTTGACGGCAGGCACCCCGCCTACGTTGGGAGGCCATCCCCAGCAGAGACTCGGCGGTCTTCTTGGTCCCGCGGCGGATGTCCTCCCACCTCTTGCGGCAGTGGGTGCCCCGTCGATGGTGGACCCCCAGGGTCCGGACTTCCTTGGCGATGGCACGCCAAATCCCGATCTTCTCATGGGCGCGGACCTATATGACACGTACAGGGAGGGAGAAATACCACGTTCAAGTTTGTCAGCATTTTCCTTTACAGTGGCCCAACGCCCCCCATCCCCGCCAGGCCCCCCGCCATGCCCCCCGCCAGGCCCAACATGCCCCCCATCCCCGCCAGGCCCCCCGCCATGCCCCCCGCCAGGCCCAACATGCCCCCCATCCCCGCCAGGCCCCCCGCCAGGACCCCCGCCAGGCCCAACATGCCCCCCATCCCCGCCAGGCCCCCCGCCAGGACCCCCGCCAGGCCCAACATGCCCCCCATCCCCGCCAGGCCCCCCGCCAGGCCCCCCGCCAGGCCCAACATGCCCCCCATCCCCGCCAGACCCCCCGCCAGGACCCCCGCCAGGCCCAACATGCCCCCCATCCCCGCCAGGCCCCCCGCCAGGCCCCCAAGCCAGCCAGTGGCCCCAAATCCATATTGAATTAAACTCACTTGTTGGTCTGGAGGTACCGTAGAGTAGCGCATACTGGGGGAGGACCCCATCCACAAGTTTCTCCAACTCCTCTCCAGTGAAGGCAGGGGCCCTTTCCCCAGGCGCAGCAGCCATTGTCCCTTCCAGACCGAGGTCACAGCAACACTTGCAGTATAGGTCCTCTCCTGTGAAAGTTCAAGTCGCAAGTGGATAAGTAGATAGAAAATGGCGGTGACGTCCACGGCGGTGCGTACCGCGGCGGTGCGTCCCGCCACCGCCGGCGCCCTTCGCCATTGGCTCCTGAAACCCATAGGCTTCAATGTTAACCAATGCGGCTTTGCGCCGCGGTCTTTGCCCGCCGCCCGCCGCGGTGTGCCACGCCAGCGCATTGACCTCACATCCCATTGTCACACTTCACAGGTCAGGCAGCCGCCATTTCCAGGGCCCACATGGCTCAATTTCAACTGCGTCACACAGGCCTAGGCCTTGCATAGCCACTCAGACACGCCATTCACTGCATAGAGAATCGTATACTGTGCTAGCTGTGAGTACGTACCTGTGGGTTGCTTGACTGTGTGCTCCATGTTGTCCTTCCTAGGCACCGTCCGCTGGGTTGGGCGAGGAGACGGATGAATCCTCCCGTGTACCGACCGCTGGTGGACCTGTCGACAATGGAAGAACGCCACATTATCCTGACCTACCGTCTTAACCGTGCCACTATCCATGAACTGTGTGCCCAGCTGGAGCCCGACCTGATGTCCCCCATCCGCCAACCCACAGGGATTCCCCCTCTGGTGCAGGTCATGTCAGTACTCCATTTCTTGGCAAGTGGGTCATTTCAGACAACCGTGGGAATTGCTTCTGGGATGTCTCAGCCCATGTTTTCGAAGGTGTTATCCAGAGTGTTGTCTGCCCTGATGAAATCCGTGAGGAGCTACATCATTTTCCCTGAGGTGGGCGAATTGGCTACAGTGAAGGGTGATTTCTACGCCCTTGGACATATTCCCAACGTAATTGGTGCCATTGATGGGACCCATGTGGCTTTGGTTCCCCCAAGAGACAGGGAGCAGGTGTACAGGAACAGAAAAAATTACCATTCAATGAACATCCAGGTGGTGTGTTTGGCTGACCAGTACATCTCGCATGTAAATGCCAAATTCCTAGGGTCAGTGCATGACGCCTACATCCTCAGGAATAGCAGCATCCCTTACGTGATGGAACAGCTACAGAGACACCGTGTATGGCTAGTGGGGGACTCTGGGTACCCCAACCTGTCGTGGCTACTGACCCCAGTAAGGAATCCCCGGACCAGGGCAGAGGAACGGTACAATGAGGCCCATGGGCGTACTAGGAGGGTGATCGAACGCACCTTTGGCCTCCTAAAGGCCAGGTTTCGGTGCCTGCATATGACAGGTGGATCCCTAATGTACTCACCTAAGAAGGTGTGTCACATCATCGTGGCCTGCTGCATGCTTCACAACCTGGCTTTGCGCTGCCAGGTGCCTTTCCTGCAGGAGGATGGTCGAGACGGTGGTGTTGTGGCAGCGGTGGAACCTGAGGAGAGTGACGAGGAGGAAGACGACGGGGCTGAAACAGACAACAGGGACAGAATCATTGAATAGTACTTCCAATAGGACACAGGTAACATTTCAAAGATAATTTAGTAAATGTTAACTACTCTCCAGCATCTCTGCTGCCTGTCTATTTGCCCCAGTGTATGATGACTGAGTTTTGGCTTTTCCCTCCCTATTTCAGATCTGGGGTCCCCACTACGAGTCCTGTGCTTCGTTTCCCCATGGACTACAGCTTTGTGGCAGCTGTTTGTTGACTTCACCATGTACAAGGACATATTTGCACTGTCATGTCAATTACAATCTATTGAAATCACAGCCAGACTCCAGATATTTTGGTGCAAAATAGGTGTTTATTTAAGTGCTCAAAATGGGATGGGTGGTTTCAAGTGGGTGGGGGCTATGGTGAAGGAATGTCCATGGCAGAGTCCAGAGTAACAGTCACACAGGTGCATTGTCCAGAGGCCTGTGGAGAGATGGAGCATGGGCAGTTCAAGGATGGACAGGGTGACAATGTGGGACAGTGGGATGACATCAGGTGGTATCCATTGCTGGCGGGGGTCTTGACATCCTACTCTGTCTTCTTGCGAGATCTCAGGGCCCTCTTGCGGGGTGGTTCTTCTCCTGCAGGAGGTGGGGGTCTGGTGGGCTGCTGCTGTGCGGGGGCCTCCTGTCCACTAGCGCCGGCGGAGGTGGTTGGCTGTTCTTGGTCCAGGCTAGTGGCAGGGGCCCTTGGGTGTTGTTCAGTGTCCGCCCTGTTGTTGACGAGGTCCTGCAGCAGCCCTACCATGGTAACCAGGGTGGTGTTGATGGCTCTGATGTCCTCCCTGTACCCCCGATAGTGTTCCTCCTGCAGTACCTGGATCTCCTGGAACCGGGCCAGTACCGTCGCCATCGTCTCCTGGGAGCGGTTGTATGCTCCCATGATGGTGGCGAGGACCTCGTGGAGAGTGGGTTCCCTGGGCCTCTCCTCCCCCCCCTGTCGCACAGCTGCCCTCCGAGTTCCCCTGTTTCCCTGGGCCTCTGCCCCCTGGCCGGTGTGCCCACTACCACTGCCCCCAGGTCCCTGTTGTTGTTGGGGTGGTGGGTTATCCTGGGTGCCCTGTAGTGGTAGACACACCGCAGATTGACGCGCCCTGGAGACAGAGGCATGGGCCCGCTGGGTGGGAGCTGTGCTGGTGTTCCCAGAGGGGTTTGGGTCTGTAGTGGCCTGGGCCTGTGTGAGGGGAACCGACTGTCCAGAGGTCCCCGATGGTCCGGGCTGGTCATCGGTGTCCAGGTCGACAGAGCTGCTGTCATCGCTGACGGCCTCTTGGGTGGGGGGTGTGGAGAATTCTGGCCCCTCCGCCGCGGTGTGTTGACGGTCGGGTCCTGCAGGGGTATAGAGGTATGGTTATAGTTTCAATGTGTGGCATATGGGTGTATCTGTGGGTTCTCGTGTCCCCAAGTGCTGGCATTCGTGTGTGGGGGCTTTGGTGAGGGTGGCTTGTGGGGGGGATGTGTATATGCATTGGGCATGCTTTGGTGATGGGTGTCCATGCTTAGTGGACGCATGCAGGCCTAGGTTTTGGGATGTGTGGGTTGTGATGGTGAGACATTGGCGGGGAATAGGTGTGCTGGGGGTGGGGGTGAGGATGGTGGTGGGGGTGAGGATGGTGGTGGGGGTGAGGATGGTGGTGGGGGTGAGGGTGGGGGTGAGGATGGGGGTGGGGGTGAGGGTGGGGTTCGAGGATGGGGGTGAGGGTTGGGGTCTGATTTGGCATGCAGGTGGGGGGGAAGCAGTATTGAAGCTTCAACTTACCAGTATCCATTCCTCCGCCGACTCCTGCGAGGCCGTCAGGATGCAGGATGTTCAAGACTTCCTCCTCCCATGATGTGAATTGTGGGGGTTGAGGTGGGGGTCCTCCGCCAGTCTTCTGCACGGCGATGTTGTGCCTGGATACCATGGAACGCACCTTCCCCCGTAGGTCGTTCCATCGCTTCCTGATGTCTTCCCGATTTCTGGGGTGCTGTCCCACTGCGTTCACCCTGTCGACAATCCTCTGCCATAGCTCCGTCCTCCGGGCAATGCTGGTGTATTGTATCTGTGTGCCGAACAGCTGGGGCTCTACCCGAACGATTTCCTCCACCATGACCCTGAGTTCTTCGTCTGTGAAGCGGGGTTGTCTTTGGGGTGCCATGGGGTGGTGTGTATGATGTGTGGGGTGGAGTATGTGTATTTAAGTGAGTTGAGTGTGGTGGTGTGTGTTGTTTTGTGTGTGGATAGTGTGTGGGTGATGGTGTTGAGTGGCTGTGGCTGTTATTTTTTGGATGCTGGTGTCTCGCTCTTGCCTTCTTTACGAATTTTTTAGCGTAGGGGTTTGTGGGTGATGTGGGTGGGTGTTTTATATTGTATTGTGTGTGTGGGAGTGGTGTGTGTATGTGTATCAGGTGTGTGGGATTCAAATCGTCCAATGTGGCTGAGTTTTGTTCGTTTGTGTGTATTCTGACCACGGCGGTGTGTCCCGCCAATGGAATACCGCGTCTGAATGACCGCCGCGTGGATTCGTGGGTCGTAATGGCATGGGCGTATTTCTGTTGGCGTGACGGTGGAGGTTTTGTCACCTCCACCTTTCCGCCGACCGCTGGTCTGGCGGTCTGTTGTGGCGGTCGGATTTTCGGAGGTTTGCCTTCTGCGGGTCAGAATGACCGTGGCGGGTTTCCGCGACCGCGGCGGGATTATGGAGGATTTCTGACCGGCGGTAGGCGCCTTTTACCGCCGAGGTCAGAATGACCACCATAGAGGGTCATTCTGACCCTGGCGGCCGGTGGCCGCCAGGGCCACCGACCACGGGAGCACCGCCAACAGGCTGGCGGTGCTCCAACGAGCATTCTGACCGCGGCGGTTCAGCCGCGGTCAGAAGCGGAAAGTCAGCGGTCTCCCGCTGACTTTCCGCTGCTCGTGTGAATCCTCCATGGCTGCGGAGCGCGCTCCGCAGCCATGAGGATTCTGACCCCCCCTACCGCCAGCCTGTTCATGGCGGGAAAGCCGCCATGAACAGGATGGCGGTAGGGGGGGTCGCGGGGCCCCTGGGGGCCCCTGCCGTGCCCATGCCAATGGCATGGGCACGGCAGGGGCCCCCGTAAGAGGGCCCGCAAAGTATTTCAGTGTCTGCCTTGCAGACACTGAAATACGCGACGGGTGCCACTGCACCCGTCGCACCTTCCCACTCCGCCGGCTCGATTACGAGCCGGCATCCTCGTGGGAAGGTCGTTTTCCCCTGGGCTGGCGGGCGGTTTTTCAGCAACCGCCCGCCAGCCCAGGGGAAAACTTGTAATACCCGCCGCGGTCTTTTGACCGCGGCGCGGTATTTTGGAGGGCGGCATCCTGGCGGGCGGCCTCCGCCGCCCACCAGGGTCATAATGAGGCCCATAGTTCCAGTTAATTTTATTAACTTAAGGCCCTCATTCTGACCCTGGCGGTCGGTGATAAAGCGGCGGCCAAGCCGCCAACAGGCCGGCGGTCTAAAATATGCAATTCTGACCCTGGCGGGAACCGCCAACACAGCCCGCCAACTTAACACTCCGCCCGCCACAGCGGTACAAACAAACAGCGCGGCGGTTCCCGCCAACAGCCAGGCGGCAGACAATGTACCGCCCACCCTATTACGACCCACCAATCTGCCACCTTTTCCGGGGCGGGAGCACCGCCGATAAGAACACAGCGGAAACAGACTACGAACGGGAAAACGCTCACCTCTACGCACTCCACGCGAGATTCCGGCAGTATGGAACCAGAGTTGCAGGTCATCCCCGCACTCCTATTCCTGCTCATATACCAGGAGCACGCCCGGCGGCGCGGAAGACATCGGTGAGTACTGCACCTACGACACAGGGGAGGGAAAATATTACCGGCACACACCCACCCACCCACACCCACTACAACACACACATCAATGCATTCCCACAGATCACTGTCACAACCCACAAACCACCCCCCTCCGAAATAATGCAAAGACCAAAAGAAGAGATCATAAACGGGCAGATATATTGAAATATGGACACCAGTAATCCCAATAAATAAATAAACTATGTACAAAATATATACAGCTACTAAATGTAGTCCAACCACTGTCCGTGGATCACAGGGGTCCTGTGCAAAGGGGCAAGGCCCAGTCCCACGACAAGAACTCCACGGAGAGAACACTGCAGGGGCATCAGAAAGAAAATAGGACAGGCACCTCAGGGGGAAGGGAAGGGGGGGCACCTCAGCCACTTGAGTACACGACGCCAGATCCACGAGGGGACTCCATGACCACTGGCCCATCCTGGGGAGAGCAAAGCCACAGTCCATACAGTCCATACAGTGGGTGGCCTGCCCACTGGGCCATCCTGGGGAGAGCAAAGCCACAGTCCATACAGTCCATACAGTGGGTGGCCTGCCCACTGGGCCATCCTGGGGAGAGCAAAGCCACAGTCCATACAGTCCATACAGTGGGTGGCCTGCCCACTGGGCCATCCTGGGGAGAGCAAAGCCACAGTCCATACAGTCCATAACAGACCCCACTGCCACTGGAGGAGGCAAGTTGGCCAGAGGACATCCTGCAGCCCTGCCCGAGATAGATCCTGCCCTGCCACGTCTGCCAAAGGGCCAGCGGTCCTTGCCTTGAAGGGCCCAGTTCAGCGGTGCTTGAGACGGCGGGGCCCAGCGGAGCGGTGCGTGAGACGGCGGGGCCCAGCGGAGCGGTTCTTGAGACGGCGGGGCCCAGCGGAGCGGTGCTTGAGACGGCGGGGCCCAGTTCAGCGGTCCTTGCCTTGAAGGGCCCAGTTCAGCGGTGCTTGAGACGGCGGGGCCCAGTTCAGCGCTCCTTGCCTTGAAGGGCCCAGTTCAGCGGTGCTTGAGACGGCGGGGCCCAGCGGAGCGGTTCTTGAGACGGCGGGGCCCAGCGGAGCGGTGCTTGAGACGGCGGGGCCCAGTTCAGCACTCCTTGCCTTGAAGGGCCCAGTTCAGCGGTGCTTGAGACGGCGGGGCCCAGTTCAGCGCTCCTTGCCTTGAAGGGCCCAGTTCAGCGGTGCTTGAGACGGCGGGGCCCAGTTCAGCGGTCCTTGCCCTGAAGGGCCCAGTTCAGCGGTTCTTGAGACGGCGGGGCCCAGCGGAGCGGTGCGTGAGACGGCGGGGCCCAGCGGAGCGGTTCTTGAGACGGCGGGGCCCAGCGGAGCGGTGCTTGAGACGGCGGGGCCCAGTTCAGCGCTCCTTGCCTTGAAGGGCCCAGTTCAGCGGTGCTTGAGACGGCGGGGCCCAGTTCAGCGCTCCTTGCCTTGAAGGGCCCAGTTCAGCGGTGCTTGAGACGGCGGGGCCCAGCGGAGCGGTTCTTGAGACGGCGGGGCCCAGCGGAGCGGTGCTTGAGACGGCGGGGCCCAGTTCAGCGCTCTTTGCCTTGAAGGGCCCAGTTCAGCGGTGCTTGAGACGGCGGGGCCGACTTCAGCGGTCCTTGCCCTGAAGGGCCCAGTTCAGCGGTTCTTGAGACGGCGGGGCCCAGCGGAGCGGTGCGTGAGACGGCGGGGACCAGCGGAGCGGTTCTTGTGACGGCGGGGCCCAGCGGAGCGGTGCTTGAGACGGCGGGGCCCAGTTCAGCGGTCCTTGCCTTGAAGGGCCCAGTTCAGCGGTGCTTGAGACGGCGGGGCCCAGTTCAGCGCTCCTTGCCTTGAAGGGCCCAGTTCAGCGGTGCTTGAGACGGCGGGGCCCAGCGGAGCGGTTCTTGAGACGGCGGGGCCCAGCGGAGCGGTGCTTGAGACGGCGGGGCCCAGTTCAGCGGTCCTTGCCTTGAAGGGCCCAGTTCAGCGGTGCTTGAGACGGCGGGGCCCAGTTCAGCGCTCCTTGCCTTGAAGGGCCCAGTTCAGCGGTGCTTGAGACGGCGGGGCCCAGTTCAGCGGTCCTTGCCCTGAAGGGCCCAGTTCAGCGGTTCTTGAGACGGCGGGGCCCAGCGGAGCGGTGCGTGAGACGGCGGGGCCCAGCGGAGCGGTTCTTGAGACGGCGGGGCCCAGCGGAGCGGTGCTTGAGACGGCAGGGCCCAGTTCAGCGCTCCTTGCCTTGAAGGGCACAGTTCAGCGGTTCTTGAGACGGCGGGGCCCAGTGGAGCGGTGCTTGAGACGGCGGGGCCCAGTTCAGCGCTCCTTGCCTTGAAGGGCCCAGTTCAGCGGTTCTTGAGACGGCGGGGCCCAGCGGAGCGGTGCTTGAGACGGCGGGGCCCAGTTCAGCGGTCCTTGCCTTGAAGGGCCCAGTTCAGCGGTGCTTGAGACGGCGGGGCCCAGTTCAGCGCTCCTTGCCTTGAAGGGCCCAGTTCAGCGGTGCTTGAGACGGCGGGGCCCAGTTCAGCGGTCCTTGCCCTGAAGGGCCCAGTTCAGCGGTTCTTGAGACGGCGGGGCCCAGCGGAGCGGTGCGTGAGACGGCGGGGCCCAGCGGAGCGGTTCTTGAGACGGCGGGGCCCAGCGGAGCGGTGCTTGAGACGGCGGGGCCCAGTTCAGCGCTCCTTGCCTTGAAGGGCCCAGTTCAGCGGTTCTTGAGACGGCGGGGCCCAGTTCAGCACTCCTTGCCTTGAAGGGCCCAGTTCAGCGGTTCTTGAGACGGCGGCCGGTCTATGGCCAACTGCTAATTGCCTGGTGGTGCCCTCCTGGGCAGCAGGGATGGTGCTCCTTCACTGCCCACCTGGGCTGTGGGTGGTGGGGCCCTCCTGGCCAGCTGGGCTGGGTCCTCCCTGGGCAGCGGCTATGGGGGTGGTGGTCTCTCCCGGGGCAGCTGTGCCGGTTCCTCCCGGGGCAGCGGCTATGGGGGTTGTGGGCTCCTCCTGGGCAGCAGGCCTGCTGCCTGACCTCTCCGACTTGCTGCCCTTGCCCTCCTTAGTCGTGGGCCTGTGGCCCTTTCCTCCCTTTGGAGCTGTGGCTGGTGACTGTCTCTGGGTGGTGTCCGGGGGGGATGTAGAAGGCGGGCTCCTGCGGCGCCCCTTCCGCCTTCTGCTCCTCTTCCCAGGGGGTGGGCTGGCTGTCCCCTTGCTGCTGGGCGAAGATCCAGACATGCGGGCTGGCGGGCTCCAATACCCCTGCACCCTTGTCAAGGGGGCTGCAGGGCTGGTGGTGGCTGAGGTGCTCTTCTTACCCCGACGAGAAGAGCTTCTTGGGACAATGGAGAGTGGTAGGTACAGTGGGAATGGGAGTGGAGGGAGAGGATGTGGTTGTAGGTGAGTCACGTTTGCTGTCTTTGGGTGCAGGTGCAGGAGGGATAGGCTGTTGTGAGGTGGATGGCTGTTGGGTGGGTGGGTGGCTGCGTTTGTGTGGTGTGGAAGAGGGGGTGACAGACACAGTGGGAGAGGACACAGGGGACGTGTAAATGGCAGTGGGGGTGGTGACTGCACGTGTGCGGACTGGAGTGGAGGGTGTGCTGGTGATGGAAACACTGGCTGATGGTGAGGTGAATGGAGGTGTGAGTGTAGACGTCACAGGGAGGGAGGAGGGAGACGAGGAGGTGGGGGTCACAGAGGTGGTAGAGACTGTTGGCATGTCTGCATCGGAATGTTGCGTGTGTGAATGTCTGCGTGATCTGTGGTGCTTATGTTTGGATGAGCTTCTCTTGGGTGTTGAGGTGTGTGCAGGCTGGTCTGATGGTGTGGGTGGGACAGGCAGAGGAACAGGAGACTGGGAGGAGGGAGTTAGTAGAGGCAGGCAGGAGACAGGGACAATGGCTGCCGTCAGTGCTGAGGCCAGAGCCTGGAACGATCGCTGATGGGCAGCCTGACCCGAATGAATGCCCTCCAGGTACGCATTGCTGCGATGAACCTCCCTCTCCACCCCCTGGATGGCATTCAAAAGGGTAGTCTGCCCAACAATGAGCGTTCGGAGGAGGTCAATGACCTCCTCACTGAGGGCAGCGGGGGTAACAGGGGCAGGGCCTGAGGTGCCTGGGGCGAAGGAGATGGCCGGCTTCCTGGCAGAGCGGGCACGGGGCGAACGCTGAGGGGCTGCTGGGAGGGCGGAGATGGTGCGCTGGGTGGCGGCTGTACCTGTAATGGCGGGGGGCACGGATGGTGCCACCCCCCAAGGGAGCCCCCTTCCGAGGACGTGTCCGTGTCGCTGCAGGGTCCAGTCGTCCCCGTCGTGGAGCTCCCCTCGCCCTCCGTCTCACTGGTCCAGTCTGACTCTGTGGCATGGCCCTCCTGGGCCATGTGAGATGCAGCTCCCTCCTGCCCCGATGCCACTTCTCCTCCGCCTGATGATGCTGATGCACACAAGCACAGAAAGACAAACAAAAAGGGGGGGGGAGAGAGAAATAAAGGGATATTTAGTACATGGATCTCCGGTACAGTTAGCGGACATGACAGAAACAGATGCCCCCTGCACTAAGTTGCGCACTTGGGGTCCGCTACGCATTCCGTGGAACATGCCCTACACGCCTAGAGTTGACAACTGCACCCATGGATGACACGGCCCAGGGATGGCTGTACTGACAAACTACTGAGGGTGGTGGCTGGGGACACAGGGGCTTACGGGGGTGCCCAGCCTACAGATATCGCCCTGGCCTAGGGGGACCCCCAGCCCTCCTCCCCCAACCAGACACCTCCACTGCACGACAACAGAGTAGATAATGCTTGTACTCACCCCCTTGTGTCTGCTGTGCTGCCCTCACGCGCCCATCCAATTCAGGGTAGGCCACCGCCAGGATCCGGAACATCAGGGGGCTCAGTTGACGGCAGGCACCCCGCCTATGTTGGGAGGCCATCCCCAGCAGAGACTCGGCGGTCTTCTTGGTCCCGCGGCGGATGTCCTCCCACCTCTTGCGGCAGTGGGTGCCCCGTCGATGGTGGACCCCCAGGGTCCGGACTTCCTTGGCGATGGCACGCCAAATCCCGATCTTCTCATGGGCGCGGACCTATATGACACGTACAGGGAGGGAGAGATACCACGTTCAAGTTTGTCAGCATTTTCCTTTCCAGTGGCCCAACGCCCCCCATCCCCGCCAGGCCCCCCGCCATGCCCCCCGCCAGGCCCAACATGCCCCCCATCCCCGCCATGCCCCCCGCCAGGCCCAACATGCCCCCCATCCCCGCCAGGCCCCCCGCCATGCCCCCCGCCAGGCCCAACATGCCCCCCATCCCCGCCATGCCCCCCGCCAGGCCCAACATGCCCCCCATCCCCGCCAGGCCCCCCGCCAGGACCCCCGCCAGGCCCAACATGCCCCCCATCCCCGCCATGCCCCCCGCCAGGCCCAACATGCCCCCCATCCCCGCCAGGCCCCCGCCATGCCCCCCGCCAGGCCCAACATGCCCCCCATCCCCGCCAGGCCCCCCGCCATGCCCCCCGCCAGGCCCAACATGCCCCCCATCCCCGCCATGCCCCCCGCCATGCCCCCCGCCAGGCCCAACATGCCCCCCATCCCCGCCAGGCCCCCCGCCATGCCCCCCGCCAGGCCCAACATGCCCCCCATCCCCGCCATGCCCCCCGCCAGGCCCAACATGCCCCCCATCCCCGCCAGGCCCCCCGCCATGCCCCCCGCCAGGCCCAACATGCCCCCCATCCCCGCCATGCCCCCCGCCATGCCCCCCGCCAGGCCCAACATGCCCCCCATCCCCGCCAGGCCCCCCGCCAGGCCCCCAAGCCAGCCAGTGGCCCCAAATCCAGATTGAATTAAACTCACTTGTTGGTCTGGAGGACCGTAGAGTAGCGCATACTGGGGGAGGACCCCATCCACGAGTTTCTCCAACTCCTCTCCAGTGAAGGCAGGGGCCCTTTCCCCAGGTGCAGCAGCCATTGTCCCTTCCAGACCGAGGTCACAGCAACACTTGCAGTATAGGTCCTCTCCTGTGAAAGTTCAAGTCGCAAGTGGATAAGTAGATATAAAATGGCGGTCACGTCCGCGGCGGTGCGTACCGCGGCTGTGCGTCCCGCCACCGCCGGCGCCCTTCGCCATTGGCTCCTGAAACCCATAGGCTTCAATGTTAACCAATGCAACTTTGCGCCGCGGTCTTCGCCCGCCGCCCGCCGCGGTGTGCCACGCCAGCGCATTGACCTCACATCCCATTGTCACACTTCACAGGTCAGGCAGCCGCCATTTCCAGGGCCCACATGGCTCAATTTCAACTGCGTCACACAGGCCTAGGCCTTGCATAGCCACTCAGACACGCCATTCACTGCATAGAGAATCGTATACTGTGCTAGCTGTGAGTACGTACCTGTGGGTTGCTTGACTGTGTGCTCCATGTTGTCCTTCCTAGGCACCGTCCACTGGGTTGGGCGAGGAGACGGATGAATCCTCCCGTGTACCGACCGCTGGTGGACCTGTCGACAATGGAAGAACGCCACATTATCCTGACCTACCGTCTTAACCGTGCCACTATCCATGAACTGTGTGCCCAGCTGGAGCCCGACCTGATGTCCCCCATCCGCCAACCCACAGGGATTCCCCCTCTGGTGCAGGTCATGTCAGTACTCCATTTCTTGGCAAGTGGGTCATTTCAGACAACCGTGGGAATTGCTTCTGGGATGTCTCAGCCCATGTTTTCGAAGGTGTTATCCAGAGTGTTGTCTGCCCTGATGAAATCCGTGAGGAGCTACATCATTTTCCCTGAGGTGGGCGAATTGGCTACAGTGAAGGGTGATTTCTACACCCTTGGACATATTCCCAACGTAATTGGTGCCATTGATGGGACCCATGTGGCTTTGGTTCCCCCAAGAGACAGGGAGCAGGTGTACAGGAACAGAAAAAATTACCATTCAATGAACATCCAGGTGGTGTGTTTGGCTGACCAGTACATCTCGCATGTAAATGCCAAATTCCCAGGGTCAGTGCATGACGCCTACATCCTAAGGAATAGCAGCATCCCTTACGTGATGGAACAGCTACAGAGACACCGTGTATGGCTAGTGGGGGACTCTGGGTACCCCAACCTGTCGTGGCTACTGACCCCAGTAAGGAATCCCCGGACCAAGGCAGAGGAACGGTACAATGAGGCCCATGGGCGTACTAGGAGGGTGATCGAACGCACCTTTGGCCTCCTAAAGGCCAGGTTTAGGTGCCTGCATATGACAGGTGGATCCCTAATGTACTCACCTAAGAAGGTGTGTCACATCATCGTGGCCTGCTGCATGCTTCACAACCTGGCTTTGCGCCGCCAGGTGCCTTTCCTGCAGGAGGATGGTCGAGACGGTGGTGTTGTGGCAGCGGTGGAACCTGAGGAGAGTGACGAGGAGGAAGACGACGGGGCTGAAACAGACAACAGGGACAGAATCATTGAACAGTACTTCCAATAGGACACAGGTAACATTTCAAAGATAATTTAGTAAATGTTAACTACTCTCCAGCATCTCTGCTGCCTGTCTATTTGCCCCAGTGTATGATGACTGAGTTTTGGCTTTTCCCTCCCTATTTCAGATCTGGGGTCCCCACTACGAGTCCTGTGCTTCGTTTCCCCATGGACTACAGCTTTGTGGCAGCTGTTTGTTGACTTCACCATGTACAAGGACATATTTGCACTGTCATGTCAATTACAATCTATTGAAATCACAGCCAGACTCCAGATATTTTGGTGCAAAATAGGTGTTTATTGAAGTGCTCAAAATGGGATGGGTGGTTTCAAGTGGGTGGGGGCTATGGTGAAGGAATGTCCATGGCAGAGTCCAGAGTAACAGTCACACAGGTGCATTGTCCAGAGGCCTGTGGAGAGATGGAGCATGGGCAGTTCAAGGATGGACAGGGTGACAATGTGGGACAGTGGGATGACATCAGGTGGTATCCATTGCTGGCGGGGGTCTTGACATCCTACTCTGTCTTCTTGCGAGATCTCAGGGCCCTCTTGCGGGGTGGTTCTTCTCCTGCAGGAGGTGGGGGTCTGGTGGGCTGCTGCTGTGTGGGGGCCTCCTGTCCACTAGCGCCGGCGGAGGTGGTTGGCTGTTCTTGGTCCAGGCTAGTGGCAGGGGCCCTTGGGTGTTGTTCAGTGTCCGCCCTGGTGTTTACGAGGTCCTGCAGCAGCCCTACCATGGTAACCAGGGTGGTGTTGATGGCTCTGATGTCCTCCCTGTACCCCCCGATAGTGTTCCTCCTGCAGTGCCTGGATCTCCTGGAACCGGGCCAGTACCGTCGCCATCGTCTCCTGGGAGCGGTTGTATGCTCCCATGATGGTGGTGAGGACCTCATGGAGAGTGGGTTCCCTGGGCCTCTCCTCCCCCCCCTGTCGCACAGCTGCCCTCCGAGTTCCCCTGTTTCCCTGGGCCTCTGCCCCCTGGCCGGTGTGCCCACTACCACTGCCCCCAGGTCCCTGTTGTTGTTGGGGTGGTGGGTTATCCTGGGTGCCCTGTAGTGGTAGACACACCGCAGATTGACGCGCCCTGGAGACAGAGGCATGGGCCCGCTGGGTGGGAGCTGTGCTGGTGTTCCCAGAGGGGTTAGGGTCTGTAGTGGCCTGGGCCTGTGTGAGGGGAACCGACTGTCCAGAGGTCCCCGATGGTCCGGGCTGGTCATCGGTGTCCAGGTCGACAGAGCTGCTGTCATCGCTGACGGCCTCTTGGGTGGGGGGTGTGGAGAATTCTGGCCCCTCCGCCGCGGTGTGTTGACGGTCGGGTCCTGCAGGGGTATAGAGGTATGGTTATAGTTTCAATGAGTGGCATATGGGTGTATCTGTGGGTTCTCGTGTCCCCAAGTGCTGGCATTCGTGTGAGGGGGCTTTGGTGAGGGTGGCTTGTGGGGGGGATGTGTATATGCATTGGGCATGCTTTGGTGATGGGTGTCCATGCTTAGTGGACGCATGCAGGCCTAGGTTTTGGGATATGTGGGTTGTGATGGTGAGACATTGGCGGGGAATAGGTGTGCTGGGGGTGGGGGTGAGGATGGTGGTGGGGGTGAGGATGGTGGTGGGGGTGAGGGTGGGGGTGAGGATGGGGGTGGGGGTGAGGGTGGGGTTTGAGGATGGGGGTGAGGGTTGGGGTCTGATTTGGCATGCAGGTGGGGGGGAAGCAGTATTGAAGCTTCAACTTACCAGTATCCATTCCTCCGCCGACTCCTGCGAGGCCGTCAGGATGCAGGATGTTCAAGACTTCCTCCTCCCATGATGTGAATTGTGGGGGTTGAGTTGGGGGTCCTCCGCCAGTCTTCTGCACGGCGATGTTGTGCCTGGATACCATGGAACGCACCTTTCCCCGTAGGTCGTTCCATCGCTTCCTGATGTCTTCCCGATTTCTGGGGTGCTGTCCCACTGCGTTCACCCTGTCGACAATCCTCTGCCATAGCTCCGTCCTCCGGGCAATGCTGGTGTATTGTATCTGTGTGCCGAACAGCTGGGGCTCTACCCGAACGATTTCCTCCACCATAACCCTGAGTTCTTCGTCTGTGAAGCGGGGTTGTCTTTGGGGTGCCATGGGGTCGTGTGTATGATGTGTGGGGTGGAGTATGTGTATTTAAGTGAGTTGAGTGTGGTGGTGTGTATTGTTTTGTGTGTGGATAGTGTGTGGGTGATGGTGTTGAGTGGCTGTGGCTGTTATTTTTTGGATGCTGGTGTCTCGCTCTTGCCTTCTTTATGAATTTTTTCACGTAGGGGTTTGTGGGTGATGTGGGTGTGTGTTTTATATTGTATTGTGTGTGTGGGAGTGGTGTGTGTATGTGTATCAGGTGTGTGGGATTCAAATCGTCCAATGTGGCTGAGTTTTGTTCGTTTGTGTGTATTCTGACCGCGGCGGTGTGTCCCGCCAATGGAATACCGCGTTTGAATGACCGCCGCGTGGATTCGTGGGTCGTAATGGCATGGGCGTATTTCTGTTGGCGTGACGGTGGAGATTTGGTCACCTCCACCTTTCCGCCGACCGCTGGTCTGGCGGTCTGTTGTGGCGGCCGGATTTTCGGAGGTTTGCCTTCTGCGGGTCAGAATGACCGTCGCGGGTTTCCGCGACCGCGGCGGGATTATGGAGGATTTCTGACCGGCGGTAGGCGCCTTTTACCGCCGAGGTCAGAATGACCCCCTAAGTCTGCTGAGTTGCAGATAGAAGAGATCTTTAATACTTACTTAACTTCTGCTGCATGTGCTAAAGCAGGGAGTTGACAAGTGAATCAACAACACTAGTACACCCTTGTAGTGACTATATTACTAATTTTCAATAAGCAAGCAATAGGACTTACCACCGCCTGCCACTGCCGCTGCAGAGACTCCCCCATCAACTGCTTCCTCAGCCATGTGTGTGCTGGCACTGTCACTGCGGGCCCCGGCACTGGTGGTCAGTGCACCTAGAAAAAAAATTACACATTTTAGACACCACATACGCCTCCACCTATTGTATTTTTGTAATAGCAAAATACAATCACAATACATCAGTATATTTTGGTTACAGACTTCTCTTGTATCAATTTATCAGGTGGGCATTTTGTTGGTTAACAATTTTTTAAACGCCAGGTTAAAAAAAGAATGGTAATGGAGGCAGAAATAACTATTGATGAATCTGACTTTTTCAAGAGAAATAAAAGGGTGCATGAACTGGTCAATGAAGGACATATAGGGCCTGATTACAACTTTGGAGGACGGTGTTAAACCGTCCCAAAAGTGGCGGATATACCACCTACCGTATTACGAGTCCATTATATCCTATGGAACTCGTAATACGGTAGGTGGTATATCCGTCACTTTTGGGACGGTTTAACACCGTCCTCCAAAGTTGTAATCAGGCCCTAAGGCCCTCATTACAACCCTGGCTGTCGGTGTTAAAGCGGTGGTAACAACGCCAACAGGCCGGCAGTAAAAAAAATTGACTCATGACCATGGCGGAAACCGCTAACACATACAGCCACTTTAACACTCCAACTGCCACGGCGGTAGCAACAAACACCGTGGCTGTAACCGCCAACAGCCAGGCAGAAGACAATGTACAGCCCACTCTATTACAACCCACCCATCCACCAGCTTTTCCGGGGTGGTATCAATGCCATCAAAAGCACTGCGGAAACAGATCTCAGAAGGGGAAACGACTCACCTCTCGACACTTAAGGAAGAACCAGGATGCCATGGAGCCCGAGCTGCAGGTTTTTCCCATGTGGTGTATCTTCTCATACACCAGGAGCATGAACGCCGGCGACGACGACCACGGTGAGCATTGCACCTAGCACACAAGGGAGGGGGGGGTAAAAGAGAGTGACACACACACTCACTCGCAACACACAACACCCCCACCCTCACTCACAACACCATACACACAAAGACATGCAACATTACATATACACCCCATAACCCTCAGGAATAACGCAAGGACAAAAGGAATGGAGTCAAATGAGTGTAATAATAATAATACTTAGAAATACGTTCATAAAGCAAAAACAGAATGTATAATATATATAATATATACAAAAGGCAGAACAATGCCCACTCAAAAATTGTCCATGGCCGACTGGGCCAAAACACATAGGCCAAGCCCACACTTAACTCCTGACTCAATATGGAGAGAACCCTGCATGGGCATCAAGTTGAAACCACACAGGCACCTCAGGGGGACGTGGAATGGGGGCACCTGAGCCGGAAGATGGTACAACGCCACTGCTCCTGGAGGGGGCCCCATGCCCACTGGTTGGTCCTGGGGAGTGCAAGGCTACATTCTCTCAAGTGGGTGGTTTGCCCACTGCTTGGTCCTGGGGAGAGCAAAGCCACAGTCTCTCAAGTGGGTGGTTTGCCCACTGCTTGGTCGTGGGGAGTGCAAAGTCACAGTCTCTCTAGCGAATGCCTTCTTCCACTGGTTCTGGAGGGGGCATTGTGCCCAGTGTGCTTCATCCTGCCAAGGAGGGACTGAGTGGATGCCTTCTTCCACTGGTTCAGGAGGGGACCTTGTGCCCAGTGTGCTTCATCCTGGCAAGGAGGGGCTGAGTGGATGCCTTCTTCCACTGGTTCTGGAGGGGGCCTTGTGTCCAGTGTGCTTAATCCGGGCAAGAAGGGGCTGAGTGGATGCCTTCTTCGACTGGTTCTGGAGGGGGCATTGCGTCCTGTGATGCAGATGTTTTGAAGTGCAATGTCACAGTCTCTCATCTGGGTGTCACAACGGCAGCTTTTGCAAGGGCCAGGATGCGCTGCAGCCCATGAAGTCACCACTACACACTGCTCTCTGGTGGTGATGGCTGATCAGTGAATCGCAGTTGAGCTGCAGGTGGTGGTGCTGGCAGTGGTGGTGGTAGCCTCCTGGCCTGGGACAGCTGCCCACTGGGGCTGCTGCTGCTGGCAGTGGTGCTGATTGCGGAGTTGCAGGTGGCGGTGCTGGCCGC
Source organism: Pleurodeles waltl (assembly GCF_031143425.1). Classification (NCBI taxonomy): domain Eukaryota; kingdom Metazoa; phylum Chordata; class Amphibia; order Caudata; family Salamandridae; genus Pleurodeles; species Pleurodeles waltl. Next base: position 628,608,511 of record NC_090443.1, on the reverse strand, counting down.
AGTGCAGGTAGTGGTGCTGGCCGCAGTGCAGGTGGAGGTGCTGGCCGCGGTGCAGGTGGCGATACTGGTGGTTGTGGTGGTAGCCTCCAGGCCTTCACCTGCAGCCTCAGACGGCTGCCCAGTGGGGCTGCTGTTGCTGGCAGTGGTGCTGCTTACGGTGGTGCAGGTGGTGGCGCTGGCCGTGGTGCAGGTGGCGATACTGGCGGTTGTGGTGACAGCCTCCAGGCCTTCACCTGCAGCCTTGGATGGTTGTCCACTGGGGCTGCTGCTGCTGGCAGTGGTGCTGCTTGTGACGGTGCAGGTGGGGGTGCTGGCCACGGTGCAGGTGGCAATACTGGCGATTGTGGTGGTAGCCTCCAGGCCAACACCTGCAGCCTCAGATGGCTGAAGTGTCATGGCTGGTGTTCTGTGCTCCTTCCTGCCCTTGGCAGATGGTGGTGCCTCCTTGCTTCTGCCAGTTGGAGTCTTTGACTTGGCCTTGCTGGCTGGTTGTGCCTCCTTCCCCTTGCTGGATGCTGTCCCCATCTTTCCCTTGCCAGGTGTCGGAACCTTCTTGGCCTTGGCAGCTGCTGGTGGCACACTGGCAGAGCTGACAGGTGCCTCCTTGGAGCCTCTCACAGCTGCAGAAACCACAGGGGAAGTGGACTGGGTGGCTGAGGTGCTAGGCTGGGTTCTAGCAATCCTGGCCTGAGGTGAAGGACGGGGGGAGGGGTATGGAAGAGGTCAATGTTGGTGAGGAAAAGCTTCTTAGGGACACTGGGGCGGGAAGAGGGTAAAGGTTTGGGAGTGGATGAAGAGGGAGTGGTTGTAGGAGGTGTCAGTGTGCTGTGTTTGGGTGCAGGTGCATGAGCTGGATGCTGTTGTGAGGTGGATGGCTGTTGGGTGGGTATGCGCTTGCGTTTCTACACTTTGGAGGAGGGGTCACAGACACAGTGGGAGAGTACACAGGGGACGTGTGCATGGATGTGAGGGTGGTGACTGCCAGTGAGGGGCGTGTAGTGATAGGCGTGCTGGTGATGGAGGTAGTGGATGAGGATGTAGTGCATGCAGGTGTGAGTGGAGACGCTACTGGGAGGGAGGTGGAGGACAAGGAGGAGGGAGACACAGTGGAGGCAGTGGATGTTGGTGTGTCTGCATGGGGATGGTGCTTCTGTAAGTGTCTGTGAGATGAAGTGTGGTGCTTGTGTTTGCCTGAGCCACTTCTGTGGGTCAATTTCGGTGCATGCTGTTCTGAAGGTGTGCTTTGGATAGGATGGGGTTGAGGGGATTGGGACTGGGTAGAGGAAGTTGGAGGGGGGAGGCTGGAGACAGGGACAATGGCTGCCATCAGTGCGGAGGCCGGAGCCTGGAATGCTCTCTGTTGGGCCGACACGCCAGAGTGATTGCCCTCCAGGTATGCATTTGTTTACTGCAAATGCCTTTCGACACCCTGGATGGCATTCAGTATGGTTGACTGCCCAATAGTGAGGGATCTCAGGAGGTCAATACCCTCCTCACTGAGGGCAGCAGGGCTGACTGGGGCAGGGCCTGAGGTGCCTGGGGCAAAAGAGATGCCCACCCTCCTGGGTGAGCGGGCACAGGAAATGCTGAGGGGCTGCTGGGAGGGCGGTGATGGTATGGGGGCGGCTGTAACTGTTGTTGGGGTGGGCAGACAGGTGTCCGCCACCACCAGAGAGCTTCCATCGGAGGAGGAGTGGCTGTCGGTCGTGTCCCCTCCTGTCTCTATTGTGGTGCTCGCCTCGCCCTCCGTCCCAATGGTGTCCTCATCGTCGGTGGATTCGGCCTCCAGGCCCATGTGGGATGCAGCTCCATCCGTCGCTGGTGCCTCTGCTCCTCCGCCAGATGATGCTAATGCACACAAGGACAGGGTGACAAAACAAAAAGGGGGGGAAAGACAGAGGATACACTTGGTCAACGCCAGCAACAACACTACTGCGCACACAACACCCAGGGCTCACCCCGATGCACTAGGCCATGCACTACCAGTTACAAAGCTAGTCACCAGCCCATGGGGTATATTGCTTAACGACATTTGCTGCACACCTGAAACCACCCTGCCTAGTAGTAGATGCCCATTAACACTATTGGGGTTGGAGTGCTTCCAAGCCTGCCCATCAATGGACCTGTCCTGCCAGTTCGTCCTGGCCATGGGGTCCCCACAGCCCACATCCCCCACCCAAGTAAAACCTTAACGCGTGCAAAGTCATGATTCTGAATCTGTACTCACCCCCTTGAGGCTTCTGTGATGCCTTCAAGCACCCATCTAACTCCACCCCTTCCTCGTTGGGAGGCCAGCCCCAGCTGGGCCTCCGCCATCTTCCTTGCCCAGCGGTGCAGGTCCTCCCACCATTTGCGGCAGTGGGTGCTCCGCCTGTCAAAGACCCCCAGGGTCCACACCTCCTTGGCGATCACACGCCAAATACCCTTTTTTCTGATGGGTGCTGACCTGCAGGAAAATATGCATAGAAAAAAGGGATTAGTCATACCTTCCGGACTGATACACTCAAGGCCCACAATATCCCTCTATCACCTTACGCACGACATTGACCACCATACATGCAGCACTCTGCCCAGGACCCCTCAGCCACCCCCACACGAGGCTTACACATACAGCAATCTATGCATTAATGGCCCACACATCATGCTCACAGGGTACTCACCTGTTTGTCTGGAGGACCATAGAGTAAAGTGTACTGGGGTAGGACCTCCAACTCCTCCAAAGTGAAGGTGGGGGCCCTCTTCCCAGACACTCGAGCCATTGTCGCTCCCAGACACAGGTCACAATAGCACTTGCAGTGTAGGTCCTCTCCTGTTGAAGTTCAGGTAGCAAGTGATTGAACAGATAGAAAATGGCGGTCACGTCTGTGGCGGTGCGTACTGTCACCGCCGGCGTACATCACCATTGACTCCTGGAACCCATAGGCCCCAATGATAACCAATGCGAAGTTGCTCGTCAGTCATTGACCGCAACACCGCACAACGCCAGTGGAATTTCCTTATTTCCACTCGTCTCTCCTCACAGGTCAGGCAGCTGCCATTTCAGGGGGGCACAGGCCATGGCATCTAACTGTGTCTCAGCAGACATTGGCACATCTGCTCACTGTTTTTCACCCTAGAGTTCAACCGCTGAGGATGATTAGGAGATGGAGACATCCCCCCGTGTACAGGCCCCTGGTGGACCTGGCGACAATGGAGGACAGGTACATTATCCTGACCTATAGAATTGATAGGGCCACAATCCAAGAACTGTGTGCCCAATTGGAGCCAGACCTGATTTCAGCTATCTGCCAGCACGCAGGTTTCCCCCCTCTAGTGCAGGTACTGTCAGTGCTCCATTTCCTGGCAAATGGTTCTTTCCAAGCAATAGTGGCCATGGCATCAGGGATGTCTCAGCCAATGCTCTCTAACGTGCTGACCAGAGTGTTGTCTGCCCCGCTGAAACACATGCGCAGCTATATCGTACTCCCCCAGCTGGAGGATTTGGCCACGGTGAAGGCTAACTTTTATGCCCTGGGACATATCCCCAACATCATTGGTGCCATTGATGGTACACATATAGCATTTGTCCCCCACCGGAGAAATGAACAAGTGTTCAAGAATAGAAAAAGCTTTCACTCTTTGAAGGTGCAGATGGTGTGTTTGGCGGACCAGTACATCTCCCATGTGAATTCCAAGTATCCTGGCTCTGTGCATGATGCCTTTATCTTGAGGAATAGCAGCATTCCATATGTGATGTCTCAACTCCAGAGGCACCGGGTGTGGCTAATAGGTGAGCCCATGGTCCCCACCCAGATGATGTAGGTATATGGGTGTGGGTTTGGCCCTAAGGGTTAGTGTGTGGCTAACAGGTATCCTTCAATATTTACAGGTGAGTCTGGTTACCCCAACCTCTCATGGCTATTGACCTCAGTGCGGAATGCCAGGACAAGGGCAGAGGAAGGTTACAATGAGGCACATGGGCGAAAAAGAAGGATACTTGAGAGAACCTTTGGCCTCCTGAAGGCCAGATTCTGGTGCCTCCATCTGACAGGTGGATCCCTGTACTACTCACCCAAGAATGTGTGCCAGATCATCATTGCAAGTTGCATGTTGCAAATCATGGCCTTGAGACACCAGGTGCCTTTTCTGCAGGAGGATGAGCCTGGAGATTGTCTTGTGGCAGCGGTGGAGCCTGTGGACAGTGACGAAGAGGAGGCAGAGGAAGAAGATGTGGACAACAGAAGTACACTCATTAAACAGTACTTCCAGTGACACACAGGTAAGACACTGTAACTTCACCTTCCATTGCAGTTTTGTGTTTGACCTTGAACATGGCAACCTGATTTCCCTATGTCTATGGCCACTTAATGTCCCCTTTGTCATCTCTAAATTCAGATGTCTGTGCCCCACTCTGGCTCCTGGTGTGTTTACTGCTGCCCACTACAGGTTTTACCTATCAGGGTAGAGCCACAGCTATTCGGATCACAGGTGCAGCAGACGTCCATTGCAAGGAAGATGGAGCTATAGCGGAGAGTCGTGGACAGGGTCAACGCCGTGAGACAGCACCCCAGAATAAGGGATGACATCAGGAAGAGATGGAACGACCTACGGGGGAAGGTGTGTTCCGTGGTTGCAAGACACCAGGTAGCCGTACAGAGGACTGGCGGTGGACATCCACCTCCTCCCCACAACTAACAACATGGGTGGAGCAAGTCTTGGCAATAATGCATGCTGAGGGCCTCACAGGAGTAGCAGGAGGACTGGACTCTGGTAAATCAAATCTTTACTACCATATTCCCCAACCTACCTGCATGCCATCACTAACTCCTACCCCTACCCTCACCCCCATCACTCCAACACCTCACATATACCCCTCTATCATAATCCACCCATCCCAATACCAAGCCCTGCATGCAACACCTATGCATGGACACCCATCACAGACCTGCATGGACACCCATCACTACCTGCATGCCATCACTAACTCCTACCCCTACCCTCACCCCCATCACTCCAACACCTCACATATACCCCTCTATCATAATCCACCCATCCCAATACCAAGCCCTGCATGCAACACCTATGCATGGACACCCATCACAGACCTGCATGGACACCCATCACTAAAGCATGCCCATTAGAGAGAATCACCTAGCCCACAAAATCACCACGCACACAAGGCAAAGCTGACAGGCCAATCGCAACCATACAGGGAAACATACCGATGCAGAAGATGGCACACACAGGTACAATAACACTCCACTTACATCCCCACAGGACCTCCACTCAACGTCATTGAGAGGAGGTGCCACCAACATCCAGTCCCCCCACAGAAGAGGCCCACAGTGATGACAGCAGCTCTGCATGCCTGGATCACCATCAGGGACCCCTGGACAGTCTGGTACCCTGCCACAGTCCCTCCCCCCTCAGGAAACACCAGCACAGCACCCACCCAGCAGGCCCATACCACTGTCCCCAGGACACGTCAATCAGCAGTGTGTCCATCACTACAGGGACCCCAGGCAACCCCACAAACCCAAGACAATAAGGGTCTTGTGGTCAGTGGCAGTGGGCACACGGTTCAGGGGACAGAGGCACAGGACAACAGGGAAGCTGGGAGGACTGCTGTGCAACAGGGGGAGGACAGGCCCAGGGAACCCACTCTCCACAAGGCACTTGCAGGGATGCTGGGAGCATACCACCATTCCCAGGAGACCTTGGGCCAGATACTGGCCAAGTTGCAGGAGACCCAGCGGCTGCTGGAGGGACAGTACCTGGGGATCCGGGAGGACCTCAAACACATCCACACCATCCTGGTCACCATTGCAGGGGTCCTGGCTGACATGCCCAAGACCATGAGGGAGGCAGTGGCACACCAATGGGCCCCTGACACTAGCCACACGGAAGAACAGCCCTCCACCTCCGCCGGCGATAGTGGACAGGAGGCCCTGCCACTGGAACAACAGGCCACCAGCACCCCACCCCCGCAGAAGGAGAACCACCCTGCAAACGGTCCCTGAGATCCAGGCAGAAGCCAGAGAACATTGCCAAGACCCCTGCCAGGAAATAAGAATCTACTGATTGTCACCCTTGTGTCCCACTCTGTTACCCTGTCCACCTTGAATTGCCATTGCTCCACTTCCTATGCCCCATTGGACAATGCACCTGTGAAAAAAAGAGACTGGACTCTAACTGGACATTACTCCACCATCACCATCACAGACTTGAGAGGCTGTGGCTTTGTACTCCCCAGGACCAAGCAGTGGGCAAACACCCGCTTGACAGACTGTGGATTTGCACTCCCAGGACCAAACAGTGGGCATGGAGCCCCCTCCAGGAACAGTGGCGTTGGATCCTTCCTCTTCCTGGCAGGGGTTGAGGGCTTCTTCCCCTTCATGGCAGGATGCACGGGCTTCTTAGCCTTCCTGGCAGGAGTCAAGGGCTTCTTCCTCTTCATGGCAGGAGGTATGGGATCCTTAACCTTCCTGGCTGGTGGAATGGGATCCTTCCCTGACTTGCCACCACAACCAGCTAGTACCACCACGGTCTGCGTGGACTGTTTGGCTTAGGTGCTTGGCTGGATTGTTGGGACCCTGCTCTTACGGGCAGGATGGGGGGAGAGTGAGGGAAGATGTCAAGTTGGGGAAGGAAAAGCTTCTTAGGGATGGTGGGGTCGGATGAGGATGGAGGGATTGGAATGGAGGTTGGGGGACTGGTTGTTGGAGGTGTATGCCTGCTGGACTTGGGTGCAGGTGCATGGGCAGTGTGCTGATGTGAGGTGGATGCTGTTGGGTGTGTGAGTGTTTGTGTTTCTGTCCTTTAGGAAGGGGGGACAGACAGGGTGGGAGAGGACACAGGCAACGCATGCATGGATGTTGTGCTGCTTGGTGTTGTAATGCTGGTGGTGGATGTTGATGCAGTGCATGCAGGTATGAGTGTGGATGTGACTGTGAGGGAGGTGGAGGAGGAGGAGGAGGGGGAGACAGTGGAGGCAGTGGATGTGGTTGTGTCTGCAACTGCCTGTTGTTTGCGTTAGTGCTTATGGGATGAAGTTTGGTGCCTGCGTTTGACTGTGCCACTCTTGTGTGTTGTCTTGTATGCATGCTCGTCTTAATGTGTGCATGGGATGGGTTAGGGTTGAGTAGACTGGGACTGGGAAGTGGTAGTTTTGAGGGGGTACGGTAGGAACAGGGACAATGGCTGCCATCAGAGAGGAGGCCAGAGCCTGAACCGATCTCTGTTGGGCCGCCAATCCACCTTGGATGCCCTCCAGGAATGCATTGCATTGCTGCATCTGGGATGCCAGCCCCTGGATGGCATTCACAATGGTTGACTGCCCTACAGAGATGGATCTCAGGAAGTCAATAGCCTCCTCACTCAGGGCTCACTGGGGCATGGCCTGAGGAGCCTGGGGCAAAGGAGATGCCAACCGTCCTGGTTGAGCAGCCACGGGCAACTCAATGAGGGTCTACTGGGAGGGTGGTGCTGGTACGGGGGTGGTAGGTGTACCTGTAGCTGAGGTGGTCACAGAGATGTCCGCCACCACCAGGTATCTTCCATCGTAGGAGGTATCTGAATCTGTATTGTCGCCTCCTGTCTCCGCCATGGTGCTCCCCTCACCCTCCGTTCCATTGGTTCCCTCGGCGTTGGTGGACTTTACCTCCAGAGTCCTGTGGGATGCAGTCGCCTCTGTTGCGGTGCCCCTGCTCCTCTACCAGGTGATGCTAATGCACACATGGACAGGATGACAGAAGAAAAAAGGGGGGGAGAGAGAGAAAGGAAACACTGTACCAACACCACAGTTGGCATACACAGCACCATCACACACAGGGATCAGGATAGAGCACTATGTATTGCACTGCCAATGATTTGGCTAGATGCCATGGCAAAATGAGGGCCACACACAGCCAACCACATCCCTGCTGATATCCGCAAAGCCCTGACTGACATGGAAAAATCACAAGGTAGGTTACCTACATTTGCCATACACCAATTTGCCATGAGCTGGATCACGTTGCAATGTCTGGCCTGGCATTAAGGGACACCCACTAACTCACACCCACCACACGGATCCCATGCCACCTGCCAATTATTGTAGTAATGCCCACTGTACTCACCCCCTTGTGGCTGCTGTGATGCCCTCAAGCACACATCCAGCTCTGGGTAGGCCACCGGCAGTATGCGGGCCATCATGGGGGGGTCAGGTTCTGACTGGCACCCCTTCCTCGTTGGGAGGCCATCCCCAGCTTTGCCTCCGCAGTCTACCGTGCCCAGCATCTCAGGTATCAACAGTGGGTGCTCCACCTGACATAGACCCCCAGGTTCTGCACATCCTTGGTGATGGCACACCATAATCCCTTCTTTTGTTGGGCGTTGATCTGCAGAGGTAATACAGACAGGAGGACACCATTCCACATACAATCCAGCCTGTCACACGTATGGCCCACCAGTCCCGTTTCCAACTCCATTGACAAACACATTGCCCGGTGCACACCATGTACAACACCACAAGACATCCCCCAATGATACGATGCTTGCACACACATCTCCATTTATCCTCCCCACATGCATTGTTTCCAAGGTGTACACACCTGTTGGTCTGGAGGCCCATACAGCAGTCCGTACTATGGTAGGATCCCATCCACCAATTGCTCCAACTCCTCCGCAGCAAAGGCAGGGGCACCTTCTCCGGTCACACAGGCCATGATAGGTTCCAGAGACAGGTCACACCAGCACATGCAGCGTAGGTGTTCTCCTGTTGAAGATCAGGAAACAAGTGAGGAATCAGATAGAAAATGGTGATCCTTACTGGCCACTGTACTCCATAGAGCCCCATATTATCCAATGAGGAATTGCACAGAGGTGCAAAACCGCCTTCTGCCACAACGCCCAGAGTCAGAGGAGTTACTTCACTTCCTCCTGTCCCTACATACAGGACAGTCGGTCGGCATTTCATGGTGGCAGACAACGGTCATATAAACTTTAACTGCATCACAGGTTAGATTAGCACATGCATCGCCATTCCCACCATCCCATCACATAAATGCACCATGTACACTGAGGTTGTGGTTCCATTGTTCAATTTGTGACAGCCTACTCACCCTTGTGTCCCTTAGATACCTACTGCTGTAGATGAATAGGAGGAGGAGACAAAGCCCTGTGTACAGAACCCTTGTGTACTTGGCTACGCTGAAGGACATGCAAATTATACTCACCTATAGAGTGGACAGGGGCACAATCACAGAGCTGTGTGCCCAATTGGAGAATGACCTGATATCTGCTATCCGTCATCCGACTGGGATTCCCCCTCTTGTGCAAGTGCTATCAGTGCTCCATTTCCTGGCAACTGGTTCCTTCCAAGTGACAGTGGGCTTGGAAGCAGGAATGTCACAGCCAATGTTTTGAATCGTGCTGGCAAGAGTTTTGTCTGCCTTGGTGAAACACATGTGCAGCTACATAGCTTTCCACCAGGTGGAAGATCTTGCGCACTGTGAAGGCCAGATTCTATGGAATGGGACATATACCCAATATTGTTGGGGCCGTTAACGGAACACATATTGCGTTAGTCCCCCCCCCCAAGAATGAACAGGTGTTCTGGAATCTGAAGAGTTTCCAATCAGTAAATGTGCAAATGGTGTGCCTGGTGGACCAGTACTTCTCCCACTGCTAAGTATCCTGGGTCGATGCATGACACCTTTGTCCTGAGGGATAGCAGCATCCCAAATGTGATGGCCCAACTACAGAGGCACAGGGTGTGGCTAGTAGGTGAGCCATGGTCCCCACCCACTGCATGTTAGTGCATGCCTTCAGGTGTCATCCCCATAGCTTTGTGTGAGGCTAAATGTTTGTCCCTCAATACTTGCAAGTGACCATGGCTACCCAAGCCCATTGTGGCTGCTGACCCCTGTAAGAAATACCAAGACAGGGGCTGAGGAACGTTCTAATGAGGCATATGGGTGAACCAGAATGATCAATGAGAGGACCTTCGGCCTCCTGAAGGCCAGGTTCAGGTGCTTCCATCTGACAGGTGGATTCCTGTGCTACTCACCCGGGAAGGTCTGCCAGATAGAAGTGACATGCTGCATGTTGCACAACCTGGCCCTCAGATGGCATGTACCTTTTCTGCAGGAGGAGAAGACATGAGATGCCCCTGTGGCAGCAGTGGACCCTAAGGCAGAGGATGAGGATGAGGATGAGGAAAACCGAACATCAGTTATACGGCAATACTTCCAATGACACACAGTTGAGACAGTGCAACTGCCATTCCTCTGTCTATTGATGTTTTGTGAGTGGCTGTAGCATGATGGCATTAACATCCATTGCATCTCAACCTACTGTCACCTATGGCTTGTCATTTTACAGATGTTGGTGAGATAACAACTATGTACTGATGTGATGCCTACAGACAGCTACAGGTCATTATTTCTATGCCCTCACAGTGTTCAGATCATGCCTACTAGATGTGACTGTTTCCATAAATGCACATTCTCAACACATAAAATACTAGTAGTCAAGTTGTGTTCAAGGGTGTTTATTGTAGTGCTATGAAATTGAGGGAAAAGTGCAATGGAATGGGGTGATTGTAGAGGAAAGTCCAGGGTATTGTTCCATTGTTTGTTGCACAGGTCCAGTGTCCCAGGGGCCATAGGAAGGGCAGCAAAGGCAGTTCAAAGTGGACAATGTGGCAGTGTGGGACACAAGGGGGGCAATCAGGAGAGTCTCATTTCCTGGCAGTGGTCTTGGCAAGTGTCTCTGGCTTCTGTCTGGGTTGCAGGGAATGTTTGCGGGGTGGTTCACCTTCTGCGGGGGAGGGGTGCTGCTGGCCTGTGAGTCCTGTGTGTAGGAGGCTGGCATGGCTTATAGTGGGTACCTGATGGTACTTACACCTTGTGCCAGGTCCCGTTATCCCTTATTAGTAGATTAGTAGTGTTCTAGCAGCTTCGGCTGATAGAGGTAGTAATAGTAGAGCCGCTTAGGCTGAACTAGGAGACATGCAAAGCTCCTACTATACCACTTATATCATATAGCACTATGGCCCTCATTCTGACCTTGGCGGGCGGCGGAGGCCGCCCGCCAAAGTCCCGCCGTCAGGTTACCGTTCCGCGGTCGAAAGACCGCAGCGGTAATTCTGACTTTCCAGCTGGGCTGGCGGGCGGTCGCCTTCAGACCGCCAGCCAGCCCAGCGGGAAAGAGGCTTCCACGATGAAGCCGGCTCGGAATCGAGCCGGCGGAGTGGAAGCTGTGCGACGGGTGCAGTTGCACCCGTCGCGTATTTCACTGTCTGCGCAGCAGACAGTGAAATACATGTAGGGGCCCTCTTACGGGGGCCCCTGCAATGCCCATGCCAGTGGCATGGGCACTGCAGGGGCCCCCAGGGGCCCCGCGACCCCCCCTACAGCCATCCGGATCTCGGCGGTCCGACCGCCGGGATCTGGATGGCGGTAGGGGGGGTCGGAATCCCCGCAGCGGTGCAGCAAGCTGCGCCGCCGCGGAGGATTCAATGGGGCCGCGGTACACTGGCGGGACCCCGCCAGTGGTGCCGGTCCGACCGCGGCTTTACCGCCGCGGTCGGAATCCCCATTGGAGCACCGCCGGCCTGTCGGCGGTGCTCCCGCGGTCCTCCGCCCTGGCGGTCAAAGACCGCCAGGGTCAGAATGACCACCTATATCATAAGAAACACAATACTCAGAGTTACTAAAAATAAAGGTACTTTTTTCTCGTGACAATGGGCCAGATGTAGGAAGCCTTTTGCATGTTGCAAACTGCGAAAAACGCAGTTTTCGACATGCAAAAGGCCTAACGCGATGCACATCCTCAAATTGCGAGTCCGTACCGAATCGCAATTTGAGGATGCGACTCGCAAATAGGAAGGGGTGTTCCCTTCCTATTTGCGACCGCATCGCCATGCTGACTTGCTTTGTGACCGTGAATGCGTCGCAAACCAACTCGCAGTTACAACCCACTTGAAGGGGGTGGTAACTTATTCGCAAAAGGGAAGGGGTCCCCATGGGACCCCTTCCCCTTTGTCAATGACGAAAAAAAATAATTTCAGAGCAGGCAGTGGTCCATAGGACCACTGCCTACTCTGAAAAAACCGAAACCAAATGGTTTCGGAAGTTTTTCTTTTTGTAACTCGTTTTCCTTTAAGGAAAACGGGCTGCAAAAAGAAAAAAAAAACTGCTTTATTAAAAAAGCAGTCACAGACATGGAGGTCTGCTGTCTCCAGCAGGCCACCATCCCTGTGAGTGCATGGACTCACTATGGGGTCGCAAAATGCGACCCACCTCATTAATATTCATGAGGTGGGTCTTTGCGACCCCATAGCGAGTCGCAGAAGGTGTCTGAGACACCTTTCTGCATGCACTTTTGCGAGTTGCAATTTGCGAATCAGTATGACTCGCAAATTGCAAGTCGCAAATTTTTACTTACCTACATCTGACCCAATATGCCAAAGGTATCTCAGAGGATATACTCCCTTAGGAGGTAAGTGAAATACACAAAATATACACACACACCAAAATCAGGTAGGTAAACAGTTAGAAAAGTAGTGCAAACACTGCAGAACACAATAGAATGCAATAGGAGACAATAGGCCTAGGGGCAACACAAACCATATACTCCAAAAGTGGAATGTGAACCACAAATGGACCCCAGACCTAGTGTAGCGTGTAGAGGGTCAATGGGAGTGTAAGAAAACACTAAGGGTGTCCCAGATACCCCACCCCAAGACCCTGAAAAATAGGAGTAAAGTTACCCTACTACCCCAGAAAGACAGTAAAGTTGAGATAGGGGATTCTGCAAAGACAACAACTGACTGCAAGGTGCTGAAGATGGATTCCTGGACATGAGGACCTGCAAAGGAAGGGGACCAAGTCCAAGAGTCATGCAAGTGTCCGGGGGGGCAGGAGCCACTAAACCCCGGATGAAGGTGCAAAAGGGCTGCCTCCAGGTAGAAGAAGCTGAAGATTCTGCCAGGAACTTCTTCTTTGATCAGAAGATGTCCAACGGCGTGCTGGAGGGTGCAGAGTTGTTCCACGCAGAAAGACTGCAAACAAGCCTTGCTAGCTGCAAGAGTCGCGGTTGAAGATAATGGGTGCTGCCCAGGCCCAGGAAAGACCAGGAGGTTGCCCTTTGGAGGAGGAGACAGAGTGGGCACTCAACAACAGAGAGTGCCCATGCAGAAGCAGGCAGAACCCGCAGAAGCACTTGAACAGGCATTCAAGAAATCTGAGCATGGCAGTCATCTCAACAAAACAAAAGAGGGTCCCACAAAGCCGGTGGCCAACTCAGCGAGTTGAGCAATGCAGGACAGAGTGCTGGGGACCTGGGCTATGCTGTCCACAAAGGAATCCTTGCAAAAGTGCATAGAAGCCCTAGCAGCTGCAGATCTCGCAGTACACAGGATTACTGTCTGGCGTGGGAAGGCTAGGACTTACCTCCACCAGATTTTGACAGAAGGACCACTGGACTGTCTGGGTCAATTGGATCCAGCTCCTCTGTTCCAGGGACCATGCTCGTCAAGATGAGAGGGGACCCAGAGGACCGGTGATGCAAAAGTTTGGTGCCTGCGTTAGCAGGGGGAATATTCCGTCGACCCACGGGAGATTTCTTCTTGGCTTCCAGTTCAGGCCCTTAACATCTATTTCCAAAGGGAGAGAGTGTAACACCCTCTCTCAGAGGAAATTCTTTGTTCTGCCTTCCTGGGACTGGGCTGCCCAGACGCAAGGAGGGCAGAAACCTGTCTGAGGGTTGGCCGCAGCGGTAGCTGCAGAGAAAACCCCAGAGAGCTAGTTTGGCAGTACCCTGGGGCCATGCTGGAGCCCAGGGATGCATGGGATTTGCACCCCAATACCATGTTTGGCTTGTGGGGACAATTCCATGATCTTAGACATGTTACATGGCCATGTTTGGAGTTACTATTTTAAAGCTACATATAGGTATTTACCTATATGTAGTGCACGCGTGTAATGGTGTCCCCGCACTCACAAAGTCTGGGGAAATTGCCCTGAACAATGTGGGGGCACCTTGGGTAGTACCAGGGTGCCCTCACACTTAGTAACTTTGCACCTAACCTTCACCAAGTGAGGTTTAGACGTATAGGTGATTTATAAGTTACTTAAGTGCAGTGTACAATGGCTGTGAAATAACATGGACGTTATTTCACTCAGGCTGCATTGGCAGTCCTCTGTAAGAATTGTCTGAGCTCACTATGGGTGGCAAAAGAAATGCTGCATCCCATAGGGATCTCCTGGAACCCCAATACCCTGGGTACCTAGGCACGATATACTAGGGAATTATAAGGGTGTTCCAGTGTGCCAATCAGAATTGGTAAAAATGGTCACTAGCCTGCAATGACAATTTTAAAAGCAGAGAGAGCATAAACACTGAGATTCTGGTTAGCAGAGTCTCAGTGCTACAATTAGGCACCACACAGCGAACACATATAGGCCACAACTTATGAGCACTGGGGTCCTGGCTAGCAGGATCCCAGTGACAAAGGCAAAAACAAACTGACACACAAGTAAAAATGGGGGTAACATGCAAGGCAAGATGGTACTTTCCTACACTGTGGTGGGGCCTCCTGCCCACTAGCTGCAGCGGACATGGAGTGCTGGTCAATGGACTGGCTAGTGGTAGGGGCTTGCTGTTGTGTGGTTGCTTCCCTCATGATGTTGGCCATGTCTGCCAGCACCCCTGCTATGGAGATCAAGGTGGTGTTGATGGCCTGCAAGTCCTCCCTCATCCCCTGATACTGTTCCTCCTGCAGCTACCTGTTCTCCAGCACGGTGCACAGCAGTTCTCCCAGTGTCCCTGTTGCCCTGTGCCTCTGTCCCCTGAAAGGCGTGCCCACTGCCACTGACCCCAGGTCCCTGATTGTCTTCGGGGTGAGGTGTGGACTGGGGGTCCCTGTACAGGTGGGCTCACTGCTTATTGATGGATCCTGGGGACAGAGGTGTGGGTACGCTGGGTGGGTGCTGTGGTGTTGGATACTGATGGGGGAGGCTCTGTGGTGGACTGTAAGTGGGCTGGGGTGAACAACTGTCCAGTGGTCCCTGATGGCCCAGGTTGTTTGTCCAGATCCAGAAGTCCAGAGTTACTGTCATCACTGGGGGCCTCTTCTGTTGGGGAACTGGATAGTTGTTGCACCTCCTCTCCGCTGGGATTGGCTGGGACACCTGTTGGGATGAAAGTGATGTACTATGCTTCATGTCTGTGACATATTGTACATCCCTGCTTCCCCTCTATTGTTTCTGTTGCCCTGCCACCTTTGTTTGTGTGTGGTGATGTATTGTGGGATTGTTAGTTTCCCTATGATGTGCATGCTTTAGTCATTGGTGTCCATGCAGGGCTGGGAGGGCTGCCTATGCATTGGTATGGCATGCAGGATTTGGCATTGCGGTTAGTCATTTGTGTAGGTGCAGTGTGTGGGATGGAGTGGAGTGATGGGAGTGAGGGTGAGGGGGTGTGATGGCAGGCAGGTATAGGAGGTTATTAGTAATAAATATTGACTCACCAGTGTCCAGTCCTCCGGCTACTCCAGTGAATCCCTCAGGATGCAGTAATGCCAAGACTTGCTTCTTCCATGCTGTGAGCTGTGGGCGAGGAGGTGGGGGTCCACCGCCAGTCCTCTCTATGGTGAGCTAGTGCCTTGGTGCCACGGAACGCACCTTCCCCCGTAGGTCTTTCCACCTGTTTCTGATGTCCTCCCTTGTTCTTGGATGCTGTCTCACGGCATTCACCCTGTCCACAATTCTCTGCCATAGCTCCATCTTCCTGGCAATGGATATTTGCTATACTTGTGCTCCAAACATCTGTGGCTCCACCCTGACTATTTCTTCCACCATGACCCTTAACTTCTCATCAGTGAAACGGGGGTGCCTTAGTGGGGATATGGGTGCTGTGTGGTGTGTGTTGGTGAGAAAGTGTTTAGTAATGTGGTGGGGTGTGTGATGTGGGGTGCGTGAGGGATGTATGGGTGTATGTTGTGTTAGTGTCAATCTCCTGGCAGTTGTTGTTTGTAAAGGGTTGTGGGTAATGTGGGTGTGTGTTTTATGGTGCTGTGGGTCAGTGGGTGGTTGTGGTGTGTGTATGAGTGTCAGGTGTGCGTTTTTAGTATTGGCCAATGTAGTGTTGTTTTGTATGTGGGTGTCCATTCTGAGCACGGCGATATGTACCGCCAATGGTTTACCACCAATGAATGTCCACTGTGGTGGTTCGTGGGTCATGATATGGTGGCCATTGTTTTGTTTGTGTAACGGTATGGGTGTTGGTACCGACACTTTAAAACTGACCTTTGGGCTGGGGGATTTGTGTATGTGGCTGTATTATGTCGGATTGGTGTGTGCGTGTCATAATATGGTGAAAGAATATTCGCCACTGAGGCGGTATGTTGGTGGCCGTCACTGTGGCAGTAAGTGAGATTAAAGGCCAATGTCTATAATGAAGGCCTATGTGTTTACAATATCTTCAACTTTAGATAAGAGTCTCTTGCACCTATATTGAGATCTACAGGTTGGAATAGTGACAGTAAGTTGGACACTCACAAATAAATATGACATATTTAAAACTATGATGTGCTTGGTTGTCTACTTAATATGCCACAGGCTTACATAGTTGGGTATGAATTTACAAGTCCAGTTTCTTAATAAAAGTTTACACTGTTTGACATTTACCATTGATATTTCACTTTGGAATACTAATTCTTCAGGCATTGTTTTCACCATGGCAAGCTGTGTGAATGAGCTTAGACTCACACATAGGAATAGAAATGTGAGCCTTTTCTGTATGAGACCTATTTATGTTTGAAAGACTGATTTGGTCCAACAGGCCTGTACTGTAAAGTGTCAGTCAGAAAATGTATGTATGTGAAATTTCAATGTTGGTGAATAGGTATTTTTAGGCTTTGATTCTTACACTGTTTCTTTATCTTAAGTATGTAGATTTGTTTGTGTAATTATAATGTGATACCTTTCCTTCAGCACAATGAGCCCTAGGTTTGTTCTGTATTGACCTTTGTAATCAATGTGTGACAATAACTCTGATTAAGAGTGACGCAGCAAATGTAGGCAACTTGTTGCATGAATGTAATCATCTGTCACACTGATGTAGAATGTCAATGTACATTTTTGTGAAAGTGTTGGTATTTGACTTTGAATGTGCTAATGGCTGGTCTATAACTGACAGTAGCTATTTTAGTGTGACTTATGCCCTTGTAGTACATATTTGTTACATTAGTTGATACAAAAGTTTTAGTGCATTGCTATTTGATGGTCCTTTCACAGTTATGGTCCTAATAAATTGTCCAACAGATATACTGTCATGTGTGAAACAGATACTTTGGATGTGAAGATTTTACCTACAACATTTTGAAATCAAGAGAAGTAACATATATGCCCACCTTGCTACACCATTGCACACACACACACGGCACACATCTTAGAGGTTGTTCCTTTTAAGTTAGCTTCAAAACAATTGTGGTGCATGTGGTTTGTCATTTGCTGATAGTACACTGTTTCTGATTCTGCCAGTTCACACATAATGGCAGGTCACAATATCTAGCACTATGTATTTTTTCATCCTTCTATTTCAGAATCTGTGAGGTGATCACACATTGGGACACCAGTGGCTACATGCTTGGGTGACATACTAACACTACCTCACAGAAACCCAAAACAAATAGAGAGATTGGTATTCAGTCATTCATTTCAAAATAGGCAAACTATTGGTAATTTTGCTTTTCTTACCAAAGAGTAGGCCCTTCCCATAATGACCAGCCATTAGCACATTCAACGTCAACTCCCACAACACCATCAACTCAGCCAAGCACCTCCACTTCAAAATCCACATCAATGCCAAGAATACACTCAGAAGAACACTGGTCTACAGACCCCCTGGCCCCAGACCGCAGTTCTGCGACGACATCGCCGACGCCATCAGCTCCCAAGCCCTCGCCTCAATGGACTACATCCTCCTCGGTGAGCTGAAATTCCACCTAGAAAATAACAACAACATCAGCACCACCAACCTAATCGACAACCTCGCCAACTTCGGCCTCAAGCAACTCGTCACGTCACCCACCCACTCCGCAGGCCACACACTCGACCCCATCTTCTAAGCCAGCAACCACGTCTCCTTCAGCCACACCACCGAACTCAGCTGGACAGACCACCGCTGCATCCACTTCTCCTACCAGAAACCAGTCACTCACCAACACAGCACACAACCCCCTGATGCAACTGGAACAAAATATCAATTGATCAACTGTTCTCCACTCTCGCCCGGGACCAACCCCCTTGGAGCCCGAACCCCAACACAGCCACCACCAACCTGCATTGCTGGATAGAAGACTGCACCAACACCCTCGCACCGCTCCAAAAAAAAATAAACACCCCGCACAGAATCAAGACCAGCTGGTTCACCCCAGAACTACAGGAATCCAAATGGCTATGTCGCAGAATGGAAAAAACCTGGCACCTTGACCCTACCAACTCCAACCACATCGCTTTCAAGGAAGCCCCACGCAAACATCACCAACTGATCCGCACCACCAAAAGGACCCACTTCAAATACCGCATTGACGCCAACGCTCACAACAGCATAGAGCTCTTCGGCATCATCAAAGAGATCTCCACCCCCAGGACCTGCTCCAACGAACCCCTGCCATCACAGGAGTTCTGAAACTCACTGGCAACCCACTTCCATCAAAAAATAGAAGAAATCAACAATAGCTTCAACCCCCAGACCCACCAACTGACTACAAACACCCACGAACCCAAAGCTCTAAGCAACACCCACTTCCTCCACACCTGGACCCCCCTCAACATAGAGGACACCGCCACCACCATGGCCTTTATCCACTCCGGCTCACCATCGGATCCCTGCCCACACCATATCTTCAATAAGGTAAACATCATCATCGCCCTCCACCTCTGCAACACCATCAACATCTCCTTCGAGTCAGCCACCTTCCCAGAAAGATGGAAGCACACAGACATCAACGCCCTGCTGAAGAAACCAAAGGCAGACCCAGACGACACCAAGAACTACCGGCCGATCTCCCTCCTCATCTTCCCAGCCAAAGTCATCAAAATAATTGTGAACAGCCAACTATCCAGGTTCCTGGAAGACAGCAAGGTACTCAACACCTCCCAATCCGTATTCCGCAGAAACCACAGCACCGAGACTGCACTCATTGCTGCCACAGATGACTTCAGGACCATGCTTGACGGAGGAGAGACAGCATCACTCATCCTCCTGGACCTCTCTGCAGCTTTCGACACGGTATGTCATCACACTCTCCGCACACACCTCCACAACGCTGGAATCCACGACAAGGCACTCGACTGGATCTCGTCATTTCTCTCAGGCAGAACCCAGTGAATCCGCCTCCCACCGTTCCTGTCAGAAGCCTCCAGAATCATCTGTTGGATCCCCCAAGGATCTTCGGTCAGCCCCACGCTCTTCAATGTTTACATGGCCCCCCTAGCCAACATAGCACAAACCCACCACATCAACATAGTTTCCTACGCAGACAACACTCAGCTCATCCTCTCCCTCACAAAAGACCCTACAACTGCTAAGAACAAACTCCACAACGGACTTAACGCCATCGCCAGCTGGATGGAATCAAGCCACCTCAAGTTAAACACAGAAAAGACAGAAATCCTCATCTTTGGCACCAACCACTCAGCTTGGAATGACTCCTGGTGTCCCACCTCCCTAGGATCCGCACCCCCACCCACCACCCATGCACGCAACCTTGGCTTCATCTTGTACTCCACACTCAGTATGAGTCAGCAGGTCAATGCCATCTCCTCTTCCTGCTACAACACTCTCCGCATGCTCTGCAAAATCTTCAAGTGGATTCCCGTCGAAACCAGGAAAACTGTCACCCACGCCCTGGACAGCAGCCGATTGGACTATGGAAACACCCTATATTCAGGAATGACAACCAAACTCCTAACATAGCTGCAAGGAATCCAGAACGCATCTGCCCACCTCATTCTGGACGTCCCATGCCGCAACCACATTTCCCCCCACCTCAGAGACCTACACTGGCTACCAGTATCAAAGAGGATCACCTTCAAACTCCTCATCCACGCACATAAGGCCCTCCATGACACAGGCCCAGCCTACCTCAACGACAGACTCACCTTACACACCACCACCCGCAATCTTCACTCTGCCAGCCTCGCTTCCGTCCCCCGCATCCGCCGGCGGAGGAAGATTCTTCTCTCACCTAGCCGCCAAGACCTGGAACTCCCTACCGCTCCACCTTCGCCAGACCCAAGACCTCTTGACATTCAGGAAACATGGCTTTATGACCAGTAGCTCCCCCCCCCCAGCGCCTTGAGAACCTAACGGGTGAGTAGTGCGCTCTATAAATCCTTGATTTATTGATTGATTGATTCTTGAATTGTTCATTGATGAAACTGTTGTGGTAAATGTATGCATCATGAGCACTTGTAGGCTATTTAACCAGAAAGTTTATGAAGTGTCCCTGATGAACCACTATTGCCTGAACATGTATTGAATAATTGTGTTTCTGGTTCCAGAGATGTGCAGTGGCTGCAGGGGACACATATTGCACATGTGTATGGCACCAAGCACATGGGGGGAGTCCTGCAATATTACAGACTCCTTGTTTGGTATTTAATTGCTGTACATTAGTTTTGGGGAAATGTATTTACTATGGGGGAAGTTTTATTATGGTATCGAACACAGATGAAAGAAAGCCAGAAAATTCTCCCTGTGATATGTCTGCCAATCTTGCCGCTGTAGTTTGGAATGATTGATGAGCCAAGATGTGTTGCACAGACATCAATTTGACCATCTGGTCTGGTGACATTGACTCTCTCCACAGATTCTTTTCACATCTCAGTAACAATACTTTTAATATTGCATTCACAAAGCATTACAGCACATAGCAAACACACTACCTGGATGTTACTATTAAGGCAGAGGGACAACACTAGAAGACTGCCATGTACAGGAAACAAACAGCTTGCAGCACTGTTCTGTATTCTACTAATTCACACCACCCTCACAGATATATGCAATCCCTTATGGAAAGATGATTAGGATGAAATGGAATTGTTGTAGGGCGAATTAACTGACTTTAGAACTAGACAACGTAAAAAAAAAGATTCAGCAAGAGGTGCTACAGTAGAGATATACTGAACACCTCATGATGTAAGTTGCCTGACATCAAACAGGAAAAGTTACTTGTGACTGCAAGTAAATCTAGAAAGACTGAATGCAGACAGTTCAAATTTAAAACTGTAGAAAAGTCCTCTTTTTTGCCCTGGTCACCCCCACACTTTTTTGGACAGGTACTGATGGTTACTGACTCTTGGCTGTGCCCTGGGTACTGCTTACCAGTCCCAGGGCCAGTGCTCTGTGTAAATGGATATGCAAATTAGGCTCATTAAAATTGGCTAAGTTAACCTCCCTATAAGTCCCTAGTATATGGTAGGGCATGTAGGTTTAGGGACCTCAGCATAGGTAGTGCACCCATAGGTGCACTGCTGAGGTGTCCAGTGTCATTTTAAAAGCAGGCCTGCCTTGCTGGCTGCTTTTAAATTAAAGTTATATGCAAATTCGACTTTGGAATTAAAAGTAGTTCCGAAGTCTTAAACTACCTTATTTTTACATATAAGTCACCCCTGAGGTGTGCCCTATGTGCCCCTAGGGCTGGGTGCCATGTAACTATAAGCAGGGACCTTATAAAAATAGTTCTATAAGCCCTGGTGAGGTAAAAACAGCCACATTCGTTTTCCCCCATTGTAGTGAATGGCCTTCATAGGCTAGAATGAGGAGACTTTATTTTAATTTTAAAAGTCCCCTTAAGTGACAGATACAAAGAGTTTCATATCAAATTAATTGTTATAATAAACCCCACAACTTCCAGTTGTGGGATTTAATATAACTTGTTCCAGTAAAAAGTTTTAAACTTTACCTAAAAATTTGCCAACTTCAGCCCTGCAGTGTTTTTGCTGCTCTGCTCTGATTGGCCAGCCTCTGGTAGCCTTGCCAGGCTGCCTTGATGAGGTGTGAAGTGGCCTGGCTTCACACAAAGAGATGTGCCTGTGGGTGGAGAACTCCCCTCAGCAGATGGAGAGGCAGGAATTTGGAGGGCTGCCAAACTGGTCTTCAAAGGCAGAGAAGGACTTTTGGAGCAACCCAGCAACACCCCCACATCCTGCAACCCCAGACAACTAGGTGCCCCCTGGATTAGATTAGGAGAGGGCATTAGAGGGGTGTGTTTTTGATTTTTAGCCACACCAGTGGGTGGGCTCAGCCAGATGTAACCTCCAAAAATCATTTTCAGCCATGATGGATTTTTGAGGAATGTTGCCTCCTGGGATTGGTTTTTGCCACACTTCCCAGGAAGTGGTCATCACAGGGGGAAGGACCCTGCACCTGATTGGAGAACCAGGACTCCCCTGTTTTTCACCCAGGAGCAAGGATAAAACTGGGAGACCTACACCCACACCTCAACTCCCCATCAGATTCCAACAAGGAGGAACCAAAGGAGAAGAAGGACTACCCTGCTGGACCCCTGGCCTGCATCTGAACCCTGCACTCTGAAGGACTGCACCTGCTGCACACTTGGGCTTCACCGCAAGAAAGACTTTGCCTGGCTTCAACTGGTTCAAGGAGGGACTCCCTGTTTGCTACAGGTGAAAAATTGCTAACCAGAGTCCCCTGCACCAACTCCTCAAGAGATAAACCAGCTAACCACTGCCCAGTGGCCAAAAAGGACTTTGCACCAGGTACATTCTGGGAGTTGTAGTCCACACCCCCAAGGATCATCTCAGAGCTTCTGGAACCTTGGGGTGAGCTGTGGATCCCAAAAGAACCTTAAAGGAACATCTGGGAGTAGATCCAGAAGTTTGGAGACGTTTGGAGAACTTTTGAAAAAAACCTCCATAGAGGGACCGACCCGCCACGGCAACTCTAGCCGGCTTGCCTCAACCACGACCTGGCCTGATCTGCAGGTTCGTCCCGGTGAAGAAAATCTCCAAGAAAGAGACTAAGGGGGTCATTACAACATTGGCGGGCGGCTTCTGCCGCCCGCCAAGCTGTAACCGCCATGCGGCCGCCAATGCGGCCGCACTCCCGCGGTGCCCATTACAGCATCCCCGCTGGGCCGGCGGGCGCAAACCTAGTTTACGCCCGCCGGCCCAGCGGGGATGCGGCCGCAACATAGGAGCCGGCTCCTAATGGAGCCGGCAGTGTTGCGGCCGTGCGACGGGTGCAGTTGCACCCGTCGCGCTTTTCACTGTCTGCTATGCAGACAGTGAAAAGCTGCACGGGGCCCTGTTAGGGGGCCCCTGCACGGCCCATGCCAGTGGCATGGGCAGTGCAGGGACCCCCAGGGGCCCCAGGACTCCCCTTACCACCAGCCTCTTCCTGGCGGTGCAAACCGCCAGAAACAGGCTGGCGGTAGGGAAGTCACAATCCCCAGGGCAGCGCTGCTTGTAGCGCTGCCCTGGCGGATTATCACCGCCGGGGCTAAAAAGGCGGGAATCCGTCGGCCCCGGCGGTGCAACCGCAGCGCTACCGCCGCGGTCGAAATATGGGTCTCCGTACCGTCAGCCTGTTGCCGGTACGGAGGCCACTTTGGCCTTGGCGGTCTCAGACCGCCAGGGTCGTAATGACCACCTAAGTCCGAACGTACAAAGTTGACCGGGACCTCCTAGCCAGCGTATCCAATGAGGGCTCCAAGGACGTCGGATCAAGATCCAGGTTTACCCTGGTCGAAGGATTCTCACCTTGAAAAAACGACTAAGTCCGAAGTTGTTTACTATATTTGTTGCATATATAATCTGATTTACATTGGAGGTACAGTTAGATCATTAAAGGACAGAAATACAGGAACACTTGAGGGCCATAAAAAATGACACTGCCAATTATCCATTGGCTGCACATTTTAACACAGCGCATGAGGGTAACAAACTTGTTAATATAATGTTTCACTGCATAGATATTGTTGGTAACATGCCCAGGGGTGGCTATAGGACCCTGGTAGTGGGGCAATGAGAAAGTAAAACTCAGGGTTGTGGAATTTGTGCTTAACGTGGACAGCTAATTACATATGTTTCTGTAATTATGCTTTATGAGGTACCCACACCATCTTTGCTCACATCATCTCTGTTTTGCAGACTATGGAACTGATTTATGAAATGTTAGCGCTGTCTTTGAGTCATATTTTTACACAAAAGCAGTGCAAACTTACAAAATTTATATTTTGTAAGTTTGCTCCACTTTTACGTAAAAAAATTAATCAGGCGCTATGTGTTTTATATTTATGTATCTAATTTTGTGTCATTCCATTGACTCAATTTACGTTTGGATCACTTGCATTTGTTTTGCTATTTATGCTTCAATTTGCCATTGTCATGTGTGGCCATTCTGGCTATCTGGTGTTTCAGTCAAGCTGCTTTTGAATAGTGACTGTCACATTTCTAAGTGTTGAACGATCTTACTCGAGATAACTATGCACCCTATTTACCCCAAATATTGTTGATTCTGATGGAATGATCAAATACTGTATTTGAGACTATACACCTATCATGTCTATTTGTGAATTATGTTGTCTATCTTCACAACCATGTATGTATGTTCACTATGATCTCCACACACTCCTACAGAGTGAGCTTTACATTCTTGTTTTTTGCATATTTGATTATAATTTAATTTT
The DNA here is from genome assembly GCF_031143425.1 of Pleurodeles waltl. Taxonomy (NCBI): domain Eukaryota; kingdom Metazoa; phylum Chordata; class Amphibia; order Caudata; family Salamandridae; genus Pleurodeles; species Pleurodeles waltl. Next base: position 628,583,826 of record NC_090443.1, on the reverse strand, counting down.
CTTATAGGTTCAGGCTGGTGCCTATGGTTTGGCTATTTCAATTTCATTAACATTTGTACCTGTGACTGTCTGCTTATCAAATTATTATCTTACGTTGCTCCAAATCACACACTATCACCCTTCCTCTTATCTTGTAAAATATTTTGTGTTATATTGGTTGTTTGCCTAACACTTTTTGCTATTTTGATTGTATGCCGTTGTACACACACAACCATTCTGCACACACTCCAATTTATTTTCTCTTTCATCATCTTGTAGGCCAATCGTACAGCATTATCTTACAATCATCTTCTTTAATTTTGTTTGCTTTATTTGTTGTCATCTTTAAGATGACGCCCGCACACCGGATGGATAACTAAACTCTGTCTTCTTTTGCACCTACTATTATCTTCTTAAAAATACCACCTGCCAAACACAATGTGCAACAGTGTGGCACACCAAAAGTGACTGCAGCTGCACAGAAAGTACAGTGCTGGCTTGCAAAGCCAAAGATTCACAGCCTTGAGCAGCGGGCACGGGAGCCTTTTTCTAGGAGTCCGATACAAAGGACATAAAAAAACATAATTTGAAAATGTGACTGCATGGAGCTACCATCACAAGGGCAGGGAGCTATATCATATGCGTTTATACTTGGGAGAAAAAACCCACCCTCAGGGGTATGTCACTCATATAGAGTTGAATCCCTTCCTGATAGGGAATTTGCCTGTACATTCAAAACAATAATTTGTGCAGGTTAGCACCAGCTCACACTGACCTCCTCCAAGCCACAAAGTTCTCTTTCAAACTCTTTTTGGAAAATGAGCTATAGGTGTTAGGGGAGATGAACAACTCTGAAAGTCCAATCTTCTGCAGCATTGATTTAACATAAGCAAGCCACAGGATATTATGGGCTCCATCCAAGGCCAAACAATCATTTATAATCAAGCAATCTGGAGATCATTATATAACTTATTTTACAAAGGTAAAATTGAACTTACAGAAACCTTGACTCAGGAGTCAAGAGGAGGTTACTCCATGTTGCATAGCTTTGTAAGTAACACAAGGCCTGATTTACCAAGGTTGAAAAAAAATCTTTAGATGTTACTTTACTCTTGTAGTGCAAGTTTACGGCTAGTAGATTCTCCATCAGTTACTCTGCAAGTAGTAACTTTGCAAGTAGTAAGTAACTCCTATTGTTTTAAAAGGAGTTACTTCTAGCTAGTTACTACTCATAAAGGTACTAGTCGTGAAGTTATTGTTAGTGTAATTATACTGTAAGAGTAAACTTCCACCAAATGTGTACCTTTGACCTTGTGAATCAGACTATGATGCACACCAGTACTACCTGTCCTTGGACAGACATTGCTCTAAGACTCTGCACTATGATGGTGTCCCTTTCATGCCTAGGTGGGCAGTAGGAGTGGTGTGGTCTGTTGTTTTGTTAAGAACATCCTGTTACAGATGGTGTCACTTTAACCACATCCACCCCAGAAATTATGTGATCCATTTATGGTGCAAATTTTTAAATCACACCTCAAAAGATCATACAACCCAGGGCAAGAAGGTTATGGGTTTCATGAATGGATACGAAGGGGGAGTTGGGGAAAGGTGAGACAAGCATACCATTCATCAAGTTAAAGAGCATCACATCATCATCACACATGTTTTGGAACGAAAAACACAGTTCAGTTGCCAAATACAAACAGTCCTTCACCCCCCCCAGAGAACCAAATTATTTAATGGTTCAGTTACCTAGGGTAAATAATACAACTTAGCAAGGATTCACACAGTTCTGAAATATTTATTGTTAAGAAAAGAAAAGAATACTGCATGTAAACGCCAAAATGGGTGGTGCATCTGTATTATTCTTGTTAAAATGTCCTTTTTGGAAGCAGGGCTGACGGGTCCGGTAAGCAGGGGTGTTATGGAGATGTTTTGAAGAAGAAGAGAAGGTCTGTGAAATGCAAAAAAGTAAATGTGAATATTGTAGAGTCAAGGTAAGCTTTGTGGTGGATGAAGATCAAGAGGGGAGAACATAGCCCGGTGCAGATGTGTGTGAATAAATGAGACATGAGAACAATCTCTTACCACCATTCCCAGACAAGTCACTGCTTGTACCTGGGAAATCACTCGAAATGTCAATAACATTTAGCTGTGCGTGACATGTGTCCAGGGACAGCCCCTCAGACAACTACCACTTATTTAGAGTTTGACATTGAAGCCACTACTCTCCATGTTCCTAATTACCGTGCCTCTTTGAGTCATGTAGTGTCTCAGTGAAGTAGATAGACATTGCTCCTAACGTGCTTCCTCTGGCTGTTGTAGCAGCCCCATCCTGACCTCATACCCAAATGAGATAGAACTGTGGGTTTGATTATCAAGAAAATCAAAAACATCTGAGCATTGTGTGTAGTTCTGGTGACTAAACTGACTGGTTGTGGAAGAACCTGAAAAAAGCACAAAAAATGATGATGTAAGTAAATATAGTGAAGTAAGATATGAAAGCAAGGCAAGCATTCAGCCAGGATCATCTCACAGGCCATAAACATTACAAATCAAGTGTAAAATGAGTTACTATACCCTTTCAGCCGCCACATGAATCACCAATCACTCAATATATCACTGCTTGGTGCAATAGTTATATGTTCCAAGCATGATAATACATTTGTCTATTGTACATATTTTCCCTTGGAAGAGATACAGTCAAGGGCAGTCTTGTATAAGTAAAGATTTTTACTGGTTGCCTAGCTAGGGAATGAAAAAAAGGTACACATGGGTTTCATTTTCTTCATGTCGTTTAAGCAAATGCAGGCTTCTTGTGTGCATACTGGTATGTACCTTTAGCTTGGCCCAAGCCTGTCTTTTTTGGTATATATCCTACTGCTAGGGTAGCCCTTCAACCCAAAGGAAGAGTGCAATGTAATTAAACAGTTGTACCAATTTTACACGTCTTTGTAGTGAAGAAATCTTAAATTCATTTTTCAACTCTGCAAGCTCTATCACTCCCATAATATACCTTTGGAGTCGCTTTATTTCATTTTAGAAGTGTCATTTTCAAATGGAAAGAGATAAATGGTTCAAGCTTGATATCTCAGGAATCCTAGTTTAAAATCTTAGCTTATGCTGAAATCAGATTTTAAACTATAATCCTGAAAATTTAATTTTTAGAAAGTTAGATTTTCTTTCCTTAACAATTTGGTGCCTGTAGAATGTCTCTGGTCATATGACTGGGTACAGTTGGCAGTTGGGTTTTGTGTATTCCTCCTAGACAGCCACATACAATGAGAGCTTAAGTGTCAATAGATGGGCCATCACTGGTAGAATGAGAGGAAGAAGCTGGACCCAGGCTCACTTACACCCGAATAGGCTGTGTCTTGTATCCACCCAAAGGGCTGCATCCCCCATTGTTAGGCTGGAGCCAGGGCAGAAAAGGCAGTGCATCTGTGCATTTCAAAGGCCTGCTTCTAGAAGATTAACCCCCACTTTCAAGGCACAACTGCATACAAAAGAAGGATCTCAGACACCACCACTTCAGTATACGTCATGACCTGTGGATACTCTGCCAGAAAGAAGGACTGCTGTGCTACTGAAGGACTACCGCTCTGTGGACTACACTACACAGCTGCCCTCTTGTCTGGGTGAGAAAGTCTAGAACTACATCTTTTGAACCCAGAACTCATAGTGGCTCCAATGGCTAGTTGGCTTGAGTCCTGATCTGAAGCCTCCTGATCTGAAGCCTTCCAGCAACTTTGCATCTGCACCTGGAATTTTCCATCTGTGGGTATGTCCTGCCTAATGGTGACACCCCAGTCCTGGGCCTTTGGAAGTGGGCTTAAGGTGCTCTGCCAGCATGTAGATAAAGCAGAAGTGATGCATCTTCTCTGCTGTGCACTCAGACCCGAGCAGAATCAGTGCATCATCACCGCTGCATGGATTGGACCAGTCACAAAGACTCACATCGCAGCCACAACCACAGTCTGCATCACCTTCAGAACCACCACTGCATCCCTGATGCAGGCTCTCGCATCTCTCATCAATGGCAGCTTCAACTACAATGCCTGACGCATGCCAGCGTCGCAGCTCCTCAGGACTTACGAATCGCCCAAGTGCACAATGCATCCCTGATTCTGGACTTTGCATTACAAACCCCCATTGACGAGATCCTCAACATTGATGAAACAGGGCCTCACACTAAAGCCTGGCTGCATCACGGAACAGACGCATCACTTCTGCTGCGCAATGCATTTCATCATGGATCCATGCAATGCTCTGCTTCCAAATCTAAGGTACACTGTTCAGCAGGCCTCACTGGGTGACAGTTGCCCTCCCTCGCTCCATTGCGGTGAGCCTAAACTTATGACTTTGTCCAAGTACCACACAGCCAGGTATCCACAGGTGGCATTTTACACCTTTTGGTGTTATTTGCTTTAAAAACTTTCAAATTCAATGCTCTGGTTTTACTAGATGGATTTTGTTACTTTGGTCTTGTTTTATTTACTAACAACTACTTTATTTTTCTAACTCTGTTGTAGTCTCCTTTGTGGTGTCTTTTCACTGTGGTAATGTTTTGAAGTGTTGCACAAATATTTTACACATTGGCCCTAAGTTAAGCCTGGCTGCCAACCTAACAGGGGGTTGAGCACAGGTGAATATAGGGTTTTCTCATTGTTCCAGATAACTTCACACAAACAAACATCTCACTATGTTTGGTCCTGATAACATCACACTATCAGGTGTGACAAGATCAAGGTGTGTGTGAAAGTCTTAAAACAAATAGAACATTAAGGACTCACCTTCCATATATATATGAAACAGAATTACAGATTTTGACAAATGTAAACGTAGTGCATATGAAAGTACTATCATATACAAAGATAAGAATGCACAGAAACAGTGGCAAGATAAATAGACACCTTTAAAAGAATTTGATTTTGTGGCTGGCATTAAATAATATGCTAGACATAATTACATTAATTGTCCTGATTGTTTCCGAATATACTCCTATAGTTCATAAATAAGTACCATTTTAAAACAAATATTAATTGATTTTCCATCACATTTTTGGGATACTGTAGAAGGCTGGCCCTCTAGATAGTGTGCAAAGCCAGGCACGCTGTGCAGGGGATCCAGGCAAGCACACGTTGGTTTCCAGAGGTAAACATTAGACAACTTATTGCTTCAATTTTTAAGGTAGCTGGTTGAGCAGGTAGGCTAATCCAGGAGATGTGCTAAGCATTGTTTGTACTTACAAATCCAATCATGCACCACACACACTCAGTGAATAACTCAAGACCAGAATTTATAAAAATACTTCAGACTTTTTCTATAATTTTTAAGAGAAAAAAGATACATTAAGATCTTTTTGAGATGTGACTTTTTGAAGTTTTAATTAAGTTAGTCTTTCTGTGCGTATTTATGCACCATAGGAATCAATAGGCAGTCACTTTTAAAAATGCAATAAAAATAGTAGAGTTGGGTTACAAGTCTCTTCTTTTGCAGGATGGTCAAAGCAGTCGGTAGGCACACTGTGTCATCTGGAGAGCCTCAGGCGGCTCCCAATTCTGGCGGGAGCAGGTGGAAAGTCTCTTGGCACAGGCACAGTGCCACTTGGAGGAGCCACCTGGAAAAGGAGCTGGTTTGCAGATTTAAAAGTGGTGCCATAGAGTCCTCTTGGGCTGTCGAGGTCACAAGGAGTTGGGGACCCATGGAGCACAGTTGGCTCCTCATTGCATGGTGCAGAGCGGCCAGATGCAGAGCGAGTTGATGATCCAGGAGCTGCGCACAATGGAGTCCTTTGGAGCTGGAGGTGAGTCTCTTTGACGGCCTGTTTACAGGACAAAGGGGGCACTCTGACTGGAGGTCTGGGGTGTTCATGAAGGCCTTTGACTATGGCTTCCTCCTGTTCATTTTTCTGCACCAAAGGAGCTGGTTTGGAGCTGGTTTTTTGGTTGTCCGATGTCAGCTGACCAGTACCCATGGTATTAGTGTAACTCGGCCACTGGAGAGCGCAGCACCACCAAACTTGGCACACTTGTAGGTCTTGTCTGGGCCGTTGTTGGTGTATCATCAGGTCCAGCTGAAACTTCCAGTTGTGGAGATATTGGCCAGTCAGTGAAGTGACCCATACTGACTTGTTGGTTCTTGCTTGGTTGTTGAGTGGTGCCTCCACTTAGAAGGGAGATCTGGTGTGATTTGTGAAGCCTGGAGATCCAATGGGTTTCCTGGGGTTGGTCCAGTGTCCAGCTCCTACGCAGCAACAATTATTGGGTCCTGAGTGCAGCAGGTAGTGTTTGGCACCTTTTCTTGCAAGCAGGCTCACAGTTCTCTTGCTTTGGATCTTTTTCGGTGCTGGTCTTCTTTGTCTTTTCAAATATGATTTCTGGGTGTGGGGAAGCCCACTAAATACTGAATTTAGTGGGCATTTTAGAGGGTACCTGTTAGTGTCTTGTGGGACACTTACCCTTAGGTGGCTACACCCACTACAGTGACCACTTCCTGTGAAAAGGGTCACTACCCAAAATCTCATTGGCTATTTTCCTACCATCCAACATGGAGGATAGTGAAATGGAGGATCCATTTCACCTGCAAGCACCTAGTGGTGGTGCATGCTCAGTGGGACCACTCCTCCTCCCCTTTGTTTGGCTTCCTGTCTTTGCTTCCTCCATAAGTTGGGGTTTGCAAAGGGGGAGGCCATCTGCTGCTAGAAGTAGGACTAGGGATCGAGTTTCAAGGGTGGTAGCCCTTTAAAGCTCACTGCCAGGCCTGTGCACATTCCTGAGGGAGGGGGTGTTAGCTCCTCCACCCAGGAAGGGTATTTTTTTTCAAACCATAGAGACAGGGCTCTCCCCCAAGATTTGCTTAATGGCTCCCTGGATGTGGGAGGCTGGCTGGAACCAGTAAGCAATCATGACAGGACAGTTAGCTTTGCAGGGGGCACCTCTAAGGTGACCCCTGGGTATATTTTGTAATAAATCCAGGACTGGTACCAGTTTGGATTTATCAGTCCGAGTTGTTTGATACCAAACAACCCAGGGTTCAGAGTAGCCATTACGTAGCTTGGGAACTCGTGTTGACAAGTGTCCAGCACATTAATTAAAATGGCTGCTCTGTTCACTAACTATGTCCCAGGTTTGGCAGGGACACAGTGGGGGCATATTACTCATGCAGCTATGCCCTCACATATTATATGGAGCACCCTGCCTTAGGGCTGTACGGCCTGCTAGGGGGTGCCTTATCCATAATAAATGCAGTATATGGTGAACAGGGCACACAGATAGTGTGCCAAGTTGAGTTTGTTAGGTTTGCACCAGAACACTCAGCCTGCTGGCAGTGCTAGGTGCAACTGGATGCATGGCCCTAGAGGGTGTCACAATCAGTATTGCTGCCCTCAGGGGCTTACCATAGTACCCCATGCCCTAGGTACCTAAGTACCTTTTATTAGGGACTTATAGTGGTAGCTAAAGGTGTATCCAATTACTTTTACAATGTTTTAGGGAAAGAACACTGGCACTGAGAACCTGGTTAGCAGGATCCCAGTGCACTCCTGTCCAAGTTCCATTCAGAAACCAGGCACAAAGTTGGGGGGGGACTGCAACAAGGTGTCACTCTCTCACAGATACAATTGAGAAACCTACTCCTAAATGTATTGTTTTTACAAAACAATTATGTTACATTGACCGCTCACAAACAATGCAGTTTTTTATACCTTTTGCTTTCAAGTGTAGGATCATCATTTATTTAACAATTGAAGTTGTTGATGCTGCTGTCTACTAATTGATGCTCAGCCAGTACTACTAAGCTGAGCTACGTATTGTAAATATCTACTTATCTATTTACATTTATCATCACAATATCGTAGTAGTGAATATACTGGGTACAACAATTTTGAACCATGAAATTTCTGTGCGCTATATTCTGATATAGAACTATGGGCCACATGTGCATACGTTTGGTTTTGCGACTCACAAATTGCGAGTCAGAGCGACTCGCAATTTGCGACTCACAAAACCTTATGCACTACAGTGTCCATGACACTGTTAGCGATTCGCAAGGTGGTTGCAAATGCCCACCTCATGAATATTCGTGAGGTGGGTCGCAATTTGCGACCACCTTGAGAATGGTGGCCCTCACAGGGATGGTGGCCTGCTGCGGACAGCAGACCACCATGTCTGTGACTGCTTTTCAATAAGGCAGTTTTTTTTTTGTAATGCAGCCCGCTTTCTTTAAAGGAAAACGAGTTGCATTACAAAAACAAAAAATGTAACGTTTTAATTTCATTTTTTCAGTGCACGCAGTGGTCCTTAGGACCACTACCTGCTCTGAAAAAAAGTTTTCAGTGACATTCATAACGGGGAAGAGGTCCCATGGGGACCCCTTCCCTTTTGCGAATGGGTTAGCACCCATTTGAAATGGGTGCTAACTGCGATTGTTTTACGACCGCGTTTGCGGTCACAAAACAGTCCTACATTGCACTGCGAGTCGCATCTAGGAAGGGAACACCCCTTCCTAATTACGAGTCGCACATCTGTTTCGCGATTTGGTAACCAGGTTACCGAATCGCAAAACGGGTTTTGTGCATCGCAATGTGCTTTTTGCACTTCGCAAACAGACGAATTGGCTGTTTACGAGGTGCAAAAAGCTCCCTAAATGTAGCCCTATGTACCCCATAGCCCTTTGCTAAACATCTCAAGCTATTTCAGTCAGGCATTTTCCGTGAGTTGCTTGGAACGCTGTAATATCCGAACTTGCTGCTACTACTACTAATGTCTACTACTAATGTTTAAGTTTTCACTACTTAAACGTGAACTCTAGCGGAGACAAACTTCCCATACATTGCTACTTTACATTCACACTATAAGTGAGCAAAATCAATCTTGATGCTTTTGCTACTATAGATGTTCTCGCTAATTGACCTACTTTCCAGTTCTATCCACCATAAAAATATTGGGAGCTCCATTGAAGACAAAAGTGTAGCAGAGAGCCAATAATGGTCGGTACACAGTTGTGCTCTAGTATGCCAATGTTTGTCTTACCGCTCCCCCATGTTTAATTCAGAAAATCCAGCCCTTGGTCGGTGTACCTAACAATTGCTTATACCACTTCTGGCTGTGGATATACTTGTTCCTTATTGCCCTTTTCCTCATTACCTGTCTCAGGCCTATAACTCAATTAGAGGCCCTTTACCAATCTATATACCATTCAACTAATGCGAGCCAAAATCCGTGAAACTCCTGTAAAATTTCAAGTAAAATTTTGTGGGGCTTATTTGTGTTATGCTTTTCCATGGGAAACAACAATACCCATAGCTGCCATTGTTTAGCAGCTCCGACCATTAATGGGAAAACAACCTCGCTTTTAGCTTTTGAGGTCTTACACCAACTAGTACTAATGTCCCTGCCTGAATACCACGATTCATAAAACTATCCATAAAGTTCATTACACTCCTCTGTATGTTCCTGCAGTTTAATGAACCCATGTTACAATTATTCTTCTGTATAATCCTCAAGATTCTGTGCATTGCTATATGTCATTAGTGTATGTTTTTTGAACGAGCAAGTGTGACTGTGTTTTGTTTTTGTTCATTATTTGTCTAACACGTTTGTAATTCTAGTAAATTAATTCACTGGCAGTGTAATGCTATTCAGATCACATTTTGACAACATTAGAGCCGAGACAAATTCTGCATTTATATTGTTCCCTTATGGTATGGAATAGAAAGCGTCCTTATAGAAACACAGTTTATTTAGAAGCTAAGACATCATTGAAGCTTGAAGTTGTACTATTGGTACTGCTTGTTCCGATGCTCAAATTAATTTTTACATTAATCACACGGCCATTGAATGTAATTATTGTACAAGGAGAAAATTGGTGATTGAGGTAGTTTAACACATATATCAGACTTAATTTACCCAGCGAGCATATCATATTAGACCATTTTACACTGGCAACGTGACTTTATTTCCCGGGAGAATCAATTAGCAGATAAATATGCCTTCCGCCTCATATTAGCATTGGCAATGGTGTCATCCAGGAGATTCTAAAGCAGAATGCCATACTGTAAACTAACATGATGGTAGTTGTCAAACGTGGAAGCAATAATTAATTAATAAAGAATATTAAAAAAATCCTGAAAAGAAACGTTCATCAAAGATTTGAAGCTGAAGCATTGGCATCTCATTAATTTGCAGTTTAAGGCTAGTAGTTGTTTTGTTAGTTTACCGATAGCGTTCAATCAATCTATCCAACCTCTCCATTTATCTGTACATTTGTTGACATCCAAAATTACAACATCAGTCACAGAGTCTGACATCAGATATGAGGCAATGGCATGGAGCTGAATAGATGCTCATGAGGGAAGTTTTGGTAAACCTCAGTATAAATCGGAAATTATTTTGAGCAGACAGTTGTACCAGGAAGCCCGGCATTCACAGTGACATTCCTCACCTAAGTGCAGAGTATCCTGCTTTACAAATGTTAACTGCAAAGCGTTTGACAAAAGCCAAGTTTTTGACTTAAAGAGGGCAAATGGAGTATTGCCAGATGGCCACAAATTCTATGTGGAATTTAGGCCAATATTAATACTTTTTTAGCACCTCATTTGCGCCGCTTTTTGACGCAAAAGCGGCGCAAACTTACAAAATAAAATTGTGGCCCATATTGATACTCTGTGTAATTTTTTTATGCAAATTTGGCGCAAAACTTACACCATATTTATACTTTGACGCTAGAACCCGCTAAGGTCAAAATATCACAGTGTGCGTCATTTTCTGGATGCGTGAAACCACCTTGCATTAATGACATGCAAGGTAGGCGTTCCCATCCAAAAAATTACTTAAACACCTGTGCACCATATTTATCCAACCGTGCAAAAATGGCGCACGGCTGGGAGGCGGAGGCGTAAAATGGCGTACATCCCGATTTGCGTAAAAAAATTGATGCCTGCGTCAGGGCAGGTGTTAAAATGGGCATACACACGACTACTTAAGGAAAACTCACAGAAGCAACATCAGAGCTCAAAAAGGAAGACATGGAGGTGCTATTCATCCAGCATGCATGATGACACAGAGCACAGGAGCAACAGCAGCAGCTTCCACCACACCAACAGGGACCCCAAAGGCAATGCCGAAGGCAAGAAAGGAGATTCCGGACCAGGACAACCCTTCAGGGCCTCAGGGAACATGACATCATCCAGAGGTACAGACTAAACTGGCAAGCCATACAGCAGCTGCTGCACCACATTGGGCCACAGTTGGCACCCAGCTTGCAGAAACCCCACATCATTTCACCAGAGACCAAGCTGCTAGCTGTCCTGCACATGTTGGCAAGTGGCTCATTTCAAACCACTGGTGCCCTGGTTGCCAGGATCTCACAGCCCTCATTCTCTGCCTTCCCACCTAAGGTACTAGATGCCATCATCTCCCTCACACCCCACCACATCAGCTTCCCAAACACACAGCAGAAGCAGCAAGAGACCAAACAGGGCTATCAAATCAATGGCTTCCCACATGTGCTTGGTGCCATTGACTGCACACATGTACGGATTGTGCCACCTGCTGCAACCGAGCATCTATACCGCAACAGGAAGCACACACACTCCATCAATGTGCAGGCCATAGTGGATCACCGGGGACTGATCACCAACATCATGGCAAAATATCCTGGGAGTGTACATGAATCATTCATCTTCCGCCACAGCACCATCAATCAACACTTTCAGGATGGACAATATGGCAATGGCCTACTTGTTGGTAAGTACAGAAACCTAGTTATATACACACTGCACAGCAACCATGTAGGACACACAACACATTCACCACTACATAGACACGTGGCCAGGAAGATACTGAGGTTGTGACACTTCCAGTCATGTTTGATATCCTGACCCAATGGGATACACACCTATGGACAAATGACAGATGCAACTAACAACAGATGCCACTCCAGAGCCACAAAGGACAAATTTGAAACCACACAGTGACAATGACATGGCCTTAACTGGCAGTACAACTTGGAAGATGAATCTTCCAATTTCACATCAATAACGCTCAATCACACCCTTCCAAGCAATGCGTACTGTGTGAGGGGTGTGTAATGTGTTTCGCTGCATGTCAAACACCATGACACACATAGTATGATGATGCTGACTCTAATGAAGGTGACATGGAATCATTGAGCCAGTACCAACATCTCACATCACTCCCGGGGTGACATTGCCCGTTAACAATAAGGAAGTGGACTGTGCTAAGAACACATATTGATGTGACAATATTGCAAAGTGCACAGTGCTACACATACGGATTGACACAATTACACATATACACAACAGATGTACAGGCACATGGACCTTCTGACACTGAAACCATCACCCCCACAACCAAGTTAGACAGCTTACCTGGAGCAGGCTCAGTAGTGTAGGTACACGTTTGCACATGAGCGAACTCGGTGAGGGCACAAAAATAGGTGTGCATTGAACTTGGGATATTTGTGCATTGTCAATTGTGAACACTTCAGTGCTGCCAACTTATGGAGATGTGTTGTACATTGTCACCTAGCCAAAACAAAGGGCTTCTCTGTTGTTTTTCACAAGCTATTACATATGTTGAATGGGATGGGATGTTCAGCACATATAGAGCAACCGTGTTACCACCACAGTGGAATCAATTCTGTGTGTGGAAGTATAATGACACTTCTTTCACATGACATAATGCATGAGAGATGCACAATGAGGTGCAAGTTTACAAATATACCGCTGATATCCGGTCAATCAGCCAAACACCATTTTTGATGAATAAACAACCCAATGCTGAAAGAACATCCTAGAAGCCTAGGATCCCACACAATAACACAAACACCGATGAGTCACAGACGACACAAGATAACAACTGCCATGCAAAGTGATAATCAAGGTGCAACCAACATCCAGATATTTACACTCATTTTCTCTTTCAGCTGATCAGGGTTATGGAATCCAGCCATGGATCATGACCCCATTTGCCAACCCAAGCACAGCATCAGTGTGTGCCCATAATGAGACATATACCTTAGATGAGAGGACATTTGGCATTCTGAACTCCATATTCACCTGAAATGGTCTGCAAGATCATTTTGACCTGTGCCATCCTGCACAACATTTGTGTAAGGAGGAACATTCCCCTCTATGAACCAAACCCATAAATGCCAGAAGAGGAGGAAGAGGAGGATCCTATTCGTGAACATGAGGGGGACCATCCAAACACTGAAGCAGGATTGCATCGGCGACAACACATTGTACAAAACTTCTTCTAAGTATATTCACCTTCACCACTTTGTTAGCATATGTCATTAAACACCTACCTTCATCACTCAATCATGCTCTGGGTAATTATTTATGCATCACATGATCCCCCTAGGACTCATAATCAGAGTTTAGCTTCATGGAGCATTGCAGAAATACAAATTAGGATACTGAAAAAGCCACATCACATTTGATGGGTATGAATGTACAGCCAACATCACACACAGTGTAAATGACATATGTCATGTCTATTTCGCATGTGAAGGCCAATATCAGAGGACCACAGCTATGACACACATCCATGTTGCCAACATGGTTCATTGCAGCACATGACACACAACTAAGACACCATCAATCATAAGATAAAAAAAAGTGTTTCATACATGAGACAATGGATGTGCTTTTGCATTGGTAACAGGAATGTATGACCAGACCCTTGACAGCAGTAAGTGTGACATCAGCTATCTTTTCAAGGAGCATCTGTGACAAGGAGTCCATCTAAGCTGAAAATGGATAGCACAAGTGCCCCAGGTATGACAAGCATTGCTCACAAGACATGCCCTGCGCAGTCCATCCCAGGTAATAAGTCCTGCCACTGCCATGTTTTCAGTCTCTTCCCACCCTTCTCTAAGGGGCCCTGTAAATTGACTATCTGTGCCCTGATAACCTTCATCTACACACACCCAGACTCCCATTCTGACTACTGCGTGCTTCCCTCTTCAGTATGGCATGCCATAGTCATAGTTCATCAGTCTGCATGGACTTCAGGTCAAATAATGCACTGCCTGGTAGTCGGTAGGACCTGTAATCAGCTGTCCATTGCTTCCCATGTGAAAGGCCCACTTGGCCCTTTGAACTTGATTCTCAACTCCAGGACTTCTGAGAGACTGAAGCTGCATACACCTGTGAGCATTTCCATGCAGACCAGCCATTTGAACCTGCCCTGCCCTTGCTGCTGCCTGGAACTTCTTAGAAGCTCACATTTTCTGAATCTCTTTGTTGTGCATTGGCGTACAAATCAATCAATCAATCAATCAATCAATCAATTCATTTGTAAAGCGCACTATGTACCCGTCAGGGTTTCGAGGCGCTGTGAGCTGTTAGCGGTCGAAGAGCCAGGTCTTGAGGAGTCTCCTGAAGGTGAGGAGGTCCTGGCTCTGGCGTAGTGAGGTGGGGAGAGAGTTCCAGGTCTTGGCGGCGAGGAAGGAGAAGGATCTGCCGCCGGAGGTCTTGCGCTGGATCCTGGGGACGATGGCGAGGGCGAGATTGGCAGAGCGGAGTTGACGAGTGGGGGCGTAAAAGTTGAGTCTGGAGTTGAGGTAGGTAGGTCCGGTGTTGTGTAGAGCCTTGTGAGCGTGGGTGTGGAGTTTAAAGGTGATCCTCTTGTCCACGGGGAGCCAGTGGAGGTCCTTCAGGTGAGGGGAGATGTGACATCGGCGGGGTATGTCGAGGATCAGGCGGGCGGATGCATTTTGGATACGCTGGAGTCGTTTGATGTCTTTTGTTGGGATGCCTGTGTAGAGTGCGTTGCCGTAGTCAAGTCTGCTACTGACGAGGGCTTGGGTCACCGTCTTTCTGGTTCCTGTTGTGATCCACTTGAAAATTCTGCGTAGCATTCGAAGGGTGTTGAAGCAGGAAGAGGAGACGGCGCTGACCTGTTTGGACATGGTGAGGGCGGAGTCCAGGATGAAGCCGAGGTTTCTTGCGTGGCTGGCTGGGGTGGGTGGGGGTCCGAAGTCGGTGGGCCACCAGGAGTCGTTCCAGGCCGAAGGGGTGCGCCCGAGGATGAGGACTTCCGTCTTGTCGGAGTTGAGCTTCAGGCGGCTGTCGTTCATCCACTCGGCGATGGCTTTTAGTCCCTCGTGGAGGTTGGTTTTGGCGGTGAGTGGGTCTTTGGTCAGGGAGAGGACGAGCTGGGTGTCGTCGGTGTAGGAGATGATGCTGAGGTGAAGTTGGCGGGCCAGTTTAGCGAGGGGGGCCATGTAGACGTTGAACAACGTGGGGCTGAGGGAGGAGCCTTGGGGGACGCCGCAGATGAGGTTGGTGGCTTTGGAGCGGAAAGGGGAGAGCCGGACTCTCTGGGTTCTGTCGGAGAGGAAGGATGAGATCCAGTTGAGGGCTTTATCTTGGATGCCGGCTTCATGGAGACGGGTCAGTAGGGTGCGGTGGCAGACTGTGTCAAAAGCGGCTGATAGGTCGAGGAGGATGAGGGCCGAGGTTTCGCCGTTGTCCATTTGAGTTCCGATGTCATCTGTGGCGGCGAGGAGTGCAGTCTCGGTGCTGTGGTTTCGTCTCAGAAACCGGATTGAGAGGGGTCTAGGATGGAGTTGTCTTCGAGGAAGTGGGCGAGCTGTGTGTTGACGATCTTCTCGATGACTTTTGCTGGAAAAGGGAGGAGAGAGATCGGTCGGAAGTTTTTGAGGTCGTTGGGGTCAGCCTTGGGTTTCTTGAGGAGGGGTTGGATTTCTGCGTGTTTCCAGCTGTCTGGGAAGGTGGCGGAGTCGAAGGAGAGGTTGATGATCTTGCGGAGTTTGGGGGCGATGATGGCGTTGGCTTTGTTGAACACGTGATGTGGGCATGGGTCCGTGGGAGAGCCTGAGTGGATGGTGTTCATGGTTGTTATTGTTTCGGTGTCGTCCACGTGGGTCCAGGCGGTGAGGCGGCAGGCGTCTGTGGAGATGTCAGGGGAGGGGTCTGGCGGCGGAGTGGCATTGAAGCTGTCGTGGATGGTTGTGATTTTCTGGTGGAAGAAGGTGGAGAGGTCGTCGCAGAGTTTCTGGGAGGGCGGGATGTCGTTGGAGTTGGCGTTGGGGTTTGAGAGTTCCTTCACGATGCCGAAGAGTTCTTTGCAGTTGTGGGCATTGTTGTTGATGCGTTCAGTGAAGTGGGCGCGCTTGGCGACTCGGATCCGTTGGTGGTGTTCACGGTTGGCGTCTTTGAGGGAGGCGAGGTTGTCGGGTGTGCGCTCTAAGATCCACTTCTTCTTGAGCTTCTGGCAGAGGCTTTTGGAGGCGGTCAGTTCGTCTGTGAACCAGGCTGGTTTTTTCTTTCCTTGGTTGGCGGTGGGTTTCTTGAGTGGGGCTAAGGTGTTGGCGCAGTCGAGGATCCATTGATGGAGGTTGATGGCAGCAGTGCTCGGGTCGGTTGAGTCGGGTGGTGGGTTTTAGACGAGGGTGCTGGTTAGTTGGTCTTGGGTGATTTTTCCCCAACGGCGGTGAGGAGGTAGAGGGATGCAGTGGTGTTCGGTGATTTTTGTATAGGAAAAGTGGACGCAGTGATGGTCGGTCCAGTGGAGTTCGGAGGTGTGGCTGAAAGAGATGTGGTTGCTTGAGGTGAAGAGGGGGTCAAGAGTGTGTCCGGCGATGTGGGTGGGAGTGTTGACCAGTTGACGGAGTCCGAGGTTGAGGAGGTTGGAGGTCAGTGATGCGGTGTTGACGTCGTTGTTATTTTCCAGATGGTAGTTTAGATCTCCCAGGAGGATGTAGTCTGGGGAAGCGAGGGCGTGGGTGCTCGCGAGGTCGGCGACGGTGTCGCTGAAGGGGGCTCTTGGTCCTGGAGGGCGGTATATGAGGGTTCCTCTGAGGGTCGTGTTGGGGTCCGTGTGGATCTGGAAGTGGAGGTGTTCGGCTGTCTTGAGGGTGTCGTCCATGTGGGTGTGGATTTTGAGGGTGGATTTGTGGGCGATGGCTATTCCGCCGCCGATTCCGTTGGTTCGATCTCTTCTGGTGATTTTGTATCCCTCCGGTATGGCGATTGCGATGTCCGGGGCCGAGGAGTCGTTCCACCAGGTTTCGGTCAGGAAGGCCACGTCAGGGGCGGTGGTGTCGAGTAAGTCCCAGAGTTCGATGGCGTGTTTTCGTGCGGAGCGTGTGTTGATGAGGATGCAGTTCAGGTGGTTGGTGTTGGAAGTTCTTGTTGTTGGCTTTGCCGTTCTGTCGCAGGAGAAGTTGCAGGTGCGGCAGGAGAAAGGTCCTTTTGTGTGCTTCGGGGTTGCAAGGAAGCACTCTGCGGAGGGGCCGGGGTTGAGTGCGCGGAGTTCGTTGGTTGGGTAGCGGACGCAGGGGATGCGGGGGGCCGAGGACCAGGGGGGGTGGCCATTAAGAAGGGAGGGGGGAGGGAGGAGCAGCTGGGAGGCGGGAGGCGGGAGGCGGGAGGGAGCGGCGAATGGGGGCGCGAGGGGGGCGGGCCGCAGGGAGGCAGCGGCAGGGATCGGAGAGCATTTGGGAGCGCACAAGGGGCAAAAGGCACAAAAAATCGAGCGAAATTAAAGGCAGTCACAATATGAAAACACACAGTATGAAATACAGTAATGGCACAGTACACGATCGGGGAAACAGCAATCAGAGGGGCACAAAGGGGGCAGAAGCGCCGGAGGCGAGGCGCAGAAAAATGAGAAAAACAACTTACAGGACGCCGGAAAGCGGCACACGGGTCAAGTGAAGCTAGTCAGAGCCCACTAGACCCCAGGGATGAGGCGCAGGAGGATGCCTGCGGGTGGAGGAGGGCCTCGAACACGCAAACAGCAGCGTGGTCGGGGGACAGAGGCAGGAGGCAGCAGGTTGGTGCTGCGGTCGTGGGGGGCGAGCTCAGGACCTGAAACAGGTCAGAGGTCGCTCACTCGCGACGCGCAGCGCCAGCCATTAAGAAGGGAGGGGGGAGGGAGGAGCAGCTGGGAGGCGGGAGGCGGGAGGGAGCGGCGAATGGGGGCGCGAGGGGGGCGGGGCCGCAGGGAGGCAGCGGCAGGGATCGGAGAGCAGGGGGAGCGCACAAGGGGCAAAAGGCACAAAAAATCGAGCGAAATTAAAGGCAGTCACAATATGAAAACACACAGTATGAAATACAGTAATGGCACAGTACACGATCGGGGAAACAGCAATCAGAGGGGCACAACGGGGGCAGAAGCGCCGGAGGCGAGGCGCAGAAAAATGAGAAAAACAACTTACAGGACGGCGGAAAGCGGCACACGGGTCAAGTGAAGCTAGTCAGAGCCCACTAGACCCCAGGGATGAGGCGCAGGAGGATGCCTGCCGGTGGAGGAGGGCCTCGAACACGCAAACAGCAGCGTGGTCGGGGGACAGAGGCAGGAGGTTGGTGCTGCGGTCGTGTGGGGCGAGCTCAGGACCTGAAACAGGTCAGAGGTCGCTCACTCGCGACGCGCAGCGCCAGCCATTAAGAAGGGAGGGGGGAGGGAGGAGCAGCTGGGAGGCGGGAGGCGGGAGGCGGGAGGCGGGAGGGAGCGGCGAATGGGGGCGCGAGGGGGGCGGGGCCGCAGGGAGGCAGCGGCAGGGATCGGAGAGCAGGGGGAGCGCACAAGGGGCAAAAGGCACAAAAAATCGAGCGAAATTAAAGGCAGTCACAATATGAAAACACACAGTATGAAATACAGTAATGACACAGTACACGATCGGGGAAACAGCAATCAGAGGGGCACAACGGGGGCAGAAGCGCCGGAGGCGAGGCGCAGAAAAATGAGAAAAACAACTTACAGGACGGCGGAAAGCGGCACACGGGTCAAGTGAAGCTAGTCAGAGCCCACTAGACCCCAGGGATGAGGCGCAGGAGGATTCCTGCGGGTGGAGGAGGGCCTCGAACACGCAAACAGCAGCGTGGTCGGGGGACAGAGGCAGGAGGCAGCAGGTTGGTGCTGCGGTCGTGGGGGGCGAGCTCAGGACCTGAAACAGGTCAGAGGTCGCTCACTCGCGATGCGCAGCGCCAGCCATTAAGAAGGGAGGGGGGAGGAAGGAGCAGCTGGGAGGCGGGAGGCGGGAGGGAGCGGAGAATGGGGGTGCGAGGGGGGCGGGCCGCAGGGAGGCAGCGGCAGGGATCGGAGAGCAGGGGGAGCGCACAAGGGGCAAAAGGCACAAAAAATCGAGCGAAATTAAAGGCAGTCACAATATGAAAAAACACAGTATGAAATACAGTAATGGCACAGTACACAATCGGGGAAACAGCAATCAGAGGGGCACAACGGGGGCAGAAGCGCCGGAGGCGAGGCGCAGAAAAATGAGAAAAACAACTTACAGGACGGCGGAAAGCGGCACACGGGTCAAGTGAAGCTAGTCAGAGCCCACTAGACCCCAGGGATGAGGCGCAGGAGGATGCCTGCGGGTGGAGGAGGGCCTCGAACACGCAAACAGCAGCGTGGTCGGGGGACAGAGGCAGGAGGCAGCAGGTTGGTGCTGCGGTCGTGGGGGGCGAGCTCAGGACCTGAAACAGGTCAGAGGTCGCTCCACAAATCACTTGTGTAACAGAGCCCTTGGGGGATTGTGTAATGTTGCAGACCACAGCACAAATACAGTTTTTAGTTCCCATAGTGTTGTTCCAGCTTTTCCCAGTTGGGGTCTGCTCACTGTGTATTTGCCTTGTTCATGTTTGTTCCTGACAGAGCCTGCATCCTGTTAGCCTGACTGGTTCCTGTCTTTGTGTGAACCATAAAGGTTCTTTGTGGCTACATCTGTCTCGTAGATGCTTTTCATGCCCTCTCTTTCCTCATGGGGTATTGTGTCTGGTAGGTCTACGATGAATCCTCAAATATATATATAGTTTCCTTATAGTATTCTGTTCTGGGACATGTAGTCATATAGCCTAATCTAGCCCCCATCCCTTTGTCTGGTTTTGCATGTATTCATTAGTGCCAAACAGTGACAGTATGCCATGGCTGTATGAATGGATTTGGTACGGTGCCTCCAGCACAACAAACAAGGGTTTCCAATGTGTATGTAAGGACAAGACATGTTTGTGCCCTGACGGTCCACACACAGATTCACTTCTGGCGCCACCTTTTGATGGGGCTTGCGTGATGACTAGCTGTGACATTAATCAGCACAGAGGTACTGATGTTCCCTGTTGCAGTGGGAATTTTAGAGGCCACCCGGTGTACAAATGTTGTGATGAAACCTTACTGTTCCAAAATGTTTGTAAGCACACCAAGGTTGCCCTGTCGTCTGCCTTATTAAAGGACTGCAGTGCCATAGCTGGACTATTCCCATGTGTGTCGTTAGTTGTTCTTTGGATTTAGGTCACATCTGCTTTGAAGGATACTCTGTTAATGCAAGGAATGGATCCACAGACTCATGACTAGACCTGCACGTAACTGTGACAACATGGAGGCCAATACTGACACAGGGTACACATGGCCACACACTTGGACTGGACACTTTAGTGCACTGAACCACTGGAAATATGTGAACACACGCAGCATGGCCTGCTGGTCCTCCCCAGCCACAGGAGACACATAGGTCATTTACATGACTCAAACTGTGGTGTGCCATTACTTTTTAAATTGGATTTGAGACTCTGTGTCACAAACACTGTACCTACCAAGCATGTTCAAATGACTGAATCATGGGTAGTATACACACAAGTGACCATGAAGTTGTATCCAACATTCCAGTACATGTGATGGCTTACCTTTGTAAAACTGCCATTATCAACCGTCCTCCATCTATCCTGTGTATAGTTTGTCATGGGAGATGTTTTGTCCCCAAAGTCAGGGAAGTTCAGACAGCATAAGATGCTACTGGTATCACAAACACATATCCTGACTGATGTAACCTAATAAATGGCATCTGATGGTTATCCACAATTACAACACATGCATACAAGCACATTATGCAAAACACGTCTTGTGACGTTCACACAGAGGCACACCAAAAATTGAAATAGCCAATTTACATACGTAAACACACAGGCCAAGAGTGATTTTTTTAAAGTTGCGTAGCCTTGCTATCCTCTATTGACGCCCCCCCCTGCTTTAAACCAATTTTAAATCCAAATGGTTGTGTTGCTGTTGCATCATTTAAGAGTGCTAATCCAGCACAACAACCTGAGTATTATGGTCCGCAGTAGTGTGGTCTGCCACATGTGCCCAAACACTGGAACACACAAAGCAGGCCCTTACAGCCTATCTCTGTATTATCATAGCTTTCATGTACGTTACAAATTAGCAAAATGACACAAACAACGTTAAAGATAGATATTTTGACTCAAACACGTCTAAAAAGACGCATATGCGTCAAAATATGCCTCATATGCATTAAAAAATGACGCTCACAGCCATTAAACATCGATTAGTCCCTAGTGTTAATTCCAGGGTCATTTTTAAGTATATGCGTCAATAAATATTGACGCAAAGCCCGTAAGTGTCATAAAATTTCACGCATCATAATAAAAACGCACTGCATTTGAGACAGGAAGTGATGTCATAGGATATCCTGTTTACAGAAATGTTACAGTGGGTGTACTTTCACTTTCACTTTGCAGTCTGTTATTCTTCTAGACTGTGTGGCTGTTTTGAGAGTTGTGTCTGTCCAAATTTTGCTTTTGTCTCCTGTGTGCCATTCCAATTGTCATCTGTTGTTTTTGTAATTGTCTCAGTAATTCAGTGTAAGTGTGTTTTGGTCATTTTTTGTGTCTAATTTTGTCTTTGAACTGTTGGGAGTGTGTAGTGGGTATTGTTAGTTGGGGTATTGTTGGGCTGTTTGTGGGTTCTTTAAGTTTCATTTTCCTACCTCCTTCCCCTGTATTTCCTTCTTTTCCCTTTCCTATCCCTATTATTTGTTGTGATGTTGGGCAGGCCACGTCTGGGGAGAATGGTTGAGGAGGAGCTGGGGACTTTCATTTGGCTGGTGTGCCACGTCCTCCCCCTGATGTTAGAGGCTGGTGGCAGGGTGATACAGGGGTATCACACAAAGGCGATGAGGCTCAGGTGGTCTAAGGTGCTGTTCCCCTAAAGAGAGTATTCAACTGCCAGTGCAACAACCATCAACTTAAACATCGCTGGGCTGAACTTGTGGCCAGAGAGCAAGACCTGCTGGACCACCTGGGTGTGGTGATTGGTGGCCCTGTTGGTGAGTACAATTCAGACTAATGTGTTCAGTAAAATGCTCTGTTGTGGCAGTAGCAGATTTGGTGACATGCTGCATGCAATGTTTATGGACATGTGGAATGCAAGTTTACCATACAGTGGCCCTGAGTCATACAATATTTGCTACACATTACCATCATTTGCTGCCTCAAAAGCTGCACAAACTTACAAAACACAACTTGATCTTGTAAATTAGTGCCGCTTTGAGGTCAATAGAGGATGGTAATGCGGCACAAACAAATGTTTTATTCATGGTTTGGGAGTGTACCAGGAATGAGATGTATTTCACATGCTAAAGCAAGGAATGAATGTAGTCCCCAATTATTTGGAATACATGTCTGACCTGTATTCATGGGCATACACACAAATATCTTCCTAACCTCTGGTAATATCTTAGGCGGATTTTTTGAATTGGTTTGTGCAGCATTTAAATATAAAATGGATGGCAAAGTAATGCACACTAGATAATATCTAAATGTTAGGTGCTACTTTCCATAGCTGTAGCATAAAAACAGGAAGCAAATGCTTCACATTTAAATTTTTTTACAATCTGTCCCTATGTTCATTGTTCCTGTGAGTTATAATTTGCCTTGGGCAGAATTGCTGGTACAGAGCTGATGCATTTGCCATCTGTGTCACTTTATAGCCAAACAATTTTCATAAGTTAATGGGTCATCATGGGATCCCTGAACTTTGTGAATGCATGGTCACAAATTATTTATTTGTATGATGATGTGCAAGGGACCCCTGACTGCTTCCATCATACATTTAAAGTGACAAAATTGTTTGGTAGTTTACGTTTTGTACACCCCTGCTGATCTAGTGCAGCATATGTACAATTGTTAACTTCTCAGTATGAAGGCTTTCACAGACATGGGTGTATGCTAAGATCAGCAGACCAGCATTCCTGTGAGTGCTGCCATTCCCAAGGTGCATACAGTTTGAGACCTACCTCATCAAGATTGCCAGAGTAGGACATTTGCTAAACCATGTTTCAATTAGGGGACAGTGTCAGTTCATTGTGTAACCACAGATCACCTAACTTGGCAAATGTAAGATGATGAATGTGGCTAACTGTGATCTACAATTCCTGATATAGGTCCACAGGGCCCTGAGTAACACATTTCAGGTACGATGACTACACCTGTGCCCATGCATTCTGTCATGGATAGTCAAATTAGACACTGTCAGCATATTGTTGTTTTGTTGTTTTGATTTAGATAAATGGCCAATCCATGCTTAGCGTAACATTGGCATCAAGTAACACACAGGATCCCTGCCATCATGATGTCATAGGGGGCATATACGGCTCTGGGTACACTGGTAATGTGGCATATGTAACCTACAGACAACACAGGCCCAATTATAATGGCCCATTGAAAGCACAATAAATCCTGAACTAAACTCAACCCACATGAGCATCACACAGTAACTGATTGTCCCTTGATGCACAAGCCACAATACCTGAGTGTCTAGTATTGCGGTAAACCAGGAATGTGGCTTTGCAAGTCTCCCATAAAAACAAATGAGGAAATGGAGTACCCTCTAGAAAGAATTATGAACAAAATTGAGTAATCATGTTTGTCACCACGTGATTGTTAGGGCCAGTGCATGTGTACATATATGTCTCTATCAATCACTGATGTGACAGGGTCAATACATGTTTGCAGTGGGATGTCTGTTGGGCTGTCTACATGCTTGAGGTGCTGCTCTGTCATCTAAAATGTCACACACAGTGATTTTTTGTTCAAGTTTTGTACACTGAGAAGACATTGAGCACATTTCACCCTTCCATGTGTTACAGGTGGACTAGCCCCCTACACAATTGGAGAAGTGGCTCGATTTGCTGACCCAGACATATCCAGTAAGTGTTGATATGTTAGTTCTGTGTTGTGTGTGCAGCTGTTGTGTGATTGACTCCTGTGTGTTGGACACATTGCAAGGTATGATGTGATGGCACATGATCTGATATGTGACTTGCCTGGAGTTTGACATTTTGGTCCATGTTTGATTTAGACAATCAGTGGCGGAGAGTCATATTTTGGGATTCTAGTGCTGCACTATAAGCATGGGCAGGTGAAAAGGGTGATATTTGTTGCTACATTTATGCCAATGATAAACTTGGAGGTGGCCATGTTCATGATTTAGTCAGCAAGTCATACCCAGATTCACACAGACCAGTGATGCCGAAGTATTACCCACAGACTTGAGCCTCTCTGTTAACTAATGAACATGTAGGACTGTATGTTTGACTTCCTAGCAGCATCTGGCTCCACATGTTGTGCTACGCTTATGTGGCACCTGAGTAGAATGTCATAGGTGTGCATGCAGCTAAAGCCCAGATGGGTGCTTGCATCCATGTGCTTGTTTTTGAAAAGGTATCAGTGAGATCACATGATGTTGAAAATTGGCCACAATTAGAACATAAATCTGGATGTGATTGTCCAAAGTTTTAGTCAATCTTATTTGGCAGCCCTCCTTACCTGTGGTGGACTGACTAAACCCATGGACAGCTGTCCAAAGCTTTCTGGCTGTCATAGATGTTTGAAAGTATGAGTTGCATGTCCATCACCCCCTGAGGCACAGGGATAGGGTTATGAAATATGTGTAGCCAGGTGTGAGGATCCTAGGGTAGAAGACAGACATGCAACTCCAACATTCATTTGTTCCAACCTAGGATACCCCCTCATGATTAGCCACTGCATACCGTCCAGGCAATTCCATTTACAAATCACAGATCTTGTGGCCCTTGATTGTCATCCAGAAGATATTCATTAGTTGGCCTGTCACAAGTGGAGTACTTGCAGCATTTGTTATGTGACCAATGGCAGAACAATGATGCACAGATCATTGAAGTCGGTACACACCTTTTTGAGCATTGCTGTGCTGTTAGATAGGAGATGTGTAGGCTGCATTGGCATGTCATTCCTCAGGGACATTCTGTGATCTGTACTATGATTTATACTGTTTAAGCTGATTTTGAGGAAGTGTTAGAATTTCATATGTAGATGTATCAAACAATAATGCCACTAATGTTTGGCTTTCTCTATTTTTACAGCTGCTAACATAAATGGCCATCAGATCAAGGAATTCCAGAGGTGGGCGATGCGTTACTGCCACATACTAGATGTGGAGTCTGGGTTCCGCAACATGGCATTGCACCATGAGAGAGCCACAGGAGTCTGGAGGGCATTTGCCCAAGGGGGGCCATCCTTTCCCACAACAGCCACGACCATCAGCACAACCACTCCGGCCACAGTCGCACAAAGGATGCCAGCCACTGTTGCAGGTCCCTCTACCTCAGCAGCTCCAGGCCCACAGACAGCAGCTCCTGCACCTCCTATTCCGAGCACGGCACCAGCACCAGCACTACCATCCACTAGTGGCACACAGACAACCCCAGCTGCAG
Source organism: Pleurodeles waltl (assembly GCF_031143425.1). Taxonomy (NCBI): domain Eukaryota; kingdom Metazoa; phylum Chordata; class Amphibia; order Caudata; family Salamandridae; genus Pleurodeles; species Pleurodeles waltl. Next base: position 628,558,299 of record NC_090443.1, on the reverse strand, counting down.
TGATAGACAATGCAGAATTCCAACAAATGAGAGGTGACATGCAACGGATGTTGCGCAGGATGGACAGGCTGCAACAGGAGGTGTCCCGCAATAGCAGGAGACTGCGTGGAATAAAGTAGATCCTGCGGAGGGCAAATGTGTGACTTTGTGACCCTCAGCCATAATTCCCTCCCCTCCCTCCTCTTTCCTGGTTCTTATATTTAGTGGGTTTAGGGGGCTTAGTGTTAGGTTGGATTATGCTGTTAGTTTAGTTAGTATATGTGGTTTGGGGGGTGTTATTTTGTGGGTGGGTGGTTGGGGGATGATGTTGGGGTTTATGTGTATAGAAAAATAAAAAATAAAAAAAAATATAAAAAGATTTAAAAAAATACAAAAAAATACATATTTGTTTAGGATAGGTTTGTATGGTGGTCATTATAGCCCTGGCGGTCGGTGTTAAAGCGGCGGTAAAACTGCCAACAGGCCGGCGGAAAAAAAATGGAATCACAACCATGGCGGAAACCGCCAGCAAAGACAGCCACTTTAACACTCCGACCGCCACAGCGCTACAAACAAACACTGCGGCGGTAACTGCCAAAAGACAGGCGGAAGACACTGTTACAACAGGCCAATCCGCCACCTTTTCTGGGGCGGATTCACTGTGAACAAAAACACGGTGGAAACAGGACTTGGAAGGGAAAATGCTCACCTCTACACACCCCACGAGGAACCAGGATGCCATGGAGCCGGAACTCCATATTCTCCCTGCCTTTGTCTTCCTGCTCCTCTACCAGGAGCACGAACGCCGGTGGCGAAGACCACGGTGAGCACTGCACCTACGACACAGGGGAGGAGGGAGGGAAAAGAGAGTGACACACACACACAACACCCCCACCACCACCCTCACCCACCACAACACACTCACTAATACATGTTGATACATTACAGTTACACCCCCCAACCCCCCCTGGAAGAATGCAAAGGCAAAAGGAAATTATTTTAACCATTGTAATCTATTAAAATCCAGTACTCAAAAATACATATACACTATAAACAAATATATACACCAAGAATACAAGTCCAGGTATTGCACCATTTAAGTCCGTGGACCACAGGGCCCAAAATGCATGGACGAGGCCCACTCTCAATACCCGATCAAAACGGAGAGAACACTGCAGGGGCATCAGATAGAAATACAACAGGCAACTCAGGGGTAAGGGAAGGGGGGGCACCTCAGCCGGATGAGTGCACGTTGCCAGATCCACGAGGGAGCTCCATGCCCACTGCTGTATCCTGGGGAGTGCAAAGGCACAGTCTCTCAAGTCTTTCCAGTGGGTGGGTTGCCACAGCTTTATCCTGGGGAGTGCAAAGCCACATTCTCTCAAGTCTTTCCAGTGGGTGGGTTACCCACTGCTTTATCCTGGGGAGTGCAAAGCCACAGTCTCTCAAGTCTTTCCAGTGGGTGGGTTGCCCACTGCTTTATCCTGGGGAGTGCAAAGCCACAGTCTCTCAAGTCTCTCCAGTGGGTGGTTTGCCCACTGCCTCATCCTGGGGAGTGCAAACCCAGAGTCTCTCAAGTCTTTCCAGTTGGTGGGTTGCCCACTGCTTTATCCTGTGGAGTGCAAAGCCACAGTCTCTCAAGTGGATAGCAGTCTCCTCTGGTTCTGGAGGGGGCTTTGTGCCCAGAGTTCTTCATCCTGCCAAGGACAGAGTTAGTGGATGTGAATCTCCACTGGTTCTGGAGGGGGCTTTGTGCCCAGAGTGCTTCATCCTGCCAAGGACTGAGGTAATGGGTGCCTTTCTCCACTGGTTCTGGAGGGGGCTTTGTGCCCAGAGTGCTTCATCCTGCCAAGGACAGAGGTAGTGGATGAGACTCTCCACTGGTTCTGGAGGGGGCTTTGTGCCCAGAGTGCTTCATCCTGCCAAGGACTGAGGTAGTGGATGTGAATCTCCACTGGTTCTGGAGGGGGCTTTGTGCCCAGAGTGCTTCATCCTTCCAAGGACAGAGGTAGTGGATGTGAATCTCCACTGGTTCTGGAGGGGGCTTTGTGCCCAGAGTGCTTCATCCTGCCAAGGACTGAGGTAGTGGATGTGAATCTCCACTGGTTCTGGAGGGGGCTTTGTGCCCAGAGTGCTTCATCCTTCCAAGGACAGAGGTAGTGGATGTGAATCTCCACTGGTTCTGGAGGGGGCTTTGTGCTCAGAGTGCTTCATTCTGCCAAGGACTGAGGTAGTGGATGTGAATCTCCACTGGTTCTGGAGGGGGCTTTGTGCCCAGAGTGCTTCATCCTGCTTGTGGCGGCCTCAGTAGCGGCGGTGCTTGCGGCGCTCATGGGCCTGCGTTGCTGGTGGGTGGCTCAGTGAGCGTGCTGCTGGCGGCGGTGTCCTTGGCAGCGGTGCTGGTGGCGGCGGTGTCCTTGGCAGCGGTGCTGGTGGCAGCGGTGTCCTTGACAGTGGTGCTGGTGGCGGCGGTGTCCTGGGCAGCGGTGCTGGTAGTGGTCTTGTCCGCCGTGCAGGTTGACGGCGACTTCTCTTTCTTTCTGTGCCCCTTCCCCACCTTGGATGGTGGTACAGCTTTCTTCCCACTCCCAACTGTAGTCCTGGGAGGGCCCTTGGTGGCAGGTGTTTTACCCTTCTCCCTCCGGGCAGTGGGCAACTTCTTATGCTTCTGAGGTGGGGGACTGTCCGTGGTCTGGCTCCTTGGTACACTGGCTGCCCTGCTGCTTGGCTCACTCCAGAAGCCGGTTACTGCTGGCACCACTGTTGCCGCTGATGTGGTGGCTGAGGTGCTGGGTTGGGACCTGGAAAGGCGTGTCCTAGGGGACTGAAGGGGTGGGGGAGGTGAGGGGAGGAGGTCAAGGTTGGACAGGAAAAGTTTTTTAGACACACTGGGACGGGTAGATGGAGGGGGTTTGGGAGTGGAGGAAGAGGTAGTGGTTGTAGGAGGTGTACGTTTGCTGACTTTGGGTGAAGGTGCAGGGCTGGAGGCTGTCATGAGGATGATGGCTGTTGGGTGGGTGTGTGGCTGCGTTTGTGTACCTTGGGAGGTGGGCTCACAGACACACTGGGAGAGGACACAGGGGATGTGTGAATGGTAGTGGGGTGGTGAGTGCATGTGAGCGGGTTGTGGTGATGGGCGTGCTGGTGATGGAGGCAGTGACTGAGGATGTAGTGAATGCAGGTGTGAGTGGAGACGAGACAGGGAAAGAGGAGGAGGATGTGGAGGAGGGGGACACAGTGGAGGCAGTGGCTGTTGGTATGTCTGCATGGGTATGATGCTTGTGTGAGTGTCTGTGGGATGTATGGGGCTAATGTTTGCCAGAGCTTCCCTTGTGTGTTGAGGTGTGTGCCTGCTGGTATGATGGTATGCTTGGGATAGGCTGAGGTACAGGGGTTTGGGTCTGGGTGGACGAAGTTGGAGGGGGGGGCGGCTGGACACAGGGACAATGGCTGCCATCAGTGCTGAGGCCAGAGTCTGAAAAGCTCGTTGTTGGGCTGCCTGACCAGAATGAATGCCCTCCAGGTATGCATTCATCTGTTGCAACTACCTCTCTACACCCTGGATGGCATTCAGAATGGAAGACTGCCCAACAGTGAGGGATCTGAGGAAGTCAATGGCCTCCTCACTGAAGGCAGCAGAGCTGACAGGGGCAGGAGCTGAGGTGCCTGGGGCAAAGGAGATGGCCACCCTCCTGGGTGAGCGGCTACGGGGCACACGCTGAGGGGCTGCTTGGAGGGCGGTGCTGGTAGGGGGGGTGGCGGCTGTACCTGTAGATGCGGGGGCACAGAGGGGCCCGCCACCGCAAGGGAGCTCACATCAGAGGAGGAGTCTGTGTCGCTGGTCTCAGCTCCTGTCCCCGCCGTGGAGCTCCCCTCACCCTCCGTCCCACTGGTGGCTTCAGACTCCATTGTCTGACCCTCCAGGCCCATGTGGGATGCAGCTCCCTCCTGCTCCGGTGGCACTGCTCCTCCGCCTGATGATGCTATTGCACACAAGAACAGGGAGACCAAAAAAATGGGGGGGAAAAACAGAAGAAAGACATGTTGAGTGCATGCAATATCGCTACCGTTGGCGGACACTACAGACACAGAAGACCTCTGCACTACGCCGTGCACTTAGAGTTCCCTAATTATTCACAGGGACATGGGGTACAAGGCCTATGCCCGATTGATGCACACATGGATGTCACACAAGCCTCACTAGATGTAGTTGCCTCTGAACACTGGTGGGGTGGGGTGCCACATGGCCTGCCTTCCGAAGGGACCTTGCCTACTAAACTCGTCCTGGCATAGAGGAACCCACAGCCCACCTCTCCCACCCAGACACCTCGTAATGCACGCAGATTCAGCTGAATGAGAGTGTACTCACCCCCTTGTGGCTGCTGTGATGCCCTCAAGCACCCATCCAACTCCGGATACAACACCGTCAGGATCCGGAACATCAAGGGGGTCATGGTGCGACATGCATCCCTCCCACATTGAGAGGCCATCCACAGCTTTGCCTCCGCTGTCTTCTTGCTCCAGCGGCGAATGTCCTCCCATCTTTTACAGCAGTGGGTGCTCTGTCTGTGGTGGACCCCCAGGGTCCGGACTTCCTTGGCGATGGCACGCCAAATATCCTTCTTCTGGTGGGCGCTGACCTACAGGAATGGTACAGGGGAAAAGGAGGAGATATAACCGCCCGGACAGTCACAGTCATTGGCCCACGTTCCCACCCTTGCCCTGACGCACATGCACTCACTGTCATTTCATGAACGCCGCATTCCCCCCCCTATCTTCCATCCACACCACTACACACAGGCATTGCCCATGCAGCATGTTCACAGTGTACTTACCTGTTTGTCTGGAGGACCGTAGAATAGCGTGTTCTGGGGGAGGACCCCACCCACTAGTATCTCTAACTCCTCCGTGGTGAAGGCAGGGGTCCTTTCCCCAGACACATGAGCCATTGTCGCTTCCAGACACAGGTCACAGCAGCACTTGCAGTGTAGGTCCTCTCTTGTTGAAGGTCAGGTATCAAGTGAGTGAACAGACAGAAAATGACGGTCACGTCCACGGCGGTACCAGCGTACATCGTCATTGGCTCCTGGGACCCACAGGGTCCAATGTTAACCAATGCAGGATTACGCCACGGTCTTCGACTGCCTACCGTGACGGTTAACAGCGCCAGCGCAGTTACCTCATACTCCCTTGTCCCACATTACAGGTCAGGCAGCCGCCATTTTAGGGGACCACATGGCATTAATTTTAAATGCGTCACTAATATCTAGGACTTTTTCTCTTAGGTCTTACCTTTTTTTAACAATAACTGTGTTCACAGTTTTTATTCCATACCACATAGTCTATTTTGGCTTCTTATCCTGAAACTATTGTTTTTCACTAGTCACTATTTCTATTGACCTTTACTGGATTGTTATGGTTGTTAATATGTGATTTAAACTTTTTATTCCAAAGTCTGAAAACATAGGCCCATTTTAAATCATGATTTTTTATATACACAAATTTTAAAAGCTATATACCTGCCATAAAAGTAAACAGCTGCGTCTTTCTCAGATTAGAACATTAAACCTTCACTAAACTGCATGCTATTATGAGATGTATATAGAATTTGTTCTGTGATTACATTCTGGATAGGTGCCATAGGTTCTTAAACTCTTTGTTACAATTTTTTTTAAATGTGATTTTTAGTGTACTCGTGCCTTAATGGATAATGATGTTTCCACACCTTCTGAATTTTTTCTTCTGTTTTGATCTATTACTTCTGTGATGCTATACTTTTACATCATTAACTTCCTTTTTCAGCCTTCTCAAATGACCAGTCTGCCATGATTTTCTACAAGTTCATTCTCTATCAACACCCGCTTCCAGAATTAACTGTTTGTTTTTTCCTCACAGAAGTCATTATTCACCAGACTATCTCAGGGTGAGGAAAGTGCTTCTTTTGTCCTTTTCCTTCTGCAATAAGTGATATGTGTACATAGACCAATGGTGCTGCTAACCAGCCATTTTCTATGACTCACTACATGCCTCATCTTCTAGGTAAAATAATGGGGTAAAAAATGAGTACCTTGTGCTTGACTTTTCCTTCTTCATTTTCTGCCTTTTTAACCATTCATTTTATCAATTCTATCCTTTTCTCAGATTAGTAGTACTTTTTCTTCCTTTCACTTTTTCCTGTTATGATAAAAGTTTGTTTTATTAGTTAATGAAAGCCATAAAAACTTTTCTTGCCACATAAAAATTTAACAAAAACAATACGATAAGGTAATACAGTGCAATAAAAAGTCCTGAGCTTGAAATTAAATAATATGTAAAATTTCCCTTTCAAATAAAAATTTAACAACACAATAATAGTGCAATAAGGCATTCGTAGTAGTGGGGAGAGGTGGCGTGGTACCTTCTATTGATTTTGTTTTCCCCTACTTGAGTCCGATTGTTGTTACCAGACTGTATTACGGCACTGGTTAAGCATCCCACCATGCTGCCCGTGAGCCTTTCCTACTTTAAGGGGTTCGGAATGAGTTAAAGGAGTTTTGTTATCCTTGTTGCCCTCCCTATGACTGGGTTGTTTCAAGAAGCTGAGATTTTGAGCGCAAAAATTTCCAAGAATTGAACCAGGCTAATGTTTAGTATTGTATTTCGTGAATTGAAAGCTTCAATTAGTGCCTGTCTACAGGATCTGATCCTTAAACCACTTAATTCTTTTTTTCAGTAAAAGTCTTCTTTCAACTGCCAAAGCTGGACAGATGCAGACCACGTGCACCAAGTTTTCTTCTGCTAGGTGACATAGACGGCACTCCTGGGATCTTACTTAATGCTCCTTCTTCCATTTGGGCATGAGGTCTAGTGTTGGGAGTTCACCCAGCCTGAGTCTAAGAAAGCATTGCTTGATTTTCCGTGAATAGGGACCAGCCATAAGTAGTGATCCTTTAAACGTTTTATAAGAGTTGAGGATCAACCAGCTGTGCACCCTTTTAGCCAGAGAGGCCCTGTATTCTATCCAGCTCTGTAATTTGCTTGCTTTATTCACAGCTTTGTTAAAAGCTGGGATGGGGAGAGACTGGTCCCATGCCTCATTTAAGTTCAGCAGACTCTTGCTCTTTTATAGATACCTTAAGTAATTGCAGTTCCCTCTTTCTAGGATAATTTCCTGCCAGACTAAATTAGCTAAAGACCGTTTTGAGGCACGGCTCAATTTGTAACAGTATGCCGTGGGTCAGGCTAGCGACTGCTTGACCAGCTTAAATTCCAGTCTGACCTGGGCAGGCGATGCACACTCAGGGAGCCAAAACACACGCTTATAGGTCTATATCTGAAGCTTATCCAAGAGACCTACTTCCATCCCCCTCATTATTTCGGACCCGTATGTGAGAGTTGGAAGTAGTTTCGCTCTCATTACAGTTTGTTAGGGGCTTCAGAGCGTGACCACAAATTGAGTTTGCCAGCTTACAAAAGGCGTAAGTAAGGGCCTGCGATTTGATTTTTATTGCTTCTTTTTGTAGCGCGTAATTACCTCTGCCATCAACCACAACTCCTAAGTATCTATACAAACTTACTTCCTCTAGGGTTTTCCCATTCAAGTGCCATTTACGTTGGCTAGTCAGCCTGCGGTTTAGGGTAATCATTTTAGATTTTTTATGATTGATTACTTATTTGTTAGATCCTGAGTATTCTTCTAATGCGTTTAGTAGTCTTTGCATGCCTATTCTGGTGTTACTAATTAGTAATAGGTCAACTGCACATAGCATATTAGATACTTGTTGGCCGCCCAGTGAGGGAGGATGGGATGGTTGATCATTTAGGGCTATATTTATACTTTTTGCCGCAAAACTGCACTAACGCAGTTTTGCGTCAAAAAAATTTGCGCCGGCTAACGCCATACTGAAGCGCCATGCGGGCGCCGTATTTAATCAATGACGTTAGCCGGCGTTAGCCGCCGGCGCTGCCTGGTGTGCGTGGAAAAAAACGACGTACACCAGGCAGCGCCGGCGTAGGGGGACATGGGGCTTGGGCGTCAAGAAATGGGGCAAGTCAGGTTGAGGCAATTTTTTCGCAAAGACAGGAGTCATGCCCCCTTGCCCAATGGCCATGCCCAGGGGACTTCTGTCCCCTGGGCGTGGTCATTGGGCATAGTGGCATGTAGTGGGGCACAAATCAGGCCCCCCTATGCCACAAAAAAAAAAAAATACTTACCTGAACTTACCTTAATGTCCCTGGGATGGGTCCCTCCAGCCTTGGGTGTCCTCCTGGGGTGGGCAAGGGTGACAGGGGGGGTCCCTGGGGGCATGGGAGGGCACCTCTGGGCTCCTTCAGAGCCCACAGGTCCCTTAATGCCTGCCTTTTGCAGGCGCTAAAAAACGGCGCAAAAGCGACCGTACGTCATTTTTTTTGACCCGCCGACTCCCGGGCGTGAATTTTTCCCGGGAGTATAAATCCGACGCACATGCCTCGGAGTCGATTTTTTAGACGTGAACGCCTACCTTGCATCTCATTAACGCAAAGTAGGTGTCCACGCAAAAAAATGACGCAAACTCCATGGACTTTGGCGCTAGACGCGTCTAACGCCAAAGTATAAATATGGAGTTAGTTTTGCGTCGAAATTGCGTAAAAAAAAACGACGCAATTCCGGAGCAAACGGAGTATAAATATGCCCCTTAATTTGGCAGAGAGAATTGCTATGTACAGGTTGAAGAGTGTTTGGGCCAATAAACAGCCTTGCTTAACACCGACTGTTGTTTTAACTCCCCTGGATAGGTGAGAGCCTCCCCCCAATTTAACCTTCACCCAAGTATCAGAGGAGATCATTTTGATGGCATTTAAGATAGTGTGTGGTAGCCCCCACAGTTGTAATTTGGCCCTCAATCTGCCGCGGGGGACACAGTCAAAAGCAGCTTTAAAATCAACAAAACATAAGTAGTCCCCTTTGCTTTTGCTTTTGCTCTGTTGATGATCAATCCCAGTGCCATAAGATTTGTTAATGTTCCTTGGTGCTTGGTGAAGCCGGTTTGATTTAGGGGTAAAATATTTGTATCTGCGATCCAGGCTTCTAGGTGCACACAGGATGAGAAGTACTTAAGGTCAACATCTAGAAGAGCGATTAGTCTGTAGTTGCTTGGGGAAGCCGCGTTGCCACCCTTAAATATGGGGTGGATTATGGAGCCTTTCCAGGATGCTGGGACAGAGCCTGTTGTAAGCACCTCATTGAACACTGCAGCCAGGAAATTGGCCCATCTTTCTGTTTCCTGTTTAAATAATGCTTGCGGTAAGCCGTTTGGGCCAGGGGCACAATCCGTTCGTGATTTTCTAATTATTTTTAATAGTTCTGTTGCCGTAAATTTCAAAATTTCAGGAGCATTGGGATTCCAGTTAAAGATGTGCCCCCGGATTTGAGGGCCTTCTTCGATGGTCATTTCTTTTAGATGGGACTTTCAGTGGGATACCCATGCTTCCTCTGTTAAGTTAGCATTATTACCTGCTTTTGAACCCTTGTCCAATGTATTAATGATTTTCCAAAATCTTTTAGAGTCGGATGTTTTAGTCGCAAAGTGTAATTTGGTCCAAAGGGCCTCCTGCTGGAGTTTTTTGAAGGTCCATAGATCCCTTTTGAAAAATGTCCTATGCTCACGCAAAGCGGCCAGTATTGATCCATCGTCTGGGCATTTACACAGTAAACTTAATAGTTTACCTACAGCTGCTTTCCTTCTGTGCACTAGCTGTGGCAAAAGTAGACATTGATGATGATTCAGTTGTGCGCCCTTTTTTGTGTTGCTTAAGGAGTCTTTTTTTAAGAGATCGGAGACAAAGTTCTCCCAGACCCTTGTCAACTTTGCCTCACTTGTGGCCATTAAGTCTAGCTTTCGTAGAGCCTCTTCTGCCTGGCTTTGAATAGTGTCTGAGGACCATTTGAGTCGCTTTATATTTTCTGAGCCCATTGCCCCGTTTAAGGCTACTGCCTTTTCTGGCTTTTGTGGTGATGCGCGGATCCCAAATACCTGCGGCTTATGAACGCTTTCCGTACGGTCCATGATACTGAAGGCATTTACTAATGTATACAACGCATGGGACACCAATGTGGAGCCTAGATAGGAGACCGTTTTCCCAGAGGATCTTGTCCATGCAGGTGGGATGTCCGGCGACTTCCACCCATTTAGCACAGAGAGGCTTACCGATTCACAGGTGCATGTAAAACTCTCCCCTAACTTGTCTTTCCTGTGTTTTTTTGGGAGGGTCTGACTGGGCATCCTTGCCACTGTTTGAATGTGGTCCTCACTGGGGTAGTGGAAAAGGCAGAGGTTAAAGTCGGATGTCATTAGCCAAAATGCCGATTTCACTGTGCTTTTCATCCGTAATAGTTGAGTTAACAATTTGTTTGCTTCGATTATTTTATTTTTTGGATTGATGTATATATTGACCAGGATCAGTGGTTCCTGTGTATTTTTCCCCCAATCGTGCAGCCGGGGTAGTTGAAAGGATTGGTCTTCTTCCTTGTACTCAGAGATTTTTACTAGGATGTTTGTACTAACATAGATAGCTAGGCCTCCCTTCGACCTACTGGGTCTATGGGTTTTTGTAGCTGGGCTAAGATATTCCGTGGATCCGATTATTGGTATTGATTCCATTGCCCAGGATTCCTGTAAGAGTAGAATGTCGAATGAACTATAGAATTTTGTTACTGCAGGGTCTTCCACCTTAGCCCGGAGGCCATCGTAGAACCTTGACCCTAGGGTAGGTCGCTCCCCCGCCGTTGCAGCTCCACCTGCCCAGGCCCCTGCAACCTGTGTGTAGGTCTCGACTCCACTTCTGCGCTTGCCTCTAAGTTGCCAGTTTTTCTCTTGGTGCCTTTCCTGCTCTCTTTTCCCTTTATCTCTTGTGCCTTCTCGTTCTTGTTGCCTTTGCTCGTTTTGCCTTCCGCTCTTGTTGCCTTTCCTCGTTTTTGCCTTTCGCTCTTGTTGCCTTTTCTTTCCTTCGCCCTTCTCTTTTGCCTTTATCGCTGTCTGCCTCATCACTCCTGCTGATCTCTTCTCTCCTTTGTCTTTAGCTCTTTTGCCTTATCGCTCTTGGTGCCTTTTCTCTCTTTTTGCCTATTTTTCTCCGGTTGCCTTTTCCCTCCCGTTTTACACTCTCCCGCCTTCCCGCCTCCCGCTTTTCCGCCGCTGCCCCCATGCGGCCCGCCACCCCCTGCTCCCATTCGTTGTCCCGCCTCCCGACTCCCAACTGACCCCTCCTCCCCCTTTCCCTCTTATGGCGCCCGCTGCACAGCAGAGACAGCGACCCTTGACCATAGGGTAGGTTGCTCCTCCGCCGCTGCAGCTCCACCTGCCCAGGCCCCTGCCACCTGTGTGTAGGTCTCGACTCCACTTCTGCGCTTGCCTCTAAGTTGCCAGTTTTTCTCTTGGTGCCTTTCCTGCTCTCTTTTGCCTTTATCTCTTTTGCCTTATTGCTCTTTTTGCCTTTCCTCGCTTTGCCTTCCGCTCTTGTTGCATTTCCTCGCTTTTGCCTTTCGCTCTTGTTGCCTTTTCTCTCCTTCGCCCTTCTCTTTTGCCTTTATCGCTGTCTGCCTCATCACTCCTGCTGATCTCTTCTCTCCTTTGTCTTTAGCTCTTTTGCCTTATCGCTCTTGGTGCCTTTTCTCTCTTTTTGCCTATTTTTCTCTGGTTGCCTTTTCCCTCCCGTTTCCGCTCTCCCGCCTTCCCGCCCTCCCGCCTCCCGCTTTCCCGCCGCTGCCCCGTGCGGCCCCACCCCCCTGCTCCCATTCGTTGTCCTCTCTCCCACCTCCCAGCTGACCCCTCCCCTCTTCCCTTTTATGGCGCCCGCTGCGTGGCAGAGACAGAGACCCTTGACCCTAGGGTAGGTCGCTCCCCCGCCGCTGCAGCTCCACCTGCCCAGGCCCCTGCCACCTGTGTGTAGGTCTCGACTCCACTTCTGCGCTTGCCTCTAAGTTGCCAGTTTTTCTCTTGGTGCCTTTCCTGCTCTGTTTTGCCTTATCGCTCTTCTTCCCTTTCCTCGCTTTGCCTTACGCTCTGTTTGCCTTTCCTCGCTTTTGCCTTACGCTCTTGTTGCCTTTTCTCTCCTTCGCGCTTCTCTTTTGCCTTTATCGCTGTCTGCCTCATCACTCCTGCTGATCTCTTCTCTCCTCTGTCTTTAGCTCTTTTGCCTTATCGCTCTTGGTGCCTTTTCTCTCTTTTTGCCTATTTTTCTCCGGTTGCCTTTTCCCTCCCGTTTGCGCTCTCCCGCCTTCCCGCCTCCCGCTTTTCCGTCGCTGCCCCCGTGCGGCCCGCCCCCCCCTGCTCCCATTCGTTGTCCCCCCTCCCGCCTCCCAGCTGACCCCTCCTCCCCCCCTTCCCTCTTATGGCGCCGCTGCGCGGCAGAGACAGCAACCCTTGACCCTAGGGTAGGTCGCTCCCCCGCCGCTGCAGCTCCACCTGCCCAGGCCCCTGCCACCTGTGTGTAGGTCTCGACTCCACTTCTGCGCTTGCGTCTAAGTTGCCAGTTTTTGTCTTGGTGACTTTCCTGCTCTCTTTTGCCTTTATCTCTTTTGCCTTATTGCTCTTGTTGGCTTTGCTCGCTTTGCCTTCCGCTCTTGTTGCCTTTCTTCGCTTTTGCCTTTCGCTCTTGTTGCCTTTTCTCTCCTTCGCCCTTCTCTTTTGCCTTTATCGCTGTCTGCCTCATCACTCCTGCTGATCTCTTCTCTCCTTTGTCTTTAGCTCTTTTGCCTTATCGCTCTTGGTGCCTTTTCTCTCTATTTGCCTATTTTTCTCCGGTTGCCTTTTCCCTCCCGTTTCCGCTTTCCCGCCTTGATACGCTCCCGCCTCTCGCTTTTCCGGCGCTGCTCCCGTGCGGCCCGCCCCCCCCTGCTCCCATTCGTTGTCCCCCCTCCTGCCTCCCGCCTCCCAGCTGACCCCTCCTCCCCCCTTCCGTCTTATGCCGGCCACTGCGCGGCTGAGACAGTGACCCTTGACCCTAGGGTAGGTCGCTCCCCCGCCGCTGCAACTCCACCTGCCCAGGCCCCTGCCCCCTGTGTGTAGGTCTCGACTCCACTTCTGCGCTTGCGTTTAAGTTGCCAGTTTTTGTCTTGGTGACTTTCCTGCTCTCTTTTGCCTTTATCTCTTTTGCCTTATTGCTCTTGTTGGCTTTGCTCGCTTTGCCTTCCGCTCTTGTTGCCTTTCTTCGCTTTTGCCTTTCGCTCTTGTTGCCTTTTCTCTCCTTCGCCCTTCTCTTTTGCCTTTATCGCTGTCTGCCTCATCACTCCTGCTGATCTCTTCTCTCCTTTGTCTTTAGCTCTTTTGCCTTATCGCTCTTGGTGCCTTTTCTCTCTTTTTGCCTATTTTTCTCTGGTTGCCTTTTCCCTCCTGTTTCCGCTCTCCCGACTTCCCACCCTCCCACCTCCCCGCCGCTGCCCCCGTGCGGCCCCGCCCCCCTGCTCCCATTCGTTGTCCACCTCCCGCCTCCCACCTGACCTCTCCTCCCCCCCTTCCCTCTTATGGTGGCCGCTGCGCAGCAGAGACAGCGACCCTTGACCCTAGGGTAGGTCGCTCCACCGCCGCTGCAGCTCCACCTGCCCAGGCCCCTGTCACCTGTGTGTAGGTCTCGACTCCAGTTCTGCGCTTGCCTCTAAGTTGCCAGTTTTTCTCTTGGTGCCTTTCCTGCTCTCTTTTGCCTTTATCTCTTTTGCCTTATCGCTCTTTTTGCCTTTGCTCGCTTTGCCTTCCGCTCTTGTTGCCTTTCCTTGCTTTTGCCTTTCGCTCTTGTTGCCTTTTCTCTCCTTCGCCCTTCTATTTTGCCTTTATCGCTGTCTGCCTCATCACTCCTGCTGATCTCTTCTCTCCTTTGTCTTTAGCTCTTTTGCCTTATCGCTCTTGGTGCCTTTTCTCTCTTTTTGCCTATTTTTCTCCGGTTGCCTTTTCCCTCCCGTTTCCGCTCTCCCGCCTTCCCGCCCTCCCGCCTCCCGCTTTCCCGCCGCTACCCCTGTGCGGCCCGGCTCCCCCTGCTCCCATTCTTGGTCCCCCCTCCCGCCTCCCGACTCCCAGCTGACCCCTCCTCCCCCTTCCCTCTTATGGCGGCCGCTGCGCGGCAGAGACAGCGATCCTTGACCCTAGGGTAGGTCGCTTCCCCGCCGCAGCAGCTCCACCTGCCCAGGCCCCTGCCACCTGTGTGTAGGTCTTGACTCCACTTCTGCGCTTGCCTCTAAGTTGCCAGTTTTTCTCTTGGTGCCTTTCCTGCTCTCTTTTGCCTTTATCTCTTTTGCCTTATCGCTCTTGTTGCCTTTCCTCGCTTTGCATTCCGCTCTTGTTGCCTTTCCTCGCTTTTGCTTTTCGCTCTTGTTGCCTTTTCTCTCCTTCGCCCTTCTCTTTTGCCTTTATCGCTGTCTGCCTCATCACTCCTGCTGATCTCTTCTCTCCTTTGTCTTTAGCTCTTTTGCCTTATCGCTCTTGGTGCCTTTTCTCTCTTTTTGCCTATTTTTCTCTGGTTGCCTTTACCCTCCCGTTTCCACTCTCCTGCCTTCCCGCCCTCCCGCTTTGCCACCGCTGCCCCCGTGCGGCCACGCCCCCCCTTCTCCCATTCGTTGTCCCCCCTCCCGCCTCCCAGCTGACCCCTCCTCCCCCCCTTCCCTCTTATGGCGGCCGCTGCGCGGCAGAGACAGCGACCCTTGACCCTAGGGTAGGTCGCTCCCCCGCCGCTGCAGCTCCACCTGCCCAGGCCGCTGCCACCTGTGTCTAGGTCTCGACTCCACGTCTGCGCTTGCCTCTAAGTTGCGAGTTTTTCCCTTGGTGCCTTTCCTGCTCTCTTTTGCCTTTATCTCTTTTGCCTTATCGCTCTTGTTACCTTTGCTCGCTTTGCCTTCCGCTCTTGTTGCCTTTCCTCGCTTTTGCCTTTCGCTCTTGTTGCCTTTTCTCTCCTACGCCCTTCTCTTTTGCCTTTGTCGCTGTCTGCCTCATCACTCCTGCTGATCTCTTCTCTCCTTTGTCTTTAGCTCTTTTGCCTTATCGCTCTTGGTGCCTTTTCTCTCTTTTTGCCTATTTTTCTCCGGTTGCCTTTTCCCTCCCGTTTCTGCTCTCCCACCTTCCCGCCCTCCCGCCTCCCGCTTTCCCGCCGCTACCCCCATGTGGCCCGCCCCCCCCCTGCTCCCATTCGTTGTCCCCCCTCCCGCCTCCCAACTCCCAACTGAACCCTCCTCCCCCCCTTCCCTCTTATGGCGGCAGCTGTGCGGCAGAGACAGCGACCCTTGACCCTAGGGTAGGTCGCTCCCCCACCGCTGCATCTCCACCTGCCCAGGCCGCTGCCACCTGTGTCTAGGTCTCGACTCCACGTCTGCGCTTGCCTCTAAGTTGCCAGTTTTTCTCTTGGTGCCTTTCCTGCTCTCTTTTGACTTTATCTCTTTTGCCTTATCGCTCTTGTTGCCTTTGCTGGCTTTGCCTTCTGCTCTTGTTGCCTTTCCTCGCTTTTGACTTTCGCTCTTGTTGCCTTTTATATCCTTCGCCCTTCTCTTTTGCCTTTATCGCTGTCTGCCTCATCACTCCTGCTGATCTCTTCTCTCCTTTGTCTTTAGCCTTATCGCTCTTGGTGCCTTTTCTCTCTTTTTGCCTATCTTTCTCCGGTTGCCTTTTCCCTCCTGTTTCCGCTCTCCCGCCTTCCCGCCCTCTCGCCTCCCGCATTCCCGCCACTACCGCCGTGCGGCCCGGCCCCCCCTGCTCCCATTGGTTGTCACCCCTCCTCCCCCCTTCCCTCTTATGGCGGCCTGTGCGCGGCAGAGACAGCGACCCTTGACCCTAGGGTAGGTCGCTCACCCGCCGCTGCAGCTCCACCTGCCCAGGCCCCTGCCACCTGTGTGTAGGTCTCGACTCCATTTCTGCGCTTGCCTCTAATTTGCCAGTTTTTCTCTTGGTGCCTTTCCTGCTCTCTTTTGCATTTATCTCTTTTGCCTTATCGCTGTTGTTGCCTTTCCTCGCTTTGCCTTCCGCTCTTGTTGCCTTTCCTCGCTTTTGCCTTTCGCTCTTGTTGCCTTTTCTCTCCTTCGCCCTTCTCTTTTGCCTTTATCGCTGTCTGCCTCATCACTCCTGCTGATCTCTTCTCTCCTTTGTCTTTAGCTCTTTTGCCTTATGGCTCTTGGTGCCTTTTCTCTCTTTTTGCCTATTTTTCTCCGGTTGCCTTTTCCCTCCCGTTTCCGCTCTCCCGCCTTCCCGCCCTCCTGCCTCCCGCTTTCCCACCGCGGCCCCGCCACCCCTGCACCCATTCGTTGTCCCCCCTCCCACCTTCCAGCTGACCCCTTCTCCCCCCCTTCCCCCTTATGGCGGCCGCTGCGCGGCAGAGACAGCGACAGCGACCCTTGACCCTAGGGTAGGTCGCTCCCCCGCCGCTGCAGCTCCACCTGCCCAGGCCCCTGCCACCTGTGTGTAGGTCTCGACTCCACTTCTGCGCTTGCCTGTAAGTTGCCAGTTTTTCTATTGGTGCCTTTCCTGCTCTCTTTTGCCTTTATCTCTTTTGCCTTATCGCTCTTGTTGCCTTAACTCGCTTTGCCTTCCGTTCTTGTTGCCTTTCCTCGCTTTTGCTTTTCGCTCATGTTGCCTTTTCTCTCCTTCGCCCTTCTCTTTTGCCTTTATCGCTGTCTGCCTGGGCACCTACACCTGCCCAGGCCCCTGCCACGTGGGTGTAGGTCTCGACTCCACTTCTGCACTTGCCTCTAAGTTGCCAGTTTTTCTCTTGGTGCCTTTCCTGCTCTCTTTTGCCTTTATCTCTTTTGTCTTATCGCTCTTGTTGCCTTTCTTCGCTTTGCCTTCCGCTCTTGTTTATTTTCCTCACTTTTGCCTTTCGCTCTTGTTGCCTTTTCTCTCCTTCGCCCTTCTCTTTTGCCTTTATCGCTGTCTGCCTCATCACTCCAGCTGATCTCTTCTCTCCTTTGTCTTTAGCTTTTTTGCCTTATCGCTCTTGGTGCCTTTTCTCTCTTTTTGCCTATTTTTCTCCGGTTGCCTTTTCCGTCCCGTTTCTGCTCTCCCGCCTTCCCGCCTCCCGCTGTTCTGCCGCTGCCCCCATGTGGCCCGCCCCCCCTGCTCCCATTCATTGTCCCCCCTCCCGCCTCCCAGCTGACCCCTCCATACCCCCCTTCCCTCTTATGGCGGCCGCTGCGCGGCAGAGACAGCAACCCTTGACCCTAGGGTAGGTCGCTCCCCTGCCGCTGCAGCTCCACCTGCCCAGGCCCCTGCCACCTGTGTGTAGGTCTCGACTCCACTTCTGCGCTTGCCTTTAAGTTGCCAGTTTTTCTCTTGGTGTCTTTCCTGTTCTCTTTTGCCCTTATCTCTTTTGCCTTATCGCTCTTGTTGCCTTTCCTCGCTTTGCCTTCCGCTCTTGTTGCCTTTCCTCGCATTTGCCTTTCGCTCTTGTTGCCTTTTCTCTCCTTCGCCCTTCTCTTTTGCCTTTATCTCTGTCTGCCTCATCACTCCTGCTGATCTCTTCTCTCCTTTGTCTTTAGCTCTTTTGCCTTATCGCTCTTGGTGCCTTTTCTCTCTATTTGCCTACTTTTCTCCGGTTGCCTTTTCCCTCCCGTTTCCGCTCGCCCTCTCGCCTCCTGCTTTTCCGCCGCTGCCCCCGTGAGGCCTGCCCCCGCTCCCATTCATTGTCCCCTCTCCCGCCTCCCGCCTGACACCTCCTCCCCCGTTCCCTCTTATGCCGGCCACTGCGCGGCAGAGACAGCGACCCTTGACCCTAGGGTAGGTCGCTCCCCCGCTGCTGCAGCTCCACCTGCCCAGGCCCCTGTCACCTGTGTGTAGGTCTCGACTCCAGTTCTGCGCTTGCCTCTAAGTTGCCAGTTTTTCTCTTGGTGCCTTTCCTGCTCTCTTTTGCCTTTATCTCTTTTGCCTTATCGCTCTTGTTGCCTTTCCTCGCTTTGCCTTCCGCTCTTGTTGATTTTCCTCGCTTTTGCCTTTCGCTCTTGTTGCCTTTTCTCTCCTTCGCCCTTCTCTTTTGCCTTTATCGCTGTCTGCCTCATCACTCCAGCTGATCTCTTCTCTCCTTTGTCTTTAGCTTTTTTGCCTTATCGCTCTTGGTGCCTTTTCTCTCTTTTTGCCTATTTTCCTCCGGTTGCCTTTTCCGTCCCGTTTCCACTCTCCCGCCTTCCCGCCTCCCGCTGTTCTGCCGCTGCCCCCATGTGGCCCGTCCCCCCTGCTCCCATTCATTGTCCCCCCTCCCGCCTCCCAGCTGACCCCTCATACCCCCCTTCCCTCTTATGGCGGCCGCTGCGCGGCAGAGACAGCAACCCTTGACCCTAGGGTAGGTCGATCCCCTGCCGCTGCAGCTCCACCTGCCCAGGCCCCTGCCACCTGTGTGTAGGTCTCGACTCCACTTCTGCGCTTGCCTTTAAGTTGCCAGTTTTTCTCTTGGTGCCTTTCCTGTTCTCTTTTGCCCTTATCTCTTTTGCCTTATCGCTCTTGTTGCCTTTCCTCGCATTGCCTTCCGCTCTTGTTGCCTTTCCTCGCATTTGCCTTTCGCTCTTGTTGCCTTTTCTCTCCTTCTCCCTTCTCTTTTGCCTTTATCGCTGTCTGCCTCATCACTCCTGCTGATCTCTTCTCTCCTTTGTCTTTTGCTCTTTTGCCTTATTGCTCTTGGTGCCTTTTCTCTCTTTTTGCGTATTTTTCTCCGGTTGCCTTTTCCCTCCCGTTTCCGCTCTCCCGCCTTCCCGCCCTCCCGCCTCCCGCTTTCCCGCCGCTACCCCTGTGCGGCCCGGCTCCCCCTGCTCCCATTCTTTGTCCCCCCTCCCGCCTCCCGACTCCCAGCTGACCTCTCCTCCCCCTCTTCCCTCTTATGGCGGCCGCTGTGCGGCAGAGACAGCGACCCTTGACCCTAGGGTAGGTCGCTCCCCCGCCGCTGCAGCTCAACCTGCCCAGGCCCCTGCCACCTGTGTGTAGGTCTCGACTTCACTTCTGCGCTTGCCTTTAAGTTGCCAGTTTTTCTCTTGGTGCCTTTCCTGCTCTCTTTTGCCCTTATCTCTTTTGCCTTATCGCTCTTGTTGCCTTTCCTCGCTTTGCCTTCCGCTCTTGTTGCCTTTCCTCGCTTTTGCCTTTCACTCTTGTTGCCTTTTCTCTCCTTCGCCCTTCTCTTTTGCCTTTATCGCTGTCTGCCTCATCACTCCTGCTGATCTCTTCTCTCCTTTGTCTTTAGCTCTTTTGCCTTATCGCTCTTGGTGCCTTTTCTCTCTATTTGCCTATTTTTCTACGGTTGCCTTTTCCCTCCCGTTTCCGCTCTCCCGCCTTGACTCCCTCCCGCCTCCCGCTTTTCCGCCGCTGCCCCCGTGCGGCCCGCCCCCCCCTGCTCCCATTCGTTGTCCCCCTCCTGCCTCCCAGCTGACCCCTCCTCCCCCCTTCCCTCTTATGCCGGCCGCTGCGCAGCAGAGAAAGCAACCCTTGACCCTAAGGTAGGTCGCTCCCCTGCCGCTGAAGCTCCACCTGCCCTGGCCCCTGCCACCTGTGTGTAGGTCTCGACTCCAGTTCTGCGCTTGCCTCTAAGTTGCCAGTTTTTCTCTTGGTGCCTTTCCTGCTCTCTTTTGCCTTTATCTCTTTTGCCTTATCGCTCTTTTTGCCTTTGCTCGCTTTGCCTTCCGCTCTTGTTGCCTTTCCTCGCTTTTGCCTTTCGCTCTTGTTGCCTTTTCTCTCCTTCGCCCTTCTCTTTTGCCTTTATCGCTGTCTGCCTCATCACTCCTGCTGATCTCTTCTCTCCTTTGTCTTTAGCTCTTTTGCCTTATCGCTCTTGGTGCCTTTTCTCTCTTTTTGCCTATTTTTCTCCGGTTGCCTTTTCCCTCCCGTTTCCGCTCTCCCGCCTTCCCGCCCTCCCACCTCCCGCTTTCCCGCCGCTACCCCCGTGCGGCCCGGCTCCCCCTGCTCCCATTCTTTGTCCCGCCTCCCGACTCCCAGCTGACCCCTCCTCCCACCTTCCCTCTTATGGCGCCCGCTGCGCGGCAGAGACAGCGACCCTTGACCCTAGGGTAGGTCGCTTCCCCGCCGCAGCAGCTCCACCTGCCCAGGCCCCTGCCACCTGTGTGTAGGTCTCGACTCTACTTCTGCGCTTGCCTCTAAGTTGCCAGTTTTTCTCTTGGTGCCTTTCCTGCTCTCTTTTGCCTTCATCTCTTTTGCCTTATCGCTCTTGTTGCCTTTCCTCGCTTTGCATTCCGCTCTTGTTGCCTTTCCTCGCTTTTGCTTTTCGCTCTTGTTGCCTTTTCTCCATTTCGCCCTTCTCTTTTGCCTTTATCGCTGTCTGCCTCATCACTCCTGCTGATCTCTTCTCTCCTTTGTCTTTAGCATTTTTGCCTTATCGCTCTTGGTGCCTTTTCTCTCTTTTTGCCTATTTTTCTCCGGTTGCCTTTACCCTCCCATTTCCACTCTCCCGCCTTCCCGCCCTCCCGCTTTCCCGCCGCTGCCACTGTGCGGCCCCGCCCCCCCCTGCTCCCATTCGTTGTCCCCCCTCCCGCCTCCCAGCTGACCACTCCTCCCCCCCTTCCCTCTTATGGCGGCCGCTGCGCGGCAGAGACAGCGACCCTTGACCCTAGGGTAGGTCGCTCCCCCGCTGCTGCAGCTCCACCTGCCCAGGCCCCTGCCACCTGTGTGTAGGTCTCGACTCCACTTCTGCGCTTGCCTTTAAGTTGCCAGTTTTTCTCTTGGTGCCTTTCCTGCTCTCTTTTGCCTTTATCTCTTTTGCCTTATCGCTCTTGTTACCTTTGCTCGCTTTGCCTTCCGCTCTTGTTGCCTTTCCTCGCTTTTGCCTTTCGCTCTTGTTTCCTTTTCTCTCCTTCGCCCTTCTCTTTTGCCTTTATCGCTATCTGCCTCATCACTCCTGCTGATCTCTTCTCTCCTTTGTCTTTAGCTCTTTTGCCTTATCCCTCTTGGTGCTTTTTCTCTCTTTTTGCCTATTTTTCTCGGGTTGCCTTTTCCCTTCCGTTTCCGCTCTCCCGCCTTCCCGCCCTCCTGCCTCCCGCTTTCCCGCCGCTACCCCCATGTGGCCCGCCCCCCCTGCTCCCATTCGTTGTCCCCCCTCCCGCCTCCCAACTCCCAGCAGACCCCTCCTCCCCCCCTTCCCTCTATGGCGGCAGCTGTGCGGCAGAGACAGTGACCCTTGACCCTAGGGTAGGTCGCTCCCCCGCCGCTGCAGCTCCACCTGCCCAGGCCACTGCCACCTGTGTGTAGGTCTCGACTCCATTTCTGCGCTTGCCTCTAAGTTGCCAGTTTTTCTCTTGGTGCCTTTCCTGCTCTCTTTTGACTTTATCTCTTTTGCCTTATCGCACTTGTTGCCTTTGCTCGCTTTGCCTTCCGCTCTTGGTGCCTTTCCTCGTTTTTGCCTTTTGCTCTTGTTGCCTTTTCTCTCCTTCGCCCTTCTCTTTTGCCTTTATCGCTGTATGCCTCATCACTCCTGCTGATCTCTTCTCCTTTGTCTTTAGCTCTTTTGCCTTATTACTCTTGTTGCCTTTTCTCTCTTTTTGCCTATTTTTCTCTGGTTGCCTCTTCCCTCCCGTTTCCGCTCTCCTGCCTTCCCGCCCTCCCGCCTCCCGCTTTCCCGCCGCTGCCTCCATTGCGGCCCCGCCCCCCCTGCTCCCATTCGTTGTCCCCCCTCCCGCCTCCCAGCTGACCCCTCCCCCCCTTCCTTCTTATGGCGCCCGCTGTGCGGCAGAGACAGCGACCCTTGACCCTAGGGTAGGTCGCTCCCCCGCCGCTGCAGCTCCACCTGCCCAGGCCCCTGCCACCTGTGTGTAGGTCTCGACTCCACTTCTGCGCTTGCCTCTAAGTTGCCAGTTTTTCTCTTGGTGCCTTTCCTGCTCTCTATTGCCTTTATCTCTTTTGCCTTATCGCTCTTGTTGCCTTTCCTCGCTTTGCCTTCCGCTCTTGTTGCCTTTCCTCGCTTTTGCCTTTCGCTCTTGTTGCCTTTTCTCTCCTTCGCCCTTCTCTTTTGTCTTTATCGCTGTCTGCCTCATCACTCCTGCTGATCTCTTCTCTCCTTTGTCTTTAGCTCTTTTGAATTATCGCTCTTGGTGCCTTTTCTCTCTTTTTGCCTATTTTTATCTGGTTGCCTTTTCCCTCCCGTTTCTGCTCTCCCGCCTTCCCGCCCTCCCGCCTCGCGCTTTTCCGCCACTGCCCCCATGCGGCCGGCTCCCCCCTGCTCCCATTCGTTGTCCCCCCTCCCGCCTCCCAGCTGGCCCCTCCTTCCCCCCTTCCCTCTTATGGCGTCCGCTGCGTGGTAGAGACAGTGACCCTTGACCCTAGGGTAGGTCGCTCCCCGCCGCTGCAGCTCCACCTGCCCAGGCCCCTGCCACCTGTGTGTAGGTCTTGACTCCACTTCTGCGCTTGCCTCTAAGTTGCCAGTTTTTCTCTTGGTGCCTTTCCTGCTCTCTTTTGCCTTTATCTCTTTTGCCTTATCGCTCTTGTTGCCTTTCCTCGCTTTGCATTCCGCTCTTGTTGCCTTTCCTCGCTTTTGCTTTTCGCTCTTGTTGCCTTTTCTCTCCTTCGCCCTTCTCTTTTGCCTTTATCGCTGTCTGCCTCATCACTCCTGCTGATCTATTCTCTCCTTTGTCTTTAGCTCTTTTGCCTTATCGCTCTTGGTGCCTTTTCTCTCTTTTTGCCTATTTTTCTCTGGTTGCATTTTCCCTCCTGTTTCCGCTCTCCCGCCTTCCCGCCCTCCCGCCTCCCGCTTTCCCGCCGCTGCCCCCGTGTGGCCCGCCCCCCCCTGCTCCCATTCGTTGTCCACCTCCCGCCTCCCAGCTGACCTCTCCTCCCCCCTTCCCTCTTATGGTGGCCGCTGCGCAGCAGAGACAGCGACCCTTGACCCTAGGGTAGGTCGCTCCACCGCCGCTGCAGCTCCACCTGCCCAGGCCCCTGTCACTTGTGTGTAGGTCTCGACTCCAGTTCTGCGCTTGCCTCTAAGTTGCCAGTTTTTCTCTTGGTGCCTTTCCTGCTCTCTTTTGCCTTT
Source organism: Pleurodeles waltl (assembly GCF_031143425.1). Classification (NCBI taxonomy): domain Eukaryota; kingdom Metazoa; phylum Chordata; class Amphibia; order Caudata; family Salamandridae; genus Pleurodeles; species Pleurodeles waltl. The sequence continues at coordinate 628,535,382 of NC_090443.1, read as the reverse complement.
ATCTCTTTTGCCTTATCGCTCTTTTTGCCTTTGCTCGCTTTGCCTTCCGCTCTTGTTGCCTTTCCTCGCTTTTGCCTTTCGCTCTTGTTGCCTTTTCTCTCCTTCCCCCTTCTCTTTTGCCTTTATCGCTGTCTGCCTCATCACTCCTGCTGATCTCTTCTCTCCTTTGTCTTTAGCTCTTTTGCCTTATCGCTCTTGGTGCCTTTTCTCTCTTTTTGCCTATTTTTCTCCGGTTGCCTTTTCCCTCCCGTTTCCGCTCTCCCGCCTTCCCGCTCTCCCGCCTCCCGCTTTCCCGCCGCTACCCCCGTGCGGCCCGGCTCCCCCTGCTCCCATTCTTTGTCCCCCCTCCCGCCTCCCGACTCCCAGCTGACCCCTCCTCCCCCCTTCCCTCTTATGGCGGCCGCTGCGCGGCAGAGACAGCGACCCTTGACCCTAGGGTAGGTCGCTTCCCCGCTGCAGCAGCTCCACCTGCCCAGGCCCCTGCCACCTGTGTGTAGGTCTTGACTCCACTTCTGCGCTTGCCTCTAAGTTGCCAGTTTTTCTCTTGGTGCCTTTCCTGCTCTCTTTTGCCTTTATCTCTTTTGCCTTATCGCTCTTGTTGCCTTTCCTCGCTTTGCATTCCGCTCTTGTTGCCTTTCCTCGCTTTTTCTTTTCGCTCTTTTTGCCTTTTCTCTCATTCGCCCTTCTCTTTTGCCTTTATCGCTGTCTGCCTCATCACTCCTGCTGATCTATTCTCTCCTTTGTCTTTAGCTCTTTTGCCTTATCGCTCTTGGTGCCTTTTCTCTCTTTTTGCCTATTTTTCTCCGGTTGCCTTTACCCTCCCGTTTCCACCCTCCTGCCTTCCCACCCTCCCGCTTTCCCGCCGCTGCCCCCGTGCGGCCCCGCCCCCCCTGCTCCCATTCGTTGTCCCTCCTCCCGCCTCCCAGCTGACCCCTCCTCCCCCCCTTCCCTCTTATGGCGGCAGCTGTGCGGCAGAGACAGCGACCCTTGACCCTAGGGTAGGTCGCTCCCCCGCCGCTACAGCTCCACCTGCCCAGGCCCCTGCCACCTGTGTGTAGGTCTCAACTCCACTTCTGCGCTTGCCTCTAAGTTGCCAGTTTTTCTCTTGGTGCCTTTCCTGCTCTCTTTTGACTTTATCTCTTTTGCCTTGTCGCTCTTGTTGCCTTTGCTGGCTTTGACTTCTGCCCTTGTTGCCTTTCCTCGCTTTTGACTTTCGCTCTTGTTGCCTTTTATCTCCTTCGCCCTTCTCTTTTGCCTTTATCGCTGTCTGCCTCATCACTCCTGCTGATCTCTTCTCTCCTTTGTCTTTAACCTTATCGCTCTTGGTGCCTTTTCTCTCTTTTTGCCTATCTTTCTCCGGTTGCCTTTTCCCTCCTGTTTCCGCTCTCCCGCCTTCCCGCCCTCTCGCCTCCCGCATTCCCGCCGCTACCGCCGTGCGGCCCGGCCCCTCTGCTCCCATTCGTTGTCACCCCTCCTCCCCCCTTCCCTCTTATGGCGGCCGGTGCGCGGCAGAGACAGCGACCCTTGACCCTAGGGTAGGTCGCTCCCCCGCCGATGCAGCTCCACCTGCCCAGGCCCCTGCCACCTGTGTGTAGGTCTCGACTCCACTTCTGCGCTTGCCTCTAAGTTGCCAGTTTTTCTATTGGTGCCTTTCCTGCTCTCTTTTGCCTTTATCTCTTTTGCCTTATCGCTCTTGTTGCCTTTCCTCGCTTTGCCTTCCGTTGTTGTTGCCTTTCCTCGCTTTTGCTTTTCGCTCTTGTTGCATTTTCTCTCCTTCGCCCTTCTCTTTTGCCTTTATCGCTGTCTGCCTGGGCACCTCCACCTGCCCAAGCCCATGCCACCTGTGTGTAGGTCTCGACTCCACTTCTGCACTTGCCTCTAAGTTGCCAGTTTTTCTCTTGGTGCCTTTCCTGCTCTCTTTTGCCTTTATCTCTTTTGCCTTATCGCTCTTGTTGCCTTTCCTCGCTTTGCCTTCCGCTCTTGTTGATTTTCCTCGCTTTTGCCTTTCGCTCTTGTTGCCTTTTCTCTCCTTCGCCCTTCGCTTTTGCCTTTATCGCTGTCTGCCTCATCACTCCTGCTGATCTCTTCTCTCCTTTGTCTTTAGCTCTTTTGCCTTATTACTCTTGTTGCCTTTTCTCTCTTTTTGCCTATTTTTCTCTGGTTGCCTCTTCCCTCCCGTTTCTGCTCTCCTGCCTTCCCGCCCTCCCGCCTCCCGCTTTCCCGCCGCTGCCTCCGTGCGGCCCCGCCCCCCCTGCTCCCATTCGTTGTCCCCCCTCCCGCCTCCCAGCTGACCCCTCCCCCCCTTCCCTCTTATGGCGCCCGCTGTGCGACAGAGACAGCGACCCTTGACCCTAGGGTAGGTCGCTACCCCGCCGCTGCAGCTCCACCTGCCCAGGCCCCTGCCACCTGTGTGTAGGTCTGACTCCACTTCTGCGCTTGCCTCTAAGTTGCCAGTTTTTCTCTAGGTGCCTTTCCTGTTCTCTATTGCCTTTATCTCTTTTGCCTTATCGCTCTTGTTGCCTTTCCTTGCTTTGCCTTCCGCTCTTGTTGCCTTTTCTCGCTTTTGCCTTATCGCTCTTGTTGCCTTTCCTCGCTTTGCCTTCCGTTGTTGTTGCCTTTCCTCGCTTTTGCTTTTCGCTCTTGTTGCATTTTCTCTCCTTCGCCCTTCTCTTTTGCCTTTATCGCTGTCTGCCTGGGCACCTCCACCTGCCCAAGCCCATGCCACCTGTGTGTAGGTCTCGACTCCACTTCTGCACTTGCCTCTAAGTTGCCAGTTTTTCTCTTGGTGCCTTTCCTGCTCTCTTTTGCCTTTATCTCTTTTGCCTTATCGCTCTTGTTGCCTTTCCTCGCTTTGCCTTCCGCTCTTGTTGATTTTCCTCGCTTTTGCCTTTCGCTCTTGTTGCCTTTTCTCTCCTTCGCCCTTCGCTTTTGCCTTTATCGCTGTCTGCCTCATCACTCCTGCTGATCTCTTCTCTCCTTTGTCTTTAGCTCTTTTGCCTTATCACTCTTGTTGCCTTTTCTCTCTTTTTGCCTATTTTTCTCTGGTTGCCTCTTCCCTCCCGTTTCTGCTCTCCTGCCTTCCCGCCCTCCCGCCTCCCGCTTTCCCGCCGCTGCCTCCGTGCGGCCCCGCCCCCCCTGCTCCCATTCGTTGTCCCCCCTCCCGCCTCCCAGCTGACCCCTCCCCCCCTTCCCTCTTATGGCGCCCGCTGTGCGGCAGAGACAGCGACCCTTGACCCTAGGGTAGGTCGCTCCCCCGCCGCTGCAGCTCCACCTGCCCAGGCCCCTGCCACCTGTGTGTAGGTCTGACTCCACTTCTGCGCTTGCCTCTAAGTTGCCAGTTTTTCTCTTGGTGCCTTTCCTGTTCTCTATTGCCTTTATCTCTTTTGCCTTATCGCTCTTGTTGCCTTTCCTTGCTTTGCCTTCCGCTCTTGTTGCCTTTTCTCGCTTTTGCCTTTCGCTCTTGTTGCATTTTCTCTCCGTCGCCCATCTCTTTTGCCTATATCGCTGTCTGCCTCATCACTCCTGCTGATCTCTTCTCTCCTTTGTCTTTAGCTCTTTTGCCTTATCGCTCTTGGTGGCTTTTCTCTCTTTTTGCCTATTTTTCTCCGGTTGCCTTTTCCCTCCTGTTTCCGCTCTCCCGCCTTCCCGCCCTCCTGCCTTCCCGCTGCTGCCCCGTGCGGCCGCCCCCCCTGCTCCCATTCGTTGTCCCCCCTCCCGCCTCCGGCCTCCCCAACTGTCCCCTCCTTCCCCCCTTCCCTCTTATGGCGTCCGCTGCGCCGCAGAGACAGTGACTCTTGATCCTAGGGTAGGTCGCTCCCCGCCGCTGCAGCTCCACCTGCCCAGGCCCCTGCCACCTGTGTGTAGGTCTCGACTCCACTTCTGCGCTTGCCTCTAAGTTGCCAGTTTTTCTCTTGGTGCCTTTCCTGCTCTCTTTTGCCTTTATCTCTTTTGCCTTATCGCTCTTGTTGCCTTTCCTCGCTTTGCCTTCCGCTCTTGTTGCCTTTTCTTGCTTTTGCCTTTCGCTCTTGTTGCCTTTTCTCTCCTTCGCCCTTCTCTTTTGCCTTTATTGCTGTCTGCCACATCACTCCTGCTGATCTCTTCTCTCCTTTGTCTTTAGCTCTTTTGCCTTATCGCTCTTGGTGCCTTTTCTCTCTTTTTGCCTATTTTCCTCCGGTTGCCTTTTCTCTCCCATTTCGGCTCTCCCACCTTCCCGCCCTCCCACCTCCCGCTTTCCCGCTGCTGGCCTCGTGCTGCCCCGCCCCCCCTGCTCCACTCGTTGCCCCCCCTCCCGCCTCCAAGCTGACCCCTCCTCCCCCCCTTCCCTCTTATGGTGGCCGCTGCGCGGCAGAGACAGCGACCCTTGACCCTAGGGTAGGTCACTCCCCCGCCGCTGCAGCTCCACCTGCCCAGGCCCCTGCCACCTGTGTGTAGGTCTTGACACCTCTTCTGCGCTTGCCTCTAAGTTGCCAGTTTTTCTCTTGGTGCCTTTCCTGCTCTCTTTTGCCTTTATCTCTTTTGCCTTATCGCTCTTGTTGCCTTTCCTCGCTTTGCCTTCCGCTCTTGTTGCCTTTCCTCGCATTTGCCTTTCGCTCTTGTTGCCTTTTCTCTCCTTTGCCCTTCTCTTTTGCCTTTATCACTGTCTGCCTCATCACTCCTGCTGATCTCTTCCCTCCTTTGTCTTTAGCTCTTTTGCCTTATCGCTCTTGGTGCCTGTAACCGGACGTCTCCCGACGCCGGTCTGCAGGAAAGCGAGGAAACTGACGAGGGATCCCCCGGGGGCACCCGAGGAGCACTGGACGTCATGACGTCAAACGTCATGTCCGCCAGAGGGAATTTTAAAAGGAGGGCCGCCGCCGAAGCCCCGAGGAATGCGAAGGATCGGGACGCGCAGAGAACAAGCAGCGAGCAAGACGAGCACCGTGAAGGAAGAGCGATACGCAGGGAGCCTCCCGCCCCTGAGTCAGTGAAGTCGGGAGACCGTCAGGAAGCCGGCCACGTCCCTGGAGGGGCGTGGCCTACAGAGGTACTATCGTACCGCAAGTGGGACTGGGGCACAGGGTGGTTACTGTGATTACGGGGAACCAAGGGGAAAGGGCTGAGGTCCTATAAGGGAGGGCAGACGGTGTAAAAAGGGAAACCAGTGTACCCTCTAACCGCACGAAAACCCCACCCTAAAATAATTGTTACCACAACAAAAAGGGGAGTTCCACGAAGGCACCGGGGAAGGGAGAAGGACGTGATCAAAAGTATCCCTCACCTCCCGGCACTCCTACCTATCCCCCACATCCCTACTAAACCCAAATAACCCTACCTACTTACTTAAACCCCACTTACCTGTTTTTTTTTTTCTTTTCTTCTTTATTCTGGGAACCTTGGCCGCTTTAAGAGGAGCAGAACCCTCTTAAAGCTGGACCAGACCCCACCAGGACCCTTGTCTGAACCCTGGAAGAGAAAATAAATCAACAAGGGATTTATTATTTACATTGAGAGACTATATCAAGCCTGACATTCTGAGAAGAAAATAAGTTTATTGTAGAACCATAACAGAAATAAATTAATTAACCCCTTGAATACGCTTCTGTCGTCTTAATCCAATATCCCTTCCACCCGGGATAAAGAACCCGTCACAGTGCCTTTTCTCTCTTTTTGCCTATTTTTCTCCGGTTGCCTTTTCCCTCCCGTTTCCGCTCTCCCGCCTCCCGCTGTTCTGCCGCTGCCCCCGTGCGGCCCGCCCCCCCCCTGCTCCCATTCGTTGTCCCCCCTCCCGCCTCCCAGCTGACCCCTCCTCCCCCCCTTCCCTCTTATGGTGGCCGCTGCGCGGCAGAGATAGCGACCCTTGACCCTAGGGTAGGTCGCTCCCCCGCCGCTGCAGCTCCACCTGCCCAGGCCCCTGCCACCTGTGTTTAGGTCTTGACTCCTCTTCTGCGCTTGCCTCTAAGTTGCCAGTTTTTCTCTTGGTGCCTTTCCTGCTCTCTTTTGCCTTTATCTCTTTTGCCTTATCGCTCTTGTTGCCTTTCCTCGCTTTGCCTTCCGCTCTTGTTGCCTTTCCTTGCTTTTGCCTTTCCTCGCTTTGCCTTTTCTCTCCTTTGCCCTTCTCTTTTGCCTTTATCACTGTCTGCCTCATCACTCCTGCTGATCTCTTCTCTCCTTTGTCTTTAGCTCTTTTGCCTTATCGCTCTTGGTGCCTTTTCTCTCTTTTTGCCTATTTTTCTCTGGTTGTCTTTTCCCTCCCGTTTCTGCTCTCCCGCCTTCCCATCCTCCCACCTCCCGCTTTTCCGCCGCTGCCCCGTGTGGCCACAACCCCGCTCCCATTCGTTGTCCTCCCTCCCGCCTCCCGCCTCCCAGCTGACCCCTCCTCCCCCCTTCCCTCTTATGGCGGCCGCTGACGCTCCAAAGGCGCACCAAAGGCAAGCCCGTCTGCGCCCGTCCGCGCCTGGACCGTGCCCAGCGCCCGAACACCTGGCCCCCAGTGCTCCCAGAACCCCCAGCTCAGCTACGAAGCCGCTTCCCTCCACGCACTCAACCCTGGACGCACTACCACCTGCTTCCAAGCCAGCCCCAAACGCACCCAGGGACCCTTCACCTGTCAAACCTGCACGTATACCTTCCACCGCGCCTACAATCCGTCCACCGGCCCACCCTCCAACAACCACCTCACGTGCATCCGCCTCAACGCACGCTCCGTCCACAGACACGCCATTGAACTATGGGACCTCCTGGACTCTACCGCACCCGATGTCGCCTTCATCACAGAAACCTGGATGAACGCCTCATCAGCTCCCGACATCGCCCTAGCCATACCAAACGGCTACAAGATCGCCAGGAAAGACCCCACCAACCAAACCGGAGGATGAATCGCCATCATCTACAAAAGCTCCATCAACGTCCCCACCTCCACCGAAGACACCCTCCTCGCCGCCGAACATATGCACTTCCAGATCCACACCGACCCCAGGACCACCCTCAGAGGCACCCTCGTCTACAGGCCCCCTGGCCCACGCGCCCCATTCAGCGAATCCATCACAGACTTCATCACCCCGCACGCCCTAACCTCGCCTGACTACATCCTCCTCGGGGACCTGAACTTCCACCTGGAGAAGAACAACGACACCAACACCACCACCTTGCTCGCCAACCTCACCAACCTCGGACTCAAGCAACTGGTGAACACCCCCACCCACACTGCCGACCCCATCTTCTCTGCCAGCAGCCACGTAGCCTTCAACTACTCCTCCGAGATACACTGGACCGACCACAGATCTTCCGAGATACACTGGACCGACCACAGATGTGTACACTTCACCTTCAAACGCAAGACCTACCACCTTCGCACACAACTAATCACCCGCATACCCTGGAACAAAATCTCCACAGAACAGCTACTTTCCACTCTCAACCATAACCAACCTGCCATCACCCCCGACGCCAACAACGCAGCCCTCTGCCTCACACAGTGGATCACAACTGCGCCGACAACCTCGCCCCCCTCAGAAACCTCCCAAGACAGACCGACATCAGGAAACCTCCTTGGTTCACAGACGCCCTCAAAGAATACAAGAAAACCTGCTGCACCCTCGAAAAAACCTGGCGCAAAGAACACACCACAGAGAACATGTCAGCCCTCAAGACCGACACCCGCAAACACCACCAGCTGATCCGCTCCACCAAAAGGGCATCTTTCAAAGAGAGACTGGACAAGAACACCCACAACAGCAAAGAACTCTTCAACATCGTCAAAGAGCTCTCCAATCCCAACGCCAGCTCCAACACCATCACGCCCTCAAAAGACCTCTCTGCAACTCCCTCGCCACTTTCTTCCATCGAAAGATCACCGACCTACACGACAGCTTCGGACCCCAGATCCCACCGACCACCACTGAACTCACAGCCCCAACCATCACCCTCAACGCCTGAACCCCCATCAGCCCCGAAGAGACAAGAACCACCATGAACACCATCCACTCCGGCGCCCCATCGGACCCATGCCCCCATCACATCTTCAACAAAGCCGACGCCATCATCGCCCCCTACCTCCAGATCATCATCAACAGCTCGTTGGCCACGGCCACCTTCCCTGAGAGTTGGAAACACGCAGAAGTCAACGCGCTCCTGAAGAAACCTACAGCGGACCCCAACGACCTGATGAATTTCCGCCCCATCTCGCTCCCCCCTTCCCGGCCAAGGTCATCGAGAAGGCCGTCAACAAGCAACTGACCAACTTCCTCGAAGACAGCAACTTGCTCGACCCCTCCCAGTCTGGCTTTACGGCCAACCACAGCACGGAAACAGCCCTCATCGCAGTCACCGACGACATCAGAACCCTGATGGACAACGGAGAAACAACCGCCCTAATCCTCCTTGACCTCCCGGCTGCCTTCGACACCATCTGCCACCGCACCCTAATAACCCGTCTCCTTGGTATCCAAGGACAGGCCCTGAACTGGATCATCTCGTTCCTCTCGGACCGAACACAGAGAGTCTACCTTCTGCCCTTCCGCTCAGAACCCACCGAGATCATCTGCGGCGTCCCAGAAGGCTCCTCACTCAGCCCCACTCTCTTCAATATCTACATGAGCCCCCCTTGCCAACATCGCTAGGAAACACAACATCAACATCATCTCCTATGCCGACGACACCCAGCTGATACTCTCCCTCACCAAAGACCCAGCCACCGCCAAAGCCAACCTGCAGGATGGAATGAAAGACGTCGCACAATGGATGAAGCTCAGCAGCTGAAACTGAACTCAGAAAAGACGGAGGTCCTCATCCTCGGAAACTCCCCATCCGCTTGGGACGACTCTTGGTGGCTCACGGCCCTGGGCACCGCACCAACCCCCTCAGACCACGCACGCAACCTCGGATTCATCCTGGACCCCCTTCTCACCAAGACCAACCAAGTCAACGCTGTCTCGTCCTCTTGCTTCCACACCCTTCGAATGCTCCGGAAGAACAAGTGGGAGGATTTGGCCTGGCAGTTTGGACTGTTTCCATGGGGAACAGGGTCAAGACTGATTTGCATATGGCTGGGTCCAAACTGGAACGGCATGGTGAGCAAAAAAACTGATGGATTAAACCCAGATCTGTGACTGGGGTGACTGTTTGATTTGGTCTACATTCTGTCCATCAACTGTTCTTTTTGCATTTGTCGCCCCAAGTGGGAAGGGTATGCCCAGACGTGGGTCCCGTGCTCACTATGCCACCAGATTCAAGCTAGCCTGGCTGAAGAGGGGTGATACCCCGTAACCGGTGCCAGGATGCTTGTTTCTGGTCCAGGGAGGACTTGGCCTGGCAGTTCGGGCTGGACTGTTCCCATGGGGAACAGGGTCAAGACTGATTTGCATATGGCTGGGTCTAAACTGGAACGGCAAGGTGAGCAAAAAAACTGATGGATTAAACCCAGATCTGTGACTGGAGGTGAATGTTTGATTTGGTCTACATTTTGTCCATCAACTGTTCTTTTTGCATCCTTCCGGATGGAGCATATTTCTTGCAGTATTCCCTCTACGATTTGCGGCAGTTGAGATACCTTATCTACCACCTCCTTGCAGGAGCAGATTGTAAAGTAATTAGAGTGACTGACTTGCACCCTTGTTATTAGGGCGTTTAATTTTTCCAACTTGCTGTCAATTCCAGAAACAAATACTGCCAATGTGTTTAACAAGTCAACTTGAATGTCCATTTTACTTGAATGGAATTGCAGCGCCATGACCGTTGCTTGCATTGAGTTTAGGTTCGCAGCCCACATTTCCCCAGACCTGACTGCCACCGGGGTTTGTGTCTGTGAGACGGGCTCTTGATTTCCACTTGATATTCCTTCAGTTATATTTACTTTGTGGAGAAATTTCAGTGCGGCTGACACAATTTCTGCCTTTGATGATCTGTTTGGAGAGACCTGTTCTGGAACCCAAGACTCCTGTTCTTCATCTTCACAAACGTACATCGGAAAGGAGTGGAGTTTGGGGCTTTTGCAGAAGGGGCCACCTTCCTGGGATTCTTGTTCTAAGTGTTCCACGACTGCTACCAGCTCTGAGTCCAGGATGGGTAGCTTGGCTGGGCTGGATGTTCGCTGATACTTGATGGCAGCTGGGGGTTTGTTACCTAGGATTATAACTTGCCTGAGACTGTAGAGGGCTCCTGTTGCTAGCACTTCGTCTTCCTGGGCTGCATTTGGCATGACTACTTTTGTAGGCTGATTTCTCCTAATCACTACTGTTGGAGATAGGGGAGGAGGAATTACTGCATTCATTCTGAATTTCTTTTCGTTGCTTCCTTGCTGTCGCAGGTCTTTGTTGGATGAAGTTATTTTTCCGAGGCTTGTTTGGGTTGGCACTGGGGGTTCGATCCTTTTTCTGGCAGTGTGGGTTCCTGCAGCGGCGAAGTAATCGGTTATCTTGCGATGCTTGGGCGAGACTGCGGACCCTGGTGTCCCCTCTGGGCTCTCCGATTTCCAAAAGCCAGGCACTCCCCATATCATTTCTTCCATGCTGGAGTTTTTGTCAGCCCCCCGCTTGTGCCGCTTATGCCGCTTGTTAAGTTCTGTCTTCTCCATGGGGGGGGGTGATCCAGTTCGCTACTTGCTCTCCTTTTTGGGGTTCCTTCATCCAGAGCCAGGTCTCTTTTCCTTTTTCTCTTTCCTCGTTTCGGAGAATGATTGATGATATTTCCTCGTGCTTTACCTGATCTCATGGTTGGTCAGTCTTGTTGCCTTAGAGCGGGGTAAATATCGGCGGGTTGTTGGTGAGGCAGCGGGTCGCTTACTGAGCCTCTTTTTTTTTTTAAACATTAGTAGGTACCTTTCTCTTGAGAAGATGCCTTGGCGTGTGCTGAATCTGAGGGTATACTGAAGCTAACCCTCCTAGGGGTCTTGGTGCCTTTGGGGGGCTGGGTCCGGGGGGGCCACAGGGCGGCGCAGCCCCTAGTTTCCTGTCCTTGTTGCTACTCCTTACTGCTCCTGTCCCGGGCTGCCTGGTCCTGTGGGCAAAGTCAATCAGACCAAACCAGCAGGCAGGGGCTGGAGGGGGCTGGGGGGGAGGTTTGACGGCCAATGGTCTGCCACAGGCGCGAAAGGGGCTGAAGAGTGCTGTGCAACCTGGTGGGAGAAACCAGTTCTTCCCCCGCCTTTGTACCCCCCTAGCCCTCCGTCTGCTGCTCACCTGCCTCTTGCTGGGGGATCACAGGTGGTCGTCTCTGGCCGCACCCAGGGTAGTGGGCAAGCTTCCTCATGCCCATAGTCCTTGGGGGGCATCCCTCCTCACCTTTCTTTGCCTTTCCCTTGGATCACGCTGCCCCCCCATGTCCCCTCGTAAGCTGCACCCGTGATCGGGCCGCTTCCGCGGGGGTCCGCAGAGGGGTCGCTGTTGCCGCTCCTACTCCCGTTGTCCTCCCGGTGCAGTGACGGCAGTGGCAGGGCTGCGCGTCCAAGCCGAGGAGGTCGGAGGTAGGTAGGAGGTAGGTAGGAGGTAGGTAAGAGGTTAGAGCCAATTGGCGCCGCTTGGCCGCCTCAGCGTCCTCGGCCGCTGCTGTGGGCGCATCCCCCAGAACCGGAAGTGGGGTCTGCCGGAAGTCAGGCACCCCGGAGGAAGTCAGGCACACACCGCAAGACCAGGATCAGGACCAGTGTAATTCACCTTTTTCCTGTGTTTTCTAGTACATCTTCTGAGACTAGCTGTTTTGGAAGCCTGACTGCTCAGTCTGTTCTGCAGATATCCTTAAAGTGGAACATCAGTTCCTCTACCTTCTCTGCCCTCACCTGCAACTGGGCCTGCAACTGGGCTTTCGAGTCTTGTTGCACATATCCTCCAAATGTAGGTCCATTCTGAGAAGGATGAAGAGTCATTAGAACCTGGGTAATCTCTGCCCAACATTCAGGAAACCATTATGGACCTCATTTATATGGGTGAACCCAGGTCCCCTTACCAGTATATACTGTACTAACATCTCACAAGAATGGTAATGCAGTGCAAGCATCGCTATGATCTAATTAGATGTAAATTGACCAGGAAGTAAGTATCCTTTCACCCTTGCACCTCAGTCACCCACTTGGTCTAAATTCACTGCCTTTAATGTCTGCAACCAGCAAGTTCGGCTGCTATACTGTCAATGGCAACATCTATATCAAATTTTGCCTGTACCTGCAGTCACAGAGAGCTCTGGTGACCGGGTAGAGTACTATAGAGTCGTTGGGTTGATATGCTTTAAAGGTTGAGCAATGGTGGCATGAGTCAAATCCTCTAGTAATATGTTTTGCTGCAGTACATGAAAATGCACGCATCCACCATCCAAACAATTTTTTATGTGCCAGGGTTTCTTTGTACACTTTCTCCTGCTTTTTAAAAATGTACTCTGGTTAATTTTCTAAACAAAAATTTAGCCTCTTTTAGATTTTTTTGCTGATTGCTTTTCTTCTGGCTTACAAACGTTCCTGTTCCTGAAGAACAAATAATTATTTTCATAGCCACTACAATAGTTTTAAAGAGATGGTTCACTTTTTTTTCCTGCTACCTATAATTGTGGCCTTGATTTCAAGTTTGGTGGTAAGGTCATCACCGTGGTTCTCCCTGACTGCAAAGATAGCGGTCCTCCCCCCCAATTATGAGTTAAGCGAGTGCATATACAAAAGACCAATGCAGCACAGGTGTCACCACCAGTAAATTCAGCGTATGTCTGAGGTAGGACCGCCAGTTCCATTGCCAATCCAATCACGTAGCAACTTGTTGCTGACGTGACTGTGATGGCCAAACCTCCAAACCTGAGCTGGCAGAAAAGGAGGGATAAAAGGCAGAAACTCACCTTCACTCACCTGCACATGTCCTTTGCTCTCATGCAGCCAATCGTACACATCCTGAAGTTGCTGTTGCTGCTTGATGACCTCCAAAACCCACACCGTCGTCAATGCAACAAACGGTAAGCTCTCATCTCACCCGTTTCCATTTGCTTTCCAGTTGGCAGATGCACATACAGGTGCAAAATAAGGTTCAGGGGGGCCCTAGGACAAAATTAATGTGTTTGTCCCTGTCCATAACAGCCAATTATGTTTGCTCCAAAATCACCCATCTCATGCCCTTTTTGATCAACTTACAGACACTGCACAGGGACACTCCTTTAATTTTTTAATGCGTGCCTCAAAAATCGACAACACATCACAACAAGTAATCACTTTGACACCCTCCAACTTCTTACAGGCTAGGTGCCATATTGATACACAAGAAACTTAAGCAGGAATGTTGCATGAAATTCAAACACACCTTCTATGCTACAGTACTGAAATAGACTCTCACACATCAGGCACATCAAACAATGCCATTTGTAAAATGTTATCCTAAACAATACACCTAAGAAGTAATGCAAGCCGACCATGGAAACTCCCTCTGCAGAGTAGGGTTGTCTCGAGCCCCCTGATAGTCTGGGTCACTGGGCCATAGTAAAGTTTGCCCATGCCCCACAATGTCTCTGTGCACAGGCCCCCTTCAAGCAAAAGCATCATCAAGTGCCATGCATATGTTTCCAATGTGGAAGTCCAAGATATTTGAACTAACACATCAGTAACTGCATTCCTCACAACTAAAGTAGGTGTAAGCTACACACGAAACATAGGCACACCTCACAAAAAGAAGACAAAAAGTCATGACAATCAACCACCCTCTATGTGTGGATAAATAAATGACTAACTTGCACATTGGCAACACATACCTAACATACATTAGAGGGAGAAGTGCAAGCCAAATGAGAATGACAATGCACAAGACTAGCTGAACCCTTTACCATTTGAAATACCACACAAAGCATCCCTCTTCAGATACTCCCTGGTAACCCCCTCACAAGGGGGCATCTATTTTCAGGGGAAGCACCTCTGGGATATAATTTTGGTGGGGGACCTTTGGGTTTGGGGTGGTGGACCTGGTATGCAAGTAGTGGGTTGGGAAGAGGAAGGGGCTTATTGAGGGGTCTGGGAAATGAAAGTAGTGGCAACACTCTTGGACGGGGAAGCTTGGGACATGGAAAGGGTGTATTCAGGGATACTACAGATGGGTTAGGAGGTGGCAGAGGCAGTCTTGGGTGTGGGAGGGTGGGAACCTTTATAGGAGTTGGGGTAGAAGATTTGGTAGAGTTCACGGCCTGGGAAATGAAGGGGTTTTAAACAGGGAACTTGAGAGTGGGTTTGTGGAAGGGCTTTTGTGACTGTGGGTGCAGGTGCATGAGTATCTAGCAAATGTGCTGCAAGTATTGGTATGTCAACTAAATGTAGAATGTGTTGGGTACTTACTTGGGTGCGTCTGTGTTTTTTGGGTGTGTATGAGGTGAATGTCGTGTCAGTGGTGCCTGCTGATGTGAAGTGATGGGAGATAGTGGAGGTGGTTTTGTCTGTGACGGGTATAGTGGTAATGCAAGTGATGGAGTCTGGTCTGTGGTGGTGGTGATGTATGTAGTGTCTGTATGTTTGGATGCATGCTTGTTTTTTTTCTTGTGTTTCTGCCTATGTGTGGATGTGCTGCTTGGGTGTGTATGGATGTGTGAGGGCAAGTGTGTGTGTGCCTTGGACAGGTGGGCGAATAGGGTATTGGTATGGGGAAAGGATGGGAGAGGGAGAGGGGCACTAGGTTGGGGGGATGGGAGGCTGCACAGAGGGAGGGTGCCATAGCCTGAAAAGATCTCTGTGGGCCAGATATGATACTAGGAACATCTTCTAGGTAGACAACCATCTGCTGGAGATGGCTGCCTTGCCCCTGGATGGCATTCAGAATGGCAGTCTGACCCACAGAGATTGTCCTCAGTTGGTATGTAGCCTTCTCACTCTGCACAGTGGGTGGAACAGGGGCTGAGGTGCCTAGAGCAAAGGAGACGGACTCTCTCTTAGACGACCAAGGCTAGCCAACTGGTGGTGGCAGACATGGATGAAAATGGTACAGATCCTTTGGGCTCTGCCACCATTCGGGAATGTCCACTGGAGGAGAACTCAGAAGATGACAATCTCAACCTGGCATCCTCCTTGGAACTCCCCACACCCTCTCTGCCACAGTTGACCCCCTTGTATTATTTGGCCCTTGTGGCATTCCATTCTGAACTGATGACACAAGGTATGATGGCTAACATTAGGACATCTTTAATGTGTTCACACAAGCCCCAGATTCCACAAAATGTTCATTTTCCTGAAACAACATCATGATGTGATGATAGGTAAGTCGTTCAGCAAGGTTGATTCAATAAGTGCTGTGACAGGAATTATGTCACATGCAAAGGCTCAGTTCACATTGAATTCGTTTTTCTGGTGATACTTCATCATACGACCAGTTTCAAGATAGTAAAATGAAAGCTGTATTGAGGCAGCTAGACTACCTATCAAGTGTAGTATAGAAAGGTAGGCTGGAGAGAATCATGGCCTGGGCATTGGGAGATATCTACTACAAATGCACACATCACAATAGTACATATTGTACTATAAACATCCCCCATCAAGCTTGTTACTAGTGGCAATACCATTCTCAGATTGCATCACTAGAAGGAATACACCTTTGATGTTTTTGTATATCAGTGAATATCATTGACATAAAGAGGTGGACACACTTCAGTCTTGATAGGATGGCACAAATACCAATGGCCCTGTAAAACTGAGTTCAGGGACTTACATGTGATCCCAGCATTGTTCCATATCACTCCCTGATGCAGGTCACCAGTCAGTGAATGTACCTTGAAACACTGTTTCAGATGATACAACAACAGGAAAAGGCACTCCGGGTAAAATGTAGGCACTACTGCTGATGCCACCAGTGAGGTTTGCATACTTATGTCACTGTAAAATCAAAACTTACCAATGGGAAGTACAGTTCAGTCACTGCAGCAAAAGTGCACTGTATGCTATGGGACATGTAATATGGCTCCCAACACATGAGACACAATAGTGAGGGAGCATCACTCCTGAAACAATGAAGACAAGTGGGCTGTCTGGTACAACCTTCTCCCAGAACATCAAACAACATGAGGTGATCATGACTTTACTCAGCCACTTGTCTCATCTAAACAGACAATTGGCAGTGGACTGCACTTTACTGGCCTCTTGGTCATAAAAACATTAGGCAAAGAACATCATCATGCACCTACTACCAAACCTACATTCTGTGCATTGGACATGACACACTTACAATGTTGTAAGGCAAATCGCTACCTGAAATAAAATAAGTTTATAGGGTAACATTGACAACTCTGGCCAAGATGCACCCCTTGAAGCTGCTGTTATGCCCTCAACTGCCCATCAAGCTCAGGATAGGCCCCTGCCAAAATGTGGCCATTAGGGGGTCAGCTGCTGCCGTGCAGTCTGTCCCGTTGGGAGGACTCCTCTAGCTGGACCTTAGTGATCTTTCTGGTCCAGTGCCTCAGGTCCTCCACCACTTCCTACAGTGTACACTGCACTGATATTGACCCCCAGCCTCCACACCTTCTGGTCGATGGCTTTACATATGGTATGCTTCTGATGGGCGTTAACCTGTATAGACAAAAGAGAGGAAAGAATCATATGTCACTGCAATTATCTGGCTATTGTTTTTTGTTATCATATAATTTGTCTTCAATTAGCACAAGCCAAAATCAAAAGTGAACAAAAAACAAGTTTAGTTTCCACATGTTGAGCACTACAAAGACATGTCTATAGACTTGGATAGTCATCTGATTACCACCCTTATTCCTGGTCATGTCTTTGTTTTGCTTTCACTAATGACCGAGCTGGCAAAAATCTCTGGAATGCACTTCTCAGTTCAAAGAAGACATTTATTATTATTTCACCATGAGGTTCCTAAAAAGGAGATTAGTAGGTCGAAAGCACACATTTGAAAATAGTCACAGCAATGAAAGGAAAATATACCAAAAATAATTCTCAACTGCAATGTACACAGCAAATACATTTGGTTATATTATAGCTTAATTGCAAAGCAAAGAATAATGTAAACATTCATCACCATAGAGCCTGCCAAGCTCTTCATCTTTCTCATGCCACCAAGAAGATAACCCTGTTCAACTGTGAGAAATAGATATCCACCCTCATGGGACAAATGTCAGGCATTTGAAGTCCAATCCTGACTGAGGTCTTGGAAATTCCCCAGCTACTGAGCAGGGCCACCTTTTCATATCTTAAAGAACCAAAAGGGCTTTCTGGAGAAAACCCCTCCCATGAAAGAGAAATATTCAAACATGCTGGCTACTGTAGGTCAGAGTTGAAAGAAAAGCGTATAGAACTGGCCAACACCTCAAGGCATTTCTCCCAAGGCCGAACTATTCCCTGCACTGAAAAAATATAAGTCTGGTACACTCTTATCATGCTGACTGATTAACTGTTTGGTGATAATATATCCTATCTCTTCGGTGAGAAAGAATACGAAAAACAAGCACAGTTTACCATGTGGAAAAACACAGCTCAACTGCAATGTCTAAAGCTACGATAAAGTCAATAGGCAGCTAAACTGAATACAAAAAGTAATCTGCAACTGGTGAACACTGAACAACTAATTCAGATGCAAAGTGGTGCAACACAAAGTCAGTGGTCAAAAATACATATTTCATTACAGTCCTATACCGACTAAACCCACATACCAACATTATGTTGCTCTGGGACATCATACAAATACTGTGTTGCTCGCCACTGAGAGAAATGACACACAATTGTGAGCTTAAGAACAGCACACTATTGGGGTCATTAGGACCCCGGTGGTTGGTGTAATAGTGGCGGTAGTACCGCCAACAGGCTGGCGGTACATACCGCCATATTATGACATTGGCGGTTTGGCCAAAGCCAAACCACCAATTTAACACACCGACCACCACAGCGGAAGCGACCGCCGGGCTGGAGACTACAGTCTCCAGCGGTCGTCACTAGGCCGCCCATGGAAATATGACCCTGCCCACTGCCAGTGTTTCCGTGGCTTTTTTACTGCTACGAAAGCCATGGTAGTAGGTACTATCAGTGCCAGGGAATTCCTTCCCTGGCACTGATAGGGGTCTCCCTCCACCCCCCTCACTCCCCCCATCCACCCCCTCCCTTTCCCCCTCCTGAACCCCCCACATACACACACATGCATGCACACTCATACACACACGCATACCCACATTCACCCACGGATGCATACATTCATACATGCACAAAGCAACACTCACTAACATACATACTAGCACATATGCAATCACACAACACAACATACACGTATACTCACACCCATTCATGCACACACGCATTACACACACCTCACACCCGCAGGCACGCATACAAACACAGTCACACACACCCCCACACACCCAGTTGGCGGCATTTGCCACCAATGTTATAATGAGGGCCTATATCTGCTTCATTGTACAGACACCTTAACAGCCAGGCCCATTGTCTTGATGCATACGGTCCATACAGCTTGGAAGCATAGCACAGACCACATCCTTAGACTTGGCCACTCATGACAGCCCTTCCATTATGACCAGTGATAGCTTCCTCTATGCTGATGTGTGAACATGTGGACAACTTAATGTAATATCATACTATGGGGGTCATTCCGACCCCGGCGGGCGGCGGGTGCCGCCCGCCGGGCGGAGACCGCAAGAAGACCGCACCGCGGTCAAATGACCGCGGCGGTCATTCTGACTTTCCCGCTGGGCCAGCGGGTGACCGCCAAAAGGCCGCCCGCCGGCCCAGCGGGAAAGACCCAGCAACGATGAGGCCGGCTCCGAATGGAGCCGGCGGAGTTGCTGGGGTGCTATGGGTGCAGTGGCACCCGTCGCGATTTTCAGTGTCTGCCAAGCAGACACTGAAAATCTTGCTGGGGCCCTGTTAGGGGGCCCCTGCACTGCCCATGCCAGTGGCATGGGCAGTGCAGGGGCCCCCAGGGGCCCCACGACACCCGTTCCCGCCAGTCTCTTCCTGGCGGTGTAAACCGCCAGGAACAGGCTGGCAGGAAGGGGGTCGGAATCCCCATGGCGGCGCTGCTTGCAGGGCCGCCATGGAGGATTCCTTTGGCCAGGGGAAAACCGGCGGGAAACCGCCGGTTTCCCTTTTCTGACCGCGGCTTTACCGCCGCGGTCAGAATTGGCCAGGAAGCACCGCCAGCCTGTTGGCGGTGCTTCCGTGGTCGTTGACCCTGGCGGTCAATGACCGCCAGGGTCAGAATGACCCCCTATGTCTGTTTGAGTGTGTGTAGTACGTATCAACATTCCATTGTCTTTAGTGTAAAGGAATGTAAATAAATTGTTGACACATACATTAAACCACTTCTAACCCAAAAGTATGTTTGCTCTTTAAATGTGTGACATGTGCAACTAGCCCATTCAGTGAAATCAATACTTATGGAAAATAGAATTCAGACCTATAGGTACAAGGGCCTGTCATCATGAAATATGACACATTGCCTATGTGGCTCAATGGAATGACCTATAAGGTCAAAAGTGTTACCTCACTCCTCATGCCAAATGTATTCCCTGTGAAACCAATCAAGGATAACAATGTGTTCAAACTCTTTCAGTGCTCACCCAGACAGTCAGAGATCTACTTTGAAAATACTATCCTGCCCCAGCCTGATCCATGTTATTAACTATGCACAACTCTACCTCAGGCCTTGCTAACTGTAGGCAGATAATAGTAATCCCACCTGAACATCACATTAAAAGCATTTCCAAATATCATTTTGCAAATTGAGGTAATTCCATTTGTGTGCTCAAATCTGTGTGGCACTCTGAAGGTGCCCGTGACCTATTGGTAGTTCACAGGCAACATATTTTTGAAACATGATCTACACTGACTCCGAGGTGGGAACTTACACGTACCTAACATCATTCTCAATAGTTTACTCCAGGATGCAGTCCTAGCTCATGCAGTAAGAGCCAGACATGTGTCTGCAGAGTTAGCATGCTCTGAATGCTAAATTAGTCACAGGTACCATGAAAGCTATTCATGCATAGATGTCTACCTACACCACAAATGGAATATATGGCTTAACCCACTCCCCACATCATATTGATGATGTTCACTACACAATGTATAGTGCTTGCTATTCCCTGACATTATTACCCTATGTTGGCAACCCCATACTTTACACAAGTAATCAGGGGCCATATGTACAAACACTTTTTCCCATAGACACAGAATGGGTAAAAACCTTTGCTACATCTGGCCCCAGACAACTGTACAATTGGACTCAGAGACAAAGTGTTACCTGTGGGAAGGAACATTATGGAGTAAAACATTGAAACACATGCTTGTGAGATAGTTACATGTTCATCTGGTGAGCCATTGATTTTGTCATACAGGGAAAGGACCTCAGTTACCAACAGCTCTTCTGCTGAGAGGGCACAGGCCTTCTCACCTGCGTGGCTTGCCATGATTGTTCCCAGACAAACAGCAACTAAAATGGAGGAGGTCTTGCTATCAGCAGGAGGCAAGTGTGTTTTTTTTCAAAACCGCTGCATACATGTGTGCAATGTACGTGGTCGTCAGCATATACGGACAAACCCATTTGTCTGTGACTGCCAAACTAATCAATGTTAGCCTATGGCTGCCTGTTGGCACTCATCAGCCCAGTGCGAGTTAGACTTCTACCGCCGGTGTCAGATGTACAATGTCCCATATGCGAGGTCAGGCAGCTGGCATTTTAGCTGCAGGAAATGTTGCAAAGGAGACTGTTAACACCGTCCCCACCACTACAAATGAGGGGTCACACCTATTAACTTGTGAATGACTATTGACAAATATTTATATTAAACTTCTCTGTGGTCTGGTGTGTTTGTGTGCTTTTAGGCTTAATTAGTGGGGTGCACTGTACACCACCGTTGACAGTATTTTCACCAATACCAATATTTGCATCAGATATGAAATTGGACAACTAATAAATCAGTGATGTATGATTTGCACATCACTGGACAAACGACATGTCAAGGCAAGCATGTTGATTTGTGATGGATATTGCACAATGCACAATTTAGATGGAAATGTGTATTTTGAAAGCTGAAATAGTTATGTACTGTCACATGAGTTTTGACTTACTCATCACATATGTTACAGTGGACAGAGTGACCAACATTCATAAACTGTTTACAATTTTCACATAGGCACCCTGGAACAGGGAGAACACAACAGCCTCCAGTGTACCACCCATTTCCAGACCTTCACACAATGGAAGAAAGGGACATAATCCACAGGTTTCAATTGAAAAGGAAAACCACAATGAATCTATGTCATCAGTTGGAGCCTGATCTCCTACCTCCAAACACAAATCACACATGTGTAATGCCAATAGTGAAAGTAATGGCAGTGTTGCACTTCCTGGCAACAGGTTCATTTCCATACACAGCGGCACTATGTGATGGTATGTCTCAACCAATGTTCTGTTGTGTGCTAAGAGATGTGGGTTTAGCAATGATGAGACACCTAGACAGCTACGTCTGATTCTCCAGGCATGAGGATTTAGCCAATGTGAAGGCTGGATTCTATGGAGTTGCTAGGATACCACATGCTGTTGGAGCCATTGATGCACACATTTTGTCTTAGTACCAACACACAACAGGGACCAAGTTAACAGAAACAGGAAAAACGTCTATTCTATCAATGCCCAAGTTGTCTGCTTGGCATATTTGTACATTTCTAACATCTGTGCCTGCTTCCCTGGATCAGCCCATGATTTATTTGTCATGCGGAGCAGCACTGAACCCAATGTACCTCCTCCTTACATGTTGGGCATGTTTACAGAATAAATTGTGAGCACTGTTTCAAATTATTGGTGGCATGCTTGATTTGCTAGGTTTCTGACACAATGCCTGCCTGTTGGTGCTACAATGTTATTAAGCTGGTATATGAGTACACACTTGTATGTATGTGTGGGTGAAAGATGGCTGTTGCCCCGAGCTAAACTTTGTACATATCCAACATATCCATACAGACAAAAGTAGATCTTTGTGCCATGATCAAGTTCATGCTAAATCACAAGAATACATTGCTAGATGTGAGATGTACAACAGGAAGTAATAAGTTTAATGCTGGTGGATTTATTTTGGTGGACATAGATGAAAAACACTGAGTAAAACAAACATGAAACAAGGAAAAGTGAAGAAGACAGCCATAGTTGTGGTAGCCACAGTTGGAGACCAATGTCCAAAATACTGCTTCTGTCAGAAAGATAGATGTGTCCAGAAATAGTCTAGAGGGTGAATGTGTAACACACACTGGGAGAACTTAGGTGTAAGGTTTCTTGGTGGTGGAGGTCTTACCATCCTCACCTCATCATAATTTGCATGGATGTCCCCGCTTTGCAGTGGTGGGGGGGAATCCACAGCTGCAGGGACAAGGGTGTCTGAACATGTTTCATCCTCTGGCAGGGTGGCCTTTCCTGTGGCTACAGAAGATGTTGATGGTACTGGTATAGTTGGACCATGTAAAGAGATAATTGGTGCTGGGAATGCCTGGCACAGGTTGGTATGGATCAGCACCCTTCTTAGTGAGCCCATGTTGGAATTATTGGCCTCCATCTGATTGTATATGTCCCTATGCAGCTGTTTTATCTCCCTGAGTTTAGTGAGTACTTGGCTGATCACACCTTGGGACTCCAGGTATACTCTCAAGACTTGGCCAAAGGTGTCCTGTGTGGGAGTGTCCCCAGTGGCCTCACTGTGCCTGCCTGTAGTTACCCTCCAATGACTCCTCTATCACGAGCCTGTGCCCATGGCCCATGGTGCCCACTCTCACTGGTTCCTGGCTCCTCTGTAACCGAGGTGGTGATTGTCACATCAGGATCCCAGACTGGGGGACACACAATGGTGGTTACTGTGCTAGGTACACAGGTTGTGGTAAATGATGTTTGCTGAAGTGTTGTAGCTAGGGTAGGAGGTGTTGTTGTGGGTCCAGTGACACTCACAGTTGACATCTGCCCAGGCTGACCAGATGGACCAGCACCGTCTTCCTCATCCAGATCACCTTGAGTGCTGTCGTCCCTGAAGGCTGGCTCTTGGGGTGGTGTGGGTGTCTCCTCTGTCTGCAAGCTCTGGCCATGAGTTCTGCTAGATGGACCTGTTATGAAACAGAGAACAATGTTATTGTTGTTAGTGTGCTATCTACATTCTAAACGTTTGTGAAACACTAAGTGGACACCTAAGGAAATAAAAATAGAGTTTACTATTGTGATATTTCTTATTGATCTTAAAGGCGTTGACAAGACATTTGTAGATGTAACACACATTTCCTTAAATTATGCAGCTCATTAGATGTTCTGAGGTGTTTACCTTTTGGATTTAGGGATGAACATGGCATCACTCCAGCATTCTAGCCAACACAGTGGAGAGTTAACAGGTATATATGACCATTCCAAAGGCCTAGTTGTGTGTAATACAGGCAATCACACGCAAAGTATTTCACATTAGTCATCATGTGACCATTGCAAAGACAACGGTTCACCTGGAACTTCCAGACAGCTGAGTTGACTTCATGCCTTGCATAACTTTGGCACATACACTTCATATGAGGTTACTCATTCCAACAACATAAGGCAAAGTATGCAGATATGTCTCTGTGTAGAGCATTGTGTTTTCATTGCTCGCTCCATGTGAAAATAAAATCAGTTGTAATATGTCAGACAAGTGATGATGGTCAAAATCACATTTTATTAATGTTTTGAATTGTGAAATCAAGGCCTTACGGTAGTTATAGTTGTTTCAATATCTACCTGCCTGAACGTTTGTTGGTGTGACTTACCTGTTCACAAACTGCATTTATGATGGACCATCTGGTTACTAACTGACACATATAATGGTTCCCAAAATGAGGCATTTGGTGGGAATACCCTTACAGACTCCTATACAACAAGTGGCATATGATGGTAATTGATACATTTGATTTTATCTGCAGCAACACACATCAACAATGATAAGACAACCTCTGTGCTACTTTGTTGATTGAATGTTATGAAGCAAGGCAGACAACACAATGGCAAAAGCTGGGTTGGGGCAGGCAGGGCATAGAGGGTTTATGACAGTGAGCTTCCACTTCCCAGTAACTTCCCAGAGTCTACTCCCCAGGCATTCCTGCCACACCTTCAGGATACAGAATGGGCGAGATATTTTCCTCCCATGGTAACCATCTGATTAGGTTGGTGGGAGAGCCTCCACCAGTCCTATTGGCCTCCATGTGTTGCTTGGAGGCCAGGGAATGCACCTTCCCCTGCAGGTCATTCTACCTCTTCCTAACTTTCTCCTGTGTAGGCAAGGTGGTACCTGCTGCATTCACCCTGGTCAACATTTCCCTTTTCCGACTAAAAGTGGTATTTTGGACTTGGGCTCCAAACAACTGTGGCTCTACTTTCATGATTTCATCACCATGACTGTCAACTCTATCTCCTAAAAGTGTGGGCTTTGGGGCCGTGTCATATCTCCAAATTAAAGTCAGTGACAGTGCAACAAAAAACTACACAAAGGGATAGGGAAAAAAGAGTGTTGGCAAGGTGTGTGGTAGGTAGTAATAGGGATGGGTAATGAGAATAGGGCTGCCTTCTCTCACCAAAATGCTGTGTCCAAATGGCTATGCTGCAGAGGAGTTACAAAGGATCATGGTTTGGAATGGGGTGTTTTCTATAGTGTGATTTGCAGGTGTATCTGCTTTTCAGATATATATCAGGTGTGTTGTGTTTGTCTCCATTCAATGGCCACTGTTATGGTGCTATGCTGAGCGCGTACCACGGAGGTCCATCACCATCAGCAGCCAATGCCAGAAGACCTCCAGTGCCATTGTGTTTTCATAATCAGCTTGGCGGGAACACTGACTGCGATGGAGTATGTATTGCCAACATTGCAGATCACAGATTGGCTGTC
This sequence comes from Pleurodeles waltl, assembly GCF_031143425.1. NCBI lineage: Eukaryota > Metazoa > Chordata > Amphibia > Caudata > Salamandridae > Pleurodeles > Pleurodeles waltl. Next base: position 628,510,569 of record NC_090443.1, on the reverse strand, counting down.
AGTACACATTCCATTGATGCAGGCAGCAGTTCAGGCTGCATGCATTGCAATAGGGCATGCAAAAGACTACCAAGTCGATGGTGTGCTTAGGACTGACACCATGGTGGACTGGCGGTTCAACCGACAAACTTGTATTCGGGCCCTGCGTCTTCATGTAGTTGCTTTCTTGCATTAACAGTTTTGCGTGACTGTAGTCATGCCTTTATCTCACCCTGTCCACCTTACTATGAATTCTTCTATGAATGTATGTGAAAAATTGTTAGAGTCAGTGTCTGTAAAGGTTTCCCAGTGTGTATCAGAATGTGTGACTATGTGTGTTTCTCTTTTTCCATCGATGTGTGTGAACACTTTTGTCTCAATGTCTCAGTGTATGTGAATCAGTCTGACTACCATTCCAGGGTGTCTCATGTGAACATATGTGGTTTTGACAATGTGGAAGGTTTATTGTGTGCAGACATTGCTATTGTTTGCATCTCTTTTGATGGTTCTGTGTACATCTTTACATGACTTGGTGCTAGTGTGTCTATGTCTCAGAGCATGGAGTACATGCATTTGTGTGAGTATGTGGGTTTCATTTAATGTAATTTGAAATCTTTTAATTCTGATGTGCTTCTGATTTGGAATTTTCCTTAAATGGTGCCCATTCCTGTTGCATACAAAAACAGCCTTGAGATCACAATCATCATTAGGATTGCAACCTTAACCCACAAAATTTGTGATATATGTGTATTTTAATATGCCTGAGCAAAATTTCAATTATGCCCGAAAACTCGGAGTAATTTGGCAATTCTGTGTTACTTTGTGATGCGGAATTACCAGTAATTATGAAATTGTTCCTACTTGCGCAAAGAAGAGCAGTTTGGTGGAAAATCCTGGTGACAGCACATTTAGTGAGCGTGAGCAGCCACTTGTGCTCACTATTGATGCAGTGCTGGATTTAGCACTGCTTCTTATCGCAAAATGGTCCTCATGTCCATTATGGAAGAAAGGGTGCATTTTGCATTAAGAAAATAGTCCTAAATAACACTAGTAAGTTTGGGGAGATGCAACCACCGGAGCACACTTATTGGGTGTTTGGACAAAATATTGCACAAAAAATATTGTGTCAAGAATACCAGGATGTCAAAAACATTGTCAACTTTATATTTTAATATATATTATTTTTATTTGTGTGTCATTAAGATAATGTATTAGTTATGACATTTTTGAGTATTTTCATATATTTTTTCTAGTAGCAGGATGTTAGGATGTTAGGGGATAAGAGTGGGGAGATGTTTAAAAAGTTAATATTTTAATTTAAATTTGATATAATTTATTTAAATGGTTAGCAAATTAATATTGTAAAATTCATACATTTATTTTTTTACATGAATACCTTTTCTAAATTATAGTGCATAATTATTTCGAATGTGTATATAAGTTATATTAAATGTAAATATATTTAATTGTAAATATTAAAATGAGTATTTGAATGATAGAAAAGCTGGGTAAATATAAACTATACAAAGAATACATTTAATAAAGTAAAATATTTGTAAATTGTTTTGTACAAATGTTTATTTTCAATATATTCATTTATTATTTTTTTACAATCCTAAAATATTTTTATGCATTTCTTTTAAATATTGAAAATATAATGTCACTGGAAATTAATATTTAAATTTACATTTGTTTTAAAAGTTTTTGAAATGTTGTCTAGCTGAATTATGAAAGTAGAATGACTGTACTATTTATGAAATATAAATGTATATCTTCTATGCTTCTATGTTCAAGGTTTATTAGTGAAAAATGTACTCTGCTAAATTTTATTAATTAAATTCTTAATATGTTTATTATTGGATTAAGTCCTGTTGTTTTGCACATCATTTTAAATATGTAATCATTTTAATGTGCAATAAATGGTTTGGATATTTAATTTGAAAATGCATTTTTTATTTAGATTTTTAGATTTTTAGAGTAGATATATCTGTATACATATTTGTAAATATTCATGATTGTGTATGAATCAATAATAGTAATACGCACATTATTTAATATATTAATATTTATTTATAAATATATAGATTTTTATTTGGGGTTACTGTGTTCTTAAGTGATTTTAATGTTTTTTTGTGAACTAAAAAGTATATGTGAGTATAGAGTATTGATTGTGTATATAAAATACTTAGGTGGTCAGTATGAGTTTGGCGGTCCCCAGACTGGCAAGCCAGCAGTGGTGGTCACATCGCTGCTCGGTCGGCAGAGTAGACTGCCATAACATACCAATGGTGGTGATCTGAACAGAACACAGCTAATGCACTGCCAGTACAGCCACTGAGAATGAACCGTTGCGGCCGACGGTAGGCATCTCCAGGTCAGCAGAGACCATGTTTTGCGAACAAACACCCGTACCAACACACACATCTACATACACACAAACACACACCACAGGCAACATACATCTGCCATACACACACCAAATCACAGACACACACCACTGCCACTGTCAAACACATTCATACACATCACCACCAACTCACACAACAACAACGCCATCACAATCACACAAAAGCTTTGGCAGAGAGGCACACCACGCACCTCCACAGGACAACACATACTGGCAGTAACACGTAACAATAGCACACAATCAATCCAAACCAAAACACTGCCAAACAACATGTCAGAGCACATGCCACATCCACCAACATACTAATCACACCACTGATGTATCACTGTACACACAGACGTACACACCACTACCACATACTGCCACACAACACCATGACAAAACATCACAACTAAACCATAGCAAACTTCACGTACACAACTCGTGCTGCTACACAAACACATCACATTCACAAAACACACACACCAAATCACACAAATACAAAACATACATGTGGGAGGAAAGGCAGGACAACAATGTAACCTTTGACACCAACGTTACCATCACGCAGATCTATTGTAATAAATATTTTCTTAAAGTCCAACTTTAAACAATATAATCCTACTGGCCAGTCCAAAAGTCTAGAGTGCCCCAGGCACACTGGGCAAAGTGTCTGGCCCCAAATTGACTCCTGTCTGCAAAGTAGCCTCCACATGGCAGGGGCATCAATGGGGCAGGCAGGCACCTCAGAGGTGAGGGAGGGTGGAGGTGGGAGCTTTGGTTTTAGAGGGGGTGGTCCTTTGGCTCGGGTTTAGGTTTAGGGGGTTTGGGATTATCCTTAGTTCTTGGGGGAGGGTGCTTGGCCTTGGATTTAGGAGGGCTTCACTTCTGTCTGTTGGGGATTGATGTTTTAGTGGGAGGAGAGCCATGGGCAGTACCAGGGGGACTTGAGAGGGCTAGGAAGTGGAAGGACTGGGTTGGGAAGGTAACAGGGCGCTTGGGGAAACCACAGGCTGGGTCAGTGGAAGGGAACAGGGAAAACTCATAAAGGAATCTTGTTTAGGAACAAAAAAAAATGTTTGGGAGTGATGGGAGAGGGAGTGCTTGTGAGGTGTGTACGTGTAGGAGTCGTGGGTGCAGGTGCATGGGTGGAAGTCATGTGTGTGCTGGGTGTCTGTTGGGTGGGTGAGTGGGGGTGCTTAGGTGTCTTGGGAGGAGGGGGAAGAGATGCATGGAGATGCCAAGGTGGACGTGTGAGTGTCAGGTAAGGTAGATGTGCTGCATGTGGGAGTGTTAGTAGTCGTGGTGAGTGCTCATGTGGTGTATGAGGTGAATGTATGCGGGTCTGCTTTTGTGGTGACAGTGGTTATAAGGGGACTTGTGGCTGGATCTGAGAGTGTTGATGTGGTGATAGCAGGTTTGAGTGTGCAGTGTCTGTGAGGGAGGAGGTGGTGGGGGAGTCTGTGGATGGAGTGAATGTTGTGTCTGCATGTGTGTGTGTATGTGTGTGTGCATGGCGGTGGTAGATCCTGTGGTGCTTGGTAGTCTGACTGTGTGCTCTGGATGGGTGTGGGGAGAGGGATGTGGGATTGGGCACAGGTAGCTGGAAGGGGGATGGAAGACTAAGGGACACTGTAGGCCAGAGCCTGAAAGGATCTCTGCAGGGCAATCAGGGCACCATGAATGCCTTCCAGATAGGCAGTGGTCTGCTGCACCTGTGATGCCAGACCCTGATTGGCATTCACGATGGTAGACTGTCCCACAGAGATGGATCTCAGGAGGTCACTAGCCTCCTCATTGAGGGCAGCAGGGCTGACTGGGGCAGGGGCAGAGGTGCCTTAGGCAAAGGAAATGCCAACCCTCCTGGATGAGCGGGCATGGGCATCTGGGTGGGGAGCTACACAGAAGAGGGAGCTGGTAAGGGGGGTGGCAGACAAGGGTGGTGCTGGGCTGGTCCCAAATAAGTCCGCCACTAGCAGGGAGTGTCCATCAGAGGAGGAATCCAAAGAGGATGTTGTAGATCCAGTCTCCCTCATGGCACTCCCCTTGCCTTCCAACCCACTGGTCCCCTCCTTCAGTGACAGCCTCCTGGGTCCTGTGGGCTGCAGCTTCCCCACTCACTGGTTGCCCTTCTTCTTTCCTGAGGTTGTTGATGGACACAAAGACAGAGGAGGAGAAGGAGGGAGGGTTGGAGAGAAAGAAAGGATAGAATGGGTCAATACCTACCCTTTATTCACACAGAGCCACAACTAATCTTTCTGCTGGTATGCCATGGCAGGGCATACCTTTACATTGACATGCATAACTGTGGGAAATCATAGGGGAAACAAAAGTTATGCTGAAAAAACCACTAAAGTGGGAACATTGGCATACATTGATGTCATGAAGGGTCTAACAATGCACAGTTGCATAGTAATTGGCACATCCTGTACTATGTAAACCAACATTATCCTACATGGGAGGTAGCATGACCACAAATCCATGTACAATGTGGTTAGTAAGTACGTGGCCCCTGCAGCTATCTACACATTCAATTAAAGGCAGCTGATTGAGGCCTCAGACACAACCTCTGTCATTGTGGCAGAGTAGCACAGATGGCAATGCCTTAACACCTCAGGTATACTGATGCTGACGGAAGGAGCAGGTCACTCAAAATATGTGAAGGGTGTCCAGACAAACCAAAACATGGTAACAGTCCCCTCATAAGTCACTGCATGTATTGGCACACATACTCCATATAAATCCTGCCAGGGTTGCTGATACCCATAGTCCATGTGCCTCCACCAATGATCCACAATACATCTTCCCACTAGTAGGCTACTCAAACGCATACAAGTCAAACATTAGCAAGGTGTAAGTGTGTACTTACCCCCTTGTGGCTGCTGTGCTGCCCTCAATTGCCTAGCCACCTCTGGGTAGGCCACCGTCAAAATGCAGGCCATTGGGGGGTCAGGGTCTGACGGGCACCCCTCCCTTGTTAGGAGGACATCCCCAGTTGAGCCTCAGAGGTCTTACAAGCCCACATCTCAGGTTCTCCCACTGCTTTCTGCAGTGAGTGCTCCGCCGGCCATGGACCCCCAAGGTCCGCACTTGCTTGGCGATGACATGTCAAATCCCATTCTTTTAATGGGCACTGACCTGCATGGCCAACACAGATAGAAAGAAAAAAGTAATGTAGGGTGGCATCACAGCAACAGCAGTGAAATTCACACATCAGACACATCTCATGCCAACACTAACATGTCTTAACAGCAAAAAGCACAAACCCCATTGCCACCTGCATGCATCCACTCCATGTGCATTGTCACAATGTCTTTCAGCCTCACACACACCACTATCAGACAGGACAGTATCACTGGACTCACCTGATGCTCTGGTGCCCCACACAACTGTCCATACAGGGGAGGACCTCTTCCACTAGCTTCTCCTACTCCTCCTTGGTGAAGGCATGGCCCCTATCTCCTGCAGGTTTTTGCATTAAGGCCTTGCAGAGACAGAACACAGCAGTTCATGCAGTGCAGGTCTTGCTTGCACGAGTGTCAGGAGTCAAGTGAACTATGCAACAGAAAATGGCGGTTACAGCGGCCACATTCATGACCGTCTCTGCGGAGGTGATCTTCTTTGGCTCCAGGGTACAGCCTACCTCCATGACGACTAGTGCCAGTGAAATGAGGTCACTTCCATCTGTCCTGTACATGCAGGACAGGTGGCTGCCATTTTACATGTTGTCTGAGAATTGTAGGTGAAATATCAGTGTGTCATGAATGATATGTAGTGACTAATGCATAGATTGATAATGCCCGCACATCAAAGCTCAGTTCACACATGTGACATTAATTTACAGTATAGTCTGATGGACTGATGACAATGAAAGGATATGTTCAGTCACTTGCTATGTCATAGAAGGAGTATCCATATCTGTATGTCAAAAACTTACATACAGCTAATTACCTGTGGGAACAGGGTCTTGTTAAATGAAAGTGTCACATATTTCCTGTGTGGCAAGCTGTATGTTTGGGGCCGCAACAGTAATCTAGGACGGCACACACGTTCAGTCTACATGCCCAAATGGATTGTGTATAATTAAGCGTTATGTCCACATTATGATAATGTGTTACAAGTATAGTGTTTGGTGACATGTTGAATGTCAAGATCAACTTGTGGCTTTTCCTATCTCCTATTCCTATATACCCTGAAATGGTGAGAATGAGACATGCACTGGTGTACCGGCCCCTAGTCAACCTTTCTCCCCTGGAAGAGAGACACATAATCCAGGTCTATCGCTTGAACAGTCAGACCATCATGGAACTATGTACCCAGTTGGAGTCGGATCTCTTGCCTGCCATTCGTAATCCCCATGCAATCCCTCCCACAGTACAGGTCGTATCAGTGCTACATCTCATTGCCTCAGGTTCATTCCATATGACAGTGGGCTTGGCCGCAGGGATGTCGCAGTCAATGTTCAGTATTGTGTTGAAGGATGTAGTGGGTGCTTTGCTCAAACACCTGGACAGCTACATCAGGTTCCCTCAACGTGCAGATTTGCCATCTGTTAAAGCTCACTTCTATGATATGGGACATGTCCCTCATGCCATAGATTACACCCACATTGCTTTGGTCCCTCCCAGGGTCAATGAACAAGTGTACAGGAACAGAAAAAACTTTTACTCCATAAATGTCTAGGTGATGTGTTTCACTGACCAGTATATCTCCCAAGTGATGGCCTAGGTTCCTGTATCTGTGCATGACTCCTACATTCCGAGGAACAGCAATGTCCCACACATGATGGCACAACTACAGAGAGAAAGGGACTGGCTCATTGGTATGTATCCAATAGTATGTGTGCAACTGTAATGTCATCTTTCATCGCAATCTACCCTGTGTCCCTACCGGTATTGTGATATGTCCAACCTTTGTGCACACAGGTGACTCTTGCTATCCTAACCTTCTGTGGCTGCTGACACCTGTGAGATACTCAACAACAGATGGTGAAAAATGTTTCAATGAGCCCCATGGCAGAATGAGGTATGTCATTGAGAGGACCTCTGGGCTACTGAAGGCCAGATTACGGTGTCTACATGTCTCAGGAGGTGCCCTGCTCTACAGACCATTAAAGCTCTGTTAGATCATTGTTGCCTGCTGCATGCTACACAATCTGGCCCTGAGATGTTACATTCCATTACTTGATGTTGAAGGAGTGGCAGTTGGACCAGTGGCAGATGATAGTGACTTGGATAGTGATGAGGATGCATCTGACTATAGAACAAACTTGATCCGCCAATACTTCCAATGAAAATCAGGTAAGTGTGAAATGTACTGTATGTATACTGTACTCCTGTCTGCCTTGTGGCATTGATCCTCCTGGTGCGTGTCATCAGGGGAGGAGTTACTGCTCAAATCTCAGGGTATCTTTCCATGAGGAGTTACTGCTCAAATGTCAGGGTATCTTTCCATGCTGTTGCCTAGCATCAAATCTGCAAAGGATTTGCCATGTTGTATGTTCCCGGAAATGCAATGTGAACTGCAAAAACACTGCCAACCAATGTAGTGTTATCAGTTTAGCTACTTATCCTCATTGCTCACTATGGACGAATATGGTACATTACTTTTACTGACAGTGGAACTTGGCTTTAGTTGTGTAATACCAGCTGTGAGTAATCAAGCATTGGGAATGTATGTTTTGCAAATGTGGATCTGCCATGATAATTTCTGTTTACATTCTACTTGTCAGTTCGTACTAGGGAGGATGACAATGTACTGAATGTGTGTTGGATGACAACATTCACTCCTATTGTGATGGTTGTCCCTGTCTTGCTATGTTTGCAGGTCAATAACGTCATGCTACTCTGGTTCCTCTCTAGACTGGTGGCTCCATTCACACAGGATTACAGTATATGTCTGTTCTACTGTCAAACTAGCTGCACATTGCTCCCCCTTCTGTCCATCTTACAGACTTTTGGAGGTCAATAAGTTAACTTCACTGACATGTTCTACTATAGATATTCCTACTTGTGACAATAGAGACATTTAAGCAGCAGCTGTGCTTAATGGTGTTTAATTTGTTTCACAAGTGCAATGGGTGAATAATGGGGTGATGATGGATGGATTCATCAGAGCAGTTAGCCCAGCTGCAGGTAGTATATGTCCATATGTCCAGTATCCAAAGACCATGGGAAAATGGAGACATGATATTGGACAGTCAACAGAGTGTGTCCGTGGCAAACAAGGGAGAATGTTCAGGAGAGGGTTACTTCCTGGCAGTGGTTTTGGTATTGGCACCAGGTCTTGCAGGATGTCTGGATGGATGACCTTGTTTCCGTGGGGTTTTCTCAGCTAAAGAGGGAGGTGTTCTATTGGCCTATGTGTCCTCTGGCAGGGCCTTCATTCCATTAGCTGTGGCAGAAGAGGATGGCTTAGTTGGTATGTGGCTAGTGGAAGGGGCCTGCTGGTGAGTGTAGGATGCACGCAGGATGGATGTTAGTACTTTGAGCACCCCTGCAATGGTGGCCATGGTGGCATTGAAGGTCTGCCACTGCTGCATGGCCTCCTGGTGGTATTCCCTCTGCAGCCTCTGGTTCTCATGCAAGGTGGAGGGTATCTGGCCCATCTTGTCCTGGGATTGCTGGTATGCTCTCAGGACTTGGGTGATGGCCTCCTGGCCAATCGTTTCCCTTGGGTGCCACCACCAATGATTTACTGCAGTGCAATGACTGCTGTGCTGATTTGTGGTTCGTAATGTGGAGGGTGGAATGTTGTCGGCGTGGGGGTGCTGGTGGTGGGACCACCTTTCTTCTGTCCTCGGTCGGCCTGGCGATCTCGGATTTGTGGCTGTTCTTGGGTAGTCTTCAGTATGTGGCTCATACTACAGCAGTCCGCACCCCGCCGTATCTTCCAAAAAGACCGCCAAACTTGTAATGAGGGCCTTAATGTCTAGCACCTTGCATAAAATGCTTTAGGTTGCAGTGGAAATAGTAAATGTCACCAAATTAGTGTCTAGTGCAGTCCCCAGAGTTGCTTAGATTGGAGTGGGAATGGTAAATGTTACACCTTTAGTGTCAAACACCTTCCCTAAATTGGTTTAGATTGGAGTAGGAATAGTCAATGTCAACCCTTTATTATCCAACACCTTCCCTAAATTGGAGAAGATTAGAGTAGCAATAGTAAATATCAACACTTTAGTTTCCAACGCCTTGCCCAAATTTTTTTAGAAAGAAGTGAGAATAGTAAGTGTCCCTGCTTTAATATCGAACACGTTACCCAAATTAGCTTATATTGAGGTGGGAATAGTAAATGTCACCCCTGTAGTGTACAACACTTTCTTTAAAACTGTTTACGTTGGAGTATGATTATTTATTATAACAATTTTAGTGTGAAATCCTTATTTTGGATTTATATGCAGTAGGATCATTTTATGTCAGTTAATTAGCATTTTTGGTGTTTAGAAAGATAATTAAAAATAGTTCAATATTTGTAATAAATAACATTATTATTTGCATATTTTCATATAGCAAAGACGTAACATATTTTCAATCTTTATTTATTTTTTCAAGGTGTATTTAATGTGTATACTTATATTTTAAAGATATATTAGTAGTGAAAAAAATAAATATAAATGGATAATTAAAACCATATTTATACAGTTTTATTATTTACTAAGCAATGTAACTCATGTTTAAATAGTATTGTATGTTGTACATTTTGCACTCGTTTTCTATTGTTTAACAACTTTTTATATTTCTATAATTGTTTCTTATACATATTTTATTTTTATCACCCTTTTAACATGTTTCATCAGTATATATTCAAATTGTTTCTTATACATATTTTATTTTTATTATCCTTTCAACATGTTTTATCAGTATATATTCAAAAATTGTATTTTCTAGACTGTTATTTAATTTATACTTTACCATTTTTTATTATTTCACAACATGTTTGACACGTTTAGGAGTTTTGTGGGTTAGTATTTATTTCCTAATATGCTTGTGGCTATTATTGCTAAGCATTCTACTTCCTTGTTCTTTACGAAGGGTTTGACTTTAAATTGTTGCATATCACACATTCCTTTGGTTTCTTTGCTCCGTTTAAGTGCAGTTTGGGTTACAGATTGCTTCATTCATAGTTGTTGGTAGCTCTACTTTTTTATAGTGCTTCTATAAATTGTATATGTTGTGTTCTGCCTAGTGTGGATTGGAAGACATTCTGCCATTCTTCCACTGTGTTGTTTGTTTTGGCTTCCTCTGCCAAGGCACTGTCATAGACATTCCACCATCTTATTTGGAACTTGGGTTGATGTCTGTGTCCAAATTGATGTAGTCTGCCAACACATGTATCTACTAAATAAGCAATTAGGGAGCTTAGTTGGTGTTCATTTTGTTGGTAAAAAGGGCTTTCAATTGGTAAATTGTAGTGTTTAGCTACCTCAGTGACAGGGACATAGGCTAGTGCTATAATTTATTTCAATTTCAAAGGTAATTTGACTGTAGCATATTTTATACATAGATCAGATGGTTGAAGGTGTCTCCATATGCTTTGATTGAAACAGTAGTAACAGACTTGTATGCCTGTGTAGGGTGTAAATGTTTAAAGTGGTTAGAAGCATGGTTTGTTCAAAGTTTATAATTGATTTTTATGGATAATAGTTATTTGTTTATGTTTAATGTGGTTTCAAGGTACATGGTAAGTGCTACTTTGTTTATTTAGTACTAGTCCTATTTTAAAAGGGGTGTTTGTGTTTTAAAAATCACCATGTATTGTATATAGCTGCATGAATGGCTTGGAACACATTTTTAAGGTTACACCCATCATCCAGGTTTGACCATGGCTTATACTCTGCTACACTATTAGGAATTGTCTATAATTTTTTAGATTCTCATATAACAGGAATTTCTGTACTTTGGTTTCTTCTGGGGGGAGTATCATTGGTGGCTTTTTTCATTAATTCAATTAAATGTTTTAAAGTGGGTATTGGTGGTAGTTGGCATATGATGTATTCAGGGACTTTAGGGAGTATGAGCCTGATTATGAGTTTGTTGGTCAGACTACCAGACCACTGTGGCAGCAGTCCCAGACAGACAGCTGCGAGGATGAACTATGGACCACTGTATTACGATGTTTGCAGGCTGGCCTACCACCTGCCAAGACAAATGGTGGCCTGCCATCTGCAGGGTGGCCTGCCAGTTGCAGGGTGGCCTACGATCTTGGCAGTGCACACTCCATTGCCATGATGGCCACAGGGAACCATAGAGCCCATTACAAACACACAGTTGACATCGCAGTCTCCTTGTGATTGTTAGCTGATGTTGGTTGGCCGTTGTGGTATGCATTCAGCAAAGCAACAGACAAGTGCCCATTGGATGGATTAAAAAACAACACAGCTGACATACATTAGCCCTGTGGACACAATTGCACATCTCACTATAAAACACACCCCTTCCCAGAACATAATCCTTTGCCAGTCCACTGCAACACTACAAGAAAGAGACCAGAGACTACCATATTTTTGTTATGGATACTTAAGGCACCCCTTTTTCACCATCCCATTTAACACCTTTCACACACTTTGTCCATTTACTCCCAATATCCCTTTTCGTGTTAAGTAAGTCCCTGTCACCCACTTTAATTTACATCCATGTTTTGTCTCACAATCCTTATTTTTCTGAAGATAAGCTAGGAGTCATAGTAGATGAAATCACAAGAGTACAGCCACAATTGTTTGGAGCCTAAGTCCAGCATACTTCTCTCAGTAGGAAAACAGAAATGTGGCAAAGGATATTTAACTGAGTGAATGCTGTACGCACCAACCTGCACATAAAGGAAGGCATTAGGAGAAGGGGGAAACGATATGAGAGGGAAACTGCTTTCTCCGGCCTCCAGGCAACACACAGTGGCCAGTAGGATTGGTAGTGGTTCTTTCAGTACTATATTGCAACTCTTTTCCTAGGAGGAGAAGGTCTTAGCCATCCTGCATCCAGTGGGCTTGACAAGAATACATGGGGGAACGGAGTCTCATAAGTTATACCACAAAAACTGTAACAAAACCTCAATGTCCTGCATGCTCACATCTCACCTTTTGCTGCTGTGCTGTTCATCTAATTTCCCAACATGCAATACCCAGAGTAGCAGAGATAAAAGCTTGTCAATGTGTATTGTCGTACATAGCATCACAAGTACCGATTCCTATTAAATGCCATTTATTGGAATGGTGTCTCTAAGTGTTTCGATATAAAAGATTTTCCCAGGACCCATGGTACATGTCAACATGTAAATGTATGGTCTATCCTAATTGCAGTGTTGCAACAGATATGTAAGACTAAACATTTGTCATGTGTTGTGAAGTAGAGAGAGTGACATGACTACAACTACCAGGAGGGCCTGTTTCTGTAACTCAAACCAAATGACCATCCTGCACTTGCCGAAATACACCTGTGTTATCTCTCAAATGACGTATCATCCGCTTGAGTTTAGCATTTGTGTAGTGTGTGGAAGCAGCAAGTGACATGACTATAACTACCAGGATACCCTGTTTCTGTAACTCAAACCCACAATCCCTTTTGCTCTTGCCCAAATATAATTCTTTGCCATCTCACAACTGATTTGCCTGCACCTAGGAGTTTAGTGTTTCTATAGTTGGGAGGCAGCAAACATCATGCCTACAACTACCAGGAAGCCCTGTTTCTGTAATTCAAACTAATAGGCCATTCTGCACATGCGGAAATATGTGCCATATCTCAAACATTGTACCCTCCGCTGGGAGTTTAGCATTTGTGTAGTGTGGGAAGTCAGAAAGTGACATGACTAATACTACCAGGAAGCCATGTTTCTATATCTCAAGCCAACAGGCCTTTGTGCTTTTACCCAAATACACCTGTTTGTTATCTCACAACTGATGTTCATGCACCTGGGAATTTAGCATTTGTGTTGTGTAGGGAGTCAGCAAGTGACATGACTACAACTACCAGGAGGCCCTGTTTTTGTAACTCAAACCAACAGGCCTTTGTGCTCTTGGCCACATGAAGTGCAACTGATCAGCACATCTAATGAGCTGCTTGAGCCTAATGGTTTCTGCAAGCTTTACACGTTTTATCATAAACTTTGGTACCATTTTAACAGCACAATAAGCAAACCTACCAGTTAAGATTGTCCAAGGTCTCTACTTACAGTGACAAAACCTTTGGATTTAGATTCTAAACTTCAAGCAATTACAATATACTCTATTTCTCTAAAGTTGAGCTGGCACAGCACCTGGCCAGACATTGTCCACTGACCAGAGTCCCAACCCACCTCTGGATGAAGCCCTAAGTGATGACGACACTGCTAGACACGTGGACTTGGATGATGTTTCTGGCCCATCTGGGCAGGCTGGTCATACGGCATCAGTGAGTCTCACTGTGCCCACAACAACACCTCCCACCCCAGTTGCTTCTACATCTCAGCCAACAATGCGCCCACCAACCTGTGTACCTAGCACAGTTGCTAACATCTTGTGCCACCCAGTCCTGGATTCTGAGGTGCAAATCAACAATCCTAACATTAAGGGTACAGGACCCAGCTGGAGAGGACAACCTGTGCGAAGGGCACAGGCTCATGGGAACAGGATCCATGGGAGGGATGCTGTGACCAGCAGAGTGGGGACACTGGGGACACTCATGACCAGGTTACCATCAGCCAATTCTTGGGGGTCAATTAGGAGTCCAAAAGCGCGATGGGCTAAGTGCTAACCTGAAATCTGGGAAATCAAGCAGAGTGACATGAACCAACAAATGGAAGACCACAATTCTCATAGGGGTATCCTAACAGGGTGCTGAGCGACATCCATATAACCCTGAGCTGGGAATTTCCATCAGAATCTACCGCTTCCTGTGGGCCAACTACATCAAGCCCAAGTGCATCTGTAGCAGCCACAGGAAGGAAGGCCTTACCAGATGACCAACCACCCTCAGACACCCCTAACCTGCAGCAGCTGAACCTCCCCTGCCCTTGCAACGGGATGTTCATGAAAAAATCCAGGAGGTACAGATTGCAAGACAACCACAACTGCCAGCACGAAGCCTCATCCTTAATGTCTTCCTTTGCATGTCAGATATTAACTCTGTGGACTGATCTGACCCCCTTCCATTTCAGATGGGAGGAGTACTCTGGACTTTGGACTTCCAATGGTGAGGCATCTACTCCTATGATTACATCCATCATGAATGACCCCTTCACTTTTCATGTATGTTACTTTTTGCCACAAGTTTGTTTTCTCTCTTAGCACTGTAATATATTTACACAAACACATTGTCTGCTCTCTTAAATTTCATATTTAACAACATAAATATGAAAGAATATGTGTTCCTATAATGAATAAAGAAAGCTACATGTGAAAGCAGGAATATGTTGCATGTACACATTATCGAGCTCAGGATTACAACCATTCCACACAAATACACACATACAAGTATATTGTCAAAGAAGAAATTTGATTACACTGTTTAGCTCATATGGTGTCATTATGTCTAAAGCATAGCAAATCATACACTATTGAATCACACTGTGAGCCATATTGCCTACCCCTCAAAAGGAATTCCACCTCATATAATGCAAGGTCCGGACAGATGGTAGTACAACAGTTCCTGACCAGAGGGTCATTACAATCCAGAGTGTTTAGCCAATGTGAAGGGAAACTAACATGAATTTGGCCTAGAACTACATATTTTCTGACCACATGTTGACACGCATGATGCATCAGTGCCACCACACGGCCAGAAACAAGTCCAATTGAGTCTTCTTCACTTCTATCCTATCACTGTACAAGCTGTCTTGGCATAGGTCTTGTACACCCAAAGTCTGTGACATACATTCCCATGAACAATCCATGTCCACTTCGTATGATCATCAGCATCATATACCTGCCAATGTCAGAACTTGGAAATGTCTCAATGAACATATCATGATGATAGTACTTGAACAAATACAATAACAAGGACTATAGTTATGAAACCATATATATGACACAATTCACATTGTATACGTCTGGAGATCGCAGTCTATGTTATAAATTTCACACAAAGAAAGCAACATCTCCAAAATGTGATATTATCAAAAACGACTGCATCAGACACACTTTGGGTTGTAAGGGATGTTCCTTCACAGGGCGGTAATATGCAGCAGGCCACGGTGATTTGACATACCTTCCCAGAGGAGAAGAGGAGGGCTCCCCCAGTCTTGTCCAGACAACGAAATATTAACGTTAGGATCCCAAAATGTTCTTTAATGGACCTCATTGATGCAGCCTTACCCTGGCAAAGATAGATTCCTCAACAGCATTAACAACCAAGGACGATTGGGATATGCTGAGTCTCCTGTTCTGAAATGAGACATAAGTGATACAATGAGTCACACGCTTCCAGATTGTAGCACCTGACATTGAACACACGAGATCAGGACACATGTGGCTCACCAACAAGCCAGGCCCTCTCCGGTTGCAATTGTGACATATGCTGGGTTATGGTGCTGTTCCGCATTACAAAGGAATCCTGAGCTGAACCTGGATAAAGGGCACAGACATTGGAAATGTACAGATCTGACTAGCAGACAACTTGCACGTTGATAGAATCGAAGTGCTTCCTGTTTCGATAGACTTGTTCACTGGCATGCGGTGGCACGAAATCAGTATGGGCACCACCAATGGCTCCCACCACATGTGGGAAGCGACAAAAATCCATAGAAGTCAACCTTCACAATGGCTGAATCCTCACAGCTGGGGAGCCTGGTTTATCTGTCAATGTGTTTCATCATTGCTGAGAGCACCTCTTTAAAAACACCATTGAACATAGGTTGTGACAAACCACCACTTATAGCCACTGTGGCCCTCATTCTGACCCTGGCGGTTTGTAACCGCCAGGGCAGAGGGCAGAGGAAGCACCGCCAACAGGCTGGCGGTGCTTCCGGGGCAATTCTGACCGTGGCGGTAAAGCCGCGGTCAGAAAAGGGGAACCGGCGGTTTCCCGCCGGTTTTCCCCTGCCCCAGGGAATCCTCCATGGCGGCGCTGCATGAAGCGCCGCCATGGGGATTCCGACCCCCTTCCCGCCAGCCTGTTCCTGGCGGTTTACACCACCAGGAAGAGGCTGGCGGGAACGGGTGTCGTGGGGCCCCTGGGGGCCCCTGCAGTGCCCATGACACTGGCATGGGCACTGCAGGGCCCCCCTTACAGGGCCCCATTAAGATTTTCAGTGTCTGCAAAGCAGACACTGAAAATCGCGACGGGTGCCACTGCACCCGTCACACCCCAGCAAATCCGCCGGCTCCATTCGGAGCCGGCTTCATCTTTGCTGGGGCTTTCCTGCTGGGCCAGCGGGCGATCTGCTTGAGATCGCCCGCCGGCCCAGCGGGAACGTTGTGATCACCGCCACGGTCATTTGACCGCGGTGCGGTGTTTGGGCGGTTTCCGCCCGGCGGGCAGTGCCCGCCACCCGCCGGGGTCGGAATGACCCCCTGTATATTAAAAGGACCTTGTGGCCAGGAAGTGTAATACTGCCATGAGTCTCGCAATGGTTGATATACATGTTTGATTAGTGTTTCCAGGCATGAAATCTGGCTCCAACTAATGACTTAAATCTTAAATTGTTTGCCTTTTCAGACAGAACTGCTTTATTGTGTCATGTTCTTCCATATTCTGAAGGTCTGGATATGGACAGTAGACTGGAGGATGTTACTTCCTCCCTCTCCAAGGGTATCTATTTGTAGAATCAAATGCATTGGAGCATTGGCCACTGTGTCCAGACCAACATATCTGATGAACCAGACCAAAGACATGTGACAAAACATTACTGACTGGAAATACAGTACACCCATTACACATCAAAACTGTTCCAGGTCCAGCTCCAAGATCCAGATCCAGCTGTAATCCCCATGGTTATGTACACGTGTCTACAACATATATATGCACATAACATACCTGCATGTTCCGACCACCAAAAATACCATTACTTGTGGGCTACAGAGCAATGGGTTATGTGGCATCTGTGACCAGCAACGCACTACACTGGTGATTGTGTAGGAGAATGTACATATCAAGGGAACTTTACATATCTCGAGATGTTGCTACACATTTATAACTGTTGTGACAAATTTAATAGTTACCAAAATTGTATTTTCAACTGCCAAAATTACGGATACCTGACCTTATTCATTGGACTTTAGGAACCTCTCGCTGTTGACGGAAGTCGACTGTGCAGTGGGTGGATTTAACCATCACAGTCATAGGCTAACATTTTAGACTGTGATGGTTGCAGTCCAGTGGCTGTGCCCGTTGACGGTGATGACCGTATGCGTATCTACATGTACAGTGCGGTTTGAAAAATAACTCACTTGCCTCCTGCACTGTGTGCAAATGTTTACAGTTCACATAGCATGCATGCATGTGGTGTTGCAAATGTTGGAACCACTTTGGAGGACCTTGTGGCGGGGGGCAAAAGTACGTTATGGCAATATGTTGTAATCAGTGGTATTAAGTGTGCTTAGGCACATGGAATGACCCTATTTGAATTTGTCATTTTAGAATCATCACAGGCAAGCTGGGGAGACAGGGCTGGCATCAGTGGGAAAGCAGCTGGTCACAGTATCTCTGGTCATGAAACACTAGACACAGAGTGATCCAGTGGCCCAGAGAGTGAGGAAAGTGCCACAGAGGACACCAGCTTAACATCGTCTTCTTCCGAGGCGACCTCCAGTGGACATTCCCTAATGGTGGTGGAACACTTAGGACCTACACCTGTTCCATCCTTGCCTGCCACCCCAGTTCCATCTCCACCCTCCCTGATGCTTCCCATCTAGTTGGCTGGGGCCACTGCCCCAAGAGGGTAGTAGACCCTTTTATGCCAGACACATCACCCCTGCCCCCGTTACCCCTGCTGCCCTGAGTGAGGAAGCTATTGACCTCCTTTGGGTCAGACCGCCATTCTGAATGCCATCCGGGTGAAGGGCACCCAGTTCCAACAGATAGTTGCATACCTGGAAGGCATTCACAGTGCTATGCCTGGCCTACAAAGATCTTTTCAGGCTGTGACCTCCTCCCTTATGGCAGCATTCCACCCCTCACAATCCCACCCCTACCACCTTCCTCTTGCCCTACCAATTTCCCTGGTCTTATATCTGTCCCAAGCACACTCACACACATGCACACACTTCAACAACCACAAGCAGCACACATAAAAACAAACACCACAAGACACACAAGCATGCAAGCACTTAACAGATACTCACCCCACTCACACCCATCATAACACCAGATACCACACTCACACCATACCCCCAGATACCACCCCAACACCCACAGACACAGCCACCACTCACCCCATACCCCAAGATATCACCCCAACTCCCAACTCCCACCTCCCACAGACACAACCACCACTCACACCATACCCCCCAAACACCTCCCCAACACCCACAGACACAGCCCCCAAAAACACCATACCCCAATACCACCCAAATACCCACAGACACAGCCACCACTCACACCCTAAACCCAGACACCACCCCAAAACCCACTGACACACAGCCACCACTCACACCAAACCCACAGCTACCACCCCGTCACCCACAGACACCATTCACACCATACCCCCAGATACCACTCCAACACCCACAAGCACAGCTACCTCTCACACCATCCCTCAGATACCACCCCAATACCCACAGACACAGCCACCACTCACACAATAACCCCAGACACCACCCCACCCACACAGACAAGTGATAGAAATGCCTGTACACATGCAACAGAGACCAGCAAAACACAAACATACTTCAGACACACACATACCAGCATCATCAACAGCCATAACTGGACCAAGCACTTCCACAACCTCCCAACCCTTAACCCCCTAAACACGCTACCAATTTGCCCAGAGAAAGTTTCATGTTTGCCCTTGCTCCCCTGTAAAACCCCCATCAAAATGCAGAAAGGAGCCCACCCACACCCTAACCCTTCACTTTCAATGTACCAGTCCTCCCCTGTGACACCTGCCCCTCCCCCGAAACCAGCCATACCCCAACCAAACCCCAAAACAAGCCCATCCCTCCCGCAGTGATGCCCAGCCCTCCCAAGACCAAACCCACCAATCCAAAACCCGACCCCACCCAAGGATGATCATTGAGTGTCTGGAATTCCCATTAGTTTCCTCCTGTGGCAGTAATCTGTGAGGCAGGTTGTGGGGCACAGCAGTGAGCTCAGCACAATTTGTACAAAGACTGGCTATTGGCCTGTACTCCATTGTAGTAGTGTTAAAAATAAACATTAGTTTTGCTACACATTGGTCCTGCAATAACTGAATAATATGTGATGTATGACTGCAGTTCTGTGTGTTTCACCAGGATTGATGATCCCTTTGATGTGGTTGGTAAGATCTGACTTTGGAACCAGCTGCAGTCATCCAGGGCACGGCAAAATGTTTGATGGATGGGTATGTTGGATGTAATCCAATTGGGGTGACATTGCATTGGATGGTGTTTCATATGGTAAGTATTTCATCTTCGCTTTGCCAATGTAAACATCTATTGGTTACATTTATCCCCCTGAGGTACATTGGAAATTCGTATCATGTGTGGAAGCTAGAAGTTTTTCTGTCCACACAATAAGGGTGTTGAATTGTGATTCAAGATGTGCACTCATTTGTTTGCGACATAGGCATGAAACTTGATTATACTATTGGTTATCCCTGAAATGCATCAAGTCACAGTTCCTTTACAAATAGTGGTTTTGAGGCATGTTCAAAGTGAAATGTGTCCCAGGGCAGCATCCTTCCTGCAGCCCGTCTGATGCTGCCATACCTATCCTGGAGGGATTGGTCACATTGTGAGCTTTGGATGTTTGTCAATCAAATTATCATGCATCCCTTTTACCTTACATTCTCATTCAATGTGGGTGATATGTGTGAGTCCATTACAAGAATTTTGCAGGGATGGTGTGTTTGGGTTCAATGACACATCATTACAGATGTATAAGTTATGTCACAACAGGCCATGGAAATGGATCAATGTGAGGTTTTCACTTTGATTTGTAGGTGTGATATTGATGAGGATTTGATGTTATGTGACACAATGTTATTATCTCATCACTATCCCTGAAACTGCGATGCATACATATCAAGTTTTGAACACTGCGCTGGTGTCAGTGACCTATCTGCCCTATGGCCCAGAGTTGTCTGCCCTCTTGGGTGTCCAGCTTCTGTTGACTTCCCTCCATTTTGCCTTGACATCCTTCGTTGCCCTCTTCTCACATGCCACGCCCTCCTCAGGACCTACGTAATGGCAGTCACTGTGTGACTTGCGCAGCGGGAGTGCAGTGGGCACACTGCTGGTGCACCAAAGGCAAGTTCGTCTGGGCCCCTCCGAGTGTGGACCACACCCAGCACCAGAACCCCTGGTTCCACCACCTAGCACCAGTACTCCTCAGATGAGATCAAGAAGCTCAGACTGCAGACCCAGAACTCCAACTGCGGTAACCCCTCACCACAAACCACAAAGGGCTCTTTTTCCTGCCATAAATGTCACTTCGCCTGCAATGTAACTTCCACCACGACCCCCACACACAATAGAGTGTGCTCAACCTGAGCTCATGAGCCACCAGTAACTTTTCATCTTCAACGGCCAGCCATCTTGCTTCCATCTCAATTTTAAGCCTCTCTAATTCCATCTCATGGCTCCTCTCTGCCTGTCTGTCCTGTAACTCTTCAGGAGTCAGACACTTGGATGACACACTGCTACCTGCTCTGGAGACCCTCCCCCAAGGCAGAACAGGTCCACTCTTTATTCCATTGTGTATATTGTGCACCTCCTCATCCACATCCTCATTTTTCACCTCTCTGTGCCTTCCAGCTTCCTTGGCTGTCACCCAGGGTCTCAGTGCCTTTTGCAGCTCCTCCTTCCTGGTGGAGCCCTTAATGGGACAGGCACGATTCTTACAGAACTGTTTCAACTGAGCAACTTGTGATTTTCCAGTTTCCCTAATTCAAAAACAGCTCCAGCTGGTGCATCTCCAGATTGAGACATGATGGCAAATCAAAAAGTGCAAAGTTCCAAGGCAGAAAAAGAGTTCCAAAAGAGAAGTTCAAGAATCAATAAAAAGATCACCAAAAACATGGAAGTAGAAAAAACAAGTCCAAAAAGAGCAAAAGCAAAACAACTAGTATGTGGTAGTAGTGTACACTTAATCACTGTATGTCAATTACAAATACAAGTCTAATCCTCACCGCTGATCACCAATGTTTGAAATGGGGTCATTGGTTGGCAATGAGGTTACCCCCTGTCCAAGCAAGGACCCTCACTCTATTCAGGGTATAAGAGAATCACACTCAGTTAACCCCCGCTCACCCCTTGGTAGCTTGGCACAAGCAGGAAGGCTTAACTTCAGAAGCTATGTGTAAAGTATTTGTACCAACACACACTGTAATACAGTGAAAACAATACAAAATGGACATCACACCAGTTTAGAAAAATATGTAATATGTATCTAAATCAAACAAGACCAAAAAGACAAAAATCCAACATACACAAGTCAAGATATGAATTTTCCAAAAAATAAGAGTCTGAATCCTTAGAAAACAGCGAGAATGCTGTTGTTACACAAAGTACCTGGTTAGCATCAAAAATCTAGTCGCACGGATGAGCGTGCATCAGAAAAGGCAGCGATACGTCAATTCCTTCCTCGCAAGGGAGGCTGTGAGTCATTTTCATCTCCAGTCGGGTCGACGATGCGTTGTTTCTTCTCCCTCGCAAGAGAGCGATGCGCTGATTTCTGGACAGGGCACCTCGGATCCGCGCAGAGTCAGGTTGACTTTGACACCCAGGGATGATGCTTGGAAAATCCTGTTGCACAGTGTTAGAAAACTGTGCTGCATGAGGTTTGCATCATTATCAGCAGCCGCACGTGGATGTTGTGTGTTGTTTCTCTAGCTGTGATGCATCGATCTCCCAGCCACGATACAGTTGGAGTGTCGATCTTAGCTGCAAGGCCAGTGGCGTGTAGTTTATCAGCTGCATTGCGGATGGTGCGTCAAAAACTTCCCAGCACAGCATTCTGTCCATGGGTTTTCAGCTCTTGTCTGCCAACTTCACCTTTCAAGGTCCCAGGGACTGGATAGGACACCACTTGGCAGGGCAGGAGTGTCTGCAGAGAGTCCAGATGTTAACAGAGGAAGTCTTTGATGGCCCTGAGACTTCAAAACAGGAGGTAAGCTCAGTTCAACGCCTTGGAGAGTCTTCACAAGCAGGAATATACCACAAGGTCCAGTCTTTGTCCCCTTTCACAGGCAGAAGCAGCAACTGCAGGATAGCCCAACAAAGCACATTCACAGGCAGGGGCAGCACTCCTCCTCAGCTCTTCAGCTCTTCTCCTTGCAGAGGTTCCTATTGAATCCAGAAGTGATCTAATTTTCAGGGGTTTTGGATCCAATACCTATACCCCTTTCTGCCTTTGAAGTAGGCCTACTTCAAAGGAAAGTCTCTGTTGTTCACCAGATCCTGCCTTGCCCGGTCCAGGCCCCAGACACACACCAGGCTGTTGGATATTGCATTGTGAGAGGGCAGGCACAGCTCTTTCAGGTGTGAGTGACCACTCCTTCCTCCCCTCCTAGCACAGATGGCACATCAGGATATGCTTGCTACACCCCAGCTCCCTTTGTGTCACTGTCTAGAGAGGATTCACAAACAGCCCAACTATCAAACTGACCTAGACAAGCAATCCACAAACAGAGTCTCAGAATGGTTTAAGCAAGAAAATGCCTAATTTCTAAAAGTGGCATTTTCTAATTAACAATCTAAAAAACACTTTCACTAAAATATGTATTTTTAAATTGTGAGTTTAGAGACCCTAAACTCCATATTTCTATTCACTCTCAAAGAGAATCTGCATTTTAATCAGCTTTAAAGGCATGCCCTATGTTAACCCATGAGAGAGATAGGCCTTGGAACAGGCCTTGGAACAATGAAGGCTGAATTTGGCAGTATTCCACTGTTAGGACATGTAACTCATCAGTACATGTCCCACCTTTAACATACACTGCACCCTGCCCATGGGACTATCTAGGGCCTACCTTATGGGTGCCTTACATGTATAAAAAGGGAAGGCGTATGCCTGGCGTATGGGTACACCTGCCAAGTTGAATTGGCAGTTTAAAATTGCACACACAGACACTGCAGGGGCATGTTTGAGCCATGTTTATATTGCTACTCATGAGGGTGGCACAATCAGGTCTACAGGCCCACTAGTAGCATGTGATTTACAGGCCCAGGGCATATCTACTGCACTTTACTAGGGACCTACTAGTAAATCAAATATGCCAATCAAGGATGAGCCAATTACACATTCATTTTTAAAGAACACTTGCACTTTAGTACTGGTTAGCCGTGGTAAAATGCCCAGAGTATCAAAAATAGCAAAAACAGAGTCCAGTACACATCAACAACCTGGGAAGCAGAGGCAAAAAGTTAGGGGAGACCAGGCCAAGGATGTCAAGCCTAACAGCTGCACCAAGAACCAAAAAGGGCCCTTTCTCCTGCCACAAATGTCATTTCACCTGCGATGTAACTTCCAACAAGACCCCACACAACGGAGTCCCTGCCATGCACCCCAGCTCCACTGCATACTATCCAATGTTCGATACCTCTGCAAGCATGGCATCAAAATCACCACCCTCACCCCCTAAGTAATGTTAATCACAGAAACCTGGATCACCCCCTCCTATCCTGCTGACATCAACACCTCTACCCCCCTGGATTCAAGATGATCAACTGCCCCAACAGACACAACAAAGGAATCACCATCATCCAGAAAGACCACATCAACTGCACTGCCACAGATGATGATGCAACACAGATAATGGAACCCCTCAACTTCCACATCAAACCAGACACAAACACCCCTTTCAGTCAAACAGACCCTCATGCCCCTGCACCAACTTTTGCAACCACATCTCTAACTTCCTTTCACCCGTGATGATAGACTCCAACCACTACCTCTTCCTGGAGGACATCCATTTCCACCTAGAAGACCCAGAGAACACCAACTCCACCTCACTCCTTGAAAACTTGAACATCAATTGGCCTCCACCAGCTGGTCAGGTCACCTCCTCTACCCACACTGCTGGACATACCCTAGGCCCCATCTTCTCCTCAAGTGGCATAATCAATTTCTACCACACCACTGAGCTAATGTGGACAGACCACAGCACCATAAATTTCATACTTATTGACTGCAAGATGCCACAACCAGACCCCCCACCATCCCCGTGCCGCAGCTGGGCCAAAGTCGAGGAAGCCCCATGGATCACTGCCCTCAAAGAATCCAGACTGAGCCTTGCCAATACCCTCGAACACCACATCCAAAACGTCTCCATCTGGCTCCTGGCCAACACCGTCACACCTTTCAAGAACTCATTTAACAATAAATCCTCCAAACATGACCCATGGTTCACCACCAAAATCCAGACCCTCAAACACAACTGCAGGGACCTGGAAAGACACTGGCGCAAAAAATAAAAAACACTGACAACCTCAACTCCTTCAAGTCAGCCCTCTGAAACTAACACCAACATCTCATGGACAGCAAACAGTGCACCCACCAACCTCATGGAAACCATTGCCAATCACACCAAAGAACTCTTCAGAGTTGTCAGAGAATTCTCCTGCTCTTCCACCATTGAGAACACAATCTGCCCCTCCTAAACCCTCTGCAACAAGTTGTTGGACTACTTACACCACAAGATCAGTGTCATATAAAGCAACTTCGACCTCCAGCCCACCAACATCGACCTACCCCTTGCCCCAATCCAACCCACCGCACCCCTCCCCACCAGATCACCAAATGAAAGCAGATCTCCACTGACGACAGTCTCCATCATGACCTCCATCTACTCTGGATCCCGGCAGCCCCATGCCTGCACCATTTTTGCAACCTAGGAAAAGAAATAATCAGACAACCCCTTACAGAAATCTTCTTTTCCACAGCCACCATCCCCAACTCCTGGAAACACGCCGGTGTCAAGCCCCTTCTGAAAAAACCCACCGCCGACCCTTATGAGCTCAACAACTACCATCCCATCTCACTCCTCCCATTCACTGGCAAAATACTGGAAAAGGCCATCAATCACCAGCCCACAGACCACCTTGAACACAACAACCTGATGGACCCTTGCCAATTAGGCTTCCATCCCAACCACAGTACCTAGACTGCCCTTATCTCAGCCACTGACCATATCAGATGCATCCTCAACATTGGGGAACAGCTACCTTCATCCTGCTCGACCTATCTGCTGCCTTCAACACCGTCTTCCACCACATACTTATCACCAGACTCCACAGTCCAGGCATCCAGGGCAGTGCATTTAAATGAATCCCCTCCTTTCTTTCTGGTTGCACAAGCAGGATCCTCCTCCTCCTTCGTCTCTGACCTACCCACATCATCTGAGGCATCCCCCAGGGTTCCATTCTCAGCCCTACCCTCTTCAACACCTACATGGCCCTTCTCACTGACATCTTAGGCTCCCACAGACTCTAAATCGTCTTCTACACCGACAACATCCAACTGGTCTTCTCCCTTGCTGACAGCACAGACACAACACATGACAACTTCTAAAACACCATGACCAACATTGCTGCCTAGATGAAGACCAACTGCCTCAAACTTAATTCAGAAAAGTCAGAAATTCTCATCTTTGGAAGCAAGCCATCCCTCTCGAATGATTCATGGTGGCCACCCACCCTCGGGCCCCCCGCCCACATCCTCATGCCAAACACACAATCTAGGAATCATCCTAGAGACCCAACTTACCATGAAGCAACAGGTCAATGTTGTCTCCTCTGCATGCTCCCACATCCTTTGCATGCTCTGAAAGATCTACTGATTGATCCTCATCCACACCAGAAAATCAGTCAGCCAAAGCATCATCAACAGCCACCTGGACTACGGTAACTCTCTCTACACTGTAGCCTCTAAACAGCTTCTCAACTGCCCCCAGATCATTCAGAAGGCCACAGCAAGACTCGTTCTTGACCTCCCCAGAAGAACCAAGATTACCCCCATCTTAGGGCTCTCAACTAGCTCTGTGAACAGCAACACTGCCTCCTCAAACTCCTCACACATGCGTACAGGGCCCTTCACAACACTGGACCTACCTACAATGTCCCTCTCTCCTTCCACCGACCACCAAGAGAGCTCTGCTCAGCAACCCTCGCTCAGGCACATGTCCCCCACAACCTCTGCGAATGCACCAGAGGCAGCTCCTTCTCCATCTCACTGCCAAGACCTGGAACAGCCTTCTCCTCCACCTACGCACCGCTCTCTCTCTGACTGGTTTCAGAAAAAAACTCAAGACCTGGCTCTTCGACCACCGCAGCCAGCAAGACGAGACCCAGTCCCCAACAGCTCCTGGATACTCCCCGAGGTGACAAGTTTGCGCTCTACAAGGCCCCCTGATTGTTTGATTGAGTGTAATGGTCAAAGGGAGCATCATGGGGCTGTGATTTGTGCATACATTGTGTACAACTATGAGCCGAGGCATACAAATCATATTTTGCCCGCAGAGCACATCCCACATACCAGGTTAATGGCGGACTGTCAATTTGCTGTTGAGTTGGAGGAAACGGGTGAGTGTTTGGTTTACCGTCGGTTGTGACCATGACTGTGTTGATTTTGTATGCCATCCAGCAGTACAAGCAGCAGCAGGACGTGTAGGATGAGCTCCATGGTGGCCCAGATGTGCTACACTGCCTAAAAGTGAGTTTCTGCCTTATATCCTTCCATTTCTGCCAGGTGAGATGTGGTGGTTGGACCGCCACAGTCACGTCAGTGGAAAGAAACATGCTAATACGGCCAGAGGGAACACTGGAAGTCTGCCCTCGACAGTTGCATTGGCCTATTTTGCCACTGCCACGGTCTAGAGTTGCTAGCGGTGTTAGAGGAACCACAGCGGTCTTTTGTCTATGCAACCACATATATTGTAATACAGCGGTCGGACCACTAACATGGAGGCAGCCAGACTGCTGCCACCTCAATGGAATGCCCCATTATATCGGAAAATTGTTGGTGGCTTTGTAAACATTGCTAAAAGCTACTTGGTTCAGTTATTTAAACCAAGAATACTTCACTATTGATGTTTGATCCCATCTGCAATTAAAGAAAGGTGGTGCACTGCACCAAGATACCATATACACCTAAGTGACTGTTCTTTGTTCAAAGAAACTTACAGCAAAATCACTCGTGGATCCAAAATGGATGCAATGATGCATTTTAGGCTAAACAAAATAGTGCAAAATGCAACAGAACACAAACAGCAGCGTGAGCTGCCACTCACGCTTGCTGAATGTAGAATTGGGATAGGATTTTCTTCCCCAAATTACTGATGCAGTCGTAAATGAGTAATTTGTGGTAATTCTGCCTCAAAGAGTAACACAGAATTACCAAAATTACTTCAATAACTCCGGTGTTATTAGAATTACTCACAGATCTAGTAAATATCACAGTAAGTGCTGCAACGATGTTACCTTTACTGGCAACCGATATCAATATTGTAAGAGCTAAATATTAATAAAGAAGAATAACCAGCATTAACATTTCTACCGCTGCTCAGCTCCATTATTCCACTTGAGTCTATCAGGGACATTAATAAACAGTGATTAAGTTTAGGTGATTTATGTTGGGGCCATCAATCTTCCATGAGCAAAAACAATGCAGAATTGTAGTTTATGTGAAAACAGGAAATTTCACAATTTCACATAACACAAAAATTTGGAATTTTGGTGGACTACATGAGCAGAATTAAAATCACACTTGGGCCTACTCGCTAATAGTATGTATGTATATCTTGTGGTACTCTGCCTAGTAAACCCAGGAAGCCAGTGATGGTGCTACAATTATACAACTGCACCTGTTGCTCGTGGGTAGACTCTACATAGGACTTGCTTAGTGGTTAATCTGCATGTACAATGAGTTGGACTTCTATTGTTCTTGGGGTTTACTCCATATTTCGTGATGGCTTCTCAGTACAATCAATTGGGTGAATCCTCTATTTCCCTGAGTGAACTCCATATAGCATTTCTGTGCTGACTTACAGTGCCTCCAATGAAATTGTTCACTTGATGCTACTTGGTACACTTCAAAACCCTGTTTGTCCTAACTTATGTCCATCAAGGGTGGTCTCTAAATTTGAAAGTGCCAGCCTAAAGTTGGATAGAACATGCATGCTTGACTGC
Source organism: Pleurodeles waltl (assembly GCF_031143425.1). Taxonomy (NCBI): domain Eukaryota; kingdom Metazoa; phylum Chordata; class Amphibia; order Caudata; family Salamandridae; genus Pleurodeles; species Pleurodeles waltl. The sequence continues at coordinate 628,481,971 of NC_090443.1, read as the reverse complement.
ATCCGTCCTCACACTCTCACTTACACTCCATGCTTATGTGCAGCTACTTTGAGCACTCTGCGCTTCCGCCATATTGCTTCAAACTACATAAATATCAAAACATATTCCTCATTGGGCCAATCTACAAACAACATACTTTCAACCATTTACTTCTAAAGTTACAGAGAACAATAAAGTACACTAAAGTAAATCAGTATGCTTTGCAGGGGTATAAATAACACATTCAGAGCACTTTATTATTGCCGTAAGGGTATGGGAAATGCTGTATAAATCCCAATACAGTAACATACTTTGCTAAAGGAATAAACCTCCATTTTCCTTTTTCCACTGAAGGTTGAAAATCCAGACTTGGAATGACATTGAACAGTTGTTTCTTATTTTTTAGAAGCAAGTCCTTTGATGGAAGGGTGATTTTATTTTGTATGTGATTTTTTTTTTTTTTTACTGAAGCGTTCCTGCTATGTATTTTTTGTAAGCACCTGCCATGTGGTTGTGTTTTCCTCAAAGGTCTGGTGGATCCTAGGTTTTCTGGTATGCTAGTGTTGTTTAAAATACTAAAAAGCATTTCTGGTGAAGCTTTTACATGACACCGCTGTCACATGTTCATAATGGCTTCCTGTGCTAGACTGTTTGCCATCAGACAAGTAAGACCGCTTTGAATTACAGGAATAAAAAGTCTCTTTCTATCCTGTTTTAACTATTTTTACTATGCATGTAGGTTAAATTTAGACCTCTGTGTGTAGTCAGAGTGCCATGTATTATAGGTGACTGATTTATTGAAAAAAAAAGAAATACTATGGTGGTCATTCCAACCACCGCCATAACACCGCCACGGCCGCGGTAAACCGCCACGGTCATTCTGACCCACAACAGGCAAACCGCCAAAATACAGACATCCACAATAGTCCGCCACAACAAAGGGCAGCGAGTAACTGGCAATGACCAAACCTCCAACGTCACGCCAACAGAAATACACCCACACTATCACGACACACGAATCCACGCGGCGGTCATTCAACCGCGGTATTCCATTGGCGGTACACACCGCCGCGCTCAAAATACACACACATATACAAAACACAGCCACATTGGACAATTCGAAATACACACACCTGATACACATACACACACCACTCCCACACACCCAACACAATATAAAACACACACCCACATCACCCACAAACCCCTACTCCTAGAGATTTGTGAACACGCACAGAGATAAGAGACCCGAGCACACAGACGCGCAATTCACTGTCACCCAGCATATCTACCACGCACGTCAAAATACACACCAATGCACATCACCACACTTAGCACCACACAATCCACCCCACACATCACCCAAACCACCCCAAGCACCGCAAAGACACCCCAGGTTTTCTGACGCTGAACTCAGGGTCATGGTGGAGGAAATTGTACGGGTAGAGCCACAGCTCTTCGGGACACAGGTGCAGCACACCACCATTGCCAGGAAGATGGAGCTATGGAGCAGAATAGTGGACAGGGTCAACGCTGTGGGACAGCACCCAAGAAATCGGGACGACATCAGGAAGCGGTGGAACGACCTACTGGGGAAGGTGCGTTCCATGGTATCCAGGCACAACATCGCGGTGCAGCGGACTGGCGGCGGACCCCCCCCTCCTCCCCCAGAATTTACAACATGGGAGGAGCAGGTCTTGGCGATCCTGCATCCTGAGGGCCTCGCAGGAGTAGGCGGAGGAATGGACTCTGGTAAGTCATATCTTAATTACTACATCCCCCCAACCCCACCAGCATGCCAACTCATACCCCCACCCTCACCCCCACCCCATCACACCTACTCCTTGCAAATGTCTCACCCTCACAACCCACCCATCCCAACACCAAGCCCTGCATGCTACCACTAAGCATGGACACCCATCACCTAAGCCTGCCCACTGCACATACCCATCCCCCCCCCCAAACCATCCTCACAAAAGCCCCCACACAGGAATGCAAGCACAGGGGTACACGGGCACCCACCCATTGCACGCTATGGCACACACAGAACCAATAATCATACTATTATACCCCTGCAGGACCCGAACGCCACGTCACCGCGCAGGGGTCCACAAATGTCCACTCCACCCCCAGAAGAGGCCCACAGTGATGACAGCACCTGTGTCTCCCTGGATCTAGATGACCAGCCCGGCCAGTCCCTCTGGACAGTCGGTTCCCCTCAGACAGCCACAGGCCACAGCAGACTTTCCCCCCTCTGGGAACACCAGCACAGCACCCACCCAGCGGGCCCATATCACTCTCCCCAGGACACGTCAATCAGCGGTGTGTCCACCACTACAGGGCACCCAGGTTAGCCCACCACCCCAACAACAACAGGGACCTGGGGCAGTGGTAGTGGGCACATGGTCCAGGGAACAGAGGCACAGGGAAACAGGGGAACTGGGAGGGCTGCTGTGCGACAGGGGGGGGACAGGCCCAGGGAACCCACCCTCCACGAGGCCCTATCCTCCATCATGGGAGCATACCACCACTCCCAGGAGACGATGGCGACGGTCCTGGCCAGGTTTCAGGCGATCCAGCTTCTGCAGGAGCAACAGTATATGGGGTTCAGGGAAGAACTAAGAAACATCAGTACCGCCATGGGCACCATCGTAGTGGCTCTAAATGAGGTAGTCACCACATTGCGGGACAGTGTTGCACCACAAAGGGCCCCTGACACTAGCATGGACCAAGAACTGCCTACCACCTCCGCCGGCGCTAGTGGACAGGAGGCCCCGACACAAGACCAACAGGCCACCAGAACCCCACCCCCTGCAGAAGGTGAACCACCCCGCAAGCGGGCCCTGAGATCCAGGAAGAAGACAGAGTAAGATGCCAAGACCCCGCCAGCAAAGGATACCTCCCTGATTGTCATCCAACTGTCCCACATTGACACCCTGTCCATTCTTACACTGCCCCTGCTCCACTTTCCACAGGCATCTGGACAATGCACCTGTGATACTGATAGTCTGGACTCTGCCATGGACAATCCTCCACCATCACACCTCAACGATTTGCAACCACCCACCAATTTAGAGCACCGTAATAAACACACTTATTGCATAAAATAATCTGGAGTCTGGCTGTGATTATGTACAAATGTATTAGACATTACTGTGCCAAATGGCATATTCACATTTTGATGCCAACATACCAATGTCACACAGCTGCAGTCCATGGGGAAATAAAGCAGATGTCACGCAGTGGGGCCCACATCTCTGAAATTGGAAGGGAAAGTCACAACTCAGTTACCATACACTGGGGGAAAAGGACAGACAGTAGAGAGGTAGTGGGGGTTAAGTATATGTAATATGCCGGTGTGGATTCTTACCTATGTGTCATTGAAAATACTGCTGTATTACTGTGTTCCTGTTCTCTATGTCGTCCTCTTCGCCTTCCTCCTCTTCACTCTCCACAGGCTCCACAGCTGCTACAACACCACCATCTGGACCATCCTCCTGCAGAAAAGGCACCTGGCGTCGCAAAGCCAGGTTGTGAAGCATACAGCAGGCCACAATGATCTGGCACACCTTCTTTGGTGAGTACATTAGGGATCCACCAGTCATATGGAGGCACCTAAACCTGGCCTTCAGGAGGCCGAAGGTCCGCTCGATCACCCTCCTAGTTCTCCCATGGGCCTCATTGTACCGTTCCTCTGCCCTTGTCCTGGGATTCCTCACTGGGGTCAGTAGCCATGACAAGTTGGGGTAACCAGAGTCTCCTAATAGCCACACACGGTGCCTCTGTAGTAGACTCATCACGTAAGGGATGCTGCTATTCCGCATGATGTAAGCGTCATGCACTGACCCAGGGAACTTGGCATTAACATGGGAGATGTACTGGTCAGCCAAGCACACCATCTGTACATCCATCGAATGATAACTCTTCCTGTTCCTGTACACCTGTTCACTCCTGCTGGGGGGGGGACCAAAGCAACATGTGTCCCATCAATGGCACCAATGATGTTGGGGATATGTCCAAGGGCATAGAAATCAGCCTTCACTGTAGCCAAATCCCCCACCTCAGGGAAGACGATGTAGCTCTGCATGTGTTTCAGCAGGGCAGACAACACTCTGGACAACACCTTGGAAAACATGGGCTGGGACATCCCTGATGATATGGCCACTGTTGTTTGAAATGACCCACTTGCAAGGAAATGGAGTACTGACAGCACCTGCACTAGAGGGGGATCCCTGTGGGTTGGCGGATTGGTGACATCAGGTCTGGCTCCAACTGGGTACACAGTTCCTGTATAGTGGCTCGGTCAAGCCTGTATGTCAGTATGACATGTCTTTCCTCCATTGTCGACAGGTCCACCAGCGGTCTGTACACGGGAAGATTTCTCCATCTCCTCGCATGTCCCAGTGGACGCTGCCTATGAAGCACAACAGCGAGCACAGAGTCAATCAACCCACAGGTACGTAACCACAGCTTGCACATAACACGATTCCCAATGCATTGAATGGCTTGTATGAGTGTCGATGCAAGGCCTAGGTATGTGTGACGCAGTAGAAAATACAGTAAGGGATGTGGGCCCTTGAAATGGCGGCTGCCTGACCTGTGAAGTGCGACAATGGGATGTGAGGTCAATGCGCTGGCGTGGGACACCGTGGCGGTAGGCGGTCGAAGACCGCGGCGCAAAGCTGCATTGATTAACATTGAACCCTATGGGTCTCAGTAGCCAATGACGATGTGCGCCGGCGGCGGGCGTGACTGCCATTTTCTATCAGCTTAATCACTCGATACCTGATCTTCCACAGGAGAGGACCTACACTGCAAGTGCTGCTGTGACCACGGTCTGGAAGAGACAATGGCTCATGCGACTGGGGAAAGGGCCCCTGCCTTCACTGCTCAGGAGTTGGAGAAACTCGTGGATGGGGTCCACCCCCAGTATGCGCTACTCTACGGTCCTCCAGACCAACAGGTAAGTACACTGGGACCATGCTTTGTGGGCAATGCCTGTGTTGAGTCGGGTGGATGAAAGATGGTTGGGAGGGGAGTGATTGAGGCATGCATCAAACGACAGATGAGAGCATGTGCCACATGGCAAAGGTGGGGATGGGGGGCCACTCACATCGAGCATGCAGAAGGTGATGATTATTCTTCTCTCCCTGTACATGTCACATAGGTCAGCGCCCACCAGAAAATCGGTATTTGGCGTGCCATCGCCAAGGACGTCCGGACCCTGGGAGTCCACCAGAGACGGGGCACCCACTGCAGGAAGAGATGGGAGGACATCCGACGCTGGAGCAGGAAGACGGCGGAGGTTCAGCTGGGGATGGCCTCCCAACGTGGAAGGGGTGCACGTCGTACTTTGACCCCCCTGATGCCCCGGATCCTGGCGGTGGCCTACCCCAAGTTGGATGGGCGCATGAGGACATCACAGCAGACACAAGGGGGTGAGTACACTCAAATCCTGGTTACTTTGTGCGCAGTGGAGATGTCTGGGTGGTGGAGGAGGGCTGTGGGTATCCCTAGGCCAGTGCGATATCTGTAGGCTAGGCCCCTCCGTAAGGCATGGCCCTGTGCCCCCGCCCCCCACCTCTGTAGGGTGGCAAGTACAGCTATTCATTGCCCTGTGTCATGTATGTGAGCAGAGGTCGCCCATAGGCTTGTAGGCCATGTCCCACGGATTGCGTAGTAGACCCCAAGTGCGTGGCGTAGTGCAGGGGGCTTCTGTGTCTGTCCTGTCCGCCAACAGGGTCGCCAATGCATGCACTCAACATTTCTTTTTTTTTCCCCACCCCCCTTTTTTGTTGTCTTCCTGTTCATTTGTGCATTAGCATCATCAGGCGGAGGAGAAGTGGCATCTGAGCACGAGGGAGCTGCATCTCACATGGCCATGGCGGGCCATGCAACTGACTCGTATTTCACCAGTGAGACGGAGGGCGAGGGGAGCTCCACAGCGGGGACTCGTGCGGATGTCAGTGACAGCGACTCGTCCTCTGAAGGGAGCTCCCTTGTGGTGGCGGCAACATCCGTACCCCCCGCTACAACAGGTACATCCGCCACCCAGCGCACCAGCACCGCCCTCCCAGCAGCCCCTCAGCGTTTGCCCCGTGCCCACTCACCCAGGAAGGTGGGCATCTCCTTCGCCCCAGGCACCTCAGGCCCTGCCCCAGTCACCCCTGCTGCCCTCAGTGAGGAGGTCATTGACCTCCTGCGGACACTCATTGTTGGGCAGTCTACCCTTTTGAATGCCATCCAGGGTGTAGAAAGGGAGGTGCACCAGAGTAATGCATACCTGGAGGGCATTCATTCGGGTCAGGCTGCCCATCAGCGATCGTTCAACACTCTGGCCTCAGCACTGATGGCAGCAATTGTCCCTGTCTCTAGCCTCCCCCCTCCAACTTCCTCCACCCAGACCTAATCCCCTGTACCTCTGCCTATCCCAGACACACCATCAGACCAGCCTGCACACACCTCAACACCCAAGGGAAGCTCATCCAGACATAAGCACCACACATCACACAAGCATTCACACAAGCAACATCCACATGCATACATACCAACACCCACTGCCTCCACTGTGTCCCCCTCCTCCTCGTCTCCCTCCTCCCTCCCTGTCACGTCTCCACTCACACCTGCATGCACAACATCTTCAGCCACTACGTCCATCACCAGCACACCCACCGGAACCCCACGCACACGTGCAGTCACCACCCCCACAACCATTCACACGTCCCCTTTGTCCTCTCCCAGTGTGTCTGTCACCCCCTCTTCCAAGCTACACAAACGCAGGCAGCCACCCACCCAACAGCCATCCATCTCACGACAGCCTCCAGCCCAAGCACCTGCACCCAAAGACACCAGACTTCAAACTCCTACAACCAGAACCTCCTCCTCCACTCCCATACCTACTACACCTACCCGTCCCTCTCTTCCTAAACTTATTTTCCTTTCAAAACTTGACCTCTTCCCAACAACTCCCCCACCCCGTCCATCTAAAAAGACTCCAGTCAGCACCTCAGCCACCACAACAGCGGGCCCTCTGAAGACAGTCTGCCATGGACTGTGGAGTCCCCCACCCTCAAGGGCAGGCAGCTCAGTAGGGAGCCAAGGCACGGGCAGCCCACCGCCGCAAAAACATGCCAAAATTGTCAATGCCCGGCGCGAGAGGCCTAAAACGCCTGGAACAAAAATCCCTACCATGGCTCCGGCAGGGAGAGTGGTGCCACCTAGCACACCGCCAAAGGTGGGGAAGGGCCACAGGTGACCAGGGAAGGCTGGGAAGGTCAGCCCACCCGACAAGACCGCCAGCAGCCCAGCTGAGCAGGAGGGCCCCGCATGCCCCATCCCAGGTGGGCAGGAGGACAGCAACAGGCCCGGGACTGCAGCCCAGGAGGGCCCCACCAGGCCGATCCCAGGTGGGCAGGAAGGCGCAGCCAGCCACAGGTCAAGTGGCGAATGTCCTCCACGACATGGGCTGATCCACTGAACTGGGCACTCATACGAAGCACCGCTGCGCTGGGCACCGCCGTCTCAAGCACCGCTCCACTGGGCACCGCCGTCTCAAGAACCGCTGAACTGGGCCCTTGATCTCAAGCACCGCTCCGCTGGGCCCTTCATCTCAAGCACCGCTCCGCTGGGCACCGCCGTCTCAAGCACCGCTCCGCTGGGCACCGCCGTCTCAAGAACCGCTGAACTGGGCCCTTCATCTCAAGCACCGCTGTGCTGGGCACCGCCGTCTCAAGAACCGCTAAACTGGGCCCTTCATCTCAAGCACCGCTGAACTGGGCCCTTCATCTCAAGCACCGCTCCGCTGGGCACCGCCGTCTCAAGAACCGCTGAACTGGGCCCTTCATCTCAAGCACCGCTGAACTGGGCCCTTCATCTCAAGCACCGCTCCGCTGGGCCCTTCATCTCAAGCACAGCTGAACTGGGCCCTTCATCTCAAGCACCTCTCCGCTGGGCCCTTCATCTCAAGCACAGCTGAACTGGGCCCTTCATCTCAAGCACCGCTCCGCTGGGCACCGCCGTCTCCAGAACCGCTGAACTGGGCCCTTGATCTCAAGCACCGCTCCGCTGGGCACCGCCGTCTCAAGAACCGCTGAACTGGGCCCTTGATCTCAAGCACCGCTCCGCTGGGCACCGCCGTCTCAAGAACCGCTGAACTGGACCCTTGATCTCAAGCACCGCTCCGCTGGGCACCGCCGTCTCAAGAACCGCTGAACTGGGCCCTTGATCTCAAGCACCGCTCCGCTGGGCACCGCCGTCTCAAGCACCGCTCCGCTGGGCCCTTCATCTCAAGCACCGCTGAACTGGGCCCCTCATCTCAAGCACCGCTGAACTGGGCCCTTCGTCTCAAGCACCGCTGCGCTGGGCACGGCCGTCTCAAGAACCGCTGAACTGGGCCCTTGATCGAAAGCACCGCTGTACTGGGCCCTTCATCTCAAGCACCGCTTAACTGGGCCCTTCATCTCAAGCACCGCTGAACTGGGCCCTTCATCTCAAGCACCGCTGGCCCATTGACGGAAGGGGCAGGCCCGCATCTGTGTCGGGCAGGGCTGCACGACGCACTCTGGGCACTAGTCCCCCTCCAGTACCAGTGGAGACTGATATTGACTTGAGAGACTGTGGCTTTGCACTCCCCAGGATGGCACAGTGGGCAAGCCACCCACTTGTGAGACTTGAGAGACTGTGGCTTTGCACTCCCCAGGATGGCACAGTGGGCAAGCCACCCACTTGTGAGACTTGAGAGACTGTGGCTTTGCACTCCCCAGGATGGCACAGTGGGCAAGCCACCCACTGTAGAGACTTGAGAGACTGTGGCTTTGTACTCCCCAGGATGGCACAGTGGGCAACCCACCCATTGTAGAGACTTGAGAGACTGTGGCTTTGCACTCCCCAGGATGGCACAGTGGCCATGGAGGCCCCTCGTGGATCTGGCGTCGTGGACTCATCTGGCTGAGGTGCCCCCTCTTCCCTTCCCCCTGAGGTGCCTGTAGTTTTGCTATCTGATGCCCATGCAGTGTTCTCTCCGTTGGAGTCAGGTATCCTGTGTGGGCTTTGCCCATGTGTTTTGGCCCAGTGGCCCACGAACAATGGCTGATACACATATCGGACTGGACAATTTATGTATATAAAGTTATAGATGTGTGATATATTTTATAGTCAGTCTTACAATATAATTCTAAATTTATAATAATTTCCTTTTGCCTTTGCATTCTTCCGGGGGGTTTAGGGGGGTAACTGTGATGTGTTGCTATGCATTGATGTGTGTGTTGTAGTGGGTGAGGGTGAGGGTGGGTGTGTCGCTTATGTGTGTCCCCGTAATTTTTTTCCTCCCCCCACCCCTGTGTCGTAGGTGCAGTACTCACCGTTGTCTTCTGCGTCGGCGTTCGTGTTCCTGGTAGAGGAGCAGGAAGACAATAGCTGGGAGGATGTGGATTCCGGGTTCCATGCTGTCCAGATTCTTCGTGGGGTGTATGGAGGTGAGCGTTTTCCGTTTGAAATGGCTGTTTCCTACCGCCCCGGAAAAGGTGGCGGATTGGTGGGTTGTGATAGGGTGGGCGGTACATTGTCTCCCGCCTGTCTGTTGGCGGTGACCGCCGCACTGTTTGTTTATCCCGCCGTGGCGGGCGGTGTGTTAAAGTGGCGGTCTCTGTTGGCGGTTTCCGCCAGGGTCGGAATTGCATTTTTTTTACCGCCAGCCTGTTGGCGGTTTTGCCGCCGCTTTAACACCGACCGCCAGGGTTGGAATGACTCCCTATGTAACTTAATCAGTACTGAAGCTGTGGTTCAAATGCGCTTAAGGCTCACTCTAAAATGTGGACATTTTTTAGGCCCATTACTTTTTTTACTGTGGGCTGTTAGTGACTTTGAGATCAAGTAGAAGAGGATGTGTCTGTGTGCTCCTTACTGTAGAAAGTGATGAAACCATACTGAGTGCAGATGGATTATACACTGCAGGTTGATAAAATGGAGAACTACAGTGAGAGTGATCGCTGGCATATGGCCACGCATTTGGAAACATGGAAAAAATATTTCCTTTATTTACATTTTTGTTAACACTTTATTTACTGAACTTTGATGGGGTAAACCAAGTTTAACAGTAATAATGGAGGGAGAGAAGTGACAAAGAAAGTCATAACAATATCTGGGGTCTGTAGCTCCCAGGAAAAAGACAAAGAAGAAAGAGAAAAAAACGAATAGATAAGCTAACTGCGTAGGTGTACATTATACATTAGATTACACCAGTGAATCCTAGGTAATAGGGAAGGGAGTACTAATGTTCTCAATGTCTGTTTTGCATAGTCATACACTATAAGGTTCATAATGTCCTTCTGGTGTTTCTCATTTCACAAGTCAGTTCCTTCCTTTCCATTTGATAATAGCTCCTGTGTGCCTCTGAGCATCCCGGTATCTGGGATTTTGGCATTTAGCAAGTGAGAGAATGAGTCTCGAGCAGCCCTGTGTTTACTACACAACAGTCAAATCACCCCTAACTTACAAATCATCCTGCATCAATGTCTCTTCTCTCTTACTCCACTGTGGCGTCTGACATCCTGAGCATTTCAGCCATTATTACTAAATCAGGGACATGTTGGGACATTTTCAATTATTCCTATTATATGTGTTTTAAATGGCTTCCAGATTTTCTTCCAAGTATGGCATCCATTCCGAAATAATTCCTCATCACCAAATTATGCCATCTTTTGGACTGCTAGTTCCCTATTTGGAGTGAGGATTTCTGATCCCAGAATTGGCCAACTGTAGTCTTCTTTTTAAAATAAATTTGATAATAATTTGGCCAGAGAGTGTGTTTGGTTTATGTGCCATCTTCACAGGAAGATGCATGAGTATGGAGGCTTGTGACAGTAACAATTTAAGAAGAACCAAGCCTTTACTGTGATATATGCATTTCTCACTTGAACCTATCCAGTGTAGAGTTTGCATTAGTTTGCATGTATCCATCTAGAGCAATTAGTATTACCTTTCACTCGCCATTCTACGAGTTCCCCTGCTTGAAACCTTTTAGCTTTTCTGGGCCGGGTTGCTCTGATTGATAAATTATGGGTCATTAAATCCTAGAATAAAATTGAGGTTGAATTTAGTGGAGCCAATGGTGAGGAGAAAGTCATCACTTTTTTGATTTGTACTAGGTTATTTCAATGATTAAGGAGAATCATTGTAGCCGGAAGAATACTATCATAATTCACTCTGTAACATGGGGTTTGGCACCATAAGTGTCTTAAGGAGATCTAGGACTATCTTTCTGAGGTTATCAGCTATGCTTCCAGTCTTCATTCACAATTCACTCATCTAGGCCAGGGCTGAGCACATTTGGGCTGCTTCTACATTTCTAGACATTTCTGGAAGTCCTAGTCCTCTCACTAGGGTTTGTTTTTAATAATGTGATTTTACCACTCTATGTAGCCTAGTTCCCGAGACTAAAATTAATATACCTTTCTATACATCTTAGCTGGTGCCTATACCAAAATATAAAACACAAATTGATTGACATTCATTAGTGCCCTGTAGTCGGAGACAGGGGCCCCGGGCTGTCAGATCAATGCCCCGGGGCACCACAGAGAGCGGGGCGATGATGAGCCCAAGAGTGCATGCCGACGTCATGAGGGAGGAGACGTCTGGAGAAGAAGCACGGGACGGAGGTGCAGGAGAGAGGACTGGGGAGAGACAGAAGCAGACGGGTGGTCAGGAGAAAAGCCAAGCAGCGGCGGAAAGAGGCAAGATGAAGGATGGTGCGAGAAAGTCGAGAGAAGGATGAGTCCATCACGTTGAGCCGACAACCCCAGGAATCATCGGGAAGAGCCGGAAAAGAGAAGGAAGCCGCGGAGAGTAGCCCATAGACCCGCCACATCCCAGGAGGGATATGACTTTGCCAGGTACGATCCTGCTTGCAGGATAAATTATCATCACTGTGGAGGAGGGCTGGGGAAGAGGCATGGGACTTGGGAGGAAGGCACTGGTCACAAGGAGTGGGATACACAGAGTAATCCGACCTGTACACCATAGTAAGGTGATACTGGGTGCATGCTGTTTTTGAGTTCTGTCACTATGTCATTAACACCTCACAGGTGCCTGCAAGACTCTTTCCAACACCACACCTCGACCCCTTCTTTTTGTCCCTTTTCTTATTTTTTTAAGTGCATGCATTTATAAACCCTGTATGAAGATAAAAACAACCCACTTACCTGAAACTGGTTCCTCCATTCTCTTGTTCACATGTACATGGTTATGGAGGCCTAACAAAGATGGAGAAGGTCCTGAAAAAGAAGCAAAAGAAACATATCCATGAATGATGACTTACAAAGCCCCCTTGAAAGACTAAAAAGAGAAGTGAGCAAACAGAGGCAGTCTAAAGACAATTCATAGTACTTTTCTTGCAGAAACCACAAATAACGTTAAGAACATTGTGTTAAGATTGGACAGTAAAATAAATTACCTTGGTGCAACTGGACGACTGACTGTATCTACATATCTATATCTACATTGTCAAAGCCATCCAATGTAGGGACTCCAAATGGACCTTACTACTGTACATGCCCTTTATATCATCTATTGCCAAGACACCTGGATGACTGAAAAAGTCAATCTTTTGAAGGATTTTATTCCTTTTATTATTAGTTTTATTTGAGCGGGATACAGCACATCATTAACTTTATACAGTTTCTAATAACCTAGTGTCATCAACAAACAATGTAGCAACACTATCAAGAATACAAAAGTAAATAGCAGCATTGATATATTGAAGTGCAATAGTAAAGTGACAACATAAAAAGTATCTTGTGCAAATACATATAGTAGCAGACCACTGAAAGTCAATTCTGTATTCCATAGCAGTAGATAAAGTGTAAAAATGCAACATAATAAATGACAAATCAGTGCAATACAATAGAGTAAAAGAATCAGCAAAAACAATTCCTAATTGAAAACACGCATAGCAACCAATATTAAATGGCAAAAAAACCATAAACTTCGAATTAGTGTAATACAGTCCAATTAATTTTCTGATATACACTCAAATAAAACCAGTTAAGGTGGATGTCAGTGCATCCTTTGTAAACTATTATTAGCAGCCATGGTCGGGAAAATAGTAAGCTCAGAGTCTTCAGGGGATAAACACATCAACTTGTGGGGACTCTTAGCAAATCCTAAAATCCAAACACTAAGCCTTAACGGGCTGTATTATGCGGTGTTTAAAGGGTACCCAAGTTGCATTAAATTTCTGTAAAGCCCCCATCTGTTTTGTGTAGGCTTCTTTAAAAGAATGAGTCCTAACCATTTTTTTATGTCATTGCAAATATAATGGGACCACATAATTTCTCCAGTTTTGGAGAATTAGTGATGATATGTGCAAATGATCTACCTCACAAGATGAATCTAACAACACCAACCTAGGTGATGGAGATACTATAATGTGCAAAGACTGAGTAATTGCATGAAAAATTCCACCCCAAAACTGTTGAAGCAATGGGCAGTCAAAAAATATCTGATCCCATGCCCCCCATCATTTGCTTTACATCTAAAACACTGGCCTGGATAAGAAGGAAACATCTTATGTAGCATATCGGGCGTATTATAGGCTGCCCATGTTGATAAAAACTCCATGTGCTTAATATTTGCACCTCTCACTGATCTATAGCCTATCTCAGAAAGGTGCTGCCATTCCTTAATATTGTACATACAATTGGTTGTCTGAAAAACTTTTTTTTATATGTTTATTTATGTGGGGGAGGTGTCCCCTTGGGCAAGCAGCGCCCCCCCAAGGGGGGCATTGAACTGTTGTCCATTTCTGCCCCCTTGGGGGCAGATGGGCCTATATTTTTTTAGGCCCATCTGCCCCCAGGGGGGGCAGAAGCCACTTAGACACCAGGGATAGTGTGCATGTGTGTGTTAGTGGAGGGGGGCGGCGCCTTGGGCAAGGGTCGCCCCCCCTTTGGGCGCACGTGTGCCAAGGCCATTTATGCCCCCCTTGGGGACAGATCGGCCTATTATTTTTGGGCTGATCTGTCCCCAAGGGGGGCAGAAACCACTAGAATGCCAGGGATTTTTTTTTATATGCTTATTTATGTGGGGGGGGGCATCCCCTTGGGCAAGAGGTGCTCCCACAAGGGGGCCATTGAACTGTTGGACATTTCTGCCCCCCTTGGGGGCAGATGGGCCTATTTTTTTTAGGACCATCTGCCCCCAAGGGGGGCAGAAGCCACTTAGACACCAGGGATAGTGTGTGTGTGTGTGCTAGTGGAGGGGGCGGCCCCTTGGGCAAGGGTCGCCCCCCTTTTGGGGCACGTGTACCAATGGCCATTTCTGCCTCCCTTGGGGACAGATCAGCCTATTATTTTTAGGCTGATCTGCCCAGAAGGGGGGCAGAAACCACTAGAACGCCAGGGATTTTTTACATATGTTTATTTATGTGGGGGGTGTCCCCTTGGGCAAGCAGAGCCCCCCCCAAGGGGGGCATTGAACTGTTGTCCATTTCTGGTCCTATTTTTTTATAGGCCCATCTGCCCCCAAGGGGGGCAGAAGCCACTGAGACACCAGGGATGGTGTGTGTGTGTGTGTGTGTGTTTTAGTGGAGGGGGGACACGTGTACCAAGGCCATTTCTGCCCCCCTTGGGGGCGGATGGGCCTATTTTTGTTAGGCCCATCTGCCCCCAAGCAGAAGCCACTTAGACACCAGGGATAGTGTGTGTTAGTGGATGGGGGGTCACCCCTTGGGCAAGGGTCACCCCCTTTTGGGGGCACTGTCCCCAAGGGGGCAGAAGCCACGTAGGCATCAGGGATAGTGAGTGTGTTTTTTTTTTGTTTCTTTAGGGGGTGGGCAAGGGTCGCTCTCCATGGGGACACACTATTAAAGGCCCATCTGCCCCTATGGCAAAATCCAATTTCTAAATGCTTGATGGTGGGATGTTTGTCCATTGACAAAGTGTTTTCATTTGTGATAATTTTGTTTCCTCCTTTTTGTTCTAGTTCAAAGCTTTTGCTTTCTTTGCTGTGGCTCCTTGCAGTTTTGGTGGTGGTTGACCTGCGGTTTGCATAGTTGCATGTTTTAGGTAAGTAAAAACAATTTACTCCAAAGGAGTATTGTTGCCATGCATGAATGACATGTTTGTAGGTGGTGTACTAAATGCAGGTTTGTGTGAAATTGTCCTTAGATTTGTGCACAATGATATTTGTGTTGTCTTATTTCTAATTTGCTTTTCTTTATTTCTTTTTAGTGGGATATCATTGCTGATTGCTGTGTATGTGCAGAGTAGTTGCTGGTGATTCAAGCTTTTTCAGGCAAGTGAGAGGTATAGTTTTTGAGTTTATAACTCTTACTAATAAAGCTACACTTTATTACTTATCTTACACAGTGCTGGTTGTTGGTGGTGCATTAGTCCAGTTAATTTTCATAGGAAAGATCATGGCTAGCCGCAGGATGACCGCTCAGCAGGTGGTTGATATGCTTTTTGAGTCATTGTCTGATCATGATTATGAGACAGACTCTGCATCTGAGGCAGAGGAGAAAGTGAGAGATTCTGACAGTGAAGGTTCTGTCGGAGGGGAATCTTCTGATGAGGAATCCACACTCAGTGCAGTTGAAGGGCCTGTTTTAGAGGAGGACACTGATGTGCCATTAGTGCAGCAACCTCGGGCTGAAAGGTTTCCCATAAGAAGACCTGAACTCTGGGTTGCCCCAAACATGGAGCAGCCGGAGTTTCCTACCTTTACTGGTCTCCCGGGGTGTAGAGTCAATACAGATAACTTTTTGCCTGTCAATTTCTTTGAGTTATTTGTGGATGATGTGTCTTTGGAAGAGATTGTTGAGCAGACTAATTTGTATGCAGAGCAGTATTTGAGGGACAACGCTGCTAGACTTAGGCCACACTCTAGAGCTACCCAGTGGATTCCCACAAATTTGGAGGAGATGAAAAGGTTTTTGGGTTTGACTCTTTTGATGGGGTTGATAAGGAAGCCGTCACTGGCTTCTTATTGGTCTACTAGTCCCTTGATGGCAACAGCTATATTTCCTGCAACCATGAGTCGTAATCGGTATTTGCTTCTTCTTAGGATGCTGCATTTTATTGACAATGCATTAGCCTTGCCACGAGATCACCCTGATTCTGACCGTCTTTTTAAGATTAGGCCTGTCCTTGATCATTTTGTAGATCGTTTTTCAGAGATCTATGTTCCAGGCAAAGAAATAGCTGTGGACGAGTCTTTGGTCCTCTTCAAGAGTCGTTTGGTTTTTAGGCAGTACATTCCTAGCAAGAGGGCATGATATGGAATTAAATTGTATATGCTGTCTGAAAGTAGTACAGGATATGTGTATAATTTCCGTGTCTACACTGGTAGGGATTCCAGTATTGACCCCCCTGGTTGTCCTCCCACTTTTGGAGTTGCTGAGAAAATTGTGTGGGAACTTGGTAGTGTAGTGTAGCCATTTTTAATATAGCTGCATGCACGTTAGTTACTGCTACATACTAGGCCGCTGTGCACTTTGCCCTAGATATCATTTATTCAACTTTGTACTGTTATTTTACAATAACCAGTTTTACGGTCTTGTTTTAATTTCTTCTATTGCACAGTTTAGCTTAGTTCAGCACTGTGTTCTCAAATAATGCATTCTTGATCGCCCTGTGCTTCAGTCAAGGTTACAGTCTGGTAAACATCGTAGAAGTTTAGTCTCCAGTATTCATAGAAAATACACATCCTTACGTAGGGACATTTTCTTAGAACATCTGCGTGTTAGTATAAAAACACTTCCTAGTCCTAGTACACATCAAGAGGGAGATTACAGCCAGGAACCTACAACTAGATGCTGAATGCCCGTTGCAGATGCTGATGCAGATTACAGGCCTTTGCTCAGGTATGAGGGTTAATGTCCTCCCTGGGGAACCTGAAAGTTAGGCTTAGAGCTTTCCATGCTGTGCTCGAAATATAACTTAGAGAGAAAATAATCTAGCAACACTATGATAGCCTTATTCTTGTGCTTCACTCTCATCATTACTATTTTAATCCTACTGTGTTGTGTAGTTCTGGTTATTGCAGCTCACGCTTTGCTATCTAAAATGCTGTCTTTTTATTAAACCAATCTTTAAAACTTAAACTGCCTTTGTCATTTATATACGAGACCGTACTGTGTATGAGAGAACCGGTTGTGACCTGAGTGACCACGACTTCCCTGGGAAGTGCTAAGATGTCATGCAGTCGGCTGCCCAATTGTCTCTCCCATTTGGGAGAGATGAGGCACTGCTAGTTAGCTGGAGCAAAACCCAGATTTAGAGTGACAAAGGTCCTTCACCGTGGGTCAGATTTAGTCCCCCACACTGTTAACGATCTTGCCGCTCAAAATCCAGTAGTTTCATTAGGATAATGAGAGCCTATGTGACATGGCGCCGCCAACGTTTGATCAGGCTCTAATTTTCGGATCTGCCGGCATATCTCGGTCTCATTTTTATATAATGACCCCTCAGTTCCGTATACAGAGACATCCGTGGTACTCAGGATTTCCACCACCGCCGTATAGGTAACCCTATTTTACAGCGGGTGGTTGTTCAAGCTTGAACTATATATATATCTTGGTGTGCCTTCTCTGAACTCTTAGTGCCTTTATAATGGCGAATTCCCAGGCTGTACAAATAGCTCTTAACATGAGACAACCACTTACAACACATTTACTAACACATGGTCTTACAGCACAGGGAAGTCCAGTCTCATTTGTGGTGGATGCTCACGCAGCCTATAGAACAGAGTTGTTTTACTCTTGGGTCACATTTCCAGCAGTTGATGGGAACACAAATACATTTTATACATATACAGTTGCGAACGCACCTGGGCAGTACAGGGCTTACGCATACTTAGAAATACATCTATCTTATCAAGAACATAATAATTGGCTTGATGGTGCCCTACCCCATACAATATTACCAGTAAGGTTAGGTCCACTAAGTAATGATGGTCCTACCTGGCCTTTATTGGCCACATATACACCTCATCCTGCGGCTGCGAATATGGCGGTAGCTGAGGTTCGACGCTTATATATTGAATTTACAGCAATATAGAGACGATCAGTACAATTTGTGATGCAGACACTAAATACAAACCCAGCGTGCTGCTCCAGCACAATCACATGCAGTAACACCAGGTATAAATCCAGTGACTGTACTCTCTATTATGGGTAAGGTCCCAGCCAAACGGGAGGAGACTCCGTTTTGGCTAGCACAAAAAATGAATACGCTGGAGGCAGTATTTCCCCATACGGGACCTCAAGATAAACATAGAATATTAACTATGGGCTTGCCCTTTGGGATGGTTCCTACAGTTGAACACTGTAATACATGGGGCACGGTATTTGCCGCGCTCTATACAATAGCACACCGACGCTAGCCAACCTATCAGAAGTGCTTAAACAAATTCAAGATGAATACGGGGCTGCCCCAGCCCTAGACTTGGGAATGCAACTGATGGGCAATTTTGCCACAGTTTCTTCAATTATCCTAAGTAACCTTAAAGGGGAAACAGTTGCACTTGCAGTGTGCATGCGTCTTCAGGACGTTCCGCAACAAGATCAGGAGCGAGAACTGCCTAAAATAACAGCGGAAACATTTTCCAGTATCGGTCAAGATAGCCTGGGGGCTAGACCACAAAAACCTCAATTTCAGGGTAAAATTAATAAAGAAAATACTAAACAACAACATGAGGGTAATAAGAAACACTGGGAGAAAAAACAACAAACGCCTGAAAAAGAAAGGGGAGAATCTCCACGCACGGAGACCCCACAGAATAGGTATAATCTCAGAAATAGAGAGAATATAAAAACACCTGATAGATATGAATATACTGATACACGCCAATCTTGTTCCTTTCAGGACTCATCGGAAAAGAGAAATGAGAGAGGTGGGCGATCAGAGCAGCGAACAGAGTACATGAAACCGAGACAGGAATCACAACGCTCTTCGGAGGTTTCTGTTAAGAAGGAAGAGAAACCGGTACAACAAAAACAACAATTTAAAAAGAAAAAAGTGGCAGCTGTCTCAGTTAGACATGCCATTCAGGAAGAGGGTTCTCTTGAAGAACAAGAAATGGACTCTAGCACTGCTAGACAGTGCGGCAGAGGTCACAAAAGTTCGCCGGGACCTTCTAGAGCATCTGGAGGTGAAAGCAACTGATGACAACATACAAGTAGAAACAGCAGATATGTGTGTCTCCGAACCCGGTAGGGTGTGCAGTGTAACTCTGCAATTAGAAGGAGACATTGAAAGCACCATACACGCAATCTTCTGGGATCGTGTAGTAAAAATATATGACATTTTGTTGGCTGAACAAGATTGTCCGCCTGATTTTGTCCGCACCTGCCCATATGGAGAGGAGGTTATTAGACCTTCCTTCATGCACCTTGTTCCGGAGGAACTTGCTGAGTCCTATTCTATAGAATGGGCTCTAGCACAAGCACCTGCGTTATATTGAAATCACGTAGGGTGGGCTAGGGATTCTCCATACCATGTAATTCCCATTAAAGGTGAACCTCAGCCACAACCGCAGTATCCCAAAAAACATGAAGCAAGGGCACCGGTGAGAGAAATACTTACGCAATTAGAATACCAGGGGGTGATTGAACCCTGTGTCTCACCGATGAATAATCCCTTGTTTCCTGTAGCTAAACCGGACCATTCATACAGAATAGTGTTAGACTACAGACATTTAAACGGACATACACGCACATATGCTATACAAAATTCGCATACCACTGCACTAATGAGCAATATTGTGTGGAAAAAGTATAAAACGACTTTAGATATCTCAAATGGATTCTTCTGCCAGAATATAGCACCTGAAAGTAGAGAATTAACAAGCTTTAGCGCACTAGGCTCCCAGAAAAAAATCTGTCGTTGCCTCAAGGGTATAAAAACAGCCCATGACTGTTTGCAGCTCGTGTGACTGTTATTTTACACGAGATAGACCCTGAAGCATTGTCATACGTGGACGATATATATCTCACAGATGACGAGTTACTACAACATTTAAGACGGGTAGCCCGCATTGTTGTAGGGTTTGCCGAAATCGGCTACAAATTGCATTTCAAAAAATAAAGAATTGCCTTCCTCAGCGTCCTGTTCCTGGGATATGAGCTGTCGAATGAAGGGAAAAGCCTAGCGCCACAATTTTTAGAAAAATTTGCACAATTGCAACCACCAAATATGATTAAAAAACTACAATCATTATTGGGCTTTCTAAATTTTTGCAGAGCATACATTCCTGATTATGCTACACGCATAAAACCTTTATATAAATTGATACGTCCTGATTTTTCAAGCAAATACTGGACAATTGAACACACACATACTCTTCGAGAGTTACAGGCAGACATTCTAGCAGCAAAACATTTACACACATGTGACAATAAGACACATTTGGTCATCAGGGTGATAGCTGGTTCCATTGGTTTTACATATGTCACCTTTAATGAAGGTGAGACAGTCCCGATTGCATACAAATCACACCTGTATTCTGCTGCAGAACAAGGCTTTGCGCCCACGGAGAAAATTCTCATTTCTGTCCAGATGGCTGTTAATAAAGAAAGACCTCTTGCCCAAGGAAAACGCATCATTGTTGTTTCTCCTATTCCGGCCCTTGAGGCTGTTACAAAAGCTAGCGTCCCGAACACAAAAGCTCTTCAACCACGTTGGATACAATGGGCTACATCTTTAACAGCCACTGATGTAGACTACAATTTTGACCCGAAGTTACAAACTCAAGAATTTCTACAATATGAAGTAGAATATCCAGTTCCCGCTGACACCTTGCCTATTGATCAATATCATGTAGTCATGTACACCAATGGCTCTGCGCAACCAGCGATTGGAACCAAACATCAATATTCTGCTGCGTGTGCATTCGTGAGCGGCTATATGGAGGGGGAGAAGTTCTCTCCCCAACATACCTATACACAGACCTTAGGGGATTGTAAAGCACAATTGGCTGAGCTAAAGGCTCTACTAATGGCACTAGAACACACAGATCTGACACAGTTTACACTGATTGTTTGTGATTCTTATTATTGCTTCCAGTCTTTTAATGAATACCTGCATTACTAGCGCTTGAATGGGTTCAGAGATTTGAAAGGCAACACCATAAAACACAGACTCCTGTGGGGGAAGGTAGCAGACCTGAAAGAGATGCTACCCAAAGTCCATGTTGTGCATACACTTGGACACCAGTGCGTTGGGATACACGTTGCTGGAAATACTTTGGCTGATGAAGCCGCAAAGTTGGCAGTGGCAGTTGCCACTGTAGCTGCAGTGACTCGTTCGAGTTCCAAACCAGACACAGACATTATGGCTGCCCTAAAAGCTATGGTTGATGGTACACCTTATCCTAAAGGATTTCCTAATAAATATCAATACTTGATGGGAAGTATGCTGAATGTTGAAGTTAAAATTCCAGGCGTAGGCGTACGCGACATCCCCAATAAAGATGTAAGATCACAATTGATTAAAGCAGCGCATGAGGGGTGGCATCTGCACATGCTGGCGTGGCAGCTCCAATATCACTCTTGCAGGCCCGTTACTGGTGGCCTGGTCTCTATAAAGAGACTAAGCAGTATGTCCTTTCTTGTGACATCTGTCAACAAATTAAAGTTTCCACAGCTAAGCGCCCGTCGCAGACACCCCTCTTAATCTCAAATAGACTATTACAATGTGTGTACTTGGATCATTGCGGTCCATTAACTCCTGATAGTGCATACAAATATATACTAGTCGCTGTTGATTCTTGCTCCAGATTTGTGTGGGTGTGGCCACAACGCTCTGCTGACGCTCGGACTGTTATTAAAGATTTGAGAGTCTTTGTCGGTACATATGCAGTTGCGGCATTCCATTCGGACCAGGGCCCTGTTTTCAGGGACACCATGGCTTCATTGGGGGTCCAGCTCCAGTACTCGTCTCCATTTCATCCGGAGGGAAATTCTGTCGTGGAGCGATTAAACCATGATTTAAAGCAATCCTTAACAGCCAGAGTCTTGGGTACGGGTTGTAGTTGGCTAACCCACCTGTATGGAGTTCAGAGAGCATTAAATAACCTGACTAGAAGGTCCCTGGGGGGTCGTACTTCATATGAGTGCCTGTTCAGAACACAAATGTTTGTTCCGGATCTTGATGGCCCTGGTGTGGAGGTGGCAGAAACACATTTTGACATAAATGAACGTATCACTGTTTTACAGGAATTACAGCAGTTCCGTGAAGATAACTCTTCTAAAAGTGCTGCCTCCACAGGAATTAAGGATCTGCCAGTAACACCTACTGGCTGGATTCCCAGAGTTGGGAATCTTGTGCGTGAAAAGGTCGGCGTGAAAAAATAATTTGTCCCTTCTTATCGAGCACCAGTCCCTGTGTTGGGGATACACGGTACCAGAGCTGTTATTCTACCACCGTTGCCAGGTGCCAGAGAAAACCGCTTTGTTTCCATTGACAATGTCAAGCTACAACATGTGGCCGATTCTGCACAGCCGACCAAGAGGAACATCCAGTAGTTCCTGAATCCCTCTCACTGCTGGAGAAGAAGTTCTGCTTCCAGTTGTTTGCACCAACACTGATGCCTCTCTGGGCTTGGGGATGGTGGATGATGATGATTTTGCATTGGTTCCACTTACGACAAGCAATTTAGAAACATTTGATCAAGTCACTATGACTACAAGCCAGACGGATGGTGCTATTTACAGTGTACCACCACAGGAAACACCAACTCCTCCTTTGACTACGGCAACGCCTTTTGCATGAACTGCCTCTGGTTACTTTGTCGACTACAACGACGGTCTATCGGACTCGTTTGCCTCCTCGACTGCTGAACTGTCAGGTGCACGTAGGCTGATACATTGGCTTAAAGATACGTATTTCATTTTTCCATGTAACTATGTGTGGCTTTCCTTGACTGTCCTAGTGTTTTTTCTTTGGATTGGGTTTGTTATTACCTTTTTTCTGTTAATACATGGTCATTTTCTTCCCGAGAGATCAGCGGTTGAACAGGTAGAGGAGGTATTGAAACCACATTTTTCATCACATAAGGTTCGAAGAGACTTGTCCTTTGTGAACATTTCTGCAGTGCCAATTCCGGATGGGATTGTGTGGGATAAAGTAATGTTTGATATATATGGTCCCACTGAAATAATTCAAATACCGTATGAATGATATAGTAATACCAGGCATTGTATCTGATGATTGGGATGTGAAAACAGTTGATTCAATTATGACAGAAATGCAATATTATATTGTCTATGAAAAGGAAGATGTTTACCAGTTTAAAGACAATTATGGTGACATGTTGTGCTATAATTATTACGGGCACCACTTCATACATAAAGCGAGCAGTCCAAAAACAATATTTGATTATCCACAATGGGAACATTGCCCAACACCCTCGCAAGGGAGTTCTAAAAGTTATTTCAACAAATTTGGTTATTTTTCTGGGCATCACCAAAAAAATGCTGAGTCATATTATTTTAAGATAGCTCCGACTAGGGATAAACAAATAATGTTGACCAACACAAAATTTATAAATTCGGACTCCTTTGTTTCCCGGTTATCGATTGAAGGTTATGAATATTGGTAAAAAAATGTTGATTTGAAAAGTGTTTGGGGAACAAAAAATTGGCATACCAAGGGTAGAGAAACATTGTTTAGAGCATGTCTCATCCCCATTCAAATGATTTTTTTAAATGAACAGTACTACAGACCAGTTGCTTAGGCTTAGCTACAATTAGAGAATTGAGCATGCCCAGTACACCTGCCCCTGCAAACTTTAATAACTGGCAAAAATACACGAATGCAACTTTTAGTGAGCTTAATGAGTGGGTCCAGAATGGTAGGTTTAATGCTTCATTGACACGTCCAGGCGGGTGGTTATTGTGGCCAATAGATACCAACGGGTGTCATCAACGTTTTTTCACCTCCTCGGGGGGTTTCTGAACGAGTAGGTCAGACCCTCGCTATATATCACCAGATCATGCTGAAATAATTACAACATATAGGGGGTCATTATGACCCTGGCGGCGTATTTGGACCGCGGCGGTAGCGCCGCGGTCACACCGCCGGGGCCGGCGGTATACCGCCATTTTAGCCCCGGCGGTGATAATCCGCCAGGGCAGCGCTGCCGCCAGGAAGAGGCTGGCGGTAAGGGGACTCAGGAGGCCCCTCGGGGCCCCTGCTCTGCCCATGCACTTGGCATGGGCAGTGCAGGGGCCCCCAGGCAGAGCCCCGTCGTGCATTTCAGTGCCCGAATTTCGGGCAGTGAAATGTGCGACGGGTGCTACTGCACCCGCTGCACATCAGCATTGCCGCCGGCTCAATTACAAGCCGGCGGCAATGTTGATGTGACTTTTCCGCTGGGCCAGCGGACAGTAACTCTGTTGGTGGGTGAGGGGTCTTTTTAACCTAACCTAAGTGCATTTCTTTTCACAGTTTTAGTGTTTGGAACATCACATAAGTATGTGGACACACCAAAATTATCTATTGCAAAACTACCTGTGTTGGGGGGGGCACCTATGGTTTTGGTCCAGAGTGCGGCCTTCATCTAGGGAAACCTACCAAGCACAGACACATTTTAAAAATAGACATCTCAAGGAGTCCAAGGAGGTGTGGCTTGCCTGAATCCCCCAACATTTTCTTACCCAGACCCCTCGGCAATCCTCAAAATTTGCATAAAAAATCATATTATCCTCAATTTTCTTTGTAGCATCACCGCTGCAGCACAAATTTCCTACCACCCAGCGTTCCCCTCAGTCCTCCAAGTAAAATGATACCTCACTTGCATGGGACCCCAAAGCAGAGTCAGCCTAAAAGATATGTAAAAGAAAAATATGTGCTTATCAACTCGCTGTGCTATCCCCTCAATCTCTACAAGTTTTTGCCTTTTTCTGTTGCAGGCACCTGGCCCACCCCCACAAGTGAGGTACCATTTTTATTGGGAGACTTGGAGGAACGCTGAGTGGAAGGAAATTTGTGGCTCCTCTCAGATTCCAGAACTTTCTGTCACCGAAATGAGAGGAAAAAGTGTTTTTTTGGCCAAAGTTTGAGGTTTGCAAAGGATTCTGGTTAACAGAACCTGGTCAGAGCCCCACAAGTCACCCCATCTTAGATTCCCCTAGGTGTCTAGTTTTCAAAAATGCGCTGGTTTGCTAGGTTTCCCTAGGTGCCGACTGAGCTAGAGGCCAAAATCCACAGGTAGGCACTTTGTAAAAAACACCTCTGTTTTCTGTGAAAAAATGTGATGTGTCCATGTTGTGTTTTGGGCCATTTCCTTTCGTGGGCGCTGGGCCTACCCACACAAGTGAGGTACCATTTTTACCAGTAGACTTGGGGGAACACTGGGTGGAAGGAAATTTGTGGCTCATCTCAGATTCCAGAACTTTCTGTCACAGAAATGAGAGGAAAAAGTGTTTTTTTGGCCAAATTTTGAGGTTTGCAAAGGATTCTGGGTAACAGAACCTGATCAGAGCCCGATAAGTCACTCCATATTGGACTCCCCTAGGTGTCTAGTTTTCAAAAATGTGCTGGTTTGCTAGGTTTCCCTAGGTGCCGGCTGAGCTAGAGGCCAAAATCCACAGGTAGACACTTTGTAAAAAACACTTCTCTTTTCTGTGAAAAAATGTGAAGTATCCACGTTGTGTTTTGGGCCATTTCCTTTTGTTGGCGCTAGGCCTACCCACACAAGTGAGATACCATTTTTATTGGCAGCATGGGGGAATGCTGGGTGGAAGGAAATTTGTGGCTCCTCTGAGATTCCAGAACTTTCTGTCACCGAAATGTGAGGAAAAGGTGTTTTTTTGGCCAAATTTTGAGGTTTGCAAAGGATTCTGGGTAACAGAACCGGGTCAGAGCCCCACAAGTCACCCCCTCCTGGATTCCCCTAGGTGTCTAGTTTTCAAAAATGCGCTGGTTTGCTAGGTTTCCCTAGGTGCCGGCTGAGCTAGAGGCCAAAATCCACAGGTAGGCACTTTGTTAAAAACACCTCTGTTTTCTGTGAAAAAATGGGATGTGTTCATGTTGTGTTTTGGGCCATTTCCTTTCGTGGGCGCTAGGCCTACCCACAAAAGTGAGGTACCATTTTTATCGGGAGACTTGGGGGAACGCTGGGTGGAAGGAAATTCGTGGCTCCTCTCAGATTCCAGAACATTCTGTCACCGAAATGAGAGGAAAAAGTGTTTTTTTTGGCCAAATTTTGATGTTTGCAAAGGATTCTGGGTAACAGAACCTGGTCAGAGCCCCACAAGTCACCCCATCATGGATTCCCCTAGGTGACTAGTTTTAAAAAATGCACTGGTTTGCTAGGTTTCCCCAGGTGCCGGGTGAGCTAGAAGCCAAAATCCACAGGTAGGCACTTTGCAAAAAACACCTCTGTTTTCTTTTTGAAAATGTGATGTGTCCACGTTGTGTTTTGGGGCATTTCCTGTTGCGGGTGCCAGGCCTATCCACGCAAGTGAGGTGCTATTTTTATCGGGAGACGTGGGGAAACACAGAATAGCAAAACAAGTGTTATTGCCCCTTGTCTTTCTCTACATTTTTTCCTTCCAAATGTCAAACAGTGTGTAAAAAAGATGTTTATTTGAGACATGCCCTGTAATTCACATGCTAGTATGGGCACCCCGGAATTCAGAGATGTGCAAATAACCTTTGCTTCTTAACACCTTATCTTGTGGCCATTTTGGAAATACAAAGGTTTTCTTGATACCTATTTTTCACTTTTTATATTTCAGCAAATGAATTACTGTATTCCCGGTATAGAATAAAAACCCATTGCAAGGTGCAGCTCATTTATTGGCTCTGCGTACCTAGGGTTCTTGATGAACCTACAAGCACTATATATCCCCGCGACCAGAAGAGTCCAGCTGATGTAACAGTATATTGATTCAAAAAATCTGACATCGCAGGAAGAAGTTACAGAGTAAAACGTGGAGAAAAATGGCTGTCTTTTTTACCTCAATTTCAATATTTTTTTATTTCAGCTGTTCTTTTCTGTAGGAAACACTTGCAGGATCTACACAAATGACCCCTTGCTGAATTCAGAATTTTGTCTACTTTCCAGAAATGTTTAGCTTTCCGGGATCCAGCATTGGTTTCTCACCCATTTTGGTCACTAACTGGAAGGAGGCTGAAAGCACAAAAAATAGTAAAAATGGGGAATTTCCCAGTTAAATTGTAAAATTGTATTGAAAAATTGGTTTTTTTCTAATTGAAGTCTGCCTTTTCGTGAAAGCTGGGAAGGTGGTGATCTTGCCACTGCAAACCGTTTGTTGATGCCATTTTCAGAGAAAATACCACAAGCCACCCTCTGCAGCCCTTTTTTCCACCTTTTTTGAAAAAACAACATTTTCACTGTATTTTGGCTAATTTCTTGGTCTCCTTCAGGGGAACCCACAAAGTCTGGGTACCTCTAGAATCCCTAGGATGTTGGAAAAAAAGGACGCAAATTTGGCGTGGGTAGCTTATGTGAACAAAAAGTCATGAGGGCCTAAGCGCAAACTTCCTCAAATAGCCAAAAAAAGGCTCGGCACAAGAGGGGAAAAGGCCAGGCAGCGAAGGGGTTAATATGGCAACAAACTTTTTTTGTGATAAGCTCATTCACTGCAGTTTAGCCTTATGGCACATGGATGATGTTCAGAGGGGTGACCAGAATGAAGTGGGGTTAGTGCCAGGCCAGATAAATGAAGATCATAAGCACAGTCCGGACACTGTGCCTAGCTAAAATCATACTAGTAAGGTGAAAAACTATCCCGTATTCAACAATTCAGTGAGCAGCCAGGCTGATGAAAGGAAGATAATCAATGGTCGGCATAAGAAAGGGGAGCCACTCAGTAAATTCAATGGGAAGAAGGGAGACAGCTGCCAAGGGGGGGGGGCAGCCTCTTGGATGTTAGGTTTCTCTGCTCAGAAGCCATTCAGGCCGATCGAACAGCTGTAGATGTGCGAAACCCTGTGGCACTGTAGGCCAAGGCCATTGTTTTCATCTGGATATGATCGCTCATCCTGAGTGTGCTAGTAACCCTAAAATAGATAGTAATAATACTGATAGAAATAAGGGAGCTTAAGTAGCAACAATCCCATAAAACTGAGTTGGGAAATCAAAGGTTGACTAAGATTGAGCAACACCTTGAATGGGTCCCACAAAGACTGCAGGAAGCTGAGCAAAGAATTTCAGATCTGGAAAACAGGGTGGTATCATTCAACAAAATAGTTTTGATTGAGCAGAAAAAGATCAGTTGACTTGAAAATAAACTGGAAGATATTGAGAATCATGCAAGATGATGAAATCTCCGGTTTACGGGTCTACTGGAGGGCAGTGGGTCCTAAGGTTGAGCCCAGAATGTGCCACAGTTAATAGACACATTGATCAGAAGGCATACCTTTCCTGAAGCCCCAGGGATCTCATGATTATGTGGGCACACAGGGTACCTGTGCAGTGCTCTCCAGATATGAGATATCCAGGAACAATTCTGATCAATTTTGCAGACTACAGAATTAAAGAACGGATATTGTCTTTAGCAATTCAAATAAAATCATTTTCGCTGGTGGAAAATACTCATATGAGGCTCTTCTTTGTTCTTTCTATCACTGCTGCACAAAGGTGAAAAATATTTCATGGACTGGTTTGAGAATTTAAACTTTTGGGGGTGCAAACCTTGATAATCCAGCAATCTAAGTTGAAGGTTCTAGCCATTGTTCAATTTCTTGTTTTCACAGTGGTCGAGGAGGGTCAGTCTTTCCTCTCAAAAATGTTGGGAATCACAGAATGTCAATGCCAAGTTGTGAATTGTATTTGTTGGGGCAAGAGAGGTTAATCTCTGTTTCTTGGGAGGTGAATTGCTATCAATTTCTTTCTTCTTGAATAGTTTTTTGTTTTTTTGCACAGTGGTTACATGGTACCCAGTGAGAGTAGGGAAACCTGGGTGGGTAGATGTAATAATCCCAGGTCCATGGAAGGAGAGAAGATGGGGGGTTGAGGCAAGTTGGTGTTTAGAGAAAATAAACAAGATACAGCTGTTTTTATATTTTTCAAACCTAATTTGGGTCAATGAGAAACAAGTGTGCAATAGCAGTAGTGTAAGATATAAAAATGTGTGAATATGATCATGCTATGATTATGCTAGAAATAGTTTAAAATAATGGATCAACAGATCAAAATAATTACCTGTAATGTCAATGCGTTGTTCAATAGACGGAGAGTGGGTCTTTGTTGAAATGGCTAACTTCTTTTAATCCGAACATTAGTTTTCCTCAGGAAACCCCATTTAAAAGTATTATACCCCAAATTCATGTCCCAGGAAAATATGTATTGACATTGTATGCCTCTGTCAGTGCAGCAGTACAAGGTGTGGCTATATTGTTTTTTTACCTCTGTAACTTGGCAAATTAAGACAGTTTTGAGGGCCAATAAGGATAGGTGGATTTGACTGAAAGTTAGGGTGGCTAATCAGGTTTTGATTTTTTTTATTTATGCGGCCCTCTAACAGATGATACAGAGGCTCTTGAACCAATCTTTAATTTGGCATTATAGACAGAGTGATCTTTAGTAATTGGGGGATTTCAATTTTATTAAAGATTTATGGTATGATGCATCTAATAGATATATGAGGCAGTTTAAGCTAAGAACCACCAAACTACTCAAATATGTTTAAACAGGATTTAGCTGTGGTGGATCTCTGATGATTGATCTATCCTAATTTTTCCCAATTTACTTATTACTGAGATTCCAGTCAAACTCTCGCTTAGACTTCTTTCTTCTGACACAGTCTTTAATAAGTGTTACAGCTGAGATCAGAGCTAATCCCTTTTGGATCACTAAATAGTGTAAATGGTGATAATTTTAGAAAAAAAAAGTCAAGGTGGCAATTTGATAAGGCCCTGCTGTCGGCCAAGCTAGGGTCAGTGACACTAAACAGTTTATTCACAAGTTCTTTGAAATAAATAATAACTTGGCCCCTATCTTTATGGTTTGGGAAGATTTATGGCCACTATTAGAGGAAAGGTGATTTCATTGAAAGCAAAGCTAAGCAAGGCCTGAATAGAGAAGATTCAGAGCCTACAGGCAATGTTAGATAAAGCCCTTAGCCAGCTTCTGATTTTTTTGGAGGCTTGTTTCTGCAGTTTGATGGCGCACATGGTAAAGTGGGAGTGTCAGAGTTCCTACCCCATCCAACCTTCCCAACATCCCAGCACAGGCAATTCCTTTCCAGTGCTGGCTTTGGCAAGGTGTGGGGGTATCTTCGGTATTACATCCACTCAACAGTCCTGCTGAAATGGTGCAGTGCTCACTTCAGAGCCTACAAGGTTTTACAGCTCCCAATACTAGTACAGCACATAAAGGAAATAAAAACGTTTTCAGACATCAGATCAATTTGAGTCATGAGTCTAATAAAACATGCCTTAAACTAGAATTTCAAAATCCAATATCACTTGATTTAAAGTGTATCAAATTGTGGTGAAATCACTGATGTTTATTTGAGCTTGGAGGAAAAATGCGGAAAGTCAATCCTCGATTTTGAGTTCAAAGAAATGTGCCTGCAAGTGCCTACAAGTGTTTAAATTGTTCCACGCTGGAGGGTCTAATCAGTGACGGCCTCTTAATGCTTCTGCCAGACACTCACTGCCCCAATATGGATAAAGTTAATCCTGGCGGGTGCTTGACAGCTGGGACAGTGGTACTTAACTGCCAGGTGGCTTACAGATACCAGTTTCGGGGAATATATGAGACACTTGTTATCTTACTCTCACCAATCACACTCTAGGATGCCCTTAAAAAGGTCCTAAAGGGTAGGGTGATCTAATAATGTGCAGCCAAACAGCAGCATCACCAAGAAATGGCAGCCCTGGAAGTACAGATAAACATGGCTGAAAATGTCTTAGCCAGCCCCAGAGAGTGGAGCAGTTGTGGCTATTACTCCAACATTAGCCTGTAGACTCAGTGTCCTTGTTCTGGTCAGTGACTCTGCAGTTACACATGTTGCACTTGATACTTGTATAAGCTGTTCCTTGTATGAAGGAGGCTTACACTATTCCTGCCCATGACATTGCTGTCCAATGCTTTAGTGAAACCTGTTAATGCTTTTCATTATACTAGGATAAAGCAATCAATATTTTTCCTTTTGTCCACATATCTCTTTATTTTTAGCACTGCATTTCAGTCTAACTGGGTGAGTTAAACACTCAACTTTACAGGTCTCAAGTTCATTTTCTAACACAGACTGTTAGTCATCATTGGTGAATGAAATGAATGTCCAACTTGAATGATACAAATCACATACCCAGATGCTCCATTTAAAGTGCTTATGATTAAAACACAGGATCCATGTTTGTAATAACAAAAATAGTTGTTTCTCCCAACCATGAAAGTGTGATGCATTGGTTGCATGGTCTTACATTTTTAATGGATTTAAGCATTATGTTATTTACATCAACAATTAGAAGGAAAATTACCAGTTTGAAGACCTGAATATGGTAATAAAACAGTAAAGCACAAGGGACCTTGTCCACGTAGTTAATTGCTTCAACAATTCATCTGTCCTAGAAGACCCTTCTCCTGAATAGAGGGGCTTTGGCCGTGGGGATTGAAACATCCTATAAGGCCACATTAAAAGTGAATATCATAGAATGCAATGACAACACTTTAAAATGCTGTTACCAAGCACAGAAGAAACACAACCATAATGTAATGTTTAATTTTAATGAGATGAAAAAAGAAACAGCATCAGGATAAATGAATTGACCATTTAAGCCATAATAAAATTGGGAATATTTATTTTAGTTTAAAAAGAAATGTAAGTATAGCACATGAAAATGCCAAGCTGTGTTATCCTGATTAATGTATTATTTTGCAAACCTCCCCCTTCTCATCCCTCATTCCTTCTTCAGACACCCCACAAATGAGATTTGGTTGCTGGGGTTGTTCCTCTATAAAGCTACCCGTGGCTGTGGATGGATTAGGCCTTCCGGATTTAGAATGCTATTATTTAGCTGCACAGGTCCAATGGGTGGCTCGCTGGCTCTCTGCCTGCCCTCTGCATGAGATGGGGTTTATCTGTAAAGACTTTAAGAAGGGCTTAGTGCACCACTCAAGGTTTCCTACTGACCATTCTATATAACACCATCTGGGGTTATCATGCACAGCTTTCTCTTGCCTTGCTACAACCTCTAAATTCATTGACAAGAAGGAACCATGCGCTCCTGCACTATATTTCCTAGGCCTTCCCACTCACACAGGACGGCTGCACTCAGCAACTCCGTCAGTGGCATGATACAGGTGTCTTAAAAATGGGGGATTTGTATCTGGTGAGCTACTAGATTTCCAAACCCTTGTGGAAGACTACTAACTTCACCTGGATCAACTCCTTACTTACAAACATCTTAAACAATCATTAAATGCCCTATTTCATGTCTGCCACATAGCACTAACCCCACATGAGGTGTGTCAGAAGCTCTATACCATAGGGACTGGGGTCAAAGTAATAAGATGGGTGTACAGACCTTTCCTGCAACATGAAAACCACTCCAGGGCTTCTTGTCATACTAACTGGGAGATTAATGTGGCCAAGCCTCTGCAAGATATGGTCTAGGCTAAAATGCTGGACTTTCCCCACAAAGTATCCCGTGGCTGCCACATTAAGTACATTCATAGAGCTTCACTTGGAATGTATTCGGCCCATTGCTTGCCTTTGGCTTTGTGCTTTGTTACTCACATGTTATTGTTTTCCCTTTGCTGGCTTCATTTGTTTTAGGCTGTTCAACTTGAGTTTGTCCCTGCCCTTACCCAAACCTTATTTACAGTATCCTTCCGAGTGTTCCCTTTCTGTAAAGTGGCCTGTAAATCTTGTTCTCATCTCATCACATTTGCTGTGCATTCAAAGAACAAAGGAAAATGTCAGGCTCTGCCTTCGGTAGGAGCTTGGTGTTTACTTTTCCTTCTCTGACTTCAAAGTGAGAGGATTTATGTGACAATCATGCTGGATACTGGGGTAGGAAAGAGGTGTTTCCAGCACACAATAACATTTAAATGAACCGTGCAAGGATTTCATAAAATATCGGAATTACAAACACAAATGAAGCACATTTTTGTTAATTCTGAGCTGTGCTGGAAACAAATACGTTAATATGATTCAAACAAATCCTTGCACTAGGTGATGAAATTTCCACACATTGTCTGTGCACTGTATAGTTTTATTAGAAAAACTGTATGTCTCTGCAAATGTAGTGGTCATTTCAATCAAAAACGTGTTGTCTGTAATGTTAGTGTGCTACCACACCATGCATACTCCAGGCTACTTCACTTTGCACCATTCCACACCACTGCACCCTACTCTGTATCACTCCACTTTACACCACTCCATGCCACTGCACTCTGGAACATTGCACTCTACTCCACTGCACTCTATGTCACTTCACGCTACACCTCTGTACTCTACTCTGTACAACTCTACACTATGCCACTCTGCAGCAGTGCACTTTACGCTACTACTCTCTATGTTAATACACTCTATGCTAGTGCACTTTACTCTGTAACACTCAACTGTATGCCCCTGCACTGTACACCAATACAGTGTATGGCACTTTAATATACTCTGCATCACTGCACTCTATGCCATCACACTCTATGCAACTGCACTCTACCCTGCACCTCTTCACTTCCCCATACTGTGAAACAATCTGCTTTATGACACTGCACTCTGCACCACTGCACTCTACTCTGCACCTCTCCACTCTATGCCCCTGCAAGCTACCCTGAAACAATCTACTCTACACCACTGTGCTCTGCGCTACTCTGCCCAACTGCACTCTAAAACACTGCCCTCTACTTCAATGGACTCTATGGCAATGCACTCTAAACAACTGTACTATATGTGACTGCACTCTACTCTGTAGCACTGCACTCTACTCCACTTCTCTCTATGCCACTCTACTCCACTATACACCACAGCACTCTAACACTCTACTCTGCAACACTGCACTCTCCACTAACTTCTACACCACTCTACTCGGTACTACTGCATTCTGCACCAATACACTCTATGCCACTGCACTCTTTGCCACTCTACTTTGCATAACTCCACTCTATGCCACGGCAGTGTACAGCACTATACTCCAATCTGCACTGCATCGCTCCACACTACTCTAATTTGCATCACTCTACACCACTGCACTCTATACCACTCAAGTCTACACAGAACTGCACACT
Organism: Pleurodeles waltl; assembly: GCF_031143425.1. Lineage (NCBI taxonomy): Eukaryota > Metazoa > Chordata > Amphibia > Caudata > Salamandridae > Pleurodeles > Pleurodeles waltl. The sequence goes on along the minus strand of NC_090443.1, from coordinate 628,447,786 downwards.
TCTGCACTATACACCACTCTACACTAGTGCTCTCTGCCATTATTGTGCACGGCACTCTACTCCAGTGCACTCTATGCGACTCTACTCTGAGCCGCTCCACTCTATGCTACTGCACTCTAAACCACTACACCCTACGCCAATGCACTCTGAACAACTGCACTGTATGCCACAGCGCTCTACTCTGCACCACTGAATTCAATGCCACTGCTCTCTATGCCACTCTACTGCACTTTACACCACTGCAATCTGACACTCTACTCCACTGTACTCTACACCATTCTACTCTATACTACTGCACTCTATGCTACTGCACTCAACACCATTGCACTCTATGCCACTGTACTCTGCATCACTCCACTCTACACCACTGCACTCTATAGCACTATACTCTACTCTGCACCATTCGATGTTACTCTACTTCGCACCACTCTACAATACTGCACTCTATGTCACTCAAGTCTACTCAGTAGTCTATGCCACTGCATTATTCACCACTCTACACTACTGCACACTGCACACTCTGCCACTATGTCCTACACCACTCTACTCTATGCCACTGCACTCTATGCCACTTTACTGGGCACCACTCTACTTTGTGCCACTGTACCCTACTATGCACCACTCTAATCTATGCCTCTGCATTTTGTGACACTGCATTGTGCGCCGCTAAATGCTATGCTGCTGAATTCAATGCCACTTCACTCTGCATCACTATATTCTGCAACACTCTACACCAACGCGCTCTACTCCAGTCAACTCTACTGCATACCAACAGACCATGTGCCACTCTATGCAACTCCGCAGTATGCCACTCCTAAACACGACACTCTCTGCCACTCCACTCTACGCCATTCCACTCTGTGCTACTCTGCGCCACTCTCCTCTATGCCACTAAATTTTAGCCTTGCTGAACAGCAGCCTGCAGTATAACATGGTTAAATCATAGTGGCAAAACCAATAACTCTTGTGCAGATAAGAACTTGTAAGTCTTCATTTTAAACATTTATTACACACAGTATATTATAGGCTGCCACAAAATGCACAAATACATTTAGGTTAAATTAGAAAAAAGCCCTTCTAAAATACAGATTTCAATAGTATATGGGTTATACCTAGTGCAAGCATTTTTTATAACTGTCCACTAAAACCACACACTCCACAGATTAGTTTTGAACACCCTTACAGTACCTCTCTGAAAGAACATATCTTCGCCATCAGAAAGTTTGAAGTGACTCTTTCCATTAAAGCCAATACAGTTTTACAAGCCCCTTTACATTTGCAAATTTACCAGCTGTGCACATTTGCATTCCTTTTGGAAAGGAGACACTCTGGCAATAAGGCCTGATTCTTATCTGTCTGCCCCTCCCTCAGGTTCAGAACACTGGAGATTTCCTGCCTTTCAGTACAGCTGGGGAAACTGAATTTTCCTAATTGCATTTGTCCTTTAGCTGAAAATTAGGGACAAATTAGGGACAAATGCTGTCCGTTAAGACTTTCATCACGGACAACGGAGGGCAGGGTGAAATTACGGGCAGTCCATGAAAATTACAGATGGGTGGCCACCCTAGGTACATCTTGCAATGGAAAATAAACATTATGAAGCTGTGGCCATTCAACATTCTTTTTTATCTCTATAGTTTTATAAATTATACACATAAAAAAATCAACTGTGGTATTCAGACAGTTCCAGATTACTCTTTCACAGATTGCGTAAGGTGACCTAATGTCCCCAGATTTCATCGGACAGTCCCGCTTTTCAGAGGACTGTCCCAGTATCCTAATGCTTTCCATAATTTTAAATACATGTCCACGTTGTTCTGGACATAGCTCACGTTATTGTGCACAGAAGAATTAAAAATATGCTTCTGTTAGATAAGGTATCTTGTTATAGGCAGGACAGGTTGAAGCAGATGGGAAGCAAAGGGCAGAGGGGCTCAGGGTAGAGGATACATAGAGATATATATTTGCATATATATGTATATATATACATATATATGTGTATATATAATTTTTTTTTTTACAGGGCTACACAAAAATATGAACTAGCCAGACATATAAGTTTAAAGGCTTTAGTCCTTCTCTTATGTCTGTTGCTTCTTAAATTCTGGTGACCTGAAAACAGCAGAATAGATTAAAATGGCTATAGTCCTGTTTTTAGTATTTACAATACCGACCATCAAGTGTGTGATAAGCATAGCAGCCCCACTAAAAGAGCAAAAATGGGTTCATGGTGTCTTCAGTTGGTTGACAAACTATTTAATGTTCTTTAACTTATGTGAAAAGGCTGGGCCACAGAAGCAAATGCATTTACATTGCAATTTGATGTAATAACTTTTTTCCAAAACCGTAAAGAAAATCTATAGTTCTGACTTAAATATACATTTAAGTCCAAAAGTTGACTGCATGCTAACGTCTATGGGGGTCATTCTGACCCCCGCAGGCGGCGGAAGCCGGCCGCCTGGCGGGAACCGCCAGAAGACCGTACCGCGGTCAGAAGACCGCGGCGGTCATTCTGACTTTCCAGCTGGGCTGGCGGGCGACCGCCCGCCCAGCGGGAAAGCCCCAGCAACGAGGAAGCCAGCTCCGAATGGAGCCGGCGGAGTTGCTGGTGTGCGACGGGTGCAGTTGCACCCGTCGCGATTTTCAGTGTCTACCAAGCAGACACTGAAAATCCTAATGGGGCCCTGTTAGGGGGGCCCTGCAGTGCCCATGCAGTGCCCCAGGGGCCCCACGACACCCGTTCCCGCCATCCTGTTTCTGGCGGTGAAAACCGCCAGAAACAGGATGGCGGGAAGGGGGTCGGAATCCCCATGGCGGCGCTGCTTGCAGCGCCGCCGTGGAGGATTCCCTGGGGCAGCGGGAAACCGGCGGGAAACCGCCGGTTTCCCTTTTCTGACCGCGGCTTTCCTGCCGCGGTCAGAATGGCCCCAGAAGCACCGCCAGCCTGTTGGCGGTGCTTCCGCGGTCGTTGGCCCTGGCGGTCCATGGCCGCCAGGGTCAGAATGACCCCCTATATGTTTTAAAAGCAGATCCTATACTGTCTAATGACCTTCTTTTCTCTTATAACATATCTTACCCTTTATGACATCACCGCATGTGCGGCATTTCTTTTAGTTAAAAACAGGGCTAATGGAACAATGCCATGGTGCAGTTGTGGCAGTTTCCACATAAATATATATGTGCTTCTTTTGCCACATAATCCATCATCTGTGCTCAATCTGCTGATGTTATATTTAAAAAAAATCTAGCACAATCATTTCAAAAGTTACTAAAAACGCATCACCACATACAGCCCCGAACTGAAAGGGCCTTTGCAAAGGTTGAGTGGTCACCTTTCTGATGCTAATTGCTATATTTGAGTTATACCCAGGCAGTGTTAACAAAATTAAAATGTCAAAATAATGAAGTAATACTATCACAAAATGTGTTGCATTACGTAGCATATTTGGCCTATTCATGGAGCATAACTTACTCAAACCTGCCTCAAAATCTGGTCCTCAGTTGCCGCATAATTCCAGTGAGCCTGGTTAAAAAAAGTCTTCCAGTGGACTGATCTCTCCACATCCCATGGTTTTCTTCTCCACAGTCAATGACATACAATTGTACATTAGTAGGCAGTATCCTCCCCTTTAAAAAACAAATTGCATGGCTACTTCTTGTAGCACCAACTCTCATCATTACCTCTTAACAGAATTCTGAAACTGTGCCACTTCACATAACTACGTGCCATTTGTAGTAAACGTTATTTTTACTTCAAAACTCTTTTCTTGCTCAAATATAGCAGTAAATAATGGATTTGCAATTGCAAAGTTACATGTGATTTTTCATAATTTTCCTGAAATTTTGCATAATTCAACAAAAGCAAATAATGAAAATTTCAAAAGCTCTATCATTTTACACATTTGACAGGATCTCTCCCTTGTAGATGTTGCCAGATGGATGACTAGTCCTTCTCTGATTATCTCTCTTTTTTAGTGTAGCTACACATTTCACCCTGCTGTCCCTGACTAGGCTAGTGCTGTGATGCTGCCTTTATGTTTTAGTTCTAACTATAATATCATTTTTGTGCCTATCTCTCACAGCTCCTCCTCCATTCTTAGGCACTGGGTCCCCAAGAAAATATCACTTGTGTATGGAATCTAAACACTTCCAACAGAGATAAATAACTAATAAAACACTCTGACAGCCACACACTCCCTTATGGTGTAGCATGCGACCTGTCCAAAAATGTGCTTCGGCACCCCACATGAATCACTGTATAATACAATACAACAGCAGCACCGCAATCCTTAACGCCAGGAGCAGGCTGTTGTTGGCTCTTCACCCTGCCCCTGCCCTGTGCCATTGTACCTGCTGCAATACTAGTAGCTGCGTCCTTATGCTCCATGCTTGGACTGTGACTACAGTGCAGTGGCTTATTCACCTGTTTCAGTTTCGGTGGCACTGTCCCTTATGATAGATGTGACCCTGTGCTGTGTCCTGGGATCAGTTTGCACATTGATGCTCAATGCCAGATTAAAGAGCCCCTACTGCCTACTTGCGCCACATTAGTGTCGTTTTTTTACACTAATGTGGCCCAACAAGACCACAATTGCCGTGCCAAATGTACAAACTGGTGCAATGCATGCATTGCGCCACTTTTTAACCCTTTGCGCTACATTATACCTGCGCCAGATATAATGTATGCAAGGGGGGTGATTTCTTTGCGTCATTTTTTTGGCACCCAGAGCAGGTGTTAAACTGAGGCACACCATTGTGTACAATGGGCCACAATAGGCTTTGCAGGATTAGCGTGAAAAATGTTGATGCTAATCCTGCAAAGCTCAGAAACTAGCATAAAAAATTCTGATGCTATTTCCCTAACTACTTAACTACCGCTGTGGTGCACTGGGCTTAGATACACTGCACACATGATGGTGTTAGAGGAGTGCTAGGGGTCCAAGAAAAGTGGAGCTGCACTATGTACAGTGCCACTTTTCATAAATCTGCCCCTCAGACTTCTGCATTCTCATGCTGGGAGCTATCTGCAGAGTGCTGCTCAAACATCTGGCCCCCGGTGCCATTGAAGCAGCTCAATCCCTATCTCTAGTGATTCAGAGCTCTTCTCTCAGGGGAACTGAGTTGAAGAAAGGTGGTGATTGGGCATTGCCTTTACATCAGTCACCATTCGATAACCATCGAATGATTGCATGGCAAATCCTATGGTAGCTTAACAAATTTTTTATGCTTTTTTTCTTGTAACTGCTTATACTGTCATAGATGTCCCAATTAAATGTGGGGGGTGCAAATGTTGTGTAATTGGCTTTCGTGCAATTCTGCCAAATTTCACAAAAATCAAGAGCAATTACACATAATGACACAAAATGCAAATCCAGCATCTAGCATTATATTATATTGTACAATGCTTCTTAGCACAGAAAAATAAAAGTTCTGAGAACAACAGCTGCTTGCACTCTGTGTTTGCCATTTTCTCATGTTCCTGTAATATAATTTTGGTACAAACAGCACATAATTTCATGATATGGTTTTATGGAGTTATTTCAGAAATAAATTTCACGTAATATGTATCACTCGAAATTCCCCCAAAATACATGGAATTAAGCCGGCGTGTTGAAAATTTCACCTGGGCCTAGAGTAAACTAAAAGAAGGCATGTAATAGAAAGACATCAGTAAGACTGTCATATGCCAAGATTCATGGGCAGGTGAAACATGATGAACAGGAAGACAAGGTTAATTTGCAACCCTGCATCACAGAATGTGACTTCTTCGGTAATACTGCAAGGAATGGAGACTCATCTCTCAATTCTTTGACCAAGATGTAAATTCAGGGTCAAATAGGTTAATAAATCTTTTACAATTAAGCACTAAGGCCCTCATTCTAACGCTGGCGGTGTAACACCGCCAGGGCAGAGGGCAGAGGAAGCACCGCCAACAGGCTGGCGGTGCTTCCTGGGCCATTCTTTACCGCCGTGGTCAGAAAAGGGGAACCGGCGGTTTCCCGCCAGTTTTCCCCTGGCCAAGGGAATCCTCCATGGCAGCGCCGCCATGGGGATTCCGACCCCCTTACCGCCAGCCTGTTTCTGGCGGTTTTCACCACCAGGAATAGGCTGGCGGTAACGGGTGTCGTGGGGCCCATGGGGGCCCCTGCACTGCCCATGCCACAGGCTTGGGCAGTGCAGGGGCCCCCTAACAGGGCCCCACCATGATTTTCACTGTCTGCTAAGCAGACAGTGAAAATCGCGACGGGTGCCACTGCACCCGTCGCACCCCTGCAACTCCGCCGGCTCCATTCGGAGCCGGCATCCTCGTTGCAGGGGCATTTCCGCTGGGCCGGCAGGCGCTCTTTTGGAGAGTGCCCGCCGGCCCAGCGGAAATGTAAGAATGGCCGCCGCGGTCTTTTGACCGCGGTGCGGTCATTTGTCGGCGGGACTTTGGCCCTAAATGTGTACTATATTCATATTTTTATCATTCATATACATTTTTATATATTTGTAACTATTTCAAATGAAATAATTTATTTAACATTATTTTCTAGGGATTTTATTTTGAGTCCCTACCTCTGTTTTCAACAGTAGGGTGCTGGGTGAATTGTAACCTTACCCAAAGATGTAAACTTACTCAAAAGTGCAGTTTGTGTATTAGGCCTTCAGAGGTGATGCAAACATTTCAGAGATTACTGGTATCTATTCTCTTTTTTCCTTGAGAAATCACAAGAAGTTTTGGACTATATTTCTGTATTATTAACCATGATATTACAAGTCTTAGGTCCTAATTATGAGTTTGGCGATCTGAGGACCTCAGCATTCCTGGCGGTCCAACCACCAGATTACCTCCCTAGCGATTGGACCGCCAGGGGATCCCTGCCACTGCCAGAATCATGGACCCCGACAGGGTGGCAGCAGTCGGAGTTGTGTTCAGCCACAGCAGGGATCAGCGCTGCCGTACTTTTGACAAGTCCTCTTTCCATCAGCCTTTTCATTGTGGGGTCCCCACCATGAAAAGGCTGGTGGAAAGCTAGTGCTGGGGGCCACAGAGGTGAGATGGGGGGGGGGGGCTGCACTGTCTATACCCAAGGCAGGGGCAGTGCAGGGACCCCCCTGGCAGCACTCTTGGAATGAGCACTGTCTGCACTGCAGGCAGTGCAAAATCTGAGGGTGCGGTTGTGCTCCTGCATTGGCCTCGGCTTCCTTAAAGGAGTCAAGGCCAATGCCGTGGCACTGTTTCTGCCAAGCTGACTGGCAGAAATGTTGTAACACAATGTTTCCACCGGTCAGCCTCGCAGAAACATTGTAATATGACTGGGGGGTGGCCACTGGCATGATGGCAGCCTCCTCCCCTCGCGTCTTGGTGGTCAGATTGTCTGACTGCGCAAGTTGTAATGAGTGCCTTAGTCTTATATGAGGCTTCACACCAGTGCTTAATTTGTGCCATAGTTTCCGGTGCAGGGCACCAGCACTTATTTTTGAAGGCCGGCAATTTTTTTCTGCCTCAAGGATTTACTGCCGGCAACAGACACATATGGGAAAGACTGAGGAAGGGAAAAATTAAAAAGCGCCACAATAGGAGAAAACAGAAAGCCGCAAGAGTGAGCTGAAGGGACAGGAATTGATGGAAGAGGCCTAAGATGGCTTCAGGCTTCAGGATTATGCTGCCTCATTATTTCATGTTAGCACATTTGATTGCAGCAGCTGTGTTTTTAAGAGGGGGGCTTTGGGCACCAGCACGTTTTTTACAAATTGAGCATTGCTTCACACAGTTTATCAGTCCAAACAGATCCAATAGCACAACTTTAAAGGCTAATGCAGCATCTGCAGCACTACCTTCCCCCTTCAATGTGCAAACTGAACTAAATCCTAATCGCCCACTCGAGTGCACCAAGTCATTGGCAGTCAAGAGTCTCTGCAAGGCATTCAGAGTATCTGGCAATCAGAGCAAAGATGTACCCATGGATTCTATCTAGAAAAGCAATCCAGATTGTCCCCTAAGTATTGCAAAGAGATGCACAGTAACCAAGACATATATGACAAAGCAGAACAAAGAGACCAATGATATGGTTATTTTTAAAAAGCCATTAATGAAGTGAGAATGCAAGATCAGCAACTAAACCACCTACCATCAAGCCAGAGAGGGCCATGGCCACACCTTCCTACCTGGTTGGAAAATTGAAAGCCTTCGGCATCCAGCAACAATCAAAAATATTGAATCCCTCCCTCTCGAACCTCCCACATTCATGCTCTATGAAACAATCTTTCTCTTGTAGTGCAACAAGGCTCTGGAACTCCCTGTCACTAGCAGGTCACACAACTCCTGGTGAGAGAAAGTTTAAAAGACTCTCACAATACTCTTATTTGAGATACACTTTGAATAAAGCGAGAATTATCACATCACTTTTTGACTCTCTGTTTTTTTTCTTAGCTCTATGATTCTTTTATTTTAATTGATTTCGGAAGAGCTTATTTGGCACTGTTCATTCTCAGATATGACACTCCTATTCCTTTTTTTACCAGTAGCAAATTGGCTGTTTCTAGATGTTTGTTATATGGAATACGTTCTGCTGTGCTGTGAGCACTCCAATGCCTTTGGACCAAGTTTGTGTTCTAGAAAATTATAAATGACTAAATAGAGGGCCCCAGCTTCATTTTAGCATCCTGTGGTTTGTAATCTGGAACATCCAGTAGAGAATATTGAGATATCAAAATATCATAATCAAAATATCGGGAACCAAAATATCAAGGAGGTAACTGCATATGTTTTTCAGTAAAGATATAATATTCTTAATTCCAGATCAACATATCTTGAAGATGTATCATCCATATAAATATATATGGATTTAAGTAAGGTAAACCTATATTTACCTATATATACTCAACCATCAATATTTTGATCCTCAAAATTTTGGCAACAATATTCTTATAACTTGATATTCTCTATTGACCATTTCATACCTTCAGCATTACTCTGTACACTATGGGTCATTTCCTAAATAACGAATTTTAAGAAATCACTATTTGAGAAATGCAAAATGGTATGTAAGTAAATAGTGATTCCCTAAAAGAGATTTCTTAAAATTCACAACCTCTATTAGGGAATCACTATTAGGGAATGGGACTCCAGTCATTCCTATGAGCCAGGCCCATAGGTGTGAATGGTTTTGCATTTCCTAATTTGTGAATTCCTTTTAGGGATTTGCAACTTAGGTAATGCATAACCAAGGATTCTGGGGGACTAAGGCCCCCTTTGATGCAATGCTTCCTAATATAAAATGTGTACATGTAAAGCACAGACATGTCCTAGGCGGATGTGTGTGCTACATGGCAGTTTAAAAAATGCATTTTCATTGCATTTTTTAAAATTGCACATGGTTACCACAAACTTGGAGTTGGTGGTAATTGCATTTCCTAAATGCCCAGATCCCATTTAGGAAATGCATGATACATGTGCATAGGTACTTGCAAATATGTATTCCCTATTTGCGATTTCCTATTTATGTTGAGTCACAATTTTAGGTAATCTCTATTTTAGCGATTCCTTAAAATTGCACTGCAATTGCCTTTCATAACTTGTGGTAGGCTATTTTGCAATCGCAAATGTTGGAATTTTGCAATTTGCAACAGTTTGCGAATGCAAAATAGTTTGATACATCTGCCCCCTAGAGTGTTGTAGAGTACAACAGTGTGTCATCAAGCAGAGTATAATGGAGTTGCATGAAGTGAAGTGGAGTACAGCACACAGTAGTATAGCATAGATTCGAGTGGCATAGAGTGGATTGGCATGGAGTGGAGTGACACAGAGTGGAGTAGCATTGAGTGGAATAGTGTACAGTGGAGTGAGTAGAGTAGGCTGGCATAGAGTGGAGTGGAGTGACTTAGAGTGGAGTGGTGTGACTATTCGCACCTTAAAAGAATAAGGCATTGAAAAGCATCAACAGTTTTGACTTCTGTATATTTGAAAAGGTATTCTCCAGCACACTCAGAACCAAAACATTAAAGGCATCAGCATTGAGAGCTCCCTCATACATGTACCTATATAGCATAGGTAGCAGCAGAGTTACTATATTGTGTCACTCACAGATATTGCGTGGTCATCAGAGATGACACACACAGAACAGGTTCAACAAAAGAAACATATTCACAGACAGGGTCATTATAGGCAGCAGAAGTGCATGCTCTCAGACGTTATACTGGTACTTCTCTACACAATTATAGGGTGGGCTATGTTCCTGCATCTGCTGAGTTCAGATCAAAAACATTCTTTGTATGAAAGACCACCAACCACAATAATATAAGCTAGGGTGACATAGTAGGAAGGGAGTAGCCCAGACTCTCAAGGATTCACACAAACTACCTTTGTGAGAAAACCTAGCAGCAAATAAAAGCAGGTGCAATTTAAACAATTTAAGCCATATGATGTAGTCTTCACATTATTGCATATTTTATACAGCTTCCTTTTGGCCAAATGCATTGAAATTTCCTCTCGAGGATGTATGTTGAATACAAAGCCATACAAGTTCATATAACACTGCTGATTCACCCTTATGTCTCGTGAATGACCAGTATAGCTCTAAAATCTTTTTTCTTTTTTTTTTGTATTGACATTGCTGATAGCATCACCTACACAACTGCTGCACTAGGGAGGCTCAGCCACTACGGCAGCTGCAAAGCTTTTATAGTAAAAATGCAATAAACTATGTTTCTGGGAGCCTGAGCCTGTCCCTGCAGATGAGGAGCGGTCAGCAGTTCAGAGGTGGCACAGCAAATCAGCACAGCAAATCAGGAAAGTTTTTTTTGTTTGCGCTCCCCTGACCTCCCATGCTGGGCCGCCCCACCCCTTCTCCCTCCCATGAGCCGCAACTGCTGCTGCATATTTATTTTACCATTTGCATAAAAAGGTGCTGCAAATTTTCACAGAGCCCAGTTTTGTTGTAAATCTGGGTCAAAGTAAATAGGAATTATATGGCAAATCAGTTATGATTGGTTTCTTTAATGATAATTACAAAACAGATAATTTTCCCTAAAATGACATTGAATTTCTAGGCCAATTTAAAGTTTGGCAGATGGGGTTTTAGTCCATCAGAGTTGTTGTAAAGTACTCCATCACCCTGACGGAGTCCCCAACTGCCAAATATTGAGGTGGCTGCCAGCCCAGAAGACACCTCCAGCACTGTCAGGAACTGCCATCACAGCGGGTTCTGTCAATACATTGTAAGTTTGGTGGACGGCTACGTCAACATTGTGAAGTCACACAGCAAACTTACATTTTTTACTTTTCCCAATATAAAAACCCAAATTGGGATTTTGTTTTTGAAAATAAAGAATGCAATGCCTCCCTCAACATGCGAGCTTTCTCCCATGACAAGGGTGGCATTTTGCAGTTCCACAAATGATATAACAGTGGATTGACAAGTACTGACAAAAAATAATGGCTGGTCCAAACATGGCATTCATATAAATGAGGGAGAGGTTCTTATATGATTGAGCAAACATTTTTGCACTATGCTTCAATACTGGCTTTTGGTTTGTCAAGAGTAGAATGCCAAAATAGATTTCATAAAGGTCAATGCAAGAAAATCAGTATTATTCACAGACAATTACAAACTTTCTTTTCCCATATAATCAGGATGCAAAAAAGTCATCTAAGGAACATCAATCATGTCTCTATGTGCAAAATATATCAAGCCTTTTCTCAGTTGCAAAAATGGCCCTATTTACAGAATTGGGCTATTTGGGGGCGGTGTGGTCTGACCACGAACGAAGATGGCCGCCTAGTGTTAGAGCTCCACAAGGCTTGGGGCTCCGATCGGGCTGGGGGCACCCCGGGAACCACAATCCATGTCTTTTTGGTCCTGGAGCCTTCCCCGTAGTATGGAACCTGTGACGGGAGGGGCCACTGCGGTGGTGAGTTACCCACAGTAGCAGGGGAGGAATCAGAGGTGGAAGCCTAGCGGGGGATGGTGAGCAGTAGCTTGCGGGAGCCGTGGGGAGTGGCTGGCTTCAGCTCCGTGCGGCACTGGAAGTGAAGAGTCCCCCGTCTCTATGCTTCTGCTCAAAAGTTCCAGCAATCATGGCCGCTGGACTGGAACGTGCTGGCTGCTTCTTCGCCTTACCTGTAACGTTGTCTGAGGGTGATCAGATGGTGCGCTTGGTCTTGACGGCCTGCAGATCGGCGAATGCACCGGAAGCAGGCAGGGCCACTTATTTGATCTTGTGCACACACGGGGTGTACGAGCGGTCCACATGTCCCCCTCCCCCCGCAGTCAGGAGACCTAGGGGGCCTGATGGTCTTGTGAATACTATGCGTGAGGTGTGCTGCAAGCCGGGCAGAACTGGAGAGATGCGACCCCTACCCCCTGGGGGATGGTCGGCCTCACATTTATGAGGACAGCAGTGAATGAGTACTGGCTTCGACGCTGATAGCCCCATAGGATTCCCCTCCGGTGGTCAATATAACAGGGGGGCACTACCCTGGTGCTTCCCAATACGAACATGGTGTCTACCTTTGTGAGGGGAAGGGGTATCAGGGGAATCTGGATACAGCAACTCAGCCACAGAGACCTTCAGGAATACCTACCTCTCCCCCCCAACTGACGGTGTCTCTGCCATATCCCCCCTCCTCCTTCCCCCTACATTGCCTCTAAAGGAGTTTCCCACTGTATGGGACAGCACATGGAGATACCAACCCTACCGACCCGAGCCCTGTGGCCCAGAGCAACCGGTTGGAGAGGTTTGCAACACTGATTCTCAGAGAAGGGTCCCTGCATTGGGTCACGTCCCCGTTTCTTCATCCATGACACCTCTGCCCTGGCTCAACCTCCCCAGTCGAGCCGCACGGGTGGGACGATCACCCCATCGTACTGGAGCCCAGTCCACCATAGAACTCAGCGATGCCCGGCGGGATGTCGGCGAGTAAACACACTAGCAAACCAGCACGGCAACTACTTTTCTCAGAGGCTCTCCAGCTTACTAAACTGACACCCCCTTCCACGCAGCCCCCGGAGATGGCTAGCACAGGAGAGGTGACAACAATGGACTGCATACTGGAGGAGATAACATCGGTCAGCCGTAGGCTAGAAGAATGGACCTAGCAATGACCTCACTGACATCAGAGACCAAATCTATGCGCTTGGACATAGCAGGCTTTCAGTCTTGGGTAACAGGACTAGAACATCGCACGACAACCATAGAGGGCCACATGCACTCGGTCCCAGACAGAGACCAGAAAGTCGAGTTCCTTCAAAGCAAACTTATCGACCTAGAGGGCAGGAGTTGGAGAGACAATGGGGGTTATTACAACTTTGGAGGAGGTGTTAATCTGTCCCAAAAGTGACGGTAAAGTGACGGATATACCACCAGCCGTATTACGAGTTCCATAGGATATAATGGACTCGTAATACGGCTGGTGGTATATCCATCACTTTACCGTCACTTTTGGGACAGATTAACACCTCCTACAAAGTTGTAATAACCCCCAATATCTGCCTCATTGTTTTCCCAGAACAAGCTGAGGGCACGGATACTCCTTCCTTTCTTCGCATTGTTCTTCCCCAACTAAACAACACAGTCTTCGGCCCGCCACTGGAGATCCAGAGAGCACATCATCTAGGTCCTAGGAGAAAAGACAGCTCCTCTAAACCTCGTCCGTTCATTGCTTGTCTTTTGAGGCATGAGCAGGTTCGCCAAATCTTGATGCTAGCTCGAACATGCGGACCATTCAAAATGAACGGCCATGAAATTCATATAACGGCTGACTTCTCGAGAGAAAGTAATGTACGCAGGAAGGGGTACTTGGCACTTTGCCCTAAAATGAGACAACTAGAAGAGAAGTATGGTCTGTTTGACCCCACAAGACTGTGGACCACCAAAAATGGAGTATCCAAGAACTTTTACGACCTAGAAGACTTGCGACTATACTTGGACAGTCTACACTCCCTGTCTATGGATACAACAGAGCCTGACCGCCCTCTGAGTGCATCCTGTGAACAACGTGATACCTTGCTCCCATCACTTGAACAGGAGGGGTCGGTCTGCCCCACGCCAGACCCTCGACTATGGGGCAGGGACTTAGATAGGCTTGCAAAATCCCACAATGCGCGTGACCAAATCCTGCAGGCCGTGGCGCTTCATACGTGCCTCTCGGACAGAGATAAGTCCCATTCTCCCTTGAAACCTACACCGGACCCTACCTGATCTTGGACTTAGGGGGTTATTACAACTTTGGAGGAGGTGTTAATCCGTCCCAAATGTGACGGATATACCACCAGCCGTATTACGAGTTCCATAGGATATAATGGACTCGTAATACAGCTGGTGGTATATCCGTCGCTTTACCGTCACTTTTGGGACGGATTAACACCTCCTCCAAAGTTGTAATAACCCCCTTATTCAGCCTCCTTATCCTCTGTCCTAAATTCAAAGCTGCGGTCTATAGGACCCGGAGGTTCAGAGTCTTGCTGTAAGACTGGGGGGGCCTGCCAGGGCCTACCAGTTGGCAGATCGGCAGACAGATGAGTACCCACGTGCCTACTTGCATGCTGCAATTGAGTTGTTCTTTGTTATTTGTCTATAATGTTACCGGCAATTCGCTCATCCGTATGTTTGATATGAGGATTGTCTTTTGTTTTCTAGCTTTGATCAAACACTGTATATTGATAATGCATGGACAGTTGAAAAAAAAAAGCCTAGCCTCTTCATGTTTATATTCAAGTTAATGGCTCATAATGAGAAGCAATAATGTTCCTCATTTCATAGGACTGTCCCCATCGGCATCCCTGCACTCGTGTTTCACTATTGACCCCTCCCCCACCTGCCGTGCCCCTGATGCCCCGCACATCTGGGAAAACCCTGCGACCCCTGGTGGCAATACCCTGTTCGGGGTCTGCTTTGCCCTGCCCCCCTCACAGTGGGGGGTTTATAGGTGGGGGTTGTCCTGGGCGCTCTTGCCCCCGGTTGGGGTCCTTCCGGCTGATCCTGGGGGCTCCACAGGTCTGGACCCGCATCCTACAGATCAAGTCAATTGGAGTTTGATTCAGTACTCCTCTTCCTAGTTCCCCTTTCCACCCCTCTCCTTTTTCTCCCTACCTTATAGCTTATCTCCTGTCTTCTCTTTCCCTTCCCCTCTACCTCCCCATTTCTAGCCTCTTAATCCCCCATCCCCTTCCTCCCTCCCTTCCCCCTCTTTTCTCTTTCCCATCTCAGAGGGCCACTCTACGTATACTATCCTCTTCCTCCCTCCCTTCTTCCTTCTCTCCTGTGACTCGAACAACCCTCCCTACTGATTTAAACGTCATCTCCTTTCCCCCCTCTTTTTCCATCTGTACCTTAGCCATTATGGTGGGTCCTATCTCCCCTGCGATCTGTCCCCTTCGGATTGTCTCCTGGAATGTTCACGGTCTGACAAATTTTGTAAAGCGGAAAAAAACACTATCCTACCTTCAATCCCAGAGAGCCGATATTGCTCTCCTTCAGAAGACGCACTTGAACAGCATTGAATCCAACAAGTTACAGAGGGACTGGGTGGGTAAAGTACTCAGTTGCTGCCCTCGCTCCCCAGAGGTAACTGGCCATACCCCGCAGAAGTGCTGGGTTGCAATCTTAATCCGCAAAACATTGCCAATATTGGTAACCAAAACATGGGTGGATGCAGAGGGACACTTTGGGGGTCATTCCGACCCCGGCGGGCGGCGGGCGCCGCCCGGCGGGCGGAGAACCCCATAAGACCGTACCGCGGTCAAATGACCGCAGCGGTCATTTTGACTTTCCCGCTGGGCAGGCGGACGACTGCCAAAAGGCCGCCGGCCACCCAGCGGGAAAGCCCCAGCAACAATGAAGCCCGCTCCGAATGGAGCCGGCGGAGTTGCTGGTGTGTGACGGGTGCAGTGGCACCCGTCGCACCGCCAGGAAGAGGCTGGCGGGAAGGGGGTCGGAATCCCCATGGCGGCGCTGCTTGCAGCGCCGCCGTGGAGGATTCCCTGGGGCAGGGGAAAACCGCCGGTTTCCCTTTTCTGACTGCGGCTTTACCGCCGCGGTCAGAATTGCCCCTAAAGCACCGCCAGCCTGTTGGCGGTGCTTCCTCCGCCCCCGGCCCTGGTGGTCCATGACTGCCAGAGTCGGAATGACCCCCTTTATCTTTACTAAATTGAGGCTAGGAGACTCTTCGATATGGGTGGGCTCAGTGTATGCACCAACCGGCCCCAAAAGACAATTCCTTTTACAAATCAATTGTCTTCTGGCCGAAATAGGGGTGACCCGCTATATCATAGGGGGGGACTGGAATCTGACACGGGATGCAGTGCTAGATAGGACGGGCCCGATTGACGCCTGCAACAACCATGACAGAGCTCTCCTCACAGATGTGATGGCGGATACGGTAGACTGCTGAAGGCTTATTCACCCAACCGACAGGAAATACTCTTTCTTGTCACCCGTACATGGCACCCAGTCTCAGCTAGATTTTTTCTTAGTGTCGCACAATGTTGGGGCCCAGCTCCAAGATACTGGTATTATAGATTGTGGCCTTTCGGACCACTCACCGACCCTGCTGTCCATATAACTTGGAACGCCAAACCCCGGCCGCAAGCCCTTGCCCTTTGCCATTTCCCAATACAGATCCCCTCACGGCAGGACCCATCTGCAGACTCATGTGACTACCTATATGGATAACACTGTCGGATCTGTTGCCTCCAAGAGAGTGCCATGGGCAGCAGCAAAGATGATGATTAGGGGGCAAATGATGCGTGATGCGGCATTGGATAATAAGGCCCGGAAGACTCGCCAAGCGTCCCTAGAGGATGAAATACAACATCTTACCAACCATCCTTCCTCAGATACGCGCCGTTCTTTAGAACGGGCCCGTATGGCTCAAAATGAGCTTTTTACGTCTGAAGCTGAATACGTGCTGCAGCGGCTACGGGGACAGCACTATGAGCAAGGGAAAAAGGCCGGCTTCCTCCTGGCAGCGCAGCTTAGACAAAGGGAGGCCTCTATGGCAATACCAGCCATTACACCTGCGACTGGTGAAATGCTCACCCGACCCCAGGATATTGCGAATGAGTTCACAGCATTCTACAAACATTTGTACACTCCAGACATACTGCCTGACCCCGCACACATGAATGCATTCCTCAACACTGCGACCCTACTGTGCCTTTCAGACGCAGGCCCCTCTCTCTTAGAAGGAGAGTTTAGTAGGACGTAAGTGGAGCAAGCCATCTCCAACCTCCCTTACCACAAAGCACCTGGCGAATTTTACAAGTGGGCCGGCGACCAAGCAGTAATTGCCCTTCATGATGCACTCAATGAAGCCTGTAACGAGGGATCGCTTGGCATGATCTCCAATAAAGAAACCATAGCGGTCATACCCAAGCTCGGACAAGACCCGCTACTCTGTGGCAGTTATCGCCCCATTTCTCTCCTAAATGGAGATATTAAGATACTCACCAGCATCCTAGCAGCTCGGCTGCACAAAGTCATTCCATCCCTGATACACCAGGATCAGGTGGGTTTTGTACCGGGTCATACTTCCCGGAACCATTTGCGCACCCTTGGTCATGCTTTGGGGGCAGCCAGACATATTCCAGAAGAGGCTCTCGCCCTGTCCCCTGATGCTGAGAAGGCTTCCGACTGGATTGAATGGCCCTACCTTTTTACCAACCTTCTGCCTGAGGGATCAATTCATAGCCAAAATCCATCTGTTGTATGATAACCCCATAGCTCAACTGCAGAGCTTTCATATCAGACCCATTTTCAATCCAAAGAGCGACACGAAAGGGATGCCCTCTCTCACCACTCTTGTTTTTGCTGGCTATGGAGCCTCTCACAGTGGCGATCCATCAGTCTCCATGGATCACGGGCATACTCCGGAAAGGGGGTACCTCCACAGTTTACCTATAAGTAGACAACGTCCTTCTTACTCTGACAGACCTGACGAGATCACTACCAGCTCTACTGCAGATCATCAGTGACTTTGCATCACAAACCGGATACCGGGTGAACTGGGACAAGAGTGAGGCATTACCCCTTTCATTCATAACAACTAAAGCATCCCTGTATGGGTATCAGTTTTGGTGGACTCCATCCCGTCTCAAGTATCTGGGAATACTTGTTAACCGAGAATTAGAACGCATGGTACCCAATTACCTGGACCCCCTTCTTGCATGTATGAGACTCGATTTTGCAAATGGTCTCAGCTAGGTCTCTCCATGTGGGGCAGGGTACAGGCTGTGAGAATGGTCAGGCGTCCATGTTTTCTCTATGTTCTAGGTATGTTCCCCTTATAAATTCCCCTCTCAACACTCAGACAAATTGACACGGAGTTGAGAACCTTTGTGTGGGGCTCAAAACATCCCAGGCTGTCAGCAGCAAAGCTTTTGGCACGACGCTCCTGTGGGGGCCTCGGCCTCCCCTCCATTGAGCATTATTCCCTAGCTCTTCATCTATCATGGTTCCCAGGCACCCGGAACAACAGCAATGGGTGGAAACGGAGAGGCTTCTACTCTCTCTCTCTGGCGGTCTAAACTGACTATATTGTACAGTGCCACCGCAACCCCACCAAGATATTCCAATGATAGCAGCAATGCGGGCAGCCTGGCGCAGGGCACATCTCCTCCTTGGAATACACCCCTCCCTCCACACCCAAGCCCACATTTGGGAGGATAACAGCTTTAAGATTGGGGGTTCTACTCTTAATTGGCCCCAGTGGAGTCAAGCGGGCATTTGCTCCCTTGCGCAGGTAGTAGAAGGGGGATCACCCAGTCATTTGAAACTCTAAGAGTAAACTATGACCTATACCCGCAGCAGGAATGGTGCTACCTGCAACTAACGCATTGTCTCCGGCAAACGTTAGGTGCAATGCCCTGGGACCTAAGGGCCTCTCCCTTGGTTGGTTACCTGAAAACGTGGAGTCGATACAACGGAGTCATGTCGGGTCTCTACAATGTCCTCACACGTTATCTTTATTCACAACCCCTCCTAGAAACACTGCGCTCTAAATGGCAGGTTTGTTTGCAGAAGGATTATCTAATGGAAGATTGGGCAGCTATGCTAGAAGCCCTTGACCGTGGTGTATGAGAAGCCCAATTGAAATTCTGCCTCTTTAAGGTATTACATGATTGACACTGGACCCCTCTGAAATTGCATAGAGCCGGTCCCTACCGCATGCGACCTGCTGGAGATGCCCAGAGCCCTGCGGTGACTTGCTCCATATTCTATGTGATTGTCCCTTGGTATTGTCCCTGTGGAAAGTTGTGAGCTCCACCCTCCAGGACTCTATACCACCTAAACAGCTGTTAACCCCCTCGACCATCCTCTTACAGGACCTGGGCCCATTCACCACCCTCTCTTGTCCTCAACAAAGATTGTTTCACCTCGCCCGTGAAACAGCTAAGATATGCATCCTAAGGCACTGGAGATCCACTGTGTCTCCGACCCCAGATGAATGGATGTCGGCTATGATACAACTAGCCTCCCTTGAGTGGGTTATCTAAAACTTACTGGACTAAGCAGCTTTATTCACTCAGATCTGGGCTCCATTCCTGCCGGAGACACTGTAACTTTTAATTTCTAATTTCTGCCCTTTTTGCTCCCCTCCCCCCCTGCGACTTTACCCCCCTCTTTTCCTTGACTTACGATGGCGTCCTTTGTGTATGTGTTTCTTAGTTCGTTGACCCTCTCCCCCCTCCCCCGTCTTCTAGTCCTTCCTCTCCCCTTTCCCACCTTCCATCCCACTACTTAGCCTTTCCCCCTTGCCCCAACCTCACGAGTCTCCTACTGGTCCTTTTATAGATAACCCACCGCTCTTCTCTCCTCTGCCTCTGACTGTAGGGTGATCTGATTCATTGACAAATACTATGGTTACCATTATACCCCACTCTCTCCTGAAAATATATACTACAATCGGGTTGACTTTGCTGCCCCCAGTGGCCATGCCAGATTATAGGGCACAGAGCCCCAGGCGGCGACTTGCAGTATCACTTACCTGCGATAATACGCTGCATAGCTCCCCATGTCTTTTTTAGCCTTATACCCCCCTTTTTCCTTTCTCGCCCCCCGGCTCCGTCTTTCTCTTCCCCCCCTCTTCCTCCCCCCTTACCCTCTCTTCTTAGTTGTGCATGAAATTTCTTCTTTTTTTATTTTCCCTTCTTCAAAGGCAATGGACATTTGCTATTTCAGCGTGCTACCTTTCCTGTATGTTTATTGTATCACGACAATGACCACAGGGCACAACAGCAATGTATGATAGCTCTGTCCCTTCAGTAGTCTTTTTTCTTTTGTATCTTATTTCTGTATATTTGACTACATACCATTAATAAAGAATTGCAAAACAAAAAAACGAATTGGGCCATTTGCAACCACAAGTGCTTTTGGTATGTCCAAACCACAAATTGTGATTCGGTAACACGTTTCACAATTGCAATTTGAGTTTGTAACCAAAATGTGGAACATCCCTTCCAACTACCGATTCACAGATGTGCGTATTATTGTTTTGCAACCAAACATTAATCTTTACCGACTACACGCATGTAGAGGTAAGGCATTTAAAAACGTTTGAAAAAAAATCTTTTTTTGGTGTAGGCCATGGTTTCATAGCAAAATGTGACCAGCATTTTGCAACCACTGCATCATACATCTGACCCTCATGGCTAAATGTAGAAAGAATAGGTCATTGCAAATTGCTCACCAACTTTTCCATTCCATTCTGTTTTTGTAAACTGATCTTTGTACTAGTAGACTAGTTTGCAAAAAACAGATTCTCAGTAGGTCACAAATCGACCTACCTCATGAGTATTAATACGGTATGTTGCAAATTACAACCCACAATGAATCATTGCCATCACAGAGATGGTGGCCTGCTGTAATTGCTTTTAAATAATGCAATCATTTTTTTACATGAAACCCATTTTCTTTGAAAGAAAATGAGATGCGTTAAATAAAAAATGGAATGTCTAGTTTAAAAAAATGTTTTTCTCAACATTTTCAAAGGGGACCCCTTCTGGTTTGCAAATGGCTTACCACTGCATGTTTGTAGTAGGTAAAGTACTAATGTTTTGCAACTGGATTTCTGGAGCTATATTTACAAGTGTAAGTTATTACAGCTAAAGGGAGGAGTAGTAATTCCAGGACCACACCTGGCTAACAACTGATACTGCAAACCGCTTGAAGGAAGCTGGCTCTGTACATACCATATCAAAATGAGATTTTGGCCCTCATTACGAGTTTGGTGGACAGCCTCAGCCACCCGCTATACTTGTCCCGCCACCTGCCTGCCAGTGCAGGCAGAACACCATTGGCCCTATTACAGGTTCATCGCAGGGCCAGCAGGCAGAAACAGCATTTCCGCCGACTGGTCCTATGGTGAACAGGGCCTTCACATTGCAGTCGGCTCGTAATCGAGCCAGCCGCAATGTGGCAGTGCGGCGGGTGCAGCAGCACCCATTGCGCATTCCACTGCCCGTAATTCAGGCAGTGGAATGTGCAATGGGGCTGTGCATGAGGGCCCATGCACTGCCCATGCCAAGGGCATGGGCAGTGCAGGGGTCCCCAGGGGCCCCCGATACCCCTTTTCCGCCAGCATTTTCATTGGATAACCACCATGGAAAGGCTGGTGGTATGAGGACTCAACCACCGGGACTGCCAGGCTGCTGGCTGGTGGCAGCCTTGCGGTCCCACCGTGGCGACTCCGCCACGGTCGTAATATGGCAGTCCTCATCATCAGCCCATTGGCGGTGAGACTGCCACTGCAAGCCTGGTGGCCAGTAGACCGCCAGACTTGTTATGGGGGGACCCATAGTGTACACAGAGTCCAAGGGTTCCCCAGAGGCTTAACAGAGGTTAAAATAGATAATACTAATGCCCTCTTTTGTGATAGTGTGGTCGAGCAGTTAAGCTTATCAGAGGGTAGTGCAAAGCACTTGTTGTACACACACAGACAATAGAAGAAGCACACACTCAATGACTTAACTCCAGACCAATGGTTTTATATAGCAAAAGTATATTTTCTTAATTTATTTCTAGAACCACAAGGTATGCACATTAATAGATATGTATGTCACATATGAATCAATATGACTTTGTTTGGAATCAGTAAATTGTACAGTTTAAGAATAAATGGCAATAATCTGCTTTAAAAGTTGACACAGTGCAATTTTCAGAAACAGTTCAGCGGGGGAGAAATGTTAGTATGATTCATAGATAAGTACTTGACTTCCAGTTCCAGGGTCCGGAGGTTAGCAAGTCCACAGGAAGGTGTTCAAGTTAACCTCAAACGCCCACCACCAGCAACATGGGGCCAGCAGGGTGCAAAGGTCAAAGTTGAGGGAAATTTAACATGGGTTCCTATGGAGACTGGGGGCACTCAGTTTCAGATCTGCTGGCAGGTAATTACACGTGTCTTCGGAGGGTAGACCTGGGGTTTTTTAGAGGTGCACCGGGGGGACCACAAATAAGCACCAAACACAGACCCTCAGCTGCACAGGGGCGGCCAAGTGCAGGGTGCAAACAGAGCATCAGGCTCCCACTGCTTTCCAATTAAGAGACCCTGTGGGTCACTTAGATGCTACAGACTTGGCCCGGGGGGGGTTGGTTCAGATAAACCACAGGCTGGAAAAGTAGAAGGGCCCCCTGCTGAATGTTGCTGCACTGGTGGTTGGGTTCTCCAAGGCTTGGGGGCTGTAGGTGCAGTGTACCTTTAGGCGTCAGATATCTTCATCTGGAGCTTTTGCGGTCAGGGGGGTACTCTGTATTCACACTTCAGACATCATGGTGAGAGGCAGCGGAGGTCAACCCAGAGTGCGCACTTGCTTGGAATCATCTGGGGATCTTCTCTAGCTGGTTGGGTCACCTGGACACGAGCCGTGGGCGTCGGGCGCAGAGTGGTCAGGACTCATGGATCCGGAGAGCCTATGGAGTCCTTTGCTGTAGTTCCTTTTTGGACAGGGCAGCTGTTCTCAGGAGTTCTTGGTCCTTTGGGCTGCAGGGCAGTCCTCTGGAGCTGGGCAGAGGTCACTGGTCCCACAGGATGCATTGCTGGTCTTGTGCAGGTTCTTTGAGGCAGGAGAAAGGCTGGTAGGGCTAGGCCAAGTCAGTTTTGCGTCTTCCTTCTTATCTGCTAGGGGTTCAGCTTAGCAGCCCTTCTTCTTTCTTGTCACGTTGCAGGAATCTGATAACCTGGGTTCAGGGAAGCCCTTAAATATTAGATTTAGGGACATTACAGGGGTTAGACGGCAGTAGCCAATGGCCACTGTCCCTGAGCCTGGCTACACCATTCCTGTGCCCACTCCCTTTGGGGAGGGGGACACATTACTAACCCTATTGGTCCCTATCCTCCAAACCAAGATGGAGGATTCTGCAGGGAGGGGGTCACTTCAGCTCTGGACACCTTAGGGGTGGTCCCAGCTGAAGTGGTCACTCCTCCTTGTTTTTCTTAAGTTTCCTGCCTGTCTGAGGGACGGGCATCTCCCCTCGCTGGAATGTACTGGGGTACTGTAACAGGAGGCTTGAGCCTTTGAGGCTTACCGCCAGGTGTTAGAGTTCCTGCAGGGGGGATGTGAAGCACCTCCACCCAGAGCAGGCTTTGCTTCTGGGCTCAGTGAGCACCGAGGCCCTCACCCCAAGGGGTCAGAAATCTGTCTGCTAGTGGCAGGCTGGCACAGATCAATCAGCCCTACACTAGAGGATTGGGTAAAATACAGGGGTCATGTCTAAGATACCCACTGTGTGCTTTTTAAAATAATTCCAACACTGGTATAAGTGTGGGTTTTTGTGCTGAGATGTTTGATAACAAACTTCCCAGTATTCAGTGAGGCCATTATGGAGCAGTGTGTTTGTAATGACAAACTCCCAAGACTATGGGGGTCATTACAACCCTGGCGAACGGTGTTAAAGGTGCAGTAATACCGCAAACAGGCCGGCGGACAAAAAAAGGGAATTATGACCGTGGCGGAAATCGCCAACAAAGACAGCCACTTTAGCACTCTGACCGTCATGGCGGTACAGACAAGCAGTCGGCGGTCACCGCCAACAGACAGGCGGAGGACAATGTACCGCCCACAATATCACAACCCGCCAATCCACCACCTTTTCTGGGGCGGATTCACCGTGGATAAAAACACGGCGGAAACAGACATTTCAATGGGAAAACGCTCACCTTAACACATCCCACGAGGAAGGAGGCCACCATGGAGCCGGAATTACAAATCCTACCTGCCCTTGTCTTCCTACTCATCTATGAACACCAGCGGCGGCGAAGACAACGGTGAGTACTGCACCTACGACATAGGGGAGAAGGAAAGCAAAAGTCAGGGGGACACACACGCAACACCCCCACCCCCACCCTCGCACATTACAACACACACACACCAAGGCATTTCCAAACATGACAGTAACAACCCACAACCCCCCCGGAAGAATGCAAACACAAAAGGAAATCAGTCCAAACATTGTAATGTATCAAAATACATGTTTCAAATATCTACAGATAAATATAAACTCATCCAAAAGTATATACATTACGAGAAGTAGTGCAGATATGCACATCTCAATGTCCGTGCACCACTGGTCCAAAAATGCATGGGCGAGGCCCACACAAGATACCTGTCCGCAAACGGAGAGAACACTGCTGGGGCATCAGATCGAAATACAACAGGCACCTCAGGGGGAAGGGAAGGGGGGGCACCTCAGCCGGATTACAGCACCACGCCAAATCCACGACGGAGCTCCATGCCCATTGATGTATCCTGGGGAGTGCAAAGCCACAGTCTCTCAAGTCTATACAGTGGGTGGGTTGCCCACAGTTACATCCTGAGGAGTGAAAAGCCACAGTCTCTCAAGTCTATACAGTGGGTGGGTTGCCCACTGTTACATCCTGGGGAGTGCAAAGCCACAGTCTCTCAAGTCTATACAGTGGGTGGGTTGCCCACTGTTACATCCTGGGGAGTGCAAAGCCACAGTCTCTCAAGTTGAGAACAGTCTCCACTGTATCTGGATGGGGACTGGTGCCCAGAGTGCTTCATCCTGTGCAGGACAGACTGAGTGGATGCCTTTTTCCACTGGTTCTGGAGGGGGACTGGTGCCCAGAGTGCTTCATCCTGTGCAGGACAGACTGAGTGGATGCCTTTCTCCACTGGTTCTGGAGGGGGACTGGTGCCCAGAGTGCTTCATCCTGTGCAGGACAGACTGAGTGGATGCCTTTCTCCACTGGTTCTGGAGGGGGACTGGTGCCCATGCAGTCTTTGCCCTGTTCAGCGGTGCTTTGCCATGGCGGTCTCTGGGCTGTTCAGCGGTGCTCTGCCCTGTTCAGCGGTGCTTTGCCATGGCAGTCTCTGGGCTGTTCAGCGGTGCTCTGCCCTGTTCAGCGGTGCTATGCCATGGCGGTCTCCGGGCTGTTGAGTGGTGCTCTGCCCTGTTCAGCGGTGCTATGCCATGGCGGTCTCTGGGCTGTTCAGCGGTGCTCTGCCCTGTTCAGCGGTGCTTTGCCATGGCGGTCTCTGGGCTGTTCAGCGGTGCTCTGCCCTGTTCAGCGGTGCTTTGCCATGGCGGTCTCTGGGCTGTTCAGCAGTGCTCTGCCCTGTTCAGCTGTGCTTTGCCATGGCGGTCTCTGACCTGTGCATTGGTGTGTGGCATGACGGTCCCTCATTGCCCAGCGGGGCTGTTGGAGCCGGGGCCCTCCTGGGCACTGACTCCGGCGGTGGTCTCCTGACCAGTGACGATACTTGGGCCCTCCTGGGCACTGACTCCGGCGGTGGTCTTCTGACCAGTGACGATACTTGGACCCTCCTGGGCACTGACTCCGGCGGTGGTCTCCTGACCAGTGACGATACTTGGGACCTCCTGGGCAATGACTCTGGTGGGGGTTTCCTGACCAGTGACGATACTTGTGCCCTCCTGGGCACTGACTCCGGCGGTGGTCTCCTGACCAGTGACGATACTTGGGCCCTCCTGGGCACTGAATCCGGCGGTGGCGGTGGTCTCCTGACCAGTGACGATACTTGTGCCCTCCTGGGTAATGACTCCGCGGTGGCGGTGGTCTCCTGACCAGTGACGATACTTGTGCCCTCCTGGGCAATGACTCCGGCGGTGGCGGTGGTCTCCTGACAAGTGATGATACTTGTGCCCTCCTGGGCACTGACTCCGGCGGTGGCGGTGGTCTCCTGACCAGTGACGACAGTGCTGGCGGTGGAGTCCCGCCCGCCGGGAAGGATGCCGTCCTTCTCCGCTGTGCTGCTCACACCAGGCTGTGCAGACTTCTTCTGGCCCTTCCCGACCTTTGGAGGAGTCACAGCTGACTCTGCAATCCCCCTGGGGCCTTTGTGAGTAGTTTTTCCTCCAGGAGTCTTCACCCGGTCCCGTCGGCCACTTTCCAACTTGAGATGCTTTACAGGGAGTGGACTGGCAGTGCCTTGGCTCCGTGTCACACTGCCTGCCCTGGTGGCCGGTGCACTCCTCACACCTGTAACACGCACCACTGGTACTGGAGTCTTTTTGGCTGAGGCGCTACGACGGGACTGATGACTTGGAGGGGTGGGGGTGGGGGCAAAGAGGTAAACATTGCTGAGGGAGAGTTTCTGACGAACACTGGGATGGGTAGCTGGAGGGGGTCTGGGAGTGGAAGAAGAGGAGGTGGTTGTAGTAGGTGTCACTTTAGGTGTTTTGGGTGCAGGTGCAGGTACTGGAGGCTGTCGTGAGGTGGATGGATGTTGGGTGTGTGGGTGCCCGCATTTGTGTACTTTGGGAGGGGGCGTCACAGACACACTGGGAGAGGACACAGGGGACGTGTAAATGGGAGTGGGGGTGGTGAGTGCAGGTGAGCGGGGTGTGGTGCTGGGTGTTCTGGTGCGAGTCCTAGTGCCTGTAGATGTAGTGCATGCAGGTGAGAGTGTAGATGATACTGGGAGGGAGGAGGGAGACTACGAGGAGGGGGACACAGTGGAGGCAGTGGATGTTGTTGTGTCTGCATGTGGGTGATGCTTGTGCCTGTGGGTTGTGTGGTGCCTATGTTTGCCTGAGCTACTTTTGGGTGTTGAGGTGTATGCATGCTTGTCTGATGGGGTGCTTGGGACAGGCTGGGGTACAGGGGATTGGGTCTGGGTGGAGGAAGTTGGAAGGGGGAGGCTAGACACAGGGACAATGGCTGCCATCAGTGCTGAGGCCAGAGATTGCAGGGTTCGATGATGGGCAGTCTGACCAGAATGAATGCCCTCCAGGAACGCATTAGTGTGTTGCAACTGCCTTTCTACACCCTGGATGGCATTCACAATGGTAGACTGCCCAACAGTGAGTGACCTGAGGAGGTCAATGGCCTCCTCACTGAGGGCAGCAGGGGTGACAGGGGCAGGGGCTGAGGTGCCTGGGGCGAAGGTGATGCCCACCCTCCTGGGTGAGCGGGCACGGGGCGAATGCTGAGGGGCTGCTGGGAGGGCGGTGCTGGTAGGGGAGGTGGCGGCTGTACCTGTAGAAGTGGGGAGCACAGATGGTGCCGCCACCACAAGGGAGCTCCCATCGGCGGACGAGTCCGTGTCGCTGGTTAGTGATCCGGTAACCGACGTGTAGCTCCCCTCGCCCTCCGTCCCACTGGTGCATTCTGAGTCCGTGGTGTGGCCCTCCATGGCCATGTGGGATGCAGCGCCCTCGTTCCCCGGTGCCACTGTACCTCCGCCTGATGATGCTGATGCACAAAAGAACAGGGAGAGCAGAAAAAGGGGGAGGGGACGACAGAAGAAAGACAGGTTGAGTGCATGGCTTACCGCTACCGTTGGCGGACAATACAAACACAGCAGCCCCCTGCACTACGCTGTGCTCTTGGCCTCTACTGATGCAATTGCTGGGATATGGCCTACATGGCTATGGTGGACATCTGCACACATGGATGCCACAGGGGCACCTATACCTGTACTTGGCCCACTACTGAGGTGGGGTGGAATGCCACATGCCCTGCATTACGGAGGGGCCTAGCCTACGTATTTCTGCCTGGCCTAGGTATACCCACAGCCATCCTCCACCACCCAGACCCCTCAACTGCGCACCAAATCCTCAGAATGATAGTGTACTCACCCCCTTGTGTCTGCTGTGATGCCCTCAAGCGTCCATCCAACTCCGGGTAGGCCACCGCCAGGATCCGGAACATCAGGGGGGTCATGGGGCGACGGGCACCACTCCCACGTTGGGAGGCCATCCCCAGCTGAGCCTCCGCCGTCTTCTTGCTCCAGCGGCGAATGCCCTCCCATCTTTCCCGGCAGTGGGTGCCCCGTCTCTGGTGGACCCCCAGGGTCCGGACGTCCTTTGCGATGGCACGCCAAATGTCCTTCTTCTGGTGGGTGCTGACCTAAATGACATGCACAAGGGAAGAAGAGAAGTCATTACCAACTGCACCGCCCATGTGAGTGGCCCCCATCCCTACCCTTGCCATGTGGCACATGCATTCACAGTCCTTCATGTTCCCTGAACTCTGCCCTCTTCCCTCTTACAACCAGCCCTCTCCACCCAGGCATAGCCCATACAACGTGCTCCCTGTGTACTCACCTGTTGGTCTGGAGGACCGTAGAGTAGCGTGTACTGGGGGAGGACCCCGTCTACTAGCTTCTCCAACTCATGAGCAGTGAAGGCAGGGGCCCTTTCCCCAGACGCAGCAGCCATTGTCTCTTCCAGACCGAGGTCACAGCAGCACTTGCAGTGTAGGTCCTCTCCTGTCGAAGATCAGTGATTGAACAGATAGAAAAAGGCGGTCACATCCGCGGCGGTCATGTCCGCGGCGGTGCGTATCATCACCGCCGGCGCACTTCGTCATTGGCTTCTGGGACCCATAGGGTCCAATGGTAACCAATGCAGCATTGCACAGCGGTCTACGACCGCCTACCGCGACAGTGTACAACCCCAGCGCAGTTACCTCACATTCCCATTGTCCCAGTTTAGAGGTCAGGCAGCCGCCATTTCAGGAGCCCACATGGCTTCATTTACTACTGCGTCACACATAGCTAGACCTACACTCAACACACACACAGGAAGTGTTTTGTGTCCTGTTCTGTGTATCTGTGGGTACATACCTGGGAATTTGTTGACTCTGTGGTCGTTGTTGTCCTTCCTAGGCACCGTCAGCTGGGACATTTGAGAAGATGGCGGAATCCTCCGGTGTACCGACCGCTGGTGGACCTGTTGACAATGGAGGAGCGACATTTAATCGTCACCTACAGGTTTGACCGTGCCACTATCCAGGAACTATGTACCCAGTTGGAGCCAGACCTGATGTCACCAATCCGCCATCCCACTGGAATCCCCCCTGACGTGCAGGTGCTGTCAGTGCTCCATTTCCTTGCTAGTGGGTCTTTTCAGACAACAGTGGGCATGGCATCAGGGATGTCCCAGCCTATGTTTTCCAACGTGTTGTCCAGAGTGTTGGCTGCCCTGCTGAAACACGTAAGGAGATACATCGTTTTCCCTGAGGTGGAGGATTTGGATACAGTGAAAGGTGACTTCTATGCCCTTGGACATATCCCTAGCATCATAGGTGCCATTGATGGGACCCATGTAGCTCTGGTCCCCCCCCCACAGGAGTGAACAGGTGTACAGGAACCGGAAGAGTTATCATTCTATGAATGTACAGATGGTATGTTTGGCAGACCAGTACATCTCGCAGGTAAATGCTATGTTCCCTGACTCAGTGCATGACTCCTACATCCTGCGGATTAGCAGCATCCCTTATGTGATGGGTCAACTCCAGAGGCACCGGGTGTGGCTATTAGGGGACTCTGGTTACCCCAACCTGTCCTGGCTACTGACCCCAGTGAGGAATCCCATGACAAGGGCAGAGGAACGCTACAATGAGGCCCATGGGCGGACTAGGAGGGTGATCGAACGCACCTTCGGCCTCCTGAAGGCCAGGTTCAGGTGCCTCCATATGGCAGGTGGTTCCCTATTCTACTCACCGAAGAAGGTGTGCCAGATCATCATCGCCTGCTCAATGCTTCACAATCTTGCTTTGCGACGCCAGGTGCCTTTTCTGCAGGAGGATGGTCCAGATGGTGGTGTTGTTGCAGCTGTGGAGCCTGTGGAGCCTGTGGACAGTGATGAGGAGGAAGCTGAGGAAGAAGACATCGACAACAGGGAGTCAGTCATACAGCAATATTTCCAGTGACACGCAGGTGAGAACATATTCATTTTAACCATTACATTAACTTTCACACGTCTACCTCTATCCTGTCTGCCATTTAATAGCATTATTTGGTCACTGAGTTGTACCTTTCTATTACGGTTTCACTGGTGTGGTTACCAACGTGTGTCATCTGCTTGCATCCTTCAAGGACTTGTGATGGTTGACATTGGTATGTTGGCTTTACAATTGGAAACGCATTATGACACGGTCATTGATAATACTTATTTTAAAAATCACAGACTCCAGAATTTCTTTGTGGTTCAAGGGTGTTTATTGAAGTGCTCAAAAATGGAGGGGGGTTGTAATATGGTGATGGGGGACGGTGAAGGAATGTCCATGGCAGAGTCCAGTCCATTGGTCACACAGGTGCACTGCCCATATGGGCATAGGAAATGGAGCTGGGGCAGTTTAAGTATGGACAGAGTAACAAAGTGGGACAGTGGGATGATAATCAGGGTGGTCTCATTTCCTGGCGGGGTCTTGCCATCTTGCTCTGTCCTGTTCCTGGATCTCAGGGACCGCTTTCAGGGGTGGTTGTCCGTCTGCAGGGGGTGGGGTGCTGGTGTGGTGGTCCTGTGGTGGGGCGTCCTGTCCACTAGCACCGGCGGAGGTGG
This sequence comes from Pleurodeles waltl, assembly GCF_031143425.1. Lineage (NCBI taxonomy): Eukaryota > Metazoa > Chordata > Amphibia > Caudata > Salamandridae > Pleurodeles > Pleurodeles waltl. The sequence continues at coordinate 628,417,039 of NC_090443.1, read as the reverse complement.
TGGGCAGTTCATCGTCCATGCTCGTGTCAAGGGCCCCTTGGAGTGCCACGGTGTCTCTCATGGTATGCTGTATGTCCTTCAGCACCCCTACGATGGTACCCAGGGCGGAGCTGATGGTCCTGAGTTCCTCCCTGAACCCCAAATACTGCTCCTCCTGCAGGCGCTGGGTCTCCTGAAACTTGGCCAGGACCGTCGCCATCATCTCCTGGGAGTGGTGGTATGCTCCCATGATGGAGGATAGGGCCTTGTGGAGAGAGGGTTCCCTTGGCCTGTCCGCTCCCTGTCGCACAGCAACCCTCCCAGTTCCCCTGTGTTCCTGTGCTTCCGTCCCCTGGACCGTGTGCCCACTACCACTGCCCCCAGGTCCCTGATTTTCTTGGGGTGGTGGGTTATCCTGTGTTCCCTGTAGTGGTGGACACACCGCTGATTGACGTGTCCTGGGTACGGCGGTATGGGCCCGCTGGGTGGGTGCTGTGCTGGTGTTACCAGAGGGTGGAAGGTCAGTGTTGGGCTGTGCCTGTGCAAGGGGAACCAACTGTCCCGAGGCCCACGATGGTCCGGGCTGGTCATCAGGATCCAGTAGGGCAGAGCTGCTATCATCATTGTGGTCCTCTTCTGTGGGTGGAGAGGAGTTGTCTGGACCCTCTGGTGTGGTGACGCTCCTTAGTGGTCCTGCAGGGATATAAGATCATGATTATTGCTTGTGTTTGTGTAATCAAATCAAATCAAATCATTAACATTTATAAAGCGCGCTACTCACCCGTGCGGGTCTCAAGGCGCTAGGGGGGAAAGGGGGGGTTATCGCTGCTCGAACAGCCAAGTCTTTAGGAGTCTCCGGAAAGCGGAGTGGTCCTGGGTGGTCCTGAGGCTGGTGGGGAGGGAGTTCCAGGTCTTGGCCGCCAGGAAGGAGAAAGATCTCCCACCCGCCGTGGAGCGGCGGGTGCGAGGGACGGCAGCAAGTGCGAGGCCAGCGGAGCGGAGGGGGCGGGTGGGGACGTAGAAGCTGAGGCGTCTGTTGAGGTATTCCGGTCCCTTGTTGTGGAGGGCTTTGTGTGCGTGGGTGAGAAGACGGAAGGTGATCCTTTTGCTGACTGGGAGCCAATGCAGGTGTCTCAGGTGTGCGGAGATGTGGCTGTTGCGGGGTACGTCGAGGATGAGGCGGGCTGAGGCGTTTTGGATGCGTTGCAGGCGGTTTTGGAGTTTGGCTGTGGTCCCGGCGTAGAGGGTGTTGCCGTAGTCCAGGCGGCTCGTGACGAGGGCGTGGGTCACGGTTTTTCTGGTGTCGGCGGGGATCCAGCGGAAGATCTTACGGAGCATGCGGAGAGTGAGGAAGCAGGCGGAGGACACGGCGTTGACTTGCTTGGTCATGGTGAGAAGAGGGTCCAAGATGAAGCCGAGGTTGCGGGCGTGGTCTGCGGGGGTCGGTGTGTAATGGTATGCAATGGGTGGGTGTGTGTGTACCCCACTGCAGGCATTCCTGTGTGTGGGTTAGTTTGATGATGGTTGGGGGGTGTTATGGGTATGTGCAGTGAGCATGCTTTAGTGCTGTGTGACCATGCTTAGTTGTGTCATGCGGGGCTTGGTGTTGGGATGGGTGGTTTGTGTTATTAATACATTAGTGAGGAGTTGTAGTGATAGGGGAGGGGGTGAGGGTGGGGGTGTGTGATGGCATGCAGGTAGGGTGGGGGATATGATAGTTAAGATTTGACTTACCAGTGTCCCTTCCCCCACCAACTCCTCCGAGCCCCTCTGGATGCATGATGGTCAAGACTTGCTCCTCCCATGTTGTTAGTTGTGGGGGAGGAGGTGGGGGTCTGCCGCCAGTCCGCTGAACCGCAATGTTGTGCCTGGATACCACTGAACGCACCTTCCCCCGTAGGTCGTTCCACCTCTTCCTGATGTCCTCCCTATTTCTTGGATGCTGTCCCACTGCATTTACCCTGTCGACTATTCTGCGCCATAGCTCCATCTTCCTGGCTATGGATGTGTGCTGCACCTGTGAGCCAAATAGCTGTGGCTCTACCCGTAGAATTTCCTCCACCATGACCCAGAGCTCCTCCTTGGAAAACCGGGGGTGTCTTTGGCGTGACATGGGGTGGTGTGGGTGATGTGTGGGGTGGTGTCAGTGTTGATATGTGTGGTGATGTATAGTGGTGTGTGGTGTATTTTACGTGTAATGTTGTATGGGTGATGGTGTTGTGTGCCTCTGTGTGGTGGGGTTCTCAGTTGCTGTGCTCTCTGTCTCTCTGGCCTTCGGTCGTGACTTGTGGTCGTAGGGGTTTGTGGGTGATGTGGGTGTGTGTTTTATGTTGTGTTGGGTATGTGGGAGTAGTGTGTGTATGTGTATCAGGTGTGTGTATTTTGAATTGTCCAATGTGGCGGTGTTTTGGAGATGTGTGTGTATTTTGAGCGCGGCGGTGTATACCGCCAATGGAATACCGCGGTTGAAAGACCGCCGCGTGGATTCGAGGGTCGTAATAGCATGGGCGTGTTTCTGTTGGCGTGGCGGTGGAGGTTTTGTTTTCGCCAGTTTTACACTGACCTTTGTTGTGGCGGACATGTGTGGGTGTCTGAATTTCGGTGGATTCCGAGATGTGGGTCATAATAGCTGTGGTGGAATTCCACGACCGCGGCGGAGTATTGGCGGTCTTCTGCACGGCGGTAAGCAGCTTTTACCGCCGATGTTGTAATGACCCCCTATATATTTAATATGGTCATTCTGCACCTACAATGTCTAAGAATGGACTTGGACAGTGTAGGGGCATATTGCTCATGCAGCTATGCCCTCACCTCTGCCTCAGGGATGTAAGGCCTGCTAGAGGACTGACTTACCTATGCCACAGGCAGTGTTTTGTGGGCATGGCACCCTGAGAGGGATGCTATGCCGACTTTGCCTTTTTCTCCTACCAACACACACAATCTGCCATGGCAGTGTGCATGTGTTTGGTGAGGGGTCCCTTAGGGTGGCACAACAAATGCTTTAGCCCTTTAGGACCCTCCCTGGCCACAGGGCCCCTGGTATCACTGGTACCTTTTACAAGGGGCTTATCCGTGTGCCAGAGGTGTACCAATTGTGGAAACAATGGTACAGTTTTAGGAAAAGAACACTGATGCTGGGACCTGGTTACCAGGATCCCAGCACACTCTCAGTTAAGGCAGCAGCAGTATCAGGCAAAAAATGTGGGGATGGTAACTACAACAAGGGCCCGTTTCCTACACAGCTCCTATAGAAAATAAAGAAGGCAGGATATTAAAACAGCCCCCTTACAGAATAGTGTTACATTATATTAATTTATATTGACTTTTTAAATGTCTATATCAGATGAACTAAATGTTGAAAATATAAATATAATTACCAAAAGAAATATTATTTTTCAATATTGATAAATATAGAATTTTCTTTGAAGTAGATGCAGCACTATATTCACAATATCATTTGACATACATTATAGTAAACCAAGTACATAGTTCAGCATTGTCATTGGACTAAACCTTATTAGTGTTATTGAACCTTAAGAAAAAGAAACAAAAAAAGAAACCAAACTGTGAGCCTGACCCCATGCAGTATTCCAAAGCAAGTAGATTGTGGTGCAGCAGCACTTGTTTGGCCCAGTGTCCCAGGGCTGTGCACATGTGGTTGTGCAGTCACAATATGGGTGACTGTTAGAATGTTCTAACAGGAATGCAAAGAGTAGATCATTCCAAGTTCACATGTGCTTTCTCAGCCTATGTGCTTCCTCTCCACAGAGTGCAGTGGATTTCGCCAAGGCCTAGGGAAGTAGAAGGTAGTGCTGAGGCTTTCCAATGCATTACAAATTGCCCTCCCAGCTATCTGCAAGGCTAGGTTAATGAAACAGTTGGTAGCGCTCCCTTTCTCACATCAACTTTATAGGCCCAGGAGGCAGCAGGCTGACCAGAATGTATGGGCAAGCTGCACGTTCCAAAACATATGTATCTTGGCTTTCATACAAGCGTGACATTAGGGGTATTTAGGTGATATTGCAGTTTGACAGGTGAGAGGTATGCTTATGTAGCATATTATGGGCCATATGGCCGCTCCGCGGTCGAAAGACCGCTGGGGCCATTCTGATTTTCCCGCTGGGCCGGCGGGCGCTAGCCAATATAGCGCCCCGCCGGCCCAGCGGGAAAGCGGCCTGCAACACTGAAGCCGGCTCCGAATGGAGCCGGCGGTGTTGCAGGTGTGCGACTGGTGCAGTTAAAAACCGCCAGAAACAGGCTGGCGGGAAGGGGGTCAGAATCCCCATCGCCGCCATGGCGGATTGGGCCAACCGGGGTTAATCCGGCGGGAAACCGCCGGACCCGGTTTTCTGACCGCAGCTTTACCGCCACGGTCAGAATGGCCCAAGAAGCACCGCCAGCCTGTTGGCGGTGCTTTCCGTCGTTCGCGGCCCTGGCGGATTTTACCGCCAGGGTCGGAATGACCCCCTATGTTGTATATACTGAAATTGAGTTCTGGGAGACTTTACATGGGTCAGCTGTCACTCTATTCTATACTTTGTGGGTTAGTGAATGGCCGAAACAACTTTCTGCCATCTGCCTAATTGGTGTTAATTAATCCTGCTTTTTGTATGAGATGGCTTTGGCAAGCGAGGAGATGAACCCTTGCCCAGTACCCATTGTCTAAAGTGTTTGGGCCATATTTATACTTAAAAAATGTTTTTTACCGCCGGCTAACGCTATTTCGTTGCGCCGTGCGGGCGTCAAATTTATACTTTGACGCACGGCAGCGTAATCAACAGGTGGGAGTCATTTTTTTTTTACGTACATCGCGGTGTCAAGTTGTAAAGGAAAACAACATTAACGCGGCATAAATGACTGTGGGTCGATTTACGACACTGCAACCCGGATATGCGCCGTTTATTTTTACGCAATAGCGTCAAAAATACCCGCAAACACTGACCTTTCAGCAGAGGAGAGCCAAAATGGATCCCAGATTCCACTACAGACCCCAGGAAGATGACAGCAGACCAGGAACCAGCCAGGATGATCCATACAAGAACCAGGACATATATAGAAAAAAAAGAAAGTGTCGCTTCAGTGCAGAGGAGCAGGAAATCCTGGTTAAAGAGGTGACGGAACACCAGCACCAACTGTTCATCACCTCTAAGTTGCCAATCAGTATGAGAGAGGCCATATGGCAACAAATTGTTGACAAGATCAACAGTGTGGCTGAAGTACGCAGAACAGTAACCGAGTGTAAGAAACGCTGGCATGACTGCAAACGTAGGACAAAGGAAAAAATGGCCAGGAACAGGAAGGCAGCACTGCAGACTGGAGGTGGGAGTCCAGCACACCAGGAGGCCCTGGACCACATGGAGGAGATGGTTGCAGCCGTCATCCCCGAGGAGATCGTCACAGGGATTCAAGGACAGGACAGCGCAGACTACCACGAGACAACGCACATGCAGGGTAAGTCGCATGGGGATTTAAAATACAATAATGTTGACTGTAAGCACAGGGGGAAATACCTACTGCACATTGCATGTAAGTCATCATATACATGGAGTGGCATGGGTAAAGGGGTATGTCATGGGGGCATGGCCTGCACATACAGAAGCTGGGGCACAACATAACACTACACCAACAACAGTCCCATGGGGGCATCCTGTCATGCCAACAATAGAGCAAAGGGAAAGCCTCGACAGGAGGGAAGGCCACTACGTCAAACTTACATCCTGGCACTCGTCAGCCAAAATATCTCCTACATTAACTAGGGCCCTATCAGCAATCCTCTAGCCAAAATAACAACTGCAATGTAACTGCAACAACAGTTGACACTACCACCTCTGATCTCTGTGCAGCTATAGTAGCCAATGGCAGTAACCTCCCCATGGAACATACCTGCCTAAATTAGGGGGTGAGGATGACATCTGCAACAATCCCCTGAAACAAGACAAAGGCCCCAGTACACTCATATGTCAATGCCCATAGTTGTCACATACATCAGCCAAAGTAAACAGCAATAGGAGCGACACAGCACTAAGGACACACCCATGCTGCATATGTCAGGGTCCTTCCCGTGCCTGGCAAACAAGGCTACTTCACAAATGTCATACTGCTCAGACAACAGCATTGAGGAGGGGACACATGGAACTGGTCACTTAAATACACCTGCAGAGTCAGAGGACCAAAAAGGACACTGATATGAAAATCAGGGCAATCCAATGTAACACACATTACCCAACATCAGCAGGACACATTAACAATGTCTACATCCATATCACATCATAACATTGCCATGCATAGGATATGCCACATGTCAATTACATTTAAGTCAATGTGAACAATCAGGGATTGGGGCAGGTCCTGAGAGGCAATTGTGCTGCCAGGACCATCAGAACACCCACAGCCAGTGAAAGGTCTCACCATGAGAATGGATATACACGGAGGGTTGAGTAGGACAAAAAGCTGGTTATTCTCTATTTGGTATAAAGCAACACCTAGAGGCAAGTAGGCAGACAAGTCTGATAACTCAATATCATACATGTGACACACAGGTGGGCTATAGGCCTATAACAATGCCCATATGAAGGACAGAAGTTACCAATACCAAACAAGATCACAAAGTGAATTCATCAAAAGGCTGGCATGTTACGTCAAAATTGTCACAACACAGACACACTAATTGTACCCTGTTTCATTGCAGAGGAACATGGATCTCCTGCCGATATGCCTGTCCCAGATTTCCCTGATGACATGGATGACGAGCCCATAAACATTCCCCAGGAGACCATCCAAAAGGTCCTTGAAACCCTCCAGACCCCACCTTCAGTCACAAGGAGGAGCATAGAACAAGCAGCCATCACAGAAGAACCACCCACCACCCCAATTGCAAGACCTGCCAGCTCCTACACAGCTGAGGACTCTGACGACACTGGCACCAGCTTTGAAAGAACTGTAGTTGGAGTACAGCGGGAGCTGGCCAAGGAGGTGCGGGTGGGGGTGCAAAATATGGCAGCCAGCCTTGAGGGGGTGCGCTCGTGCGTGATGTCATCTGCAGATCAGGCAGCAGCTATGCAAGCCCTAACATCCATACTGCAAGGACTACAAGAAACTGTCAAGGAATTCACCACTGCAGTAAGGGAGTTGCCACAACACCTCGCACCCCAAACTTTCCACTGCATGCATGAATGCAATCATGACTCCCTCAGGGCAGACCTGGCTGCCTACCATCGTGATGTAGCTGCTATTCTCACAAACCAGCAGGCCCTCCTTGCTGGAGTACTGCCCTTAAGACCTTCACAGGGAGCAGCCACCGGGATGTCTGACTCCACGTCTTCTAACACTGAGGTGTGTGTTGCCCCTTCACAACCAACAACAACAAGGACAAAGCAGGCAACACACACATCAGAAGAAGAAGACATGGAACAGATCACATTCACACGGAAGAGTACCTGGAAGCACTAGTCCCTGCACCATGGCCTACTTTGACCAAGGTCCTACGTTTTGTCAATTGCCAGTCTCACTACAACTATACTCAATGACTGTTCTGCTAACCACTCTATAACTTGTCAGCATTGCCAGTGAATGTCTCTCTCCTACTAATTGGCAAATCCTGTCCCTCTGCACTGTCGGTAACATCACCCCAGCATGTCAGGAGCATCATCCACACCCCTTCTGTAGGATCACCATGTAAGATTGCACTAGAACGGACTCAGCAAACCTGGACAATGTACATATTGCACTACAGCACCTATCAATAAATAGCACTTGCACACCTAATATGTCTCTGTGTAATTTGACACATCAACTGTGCAGTAGATAACTCAAAAGTGCCTGTGTGACAACCATGTAGCTTGTCAGTACAACTGTCCTGACATCATGTATTCTGATACATCTGTGCAGTGGCCAGGATTGCATCATAGCCTGCCCATCCTGAGGAGAATAACTGATGAAGGGAGAAACCACACACAATCATGCTGTGTTGGACAGAATAATGCTCCATCAATAGAAATCAAAGTCAACTAATGGTGGCTGATAAATGTGGTCACCATGCAATACTAATACATTGAATTATGCAGTCTAATCTAAGCAAACACAACTAAACACAGCATCAATCAACCTTTCTGAGTAAACTTCCAAATAGGTACTCATGCTGATTTTTTGCACACATGATCTATGTCAGTAATGAAGAGAAGAAGACCAAGTGTTAACAACACCTCATCTACAAAGATGTCCCTGAACATCACACTGCAGTCCGACCTAAAAAATTCCCCACAATACCAAGTCTGGAAGCACACTTTGTGATGTAGAAAACATACTCATCGACACAAATCCTTTGTGATCCATGTAAACTCCAAATGGTGGTTCTATCAAATGGTGGATACTTACCAAGTTACCACAGGGGTAGCTGCCATTTTAAACCTCTTTTTTCTTTGGTTTGTAGCATAGGACACAAATGTCATAGAACAACAATCACTAAACTGATGGCAAGGCCATGATCAAGTAGCAGTTAACACTTTATTCAAAGGGTTAACTATATATTTATTCATAAGTAATCACACCAGAGGCAACTAAGGGAAAAGTCATACCTACACTAATCTAACCTGACTACTCCTAACCCACAACTGTCCCTAACTAACCTAAGCTAAACTTACTCTACACATATAACGAATCGATCTAAACATCAACCATCACCCACCATTATGAGACAGGACACATGCAGGACAACACATACTAACGTACACACATACTATACTATCCTAAATAATCATATATTTTTTTGGTATTTTTTTTTTATTATATAATAATTATTATTTTTTTCCCAAACAAACAGGAACCCCAACATTGAGCCCCACCCACCCACCCACACACTCAATAATGAAAAGTAGAAAGATTAAGGACCCCCCCACCCTCCTCCCTAACACTAACTAAGCTAACAACCTATACTAACCTAACACTAATCCCCCAACCCCACTAATCATGATAAAAAGGAAAGAGGAGGGAGGGGAGGGATAAATTTAAATAGACCATATCAGTCCTAAGTTGGGCCTCCGTAGGGTCCGCCTGATGGACCTGACCCGCTTCTTTATGTAGGCCACATCCTGGCTCAGCTTGTCCACCTTCCTAATGAACTTGTCCATTTTGCGGTCCAAAGGCTGGAATGCCGCAGGGTCAATTGCAGGTGCTGCTGCTGTCTGTGTGCCGGCAGAGGTGCTCTGTGTGGGTGTTGAGCGTAGCCCACTGGACTGTCCTGCAGCTCTTATATTGCTGGGTCCTGGTCATGCTGCAGAGGCGGGGACAACTGTCCCCGCCGTTGCTGGGGCCACTTGGGGAGAACTGGTGGTTGTGGTGGTGGTGGCTGTAGTGGGCAACGTTGGGCCACCCTGTGGTGATGCCTACCATGCTCCAGAGGCCCGAACTGCCTGGTATTTTCGGGCCATCCGTCGGAACCCCAACTGCACCTGCAGGATGTGTCGGTAACTCATGGCCAGCCTCTCAAATTCATGCCTCTGTGCGGCACTCATGTTTGCAGCTGTGAAGAGAAAGGGCAACTATTTACCATAGGAAATGCATTGTGTGGAATAGCACAATGGGTCAATTTGAAATTACTTTTACTGTAGTTGTAACAGCTCATATCACCATATAGATCATTGAAAGTCTCAGAGGAAGTACATAGGAAGCCTGCATACAAAGGTCATCTCACACATAGCATATACAATTATCTACATGATGAGTGACATCAGCCTAAACTTCTCATCATAAAAATTACAAATGCAGCCTACATTAATGCTGCACCTCCTCCGCCTATTGCCTGGACTCCATATGTCAGTGTATGTGATAACAATCACAACCCTCAATATCTGCAATTTGTAATTGGATTTGCTTGTATAGAACCCATGTGCCATAACCGAGTGTGTACACTAGGTTCAAAACAAAGTTTCAAATGGTCACAAGTATGTGTGACATACTGGTTGCTACAGTCCTAGGTACCCTATTCACAAACACATGGCTGACTTTGAGGGGGGGGTGGGAAGAACATCCAACAATCCCAAAATCGATGCACACCCAGGAGTGTATAGAAAGCTCAACATATTTTTGCCTCCACACACACACCACCGGTGAAGGGCTATCAACAAATCGGAGTCAGCTAAACCTTGTCCTATCCAAGGTCCACACATGTCAAAATGTACTGACCTAGGCCAACAACACATACTACCAGGGAGGCATATTTTTCTACAGACACAGAGGAGCAAGAACACCCATGATTATGAATAGCATGTACACCTAGGCCGTTGCACTGTAGTCCCACACACTTCTAGTACAACTTGTGGAAGTACATGCCCCCGGAAGATCCAACCTACAGTGTACTCAGTACATCGTTTACTAGGGAAGCAGCAGATTTCAGACAAGCCATTTGCAGAAGCTATCTGGGAGAATGTCAGTCTTAAATGCAGACTCAGTCCGAGACGAGTCCCAGAGCAACTCTTACATTAACTAGTGTATTTCACATGACTCACCCCATTCCCCTTAGCGGGCCCTACAGGAATGACCTACAGACCCAAAATCAGACAAATGGATAAGCATAGGTCAACTCAAAATGAAGTGATAACTGAAATCCCAATAATGGAACAATACTAATGATTGGGCAGCGCATCAAACCTTGCAATCTGTTGAACACACAGTAGTCCATCATGCATCACCAGCAAACATAAAAAATACCACACATGCAACACTCAGTGTAGGTGTCGGGTCCTCAAAATGAGCCACCTCTCCCACTGTGTACGGTGCAGGTCCACCTGTAAAGCATGGAAGGAAGAATATACTCAGAATCCGTGCACTGACGAACAATTGCAAATACAAAGACAATGTGAGAATATGACATGAGTAATGAAACACTTTCACAGATGCTCATACTGCATGGAATTATTCATGCGCAACATTTGCATCGGATGAGTCTCCTGCTACTGTTACACACCCTACTACACACATGCAGTGGCCGGGACAGTCATGTGGTGGCAAAGATGCACCTCCATTAGTATGCACCAACAATATAGGTGTGCATTCATCTCATCATGTGCATCCAAGAGAGACATCCAAAAGCTGGTTACTTGAGGACTGCCTGACCTCTCAAACAGCCTATGTGGTCATGACACATATGTGACTGATAGGTACATGGTACAGAGGGCCAGGTACTTTGGCAATACCTCTATCTCTGTGGGTAAATGAAATCATTATCTTCACCTGCTGTCTTCGTATGACTTGAACATCCCTACAATCACAAACTATCTCTATCTCTCCTGGGATTTGACCACCACAATAATCACACATTATCTATTTGGAGGGTTGAGCGTGCTAATATAGACACACTGTTTCTGATTGCCCTTGAACATCATTATATTTGCAGAGTATCTCAGTGGGTCTTTAACATGATTATCTTCACAGATATTCTCAGTGGGACTTAGACATCGATATAACCACAGACTATCTCTGTGGGCACTTGAGCATCCATATAAGCACATACTGTCTCTGGGGAGATTAAACATCCTTATAACCACACACTATCTCTGTGGGGACTTGAGCATTACTATAATCACACACTATCTCTGTTGGGACTTGAACATACCTATAACGACACAATATCTCTGTGGGAACCTGGTCATCACTTTAGTCACATACTATGTTTGTGGGGACTTGAACATGCTTACCTTCACCCTTCTCCTCTGTGATTTGAACATTCCTATAATTATATACTATCACTGTTTTAAATTGAGAATCCTTATCTTCACACTCTATCTGTGTAGAGATTTGAACATTGTTTTTATACATTATTTCAGTGCAGACCCAAGCATGATTGTCTTCTCACACTATCTCCATAGGGACTATAATCACAATAACCACACACTAGCTCTGTGGTGGTTTGAAAATCATTATTAGCACACTCTTTTGGTAGGTTTGACTCAGACCTTGTCCGTACACCCAACACATTGGCCTTCATTATGAATCTGGCGGTCGCATGACATTGCCATTAGGAGCTGGCATCACTGTTAAGGCCTTGATCACTGCAGGTTTAGCGGGCGGAAATGCTGTTTCCACCCGCCGGGCCTGCAGTGAACTCCTAACAGGGCCAGCGGCGTTCAGGCCGCATCGGGGTCCTGAAGGCAGAAAGAGTTTGGCGGGCGGCCTCTGCCCCCGCCAAACTCATAATAGGGGCCATTGTCTCTGGGGGACGTGGACATCACTATGCCAACACACTATCTCTTTGGGGACTTGAGCAGAACTATAATCACACACTATCTTTATGGGGACTTCTCTATGTTAACACATTACCCTTGTGGAGTCTTGAACATCACAATAACCGCAGAATATCTCACTGGGTACTAGAACATCGATATCATAAAACACTATGGGCCATATGTATGAACACATTTTCCCATAGACACAGAATGGGCAAAACTTCTTGCTACATCTGGCCCTATGTGCTATATTTATAAGCCCCTTGCGCCACATTAGCAGATTTTGTTTTATGCTAATATGGCATTGAGGAGGCATTTTTGTCACCCCATATTTACAAAATGGTGTAATGCATGCATTGCACCACTTTGTAAACCCTTGCTTCACATTATGCCTGCACCAGGTATAATGTATGCAAGGGGGCATTCTAACATAGGGAGGCCCCAAAAAATGGCGCATTGAAATTTACAACGTTTCACTGAGCCATTTTAATGTAATTTGTAATGTCTGTCTTAGGCAGGTATTGAAGTGACGCTCCCTTTGTATTCATTGTGCCTCCTTTGACTTTGGTGGATTAACGCCATAATTTTAGGTGCTAATCCACCAAAGTGCCACAATAGCATCAGCATTTTTGACGCTATTGTCCTAACCTGCACAATGGTGCACCATGTTCTAAATACAGTGCACACATGGTGACATTAGGGGGGGCGCAATTGGGTACAAGAAAAGTGGTGCATCATCCATGATGCATCACTTTCTTGTAAATAGGCCCCTATATTTTGAGGGGACATGAATAAGATTGATTGGACTTCACAATCATCTCTTTGAGGGATATAACATTTCTATAATCACATGCTATGTTTGTGTGGACTGGAACATGCCTCAAATCACACAATATATCTGTTGGGACTTGAACATCAGTATCTTCACACTGTCTATGCGAGGATTTGAGCATTGTCTTTACATACAATTTCAGTAGGGAGTTGAACAGAATAATCTTCACACACTATCTCTGAGGGGACTTGAACCTTCCATTACCACACACTATCTCTTAAACATCACTGCAATCAAATAATATCTTTGTGTCGACTAAGACATGATTACATTCACATACCATTTGTGTGAGGGCTTGAAGGCGCCTATAGTCATAGGCTATTTCTGTGGGGGTTTGAATATAATTACCTTCCCACTTTACCTCTGTGGATACTTTCATAACAGCTATAAACACCATCTCTGTATAGACTGTGGTGCTACAGTGATCACATAGCACCTCTGTGGGCATTATCACTTAACATGCCTGTACAGTGATCACATACAACCTCTGAGGGTATTATCACACACCATCCTTATGTAGACAATAACATTACCTGCTATTCCAGGGGGGATGTGGTCCAATAGCTACTTCAGCAAAAATGTAAGTAACTAATCAAACTATGGGTTCCACTTCACCACATTACTTGATTCCCTCTATTAATTTCTCTATTACTCAGTACCCTTTCTACTAAGAGTTGGAGCACTAAGCAGTGGGTCGAATCCAGTTATACTTATTTTTCTCTAATCATGATGCATCATATGTTCTGACATTTTATAAGCATCATTAATCTTTTGTGTACCACAAGGACATGTTTTTCATTAAAAATAGGGAAAGATTGTGATGTTATTTGTGTGTATTGCCGCTAAAATAATATTTATACATGTATCTTCGACTGTCATCAATCACCATTGGTCATTATGGATTATATCCTCACAAGAATAGAAGCACCTGGTCAAGTTCTCACAAGGATGGTTCTGTGCGTGTGATTAAATAACAACATTTTTACAAATTTGAAGCAGGATCCTATATCATGAATTTCTTTTTGACATTTTGCGGTTATTAGTATATTTTAAAAATATTGGGAAAGGTTAGTCCCCACAAAGCAGGTATCCACACATAGTAACCCACAAGCCTGGTAGCAAGTTGTAGCCCTTCTTTAAAAAGTTGTTGGACCTGGCCCTTTTTGCAGGGTTATCTCCAACTTTTTGCCTTTTTCCCCCTATTTTTACTGACCTGTTTCTGTTGGCTTTAGGACTCTGGGCACTTTACTACTGCTAACCAGTGCTAAAGTGCATATGCTTTCTGTCTAAAATGTATTTGATTGGTTTATCCATGATTGCTATATTTGAATACCAGTAAGTCCCTAGTATAGTGCACCCTGTGTGCCCAGGGCCTGTAAGTCAAATGCTACTAGTAAGCCTGCAGCACTGATTGTGCCACCCACACAAGTATCCCTGTAAACATGTCTCAGGCCTGCTATTGCAGTGTCTGTTTGTGCACTTTTAAACTGCCATTTTGACATGGCAAGTACACCCACTTGCCAGGCTGAAACCTTCCCTTTCACTACATGTAAGTCACCCCTAAGGTAGGCCCCAGGCAGTTCCATGTTTAGGATGCAATGTATTTAAAAGTAAGGACATGTACTGGTGTGCGTCACATGTTCTTATAGTGAAATACTGCTAAATTTGTTTCTTCATAATAGCAAGGACTATCTCTCTGAAAGGGTAACATGGGGATTGGCTTGAAGTATGTTTTAAGTGTAATTTTCCATTGGGAGCAGATAGAGATATGGGTCTTAGGGTTTCTGAACTCACAATTTAAAAATACAACTTTTGGTGAAGTTGTTTTTTGAATTATAAGTTTGAAAATGCCACTTTTAGAAGATGGGCATTTTCTTGCTTAACCATTATGTGCCTCTGCCTGTCTCTGGAACACACATATGGATCAGGATGACAGTTGGGCTGTTTGTGCATTCAATCTAGACAGTCACACAAAGGGACCTGATGTGTGCACTGCATATCCTGATGGCCCATCACCAGGCTGATGGGTGTTACTGATCTAGAGTGGTGGGAAGACTGACACTTGTACCTCAATAGGGCTGTACCTGCCCTCACACAAAGCAGCCTCCAACACCCTAGAGTGTGTCCCGGCCCAGGGCAGGGAAAGGCAAGGTTTTGTGCACTACAAAGACTTCTCTTTGAAGTTTGCCTACTTCAAAGACAGTAATGGGTATAAATACTAGACCTCTAACACCAAAGAGTTAGAATCCTTTTGGACTGAGGACATTCAGCCAGGAAGAAGAGCTGAATGCTGTAGCAGGAATGGCAACTCTCCCTCTCGCTGAGGCTTTATTGTGCTAGTCTGTGGCTTGCTGCTTCTGTCCTGGGAGTGAAAGGACTGGACTTTGTTTTCTACACTCTGCATTTCTACATAGAGATGACAAGTTATTAAGTGATTGACTATGACTTCAGATACAGGTAGGTATTAGGTTTGATATTTCCCATTGAATATTTCCATTTTATGAAGACTATATATATTTTTTTAATTGCATAGGGTACCCTGGTACTACCTCTGGACTACTGAGGTAATTAAAATACATTTTAAAAATATGTTACAAAATTAAAAATGCACTGTAATACACTAGGGGGCATATTTATACTTTGTTTGCGCCGAATTAGCGTCGTTTTTTTCGACGCAAAATCGGCGCAAAACCAACGCCATATTTATACTTTGGCGTTAGACGCATCTAGCGCCAAAGTATGAGGAAAGAGCGTCATTTTTTTGCGTGAACGCCTTCCTTGCGTTAATGAGATGCAAGGTAGGCGTTCCCGTCCAAAAAAATGACTGCGACACAAATGCGTCATATTTATACTCCCGGGCAAAAATCACGCCTGGGAGTAGGCGGGGCAAAAAACCCCGCATTTGCGCCTCTTTTTAACGCCTGGGTCAGGGCAGACGTTAAGGGACCTGTGGGCTCAAAATGAGCCCACAGCTGCCCTCCCATGCCCCCAGGGACCCCCCCTGCCACCCTTGCCCACCCCAGGAGGACACCCAAGGATGGAGGGACCCATCCCAGGGACATTCAGGTAAGTTCAGGTAAGTATACATTTTTATTTTTTTAATATTTTTTTTTGGCATAGGGGGCCTGATTTGTGCCCCCCTACATGCCTCAATGCCCAATGACCATGCCCAGGGGACATAAGTCCCCTGGGCATGGCCATTGGGCAAGGGGGCATGACTCCTGTCTTTACTAAGACAGGAGTCATGTAAATGGCGTCTGGGCGTCGTTAAAAATGGCGCAAATCGGGTGGAGGCGATTTTTTAGCGTCAACCTGACTTGCACCATTTTTAAGACGCCCTAATGCCATTTTCCCCAACGCCGGTGCTGCCTGGTGTACGTGTTTTTTTTCCACGCACACCAGGCAGCGCCGGTCTGCTAGCGCCGGCTAACGCCATTCAATAAATACGGCGCCCGCATGGCGCTTCAGAATGGCGTTAGCCGGCGCTAAACTTTTTGACGCTAAACTGCGTTAGCGCAGTTTAGCGTCAAAAAGTATAAATACGGGCCTATATTTTGCAAATATAGGCCCTCATTACAACATTGGCGGTAAAAGCCACTTACCGCCGTGCAGAAGACCACCGACACACAGCCGCGGCTGCGGAATTCCGCCACAGCCATTACGACCTACAGCTCGGAAACCGCCAAAATTCAGACACCCACATAAGTCCGCCACACCAAAGGTCAGTGATAAACTGGCAAAAGCAAAACCTCCACTGTCACGCCAACAGGTATACGCCCACACTATCACGACCCACGAATCCACGCGCGGTCTTTCAACCGCAGTATTCCATTGGCGGTACACACCGCCTCGCTCAAAATACACACACATTTACAAAACACTACCACATTGGACAATTCCAAATACACACACCTGATACACATACATACACCACTCCCACACACCCAATACAATATAAAACACACACCAACATCACCCACAAACTCCTACGACCAAAATACAGAAAGAAGGCCAGAGAGAGACACTACAAACTACTACCAAGCACCCACAGGCACACAATACCATCACCCACATAACTTCCACGCACCTCACACAACACACCACTAAATATCACCCCACACATCACAACACACACCACCCCACACATCACCCACACCACCCCATAGCACGGCAAAGACACCCCAGGTTCTCTGAGGAGGAGCTCAGGGTCATGGTGGAGGAAATCATACAGGTCGAGCCACAGCTATTTGGATCACAGGTGCAGCACACCTCCATAGCTAGGAAGATGGAGTTGTGGCGAAGAATAGTGGATAGGGTTAACGCAGTGGGACAGCACCCAAGAAATAGGGATGACATCAGGAAGAGGTGGAACGGCCTACGGGGGAAGGTGCATTCCGTGGTCTCAAGACACCACCTGGCGGTTCAGCGGACTGGCGGCGGACCCCCACCTCCTCCCCCACAACTAACAACATGGGAGGAGCAGGTCTTGACGATTCTGCATCCTGAGGGCCTCGCAGGAGTAGATGGAGGAATGGACTCTGTTAAGTCAAATCTTAACTACTACATCCCCCACCCTACCTGCATGCTATCACATACCCCCACCCTCGCCCTCACCCCATCAATCCAACTCCTCACAAATGTCCCAATATAACAAACCACACATCCCAACACTAAGCCCTGCATGCAACAACAAAGCATGGACACCCATCACCAAAGCATGGCCACTGCACATACCCATATCCCCCCTAAACCATTATCACACAAGGTCCCACACAGGAATGCAAGCACTGGGGTACACGGTCACCCACCCATTGCACACCATGGCACACACAGATGCAATAAACATCCTTTTATACCCCTGCAGGACCCCTACCCAACTTGACCGGACAGGAGGGTCCACACATGTCCACACCACCAACAGAAGAGGCCCACAGTGATGACAGCAGCTCTGTGCAACTGGATCTAGATGACCAGCCCGGCCCATCTGGGACCTCAGGATAGTCGGTTCCCCTCACACTGGCACAAGCCACAACAGAGCCTCCCCCCTCTGGAAACACTAGCACAGCACCCACCCAGCGGGCCCATACCTCTGTCCCCAGGACACGTCAAGCAGCAGTGTGCCCACCACTACAGGGAACCCAGGCTAACCCACCACCCCAACAACACCAGGGACATGGAGGCAGTTGCAGTGGGCACAGGACAAAGACACAGGAACACAGGGGAACTGGGAGAGCTGCTGTGCGACAGGGGGAGGACAGGCCCAGGGAACCCACTCTCCATGAGGCCCTCTCCAACATCATGGGAGCCTAGCACCATTCCCAGGAGACGATGGCAACGGTACTGGCCAAGTTTCAGGAGACCCAGCGGCTGCAGGAGGAACAGTATTTAGGGTTCAGGAAGGAACTCAAATCCATCAATGCCACCCTGGGCACCATTGTAGGGGTGCTGAAGGAACTCGTCAACACCAGGAGGGACACTGTGGCACAACAAGGGGCCCCTGACACTAGCCTGGATGATGAACTGCCCACCACCTCCGCCGGTGCTAGTGGACAGGAGGCACCGCCACAGGACCACAACACCAGCACCCCACCCACTGCAGATGGAGAACCACCTCGCAAACGGTCCCTGAGATCCAGGACAAAGACAGAGAACAATGCCAAGACCCCTGCCAAAAAAATGATACCATCCTTATTGTCATCATTCTGTCCCACTTTGTCACCCTGTCCATCCTTAAACTGCCCCAGCTCCACTTCCTATGCCACTTTGGACAATGCACCTGTGAGACTAATAGACTGGACTCTGCCATGGACATTCCTCCACCATCCCCCATGACCATTTTACAACTCCCTCCACTATTTAGCACTTAAATAAATACCCTTAAATCACAAAACTATCTGGAGTCAGTCTGTGCTTTCGAAAATGTGCATTTGCAATATCCATTGTATTCTCAACATACCTATGTCACCCAGCTGTAGTCCATGAGGAAACAAAGCAGATGTCACACAGTGGGACCCACATCTGTGAAATTGAAAGGGAAAGTGACAAATCAGGGTCCATACACTGTGTGAAAGTGACAGACAGATGAGAGGTAGAACAAGGGCATTAGATGTAGCATGCAATGATGTCTTCTTACCTGTGTCTCACTGGAAGTATTGATGAATCACTGTGGGGGTCATTCTAACCCTGGCGGTCGGCGACCGCCAGGGCTAAAATGACGGAAGCACCGCCAACAGGCTGGCAGTGCTTCCTTGGCCATTCTGACCGCGGCGGTAAAGCCGCGGTCAGAAAAGGGCAACCGGCGGTTTCCCGCCGGTTTACCCCTGGCCCAGGGAATCCTCCATGGCGGCGCTGCTTGCAGCGCCGCCATGGGGATTCCGACCCCCTTACCGCCATCCTGTTCCTGGCGGTTTTCACTTCAGGCGGAAGGTCCTCTCTATAACCCTCCTAGTTTGCCCATGGGCCTCATTGTAGCGTTCTTCTGCCCTTGTCCTGGGATTCCTCACTGGGGTCAGTAGCCATGACAGGTTGGGCTAACCAGATTCACCTATAAATGTCGAGGGACAACTGTTAGACACACACTAACTCTTAGGGATACTCCAGACCCAGACACCTAGTCACAGTGTATACGGTCCATGTCCTCACCTAATAGCCACACACGGAGCCTCTGGAGTTGCCTCATCACATAAGGGATGCTGATATTTCTCAGAATGTAAGCGTCATGCACAGAGCCAGGAAACTTGGCATTCACATGGGAGATGTACTGATCGGCCAAACACACCATCTGCACATTCATCGAATGGTAACTCTTCCGGTTTCTGTACACCTGTTCACTCCTGCGGGGGGACTAAGGCCACATGTTTCCCATTAATGGCACCTATGATGTTGGGGATATGTCCCAGGGCATAGAAGTCACTGTAGGCAAATCCTCCAACTGAGGGAAAATGATGTAGCTGCGCGTGTGTTTCAGCAGGGCAGACAACACTCTGGACAACACGTTTGCGAACATACGCTGGGACATCCCTGATGATATGGCTACTGTAGATTGAAAAGACCCACCTGCCAGGAAATGGAGTACTGACTGGACCTGCACTAGAGGTTGGATTCCTGTGGGATGGGGGATGGCTGACATCAGGTCTGGCTCCAACTGGGCACACAGTTCATAGATTGTGGCACGGTCCAGTCTATAGGTGACAATTACATGTCGCTCCTCCATTGTCGACAGGTCCACCAGCGGTCTGTACACCGGAGTATGCCGCCATCTCCTCACCTGCCCCAGCCGACGTGCTCTATGGAGGAGAACAGCGAGCAGAGAGTCAGCCAACATTGAGGTACGAAAACACAACTTTGTTCCACATTTATATAAATCCGCTATGTGCCTGTATTAGTGTGTATGCAAGGCCTAGATATGTGTGACGCATTTAAAATTAATGCCATGTGGCCCCCTGAAATGGCGGCTGCCTGACGTGTAATGTGGGACAAGGGGATATGAGGTAACTGCACTGGCGTTGTACACCATCGCGGTAGGCGGTCGAAGACCGCGGCGCAATCCTGCATTGGTTAACATTCGACACTATGGGTCCCAGTAGCCAATGACGATGTACGCCGCTGGTGACGGTATGCACCGCCGTGGACGTGACCGCCATTTTCTCTCTGTTCACTCATTTGATACCTGATCTTCGACAGGAGAGGACCTACACTGCAAGTGCTGCTGTGACCTCAGTCTGGAAGAGACAATGGCTCATGTGTCTGGGGAAAGGGCCCCTGCCTTCAGCACAGAGGAGTTGGAGAAACTAGTGGATGGGGTCCTCCCCCAGTACACGCTACTCTACGGTCCTCCAGACAAACAGGTAAGTACACTGTGAGCATGCTGGATGGGCAATGCCTGTGTGGAGTGGTGTGGATGGAAGATAGGGGGGAGGAATGAGGCGTGCATGAAACGACAGTGAGTGCATGTGCGGCATGGCAAGGGTAGGGATGCGGGCCAATGACTGTGACGGTGCGGATGGTTATATCTTCTCCTTTTCCCCTGTACTATTCATGTAGGTCAGCGCCCACCAGAAGAAGGATATTTGGGGTGCCATCGCCAAGGAAGTCCAGGCCCTGGGGGTCCACCACAGACGGAGCACCCACTGCCGAAAAAGATGGGAGGACAGTCACCGCTGGAGCAAGAAGATGGCGGAGGCCCAGCTGGGGATGGCCTCCCAACGTGGGAGGGGTGCCCTTCGCACCATGACCCCCCTGATGTTCCAGATCCTGGCGGGGCGTATCCAGAGTTGGATGGGTGCTTGAGGGCATCACAGCAGCCACACAGGGTGAATACACTCTGATTCAGCTGATTCTGCGTGCGTTGGGGGTGTCTGGGTGGGGTAGGTGGGCTGCAGGTTCCCCAAGGCCAGGGCTAGTTTAGTAGGCAAGGTCCCTTCGTAAGGCAGGCCATGTGGCACCCCACCCCACCTGTGATCAGAGCCAACTACACCTAGTCAGGCTCCTGTTACTTCCATGTGTGCAGTAATCGGGCATAGGCCTTGTATCCAATGTCCCTGTGATTAATTAGGGAACTCAAAGTGCATGGCGTAGTGCAGGGGGCTTCTGTGTCTGTAGTGTCCGCCAACGGTAGCGGTGTTGCATGCACTCAACATGACTTTCTTCTGCCTTTTTGTGGTCTCCCTGTTCTTGTGTGCATTAGCATCATCAGGCGGAGGAGCAGATGCACCGGAGCAGGAGGGAGCTGCATCCCACATGGCCCTGGAGTGCGACACAACGGAGTCTGAAGCCACCAGTAGGATGGAGGGTGAGGGATGCTCCACGGCGGGGACAGGAGCTGAGACCAGCGACACGGACTCCTCCTCTGATGGGAGCTCCCTTGCGGTGGCGGGTCCCTCTGTGCCCCCCACATCTACAGGTACAGCCGCCACCACCCCTAACAGCACCACCCTCCCAGCAACCCGTCAGCGTGTGCCCCGTGGCCACTCACCCAGGAGGGTTAGCATCTCCTTCGCCCCAGGCACCTCAGCCCCTGCCCCTGTCAGCCCTGCTGCCCTCAGTGAGGAGGCCATTGACCTCCTCAGATCCCTCACTATTGGGTAGTCTACCATTTTGAATGAAAGCCAGGGTGTAGAGAGGCAGTTGCAATAGACCAATACATACCTGGAGGGCATTAACTCTGGTCAGGCAGCCCAACAGAGAGTATTTCAGACTCTGGCCTCAGCACTGATGGCAGCCATTGTCCCTGTTTCCAGCCTCCCCCCTCCATCTTCCTCTACCCAGACCCAAACACCTGTACCTCAGCCTATCCCAAGCACACCCTCAGACCAGCATGCACACACCTCAACACACAAGGGAAGCTCTGGCAAACATAAGCACCACACATCCCACAGGCACTCACACAAGCATCATACCCATGCAGACATACCAACATCCACTGCCTCCACTGTGTCCCCCTCCTCCTCATCTCCCTCCTTCCTCCTTGTCTCACCTCCACTCACACCTGCATGCACTACATCTTCAGCCACTACGTCCATCACCAGCACACCCATCACCACACCCCGCTCACGTGCACTCACCACCCCCACTACCATTCACACATCCCCTGTGTCCTCTCCCAGTGTGTCTGTGAGCCCACCTCCCAAGGTACACAAACGCAGCCACAGACTTACCCAACAGCCATCCACCTCACGACAGCCTCCAGCCCATGCACCTTCACCAAAGTCAGCAAACGTACACCTCCTACAACCACTACCTCTTCCTCCACTCCCAAACCCCCTCAATCTACCCGTCCCAGTGTGTCCAAAAAGCTTTTGCTGTCCAACCTTGACCTCTTCCCCTCACCTCCCTCACCCCTTCACTCCCCTAGGGCCCACCTTTCCAGGTCCCAACCCAGTACCTCAGCCACCACATCAGCGGGAGTAGTGGTGCCAGCAGTAACCATCTTCTGCAGTGCGCCAAGCAGCAGGGCAGCCAGTGTGCCAAAGAGCCAGACCACGGACAGTCCCCCACCTCAGAAGCATAAAAAGTTGGGCACTGCCCGGCAGGAGAAAGGCAAAACATCTGCCACCAAAGGCTCTCCCAATAGTACAGTTGGGAGTGGGAAGACAGCTGTGCCACCATCCAAGGTGGAGAAGGGGCACAGAAAGAAAGACTAGTCGCGCGAACCTGCACAGCTGACAAGACGGCCACCAGCACTGCTGCCAAGGACACCGCCGCCACCAGCACCGCTGCCAAGGACACCGCTGCCACAAGCACTGCTGCCAAGGACACCGCCTCAACCAGCACCACTTCACAGGACACCACTGCCACCAGCACCGCTGCCAAGGACACCGCTGCCACAATCACTGCTTCACAGGACACCGCCGCCACCAGCCCCGCTGCCAAGGACACGCCGCCACAAGCACCGCTGCCAAGGACACTGCCGCCACCAGCACCGCTTCAAAGGACACAGCTGCCACTAGCACCTCTGCCAAGGACACCGGCGCCACCAGCACTGCTTCACAGGACACCGCTGCCACCAGCACTGCTGCCAAGGACACTGTCGCCACAAGCACCGCTTCACAGGACACCGCTGCCACCAGCACCGCTTCACAGGACACCGCTGCCACCAGCACCGCTGCCAAGGACACCGCTGCCACCAACACCGCTTCACAGGACACTGCCGCCACAAGCACCGCTGCCAAGGACACTGCCACCACAAGCACCTCTTCACAGGACACCGCTGCCACCAGCATCGCTGCCAAGGACACCACCCCCACAAACACCGCTGCCAAGGACACCGCTGCCACAAGCACCGCAGGCCAATAAGTGCCGAAAGCTCCGACGCTACTGAGGCCGCCACGAGCAGGATGAAGCACTCTGGGCACAAAGCCCCCTCCAGAACCATTAGAGATTTACATCCACTACCTCAGTCCTTGGCAGGATGAAGCAGTCTGGGCACAAAGCCCCCTCCAGAACCAGTGGAGAAAGACATCCACTACCTCAGTCCTTGGCAGGATGAAGCACTCTGGGCACAAAGCCCCCTCCAGAACCAGTGGAGATTTACATCCGCTACCTCAGTCCTTGGCAGGATGAAGCACTCTGGGCACAAAGCCCCCTCCAGAACCAGTGGAGAAAGGCATCCACTACCTCAGTCCTTGGCAGGATGAAGCACTCTGGGCCCAAAGCCCCCTCCAGAACCAGTGGAGATTTACATCCACTACCTCAGTCCTTGGCAGGATGAAGCACTCTGGGCACAAAGCCCCCTCTAGAACCAGTGGAGAAAGGCATCCACCACCTCAGTCCTTGGCAAGATGAGGCACTCTGGGCAAAAAGTCCCCTCCAGAACCAGTGGAGACTGTTATCCACTTGAGAGACTGTGGCTTTGCACTCCTCAGGATACAGCAGTGGGCAAACCACCCACTGAAAAGACTTGTGAGACTGTGTCTTTGCACTCCCCAGGATACAGCAGTGGGCAAACCACCCACTGTAATCACTTGTGAAAATGTGGCTTTGCACTCCCCAGGATACAGCAGTGGGCATGGAGCCCCCTCATGGATCTGGTGTTGTGCACTCATCCGTCTGAGGTGCCCCCCCTTCCCTTCCCCCTGAGGTGCCTGTTGTATTTCTATCTGATGCCCCTGCAGTGTTCTCTCCGTTTTGATCGGGTATCTTGTGTGGGCCTCGCCCATGCATTTTGGGCCCAGTGGTCCACGGACTTTACTGGTGCAATACCTGAACTTGTATTCTTGGTGTATATATTTGTTTATAGTGTATATATATATTTTTTTAGAATACTGGATTTTAATAGATTACAAACATTCAAATAATTTTCTTTTGTCTTTGCATTCTTCCGGAGGGTTTGGGGCTGTAACTGTAATGTATCATGATGTATTAGTTTGTGTGTTGTAGTGGGTGAGGGTGGGGGTGGGAGTTTTGCGTGTTGCATGTGTGTGTCACTCTCTTTTCCCTCCCCCCTCCCCTGTGTCGTAGGTGCAGTACTCACTGTGGTCTTCGCCGACGGCGTTCATGCTCCTGGTAGAGGAGCAGGAAGACAAATGCAGGGAGTATATGGAGTTCCGGTTCCATGTCGTCTTGGTTCTTCGTGGGGTGTCTAGAGGTGAGCGGTTCCCTTCCAAGTCCAGTTTCTGCCGTGTTTTTGTTCGCGGTGAATCCACCCCGGAAAAGGTGGTGGATTGGCCTCTATTGATACTGTGGGCGGTACATTGTCTTCCGCCTGTCTGTTGGCGGTTACCGCCGTGGTATTTGTTTGTACCGCAGTGGCGGTCGGAGTGTTAAAGTTGCTGTCTATGTTGGCGGTTTCCGCCAAGGTCATGATTCCATTTTTTTTACCGCCGGCCTGTTGGCGGTTTTACCGCCG
Source organism: Pleurodeles waltl (assembly GCF_031143425.1). NCBI lineage: Eukaryota > Metazoa > Chordata > Amphibia > Caudata > Salamandridae > Pleurodeles > Pleurodeles waltl. Next base: position 628,391,664 of record NC_090443.1, on the reverse strand, counting down.
TTTTAACACCGACCGCCAGATTTGTAATGACCACCTATGTGTTCGCTTTACTGCCCAAGGGTTGGGGGAACTTGGGAGGGGAAGTTGAATTCACTGTTATACTGGACACATGCTGCTTATATGGGTGGGAACAATGCAACCTCATTTTAAAGGGCTGGCTAGTACAGATATGGTGCTAAAATTTGATGATGATGGCGGATGAAGGGCCACATGTATACTTTTTGACGCAAAACTGCGCTGACGCAATTTTGCGTCAAAAATGTTACCGCCAGCTAACGCCATTTATGTGCGCCGCTCCGGCATCAAATTTATACTTTGGCACACAGCAGCGCAAACCACAGGTGTGAGTCATTTTTTTTACTCAAACCAGTGTGTCACGTCATAAAAAAAACAACGTTAACGCGCCGAAAATGACTGTGAGCCAGTTTATGACATCGCAAACCGGATACGCGCCTTTTTTTGACGCAATTGCGTCAAAAAGCAGTGCAAGCGCAGCACAATGTACTAAGGAGAGCAAAATGGATCCCAGGTGCTTGCACAGACCCCAGGAACATGACAACAGACCAGGAACCAGCCAGGAGGACCCACAGAAGACCCAGGACAGGGAGAAGAAGATAAGAAAGTGTTGCTTCAGTGCAGAGGAACATGAAATTCTGGTGAAAGAGGTGGGGGAACACCAGCACCAACTATTTGTCACCTCAAAGTTGCCAATCAGTAGGAGAGAGGCAATATGGCAACAAATTATTGACAAGATCAACAGTGTGGCAGAAGTACGGAGAACAGTCATTGAGTGCAAGAAACGCTGGCATGACTGCAAGCGCAGGACCAAGATTAAGATGGCCAGGAACAGGAAGGCAGCACTGCAGACTGGAGGTGGGAGTCCAGCACTGCAGGAGGCCCTGGACCACGTGGAGGAGATGGTGGCAGCCATCATCCCTGAGGAGATCGTCACAGGGATTCAAGGACAGGAGACAACACAGATGCAGGGTAAGTCGCATGGGAAGCTAAAATGCACAAATGTTAACTGCAGGCGGGGAGGGGCATACCTACCACAAAATGCCTGAAAGTCATGATATTCAGGGAGTGGCATGGATAAAGGTGCACAGTACCGGGGCATTGCCCATTCAGAGGAAACCTGGGGCACAGTACTACACTACACCAACAACCTTTGCATGGGGGTATGCTGCCATGTCAAGGATGTTGGAAAGGTAAAGCCAGGCCAGGAGAGTAGGGTACAATGTTAAACTTGCCTGCTGTCACACATCAGCTGGTATTCTCCCTACATGAACTAGGGCTCAATTAACATCCTCAGGCCATATCTGCAAGTGGAATTTAACATTCAGAACATTTGCCACTACCACCTCTGTTGTGTGTGCAGATCAAGTAGCTAATGGCAGTAACGCCCCCATGGATCAAACACACCCAAATAAGAGGGTTCAGGATGACAACGTTATCAATCTCCTGTAATCAATATATATGTTCTAATCCTGTCAAATGTTAATGTCCATAGTTGCTACAAACATCAGCCATTGTCATAAACATTATGAGGTACACAGCACTAATGTCATACCCATGCTGCATATGTTAGGGTCCACCCTGTACCTGGGTCACAATAGCTCCAATGACAAAATGCAACATCCCAAATGTCATACTGCTCAGACAACAGCATTGAGTGAGAGGACATATGTCACCAGCTAGTGAAATACACCCGGACAGTCAGAGGAGGAACTGGAATATTGCTAGGACCATCAGTGCAATCCAATATAGCACACATTCCCCAACATCAACATTACACACTACTGCTGCTGACATCCGTATCATGCCATGCCAATGCAATACATAGTACATGCTAGGTCTCAGCAACATATAGCTGGATGTAAACTATCTGAGAATGCCTCAGTTCCAGATTGTGAAGTGTGGTGCAAGTGCCATCAGAACACCCACAGCCAGTGAAAGGCCTCACCATGAGAATGGAAGTAGACGGAGGGTTGAGTAGGACAAAAAGGTGGCACTTCACAAATTGGCCAGAACCAACACCTAGAGGATGTGATGCTGACTAGTCCCCAAACTGACCACAATACATGTGACATGCAGGTGGGGCATATGCCTGGGAGAATGCTAATATGAAAGACAGGAACAATGAACAGAAACCAAGATCACAATGTGCAACTTATAGGAAGGCAGGCACGTCACATTACAAATCCCACAACACAGACACACTAATTGTACCACATCTCATTGCAGAGGATGATGCTCTCCTGCAGATATGCCTGTACCGGACTTCCCTGATGACATGGATGACGAGCTGACAAACATCAGCCAGTAGACCCTCCAAGATGTCCTTGGGACCCTTCAGACCCCACCTTCAGTCACAAGGAGGAGCACAGAAGTAGCAACCATCACAGAGGAGCCACCCACCACCCCAATTGTACGACCTGCCAGCTCCATCCCAGCTGAGGACTCTGACGACATTGGCACCAGCTTTGAGAGAACTGTAGTTGGAGTACAGTGGGAGCTGGACAAGTAGGTGCGGGTGGGAATGGAAAATATTGCAGCCAGCCTAGAGGGGGTGCGTTCATGCATGATGTCAACTGCAGAACAGGCAGTAGCCAGGCAAGGGAGAACATCAATCTTGCAGGAACTTGAAAAAAGGTTGAAGGAAATCAGCACAGCTGTAAGAGAGTTGACACAACACCTACAACAACAATCCTGTCAACGCGTGCACAAATGCAATATTGAACCCCTCAGGGCAGACCTGGCTGCCTACCACAGTGATGTGGGTGCTATACTTAAGAACCAGCAGCTCCTCCTTGCTGCAGTACTGCCCTTAATAGCCTCACAGTTGGCAGCTACCGGGATGTCTGACTCCAAGTCTTCAAACACTGAGGTGTGTGTTGCCCCTTCATAACCACCACCACCCAGGGCAGAGGAGACTACACACACATCAGAAGATGAAGACGTGGAACAGATCACCTTCACCCGTAAGAGTACCCGGTAGCACTAGTCCCTGCCACATGGCCACCTATAACCAAGGTCTTGTGCTTTGTAACATGCCAGTCTTACAACAACTGCACTCAAGCACTGTTCTGCAGCTCACTTTTTATCTTGTCACCCTGGCCTGTGATTGTCTCTCACTAACTCATTGGCAAATCCTGGCCCCTCTGCACTGTCTGACACTTCACCCCAGCATGGCCAATGACATGTCCTTTTGTACTTGTGTAGGATCACAATGGAAGGTGTCACACTAATGGACTCACAATCATGGACAATGTACATATAGCACTACAGCACTTTCAAATAAATAGCACTTACACAACCACTTTGTCTCTGTGTAAGGTGATATATCAACCGTGATGGCCATCAGTGATGTTTACCTCAGGTCAATGATTATAGATTGTCAACACAACAGACCTGAAAGAATGTTGGCTGATAACTATGCACAGTGGATTGTACCATCATCTGCCCTTCCTGAAGGCTAATTCTGAGGAAAATATAAACTATACACCATAATGCTGTGTTGGACAGAAGAACGCTTCCTCAAGGGATGTCTAAGCCAAAAAGTATTGCCTTCAACTTTTTCTTCAAGCCAAAACTTACGTATGTGACATGTGACCCAAATTTTACCTAACACACACCATACTGCATGAATGGATGTGTATGAGTGTACCTACAAATATGTAACCTGGCTGAACATTGTAACAAATGATAGGTGTGAGTTATGTATACCATACTACATGAGAGCATACTACCACTCACCTTATAAGGCTTTGCTTGGACATCAGGCTGCAGGCAGACTTAACACAGTGTCCTCAATACCAATTCTGTTCGCAAAGAATGTGAGACTGAAAACGTACATAAAAAATTAACAACACTTTGGGATACATCGTAACCTTGAGTGGTGGGTGCAATGGATGACAGAATCTTAGCAAAGTAACTTTGGTGTAGCTGCCAATGTAACAGCTCAATTGGGATTTGGTTGCAGGATGGGACACAAAAGCTAATACGAAAGAGACACTGTTCGCCCATGCCAAGGCCCTGATCCCCAAGCATGTGACACATACTGTAAAGGGTTACCTATATATTTATTAAACAGCAAAAACAGAAGCTAAAACCAGGGGAAATACCTTACCTAACCTATCCTAACTACACATTACCCATAACTGGCCCTAACTAACCTAAGCTAAACTTACTTATCACATTTAACAAAATGATCTAAACATCAACCCCCCACCCCCCTTATAAGACGGAATACATGGAGGCCAACATATACTAACCTAAACACATAGGGCCATATTTATACTTTTTGACGCAAAACTGCGCTAGCGCAGTTTTGCGTCCAAAAAATTAGCGCCGGCTAACGCCATTCTGAAGCGCCATGCGGGTGCCGTATTTAATCAATGACGTTAGCCGCGTTAGCCGCCGGCGCTGCCTGGTGTGCGTGGAAAAAAACAAACGTACACCAGGCAGCGCCGGCGTAGGGGGATATGGAGCTTGGGCGTCAAAAAATGGGGCAAGTCAGGCTGAGGCAAATTTTTCGCCTCAACCCGATTTGCGCCATTTGTTTAGACTCCCAACCCCCATAGAAATGACTCCTGTCTTAGCAAAGACAGGAGTCATGCCCCCTTGCCCAATGGCCATGCCCAGGGGACTTCTGTCCCCTGGGCATGGTCATTGGGCATAGTGGCATGTAGGGGGGCACAAATCAGGCCCCCCTATGCCACAAAAAAAAAAATATATATAATACTTACCGGAACCTTAATGTCCCTGGGATGGGTCCCTCCAGCCTTGGGTGTCCTCCTGGGGTGGGCAAGGGTGACAGGGGGTGTCCCTGGGGGCATGGGAGGGCACCTCTGGGCTCCTTCCGAGCCCACAGGTCCCTTAACGCCTGCCTTGTCCAGGCGCTAAAAAACGGCGCAAAAGCGGCCGTACGTCTTTTTTTTTTTACCCGCCCACTCCCGGGCGTGAATTTTGCCAGGGAGTGTAAATACCGCGCACATGCCTCGGAGTCACTTTTTTAGACGGGAACGCCTACCTTGCATATCATTAACGCAAAGTAGGTGTCCACGCTAAAAAATTACGCAAACTCCATGGGCTTTGGCGCTAGACGCATCTAACGCCAAAGTATAAATATGGAGTTCGTTTTGCGTCGGAATTGCATAAAAAAAACGACGCAATTCCGGCGCAAACAGAGTATAAATATGCCCCATACTATCTTATACTAAACAAATATATATATTTTTTGTATTTTTATATTTTATATATTTTGTCATTTTTTTTTAAAACACCAACACCGCAACATCATCTGCCACCCACCCACCCACACACATAATAAAAAACTGATATTAAAAGTATCATGCTACCACCGCCCCACCCACTACTACTAACTAAACTAACAGCCTATTCTAATCTAACACTAAGCCCCCTAAACCCACTAATGAAAAGAACCAGGAAAGAGGAGGGAGGGGAGGGAATCATGGCTGAGGGTAAAATGTTTACAAGTTTGCCCTCCGCAGGGTCTTCCTTATGGCACGCACCCTCCTATTAACTTGTGCCACCTCCTGCTGCATCCTGGTCATTTTCCTCAACATACGGTCAATGTTCTGTTGCATCCGCTGCAAATCTGCTGGGTCAATGACTGCAGCAGGGGTGGTCTGAGTGCCAGTTGAAGACATATGTCCCCTTGTCGGTGCCATGCCTGTGGGAGGAGGTACAGGTGGGGCTGTGACAGGTCCTGGAACAGTGGAGGTTGACGGTCCAGCAAAGGTGCCTGCTATGGTTGGTGCCATCTGGGTGGTAGTGGTGGTGCTGGTGGTGGTGGCTGTGGTGGACACGGAAGGGCCCCCTTGGGCAAATGCCCTCCACACTCCGGAGGCTCTTTCATGGCGATAACACTTTGCCATGTTGCGGAACCCAGACTCCACATCCAGAATGTGGAGGTAACACATCGTCCTGCACTGAAACACCTGAATCTAGATGGGATTCATATTGGCAGTTGTTAAAACAAATATAAAACCAAACATTAGGTACTTCATTGTGTGATATGGCTCCAGAAGTAAATCAGACAATTCATCTAATGTACTAGAAACAGGCCATATCATCATACAGATCACTGATTGTCCCTGAGGAAGTACATGCCAATGCAGCCTACACATGTCCTATCAAATAGCACACCAATACTCTAAAATACAGGTAACAACTGAAATGAACTACGCATCATTGTTCAGCCATTTGTCACGTAAAAAAATGCTGCAAGTCCTCCACATGTGACAGGCCAACTAATCACTAACTTCTAGATGACAATCAAGGGCCACAAGATCTTTGAGTTGTAAATGGAATTGCCAGGATAGAATGTGGTTGCTTATCATGAGTGGGTATCCTAGTTTTGGACAAGTGACTTACAGATTTACATGTCTGTGTACTAAACTTGGATCATCAGTCCTAGGTACACGTTTCACAACCCTACACCTGTGCCTGAGGGGGGAGAGTGGACAAGCAACAAATACTTTCAAACATCAGGCACACCCAGGAAGCTTTGGACAGCTGTACATGGGTTTGGGCAGTACACCATGGGTAAGGAGGATGTCCAACTAGGATACACCAAAACCTTGGACAATCCCATCCACACTTATGTTTGGAAATGCAGAAAATTGTCAACATCATTTCCTACAGGTAACACATGACTTACAACAAGCAGATAGATGCAAGCACACATCTGGCCATGAGCTGCAAGCACACCTTGGCCACTGTACTCAAGTGCCTCATACACGTAGCACAACATGTGGAGCTACATGCTGCTAGGAAGTCAAAGATACAGTCAAACATGTTCATTAGTGAATAGGGACACTCAAGTCTGTGGGTAAGACTTTGGCATCCCTATTCTGTGAGAATCAGGGTCTGACTTGCTGACTAAATTACATATATGGTCCTCTGCTACATTTTCTGAATTTAAGTTTTATACACAAAAGCCACCCTATTCACATGGCCGTGCCTACAGAGCTACCATACAATCCCAAAATATGACTATACGCTAATGATTGCCCAACTCAAAGATGAAAAAAAATGATACTCCTCTCAAGGAACATATCCGATCATTGACCAGCGCATCACGCCTTGCTATGTGTCAAACACACAGGAGTCAATCACACAACAGCAGCAAACACAACACAGAACATATCAACACTTACTGGAGATGTCTGGGTCTGCAGATCGAGCCACCTCGCCAATAGTGTAGGGGGTAGGTCCACCTGTAAAGCATGTAAGGGAGAAATGTGCTCAATGTCTGTGCACTGTAAAACACTTCCAAATACAATTACTGTGTGTAAGATTAAATCAGAAAGTCAAGCCTTTCAGACATGATGATACTGCATCCGACATACCACTGCAAACATGTACTGACCCGGGCACTCCAGTGAGCGATACACACATATCTGCACACATGCAGTGGCCCTAACTTTCATGTGATGGCAAACATGCTCCATCATTTGTTTGCAGACTCATTCATGGAGTGTATTCCTCTCATCATGTGTATCCATGAGAGACATGCAAAGCCACTTTCCTGGAGGACTGCAATACCAGTCACCCAGCTATTGTGACTAAGACCAATGTAAAACACACAGGTACAATGTACAGAGGGCCATGGACAGTTGTTACCCCTCAATTTGTATCAATTGCTTCATTTAATGTGCCACAGCTATGCTAAGTTGCACCAAACATTTTGATATGAACCCGTGTGCATTACTTTTAGCATCCATCCCTAATTTAATTGTGGCACAACAAAGTCCAAATATCAGTCTAAGATGTTACCTGAAGTCAGCTATAACTTGTTATTTATGTGTCAGAATCCAGTTCATATGTATCAAAAATAATTGAGGGACACATTATTTCTTTAAAATATCTGGATTAAAAATATGCCTTTCATAGTACAATCACTGACCATGCATAAAACATATGTTAGAGCCACATTTGCATCATCTATTGATGTGAAGGCAGCACTAATTTACAGGCTCCTGTTGTGTTTTGTAAGTTAGTGCAGCTGTTGCGTCAATAAATGACGGTAATGTGTAGGAATTATTGTATAATTCACGGCAACTGTATGTTTAACTTGCATTCCACATGACCAATACATTGCCTGCAGCGTATGAACAAATCTGCTACTGTCACTGCAGAGCATTTAAATGTGCACATTACTCTGATTTGTACTCACCAACAGGGCCACCAATCACAATCCCCAGGTGGTCCAGCAGGTCTTGCTCCCTGGCAACCAGGTCAGCCCAACGGTGTTTCAGCTGGTGGTCGTTGCGCGGTGTGTTGTAGATTTTGTGGAGATGGTACAGGACCTTTGCCCACTGGAGCCTCCTTGCCTCTGTGTGATACCCCTGTATCACACGCCCACCTGCTTCTATCATTAAAGGTAGAAAGTGGCACACCAGCCAAATAAATCCCCCCAGCATCTCCTCTCCCATCCTGCCAAAACAAGGCCTTCCCAACATGCTTGCAAAAACAAATGTGATGAAGGGTTACAGAGGATAATGAAGGGAAACTAGGAGAGGGAAATGAAAAAAAAAAATAACACAAAACAGCTCAACTATCCCTAAACTAACAATACCACAACAAACTCCCAACAGTATAAAGACAAATTTATACCCCAGAAATGACAAAAATACACTTACACAGGATACCACAGACACTTAGGAAACACAAAAGACAATTTAAAGACCACACAGGTGACAAATTCACAAAATGTACAGAGAGACAAGTCAAAACACAGCCACACAGTCAGGAAATCTCACAGACTGCAAAGTGAAAGTGAAAGTACACCCAGTCTGCCAATTCAGTAAACAGGATATCCTATTACATCACTTCCTGCCTCAAATGCGGTGTGTTTTTATTCTTGTGTGACAAAATATTATAACGCTTACAGTCTGTGCGTCATTTTTTTATACGCACATGCGCACATGCTTAGAAATTACCCTGCATCCATATTTTAAAATATTTTATATACTTAACCAATTTCATGGGGTACATTGTGGGAATTACCGCTCAGGGCCCATGGATGTATCATGGCAATGAGCGTCATTTTTCGATGCATATGCATCATTTTTTGACACATGTCCGTCTTTTTTGACGCGTATGCATCAACATTTCTGTCTTTGACTGGGTTTGGGTCATTTCTCATTTGTAAAGGTACATGACAGGTGTGACAATACAGAGATAGGCTGTTGTCACCTACATTGTGCATTCCGGTGTATGGGCACATTTGACAGATCATCCTACTGCGGACCATGATCCTCTAGTTGTTGTACCAGATTTGCACTCTTCACTGATGCAATAGATGGCCAAACGTGTGGAATACAAATAGGTATTACCCAGTTTGGGCATGTTTTGCGTCAATAGAGGATAGCAAGGCTATGCAACTCAATAAAGTAACTCAATGCCTGTGTGTCAATGTGTGTGAATTGGCTCTTACTAATGTAGTTGTCCCACTGTGTGAACATCACAAGGTGCGTTTTCTCAAATCTGCTTGTATGCATGTGTAGTCAATGTGTTCAACCATCAGATGCTATTCAGTGTGGAAATGAGAAAGGAAATGTGTTTGTCATACACGTAGCAACAGATGCTGTGTGAACCTCCAAGGTTTTTTGGGACATAAGCATCACCAATGACAAACCATGCACAGGCTGGATAGAAGACAGTTGATCATGGCAATTTTCCAAGACTGAGCCATCACATGTCCTGGAATGTTGGATACTACTTCCTAGGCACTTTTTTGTATACTAGCCATGAGTCAGGCATTGGCTAATGCTATGTGGGTACGGTGTTTGTGACACCGAGTCCCAAAAACAATCCACAAATGTAATGTCACTCCACAGTTTAAGTCATTTAAAGGAGCCATGTTTATCCTCTGGCAGTGGAGGACCAGCAGACCAAGCAGCACGTGTGCAGATATTTCCAGTGGTTAATTGCACAAAGGTGTCCAGTTCAAGTGTGTGGGGCCATTTGTAGCCTGAGTCATTATTGGGGTCCATGTTGTTACGTGCAGCTCTAGTCATGAGTCTGTGGAGCCATTTCCTGCATTTACAAAGTATCCTTCACAGCTGAATTAAAGGAAAGCCGAAGGTGCGTTTTCTCAAATCTGCTTGTATGCATGTGTAGTCAATGTGTTCAACCATCAGATGCTATTCAGTGTGGAAATGAGAAAGGAAATGTGTTTGTCATACACGTAGCAACAGATGCTGTGTGAACCTCCAAGGTTTTTTGGGACATAAGCATCACCAATGACAAACCATGCACAGGCTGGATAGAAGACAGTTGATCATGGCAATTTTCCAAGACTAAACCATCACATGTCCTGGAATGTTGGATACTACTTCCTAGGCACTTTTTTGTATACTAGCCATGAGTCAGGCATTGGCTAATGCTATGTGGGTACGGTGTTTGTGACACCGAGTCCCAAAAATAATCCACAAATGTAATGTCACTCCACAGTTTAAGTCATTTAAAGGAGCCATGTTTCTCCTGTGGCAGTGGAGGACCAGCAGACCAAGCAGCACGTCTGCAGATATTTCCAGTGGTTAATTGCACAAAGGTGTCCAGTTCAAGTGTGTGGGGCCATTTGTAGCCTGAGTCATTATTGGGGTCCATGTTGTTACGTGCAGCTCTAGTCATGAGTCTGTGGAGCCATTTCCTGCATTTACAAAGTATCCTTCACAGCTGAATTAAAGGAAAGCCGAAGAGGAATTGAGAACACACATGGGGATAGTCCAGCTATGGCACTGTAGACGTGTTATGAAACTGACAACAGGGCAACCTTGGTGTGCTGACAAAGTTTATGGATCAGGAATTTTAAACCGGCAGGTTTCCTCACAACATTTTTACACAGGGTGGCCTCTAAAATTCCCACTGCAGCCAGAAACATCAGTGCCTCTGTGCTGATTAATATCACAGCTATTCACCACGCAAGCCCCATCAATATGTTGGGGGCAATGTGAATCAGCGTGTGGACTGTCAGGGTACTAACATGTGTTGACATTTCATGCACATTATCTGATGTTGTTTGTTGTGCTGGAGGCACCATACCCAATCCATGCATACAGCCATGGTACACTGTCACTATTTGTCACTCGTGCATACATGGAACTCAGACAAGGGATGGGCCATGATTAGGCTATTCAAAGACAAGTTTCACTCCATGATACGACAAGTAAACTGATTACACTATACAATGTATTTGAGTATTCATTGTAGACCTATCAGACACAATACCCCAGGAGGAAAGTGAGGGCATGGAAAGCAACTATGAGACAAACTTAGCCATAGGGAACCTTTATGGTGATGCTAAGACAGGAACCAGTCAGGTAAACACAATGCAGGGTTAATCAGGAACAAAAATGAACAAGGCAAATACACAGTGAGCAGACTGAGACTGGTCAAAGCTTGAAAAACACTGGAAAATGAAAACTTTATTTGTCCTGTGTGTTGGAACGTAACACAATAACCCAAGGCCTGTGCTACACAAGTGATTTATACGGCAATGCAGTACAGTGTTACAGTTATAATAGCAGTTTATATGCCGTTTCAGGCAGCTGCAAGGGCAGTGCATGTTCAAATGGATGGTCTGCATGGCGGTGCTCACAGGTGTGTGCAGCTTCAGCCTCTCACAAGTCCTGTAGGTGAGATTCAAGTTCAAAGGGCCAACAGTACCTTTCACGTGGGAAGCAATGGACAGGTGGTTACAGGTCCTACAGACTACAAGGCAGAGCATTATTCAACCAGAAGTCCATGCAGACAGAAGAACAATGACTATGGCATACCATACTAAAGAGGGAAGCACACTGGATTCAGAATGTGAGTCTGGGTGTGTGTAGATGAGGGATTATCTGGGCACAAATATTCCATTTTCAGGGCACTCTTTCAGGGTGGGGTGAGACAGGGAACATGGCAGTGACAGGACTTATGACCTGGGCCAGCATGTGCAGGGGATGTCTTGTGAGCAATGCTAGTCATACCTGGGGCACTCATGCTATCCATTTGCTGCTTATAAGGAATTCTTGTCACACATACTCCTTGCAAAGTTAGCTGATGCAACACTTACTTATGTCAAGGGTCTGGTCATACCTTTTTGTTACCAATGCAATAGCACATCCACTGCCTCATGTATGAGGCATTTTTGTACTTTACTGAATGATGGTGTCTTAGTTGTGTGCCATATCCTACAATGAACCATGTTGCCAACATGTATGTGTGAAATTGCTGTGCTCCTCTGATATTGCCCTTCAAAGGTGAAATGGACAGGATATATGTCATTTACAGTGTGTGTGAAGTTGGGTGTACATTCATACCTATCAAATATGATGTGGATTTTTCTGTATCCTAATCTGTATTTCTGCAATGCTCCATGAGGCTGCACTCTGATTATGATTCTTAGAGATAATGTTATGCACAAATGATTAACCAGACCATGATATAGTGACTAAAATAGGTGTTTATTGATGTTGGAAAATGGGTTACTGGTAAGGGCAGGTAGTTACCTACACTTAGCAATAGGCCACTAACCTCCACTTAGGTCCAGTTAGGTCTCAGTAAATTAAACCCAGCTCAACCCTTGGTAGCTGGGCAACGAGAGTCAAGGCTTAACTTAGGAGACAGAGTGTAAAGCATTCAAATATCACAAAACAGTAATTAAATAAAACACAGGAAACAGTTTAAAAATCCAACACCAACTTATAAAAATAGATTATATTTTTATCTTCAAAATGACAAAAAAACTAATAAAATCGGATAAGGGGAACCGGAGATATGAATTTTTAAAGAATTATAATTTTTTTAGCGCCTAGAAACAAAAAGCGCCAATCAAGTCATCTGGTTGCACCTCGACCGGGGCAAAGTCAAAGTTTAAGGCCGACTGCGATGGAGCCCTGCTCGGCTACAGGCAGAGGGAGGCCTCGGTTAAAAGTTTACCTTCACACTTAGGGGGTCATTACGACCCTGGCGACGGCGATATGTTGGCGGTAACACCGCCAACAGGCTAGTGGTGTTCCGCCAGCAATTATGACCGTGGCGGAATTGCCACAGCCATACCGCCGGCCCCTCCATTTTCCCGCCAGGATTCCGCCTGGCGGTCATAATCCCCAGGGCAGCGGTGCAAGCACCGCTGCCCTGGGGAATATGAGTCCCCGACCGCCGGCCTGTCCGTGGTGGTACACACCGCCATTGAAAGGCCGGCGGTAAGGGGACTTGGGGTGCCCCTGGGGGCCCCTGCACTGCCCATGCACTTCAGGGGCCCCCAGGCATAGCCCCGTCGCGCATTTCACTGCCCGAATTTCGGGCAGTGAAATGCGCAACGGGTGCTACTGCACCCGATGCACATCAGCATTGCCGCCGGCTCTATTACGAGCCGGCTGCAATGTTGATGTGACATTTCCGCTGGGCCAGCGGACGGTAACACTGTTACCGTCCACTGGCCCAGCAGAAATGTCATAATAGGGAGACAGGAATACCGCCGGCAGTGGCGGTATTCTGTCTCCCGCGGCCTCGGCGGTCTTTTCTTCAGTGGGACAAACCCGCCAGTCCAATCCGACCTCCTGGAGCCCTTCTCCGGATACGCGATGCGGGAATCCTCGGTGGAGATTTTTACCTTCGGACTTAGTCGTTTTTTCGAGGTGAAAATCCTTCGACCGGGGTAAACCTGGATCTTGATCCAACGTCCCTGGAGCCCTCCTCGGATACGCTGGCTGGGAGGTCAGGTCAACTTTTTACCTTCGGACTTAGTCTCTTTTTCTGAGATTTTCTTTACCGGGACGAACCAGCAAATCAGGCCGGTTCGCGGTTGAGGCAAGCCGGCTAGAGTTGCTGCGGCGGGTCGGTCCCTCTATGGAGCTTTTTTTTCAAAAGGTGTCCAAACTTCTCCAAACTTCTGGGGCTTCTCCCAGATTTCCTTTTAAGGTTCTTTTGAGGTCCACAGCTCAGCCCAAGGGTCCAGAAGTTCTGAGATGGTCCTTGGGGGGTGCGGACTACAACTCCCAGAATGCACCTGGTGCAAACTCCTTTTTGGCCACTGGACAGTGGTCAGCTGGTCGCTTTCTTCAGGAGTTGGTGCAGGGGACTCTGGTTAGCAATTTTTCATCTGTAGCAAACAGGGAGTCCCTCCTTGAACCAGTTGAAGCCAGGCAAAGTCCTTCTTGTGGTGAAGCCCAAGTGTGCAGCTGGTGCAGTCCTTCTGAGTGCAGGTTCCAGGTGCAGGCCAGGGGTCCAGCAGGGCAGTCCTTCTTCTTCTGTAGTTCTTACTTGTTGGATGTGGTAGGGAACTGAGGTGTGGGTGCAGGTCTGCCAGTTTTATCCTTGCTCCTGGGTGAAAAGCAGGGGGTCCTGGTTCTCCAATCAGGTGCAGGGTCCTTCCCCCTGTGATGACCACTTCCTGGGAAGTGTGGCAAAAATCAATCCCAGGAGGCAACATTCTCCAAAAATCCATCATGGCTGAATCAGATTTTTGGAGGTTACATCTGGCTGAGCCCACCCACTGGTGTGGCTAAAAATCATGAACACACCCCTCTCCTGCCCTCTCCTAATCTAATCAAGGGGGCACCTAGTTGTCTGGGGTTGCAGGATGTGGGGGTGTTGCTGGTTGCTCCATATGTCCTTCTCTGCCTTTGAAGACCAGTTTGGCAGCCCTCCGCCTTCCTGCCTCACCATCTGCTGAGGGGAGATTCCCTCCCACAGGCATATTCCTTTGTGTGAAGCCAGGCCACTTCACACCTCATCAAGGCAGCCTGGCCAGGCTGCTAGAGACTGGCCAATCAGAGCACAGCAGCAAAAACAATGCAGGGCTGAAATTGGCAACTTTTCAGGTAAAGTTTAAAATTCTTTACCTGAACAAGTTATATTAAATCCCACAACTGGAAGTTGTGGGATTTATTACAACAATTAATTTGATACCCAACTCTTGGTATCCATCATTTAAGGGGACTAAAAATTAAAATAAAGTCTCCCCATTCTAGCCTATGAAGGCCATTTACTACAATGAGGGAAAGACAAATTTGGCTGTTTTTACCTCACCAGGGATTATAAAACTATTTTTATAAGGTCCCTGCTTATAGTTACATGGCACCCAGCCCTAGGGGCACATAGGGCACACCTTAGGGGTGACTTATATGTACAAATAAGGTAGTTTAAGACTTTGGAACTACTTTTAATTCCAAAGTCGAATTTCAAATAACTTTAATTTAAAAGCAGCCAGCAAGGCAGGCCTGCCTTTAAAATGGCACTGGGCACCTCTGCAGTGCACCTATGGGTGCACTACCTATGCTGTGGTCACTAAACCTACATGCCCTACCATATACTAGGGAATTATAGGTAGGTTAACTTAGCCAATTATAATTAGCCTGATTTGCATATTGATTTTACACCGAGCACAGGCCCTGGGACTGGTTAGCAGTACCCAGGGCACCATCAGAGTCAGGAAAACACCAGCAAAAATTGAAAAATGGGGGCAAAAAGTTAGGGGGCTTCTGCATTCAGCCATGTTTTCCTACAATTGACATATGGTAAGACAGTGGTGATGGATGAGTAGACTTAAAAGACATTTTGGACAATATGTTGTTGCCGACGCAATCCTGCAGCTGTGTTTGGATGGTCCCCCTTATGTTGATGGACAGCATCCTCCTCTTCCTCTTCTTCAGGCATTTGTGGGTCGGGTTCATATAGGGGAATGTTCCTCCTTACACATATGTTGTGCAGGATGGCACAGGTCAAAATGATATTGCACTCCATTTGAGGTGAGTATAGGAGGCTGCCTCCGGTGATGTTGAGGCACCTGATCTTCAGAACACTATGGTATGTGTCCTCCGATGTGCCTCATTATTGGCACACTCTGATGCTGTGGTTGGATTTACAAATGGGGTCATGATACATGGCTGGATCCCATACCCCTGATCAGCTGAAAGATGAAATGAGTGAGAAAATGTTGATGTTGCTTTCACCATGAGTCTCATGTTGCATGACAGTTGTTCTCTTGTGTTGTCTGTGACTCATCGGTGTTTGTGTTATTGTGTGGACTCCTAGGCTTCTAGGATGTGCCATCAGCATTGGGTTGTTTCCTTATCTGAACTGGTGTTTGGCTGATTGACCGGATGTCAGTGGAATTTTTGTTGAGTTGCAGTACATTGTGTACTCCCTTGCATTATGTCATGTGAAAGAGGTGTCCATGTGTCTTAACTGGGGGTGACATGATACTTCCATACACAGAATCAATTCCACAGTGGTGGTAACACGATTGCATCTATATGGCCTGGGCATCCCATCCAATTTAACATATGCAATAGAATTAGTTCAACATCACTGAGGCCCTTAGATTTGGCAAGGTGACAATGTACAACACATCTCCATACGCTGTCAGCACTGACGTGTTGACAATTCACTATGCACAAATATCCAATGTGTGACAAATTCTCTGCAGACCTATTCCTCTGCCCTTGCCAAGTCGACTCCGGTTCTAACGTGTACCTATACTACTGGACATGTTCTAGTTCAGCTGGCTAACTTGGTTGTGAGTTTGTCATTTTGAGTGTGAGATATTGGTACAGCCTCAATGATTCCATGTCACCTTCATTGTAGTCATCATCATGCTATGTGTGTCATGGTGTTTGACCTGCAGCAAAAAAACATTACACACCCCTTACACAGTACTTATTGCTTGGAAGGGTGTTTGATTGAGTGTTCTTGATGTAATATTGAAAGATTAATCTTCCAAGTTGTACTGCCAGTTAAGGCCATGTCATTGTCATTGTGTTGTTTTAAATTGTTCCCTTGTGTCTGTGGAGTGGCATCTGTTGTTACTTGGTTCTGGCATTTTTCCATAGGTGTGTATCCAAATGGGTGAGGATATCAAACATGCCTAGCGGTGTCACAACCTCAGTGTGTTCCTGGCCACGTGTCAATGTAGTGGTGTATGTGTTATTTGTCCTAGATGGTTGTTGTGCAGTGTGTATATAAGTAGGTTTCTGTATTTACCAACAAGTAGGCCATTTCCATATCGTCCATCCTGGAAGTGTTGATTGATGGTGCAGTGGCGGAACATGAATGAATCATGTACATTCCCAGCATACTTTGCCACGATGTTGGTGATCAATCCCCGGTGATTGTCAATGGCCTGCTCCCAATAATAACTGTGCTTCCTGTTGCGGTATGGATGTTCAGCTGTAGCAGGTGGCACAAGGCGTACATGTGTGCAGTCATTGGCACCAAGCACGGGTGGGAAGCCATTGATTTGGTAGAAGCCCTGTTTGGTCTCCTGCTGCTTCTGCTGTGTTTTGGAGAAGCTGATGTGGTGGGTGTGAGGGAGATGATGGCATCCAGTACCTTGGGAAGGAAGGTAGAGAATGAGGGCTGTGAGATCCCAGCAACCAGGCCATCAGTGGTTTGAAAGGAGCCACTTGCCAACATGTGGAGTACAGCTAGCAGCTTGGTTTCTGGCGTAATGGTGTGGGGTGTCTGCAAGCTGGGTGCCAACTGTGGCTCAATGTTGCGCAGCAGCTGCTGAATGGCTTACCAGTTGAGCCTGTACCTCTGGATGATGTCTTGTTGCCATAGTCCCAGAAAGGTTGACCTGGTGCAGAGTATCCTCTCCTTCCTTCTGCGTTGCCTTTGGGGTCCCTGCTGGTGTGGTAGAAGCTGCTGTTGTAGAAGCTGCTGTTGTTGGTCCTGTGCTTTGCGTCTTCGTGCATGCTGGATGAAAAGCACCTCCATGTCTTCCTTTTGGAACTTTGCTGTTGCTTCTGTGTGTTTTCCTTAAGTACTGGTGTGTTTGCCCCATCTTAACGCCTGCCCTGACCCAGGCGTTATTTTTTTACGCGAATTGGACTGTGCGTCACTTTCCACCTTCGCCTCCCGGCCATGCGTGATTTTTGCGCGGTTGCATAAATATGGCGCACAGGTGTTTACGTAATTTTTGGGATGGGAACACCTACCTTGCATGTCATTAACGCAAGGTGGTTTCCGGTATCCAGAAAATGACGCACACGGCGGAATTTTGGCGTTGGCGGGCTCGGTTGTCAATGTATAAATATGGTGCACGGTTTGCGCCGAAAGTGTGTGAAAAATTTTGACGCACATTCGGTGCAAACAGAGTATAAATATGGGCCGAACTGTTTACATTTCTAGCATGGAATGTCATGGGACGCGCCCAGCTGGTGAAATGGCAGAGGGTCTATGCGTACCTAAAGTGATATGGGGCCTTCGTGGCATTCCTACAGGAGACGCATGTGTGAGAAGATTGTATTCTTAGCCTCTGTAAGCCCGGATGAGGACAATTATATGCAACCTCATATTCTGGGTATGCCCGAGGCTCACTAATATGGGTGGCTTCTAGGGTACCTGTCCGTAACAGGAGATACATCACGGATCTGAATGGCTGGTACGTGACTTGGAGGCACGTGACTTGGATGGGCATGAGTTGTGCATCTTGAATGTGTATGCTCCCAATAATAACTATGAAGCATTTTACACCGGAGTAGCAACTGTGGCTGCTCGACAACTGGGAAAAAAATCACCTGAAAGTCTCCTATATAGACTTGCCGCTTCCAGATCTGCTGTTCGCAGCTCCTAGATACCTGCGAAGACTCCCCAACTGGATGCTGAATCCGTACAAGGACCTATTTTAGGAAACTAGGCAACAGTAAACTGACATTCAAAACGGAGATGTTAAAGTACCAATTAAGAGGCAAGTGAAGATATTAGAGGTAATTTTCAACCAATGCCTTACTACAGAGGAGTATAATTATATTGTAAAAAGAAATTGTAGCTGTTATTGTAGCTGCCGGGTTTGGGAATGGGCAGTTATGAGTCATACGATGCACATTATGTACGCAAGATGTGACACTCTGGGTGCTACAACCATTTGCAAAAATACCTGAGGTGATATCTGTGCAACATTGGACAGCTGGCGGCTGCATATTCCTGGGAGATTTATATCTCAGTGGTCAATTTATCACATGGTTAGATGCAGGAGGATTATTTACATTAGGTCCCAGGCAATAACTGCAATATGTTAAGATACCGGTGACACCACTAAAGATATGGCCTTGTTTCCCTGAGGAACCAATGCCCTCACAGACAATGGCTGGGCTGCTCACATTGGGTTGGGCATGCAGACTGATCTCACATCTTTACCGCACACTGAGAGCAGACCTGCCAAAAAACGTGCCCAAGGCACAGGAGAAATGGGATCACACACCACCCGAGAATGGGAACAGGTTCATGAAGGGGCCTGCACAATGAATTCTAATGCACACTTTAAGCAGATATACTACAACTTTACATGCCACGCATACCTTACACCTACTACGCACAGAAGATTTACGCCACTTGCTCATCTTGATGTGTTCGATGTGATTCTTCTGCAGCAGACTTTGTGCATGTGGTGTGGCAGTGTATTGTGGTTGTGCCATACTGCACAATAGCATTGGAAAATTTAAATAAGGTGATTTGATGGGAGGTACCTTCTCCACAAATAGTACTGCTGGGACTTATCCGGACCCCAGTGAAAAAGAAACTCAGCAACTTGTTCCTTCTTTCGGGCTGCTGTTGGTGAAAAGGCACATCACCATTAAAAGGATGAGTGTAGAACACCCTAGCTACACTGATTGGCTTAGAGATATGTTTGTATGGCCAAGGGGAGAGGTAATCAGAATGAAGCATGTAAGGAAAAATTAACGATTAGAAGATGTGCCTGGGCACTGGTGGTGACAGCGCTACGAGATGGGGAAAGGGCAGGAGTGGCTGAGGAAGACTTTGAGGGAGGATTGAGTGCAGGATTCTAAGTGGAATGAATAATGTTGGAGAGATGTTACATGATTGCCAGGTCCAGATTATTCATTCACCTGGACTGCCAACCAATGACCATACATTCTTGGATTGCTTATGCACCGCTCAGTTGATGTCCCAGTTATTTCTTCATGAGTAATAAGATTACAACACAAAAATGTATCCTGCAACAATTAAGCAGCATGAGGGGTGGGGAGTAAATATGAATTGGTTCATTGTTCAAGTATTGTGGTAACTCTTGCTTGTGGTGTATATAAGACTCTTGTAGACAAAATGGCAGTCAGGCAGCATTTCTGTATGCGAAAAGTGACAGGGACCCTATCCCCAGGGTGAAAAACAATTTATTTGGGAGGGTGACGTGCGCCCCTGTAGCTGACCCATTAGAGGTCCCGGGGAGCCCTCCCACAGGGATGATTTTTTTGGGGGGATGGGGTGCCTGGGGCCAAAATCAGCCGAGGGAGGGTGTCTGCGTGCCCCCCACCCATTGAATGTAATGCTGAGCTCTAGGGGATAGGGTCCCCACAGCTGAAATAGGCCCAGAGAGGGGGCTGTTTACCCTCTGCCTCCTTCACAATGGCACTGGGCCCTGGGGGGTGGGGTCCCCAGGGACAAGATAGGCCCAGGAAGGAGGGCAAGTGCCACCTGCCCTTTAATTTTAATGAGTGGCTCTGGGGGTGGCGTTCCCAGGGCCGGGCCATATTTCCACCCACCCACTGTTCATCGGCAAATGCTGTGTGCTGAATGGGGTTGGCTGCATGGGGAGTGTTGGCTGCTGACAACCTCCCACCACACACGGCCAAACGCTGTGCACAGCAAAGGGTTGCTTTCAAGTATGGTAATTAATTTTTACTTATCATTGTTAAAAACAAATCCAGCAATTCATTGAAAAAAACAAAAATGAAAGTATTGTTAAAGTCAGGTGTAATAAAAATGTATGGTTTTGATTGCACCTTAAAAATTCACTGAAAAAATAAAGGTTAAAGTAACATTAGAGTTAGGTGAATGTCTGTGTCAACGGTAATTTTTTAACTAAAAAACCACAGAAATTCAACAAATACAGTTAGCAGCACTAACTATAACTTCTGCCTCAGCCATGCAGTGCTTATGTCCTCACATATGAAATAACTCATGGCATGTTCTATGACATCATTTATGATATCTAAAATGACATATCAAATGACATCACTGATGACACAACTAAGCGTAAAAGATATAAACATTTCAGTAGCATAAAACAAAAAATATATGAATTAATTTATGCACTAAATATTATTATTTTTTTTTTTAAAGTACATTTACTAAAACACTATTAACATTAAAAAAAATGTTTTAAAAATAGTATAAGATGTATTAATTAATGCTAAATAATGATTAACCAATAGCATGAAAACTATTGATGTCTAAGAATATTTAATATACTATTCCCCCACAATAGTACTTAGGGAAAGTGTTGGACTTCTGACGGGATAAAATAACTGTTCCTACTCCACTCACTGAAACAGTAGAGAAAGTGTTTGACTTCAGAAGTGTGCAATTAACTATTTTCCCTCAGGTCTAAATAACAGTAGGGAGAGTGTTAAACTTTGGAGAGGTTAAATGTACTGTTTCCATTCTAAACAATTTACATTAGAGAAAGCATTGGATTTGGGGTAAAATTTACTATTTTCACTCAAGTCTGTGCATTAGTGGGGAAATCACTGGATTTCTGAAGAGAGAAATTCTATGTCCCCACTCCAGTCAGTGCAACAGTACTGAAGTGTTAGTCTTTGGAGGGGTACAATTTACTGTTCCCTTTCAAGTTTCTGCAACAGTATGAAAAGTACTGAATTTCATGGGGTGTGAAATTTACTATTCTGACACCAAGCAGTGCAACAATAGGGAATTGTTGAACTACAAAGAGGTTAATTTTACTATTCCTACTGCAGTCTAAGGAAGAGTAGGGAATGTACTTAAGTTCAAACACATTACACATATTAGTAATCACATGAAAGTAGAAAGAATATTCATTAACATAAAACATATATTATGTACTGGCGGTCACCGGTAGACAGTAATAGTTAGGACCAAGTTTCCATAGAAAAAGTGTTTTTTGGCTTGCCTATATCTTTGGCACTGTTTGCCGAAGCTTCATAAATGTTTTTTTTAAAGTGCCCTTTATGGTCTTGTTGTACATGGAAAGTTCCAAAATGATCCGTCAATTGGGGACTGAGAAGAAGGTGGGGGGGGGCATGAAAGTATGTTTCCTAGTTAATCCTCATAGACTCTTTGGACACACCTGCAGGCCAAACCGCTGGACGGAATAACACCAACTGTCATAAAAAAGTAGCTTTTGGTCTGCAGATCATGGTTTTTGTTATCTGGTGAAATTATGTTCAGTGGTTTTCAAGATAATAAAGGGAAATAAATTGTATACTTTAGCCTTCGATCCATGAACAGCGCCTGTTGAAATCTCATTGGCTGCCAATATTTCAAACAAGAAGTGTTGTCACTTGGCTTCAGCGGACAGAAAAAGGAGGGGGTGTATATTCACAGTGAAATTCATGACTGGAGCCAATGATCCATCAAGAATATGAAAAAAAAGATGCAGAGCGCTGCACCTATAGTTTAATTAGCCCTAGGAGGGCCAGGTCCTGGCACCCCTTGAGGACTTATTGAAGCTCCAGGGACCACCGCCTCCCTGGGGCTAAATATTATTATATATGGGTGACTGCGCAGAAGCCCCTGGCCCTGGGGATTACCACCTCCCTAGGGCAGCAACATAACACATACAGGGGGCTGTGCAGCCCCCCGGGACCCGGGGACCAACACTCGACCAGTGGCTAAAACAAATTATGTAGGCAGGGCGTATGGAATCTCCTGGGCCCTGGGGACCACCACCTCCTCAGAGCAACAATACTGAAATAAAGCAGGGAGCCTGTCTGGCCCCACTGGACATCTGGGACCACCAACTCCCTGGTACTGCACTTAAAATATGATGGAGGGCCGTCCAGACCCCCCTTGTCCCCAGGGACCACCACCTCCCTTGAGGACAATACCTTTAGTAAAAATATATAAAAATATATGAGTGGGGCAATGCGCCCCCCCTCCTTGGGGACCACCACCCCGATGGCTAGCTCCTGCTACCTCCTTAGGTGCCCACCCTAAGAAGGTAGCTATTTTCTTTTGCTCTGCGGGAGCTGTGACAGGGCCCACCAAGCAAAAGCAAACACTCTGCTTCTTGCAAGCCGGAGCTTTAAAAGTGGTCCCACTTACTGAAAGTTGAGATTTCATCTCTTGGCCTGCCCCCAGACATGAAGGCAGGTAAAAAGTTGAAATGATAGCTCCTGCACACAGAAAGCTGCTATTTGCAGCAGCTCCCTGCATTCAGGAGCAATGCTGGCTCCCTCAGGAGGCAAAGGGATAGCTGGGACTTTGGGGGCTTTGAGGCACCTCCCGCAGCCCCCTTACATCTATACTGGGTGCCCTGGGTGGGGACAGGGTACCCCTGAAAACCTTGTCAGGCATCAGGGAGCCCCCATTTCATTATATTGTTGTAGCCCCAGGGCAGTGGTTGATCCTGGGGCCCGGGAAGTCTGTGCACCTCCTGCTTTTTTAATCTTGAAGCACCAAGAACGTGAAGGTCCCTGGGGCCCAGTAGGGTCTGCATGGGCCCCCCTAGCAATTGCTATTATGTTGCACTGGTGAGGTGGTTGTCCCCATGGGCTCAGGGGTCCATGCACCCCCTCTATATATTTATTTAATGTAATTCTGTGGATGTGGTGGAATTATGGCTACAGAGTAAAACTGAAAAACAACTGATATTCTCCCAGAGCACAATCCATACTTGTACACATACAAACACTGACATGCACAACAAATGTAATGTTTACAACCTCAATATTTATACCTATAAATAACAAAGTGAAATGTAATTAAACAAACATTATACCATAGTCTCTGTCAGAGCATTAAGGGAAACGTGTGAGATAATCTCAACTGAAAAATGATTGACAACATTTGTATTTAAATCTGTTTCCTTAAGGGTGAGGTCATGAGTATTGCATTTGGTGTGCAAATGATGCCCTGGATAGCAGTTTTGTGTGTCCTGCAGTACCCAAAATCTTCCCATGCCTGGTACACTGAAACCAGTGCAAGATTCAGGGAAATGTTTTAACCCATGGAACATCACAGATCTGGTTTCAGGACTGTGGATCCCATAGAGGTCCTTGAAGCTTGCCAAAAGCAAGACCCTTAAGGACCTGCGTTCACTGCTGATGCGCTTGGTGAAGTCTGTGTGCAGCAGGGATTAGATTCACACCGAAGGTGGAGCACAGGGCCTGGAGTCTTCAGATTTTGTTCATCACACAGTTTGAATATGAAGAATTTTGCTAGCAGATGATTCTGTACTGTAAGGATGGTAAGTAACGCTATATGAAAAACAAGCCCACAGCCTCTAGATGTAAATGGGCCTAAACATTGAAGGACACCATTTTGTGTCAGTTCCTTCATAGTGTCAGAAAGAAGTTTAATTAATTGCCATCATATCCTCTCAGACTAATAGAGAAGGCCAAGAAGCAGCACAGACAACACCAGGACCATCTTCTGCACTGCCACATGGCTGTTGTGGTGATGACTACCATCTCTAGATTTCTGCTTCACCTCAGCAAGAAATTAAGAGTTTGGTGAGGTCAGGCAGAAAAAGTAAATACATGAAAAAATGCTTGTACATTTGTAATAAGGTGTTAGAAAGAGGTGATTCAGGCATGTACACTTTTGGAATGAATTTTCCAGTGTGGAAATTCAAAGAAGGGGCAGGAGCAAGAGGATGAAGGTTTTTACACAGATGTTGCTCAGGGAAATAAGGATGATCCTGATTTATGACAATGTATTTGCAACATATAACACCTCCTGCAAACAAAAATCAATATTTTACCAAACTTGGATGGAAAAACATAAAATACAAAAATGGTGTCTGAATTTTTTTTTTGCAGTTAAACAAGAATTACATTAATTAATATATAAAAATTGTTAGGAGCATGTGTAGTCAACAGTGGCTGTTTGGGAACAGGTTCTGCCTATGGAACCTCTGTGACAGGTAGTGTATAGGGCCTTGCAACCTCTGCTTCTCATGGCTAAAGGCAAGTATTGTAAGCGTAAGATATCCCTTACTATTTTTATATTGGGCCAGCGTTGATTTGCTACAAAGTACATCCAAAGTCTGTGCGCACTGATGGCTAGCTGGAAAAGGATATTGAAGTCCAAAAGACAAGCCATTGTGGCACAGGATCAAATGAGTCTATAAATGCACTCAAAACATTTTCAACGTAAGTTTTGGTTAGGTTTCCTTATAACACCATAACATATGTTTGAATATCTCTGAAAATCACTGACAAACACACACTTAAAAGAATAGTTATGTTTATAAAAATAAAAACAAAAATAAAATGATATTCACTAGCTATGATTCAGTAAATGAACTGTAACACACTTAGGGCCTGATTCTGACCTTGGCGGTCTTTTCGCAAGACCGCCGAGTTACCGCCGCGGTAAAGACCGCCGACCGCGGCGGTATGCCGCTGCGCGTATTCCGACCGCTGGGAGCGTTCTGCCGGAATACCGCCAGCAGCCACACTGGCGGTCGGCGGGAAAGTGGAGACTGGTCAACCTCCACCGCCACGCCAGCAGAACACCGCCCCCAGAATTACGACCCACATTTCTGTGTGGCGGTCTTCTGTTGGCGGTCTTCTGTTGGCGGTCACGTCCCTATGGCTCCCGTCGCCTCCCGGAGGACCAACGCACAAGGTAAGTTGATCGTCCGTGAGGGGAGGGGGTGGGGGGGTGTTGTGTGATGTGTGCGTGCATGGGGGTGTGTAGAGGGGGTGTGTGAGTGCGTGCATGCGGGCGGGGGGTGCTGCTGTGCCTTTGGGCAATGTGTGTAGTTCGGCGGGTGCGCATGTCGGCATGTATGTGTGCGGGTATGTGCCCCTGTTGTGTATGTGTGTGTGTAGGGGGTGTGCATATGTGCATGTTGGGGGTGCGTGCATGTCGGGGTGTGTGTATGTGCATGTCGGGGTGGGGGGGGCAGGGGGTTTGTTCCACCTCTGGGTGGTGGCAGGGGGGTGGAGGGTGTGGGGGGAGGACTCGTGGGGGGAAGTGGGGGGTGGGGGAGACCCCTATCAGTGCCAGGGAAGGAATTCCCTGGCCCCGATAGTGCCTACCGCCATGGTTCGCATGGCGGTTCCCGACCGCCAAAAACCGCGGCGGTAAGCAGGGTCATGATACGGTTGGCGGTCTTGGGTCGACCGCCGGGCCGGAGTGTGTGAACTCCAGCCCGTCGGTCATGACCGCCGTGGCGGTCGGAGTGGGGAAGTGGCGGTCGATCGCGGCGGTGACCGCCGCGGTCAGAATGCCATTTTTTGGACCGCCGGTCTGTTCGCGGTCCGACCGCCGCCTCTCCGCCGACCGCCAAGGTAAGAATCAGGCCCTTAGTCGTGCTGTGCTTATAACCTCACATATTAGATCAATTATGACATGTTGAATGACATGGAGATATATAAATACACATATATACTTACAAAAATTATACTTACCATTTTACCTATGAAGTAAAGCACTCTTGATGTAAAGTGCTGTGATGGGAAGGTACTCCCAATGTAATGTCTGTGATGTAATGACACCAGAAGCAAGGTAACAACATACAGCCATTTTCTCCCTGGGTCTGGGGTCATTTTTCTTATTTTTTGTTCTGGGCTTCTCACCTTACACAGGTGGATCCAGGCTAAAAAGTATGTAAGACTGCCAGCACTAAATAGGTGGACAGTCTGATATACTTACAATGATAGCCTAAGTCTGTTGGGCCTTTGGTGTAAGGTTTCTGTTGGCTCTGCCAGCATGGGCACCCCCATCAAAAACATCATACCTAACCTAACTGGAAATAAATCGGGTGGACCGTCAGTTTGGCAAACAGTGTTCACTGCCACATTTGTGGTGGAGTATCAGGTCTAAAAAAACTGCAAGGAGGTCCTTAGCCACTTTCTAAAATTAAAAGTTCAACAGCAGGCCAAGGCTGGAAGCTGTAGCGGGGCATAGCGGAACAAGGGTGCATACCTTTAGTGAGAAGTTCTATTAAACCTTTTTCCATGTGGTAAACATCTCTCTGCAGGATGAATCTTGTTTTCTTGACCGCTAAGGTTGCTTTCTTCCTGTGCAAGCCTCTGAAAGCCTTTCTTCGTGTGTAAGTCTCTCAGTCCTCCACAAGTGAAAAATGAGAAAATAATTCCACTTTATTCCAAATGCTGGGAAAGATTTTTCTGGTCAGCTCGGCAATCACTAGATTTTCAGGGCAAAATTCAAGCCACCAGGTCTCCCTCTAGCCAGTACATCAATTTCTGGAATCAGCTGGACCCTCATGTATTTAGGAGTCTTTTGGCTTATTGTGTCTCGGAAACAGGAAAACAGTTTCAGTCCTTTGACACCAGCAGGAGTCCTTGAATCCTGAGTCCATGAATGAAGATGATTCTTCCAACAAGAGTTAAACGTTCTGAGTCTTCCAGCAGGGCCTTTTCCGGGTGGCGTCTTTCCTGATCCAGGAATGCTCTCAGGAGATGGTAGTTGAGGTACCAGATGTATCCAGTGAACTAACCAGTGTTGTGAGAAATTCTGTCACCAAAGCTAAACTATTTTCTCAGTCTCTCACCTTCTTTGTCACTCTTCCTCTTTCTCTTAATGTAAAACCAGGAAACCCTGTTTCATAATTCAGAACCACTCACCCAGCAGCTAGGTCTGTCTTCAGAGCCTTGACCACTCCTCTATTTAGATTAGCTTTCCCACCACCTGACATTGTCCAAAGGAGATCTCTGCCCCACTATGGCTGAGGCCTGGCTATTTAGGAGGGGCCTTTGAAAGAATAAGAAAAGCCCAATCCACATATTCAAGTCTGAGGCTGTTTTTTGTTCATCAAAGTACTGAGGAAAATGTAAATTAATCTTTTCCTCAGGTTTGTTGAGAGACTGTACATTTGTATTAGTCTGCATTAATACACGAAAGGTCGCTGAATTTGAATTTCTGGTGGCAACACAAATCATCAGTGGTACTATTCCTAGTTTTTTAAGAAGGCTTTATGTACACTGCAATCACTTTTTAGGTTCAGAATATTGACAAAGATGGACTTCTGCCCACAATACCTGTGTTGATTTAGTGTGCTATGATCAAAAATATTAGAAAGGGCCATGGACAATGGGGCTTGACTGTATCCTCTACAACTCAGAAAGAGTTCAAAGCAGGTCTTTCCCTCTCCAACTCTCCTAATCATATTGTCACTGGAGTATTTGGCCTGCATTGTCAAGCGGGATCATCTAAGGGTAGGCTTTTGTTGGTGGAGTATGATACAATATCACTCTATGCCAATAACATTTGGCTTTATGTGGTAGACTCTGACATGATGTGCAATAACAGATAGTGACTACCTTTACATTCTATTCCCAACACTTGACTAGAGTCCAAGGATACAATCATACAAATGGAAGCTGACCCATGTTAATGCTTGGATGAAATGGTAGATTTACTAATGAGACTCCTCTCCGGGTGGGCGACAGAATGAGGGACTCAGGCAGTTAATGCATTTCAGACAATTTGATTTTGATTAGGATTATATCATGAGAAGGACATTTGGGGGCCAGCAAGCATGAAGTCGTCTAATCATTTATTTGTGAAATATGGTGTGGAATTTTCAGATTCCTATAGTTTGGGCATGTCCTACAGACATAAACTGATGTATACCTAGGATTGACAGATTGCTCTGCCCTCAAGGGGTACCGAAAGACTTTATCTCAGTTTGCTACCAAACTGGATGGGCATGTTGCTTGTTTTGATTTTTGTAAGATGCAAGTGGGTGGAGCATGTCATGGTTGTAAAGATACATTATTTGTGTATTTATTTCATTAAAAAAAAAATGTTTAGATAAACATATGAGGCCAACTGACATCTGAATTCTCATCTTCCCTACATATATACAGACACACACACACATTAACCTTCAAGCCAATCCCTCCCTGGCTGCTGATGTTTGGACATCCTATCAAGCCAAGTACATTAGAAATCTACTTGTATTTTAGGAAAACTATTAGACCTAGCATTCTTGGTGTGGTATTCCTCGAGACATTTTGCGTACACTCCCCTATTTGAGATGAACTTGGTATCTGCATCAGACCCTTACTCCATTGTGGTCAGTATGTACATGTTACTTTAACTATGTCCAGGGATGTGAATACACACATGTGATTGGCACTTTGTGCTTTTTGTCACTATTTTAATCTCGAGCTTCATAACTGAAGTTCTACTTATTGGATTCTTGTGATTTTAGTGTCATTTTTGTTTAATAAATTGTACTTGATTTTAAATAACCCGATTTCTTACCCAAACTATTTAAAAAAAAAAATATATCAAAATATGAATCCACTGCACTTATAGTTACTGATTGGAGACTCTGCATATTCATTGGCTTTACATGCATATAATATTAAGGGCCTGATTTAGATCTTGGCGATAACAGTACTGCTGATTGTTTTCCCTTGGAAAACCTGTCTGCCGCCTTGGCGCTCTACCCCCTCAATTTAGATGCTGGGTGTCCCATAGACGAGAGACCATTTGTGTCCTGCCACTCTGCCAGAAATCTCAACTTGCATCAACAGTACCACTGGATAAGGTGGCTGGTGGCGGCACTACAGCCACTGTTCCTGTCAAGCGAATCACAATGTGCCTTTCCGCCAAGGCACCTGTGGCGGTGTTACCTCCACACCTGAGTTTACAAATTGGAAGGGAAATGAGGCAAAATCCACCTTTTCTCCCATTTCCACTTCTGTTTTCAACTGAACCTGACTGTACGAGACCCGGCGCTGCTGTAGCTACTGGATCACGAAGGAAACATGACCCCGTTGTCACTGGACTTGAAAACAAGCATTACATATTGCTTGTGTACATTATTTAGTCACCTAACAATAGTTCTGAACCAGTGCAGTAAAATACTTGTTACAGTAACAACTTGTGATATAAATATGTCTGTAAGACATCTGTGTCAGACATGATTGCAGACACACCTGTATAGGACATAAATCGATGACATACACACTTTTCATTTTAGTACAAGTATACATTACCAAATGAATGCTGTTAGACTTGATATCCTTGGCATTGTCTCCCCTGACTTTTTTGCCTCTGCTTCCCATGTTTTGACTGTGTGCTAGACACTGTTTTTGCTGTTTTTGGTACTCGGAGCACTTTACCACTGCTGACCAGAGCTAACGTGCAAGTGCTTCCTGTGTAAGATGTATGTGTAATTGGCTTTCCCATGATTGGCACATTTGATTTACTAGTAAGACCCTAGAAAAGTGCACTAGAGGTGCCTAGGACCTATAAATCAAATGCTACTAGTGGGGCTGCAGCACTGGTTGTGCCACCCACATGAGTAGCCCTGTAAATATGTCTCAGACCTGCCACTGCAGTGTCTGTGTGTGAAGTCTTGCACAGCGCATTTGACCTGGCAAGTATACCCACTTGCCAGGCCCAAACATTCCCTTCTTATACATGTAAGGCACCCCTAAGGTAGGCCCTAGGTAGCCCCATGGGCAGGGTGCAGTGTATGTTAAAGGTTGGACATGTACTGATGTGTTTTACATGTCCTAGCAGAGAAAAACCGCCAAAATTCGGTTTTACATGTTGCAAGTCCTATCTCTTTCATAGATTAACATGGGGACTACCTATAAATACATTTTAAGTATAGTTTCCCTTTGGAAGCAGATAGAAATGTGGAGTTTGGTGTCTCGGAACTCAATTTAAAAATACATCTTTTGATAAAGTTGTTTTTTAAATTGTCAGTTTGAAAATGACACTTTTAGAAAGTGAACATTTTCTTGCTTAAATCATTCTGTGACTCTGCCTGCTTGTGTATTCCCTGTCTGGGTCAGACTGACAGTTGGGTTGTTTGTGAATGCCCTCTAGACAGTGAAACAAAGGGAGTTGGGGTGTAGCCTGTATATCCTGATGGCCCATCTGAGCAAGAGTGGAGGGAGGTGTGATCAGTTACACCTGAATGGGCTGTGCCTGTCCTCACACAATGCAGTCTCCAACCCCCTGGTGTGAGTCTGGAGCCAGGCCTGGGCAAGGCAGGATCTTGTGAAGAGCAGAGTCTTTCCTTTGAAGTTTACCTACTTCAATGGCAGAAAGTGGTATAAGTAGTAGACCCAAAACAACAGATTTTTAGATTACTTCTTGAATCAAAAGGAACCTGTACCAAGGAGAAGAGCTGGAGGAAGAGTACTGCCCTTTTGCTTGTGACTGTGCTTTGCTGGGTTGACTAATCCCCTCAGCTATACACATAAAACACAGATCTGTTCTTTGTGCTACTTTATGGCTAGTCAAAACTGCCACTTGACAACACACTGATCTCTCCCTAGCAGGTACAATAATCACAAGAGAGGTCTTGACATTTTTATTGCTGCCTGAAAGCTGGGCACACGAGGAACTTTGCAGCAGGTGCTTTTAAATCCTAAATTATTGTTAAACACAGCCCCTCCCCTGAGGTCATAGCCCACCCTCCAGGTCAGCACCCATTGTGGTCACACCCGTCGCACTACCCTAAAGCCAGCCCTGTGGCTCACCAATGTGAGGCTCCAGCCCACCCATACATGACACCCGGCCTGCTCCTTTCACCACGCCAACTATTGCCAGCAATGCTCTCCTTATTGCTGGCAAGCATCTTCCATGCAAACGGGACTCTTGGCCTGAAACTTGAGACAGTAAAAAGCTCCATATCAGTAGGCTTGAACTTTTAACTTTGACTCGGTCCATTGCAATGAGAGCCGTGGTGGGCACTTTATTCTTCTAGGCTCTATATTGCAGTTTATTTATTTTTTAAATCATAACTCTGGTTCTACTGATTAGATTTTTGTTATTTTAGCCTTGATTTATTTGTCTATATTTCTCTAACCAGTGTGGGATCTTCTGTGTGGTGGTTTCACTATGTTAATGTTTGAAGTGTTACACTAATACTTTACACATTTTCTCTAAGGTAAGCCTGACTGCTCTGTGGCAAGCTACCAGGGGGATGAATACAAGTTATGTGGGGGTTGATCATCCCTTACCCTGACTAGGATTGTGGTTGCTGCTGGACCAGGGCTGACACCCCAGTCAACTAGTAACCCAAATTCTAACAATGGTGTTCAGCGGAGAGGAAAGAACTTGTGCTTGTGCAGTCCCTTACAGTGATTTGGTGTACACTACCATCCCATATCTAAGGCCATTTTGAGGTTTAAATTCTCCCTGATTGTTATATTTTTCTAAATGGATCCCTCCTCTACCCATCAGTGTTGTTGGTCCTACATGCAAGGATGGAAGCTTGCCAACCTTAAGAGCTATACTGTGGCTGAACTCAAGGAGTTAGCAAGGAGAAGAGGCTGCCCTCAAAAAGGAGCAGCAGAAAGGTGGAGCTTCAAAAGGACTTAAGGGTATGGGCAGAGGCCCACCAGTCACCAACTGAAGATGAGGGGGGAGGAGATGATGAGGAAGGATCAGAGCAGGACCAGCAGGAGGATCTTGGTATACAACCTGTTGAGGAGGGAGGCAGCCAACTCCTAGGATTAAATGTTCTGTCCTGTGCAGAGAGCAGTGTGGCTTCCAGGAACCTGCCCCAAGGGAGATAGAGAACAGGAGAGAAGAGAAAAGCTCAGGCTAGAGCTGGCTAAACTTAAAATAGAAAAGGAGGAGAATGTGTTCATGGAGGCAAAGCATGCTGAGAAGGGCTTGGCTGAGAAAAAGCTACTATCGGAGCATGAAAAACATATGATGTAGTTGAAGCGAAAGACCCCTAAAACAGTTCCCAGGGAAAGGTTCACACGCCCAATCTGGCTACCAGAAGAAACTACAAAGTTTGTCCCAAAGTGCTATGAGTATGGGCATGTGATGGGAGTTGCCAAGTGATCCTAGAGGGTACCGCTCCCCAGTTGTGGGCAGTCACAGGGTAAAGCCAGCATAGTGGTTGGGGAGATGTCCCCAGCTAATGTGGGAATGCTACTGAGGTTAACCTAGTGTCCATGGGTGATGTAAATATGGTGGCCTAAGTCCATGTTGTTTTCAATACTTCAAAGTATAGGCAGTGGGTCACCATCTATGGGCAGGAGGTAGAGGCTCTGAAGAATACAGGATCTAGTAAAACTACTTTCAGGTATCATCTGGGTTCCTCAGAGCAGATGATACCTAATATATTTCACCAGGTTGTGGTAGCAGAAAACTGGGAGACCCACTACCCCATAAGTTTTGTTTCCTTTGAGTGAGTGGGGCAGGGACTCAGGTCTACTGAAGGTTCCTGTGAGCCCTGCTATTCCTGTGGACTATATGTTAGGAAATGACCTGGAGCACACTGCCTGGAAGGAAGTGGAGCTCCTGTAACACATCAATCAATCAATCAGTGCATTTATAGAGTGCGCTCCTCACCCGAGAGGGTCTCAAGGCGCTGGAGGGGGGGCGAGTTACTGCTGCTCGAAAAGCCATGTCTTGAGGAGTTTCCTGAAGGCGAGATAATCCTGGGTAGTTCTTAGGTGTGCGGGAAGGGAGTTCCATGCTTTGTCTGCCAGGTAGGTGAATAATCTTCCTGCGGCAGTGGTTTTGCGGATCTGTGGGACGGTGGCGAGAGCGAGGCTGACTGAGCGGAGCTGACGGGTGGGCGTGTAGAATGAGAGGCGGCTGTTGAGGTATTCGGGGCCCATGTTGTGGAGTGCTTTGTGTGCGTGGGTGAGGAGCCTGAAGGTGATCCTCTTGTTGACGGGGAGCCAGTGCAGGTGTTTCAGGTGGGCAGATATGTGGCTGTGGCGAGGAATGTCAAGGATGAGGCGTGCGGAGGCGTTCTGTATGCGTTGTAGACGTTTCTGGAGCTTTGCGGTGGTGCCTGCGTATAGGGTGTTTCCGTAGTCTAGTCGGCTTGTGACGAGGGCATGGGTAACTGTCTTTCTGGTTTCGGCTGGGATCCATTGGAAGATTTTTCAGAGCATGCGTAGGGTGTTGAAGCATGATGACGAGGCGGCTTTGACTTGCTTGGTCATTGTGAGGATGGGGTCCAGGATGAATCCGAGGTTGCGTGCGTGATCCGAGGGGGTTGGTGAAGTGCCCAGCGCCGTGGGCCACCAGGAGTCGTCCCAGGCGGTTGGGGATTGTCCGAGGACGAGGACCTCCGTCTTGTCCGAGTTCAGTTTTAGGCGGCGAAGCTTCATCCATTCCGCAACGTCTTTCATTCCTTCCTGTAGGTTGGTTTTGGCGGTGGTTTGGTCTTTGGTGATGGAGAGTATCAGCTGGGTGTCGTCTGGATGGTAATGTTAGGGATACCTGACTGAGTTTGTGTGACCACCAGGCCTATGGCTGCCCAGGAAGGGAGTCATGAAGGTCTGGAGCCTGAAAGAATGGCTCAGACAGCTACCAGAAAAGTCAAGAAAAAGAGACATGTGAAGCCAGCCCCTAAATGTCCCCCAGCATAGATGAATAGGGCACCAGAGGAGGCCAGAGCCTCCTGGGGAGAACATTACTTACCATGGTACCCTACCTGAACTTGCTGGATTGCACTTTGAAGGGGGGCCCATGAGGGAGGAGTTCTGCAAGGCACAGAAGTAGTGCCCAACCCTTGAGGGCATGAGGGAACAATCTGAAGCCCAGGCAGCTGTTGATACCTCTGGAGATCACCTCATATACTGGGTGAATGACCTCCTATACAATGAACCTAAGATTCTTAAGCATAGGACAACTTATGTATTTGTAGTTCCCCAGTGCTACAGGACCTTCCTCCTGGAGCTGGCTCATGAGATAACCCTGGCAGGACACCTGGGGCAGGACAAGACCATTGCCAAGCTTGTATCCCACTTCTATTGGCCCCTGATGAAAACCACTTTCTGTGGGACTTTTCACACCTGCCAGGCTAGTGGAACAACTAAGAAGAAGCTAAAAGCTCCCCTGATTTCCATGCTTTTTGTTGACACACCCTTTGAGAGAGGTTGAATTGGTATTATATGACCCATGGACCCCAAGACACCCTAGGCAACAGGTTTATTCGCGTCTTGGTGGATGTTGCACCTTCAAGGCATAATTGCCAGCCTGCCTGAGCCCATGAGGAGGAAGTGGGACATTTGCTTACCGTGTCTGCTCTTTGCTTACAGAGAGGTGCCACAGAAAGCAGTGGACTTTTGCCCATTTGCACTCTGTATGGTCATCCTGTCAGCAAACCTCTCATCCTAGCTAAAGAGGGGTGGTCACAAGCTCCGAAGAAACCCTGCCCAGGATGTAGTTAGCTACCTCTAGCGCTCTAGAACTAGAGAAACAGCTTCTTAAAGACAGCTCCTAAGACTGTGGAGGCTAGTGCAGGAGGATATAAAACAGTGTTAAGACTACCCCTGTGGAATTTCAACATGGGCAGAAAGTTTGGGTGATGGAGCCAATGGAGCACAGGACAGTCCAGGATTGCTGGACTAGGCCATATGAGATGATGGAGAGGAAGGAGGAGTCCACCTACCTGGTGGCTCTCAAGACTTCCAGGAACCCCATCTCAACGCCTCCATCCCCACTGTGAGAGATCTGTGGTCACCATGCTGCTGGTGACAAATGATGGGAAGGGGGAGGACAGTGAACTTCTTCCTGATCTCCTGTCATCCAAAGAGAAAGATGAGTCAGGGGGAGGTGCCAACCTCTCCCCTACCCTGATCTAAGACTAGCAGAGTGACTGTTCCCAGTTACTGAGACAGTTTGCCTCCCTTTTTCCCTCATTCCCTGACTTGCACACATTGGTACCCATGATATAAGTATTGGAGACAGCCTGTCTGTTAGAAACAAAATGTACAGGCTGTCTGACAAAGTGAGGGCCAGCATCAAAGCAGAAGTCGATAGAGTGCTGGAACTAGGGGACATTGAGCCCTCCAGGAGTCCCTGGTCTAGCTGAGTGATTTTGTTAACGAACTTGGCCCCACTGGCACCGCACCAGACGTCAGGTTCTGTGTCGGCTACTCAATTCATTACCAAGACACTCCATCATTCGAGCTGATGAGCTCATTGATAGGTTAGCAGCTACCAAGTTCTGAGTTCTTTTGATTTAACTTCAGGGTACTGGCAGATTACCATGACAGAGGGATATAAAGAGAGGTCAGCTATCCTAGAGGGCCAATTCCAGTTTAAGGTGATGCCCTTTGGACTCATGGATGCCCCTGCTATCTTCCAGAGGCTGGTGAACCAGGATTGGCTGGGATGGAGTCCTTCAGTGCTGCTTACTTAGATGATATAGTTGTTTTCAGGAGTACCTGGAATGACCACTTATTTCACCTGCAGGAAGTGCTTCAGGCTCTACAGCAGGCAGGCTTAACTATCAAGGACAGTAAGTGTCAAATAGGGCAGGGATCTGGGGTGTATTTGGGATACCTGGTGAGAGGGTAAATAGTGCAGGCTAAAATAGAGACAGTGCTGGCCTGGGAGCCCCCAAAACACAAACAGAAGTGTAGGCCTTCCTAGGACTCGCTGGGTACTACACAAGGATCGTCAAGGGGTGTGGCACCATTGTGTCCCCCTTGACTGAGCCGGTTTTGAAGAAGCAGGCCAGGAGGGTGCCCTGGATGGAGGCCTGTCAGAAAGCATTTGACTCCCTAAAACAGGTCATGTGCACAGCCCCTGTGCTCAAGGCCTCTGACTCGGCCCGGGAGCTTATTTTCTAAATGGGTGGCTTGTAGCATGGTATGGGGCACTCTTATAAAACAATCATTTAATCAGTCTACTTGTAGAACACGCTAATCACCTGTAAGGGTATCAAGGCCCTGGGACTAGTGCGGGTTAATTTGAAAAGCCAGTTCTTGAGGTTCTTCTTGAATTAAGGCAGTGAGGTTAATTGCCTGAGGTGTAGCTGAACAGCATTTCAGGTCTTTGCGGTAGGTAAGAGAAGGAGAGAAGGATCTTCCTCCAGCTGAGTTCTTGCATATCCTTGAGGTTGTGGTGAGGGCCAGTTGGCCTGACTGGAGGTGTCTGGTGGGCATATGGAAGGTCAGACGGTGATTGAGGTTTGCGGGTTCAATGTTGTGGAGGGCCTTGTATGCGGGCATGAGGAGCTTAAAGGTGATTCTTTTGTTGATCTGGAGCCAGTTAAGGTCTCTCAGGTGAAAGGAGATGTGGCTGCAACAGCAAATGTTCAGGATGAGTCTGGCCAAGGCGTTCTGGATTCTCTGCAGTTTCTCTTTGGAGTGTTTGGGTGGTGTCGGCATAGAGTGCGTTGCCATAGTCTAATTTGATGGCGTCAAGTGCCTGGGTGACTGTTCTCCTTGATTCGATTGGGATCCATTTGAAGATCTTTAAGAGCAGGCACAGTGTGTGGAAACATGAGAGTGAGATGGCATTGGCTTTACCGTTCATTGAGGTTGAGGATGATGCTGAGGTTGCGTGTGTGGTTGGTGGGTGTGGAGGGGTTCCGAGCTCTGAGTGCCATCAGAAGTCGTCCCAGGTGGAGGTGTTCATCCATGCAGAGGCCTTCATCCAATGTGCAACTACCCTCATTTCGTCGTGGAAGTTGCTTTTTGCTGTTGTAGGCTTGTCAGTGAGGGAGAAGATTGGTTTGGTATCATCAGTGTAGAAGACGATGTTGAATCTGTGGTTTCTGACAATGTTAGCAAGCGGGGTCATGTAGATGTTGAAGAGGGTGGGGCTCATGGAGGAGCCCTGAGAAACTCCACAGCTGATCTCTATCAGTTGTGAGGTGAACAGTGGGAGTCTGACTCTCTGTGTACGACCAGTGAGGAAGGAGCGTGTCCACTCTAGCGCTTTGCTGCGGATGCTGACATCATGCAGTCCAGTGCAGATGGTGTGGTGGGAGGCAGTGTTGAAGGTGGAGAAGAGGTCTAGTATGAGGAGGGCTATGTTTTCACCTCAATCAAGGAGAGTGCAGATGTTATCCGTTGCAAGAACTCAGCTGGAGGAAAATTCTTCTCTTACCTCACTGCAGACCTGGAATGCTCTTCAGCTTCGCCTCAGTCAAGCACCCTCACTACCTTAACTCAAGAAGGACCTCAAGACCTGGCTCTTTGACTGAACTCCTACTACTCCCAGGGCTTTGAGGCCCTCACAGGTGATTAGCGCATTCTACAAGTACGCTGATTGATTGATTGATAACACTGCCACATACCATGCTACGAGCCATCTGTTTAGAAAATAAGCTTCGGTGAAAAGTCAGGGGCCTTGAGCATAGGGGCTGTGCACAGTTAAATGAGGAGGGCCTAGCTCAACCTATAGCATTCATCTCTAGGAGGCTATTTCCCAGGTAATAAAGGTTGAATGCTATTGAGAGGGAAGCCTTTGCTGTGGTCTGGGCACTGAAGAAGTTGAGACCATACTTGTTTGGGACACACTTCCAGGTTCCAACAGACAAAGGTCCCTCAGGTGGCTACTGAGAATGAGGGGTGAAAATCCAAATTTTTTGACTGATCCATTTCCCTACATGGACCAGACTTTACAATGAAAACATAGTACTGGGTCAGTCCATACCAAAGCTGATTATCTCTCCAGGTTCTTTTGCCTCATTGAAGAGGGGTTGGGTAGTTCTCCCCACTTTCAGCTGGGGGGGAGGGTATGTGATATTCCTATCAGCCTTAGGAAGGTCTTTCTCCAAACTTTTTGCCTCTTCCCCACCATTTTGCTGGACCTATTTTTGCTAGCCTTATAACTCAGAGCACTTTACGACTGCCAACCAGTGTTAAAGTACATGTGCTCACCGTTCAAAACATTGTAATACTGGCTTATCCCCAAATGGCATATTTAAAAACTCTTAAATTCATTTTTCACTGCTGCAAGGCCTATCACTGCCATAGGACAGCTTTACAGTTGCCTTATTATATTTTTAGATATAATTTCCAAATGGAAAAAGATAACCACTTCAAGCTTCATGCCTCTGGAATCCTAATTTAAAATCCTAACTCATTCTTTAAGAGACAATTATGAAAATGCTACTTTTAGAAATCTGCCATTTCCTTGCGTTAGCCAACTAGTGCCTGCCGCCTGCCTTGGTCACATGACTGGTGGACACCCCACTCAACCAGTAACCCAATTTCTAACAGGTATACATATTCTCACCTGGTTATCATGAATCTAACAAGAAGCTAATGTCGCTCAGTTTCTGAGAAAAGCCGTTACTGCTGTTCTAAAGTATAAGCCGAGGGTTGTTCACTCTCTGAGCAGGACATTGCACACATAAAGATTGAAAGTGGTTGCAGCGTCTATTTATGGTGCAGCAATATGAGGTCCATTGACGTAGCATTGTTACAAAAGATTGAAAATAACTTGCTTTCACACCTACATTTAGATCCTGGTACCCACCTGGTGGCCAGTTCAGAGAAAACGCATCCTTTATTTATTCAGGTTCACCCAGCAGGATCATACTGGAAAATTGTCATTATAAAGTCAGGGAAGCTTGTCACACCACTAAAATTGACACCCAGATCAAGAGGTTCCTCCTACACGAGGCTCATCCAGGCTTTGAAATGGATCAAGATAGCATTTATCCTGAAGTTCAGAACAATTTATTTGCTACATTTAGTCTTAGGGTA
Organism: Pleurodeles waltl; assembly: GCF_031143425.1. Taxonomy (NCBI): domain Eukaryota; kingdom Metazoa; phylum Chordata; class Amphibia; order Caudata; family Salamandridae; genus Pleurodeles; species Pleurodeles waltl. Next base: position 628,352,269 of record NC_090443.1, on the reverse strand, counting down.
TTGGCTACAAAAACACATGTATATGGTTCTATGGAACCCTGGCAAGGTTTGTGATGATCCGATGTGACTGTACAATGGGGATACAGTAATTCTTATGAACTGTATGCCATTTTGCATTAAATCAGCGATCCCTTGTCGGGAATGGCTTGCATTTTACTCAAAGTATACACATTTATGGATCATCTTGATTGTTTTATAGGAATGATCAAGTAATAATCCAAAATGCCACTCATAATTGGCTTGTTTGGAATGCATTGGTAGTTCTATGACACATTTGTAAAGGCATTGTTATTATTTTGATCAAATTTAAATGCTCTTTAGACTCCTGAAATGCATAAATAACTTTTTGATATATGTCGTTTTTAATTTGTTTATATTTTTATTCTCTGATATAGCATAATTTACGTGTGGGGTAGGGAGTGGGGGACATTACACTAAACACAAAAATATTACACAAAACATACAAATCAAATAAATTTTTAAGAAACATACCTCCCCTCCTTTTGTGTAATGTTTTCCCCTTCTCTCTGTCGTCTAGTTTCTGCAGACACAGGCTCCCAGCCTGCCCTGCGGCCAATCCTGATGCTGTTCAGAGCAGCATCAGGATTGGCTGGGAGCACCCAGCCAGGGCGTTCCCAGGCAGACTTGGAGCCTGTGCAGGCTCTCTCAAGCCCGGCAACACAGTTGCTCGGCTTCAGAGAGCCTACTGCGCATGTATGTTTGGCCGGCCCGAGACGGCCGGCCAAACATACATGCACAGTGAGGGGAATGCACAGTGCACTCCCCTCAATACTCATCACCCCACATGCCCTGCCTTTTAACATAGTTTATTATCCTTTCCTTGTTAAAGGTTTTGTAGTTGTCTCTGCTGGTGGGGGGCGAAGCTCCTCCGCCATAGCCGAGGAGCCACCACTGGTTTGTTCTGCTTTCTTTGCACATACTCAGTGTCCTTCTCATGAGCCCCCAGCCATTCGCTGCTTCCAATGTACACTCTAGTGACATCCTTATTGTTTTATCTACTCCAGGATTCATATGACCTAGCTTGCTTGAACAAAGATTTTAAAAATTGTTACTGTACTTCCTCCTGTGACAATCTTATTTTTTCATAGGCTGCTGATTTATGTTAGCCTAACCTGCTCACACAATTACGTAAACTTTTATACTCAATCGATGGGAAACATCATCACAAGACCGTCTATTTGACATTTTTAAAATTCCACATACACAGTTTACCTGTTTCCTGCAGTTTCTTTGAATAAGCATCACTCCATAGTATATGAATGTCGAACTTGTGTTTTATTCTTTTACTGTGTTCTGCTCTCACAGATCAGCACTGAAACTTGAAACTCATGCACATCTGAATTAAGATCTTTCTGCGCTTGACTCATGCAAAAAAGGAGTCCATGATATAACCTTTGTAATTGACAATATGTACAATGCCATTCTGTCCTATTCTTAATTTGCATATGTTCAAAGTTTAAAGATATATTTAAAGTTTGGTGTTTGTTTTTCTTTCCTGTGTGATTATTTATTTTGCATGCTTTTCATGAAAGGTTTGCTGTTTTATTAGTAGTTTAGCAGTTGCAATAGCAATTACGAATTCTTCATATTTCAGAAATCATTTTGCTTTGATTTTACAACATTTATTATTTTCTTTATTGACAACTTTTTATTAGTGGAAGGGCACTTCAGGAAAAGTATACTCAAGTTGTGCCATTATTATACAAGATTAAAATGACAGTACTTGTTATATAGAAATAACATGTACTTGATGTGGGAACAATAGAAACTCTGGGGCGTTTTTACTGGAATACTAGAGCAGAGTAGGGCAGCAAGTGACCTTGCTGCGCTGCTCTGCGCCACAGAAAAAGGGGAGAATTGCACCGTATTTACCAAACACTATACTTTTCTGTCCTGCGCCCTTGCACTGATACCCTTTTGGCTGCCTAGTGACAATGCAGGCACCCTAGCGCTATGCTGCAATGGTATGTGTGTTGCATGCAGAATTGTGTTTGTGCTGGAAGGGCCACCTTCCTGCACAAAAACAATCCATGGAGGTGTTTTCTTCCTTCTATGAGACCTACAGAAAACAGAGGGAGACATAAAGATATTTCTCTTTGTTATACCTCCCCTGATGAGGTGTATGGTATTGACGCATTCCCAGGTTTACAACTCCTTGTAAATCTGGAAATGTGCCAAAACCCCGGTGTTATGAGAAAACCCATTACAATGCTCACGAAACACCCCTGATCTAGAGTTTGGCAGTTCTGTGACTGACACTGCCTTGCCTTACTTCATATCTATCAGGCCATGGAAAGCCATGCAAAGTGGCTTTGCAAGAACCTCATATATATTGGTCTGCACTCTGCACTGTCGAAGTGTCAACATAAGTGACTCTCCAGTGGCGTTTGGTGGTTGTAAATATGCCACTCGCTGGTGCCATTTGAAAGAATCTGGTGCTCAGCAACTTGCTAAAGAACAGGAGCCTAGAAAGGAGGGTATTTTTTTAAACAAAGGTAATATACACTATATAAGCAATGAGCAGATTGTGACAACATAAAGGCTGAGTAATAAGTCCCCCAAGACACTCTAAAATACAATGGAGACATGCAGAAGTACCCACACCGCAGTCTCACCATTAGTGAAGTTACTTCTTAATCTTCATTTCTACACCAGTAACTCTGTTCAAGTGACTGTTGCAATTTTCACTGGAATTATTAAACCTATTTTCTTCGGGGTCATGAAACAAGACATTTACCACTTCATCCAATATCCAAAAGACACAACATAGTTAACCTCTGTGAAAACTGATTCTATGCTCTTGTTTTATTTCTTCTTGTGGAAGGCACCACTAATTGCATGCACATTGGCATTGGAAAGGAGAGCATGTTTAGTAGCAGTGAACAACAGGCAGTTTGAATGTGCAAATGATTTCTGAGACAGACATAGGGCCTGATTTAGAACTCGGTGGACGGTTTACTCCATCACAATGGTGACAGATATCTCATCCACTGAAATTAGATTTTGGTGATTGTGACAGAGTAATCTGTCCTCCGAGCTCGAATTCAGGTCCATAATCATCACACTGTTCTACACCAATTTTCCAGGGTCCTTCCATGACTCAGATATCCTAAGTTGCACTTTCCATGCATTATGATAGACAAGCAGTCAGAGAGTTAATGCTTAAACATAAGTTCTGAGTGTTTGCCTTCTTATGAAAAGGTATATAACAAGTAAATCTATGTCTAAAATGTTGTTGACCTCTTGATTCATTTAGAGAATCATGTTAAAATGCCTCAATCTCATCTTTGTTTCTCAAGAATTACTAGTCCTTCCCATATAGATGACATCTACCCATTAAAGTCATGACGGTTGACTCATAAACTGAATCCACAGAGCCATGAAGAGAAGAACTAGAACACATAAAATTAGGAACACAATTAAAATCACTATTAGTCTGCTAAAAGGTATTTTTAGTTCTGTGCTTGTCCTGGCCTGGGATCTCACTTTCTTTCTGGAAAGATTCTGTTGTATCATTGTGCTATGCTGGATGTTGAAATCAGATAAAATTTAACTCTAATAATATATGTACTACTGACTGAACAAAAACACGTTAATGAAAGAGAGGAACTGCAAATAGAGGAAGGGCATTTGGAAAGCACAGAAGTGTTCAACCGATGAATTACAAATTTCATTTAATATTATTTTGTAAGTATCTGTATACAACTTAACCACACCAATTAAGGCTTGGGTAGGGAGACTGGCTACTGTTGATTTTCTGTCGGATTTCCTGTCCATCTCTCTGGTGGTTCGCCTGTTCAATTTAGAAGTTGGTGGGTCCATAGACGAAAGACTGCCATGAACCACTATCACCGCCATGAATCACCACCCCCATGAATGGAGCCATTGGTAAATGCGGCTGGTGAGATTACTCTAGCTAGTTTTACCAATGAGCCAATCACGGTGTGCGTTCCTGCTGATGCAACTGCAACAGCTTAACCTCCCCACCTGCGTAGGTGGATTAGGAGGGATAAAATAACAAAACTCAGCTTTTTCCAAGGTTTTCCACCACCATGAACTTGGTCATGGAAGTCCTGCCATTGCTGTTGCTCCTGGACCAAGATGAAAATCAACCCGTTGTCGCTAGAATGGAAGGTAAATCACTGTACTGTCTGTCACCCTTGGAACTGTCGGCATATAGTAGCACAGGACTCGTGCATGTTAAAAAGAACTTGCAAGTAATATCACTATGATGTGCAATACAGATGTATGTAATGTTTTAGTAAAAAGAAATATTTAAAAAGACACCCAGATATATCAGAAACACCCATCAATCTGGTGCTAACTGCCTTCATGGCAATGGACACCTACACAAAAAGTCACATCAATCCCAGATCGAAATGTATCCATACAGGTGTGCAATAATTTTCTATAAACTATCATGTCATATACTTAAACAGTATACCCAATAGGAACTACATAAATCCATGGTAATGTCCCAATTGCCTTACAAAATGCTGAAGTGGATGTACAAAGAATGCACAACCAATGTTAACTCTAAACTGCAAACATGCTCAGAGATGTATGAAGGTCACATGCCCTCTTGGTTTGTGCAATTAATGACAAACATTAGAGGGCATTTAACTTTAAAGTATAAGGTTCCCTGTGTGATGCATATATGTATATTATAGACATATCTTGCTGAAAACACACATGCAAACACATCCTTTTGGTGTAATTGTCCAGTAACATGCTGAATGCTTGCACCAAAATGAACATGACCATTACACTTGTACATTAATGTATGCATTCCAAAACTATCTAAAAATTAGAACCTCTGCTTTTCACTGTCACATATGACAGTAAGTGCATGGCTGTGAGAGAGGCTTCTTTTTGCATGGATAGCCCCCCACTTTTTGCCTGGAAAATGATGTGGTTTCAACATTGTAAGTGCCCTGGGCCACTGCTAAACAGGTTCCTAGGGCCAGATCTTTCCACAAAACTGTACTATCTATTGGCACGTCAGTTACTCCTGTGAGTCCCCAGTAAATGGTAACCCTGGGTCCAAGGGCATGGGTGCTGAAGAGGGCCCCCCCACTTCTGCAGCACCAACTGTACTTCTCTGAGAGGCTCCACACCAGCCTCATGCAGACTCTCATTGCAAGTGCATGACAAGGTGTGTTTAAAAGTTGCAAACTCTGCATGGAACTCACCAAGAGCTCACTCACTGCACGCGCTATAGGTAATTCACCTCTCTGGCAGGCCATATACCCTAAGACAGGGTGCACTATAATGCATGTGAGGGCATATAGTTGCATGAGCAAATATGCCCATACCTTATATTTAAAAAACCTTAAGGCATAGTAAGTTTACAGGGGAGCCATAGCAAGTACATGTGCTGTACACTGGTCATTATGAGCTTCCCAGCTACATGAAGGCTACTCTGAACCCTGGGTTGTTTGGTATCAAACAACTCAGAGTAATAAATCCTCACTGCTACCCGTGTTGGACTTATTATAAAATGTACACAGGGCCATATTAGAGGTCCCCTGCAAAACCAGCACCACCCTGCATGGCTGCTTGCTAGTTCAAATCCTTCTGCCAGCACCAGACAGGAGGCTGGATCCCTGGGGAAGGCGCCTTTGCTCTCTGCGACCAGAAAACAAAGCTGTTCCTGGGCAGAGATGTTACAGCTCCTCACCCAGGAATGTGCACTGCCCAGGCCAACAAACTTTAATGGGTTTGCCGCCCTTGAAACTCAACCCTCAGCTCTGCTGCTAGCAGCAGATGGCCACCTCCATTATAAACCCCACTTTTGGTGAGAGAACAGCTGGAAAATGCACAAGGACTATGAGAAGTGGCCACCCTCAGCCTGCACCACCCCTCAGGTGTGGCAGATGAGGTGTCCACTCCATTTCCTTTTCTTCTACCTTGGATGGAGGAAAATAGCCTGTCAATGTTATGGATGTGACCCCCTACCCACAGTAAGTGGTCACATAGTGGGTGTAGCTACCCAGAGGTAAGCAACCCATTGGCCACTACCAGGTACTTCCCTAAATGCCCACTAAATGCAGTGTTTAGTGGGCCTCCCTAAACCTGCAGATCAGATTCGATGGACACAAGAAGGCCAGTAGCAAAAGAGGACCCAAGGCTTGAGAACAAAAGACCTGCTGCACAAACAAAAAGGTGCCAAACCTTGCCTGCTGCATCAAAGACTCAACAATCGCTGCTGAGGGGTCAACTGGACATCGGACAGACTCTAAGAAATCCCAGAGGACCTCCACTCTTCCAAAAATTGCCAAGAACCTCCCTCTAGGGTGTAGGTATGACTCCCTGTAACCAGCAGGGAAGACCCAGTGAAGTTTAGTTCACTGACCAGCCTCTAACCAACGAAACAGACACAGCAGCCTGTCCAAATTTCACCTGACAAACCCGGAGGACAAACCCCAGCAAGTGTGCCAGGGTTGGTGGCACTAGTACCTCCAGTGGCTGAACCGTGCAATAGCTCAGGATACTGGACCCCCAGCATCGGACACCCGGGAGAAAAGTCCACTCCGTACTCTCCAAGGTCCAGGAGCAAACACCAGTCAAGTGACCTCAGGACACCCAAGAACTACCCCTCAGATTGGCCCTGCTGACCTGCAAATCGGCCTCCAAATGACCTGCTCTTGGCTCAAAACACCCAGCCCTTAGCTGACATATCTGCTCTCCACTTGGCCCTGACCCTTGCAGAACCAGCTGTGGTCTGAGGGTCCCTAATCCCCTGCAACCTCTACCCTCTAAGGGGACCCACCAGACTCATCTCTAAGCCCCTTTGTACATTGCATTTCCAATTGGTCCCCTTTCCTGTGGCACACCAGCTCCAAGACTTTCAGCCGCTAGTCCCACCAGAACCGGGAGCCGTACTGTAGGAAAGACCTCCTTGTCACCCTTGCCCTGGTCACCCCCAGACCTTTTGGACAGATACTGGTGATTACTGACTCTTGGCTGTGCCCTGGATACTGATTACACCCAGGTCTAGTGCTCTTTGTAAAGTGGATATGCAAATTAGGATAATTATATTTGGCAGTATTAACCTACCTGTAAGTCCCTAGTATGTGGTAGGGCATGTAGGTTTATGGACTCCAGCATAGGTAGTGCTCCCATAGGTGCACTGCTGAGGTGCCCAAAGTCATTTTAAAAGAAGGCCTGCCTCGCTGGCTGCTTTTAAACTAAAGTTATAGGCACATTCAACTTTGGAATTAAAAGTACTTCCAAATTCTTAAAATACTTTGTTTCTACATATAAACCACCCCTAAGGTGTGACCTAAGTGCCCCTAGGACTGGGTGCTATGTAACTATAAGCAGTTTTATAAGCCCTGGTGAGATAAAATAGCCAAATGTGTTTTTCCCTCACTGTAGTGAATGGCCTCCATAGGCTAAAAAGGGGATACTTTATTTTAATTAATAAAGTCCCCATAAGACGAAGATATTTTGAGTTTGGTAACAAATTAATTCTTATAATAAAGCACACAACTTGCCAATCTTGGATTTAATATAACTAGTTCAGGTATAGAGTTTTAAAACCAAACCTGAAAGTTGCCAACTTCAGCTCTGTAGTACCCTTCTCTGATTGGCCAGCCTCTGGCAGCCTGGCCAGACTGCCTTGATGAGATGTGAAGTGGCTTGGGATAAACATAAAGGGTGTGTCTGGGGGATTAGATTTGCCTCAGCAGATGGTGAAACAGCATGGCGGAGAACAGCCAAACTGGTCTTCAAAGGAGGGAAGAACATTTGGATCAGCTCAATGCCTCCCCCATGTCCTGCAACCCCACACAATTAGACACCCTCTTGATTAGATTAGGAGAGGGCAGGAGAGGGTGTGTTTAGGATTTTTAGCCACACAAGTGGGTGGGATCTGCCAGGCCTAACATCCAAAATTCAGTTTCAGCCATGTTGTTTGTTAAAAGAATGTTGCTCCCTGGGATTGATTCCCATGAAGTGGTCATCCAAGCGGGAAGTTGCCTGCATTTGAGTCAACAGTCACCAACCCCCCAGCTTTCCACCCCAGGAGCAAGGATAAATATGGCAGAGCTGCACCCACACCTCAGTTCCCTACAAGGCAGAAAAAGAAGGACTGCCCTGCTTTACACCTGACCTGCACCTGGACACTGTACTCTGAAGGACTGCACTAGCTGCACACTTGGGCTTCACCACTAAAAGTACTTTGCTTGGTTTCAACTGGTTCAAGAAGGGACTCCCTGCCTGCTACAGGTGAAAAATAGCTAAAGGCCCCTGCATCAACTCCTAAAGAAACTGACCAGCTTACCACAAACCAGTGGTCATTGAGGAGTTTGAGCCAGGTGCATTCTAGGAGTTGGAGTCCTAACCCTCAAGGAGCAGCTCAGAACTTCTGGAACCTCGGCTGAGCTTTTGAAAAAAAGCTTCATAAAGGGATCGACCTGCCGTTGAGAGTCAAGCCAGCTTACGTTGACCGCGACCGGGCCTGACTTGCAGATTCGTCCCGCTGAAAAGCTCCAGAGCCCCAGACTTTCAGGATTTCACCAGGTGCTCCTGCAAAGACAATCTGATGATGTTGACTCGAAATCGGATTGCTGTGAAGAGTTGTCCGACGTCAGAGAGAAAAAGTGCCAAAAAAGTAACTACATTGAAGGTAAAAAGTTGAACAGGACTTGCCATGCAGCGTTTTAAAGGAGGGCTCCAGGGACGTTGGATCAAGATTCAGCTTTGGCCCGGACGGACCCTGAATGTAGAATTCTTCTCAGAGTTTTCCTGTGACGCGTATCTGAAGAGGGCTCGAAGGAGGTCGAATCGAATTGGTGACTTTGTCCTTGTGAAGAAGATCTTTAAGAAAAAGAATAAGGCCCTCATTACAACATTGGTGGTAAATCCTGCTTACCGACGGGGTGATGGCCCCCAACAGACCGTCACGGAGGTGAACATTCATTTACATATTATGACACACACTCACTAAACTGACAGAATACTGCACAAACCCATAACTGCCAGACCAAAGGTCAGTTTTAAAGTGTCATTACGAACACCCATACCATTACGCCAACAAAACAACGCCCACCACATTTTGACCCACGAATCACCACGGCGGACATTCAAAGACGGTAAACCATTGGCGGTATACACCAGCGCGGTCTGAAAGGACACTCAAATACAAAACAACACAACATTGTCCAAAATGAAAATCACACACCTGACACTGATACACACACCACACACATCCACCCACAGCACTATAAAACACACACACACATTACCCACAACCCTTTGCCAACACGAAAAGATTGCAACAGCTAGCCATGCAAATCACAAAGACAACTACACACACACACACACACCACAATCACCCGTTCATCCATCACCCACCCCACATCCCACTTCCCACACCCCACCACATTACTCAACACCCTCTGCACAACACACACCACACAACATCTATGTCCCCACTAAGGCACCCCCGTTTCACAGATGAGGAGTTGCTTGTCATGGTGGAGGAAATAGTCAGGGTAGAGCCACAGCTGTTTGGAGCACAAGTACAGCAAATCTCCATTGCCAGGAAGATGGAGCTATGGTGGAGAATCGTGGACAGGGAGAACGCCATGGAACAGCATCTAAGAACAAGGGATGGCATCAGAAAGAGGTGGAACGACCTATGGGGAAAGGTACATTCCATGGTAGCAAGGCACCAGCTCGTCATCCAGAGGACTGGCAGTCGACCCCCACCTCCTCCCCCACAGCTGACAGCATGGGAGGAGCAAGTCTTGGCAATCCTTCGTCCTGAAGGACTCACTGGAGTACTGGAGGACTGGACACTAGTATGTCAATATTTACTACTTATCACCACCATACCTGCATGCCATCTCACCCCTCACCCTGACTCCCATCACTCCACTCCATCCCACACAGTGCACCTACACGTGACTAACCCCAATGCCAAGCCCTGCATGCGATACCAATGCATGTACAGCCCTCCCAGCCCTGCATGTACACCCCTCACCAAAGCATGCACATCATGGAGAACTAACAGTCCCACAATACATCATCATAAACAAACAAAGGTGGCAGGGCAACAGCAACGATATAGGGGAAGCAAGGAATGTACAATATGTCACAGACATGAAGAATAGTACATCACTTACATCCCCACAGGTGCCCTAGCCAATCCCAGCGGTGGGGAGGTGCCATGACTATCCAGTCCCCCAACAGAAGATGCACCCAGTGATGACAGTAACTCTGGACTTCTGGATCTGGATGAACTACCTGGCCCATCGGGGACCACTGGTCAGTCAGATACCCCAGCTCACTCCCAGTCCATCACAGAGCCTCCCCCATCAGAATCCAACACCACAGCACCCACCCAGTGTCCCCACACCTCTGTCCCCAGGACACGTCAATCAGCAGTGTGCCCACCTGTACAGGCACCCCAGTCCACACCTCACAGCCAAGACAATCAAGGACTTTGGGTCAGTAACAGTGGGCACACCATTCAGGGGACAGAGGCCCAGGGGAACAGGGACACTGGGAAGACTGCTGTGTGCCAGGGGGAGGTCAGGCGCGGGGGAACCCACTCGCCAGGAGGCATTCACTAATGTCCTGGTAGCTGACCAACAATCCCAGGACAGATGGGCCAGATTCTTAACAACATGCAGGAGAACAAGCGGCTGCAGGAGGTGCATCATCAGGAGATCAGGGAAGATTTGCAGTCCTTCAACACCATCATGATCTCCATAGCAGGGGTGCTGGCTGATATAGCCAACATCATGAGGGAATGTACAGCACATCAGCGGGCCCCTTCCACTAGCCAGTCAAGTGAACAGCCCTCCACATCTGCTACATCTAGTGGACAGGAGGCCCTGCCACAGGACCCACAGGCTACCAGCACTCCTTCCCCTACAGAAGATGAATCACTCGGCAAACATTCCCTGCAACCCAGACAGATGCCAGAGACACATTCCAAGACCAAGATCACCGCAAGACATGAGACCTTCCTGAATGTCCCCCTTGTATTTCACTGTCTCACCTTGTCCACTTTGAACTGCCATTGCTCCCCTTCCTATGGCCCCTTGGACACTGGACCTGTGCTACAAACAGGCTGGGGCAATGCCCTGGACTTACCTCTACCATCACCCCATTCTTTTGCACTATTCCTTCTATTAATTGCACTTTAATAAACACCCTTGGACACAACTTGAGTGAGAGTGCTTTATGTGATGAAAATGTGCAATTATGTTAACAGTTACATTTTGTGCAATCAACATGAACTTTGGTGTAGTATACAAATAATGAGCTGTAGCTGTCTGTATTCATCACATCAGTGCACAGTTGTAATAACAGCAACATCTGCAAATAGAGAGGGCATAGTAGCAGTCAGTTGAGATGCAAAGGAAGTGACTGCAATCCTGCTACAGCCACAGTGAAAACATGAATAATTAGAGGAATGGTCAGTTCCACTGTCTTACCTGTATGTCACTGGAAGTACTGCTGTATTACTAATGTTCTGTTGTCCACATCCTCATCCTCTGCCTCCTCATCCTCAATGTCCTCAGGGTTCACTGCTGACACTGAGGCAGTTCCAATCTCCTCCTCCTGCAGATAAGGCAGATATGTCGTCTGAGGGCCAGGTTGTGCAGGTTGTGCAACATGCAGTGTACTACAACTATCTGGCAGACCTTATCAGGGGAGTAGCAGAGGGATCGATGTGTCAGATGGACGCATCTGAACCTGGCCTTCAGGAGGCCCAAGGTACATTCTGTGATTCGCCTGGTTCTCCATTCTACATCATTATAATGATTCTCAGCCCCTATCCTGGCATTCCTCCCAGGGGTCAGGAGCCACAGCAGGTTTGGGTAGCCTGAGTCACCTGCAAGAATTGAGGGACAAACATTAGCCTTACACAATGGTATAGGGGATGACTCCAGAAGGCATACACAGACATATCTTGGGTATTTAGGCTCACCTATTAGCCACACCCTGTGCCTCTGTAACTGTGCCATCACATTTGGGATGCTGCTATTCCTCAGGGCGGCCCTCATCCTCCTGGACCTCTAAGCCGTGTTCGACACCGTCTGCCACCACACTCTACGCAAATATCTCAGCAATGCAGGAATTCGTGTCAGAGCCCTGGACTGGGTCACCTCCTTTCTCACCGGTAGAACTCAGAGAGTCTGCCTCCGTCCATTCTGCTCTGAAGCCACCAAAATCATCTGCGACGTACCCCAGGGTTCTGTCTTTAGCCCGACCCTCTTCAACATCTACATGGCTCTGCTTGCTAATATCGCACGATCTCACAACCTCAACATCATCTCATTCGACGCCCAGCTGTCACCAAGGACTCTGCCAAGACCAACCTCCATGAAGGAATGAAGGCCATCACCGAATGGATGAAGAACAGCTGCCTCAAACTCAATTCCGACAAGACTGAGGTCCCCATCTTCGGCTCCAACTCCTCCACATGGGATGACTTCTGGTAGACTGCCACTCTTTGATCCTCCCCGACTAGGATTCATCCTAGACTCCTCACTATCCATGACCCAGCAAGTTAACGCCATCTCCTCCTCCTGCTTTAACACCCTCCGCATGCTCCGAAAGATCTACTAGTGGATCCCCACGGAAACCAGAAGAACAGTCACCTAAGCCTGCGTAAGCAGCAAACTGGACCATGGCAGTGCCCTCTACCAAACTCCATAAAAGGCTGTAACGCATCCAGAATGCCTCTGCATGCCTCATCCTGGATATCCCCTGCCACTGCCAAATCACAGACCACCTAAGAGACCTGCACTGGCTCCCCTTCAAAAAGAGAATCACCTTCAAACTCCTCACCCACGCTCACAAAGCACTGCACAACACAGGACAAGAATACCTCAAGAGACGGCTCTCCTTATACACACTCCTGACAGCTCCACTCAAACAAACTCCCAACCGTCCAACCCATCTGCAGAACTACAACCGGCAGCAGATCATTCAACCACCTTGCCGCCAAGACATGGAACACTCTTCCCACCCACCTGCATCAGACCAAGGACCTCCTTACCTTCAGGAGACTTCTCAAGACTTGGCTATTCGAGCAGTAACATCGCCACCGCCTCCCCAACCAGCGCCTTGGGACCCTCACGGGTGAGTAGTCCGCTTTATGAATTCCTTGATTGATTGATTGATTGATTGAGTGAGTGAGTGTAAACTCTTCCGATTCCTGAGCACCTGATCATTGTGCCGGGGCGGGACAAATGCAATATGTGTACCGTCAATCACCCCAATAATATTAGGAATATGTCCCATTGCATATAATTCAGCCTTCACAGTGGCCAAATCATCCACTTGGGGAAAAGTGATGTAGCTGCACATTTGTTTGAGCAAGACAGACAAAACCCTTGCCAGCACTATTGAGAACATTGGCTGTGGCATTCCTGCTGCCAAGCCCACTGTCACTTGGAAAGAACCAGTTTCCAGGAAATGGAGCACTGATAGAACTTGAACAAGAGGGGGATCCCAGTGTGGTTATGGACAGCTGATAGGAGATCAGGCTCCAATTGAGTACACAGCTCTGTGATTGTGGCCATGTCCAGTCAATAGGTCAGTATTATATGCCTCTCATGCAGTATAGCCAAGTCCACAAGGGGTCTGTACATGGGGGCTTGTCTCCTTCTCCTATTCCTCCACAGTGGTAGGTATCTAAGGGACACAAGAGTGAGAAGGGTGTCACAAACTGAACAATGGAACCACCACACCAGTGCAACTGAGCATGTATGTAATCGGACAATGTGAATGCCAATGTATGTACAATTCACAGCAATGACGCAGTTTCCAATTTATGATTGTTGTCCACCACCTTGAAATGGTGACCGCCTGTCCTGTAACTATGGACAGATGGAAGTTATGTAACTCTGCCAGGGTTGGTTGTTATGGCGGAAGGCAGTCTTGTACCGCCTTGCTATTCCTCATTGGCTAACATGGGGCTCTATGGAGTACAGCATCCAATAAGGATCACCAGCGGTGGTGATGGTGTACACCGCTGCGGACGTGACTGCCATTTTCTATCTATAACCTCACTTGATTCCTGACTTTCCACAGGATAACACCTAGACTGCGTGTGCTGCTGTGACCTGTGTATGGATCCTGCCAAGGCCTGTGTGACAGGGGAAAGGGCCCCTGCCTTCACTTCAGAAGAGTTAGAGTGGCTGGTGGATGGGGTCCTACCCCTGTATGGGCCTCCAGACCGACAGGTGAGAACACCATGGGGATAATGCATGCAACAAGTTGTGGGGTATGTCTGGAGGTAGTGCACATGCAGGGCTCTGGGTGATGTGTGTGCCAATGGAGATGGAAATGTCATTTGTGGGCCATATGTGTGGCAGGCAGGATTGTATGGTTAATGGTGTCCTCCTGCCTGTATTATTTCTGCTGGTCAGCGCCCATCAGAAGAAGGGATTGTGGTATGCCATTACCAAGGAGGTGCGTAGCCTGGAGGTCTATAGCAGGCGGAGAACCCACTGCAGGAAAAGGTGGGAGGACCTGAGACGCTGGGCCCGGAACACCGCAGAAGCCCAGCTGGGGATGGCCTCCCAATGAGGTCGGGATGCCATCGGAGTTTGACACCCCTGATGGCCTGAAACTGGCAGTGGCCTACCCAGAGATAGATGGGCGCTAGAGGGAAGCACAGCAGCTACAGAGAGCGTGACAACCATTTATGTTGGCTGACATGGGATCCTGATGGTGGGTTTCAGTTAGTGGGTACCCCTTCATGCCAGCACAGACATTGCTGTGTGGTCCAGATCAAGGTAAATGGGTGTATAACAAACTCTCGTAATCCAGCTAGGTGGCATTCCAAGTCAGACAGGGCAGTTAGTGGTGGTGCAGTTAGTGGTGGTTGGCTCTCATCTTCCTGTGGTACCCAGCCAATGGAAAGCCACTGAGATGCATAGTGCTCAATCATGATCCATGTGTGTGATAGTTATGTGTATGCCATCTGTGGTGTTGGTGCTGTAATTGACCCAGTGCTCCCTTTCTCTCCCCCCCTATTTTCTTCTGTCATCCTGTCCATGTGGGCATTAGCATCATCTGGCGGAGGAGCAGGGGCACTGGCGACTGAGGGAGCTGCATCCCACGGGACCCAGGAGGCAGAGTCCACCTATGCCGAGGGGACCAGTGGGATGGAGAGCGAGGGGAGCACCACAGCAGAGACAGAATGTGACAACACTGACTCTGATTCCTTCTCCAATGGGAGCTCCCTGGTGGTGGCGGACACCTCTGGAATCAGCCCAGCTCCAGGTACAGCCACCACCCCCGTCACAGCACTGCCCTCCCAGTAGCCCCCCGCCGAGTTGCCTGTGCCCGCTCTCCCAGGAGGGTGGGCATCTCCTTTGCCCCAGGCACCTCAGGCCCTGCCTCAGTGAGCCCTGCTGCCCTTGTGAACCATCTCTGTAGGGCAGTCAACCATAGTGAATGCCATCCTGGGGCTGGCATCCCAGATGCAGCAATGCATACCTGGAGGGCATTCACAGTGGGTTGGTGGCCTTACAGTAATCGTTTCAGAGTCTGGCCTCCTCTCTGATGGCAGCCAGTATCCCTGTTCCTACTGTCCCCCCTCCAACTACCCCTTCCCAGTCCCAGTCTCCTCAGCTCCAACCCATCCCATGCACACATACAGACAAGCATGCACACACATCACACAAGAGTAGCACAGTCAAACCCAGGCAGCACAACTCAGGCCACAAGCACTCACACAAACAACAGGCAGTTGCACACACAACAACATCCACTGCCTCCACTGTTTCCCCTTCCTCCTCCTCCTCCTCCTCCCTCACAGTCACATCCGCACTCACACCTGCATGCACTGCATCAATAGCCACCACCACCATCACCACATCATGCACCACTCCCACCTCACTTGCAGACACCTCCACAACATCCATCCACACGTCGCCTTTTTCTCTCCCACCCTGTCTGCCCCCTCCTAAGAGACACAAACACACGCACTCAGTCTCCCAAAAGCCATCTACCTCACACATGCACACTGTCCATGCACCCACACCCAAGTCCAATAGATGAACACCTCCAACAACCACTCCCTCAACCTCAGTCCCATCCCTCCTCCCACATCCTGCCCCATCATCTCTAAGAAGCTTTTCCTTGCCCATCTTGACCTCTTCCCTCCCCCACCCCCCATCCTGCCCGTAAGAGCAGGGTCCCAACGAGTCGGCACAGCACCTCAGCTAAACAGTCTGCCACTGCTCCCATCAAATGCAGAGCTGCTGGCACAAAGGGGGCCCAGAGTGTGACGGCTTCCACTCCTACTGTGAGCACTCCTCCACCTTAGAAAGGGAGGACTAGGGTGGTGAAAACCAAGGGACATGAGACGGGGACAGTGGAGGCACCTCCTAGTCCTGGAGCCAAGAAAGGGAAGGCTCCACTCCACCACCCAAGAAAGCGAAGGATCCCACTCTACCACCCAAGAAAGGGAAGGTTCCCACTCCACCATGCAAGAAAGGGAAGGTTCCCACTCCACCGCCAAAGATGCAAGAGGCCCCCTCCATCAGCCAGGGTTACACCTCCACCAGCAGAGGGCAAGGAGACCCCACCTCCAGCAGAGGCAGCCAGGGTAACACCTCCACCAGCAGAGTGCAAGGAGACCCCACCTCCAGCAGAGGCAGCCAGGGTAACACCTCTGCCAGCAGTGGGCAAGCAGCCCTCACCTCTAGCAGAGGCAGCTAGGGTTACTCCTCCACCAGCAGACAGCAAGGAGACCCCACCTCCAGCAGTGACAGCCAGGGTAACACCTCCACCAGCAGTAGGCAAGGAGCACTCACCTCCACTTCACAGTCTGTGGCCTTACACCTCCCACCAGAGGCGACTGGGCGAGGAGCCCCCTCCAGAACCAGTGGGCATGTTTCCCACTTCAGAGACTGTGGCCTTACACTGCCCACCAGACACAATTGGGCAAGGACCCCCTCCAGAACCAGTGGTCATGTTCCCCACTTCAGAGACTGTGGCCTTACCCTCCCCATTAGGGACAATTGGGCAAGGAGTCTCGTACAGAAATAATGGGCTTGTTCCCCACTTCAGCTGAGAGACCACTATCCCCCTTCCCCTTGAGGTGCCTGCCCATTTCCATCATGATGTCACTGCACAGTGGAGTCTGGATAATGTCAGGAGTCAAGTTTGGCCTTGGACTGTGCCCTGTGGACATGTGGGCCTTTTGTCCTTTCGACTGGCCATTGGCCCTTTCTGGACCTTGACGCCTGCTATTGTTTTCGCATCGACAAGATGGTGGCTGTTGGCATCAAATTACAGTGTCAATTAAACCACAGTGTAGTCATTGTTTTAATCAGGCGTGGGTCCTGTGACATTGGTTTTAATCTGCAGCGCGTTGTGTGTATGACTTGTGTGAGCGTGAATGGTGTGTGTTCCACTCTCCTTTTTCTCCCTTCCTCCCTTGTGTGCTAGGCGGCTACACTCACCGTCATCATCTTTGTCGAAGTTGGTGATCCAGGAGGACCATGGCGTAGAAGAGCATTGGGAAGACTTGGGGGCAGATTTATGGAAAGTGGCGCTGCACTGAGTGCAGCACCACTTAGCACCCCCCTACCGCCACCAAGTATGTACCATTTTAAAATACGGTGCACCATGGCGCAGAGTAGGGGGCAATAGCGTCATTTCACATGACGCTATTGATGTACTTTGCAGGAGTAGCGCCACCATATTGGCGCTACTCCTGCAGAGTACCAAGTGCTCCAGTCAAAGAATGGAAGCCCTCTTTTAACGCCGGCTCTTGAGCAGTCATTAAAAATGCCGTAACAAATTGTGCAAGGAAATGTCATAGATTTCCTTACGCCATTTTTTCAGCACCCCTAATGGGGGAACGCCCCCTTTGCATACATTATGCCTGGCGCAGGCATAATGTAGCACAAAGGGATACAGGGAGGTGCAATGCATGCATTGCACCTCCCTGTAAATACGGCACCAAGATTTAGGCCTTGTTGGGCCACATTAATGTCATAAATAATTATGTTAATGTGGCGCAAGGTTGCGCAAGGGGACTATAAATTTCCCCCTTGAAGTTCCAGTTCCATGGTGGCGTGGGTCTCCTCTGTGTCTCTGATGGTTAGTCTATGGTTTTCTATGCAGTGTTTTTGCCAGGCTTTTGATGGCATTGGTACCACCCCAGAAAACCCCAGAAATATTGGTGGTTTTCTATGTCATAATATGATGGGTGGTACCTTGTCTTCCGCCTAGCTGTTGAAGGCTACCGCCATGGTCAGTGGTGTAAACACTCTGGAGGCTGGTGTGGTACATTGGCTGTCTATGGGAGGTATCACTGCCATGGTCATAATTTAGCAATAATTACCGCAACTTTAACAGTCACTGCCAATGTCATAATGAGGGCCTAAGTCAGAAGGTAAACTTTTGACTGTGGTCTCCCACTTGCTATAGCTGAGCAGGGCTCCATCGTGGTCGGCCTTAAACTTTGACTTTGACCCAGTCGAAGTGTGACCAGATGACCACATTGGTGTTTTTAGTTTCTAATTGCTAAAAAACATTAAGGCGCTCATTATGACATAGGTGGTAAATGCCGCCTACTGCAACGGCCGCCACAAGACCTTCACTGTGGCTACCTACCGTCTGCCATATTATGACCGTAGCCGGAATTCTGCCAGAAGGCTGGCACAATTCCGGCTACAGTCATGGCGGCAGACGGTGGTAAGGTGGCACTGCTGCCAGCAGCAGCGCCACGCCATTAGACCACCGCAGACTGTATCAAGACCCATGATACGGTCTGGCGGTGTTCTGCAGGTGAACGCTGCTGCTGGCAGCAGCACTGTGTCCTGTCTCCTGATAAAGGACCCCCTGCAAGCAGATAAGTCGGGTGCTCCAACAGGGGAGGAGGGTGGGGTGTTGTGTGTGGTGGGGGGAATGTGTGTTTGTGTCTGTGTGTGTGCATGTGGTTGAGGGGCGTGTGTAATGTGTGTGCGCATGAATGAATGTGAGTGTACATGTGTGTTGTGATGTGTGAATACGTGTGTGCTGGTATGTATGTCAGTGTGTGGATGCGTGTGTGCATGGATGTATGCATGTGTGGGTGAATGTGGGTATTCTTGTGTGTATGCGTATGTATGTCTTTGCGTATAGGTGTGTGTATGTTGGGAGGCAGAAGGGGGAGGGTTGGGGGTGACTCTGGGGACGGGGTGGGGCAGGGGAGACCCCTATCAGTGCCAGGGAAGGAATTCCCTGGCACTGATAGTGCCTACAACCATGGTTTTCGTGGCAGTCAAAAAGCCACGAAAACCATAGCAGTGGGTGGGGTCATATTACTGGAGGTGGCCTAGTGACGGCATTACCACTGTGGCAGTCGGTGTGATACATTGTTGTTTGGCTTTTGTAGTTGTGGCATTGTGGTATGTACCGCCAGCCTGTTGGCGGTACTACCGCCACTATAACACCGACTGCAGGGGTCATAATGACCCCCTAATTCTTTAAAGATTCACATCTCCGGTTCCCTTTATCCTATTTTATTTGTTTTGTTGTCAAATTAAAGGTAAAGATATTTCCTATTTTTATAAATCGGTTTTGGATTTTTAAACTGTTACCTGTGTTTTATTTTATTACGGTTTTGTGATACTTGAATGCTCTGCACACTTTGGGCGCCATTATGAGTTTCGAGGGCAGCCTCTCTTTGGGTCTGAAAACCGCCAGTTTGGATTTTAGACCGCAGGCCCAGCAGGAAACTACTCACAACATTGACGCCGGCTCGTAATTGAGACAGCGGATATGTTGTTATGCGTCAGCACTCGTCGTGCTATTCACTGCCTGTAATTCAGGCAGTGAAAAGAGTGATGGGGCTGCCCATGGGGGACTTTGCACTGCCCATGCCAAGTGCAGGGGCCCCAATGGACCTCCCGATACCCCGTCTCCAACGGCCTTTGCATGGCAGTGGAACTGCCATGCAAAAGCTGGTGGACACAGGAATCGTAATCCACAGGGCACTGCTGTTTGCAGCACTGCCCTGGTGGACTAAGACTGCTGGCACCGCTAGTCCTTCAGCCACAGAAAAAGTGGTTGTACTGGCGGTCAGACTTTGGCACTTTCCCCACGGTCATAATGTGTCTGTCGGACCGCCTAGGACTGCTAGACTCGTAATTAGGGCCTTTGTCTCCTAACTTAAGCTCATTGCCAAGGTACCAAGGGTTGAGCTGGGATTAATTTATTGAGACCTAACTGAACCTAGTGGGGGTTAGTGGCCTATTGCTAAGTGTAGGTACTTACCTGCCCTTATCAATAATCCACTTTCCAACACACCCAAACTTCTCCGGCTGGTCAACCGAACACAACATCAGTCTGGAAACAAAAAGTGACACTTGTGAGAACATTGTCTGACTTTATATGTAATTTTAAAGTTGTCTTCCATTTATTCCTATGGTGCGTAATTCCACATAGAAACAGAACTTTTTTTAAACTTTGAAAAATCATAACTTAAGAAGTACTTACCCAATTTGGATGATCTTGGTCTTAAAACTTTTTATAAAAATCTGAATTGAAGGGTACAAGAATGAGTCACCCAAATGTCTAAAGGTTGGGTTGCATGCCCAGTACTTGCCTCCTATTCAGACTGTCAGAACCAACCTCTTACGGAAAGGGCATCAGTGGGGCAGAGAACAGGTATCTCGATTATCATACTTTTGGGGGGCAGTCCATGGGTTTCGGTTTAGTAGCAGTGGGTTTGGTTTTGGGAGGCATGGTTATGGATTTGGGATGGGAGGGTTGGGATGTGGAAGGCATGGGTTGGGGTATGGAAGTGGAAGAAGACGTTTGGGAGGTGTGGATTTACATTGTGGAGAGGTAATTTAGGATATGGAGGGGGTGAGTTGGTATGTGGAAGGGGTAGAAAGATGTTTGGAAGGGATAGTTTGGGATGTGGAAGAGGTCAGGGCATGGGCAAAAAGAAGGTCTTCTTTAGGAAAATGGGTAGGGTGGTTGACAGGGAGTTTGTGCGTGGGGTGTGTGAGATAACCCGTTGGGCAGAAAAGGTATAAGCTGTAGGATGTAGATGGGTGTGGGCACTATATGCACTTTAACATCTGGTCAGCCATGGGGCAGATTCATCATGTGGGTGTGGATGTTTGTGTTGCAGAAGAGTGTTATGTCTGCAGGTATGGTGGTGGTGGGTGTGGATTTTTGTGTTGTTGTAGGTATGCTTGTGGTGGTGTTGGGGGTGTGGTGTCTGTATGTTTGTTTGTGTCTGTGTTTCTTGCTGTGTTTGTATTGGATGTGCTATTTGTGTTTGTTTGAGTGGTTGCATGCAAATGCATGAGTGTGTATTGGATAGGGCTGGGAAGAGGGATTTGGGATGGAGAATGGGTGGGATTTGGGGTAGGAGGTTGGGATGCTGTCAGTGAGGAGGCCAGACCCTGGAATGACCTCTTTAGACCAGACATGGCACTATGAATACCATCCAGGTAAGCTAGCATCTGTGTGATCTGACCACTAAACCCCGTGATGGCATACAATACTGCAGTCTGACCTACAGAGATAGCTCACAATAGGTCAATAGCCTCCTCATTGAGGGCAGCCTGGGAGACAGGGCCTGGCTGGAGATGTTTGCAGCAAAGGTGATGCCATTCACCCCTTTTAGGGTGTTGGATATAGCTAACTGGAGGGGAACAAGAGGGAGGGTGGAGATGGAAACATGGGTGGTGGACAGCGATGCAGGTAAACTTCCGCTAGATTTGATCAAATCTCTTATCTCTTTACATTGCAACTTGTGAAGTCACTCCTTATTTCTTACTTTCTTACTTTTTATCACCCATTCTTCTACAGTGGGGAGTTACTTGGTTTGCCACCTTTGAAGTAATAAAGATCTGGCTATTGCAACATATAGTAGCTCTATGAATCTGGGAGCTAATCTACTGGTGGGATTGTATCCCAATACTTTCCACCAGATAATAGGATCTACTTTGATCTGACAGGCTCTAGGTCCTTAAATATTTTTTTTCAAAATTCTTGAATAGGGGCACACAGACCCATAACATCTGTCCAATTTGAAACAGCCCCGTAATACATCAAAAACAGTAACCAGACAAGTTAGAATTAGCCAGAGCTAAAAATGGTGGGGTTCTATTAAGAGGCCATTTACCAAAATATAGCATTCTGCTCCAATTGATTCCTCTCAGAACATTAAAATTCAACCTATTAATTTCCTCCCACATCTTTTTTATTAATTCTAACTCTTCATACTTATCCCATTTTTTGATAGCTTTCAAATAAAGGTCCGGAACCTTCAGATCTGCAAGCAGCCTTTTCCATTCTCCAGCTCACTTATAGTTTGGGGGTTCCACCCATTTTACTACCAATTTTAGACTATCCCAAATTTGTTCACAATTAATGTTACTCTGTATGGTGAACATTGCTATATAAGAGCGAAGGAGCAGGAAATCATCTTGTACTACTTCCCCAATTTCCGACAAACTCTTCCACGTTTTGTTGGACAAAAAGTCTGCAACCTTCCTAAATCCGACACTCTTAAATTTTCTTACTACATAGGGATTCATCCTAATGCCAGACTCGCACACCAATTCTGACAGAGGAGTAGAAGTGTTGATATAAAGAACTGCGTATCTCTGGTAGAGATTGACCTGCTTCCTGAAAAAAACACCTTAGACTCTTATAGCTAACTTTCTTTGGTGATTGTGTTAGTTTTACCACATCACGTATGCCAGGCACCTTAAAAATCAACTCTAAGAAATCCTGCTAAAAAATCATATAGTATCATAATAGTCTTTGAGATAGGGAAGTTCCAAACTGCGCTTCTCCAATTCCTCATGTAGAGTGCTTAGTGCTACTCAGGCAGTTTTATTTTGCCAGATAAAAGATAAACATAGACTCCACTTTTGTAAAAAAGAATGTGGTTAAAACACATGGGGTGGCTTAGAACAAAAAGCTAAATGGCAGAATAGACATATTGACCAAAGCAACTCTTCCTAAAATATTTAAAGAAAGCAATCTCCACCGTGCAGACATAGCCTGTATTTTAAAAAGCAAAGGAGCAGAATTAAGATCATATATATCCTCAACTTTTGTGGAATTTCTAATCCCCAAATATCTTTTGGGCTGAGCGTTTGCATAAGGCACAATTTCAGGGAGTAATCTATCCGAGCTCCATCCGCAAAGAATAATTCTTTATGTTTTATTATTGATGTATTAGCCCCCCCACTTGCTCAAATTGCAGGAATGTCTCAAAGGCTATTTCCAGTGAGCTTTTGTTGCTGTAGAGAATCAACATAATATAATCGGCATATCATTTTCCCAATATAATCTTCCCAATCTGGAAAATGGGAGGGCAAATCTTAGTATTCTGCCTTACTGCAATTGCTAATAGCTCAAAGAAAAAACAAACAAAATTGGTAAGAGTGGGCAGCCCTGCCGAGTCCCTCATCAAACTTGTAATTTACCCACCACTGTGGCGTTTATTATAATATTGGCGTCAGCATTCCCATACATCCTGTGCACCAAACCTGTGATCTGGAAAGGCACCTCAAAATTTCCTAAGATGTCAAATAGCGTTTCCCAGACCACAATGTCAAATGCATTTTCTGCATCCAGTAGCAAAACTGCAGCAGGAGTGATATTGACAGTAAAATAGTCCAGTGCTTCGGCTAGATAATGCTTATTTGTGGCCATCTGGCAATAAAACAATTCTGGTCACGATGGATTCATTTTGCTCAAATTAAATAGATTGGCAAAGAAGCTTAATGATTATTTTATAATCAGAGTTTAATAAAGTAATTGAGCGGTACGAGTTAGGATCTTCCCCATCTATACCTTTTTTCATGAAGCTCAGCACATTCCCTGCATGGAAAGATATCCAAATATTGCCTCCCTTCAGCATTGTGTTGGATACCAATAAAAAGTAATCTGCCAATACATCAAGGAAGGATTTTAAAGATTCTACTGGGAGGCCATCAGGACCACACACGTTACCATTTCGGAGGCTTTTAACCACCTCCACCAGTTCGTCCTTGGTTAAAGGATGGTCAATACTTTCCATATCTTAGGTAAAGTAGGAATAGTGAGTCCTATTAAATATTTCTCCAATGCTTCTGCATCTACCGCTTGATTCTGACTATATATCTGTCTATAATCCCCTAACATAATTTCCCACACTTTCCTTTTTTCTATACACCTTACCTCAGAGGCTGGGCATTTCAAAGCATGAAACGTATTGCTAGCAGCCTGCTCATGTGCCTGCCATGCTAAGAATCTCCTCATAAAATTAATTACTCATCAACTTTCTACATGTAGGAGGATACACCACCTTGCACCTAGTATAATACAGCTCAATTAATGCCTGGTTGGCCTGGTCTAGCTCTTTCTTATTTGCTCTGAAAGGATGCCTTAAAAATGTATCTAAGCTATCAAGTCTGCTCTTGTTGTTTTATGCTCCTAATATTAGCAGTAACGTTTGTTATCCCGATCCCCCTTGTTTATGCTTTTAGAGCATCCCACACTACACTAGGAGGGGCTGACCCATGATTCCTGCTTAGAAACTCTCTAATCTCCTCTTCACATATCTGAACCCATCCTTCTTCCTGTAGGTACTGCTAGTTAAAGATCCATCTTCTAGCTTGGTCATACCTCTCTTCACCAATACCTCCAAAGCAAGTATTGCATGCTCTGAAAAGCCATTAAGAAGCACCAGCTGGCCCCTAAAAACCAGGGTTTTTTAAAGTAAAGAGAAATTAATCAGAGACAAGTTATGGAATTGACTAGACAAACAAGTATATTCTATTGTAGTCAGAAAATTCGCCCTCCATGGATCAATAAATGCCAAGGTTCTTTGATAGTTCTGCAAAACTTTCAGAACTCTAGGTTTTAGCTATTTTTTTTTTCTTTTTACTGAGGAGTCTATACTGGAGTCCCGGAGAAAGTTAAAGTTCCCTTCCATAATACTTTCACCTGGAACTTGTAATAAAGACTTTAAAATGTTCCACGTAAAACCCCTGTTTACCTTCCATGGGGGCATAAACGCGTACAAATGAAAGTCGTCCAGAAAGCACCAAACAATTCCCCCAGCACTAACTTCCATTTGTATCATTAGCAAAATCTAGCACTTCAGCTCCTAGCCTTCGGTTAGAAAAATTGTGATGCAACGATGCACCGCTTGGGCAGTAGAGAACTCTCTGTTATCTGACCAATTTTTAAACATAGAACATTCCAAAAGCTTCTTCGCTGGAATATGAGTCTCTTGCAATAAAACTATTGAATGACTCTCAGCTCTAACCCACGCTTCTGTTGCACACCTCTTTTTATTATTATTAAGGCTGTTGGCATTTAAAGAGACCACCTTCAATATGCAATTAGACATGGACATCAGACAATAAGACATTACAATTAATCATTGCCCTTACTTTCGCCTTTCAGAGGAGCAAGAATGGTCCAAAGTAAGTGCAATCATGCGTGTAAGTGCCTACTGTGCATAAAGTGGCCACAAAACAAGAGTGCAAACCTATGGCCCATACTTGACTAATATTTAAAGTGCAATTGTTAAATAAAATGCTGCCTAAGCTGTCCATTGCACTGGACCTTAATTTCCCCATACAACATAAAGTGTATAAATGATGAACCTGCCCCATGGCTGACCAGATGTTAAAGTGCATATAGTGCCCACACCCATCTACATCCTACAGCTTATACCTTTTCTGCCCAACGGGTTATCTCACACACCCCACGCGCAATCAACTTACTGCCCAACACTGGAGTTCAATCGATAAAGGTATTCCTGCTTCCCAGACTTCGATATAAGTACATATGTCCCACTTTTGATGGGCTTTGACCTGTATGGATGAGATAAAAAAAAAGAGACTGTGAGTAATTATGTTTGTCTGAAGTAGTGTGATACAATTTTGTTGCATCTCTCACATGCATTCACAAAACAGTCAGTACAGTTGTATTTTGAAACATTTGACATTTCCTAGGAAATATTAATTGGCAGTGATCTGTTGAGTAACCTCAACACTTTCTATCTCCAGGTAACAAACATCATCTAGGCCTAGACTAGGAAACTTTTCCTATAGTGAGAGCCAATCCTGATTATTCCAAATTATTGTGAGACACTAAAAGTCAAACAACCTGTACACTATTTGCACATACCTCCATGCACAGCTACATTGTCTTCATGCCTAATCTTCTAAGAGCCATATGCAATGGTCTGCACCATATATGGGCCCTCATTATGACATTGGCAGTGACTGTTAAAGTACCGATAATACCGCCAACAGGCTGGCAGTAATTACAGCCAAATTAAGACCATGGCGGTGATACCTTCCATAGACAGCCAATGTACCATACCATCCGCCAGGGCATTAACACCACTCACCACAGCGGTTGCCATCAACAGCCAGGCAGAAGACAAGGTACAGTCCACCATATCATGACACTGCAAACAGTCACAATTTCTGGGGCAGTAAAAACACCATCAAAAGCCTAGGGGAAACTGAATACAGAAGCCCAAAGACTCACCAACAGAGACACAGAGAAGATCAACACGGCCATGGAACTGGATCTTCATGTCTTCCCTATGTTCTTCTATGCCATGCTCCACCTGGAACACCAATGTCGACAAAGACAACAACGGTGAGTACAGCCACCTAGCACACGAGGGAGGGAGGTACGAAAAGGAGAGTGACACACATATGCACAACAAACACCATTCACAAACACACCATAAACTGCAGATGTAAACCAATGTCACAGGACACACAGCATAATAATGCAAGGACTACAGGTCGGCCGCACTGATATTGTAATTGCATGCCAAGAGCCACTATATCTAACAATTTGATAACAAATATATATGAACAATTATCCAGAAAGTGTCAATGCCCAGTCCAAAGTACCAAAGGCCCACATGGCCATAGGGCACAGTCCAAGGCCCAACTTGATCCTGAGAAACTCCACACAAAACTGTGTAGGGGCAACATGTCGGAAGTGGTCAGGCACCTCAGGGGGAAAGGAGGAGGGGGGCACCTCAGCTGAAGCGGGAAACTTGCCCACTGGTTCTGTAGGGGGCTTGATGCTTTTTTCCCATTGCTTTATTATTTATTTTTTTATTGTTTTTTATTGCATTTTCAAGATAGTATAACACAAAACAAGAGACAACACCAATGCATCTGGTGAAAAGTCCAAAAGCCAGGGGAGAAGATCATTTTAACAGCAAAATAGGAGGAGCAGACGCAGTCTGCCCAAAAGCAGGTAATACCAACAATACCTTAGCTGTGCAAATATAATGTAACTGAACAAGGGCCAACTAGCTAAAGTATACATCCCCCATCCCCACTGTAAGTCAAAGGAAAAGAAAGGGATAGTCAGAGAAGAATGAAAGAAAGGTAGAAAAATAGAGAGAAGTCCTCAATCTATCACAGCCAAGCCAAACCAGCCAAGCTTAATCACATGGCAATAAAGGGGGCGAGGATGGAGAGGAAAGCAGGAGGGAGCCACCGAGGCAAGCAATGTCAAACACTAGTCATCTATGCAACATGTTGCTGCCTGCATTTAAGGAAGGTCCACAGAGGGGACCACACATCCTTTGGACGGGCGTTGGGTGGCATCAACTCTCAGTAAGCCGCCAACTGCTCATGACAATACACAGCATCTTGCAGCCAGTCCCGACAACGAGGGGACAGCCCTGTACCCAGCACATTGGAACTCTGCGCTTCACCAACACTAGTATCAACCCCACTAGTCTCCTGTTCTCAGGGGAAATCTACCTAATATAACCCAAGAGCGCAAACAAAGGAAATCTCGGTAATGTGATCCCAACCATCTCCTCCAGCGCATTCAGCACATCCCCCCAAAAGCCCACCAGCAACCCACAAGCCCATGCCAAGTGCAGAAAATCCACTCCCGCGCCGCACATCTATCACAGCGATCAACAGACCGAACACCCATCCTCTGAAAGCTACGCTGCGTGTAATACAAGAGATGGAGAAATGTAAAATGTAGCAGATGTAATCTGAAACTGGGGGAAAGCTCAAGCATATGTGCACATCAGTATTTCCACATGTCATCAGACAGGGCCTCCCCCACATCTAGTTCCCACTATCCTCTTGCCCTAGAGGGCACCGCAGGCGCTGTCGCCTGCATTCAAACATACATGCTGGTAATGAGACCGTGAGGAGATAGAGATTTATACAATAACTCCAACACACGAGTCACCGGAGGCGCCGCACGAAAGGTGGGGTACCTGGAGCGCAGGGATTCCCTGATCGGAAGATAATTGAGTCTATACTGCATGGCGTCGCACAGTGCACGAAACGCTACCTCAGAGGCGATCAATGAATTCTCAGGGTACCAGGAGCACAAAGTCGTTCACTGCAATTCCGATAGATGCCGGTCTAATCGGGCGCCACCCATTGTATGCGGTTGCACAACGTCCTTCACCAGCGCCTAGGGCACGAACGGCACCTCACCCCCGGCCCACCGCATGTGTGCCCACCAAGCCCACACTGTGCACGCCACCGTATCCACACCCCGAAGCGCAGGGTGAGGCGTATCATATAACACTCCAGACAGAGGAGCAGGCCAAATCAAGTCCTGCTCTGGAGCCAAGTGTGGTAAGTATTTTATAGGGTGCATCCAAAAATATGCATAGTGAGCTTGTGCGCAAGTATAATAAAGATCCAAATCCGGAGCAGCCAAACTGCCCAGCTCGAATGGCAGCACGAGCGTCTCTCACGATATCTTTGGCTGCTTGCCCGCCCAAACCAAAGAGAGAAGCAAAGACCAAAGCCTCTTCTGAAAGTT
Organism: Pleurodeles waltl; assembly: GCF_031143425.1. Lineage (NCBI taxonomy): Eukaryota > Metazoa > Chordata > Amphibia > Caudata > Salamandridae > Pleurodeles > Pleurodeles waltl. The sequence goes on along the minus strand of NC_090443.1, from coordinate 628,323,466 downwards.
GGAAGTGAGCACAAGAGGGATGCTGGTAAACAAATAGAGAAATTTAGGCAGAACCACCATCTTCACAGTGGCTATACGGCCAGTTAGCGAGAGCTGCAAGGAACGCCAAGCCCCGACCTTGCTTCCACCCAGCCGAAGGCCCTACCATAATTGGCGGACCATAGCTCATCTAGTTCCTGGCACACCCAGATGCCCAGATATCGGACCCAGCCATCAGACCAGAGCAAAGGATACTGCGAACAATACTGCATGGTGACAGCCGACAAAGGCAAGACCACAGACTTAGACCTATTGATGACGATCCCAGAGATCTGGCCAAACCGTGAGATCTCGATTAGAAATATATCAAGGTGAACATGTGGGTCCCGGACATATAGAACAACATCATCAGTGTACATAGAAACCAAGATTGGGCGTTGTCTAAACACTGAACCTCTATGGTTATGGTGATGTCTAAGCTGCACAGTCAGTGGTTCCATCGCCACCGCAAAGAGCAGGGTGAAAGGGGGCAATCCTGACAGGTACCCCTAGACACCGGGAAAGGATCCGATGTCATCCCATTAACTCACAATCGTGCCACGGGAGCCAAGTACAGAAGGCAAATCAATTGGATAAATCTGAGGCTCAAGCCCACTCGAGCCAATAGTCCAAACTAATTTGACCATTCTAAAGAATCAAACGCCTTAGTGGCGTCCAAGAATACTGCCACAATGTGGTCCATATGTCTGCGCTATTGCAAAGAAGGTATGAAGATTATACAAGGTCAAGCGACCCGACACAAAGCCTGATTGGTCCAGGAGCACCATCGATGGGAAAAGAGGCTACTGGCGTATAACCAGCAGCTTCTCCAAAATCTTATCATCCAGATTTATAAGCTACAGTGGCCGATAAGAATCGCAAGAGTGCGGTTCCTTCCCTGGCTTCAGTATAGTAACTATAAAGCCTTCCCTCAGTGACGGCGGCAGGGTGCCGCTTTCAAGCACCTCAGCGTGCACATCTGCATAGTCCTTATAAAAGGCCGAAGTGAGCCCATCAATGCCAGGGGCCTTGGCCCCGGGCAGACAGCAGATGACCTGCACAATATCATCAACAGAGAAAGGCACATCAAATTATTGCTGATACTTGTTCTCCAGCCACAATAAACTAATATCCTCAAAGTAATCGGAATATGCCGCCGATTCCGAGCATTCCGATGCGGAATAGAGGGAAGCATAGAACTCTGTTATCACACACCCAACCCCCTCCGCACCCGTTCGAGAGATGCCCGCAGAATCCAGCAGATTCACAACATAGTTCCCAGCCCATGGGCGATGCAGCATTCCGGCCAGCGTTCTACCAGTCCACTCACCCTCTCCATACCATCGCGCAGTCGCCTCCTTACCCAGGAAGCATAGTTCGTGGAATGCTGCTTCCTCATAGCCTGACAGCTTCTCCCAAAACTCTGCCCGGAAAGCATTTGAAATACCAGTGAACAGGCGTTTCTCCAGGGCAATCAACTGACTCTCTAGAGTCGCCAGTTCACAACATATTGCCATGCTGTTTAGCAAGGCCGATCCCCCAGATCATCACTTTACATGCCTTCCACAAGGTACCAGCCGACAAGACTGAGCCCTTATTAGTCGCAAAGTACTTCTTTATGGCCATGAGGACCTCCTCTCTAAAAACAAAGTCCTTCAATGCGTTGCACAGCAGCCTCCACAAAAAGTCCCTTCGCGTGCACCCTGGAAGCCCCAATTGCAACAAAACCGGAGAATGGTCCGACAATGTTCGGGGCAGATGCTCGACAGCATCCATCCATAGCTCCACATCCTTGGTACCAAGTCAACTGTCCAGTCGCAACCAGCTACTATGGACAGTGTTAACACAAGTGCCTTCCCTATGAGTGCCATGTTTTACCCTCCATAGATAAACCACAGTACCTTCCGTCATGATACGAGCAAGTGCCCCCGCAGCTGCCACATGTTGAGGCTTCACCCGGCTCTCAAGATTCGCATCCGCATCCACATCCAAAACTAAATTAAAATCACCACCCTATAGGATCGACCCCGGCCCCCAGGGAGCATATCAATCACCACACCTCTTTAAAAAACTGCGAATCATCCACATTAGGACCATATACTGACACCAGGCGAAATAGTTAATCATGCAGTGTACCCTGTACAAGAAAATAGCGAAACAGCGGGGCTGGAATCACCCTCTCAGTATGCCACTGCAGACCCTTGCGAATCACAATGGCAACCCCACGCACGTAGCTCGAATACGCAGCCACATGACATTCCCAAATCCAGCCAGCTCTCAGCCTAATTTTTGTGGCAGCCGTCAGATGAATCTCCTGAAGCACACAGATGTTGAACCCATGGAGCTGAAAATATGCAGAAAGCAACTGCATCTTATGCCCATCATTCAGCCCCCAAACATTCCAGGTGATACAGTTCACACATGCCACCCCTTTAGGAGTCATCATAGCAGGTCCCTCAACTGTGCCATAAATACTATTTCTCTATACATCATACAGAACAGGGCCAGGGACAAAGAGAGACAGTGATGCAGATATAGAAGGAAAGCAGAGAATGTAGTGGACAACAAGAAACCTAGCACCACCCATCCTATTGGGCCCGCCCTACAAACCCACCACACCCGACACATATCCCGCAACATAGGAACAAACAGCTCAATTAGACTCATCCAGTGGGGTGCTGACATGGCCATCTGTTAACCACCCACAGGGGGATGGGTGGGCAGGAGCAGACACAGCACTGGTTATATTGCAAGACAGACTGCACGGAAAGTAAGGACATAGGGGCTCATTAGGAACACGGCGGGAAACCATGCAGTGTTCATGCTGGCTGTCTTTTCATAGACCACCAGCCTCCTTGAGACCCCACCGGCCAAATTACAAACATTCTGCCCAGCAGAATGCAGGGCCGGGACATTGCCGACGGCTCCACATGGAGCAGCCCGCAATGCCTCAGTGTGGTGGCTGCAGCAACACCTGTCACGCAGATCACTGCCCGCAAATCGGGCAGTGACATGCGTGACGGGGCACTGCATGGGGGCCCCTGCACAGCCCATGCCAAGTGCATGGACAGTTCAGGGGCCCCCAGAGGGGCCCGAGCACCTCTTCAGCCACCCTTTCCTTGGCGGGGAAACCCACCAGGGAAAGACTGGAGGAAACAGGGTTCATTATCTGGAGGGTGGCCCTGGTTTCAGCACTGCCCTGTCGGATAATGATATCCGCCATCGTCAGGCTGCCTGTCGGCAGTAGCCTGGCGGTGGCGTAGGTCCGCTAAAAGCGGCCCTCCCTGTGTACATAATATACAGTTCAGACCGCCATGCCGGTGGCAGTATTTACCAGAGCCAGGTTCATAATGAGCCCTACAATCTAAAATCAACTAGCCCCTAATCACTGTGCAGAGCTGCCATTGGCCCACAGCAACAAAACAAGTTCAATCATTATCACTAAGAGTATCGCCTCCATCTCCCGCAGCCTGCAAACAATCCAGAGTCACCTTTTTAGGAACAGTTTTAGCGTACTTGATGGCCAGTTTCGGGTCAGTGAAAAAGTGCAACTTCCCCTGATGCTGCACTCAAACTTTTGCAGGTTAAATAAGGGAATATTTGGCATCTGTCTGGCTCAAAGTGCGCTTAGCAGGTAGGAATGCCCTACGGCCTGCCTGCATCCTGGGAGTGTAGTCTGGAAAAATGTTCAGTTGATTGTTATTGTTAATCATGGGTCAAGGCTCTCTAGCCAATCTAAGTATTGTGTCTCTATAGTACAATAAGCGCACAATGACTGGGTGTGCCGGCATCCCGGGTGGTGGTCTCAGCCCCAGAGATCTGTGCGCCCTCGCCACCACCAACTCCTGAGATATCTTGCCAGGAAAGAGCGCTGATAGCATAGTCTCCACATAATCTTCCATGCGCCCCATAGCCGTTGACTCTGGGAGACCCAGAATACGAATATTGTTGCAGTGGAAGTGAGCTTCAAGGTCCTCATTCTTTTTCCGGATTACCTCCAACGCGCGTTCCATTTGTAGTAACTTCTCCTCGTCTCCGCGCCGACCATCCTCCAGATCCGAAGTGCGAGATTCCACCGGCTCAAGGCGCGTATCATGGCCATCCACCTGTTCTTTTAAACAATCCATTTGTTCAGTCAGGTGATCTAGCTTGGCATCGATGCTGGCCAAGCTGTGTTTAAGATCCAAGAACATAGCATCCACCGAAGTCACCAGATTGCCCTCTTCCTGTAGCAAATCCTCCACCGGCCGATTGGCCTGACTGCACTTCTTCTGCCCATCAAAGGTGAGTTTAGATTGCCTCTGATCCGTCTTACCCATCGTCTCAGGGGGAAAATAAAAGGAAGGAAGGGAGAAAGCGACCTGTCCGTGGGGCGATGCTGCCCGACCACCGCCACTGAACAGGCCCCGAGGGCCACCAATGACGAGGACCGCAGCAAGGCACTATGAACCTAGCCACCGTAGGCCGCAAACATCTTCCTCAGGGCGGGGAATCTATCCTCCACCCACTGCCAGACACCAAAAAACAACCTTTTGCTTTGTAAGCATACCACAATCAACTCCTACAGACTTTCATGTTGAGCCTTATTGGTTTGTAGTGTATACTCTTTCTAGGACCTAGGCAATATGGTTGAAATCATGTATTTCAAAATTTGTGTTAGTCAACAATTTTCTTGTCAGTGCAATGTGAACTGAAACATTGTTTTTTAAAACTGTTTTTATTGAACATTTTCAATTAACAAGAACATCAGCATCTGAGATCCCGTGCAATAGACAAAGATGAGGGGTAAACCATTGACAACAGGAGTTTGTAAATACTAACACTGGTATAAGTCCATAGGAGGAATTGGTGTGATTGTGAGGGAAAGAGTAGCTGTAAGATGGATGGGTAGAGAGTAGGTTAGGGCCTGAGTAATTTTGAGGGTCTGTGCTTATCCTGATAGGGGAAGGACGGCAAGCTGAGACTGGGGTGAAGCATAGTGTGGTATGTAGGCGTACGCACAGGCCACAAACTGAAACATTGTTTTAATTTGCCCAGCATCTCTGCTTGCAATTTTGTGTGGCTGAGGAGATGTCCCTCTAACACTCTCCTTGCAGAGTCGACATCCACAAGTGATGCTGTGACGTTGCATACAGCTTCCTCATAAACTGGGTAAATAAGGTCCTCTTAATTGGTCTCCGGGGAAGGTTTTGGCTACTCCTCTGTGGATTTACTCTACAATGGTGGGATTGGCACATCTGGTGGAGGGCGTGCTATGGTATCAACTTCAAATTTAGTTTCACATTTTATATGCTTTCTTAGATGGGTCTGTGTTCTGCTTAATTTGTGTCCCATTGTATTCTACATCCACACTGTTTGCAAGCTGTGTCAGTGTCTTCTGTTGGTTTCCTGTTGAGGAGCAGAAGTAAAAATAAATTAAAACTTTCTATTGTCATTGCACTGTGCCCTTCACTAGGGTCATTGTTTTGAAATCTTGACATAGTACAATTAGTACATTCAAGTACAGCACTTGAGAAATTGAAGGAAACAATACTGTGCATGTACATTATAAAAAAACTGCTAAGACAGTTCTTATGTGTAACACCTGTGTAATCTTCAAAAATGTCCGTGCCCTGATGACTGTGATATTGAGATTGATTGGGGAGCTACCAAATAATTCAATAATTATAATTTCACATCCATTATCTTCTTCTTATCCCTTTTAGAATTGTTAATGTGCACAGCACTACCACAACAGTGCAAGGGACATAAACTGTTTGTCCACCATAGAAGAAAATATGTTTTGGTGCAACCAGCAGAAGGATTTTCTATCTGGTAAAACTACTTTAGAATAGTAAGGATGAGATTCCCTCATGCCCATACGTTTTTCTGTGACAATTAGTCTGAACAGCAAGCTGACACCACTGGAGCTTAAAGTAGATGCTGCCTACTGCTTTAGGTGTCAATGAGCCAAGCAGGAAAGTGACAAAGTACCACTGGGACAATGTCTCCTTTCCAGTGGAACATCTCTCTAATGGAGCTTTGTTTGAGGATCGCCCAGGAGGTATTTGATGGGGGGAGGGCCACCTAGGCATAGACAGAAAGCTCACTAGCACCAGGGATAGCATTGAACAAAAAAGAAGAGATATGGGCTGACCCACTGAGGCAGTAACCCTCTCAAGAACAGGCCCAACAGTCTTTCTGCCTCAATTGAGGGGGCCAGTCGGGGAATCTCACCCACCCTCCCAAAAGAGCACCTGTATGTACCAAGGATATTATATTATAAAATAAGAAGTGCTGGCTGCAACCCTCCCAGACATCAGGCCATGCCTCCAGTCTATGACTCTTCCAGCAGTCCTTATGCACCCATGCTGAGTGGAGAGGATTAATCCCCCATTAATCCTTGGGGGGACAGAAAGCCCACTAGGGCCCATATTTATACTTTTTGACGCTAAACTGCGCTAACGCAGTTTAGCGTCAAAAAATTTAGCGCCGTCTAACGCCATTTTGAAGCGCCATGCGGGCGCCGTATTTATGGAATGGCGTTAGCCGGCGCAAGCAGACCGGCGCTGCCTGGTTTGCGTGGAAAAAAACCACGTAGACCAGGCAGCGCCGGCGTTGGGAAAAAATGATGTTAGGGCGTCTTAAAATGGGGCAAGTCAGGTTGAGGCAAAAAAATCGCCTCAACCCGATTTGCGCCATTTTTTTACGACGCCCAGACGCCATTTCATGACTCCTGTCTTAGTAAAGACAGGAGTCATGCCCCCTTGCCCAATGGCCATGCCCAGGGGACTTGTGTCCCCTGGGCATGGTCATTGGGCATAGTGGCATGTAGGGGGGCACAAATAAGGCCCCCCTATGCCACCCAAAAAAAAGTAAAAAAATATAAAAAATTATACTTACCTGAACTTACCTGAATGTCCCTGGGGTGGGTCCCTCCATCCTTGGGTGTCCTCCTGGGGTGGGCAGGGGTGGCAGGGGGGGTCCCTGGGGGCAGGGGAGGGCACCTGTGGGCTCATTTTGAGCCCACAGGCCCCTTAACGCCTACCCTGACGCAGGCGTTAAATAGTGGCGCAAATGCGGGGTTTTTTGACCCGCCACCTCCCGGGCGTGATTTTTGCCCGGGAGTATAAATACGACGCATTTGCGTCGCCGTCATTTTTTTAGACGGGAACGCCTTCCTTGCATTTCATTAACGCAAGGAAGGCGTTCACGCAAAAAAATTACGCTATTTGCCCATACTTTGGCGCTAGACGCGTCTAACGCCAAAGTATAAATATGGCGTTAGTTTTGCGCCGAATTTGCGTCGAAAAAAACGACGCAAATTCGGCGCAAACGGAGTATAAATACGGGCCTAGATATCAGGGATATTAGTCATACAAAGGAGTTTCAAGTAGCCCTCCCACTTTTCACGCCATGCATGAACTACATAAAGGCCCCACAGTTGTTCAGGCCCTAATGTGGAAGACAGATTAAAAGTTTACATCCAATCTTTTTTTCTTCTCCATATTTCGACTGCAATTGTCCAAGCAAGCAGTGCTGGGAGTCCTCCGAGTAGCCATGCACTTTATAAATGCACATAACATAACATAACATCTGCCCCGGTGGGGCAGAAAGCCCACCCGACACCAGGCAAAATGTGGGGGTTGCCTGCACAAGCCATGGGCTTGTGCATTCACTCACTCACTAACAACCCTAGCAGTATTCCCCATGGAGGGTGGGTTGAGGGGGATTTACCAATAATTTGCCCCTCAGGGGCTGGAAGCCCAACTCACACCAGAGAAAAGTGTTGAAAAAATGGATGAGGGCTGTCCACACAGACAACAAGCTCTGCTCCAACAAATAGAGTCACAGATATTCTTTCTACCCCCCAATGAGTGGCAGATTGGAGTATTTATTCCAATCTGCCAACTTGGTGGGGAGGACAGAAAGCCCACTATACACCAAGAATGTCTGTTAAAAAAGAATGGTCAGGGCAACGGCCCCACCCCACAGAAGGCTCAGCATTTTTTCTGCTCCTGGGTGCAGATTTGAGAAATTTACCCCCACCCTGCCTCCTAAGGGCAGAAAGCCCACAGGACACCAGTAATGTTATTTTTTTTCAGAAAAATGCCCTCCCAGGCATCGGGTCTTCCATTCACCACTCTTTAGCCCCTCAAGGGATAACATCATTTACAAAAACCTATGCTATGAGGTAGGTTTAACTCTTCAAGGCCTCATGCTCTACCCTAGCCATAAAGAACCAACAGTTTTTTTCTCCATTGGAGGCAGATAGGGAATGTTATTCTAAATCAACACCCCATGGGGGTCACTGCACCCACAGGTTATTTTTTAAAATGAGAATAGGATGGGTGCTGGTCCACAGTGAGCTATCATCCTCACCTTCCAAGCCCCAACATTTTTTCTCCCCTTAGGTTGGAGATAGAAGATTTAACCCAATCTGCCCTTAGGGGCTGAAAACCCACTGGATGCAAGGTTTTATTTTTAAAAAAAGCCCTCAAAGTCCAAACAGACTTTCTTCCCCCCACCCTGAGAACTAGAGCATTCCTATCCCCATTGCAAGTGGTGCCATGGTGATTGAATGCATGATTGGAGATGTGGGTCATCTTGCAGCAAAGAGACCAAATGAACTCAGTGAATTTCTGAAACTTAGAGAACCAGGCAAATCTAGGATAGTGTGACTTGTGTGGATCCCGATGTGTACTTACCCTAAAAGCCCTGCAAATGCTTTGGCTAGAATCATGCATTCTCCTCTCATTTATAAGGAAAGTTTCTAGAATCAGCATGGATCCACAAAATTCCTGCCAACTAGCATTCTAATAAAAACAGTACCTCCCTTGTGTGGCTTGTGTGGCTTGAGCCTAATACAGACCTACCCAGGGACTATGACTCTGAAGTACGAAGCTTATTCCTTTGATGTTGCCTCTTCACCTTCTGTAGCACTACCAAAACAGTATAGACATTTTAACCTCTCTCTAGGCTTTAAGGAGCAGTTCTTAAACTGACCATGGAACACCATTTCATGATGCCACTTAAAAAAGTAAATAAAAATAAAAGTGCCCTCTTTTTTATATTTTAGAGGATGTGACATATTGCTTGGAGGAAAAACGGTATTACAAGCCCACATAGCCAGGCTGGCTCCAGTCCCCACAGCACACTTTCTATAGCACAACTGGAAGAGTCAGCTGTTATTTCTGTCTTTCCTGCCCTGCGGGTTAGAGGATGGCTGTTAGCAATGGGGTCTTTGGTTGGCAGTCAGGTTAAGCCCTGTCCAAGCAAGGACCATCCTCTAGTCAGGGCAAAGGAGAAACACACCTGATTAATGCCCACTCTCTTCTTGGTAGTTTGGGACAAGCAGGAAGGCTTATCCCAGAAGCAATGTGCAAGGTATTTGTACCAACACACACAATAATACAGTGAAAACACTACAAAATAGACACCACACAGGTTTAGAAAAATAGGCAAAATGTATCTTAATCAAACAAGACCAAAATGACAAAAATCCAACATATACAAGTCAAGATATTAATTTTCAAAAGAATAAGAATCATACTCCATAGAAATCAATGGAAACATAGATTTTACACAAAGTACCTGGTTTGCGTAAAAAACGAAGCCACACGGTTGAGTATATGTAGGAAAAGGTACCGATGCATCAATTCCTTACAAGTGAGGCCACGAGTCATTTTTTTCTCCGGTTGGGTTGATGATGCGTTATTTTTCTCCATCGCAAGGGAGCGATGCATTGATTTCCGGATGGGGTACCTTGGATCTGCACAGGTTCACAATGACTGTCCCAGGGACAATGCGTCTGAAGAGTCTTCTCAAACAGGAATGCCCAACAAAGTCCAGTCTTTGTCCCCTTTCACAGGCAGAAGCAGCAACTTCAGGATAGCCCAACAAAGCACAGTCACAGACAGGGGCAGCACTTCTCCTCAGTTCTTCAGCTCTTCTCCTTGACAGAGGTTCCACTGGGTTCCAGAAGTGATCTAAAAGTCTGGGGTTTTGGGTCCACCACGTATACCCCTTTCTGCCTTTGAAGTAGGCAAACTTCAAAGGAAAGTCTCTGTTGTTTACCGGATCCTGCCTTGCCCAGGCATTGTGTGAGGGCAAGAACAGCCTAATTCAGGTGTAAGTGACCACTCCTCCCTCTAATCCAGCTCAGATGGCTCATCAGGATATGCAGGCTACACCCCAGCTCCCATTGTGTCAATGCCTAGAGGAGATTCACAAACATCCCAACTGTCAGTCTGACCCAGACACGTAATCCCCAAACAGGCAGAGTTCCAGAAGATTTTAAGCAAGAAAATGCCTACTTTCTAAAAGTGCCATTTTCAAACTAACAAATTAAAAATCAACTTCACTAACAGATGTACTTTTAAATTGTGAATTCCGAAACCCCAACGTCCATATTTCTATCTGCTCTCAAAGGGAATTTGCACATTAAGCATATTTAAAGACAGCCTGTATAATAACCTAGGAGAGAGATAGGCCTTTCAACAGTGAAAACCAAATTTGGCAGTATTTCACTGTTAGGACATGCAAAGCACATCAGTACATGTCCCACCTATAACATTCTGCACCCTGCTCAATGGGGTTACCCAGTGATTACCTTAGGGGTGCCTTGCATGTGTAAAAAGGGAAGGTTTAGGCTTTGCAAGTGGGTACACTTGCCATTTCGAAATTGCAGTTTAAAACTGCACACACAGACACTGAGGCTGAGCCATGTTTATAGGGCTACTAATGTGGGTGGCACAAACACTTCTGCAGGCCCACTAGTAGCATTTGATTTACAGGCTCTAGGCACCTATAGTGCAGTTTATTAGGGACTTACTAGTAAATCACTTATGCCAATGAGGAAAAGCCAATTACACATACCCTTTACACAGGAGGACTTGCACTTTAGCACTGGTCAGCAGCGGTAAAGTGCCCAGAGTACCAAAAACAGCAATAACAGACTCCAGCACACAGTCAAAACATGAAATGCAGAGGCAAAAAAAGACAGGGGAGACCATACCAAGGATGCCTGTTGTAACACAAGTCCCCCCAGCTAAAAGTGGGGAGAACTATCCAACCTCATGGGAGTTCTCATCACTAAGGCGGTAGAATCTGGACAGAACATCTGCATTGGCGTGTTCTTTTCCAGGGCAGTGTCCACTGTAAAGTCCATCCCCTGTAGCGAATTGGACCACCTCAACAGTTTTGGATTCTCACCCCTAATCTGCGTTTTCCATCTGAGGGGCCTTTGGTCGGTCTGACCCCGGAAGTGAGTCCCAAACAAATAGGGTCTTAGCTTCTTCAGTGCCCAGACCACAGCAAAAGCCTCACGCTCAATTGCACTCCACCTACGCTCCCAGGGTAGTTGCTACTAAAGAAAGCTACAAGCTGGTCTAGGCCCTGTTCATTTAGCTGTAAAAACACTGCCCATACACCATTCTCTGAAGCATCAGTCTCCACAACAGATTCTTTGGAGAAGTCAGGTGCCTTCAGCATGGGTGCCATGCACATGGCAGCCTTCAGGACATCAAAAGCTGTCTGGAAGACTCAGTCCAGATCGCCTTTCTGGGCTGCTTTCTGTAGGTTAACTCAGTCAAGGGAGAAACAATAGTGCCATACCCCTTGACAAATCTCCTATATTAGCGTGTGAGACCTAAAAAGGCTCTCACCTCAGTCTGGGTCTTGGGGGGCTCCCAAGCCAGAATGGTGTCAATCTTTGGTTGTGGGGTGCCACCTGGCCACTCCTCACCTGGTGTCCTATGTACACCACAGAACCCTGCCCTATTTGGCACTTGATTGCCTTAATAGTGAGGCCTGCCTTCTGCAGGGCCTCCAACACTTTGCAGAGGTGCTGCAAGTGTTCCTTCCAAGTGAAGCTGATCCAGAAATGTCATCTAGGTAGGCTGTGCTGAAGTCATCCAGTCCAGCCAACACCTGGGTGACCAACCTCTGAAAGGTGTCAGTGGCATTCTTCATCCCAAAAGGCATTACCCTAAACTGGTAGTACCCATCTGGGTTGGAAAATGCAGACGTCTCCTTAGCCCCCTCAGTCAGAGCAATCTGCCAAAATCCAGAGGTCAATACAAAAGTACTTCGATATTTGGCAGCCCCTAACCGATCAATTAGTTCATCAGCTTGGGAGATGGGGTGCGCGTCAGTCTTAGTAACCACATTGAGTTCCCAGTAATCCACACAGAACATGAGTTTTGGAGTGACACCAGGAGTAGCAGCTTTTAGGACCAAGACCACAGGGCTGGCCCAAGGGCTACTGGAAAACTCAATAACCCCTACTGCTAACATCTTGGATACCCCATCCTTGATTGGTAGCCCTAACCTTGTCAGTCACTCTGCAAACGTTATGTTTAGCAGAAGGACTAGCCCCGGTGTCCACATTTTGGGAGTCATTACGTCCTTGGCGGGCGGCATCAGGCGCCTGCCAAGATCTGACCACCATGTGGCCACCAATGTGGCCGTACCCCCGCCGCGGCCATTTGGAGATTCCCGCTGGGCCGGTGGGGATCACGGCTGCAACATAGGAGCCGGCTCCAAATGGAGCCGGCGGTGTTGCAGCCATGCAACGGGTGCAGTTGCACCCGTTGTGCTTTTCACTGTCTGCATAACAGACTCCCCGTTCCGCTAGCCTTTTCCTGGCGGTGCAAACCGGCAGAAAAAGGCTGGCGGTCGGGGACTCGTAATCCCCTGGGCAGCGCTGCAAGCAGCGTTTCCCAGGGGGATTAACACCGCCGGGGCAAAAGTGGCGGAATACCGCCGGCCCCGGCGGTGCGACCGCGGCGCTTCCACCGCGGTCGTATACCAGGTCCAGTTATCACTTATTAATGAAATGTAGGCAGTGCTCTAGCAGCTTAGGCTGTCTAGAGGTAGCTGTAGCAGAGCGGCCTAGGCTGAACTAGGAGACCTGCAAAGCTCCTGCAATACCACTATACTTACGCAGTACACAATAAAAGACAATACTTAGTGTTACCAACAATAAAGGTACTTTTTTTTAGTGACACAAGGCCAAAAATATCTTAGAGGCAATACTCCTTCTGGAGGTAAGTATGATACAGAATATATACACTAATAACCAAAATCAGGTAAGTAAACAGTCATAGAATTGTGCAAACAGTATAAAATCCAATAGATTACAATAATTCTAGGGGCAACACAAACCATATACTAAAACAGTGGAATGCGAATGTCGAATTCCCCACAAAGCAAGTGTAGTGTGTAGAGGGGCGCTGGGAGTGTAGGAAAACACCAGAGGTAAGTAAAGTACCCCACCCCAGACCCCAGGAAAGCAGGACTAAAGTACAGCAAGTTTCCTCAGAACACTCTACAAGTCGTGTTAAAGGATTTTGCAAGAATTAAGCAAGACTTCAAGCAACAAATGATGGATTCATGGGCCCGAAGACCTGTGGAGAAAGGAGACCAAGTCCAGAACTCGAAGAAGAGTCCAGGAAGGACAGGAGCCCCAGCCAAACAAGAAAAAGGTGCAAAAGTGGATTCTCCGGTCAGAAGAAAAGTACAGAAGTGCACCAAAGAAGATGGCTGCGGGTTCCTGCTTGGTGTAGGAGATGTCCAACGTTGAGGTGTTGGATGGAGGCTGTTTACGTCGCTGGATTCCACCAACAAGCCTTGGTTCAAGCAAGTATGCTGTTTGTGTAAAAAAGGAGCTGCCAGGACCCAGGAGGGGCCTGGGGGTCTCAACTTGGACTGAGGAGACAGAGGGGGCTCTCAGCACTTCAAAGAGCCCTCAGAAGACCAGGCAGCACTCACGGGAGTCCCAGAACACAGGGACAAAGAAGATGCAAAGTGCGGTTGTTGCAGCCCTACACTGAAAAAGTCTCACAATGCCGGAGAACAACTCAGGGAGCTGTGCGTCGCAGGATGGAGTGCTGGGGACCTGGGCTACGCTGTGCACAATTTTTTTTTTGAAGAAGTGCATAGAAGCCCAAGGAGCTGCAGAAGACGCAGTGCACAGGGGTACTGTCTCAGCACGAGGAGGCAAGCTCTTACCCCCACAAAGTTAGGGCAGCTGGACCTTTGGACAGTCTGGATCACTTCGGTCAACCACCTGTGTTCCAGGGAGCACGCTCATCATCATGAGATGAGTCCCAGAGTACTGGTTGTCATCGCAGAAGGGTGCCTGCAGAAGCAAGGAAGTGACTCCGTCAATCAACAGGAGATTCCTTTGATTGTTCTGGTACAGGGTGAAAACAGGCAGTCCTCAGAGCATGCACACCTTGGAAACTGTTTCAAATGCTGGCTGGAGCTGAAGTTGCAGGTCACAGGATTCGTCCTGGATACTTTATTTTAGTTACAGCGGTTCCTGGAGCAGGCTGCGGTTGATCTGATGGTCAGAAACTGAAGCAGAGGATGCAGAGGAGTCCTGGAAGAATCTTGCAAACTGAATTTGAGGAGACACCCAGATGAGAGACCCTAAATAGCCCTGAAAGGGGGATTTGCCACTTACCCATGTATGCACCTATCAGGAGGGGTCTATGACGAGCTCCTCCAGTGTGTCCCAGCCTGCAGCCATCTTGCTTTCCAAAGTGTGGGGGCACTCTGCAGGGCTCTGAGTGGCCATTGCCAGCTGGTGATGTCAGAGACCCCTCCTGATAGGTCAATACCAGATAAGGTAGCCAATCCCCCTCTCAGGGCTATTTAGGGTCTCTCCTGTGGGTTTCTCTTCAGATTCTGCTTGCAAGTTTCCTTCAGGAATCCTCTGCAACAACTTCAGACTCTTCTGACCTTGAATCAACCACAGCCTGCTCCAAGAAACGCTGCAACTGCAACAAAGTGCCTACAAGAGACACTTTTCTTTAGCAACCTCAGCTCCAAGTCAGTAACTGCAACAGTTTCCACGGTGTGCACGCTCTCGGGACTCCCTGTCTTCATCCTGCACCAGAAGGACCAAAGAAATCTCCGGTGGAGTGACGGAGTCACTCCCCTGCTCCAAGCAGGCACCTTCCAAGATGACGACTGGTACCCTGGGACTCCTCTCACAATGACGAGTGTGCTACTAAGGACACAGAGGGTGAACATCATTGACATAGACTGTCCTGAGGTCCTGCTGATGCAATTTGGAGGAGGTAAGACCTTGTCATCCCCAAGAACAATGGTACCCCCTGTGTACTGTGTCTTATTGACCTCCTGAGGCCTCTGTGCACTCTTTGCAAACTTCCTTCATGCACAGCCAGGCCCACGTCCCCAGCACTCCACCCCATGATGCTCAGCTTGCTGAGTTGTTCTCCGGCGGCGTGGGATTTTCTTTTGTTGTGCTGCATCAACTGTGTTTTGCTCCTCCTTTTAATCTGGATCCTGCAGCTTCTGGAGGTGCTGGCTGGCATCATGAGGGCTCTCTAAAGTGCTGAGAGCCCCCTCTTCCTCCTCAAATAGATTTGAGGCCCCCATGTCCCTCCAGGGTCCATCCAGTGCCTTTTTAATGAAAAACTTACTTTTGTTGTAGCAAAGTCTTGTTGGCGCCTTCCAACACAAAATCTCATCTGCAACGATCTTCACACTGTGGCACATCTTTTGCATCATGCAGTAACCTACTGGCATCTTCCTAGGGTGCATTTCTGGAGTCTTCAACTAACTGGGGACTCTTCTTTTACACCCTCTTCTGGGTCCTGTCCTTCCTGGAACTTCTTTCGAATTCTGGACTTGGTGCCCTTCCTTTGCAGGTGTTCAGGTCCAATAATACAACAGTTGTTCTTTGCAGACTTGGTTGGCTGCTGCAAAATCCCCAAAACGAGGTGTAGGGTGTCCTAAGGAAACTTGCACTACTTTACTCCTGCTTTTCTGGGCTATGGGGTGGGGGCTAATTTACTTACCTTTACTGTATTCTTACTCTCCCAGCGATTCTGCACACACCACACTTGTCTAGGGAGGAATTTGTGATTTACATTCCACTTTTTTAGTATATGATTTGTGTTGCCCCTAGAACTATTTTCTCCCATTACATTCTATAGGATTTCCTACTCTTTACATTGTTCTATGACTATTTACTTGTCTAATTTTGGTGTCTATTGTATATATTGTGTATAATATTTACCTCCAGAAGGAGTATTGTTTCTAAGACATTTTTGATACTGTTTCACTCAAATAAATACCTTTATTTTTGGTAACACTGAGTATTGCCTTTACTTGTGTATAGTACTGTGTAACTATAAGCAGTATTTTAAGAGCTTTGCATGTCTCCTAGTTCCGCCTAAGCTGCTAGAACACTACTACTTTACTAATAAGGGATAACTGGACCTGGTCTAAGGTGTTAGTATCCAAGGTACCCACTACAAACCAAGCCAGCCTCCTACATTGGTGGTGCAGCGGTGGGATAAGTACTTGCAAATGCTTAACCACTTTGTTACCTGCACTTTTCACAAGAAAAGCTTGCTCCAATACTTAGAGTATACATAATATATACCTAGAAACAATTTTCTAACTTTCTTAAAAGTTCTTTAAACTTTGCAAAAGTTTTTACAAAGTTCAGAAAAGTTTTCTTCTTTTCTCTAAAAACTTTGCTCTGTTATTCTACTAACTTTTTACTCACTTTCCAAAACTCTTTTCTTTCAATATGTCTTCTGTAGAAGCCACCCCTAGAGCTGTCAAGTTTACCTATGACAATTTAAACTATAAAAGCTTGAAGGGGCTCTGCATTGAACACAATTTAGGGATTGGGAAGAACCCCAATAAAGAGTACCTCTTAAATCTCCTCCTCCATGATGACAATGGAATCAGCACTGAGGAAGAGGTAGAGGATAACTCCAATAAGGAGTGCTCAGAGGAGCAAGACGGCAATCCTGGAGAGGGTTCTTCCACAGACCTATCTGTTAACAAGCCCCCTAGTATAACTGGTTGGTGTAAGGATTCAAACTCAAGTAGGGCTTGCTTCACCCCTATAGGCCAGATCACTAGAGTAGCCCCTGTTAGAGATAGGTCTGCCTCTGCACACTCTCATCTTACCTCTGTTTCAGAGGCTTCACATAATTCTAACCCTGCGGACCAATCCCTAGATAGGGAACTCAAAAAGCTGAGGTTAGAGGAGGCCAGACTGGAGCTAATGAAGCAACAGTTGGCCTTAGATAAGGAATCCCTGTCTGTGGAGAAAGAGAGGCAGGGTTTGGAGTTAGTTCCCCATGGTGGCAGCAGCAGTTTTGGAAATACAAATGTTAGGCAACCTTCATTTGATTCTAGAAATCTGCACAAAGGTGTACCTCCTAACAAGGATGGTGATGACATCTACAAGTGGTTTGCTGCACTTGAGAGGGGCCTGTACAGTTCAGAGGGTCCCTCATGCACAGTGGGCTGCTATCCTTTGATTATCCTTCTCTGGCAAAGGTAGAGACAGACTTCTGATTGTCAGAAAGGATGATGCAGATAATTACCAGGTTCTTAAAAATGGACTCTTGGATGGTCTAGGCTTAACCACTTAACAGTATAGACTTAAGTTCAGAGAGACCACAAACCATCACAGGACTGGACAGCCTTTGTAGACTGTTCTGTGACGGCCCTAGAAGGATGGTTACATGGCAGTAGGGTGACTGATTATGAAAGCCACCTTAACGTGATTCTAAGAGAGCATATCTTGAATAATTGTGTGTCTGACTTTTTGCATCAGTATCTTGTGGACTCAAACCTCTCCCCAAGAACTGAGAAAGAAGGCAGACAAATGGGGTCAGAACAAAGGTGAGCAGAAAAGCTCATGCAGGGGGTGACAAAGACATAAAAAAGAAAGATGGTGAAAAATCTCAGGACAAGCATGGGGATAAAAGTAAACACAAAGATCCTTCTTCATGTCCAAAACACTCCTCTGGGGGTGGGGTTAAAACTTCTTCATCTTCTTCAAACTCTTCCCACAATCAGAAAAAGCCTTGGTGCTATATGTGTAGAAATAAAGGCCATTGGCCAGGGGATGAGTCCTGCACAGGTAATGCCCCTTAGCCTACCACCAGTAACACATCAGATTCTAGTGCCTCTAGCAGTAGTGGTAATAGTGGTGGGACTACTGGCAATAGTCAAACTAAAGGTGTAGTTGGGTTCACTTTTGGGACCATAATAGAAACTGGGGTAGACATCCCCAAGACAGTTTCTGTCACACCTGGTGGCATTGGCCTTGGCTGCTTGTCCCCTTAACATGGACAAGTACAGGCAGTAAATCTTAATAAATGGTATTGAGGCCTAGGTCTACAGAGACACAGGTGCCAGTATCACTTTAGTGACTGAAAACCTGGTGTCACCTGCACAACACCTCCTTGGACAGAAGTACCAAGTTACTGATGTCAATAACTCCACTCAGTCTCTCCCCTTAGCTGTGGTTCAACTTAGTTGGGGCGGAGTTACTGGCCCTAAGCAGGTGGTGGTATCACCAAGCTTACCTGTAGATTGTCTCTTGAGGAATGACCTAGAGGACTCAGGTTGGGCTGAGGTAGAGTTTAGTACCCATGCATCCATGCTGGGTATCCCTGAGGAATTGCTTCCTCTCATTTCTAATGAAATGAAAAAGCAAAGGAGAGAAAAAGGCCTGGAATCTCATGATCCCTGTCCACCAATAGGTAAAAAGGGTATCAAGGTATCCCTTCCCCACCCTGCCACTGAGGATACCTCTCCTGTGGTGGACCCTGTACCAAAGGAACCCTTAGCTACCACAGCTGGACTCCCAGACGTAAAAGTACCTTGAGAGTAGCTGTGAGTACAACCATGTCTGTATATAATCTGCTTGGCAATGACCTGGAGGAGTCCCCTTAGAAGGGGGTGGAACACAGGTCCCATTTGGAGATGTTGGGTCTGCCTGGGTGGGTGTGTGTGTACACAAGTGAATGGCAGTCCGTCAGGGTGATCAGGAGGGCCTGGAGCCTGAGAGAGTGGCCCAGGTGTTTGCCAGAAGGAGAAAGGGCAAGGGGCGTGGGAAACCCATCCCAGACATTCCAACGGTCCAGGAGGAGGCCGAACCTGAGGGGGATGCCCCCGAGCCTACAGGGGAAAAAGTGGCTAAACTGGGGGAGGTACCTGAGGTGACTCAGAGGCAGCAGGAAGAGGGACCCACCAGGGAAGTATTCTGTGAGGCACAGAAAACATGCCCTACTCTAGAATGATTGCCACAGCAGGCTGCAGAGCAGGCATCTGGCAAGGAGTCTGTTTCATACTTGATATATTGGGAGGATGGCCTCCCATATAGCGAGCCTAGGGTTGCTGAGCCTAGGGCAGCATGTGTTCTCATGTACCTCAGTGCTTCAGAGCCTTCCTACTGGATCGGGCTCATGATGTGCTTTCAGCAGGACATTTGGGGCAGGACAAAACCTTTGAACAGCTTGTCTCACACTTTTACTTGCCCCAAATGTGCAGGCATTCTGATGTGCATTGTAGGTTTTACCAAACTTGTCAGGCAAGTGACAAAAGTGGTGGGAAATGTGAGGCTACCCTCCAACATTTTCCTGTGGTCAGCACCCCATTTGAAAGGGTTGGTATTCACATTGTGGGGCTTCTGGACAGCCATGGGTAACATTGTTATCTTGGTCTTGGTGGACCATTCCACCCAGTACCCAGAAGCTATAACTCTGAGATCAATCACAACCCCTGTTATGGGACATGCATTGATGTTTTTTTTTACCCCCATTGGGTTCCCCATGGAGGTGGTATCTGCAGGGGTACCAACTTTATATCCACATATATGAAGTCTCTGTTGAAGGAGTGTGGGTGACCTACAGGTTCACCACTCCTTACCACCCCCAGGGAAATGTTCTGGTTGAGAGATTCAACAGTACCTTGAAAGGCAAGATTATAGGCCTGTCAGAGCCCTTCAGGCGTAAGAGGAACTTCCTCTTGCCATGTCTTCTATTTGGTTGTAGGAAGGTGCCACAAAAGCAACTTGGTTTTAGCCCCTTGAGTTGTTTCCCAAGCAGTTGTCAGAACATTATACAGAACTCTGCAGCAACCAGCCGTAGTCACATTTAACATACAGGCTACTCATTATTCTACAACATAAGCAGTAGTCAGGAAAAACATTACTAAAATAATGCACATCATAAGATCCTCAGGAATATCAGGAAGCACATGACAAGTCATAAGAACATATTGGCATAAATGCCCATAACAGGAACATTAGCAAACATATGGCAAGTTATTGGAATCATATTAGCATACATGTCCATAACATTAGCAAACACATCAGGTAATATATGGTACATAAAAGAGCACATGGTAAATCAGACCTAAGACATAACACCTATCACAAAGGTATGGGTCGGTGAGAGCCATGCATGGCCCACGGGAGTTCCTATGCTCTTGGAGTGGGGAGGCACCTGTTGGCCCCTGGCGGGACGGAGCCTCCATTGAATCCTACCTTATCGGGCTTCCTAAACAACAAAGGCCCCCGCGATCCCCAAAAATGTACAGGTGGAGGGGTAAAGTACCACAACACTAACCTACCCTGGGACCCTCACCTCGGGTCTGTGGGGTGAGAAGGGTGACTCCTGCTAGCCCCATCTCACTATGGGGGCTGGAGACCAATCATCATGGGTCTCAGCATGCTCAATGGGGTGTGAGCCTCGTCGCTTAGGACCCTGCCCGGTCCAGGATTTAGTCCACCAATCTGGGGAGCGGAGGACTCCAGCAGGGAGATCCTCCCACCTTCTTCACTGGCCCCTTCACTGGAAGCTGGCTTCCTCATTTGCCGTAGTTCGGCTGAGGTTGCTCCAGGCACTGGAAGCAGTGGCCTGTGGGAGCTCCAGGGGCACTTCCTGGAGCGTGCTTTGCCCCGGTGGCACCGTTAGGAGTGCACTCGCTCAATTCTTTACCTGGCAGTTCCCTGGGGACACGGGACACAGAACGCTTTGGACACGCTTGAGGATCTCCAAGTGCCTGGGTCGCGGCAGTGATTTCCTTCAGCAGCCACACAATAAAGCGCTCTCCAGGAGCTATAGGAATGAACAAAGCACTCTCAGGGTGCAGTGAGGCTAATTAAGTAGAGCACTCTCTAGGCGCTAGGCAAATACAAAGAAGGCGTTCTCATGTGCTAGATGGATAAAGAGAAGTGTTCACAAGGCACTTAGCAGGCAGTTGCAGGGGTCACAGCACCCAGCCCCTGGGGGCACCAAAATGGAACACAGGGTGGGAGGGCTCAGCAACCGGCCAGCTCAAGAGGGGGCACAGTCTGTGGCAGTTCCTCTTGGTGGCCTAGCAGGTCACAGGTCAGCACAAAAGCAGCAGTCCAAGGTGGAGCCTGGTGAGTCCCTCCAGCAGCATTCTGTGTCCAATTACAAGCATGATACAAGTGACAAGTGTCTCACTTTCATGGGGAAAATCCCCTGTACTTATACTCAGTTTTGAAATGGTTTAACAAAGAGGGGAAGAGGAGGTTCCAACCAGTTACAACTGGTCCCAGGAGTGTCCACTCTCTCCTCCAGCACAGGCTCCTGACATCAGTTGAGGGTAAACGAGTCCTTTGTATGAGGCTAGGGCACAGCCTTCACAAATGCAGGTGTGGCACACCTCCCGTTCTCTCAGCCCAGGAAGCCCATTCAAAAAGCAGATGCACCTCTGTGACATCTCCACCCTCCTTGTGTACAGGCTGTCTGAAAAGTATGCACAAAGCCCAAATGTCACTCTGTTCCAGATGTGATTTGGAGTCAAGCTGCAAAACACCAGAGCCATAAGCACAAAGAAATGCTCACTGTCTAGAAGTGGCATTTCTATTATGGCAATTTAAAAATCCACCTACACCAGTAAGCAGCATTTCTCACTACCATTACAACTATACCAAACAGGCCTACGCTACGCATCATAAATCAGACAATACCCCCTAGTCATAAGGCAGGACATTTCCAATGCAATCCTATGAGCATGGCAGCTCTCACAGTAGTGAGAACCGAATAGGCTGTTTGTCACTTCCAGGATAGGCCACACAACCAGGCATATGTCCTTCCTTCTACATACATAGCACCCTGCCCAAAGGGCTAGCTAGGGCCTACTTTAGAGGGTGACTTACATGTAGTAACAGGGGAGTTTTAGGCCTGGCAAGTAAATTTAGATGCCAGGTCCCTGTGGCAGTAAACTGCACATGCAGGCCCTGGGGTAGCAGGCCTGAGAAAGGTTTGAAAGGCTACTTCAGTTGATGGCGCAAGCAGCACTGCAGGCCCACTAGTAGCATTTAATTTACAGGCCCTGGGAATAGAGATGCCATTATACAAGGGACTTACAGGTAAACTAAATAAGCCAATCATGCCAACTTTAGTAGAGAGAGCACCTGTGCAGGAGGCTGGCCTGGTTTGTAGTGGGTACCAAAGGTACTTGCACTGTATACCAGGACCATTTATCCCTTATTGGTGAAATGTAGGCAATGTCTAGAAGCCAGGCTGTCAAGGGGTATCTTTAGCTGGGCAGGCAAGGAATATCTAGGAGACATGCAAAGCTCATGCAATACCACTATAGTCATACAGTACTTACACACATGAAAGAAAATACTCATGTTACAAAAATAAAGGTACTTTATTTGGTGACACAAATTCCAAAAACACCTTAGAGACTATACTCCCTTAGGAGGTAAGTAATATACAAAGTAAATACACTAGAAGGCAGTAATAGCTATAAAAACAGTAAGAAAACAGTGAAAATAGTGAAAATCACAATATCTAGCAATGGGCCTAGGGGGAACACAAGCCATATACTAAAATAGTGGGATGAGAAGGTCGGTTTCCCACCTACACAAGTGTAGTGTGTAGAGGGACACTGGGAGTGTAAGAAACCCCCAAAGGTAAGTAATAGAATCCATCCCAGAGCCCAGGAAAGCAGAAGTAAATCACAATAAGTTTCATAGAACACTCCAGAACACATGATGGAAGATATTGCAAGAACCAGAAGACACCAAAGATGGATTCCTGGACCTGAAGACCTGTGGAAGAAGGGGACTAAGTCCAAGAAGCATTGAAGAGTCCAGGGAGAACTGGAGCCCCTGCTAACCCGGATGAAGGTGCAAAAGAAGAACCGCCGGTATAGAAGAACAGTCAGTACTGCACCCAAGAAGATGAATGTGGATTCCTGGTTGGTGCAG
The DNA here is from genome assembly GCF_031143425.1 of Pleurodeles waltl. Taxonomy (NCBI): domain Eukaryota; kingdom Metazoa; phylum Chordata; class Amphibia; order Caudata; family Salamandridae; genus Pleurodeles; species Pleurodeles waltl. The sequence continues at coordinate 628,300,425 of NC_090443.1, read as the reverse complement.
ATGATGCCCCATTCTGGATGGAAGTTTACAGTCTGGTTTGCATTGCTGGATTCTGCCAACAAGCCTTGGCGCACGCAACGCTTCGTGGTTAGCGGAAAATGGTGCTGACTGGGACCAGGAGGGACCTGGTGGCCTCTACCCAGTAGGGGGAGACAGAGAGGGCTCTCAGCAACACACAGAGCCCTCAGACGACCAGGCAGCGTGCACTAGAGTCCCACAGCACGGGAACGAAGAAGGTACAAATGGATCCACATGCAGCAAGACACAAAGGAATCCCACGCTGCCGGAGAACCACTCAGGAAGCTGTGCATCACAGTGATAGAGGCTGGAGCTGTACTGTGCATGAAGAACTTTGTGGAAGGTTGCACGCAAGCCTTGACAACTGCAAAACATGCTGTGCACGTGGGTACTGTTTTGTGTGGGGAGGCAAGCTGGATCCACGCACTTCATCAGGAGAGGGGACCCATGCCACCGATCATTGCTGCAGAGGTGTGCCTGCTGAAGCAGGGAAGTGACTCCTTCACTTCAAGGCAGATTCCTCAGTTCTCCGAGTGCAGGCTGAAGACATGCAGTCCTTGGAGGATGCACGACCTGGAAACAGTTGAAGTTGCTGGCAGGAGCTGAAGATACAATGTTGCAGAAGTCGTCTTTGCTTCTTTGTTGCAGTGTGTAGAGATCCTGGAGGGTCCAGGTGCAGTTTCATCGGTAGAAGGTGAAGTAAGGGATGCAGAGGATTCCTTCTGGAGTCTTGCAATCCGAATTTGAGGACACACCCAAGGAGAGAGACCCTAAGTAGCCCTGAAAAGGGGATTAGTCAGCTACACCTGTAAGCCCCTTTCACAGGAGGGCTCTGACATCACTTGCTGGCACTGGTCACTCTGATGCTCCCAGGGTACCCCACCACCTTGGAATCTAAGATGGCGAAACCCAGGGAGACTCTGGAGGAGCTCTGGGCACCACCCCTGGGGAGGTAATAGACAGGGAATTGGTGACTCCCCTTTCATTTGTCCAGTTTCACACCAGAGGAGGGACTGGGGGTCCCTGAACTGGTGTAGACTGGATTATGCAGGGATGGCCCTTCAAAGCATTCCCAGAGGCTCCGGGAGGCTATCCCTCCCATGCTTGACAGATGTGCCCAGGATTGCCCAGCATTACTGCATGAGCCTCCAATTGCACTTCAGCCCAAGCTGAAGTCTCCAAATTGTTGCCCAGTAGACACTCTACAGGTAGATCAGTGGCTACCACAAATTTCTCTGGACCAGTAACCCCCCCCCCCTTGGGGTGGCTAACAGTGTTATTGTGGGCATCAGTCACTTGGTACTGATGACCAAGTAGGTGTTGCTCAGGGGCTACCAGTTTTTCAATAACCATTGTGACACTGGCACCTGTGTCTCTGCAGGCCTCAACCTGAGCACCATTTATTAGGGGTTGTTGCTTGTACTTATCAATGTTAAGGGGACAATCAACAAGGGTGACAAAGTCAACGGCACCATCTGAGACTAAAATAGCCTCAGTGGTTTCTGTAACTAAATCAACCCCCACTATAGTACCCAAAGTGAGCCCTGCTACTCCCTTGGACTGGGTATATGTAGTGTTTTTTCCACCACCACTGCTATTATTAGGGGCACCAGTGGAAGCAGTGGGGGTTGTGGTGGTGGGAGCTTTGGTGTTTTTCTTGGGACAAATGGGATCGCTTTCCCAATGGCCTTTGTTTTTACACATGTAACACCAAGACTTTTTATTCTGTTGGTTGGAATAGGATTTAGACCCATCCCTAGAGGATTTTTGTGGGCCTGATGAAGACTCTTGCTTTTTATCTTTGTCCCCACCTTTGTCAAGTGACTTATTCTTCTTCTTCTTGTCCTTGTCACCCCGTATGAGCTTTTCTGCTCACCCTTGTTCTGTCCCACTTGTCTGCCTTCTTTTGCAATTCTTGGGGAGAGGTCAGATCTGAGTTTACCAAGTACTGGTGCAACAAATCAGACACACAATTATTTAGACTATGATCTCTCAGAATCAGATTATAAAGACCATCATAGTCATACAATTTGCTGCCATGAAACCAACCTTCCAAAGCCTTCACAGAACAGTCCACAAAGTCTATCCAATCTTGTGAATACTCTTTTCTGGTCTCTCTGGACTTTACTCTATATTGTTCAGTGGTTAAGCCAAATCCATCCAGGAGTGCTGTCTTCAAAATATTGTAATTATCTGAATCTTCCTCCCTGACAGTGAAAGTCTATCCCTCCCCTTGCCAGAAAAGGACAACCACAGAATCACAGCCCACTGCATTTGAGGGACCCTCTGAACTTTACATGCCCCTTTAAGAGCAGCAAACTACATGTAGATGAATCCCCCTCCTTGTAATGGGGAACAATTTTGGTCAGATTTCTGGAATCAAAAGTATTCTCCCTAACACCATAATTCCTGAAACTGAAGCTGCTGCCACCACGAGGAACTAACCCCAACCCCTGCCTCTCTCCACAGCTAAGGCCTCCCTATCTAGGGCTAGCTGTTGCTGCTGCAGGCTCAGCCTGGCTTCCTCCAGTGTCAGTTTCCTGAGCTCCCTATCTATGGTGTCATCACCTGGAGTGAAACTGTGGGACCCCTCAGAAACTGAGGTGACATGAGAGTGGACAGAGGCAGATCTTTCCCTAACTTCAGTAACCCTAGTAACCTGACCTCTGGGTGTGAAGTGAGGCCTCCCAGAGTGACTACCCCTCCCACTGCCAGCTACACTAGATGGTTTGCTAGGGAGAAGATCCTTTGACAAGCCATCCTGTGAATCTTCAAACTGATCCCCTGATTCTAAAGGTTTAGTATCTCCTTACTCCTCCTCCGCCTGGGTACCAGACTGCTCCTGGTCATCCTGAAAAAAGAGACTCAAAAGGAAATTCTTATTAGTGTTCTTCCCTACATCTAAGCTCCTCTCTGAGCAAAGCCCCTTTAGTTCTTTGAAGGTCATGCCCTCATAGGGTGTACCCATGACCTCAGAGCTAGGCCCATCAGTAGAAATAAAATAGTGAGTATTAGAGTAGAGTGAGTAGAAATGAAAGGCCTACTCTATCTAACCCCCAGTCTCTTAGAAAGGAAAGTAAGAGACGTGGGGCCAGATGTAGCAAAATGCTAAATTGCGACTTGCAATTTGCGAGTCCATCTGACTCGCAAATTGCAAGTCGCAATTTGCTATGCATTACGGTGTCTCAGACACCGACTGCGACTCGCAATGGGGTCGCAATGACCCACCTCATCAATATTCATGAGGTGGGTCGCAAATTGCGGCCCCATTGCGAGTATAGGCACTCGCAAACATGGAGGCCTGCTGTAGTCAGCAGACCTCCGTGTTCGTGACTGCTTTAAATAAAGCAGTTTTTTTTTTTTTTTTAAGTGTAGCCCGTTTTCCTTAAAGGAAAACGAGCTGCACTTAAAAAAAAATACGAAACCTTTAGTTTCGGTATTTTTTCAGGGCAGGGAGTGGTCCCTTGGACCACTCCCTGCCCTGAAAAAATATTTTTGGGTCCATTCACAAAGTGGAAGGGGTCCCATGGGGACCCCTTCCAATTTGCGAGTGGGTTACCATCCACTTGAAGTGGATGGTAACTGCGACTCCATTTGCGACCGCATACGCGGTCGCAAATGGAATTGCATCCCACTGCGAGTCGCAAATAGGAAGGGAACACCCCTTCCTATTTGCGAGTCGGAAATGCATTTTGCGAGTCGGAGCCGACTCGCAAAATGCATTTCTGCATTCCGGTGAGGCTTTTGCGACTCGCAAACGGCGTTTTTGGCCGTTTGCGAGTCGCAAAACCCTTGCTACATCTGGCCCTAGATCCTGTACTAGGTATAAGTATGTATAGCTCTAGGTATAGCGTATACTTTGCTGTGGAAAGAATCGGTGACAGAGTGATAAGGCAATTGCAAATACTTATCCCACCGCTGCACCACCAATGTAGGAGGCTGGCCTGGTTTGTAGTAGGTACCAAAAGTAGTTACACCTTATACCAGGTACAGTTATCCCTTATTAGTGAAATGTAGGCAGTGTCTAGAATCCAGGCTGTCTAGGGGTAGCTGTAGCTGAGCAGCAAAGGCTTATCTAGGAAACATGCAAGGCTCATGCAATACCACTGTAGTCATACAGTACTTACACAAATGAAAGAAAATACTTAGGGGGTCATTACAACCTCGGCGGTCTTTTTACAAGACCGCCGAGGGACCGCCGTGCTGAAGACCGCCAGTGGTGGCGGTTTTCTGCTCGGCGTATTATGACTGTTGGCAGCTCTCCGTCGTTTTTCCGATGGAGAGCCGCCAACAGCCATACTGATGGGTGGCGGGGAAGTGGAGGTTGCTCCACCTCCACCGCCACGCCAACAGAACACCGCCCACCGAATCACGTCCTGTGATTCGGCGCGGCGGTGTTCTGTTGGCGGTGTGGTGTCGGCGGAGCTGCCCCCATGGCTCCCGTTCCCTCCCGGAGGATCGACGGACCAGGTAAGTCGATCGTTCGTTAGGGGTGGGGGGTGTTGTGTGGGTGCATGGGGGTGTGCGTGGGTGTATGTAGAGGGGGTGTGTGAGTGCGTGTATGCTTGCGGGGGTGTTGCATGTTTTGGGAATGAGTGCGTGTATGTCTGTAGGTATGTCTGTATGGATGCGTGCGTGTATGTTTGAATGTGGTTGTGCGTATCTGACTGTGTGTGTGGATGTTGGCATGTATGTCGGTGTGTGTGCGTGTATGTGTGTTGGTGGTGCCTGCGTGCGTGTCGGGTATGTATGTGTAAGGTAATGTCGGGGGTCGGGGTGGAGAGGGGGGTCCTGCGTGCGTGTCGGGTATGTATGTGTAAGGTAATGTCGGGGGTCGGGGTGGAGAGGGGGGTCCTGCCACCTTTGGGGGGGTGGCAGGAGTGGGGGGGTGTAGGGGAGGGAGTCGGGGTGGGGGTGGGCGGTGTGGGAGACCCCTATCAGTGCGGTGAATGAATTCCCTGGCACTGATAGTGCTTACCGCCATGGATTTCATGGTGGTTCCTACCGCTGGAAATCCACGGCGGTAAGCTGGGTCAAAATACCGGCGGCGGTATTGTCACGGCCACCGGGCTGGAGACCCAGGTCTCCAGCCCAGCGGTCATCTCCGCTCTGTCGGCCGGAACGGAGAAGCGGCGAATGACCATGGCGGTAACCGCCATGGTCATAATCCTCAAAAAAAGACCGCCAGCCTGTTGGCGGTCTTACCGCCACTTTAACACCGTCCGCCAGGGTTGTAATGACCCCCTTAGTGTTACAAAAATAAATGGACTTTATTTTGGTGACACAAAAGCCCAAAATACCTTAGAGACTATGGTCTCCTAGGAGGTAAGTCATATACACAGTATATACACTAGAATACAGTAATAGCTGTAAAACTGGAAGAATACGGTGCAAATAGTGAACATCACAATAAATAGCAATGGGCCTAGGGGGAACACAAATCATCTACTAAAATAGTGGAATGCGAAAGTTGGTTTACCACCTAGGCAAGTGCAGTGTGTAGAGGGGTGCTGGGAGTGTAAGAAAACCTCAAAGGTAAGTAATAGAACCCACCCCAGAGCCCAGGAAAGCAGGAGTAAATCACAGTAAGTTTCCTAGAACACACAAGAACACGTGATAGAAGATTTTGCAAGAACCAGAAGAGACTGCAAGACACCAACAATGGATTCTTGGACCTGAAGACCTGTGGAAGAAATGGACCAAGTCCAAGAAGCACTAATGAGTCCAGCGAGAACAGGAGCCCCTGCTAACCCGGAAGAAGATGCAAAAGAAGAACCTTTGGTGAAGAAGAACAGTCATTACTGCACTCCAGAAGATTGATGTGGGTTCCTGGTTGGGGCAGATGATGTCCCACGCCGGGTGGAAGATTGCAGTCTGGTTTGCGTTGCTGTATTCTTCCAACAAGCCTTGGCACATGCAAAGCTTGCAATTTGTGAAAAATTGTGCTGCCCGGGACCAGGAGGGACCCAGTAGCCTTTACCAAGGAAGGGGAGACAGAGGGGGCTCCCAGCAACTCAGAGAGCCCTCAAAAGACCAGGCAGCGCACAAGAGTCCCACAGCGCAGGGACAAAGAAGGTGAAAATGGAGCCCCTTGCAGAATGACACAAAGGGACCCCATGTCGCCAGAGAACCACTCAGGAAGCTGTGCATCACAGGAAGGAGTGCTGGGGGATGGAGCTATGCTGTGCACAAAGACCTTCATGGAAGGTCGCACACAATTCTTGGCAACTGCAAAATAAACAGTGTACAGGGGTACTGTCTTGTGTGGGGAGGCAAGCTCTTACCTCCACCAAAGATGGACACCTGGACTTTAGGACCGTCAGGACCACTTCCTTCCACCACACGTATTGCTGGATCCACACACTTCATCAGGAGAAGGGACCCACTGCACCGGTCGTCATTGCAGAGGGGTGCCTGCAGAAGCAGGGAAGCTACTCCTTCACCTCAAGGGAGATTCCTTTGCTTCTTCTGGTGCAGGCTGAACACAGGCAGTCCTCAGAGGATGCACGACCTGGAAACAGTTGCAGTTGAAGGCAGGAGCTGAAGATACAATGTTGCAGAAGTCATCTTTGCTTCTTTGTTGAAGTTGTAGAGTTCCTGGAGGGTCCAGATGCAGTTTCTTCGGTAAAAAGGTGAAGTAAAGGATGCAGAGGATTCCTGCTGGAGTCTTGCAATCAGAATCTGAAGAATCACCCAAAAGAGAGACCCTAAGTAGCCCTGAAAGGGGGATTGGTCAGCTAACCAGGTAAGCACCAATCAGGGGAGGGCTCTGACGTCACCTGCTGGCAATGGCCACTCAGATGCTCCCAGAGTGCCCTGCCAACTTGGAATCCAAGATGGCAAAACCCATGAACCCTCTGGAGGAGCTCTGAGCACCACCATGGACAGGGGAGTGGTCATTCCTCTTTCCTTTGTCCAGTTTAACACCAGAGCAGGGACTTGGGGTCCCTGAACCAGTGTAGACTGGATTATGCAAGTAGGGCACCAAATGTGCCCTTCAAAGAATTTGCAGTGGACTGGAGAGGCTGCCTCTCCCAAGCCTGTAACACCTATTTCCAAAGGGAGAGGGTGTAACACCCCTCTCCCAAAGGAAATCCATTATTCTGCCTTCCTAGGCTTGAGCTGCTCAAGCAACAGGAGGGCAGAAACCTGTCTGAGAGATGGCAACAGCTGGGGCAGCCTGGAAAACCTCAGAAGACTGGAATGGCAGTACTGGGGTTCCTCTAAGTGGCCCCCAGAGTGCATAGAATCATACAGCCAATGCTTGCAAAAGCCTAGGGGTATGATTCCAACATGTTTGATACCAAACACACCTGTGTTCCAAGTTACCATTGTGAAGCTGTACATAGGTCGTGACCTATGTCCAGTGCACGTGAAAAATGGCGTCCCCGCACTCACGAAGTCTGGGAAAATGGTACTGGAGGTCGTGGGAGCACCTCTGCTAGTGCAGGGGTGTCCTCACACACAAGGTACTCTGAACCCAGCCTTCAGGGTTGGAAGGCCTGCAATATGGGTGACTTATAAGTGACCTGGTGCAGTGTAAATGGCAGTGAAAGGGTGCATGCACTATTTCACACAGGCCACAATGGCAGTCGTATAGAAGCCTTTGCATGGGATCCCTATGGGTGGTAAAAGAAATGCTGCAGCCAATTGGGATCCCCTGGAACCTCAATGCCCTGGGTACCTAGGTACCGTATACTAGGGACTTATAAGGGGGGACCAGTATGGCAATTTTGGGTGAAATACTGGGTTACCAGTATGCAATGACAACATTTAGAGGAGAGAGAGCATAATCACTGGGGTCCTGGTTAGCAGGGTCCCAGTGAACACAGTCAAACACACTGACATCAGGCAGAAATTGGGGATAACACGCCAAAAAGAGGTTCTTTTCCCACAACCTGCACTTTAGCACTGATCAGCAGTGAGAAAGTGCTCAGAGTCCTATAGCCAACAATAAGAGGTCAGGGAAAATAGGAGGAGGAGGCAAAAAGTCTGGGGTTGATCCCGCGAAAAAGGGCCAGGTCCAACAGGCTATTTGTGAATCTCCTCTAGGCAGTGACACAAAGGGAGCTGGGGTGTAGCCTTCACATCCTGATGAGCCATCTGAGCTAGAGTGGAGGGAGGAGTGGTCACTCACACATGAAAGGGATGTGCCTGCCCTCACACTATACAGTCTCCAAACCCCTGATGTGTGTCAGGGGCCTGGCCTGGGCAAGACAGGATCTTGTGAACAACAGAGACTTTACTTTGAAGTTTGCCTATTTCAAAGGCAGAAAGGGGTATAAGTATGCAGGTAACCCCAGGGTGAAAATTTCTTTTTTTTCAAAACATTTTGAAAAAGTGGCTGCAGAAGAAGGCTTGTGGTTTTTCCCCTGAACATGGCATCAACAAAGGGTTTGCGGTGCTAAACTCAACAGCTTCCCAGCTTTCAGGAACAGGCTGACTTGAATCAGAAAACCCAATTTTTCAACACAATTTTGGCATTTTACTGGGACATAGCCCATTTTTGCAATTTCTTGTGCTTTCAGCCTCCTTCCAGTCAGTGACAGAAATGGGCATGAAACCAGTGCTGGATCCCAGACACCTAAACATTTCTGAAAAGTAGACAAAATTCTGAATTCAGCAAGGGGTCATTTGTGTAGATCCTACAAGGGTTTCCTACAGAAAATAACAACTGAAAAAGAAAAATATTGAAATTGAGGTGAAGAAAACATAAATGTTTCTTTACGTTTTACTCTGTAACTTTTCCCTGCAATGTCAGATTATCGAAAGCAATATACCGTTACGTCTGCTGGACTCCTCTGGTTGCGGGGATATATAGGACTTGTAGGTTCATCAAGAACCCAAGGAACCCAGAGCCAATAAATGAGCTGCACCCTGCAGTGTGTTTTCATTCTATACCGGGTATACAGCAATTCATTTGCTGAAATATAAAGAGTAAAAAATTGCTATCAAGAAAACCTTTGTATTTCCAAAAAGGGCACAAGATAAGGTGTTGAGGAGCAGTGGTTATTTGCACATCTCTGAATTCCGGGGTGACCATACTAGCACGTGAATTACAGGGCATTTCTCAAATAGATGTCTTTTTTACACACTCTCCTATATTTGGAAGGAAAAAATGTAGAGAAAGAGAAGGGGCAATAACACTTGTTTTGCTAATCTATGTTCCCCCAAGTCTCCCAATAAAAATGATACCTCACTTGTGTGGGTAGGCCTAGCGCCCGCGACAGGAAACGCCCCAAAGCGCAACGTGGACACATCCAATTTTTTAAAAGAAAACAGAGGTGTTTTTTGCAAAGTGCCTACCTGTAGATTTTGGCCTCTAGCTCAGCCGGCACCTAGGGAAACCGACCAAACCTGTGCATTTCTGAAAACTAGAGACCTAGGGGAATCCAAGGAGGGGTGACTTGCGGGGCTCGGACCAGGTTCTGTTACCCAGAATCCTTTGCAAACCTCAAAATTTGGCTAAAAAAAACACATGTTCCTCACATTTCTGTGGCAGAAAGTTCTGGAATCTGAGAGGAGCCACAAATTTCCTTCCACCCAGCGTTCCCCCAAGTCTCCCGATAAAAATTATACCTCACTTGTGTGGTTAGGCCTAGCGCCCGCGACAGGAAACGCCCCAAAGCGCAATGTGGACACATCCACATTTTTTAAAGAAAACAGTGCCTACCTGTGGATTTTGGCCTGTAGCTCAGCCGGCACCTAGGGAAACCTACCAACCCTGTGCATTATTGAAAACTAGAAACCTAGGGGAATCCAAGATGGGGTGACTTGTGGGGCTCGGACCAGGTTCTGTTACCCAGAATCCTTTGCACACCTCAAAATTTGGCTAAAAAAACACATGTTCCTCACATTTCTGTGGCAGAAAGTTCTGGAATCTGAGAGGAGCCACAAATTTCCTTCCACCCAGCGTTCCCCTAAGTCTCCACGAAAGGAAATGGCCCAAAACACAACGTGGACACAACATATTTTTTCACAGAAAACAGAGGTGGTTTTTGCAAAGTGCCTACCTGTGGAGTTTGGCCTCTAGCTCAGCCGGCCCCGGGAGATGGGGGGCCGAAATGCCCTAAAATAAATTTCCCCCCCCCCACCCCCCCAAACCCCCCCTGCCCGGGAACGACCCTTGCCTACGGGGTCACTCCCCCTGCGTGACATTGGCGCCAAAAAACAAATCCCCTTTTGTCTAGTGGTTTCTGCCCCCCCCCGGGGGCAGATCGGCCTAATAATAGGCCGATCTGCCCCCAGGGGGGGAAGAAATGGCCTAAAATAAATTTGCCCCCCCAACCCCCATCCCAACCCCCCTCGGGAGCGACCCCTGCCTACGGGTTCGCTCCCCCTGCGTGACATTGGCCCCAAAAAACAAATCACAGGTGCCTAGTGGTTTCTGCCCCGTTGGGGGCAGCTTGACCTAAAATCGGCCAATCTGCCCCCAAGGGGGGCAGAAATGGCCTAAAATAAATTTGCCCCCCAACCCCCATCCCCCCCGGGAGCGACCCTTGCCTTCGGGGGCGCTCCCCCTGAGTGACATTGGCGCCAAAAAACAAATCCCAGGTGCCTAGTGGTTTCTGCCCCCTTGGGGGCAGATTGACCTAAAATTGGCCAATCTGCCCCCAAGGGGGGCAGAAATGGCCTAAATACAATTTGCCCCCCCAGGGGAGCAACCCTTGCCTGATGGGTCGCTCCCCATCTCTAAAAAAAAAAAAAAAACACAACAAAAAATTCCCCTGGCGCCTAGAGGTTTCTGCCCCCAGGGGCGGCAGAAATGGCCTAAAATAAATTGCCCCATCCCCCCAGTGAGCGACCCTTGCCTAAGGGGTCGCTCCCCTTGCCTAAGGGGTCACTCCCTTTGAGTGAAATTCACGCAAAGAAAAAACTCCCTGGTGTCTAGTGGTTTCTACCCCCCTTGGGGGCAGATTGGCCTCATCAAAATAGGCCAATCTGCCCCCAAGGGGGGCAGAAATGGCCTAAATATAATTTTCCCCCAAGGGGAGCGACCCTTGCCTAAGGGGTCGCTCCCCACCTAAAAAAAAACAAAACATTTTTTTTATTTTTTTTTTATCCCTGGTGGCTAGAGGTTTCTGCCCCCCCCCGGGCAGAAAAGGCCTTCCCGAAAACATGCCCCCCCTGGGAGTGACCCTTGCCCAAGGGGTCGCTCCCTTATGACAATATAAAAAAAAAAAAAAAATCCCTGGTGTCTAGTGGGGTTTCAAAAGCCGGATTGCAAGCAATCCAGCTTTTGAAACCCTTGAAGAGACTTCAAAGGGAAGGAAATACATTTCATTCCCTTTGAAGCCCCTCCGGGCCTCCCCCACGTGATTGAAGGAGAAATGCTTAGCATTTCTCTTTCAATCGCGCTGGAAGCTCTGCTTCCAGCGCGATGGGGGAGGCCCCTGTGACTAATCAGCGCGTGCTCGCGCGCTGACGTCACAGTGTGGGTGGGGGGGGCGCTCCCCCTGAGTGACATTGGCGCCAAAAAACAAATCCCAGGTGCCTAGTGGTTTCTGCCCCCTTGGGGGCAGATTGATCTAAAATTGGCCAATCTGCCCCCAAGGGGGGCAGAAATGGCCTAAATACAATTTGCCCCCCAGGGGAGCAACCCTTGCCTGATGGGTCGCTCCCCATCTCAAAAAAAAAAAAAAAACACAACAAAAAATTCCCCTGGCGCCTAGAGGTTTCTGCCCCCAGGGGTGGCAGAAATGGCCTAAAATAAATTGCCCCATCCCCCCAGTGAGCGACCCTTGCCTAAGGGGTCGCTCCCCTTGCCTAAGGGGTCACTCCCTTTGCGTGAAATTCACGCAAAGAAAAAACTCCCTGGTGTCTAGTGGTTTCTACCCCCCTTGGGGGCAGATTGGCCTCATCAAAATAGGCCAATCTGCCCCCAAGGGGGGCAGAAATGGCCTAAATATAATTTTCCCCCAAGGGGAGCGACCCTTGCCTAGGGGGTCGCTCCCCACCTAAAAAAAAAAAAACATTTTTTTTATTTTTTTTTATCCCTGGTGGCTAGAGGTTTCTGCCCCCCCCCCGGGGCAGAAAAGGCCTTCCCGAAAACATGCCCCTACTGGGAGTGACCCTTGCCCAAGGGGTCGCTCCCTTATGACAATATAAAAAAAAAAAAAAAATCCCTGGTGTCTAGTGGGGTTTCAAAAGCCGGATTGCAAGCAATCCAGCTTTTGAAACCCTTGAAGAGACTTCAAAGGGAAGGAAATACATTTCATTCCCTTTGAAGCCCCTCCGGGCCTCCCCCACGTGATTGAAGGAGAAATGCTTAGCATTTCTCTTTCAATCGCGCTGGAAGCTCTGCTTCCAGCGCGATGGGGGAGGCCCCTGTGACTAATCAGCGCGTGCTCGCGCGCTGACGTCACAGTGTGGGTGGGGGGGGTCGGGGGTGGAAGGGGAAGGTCTTCCCCTTCCATCCCCGGCTTGGGGGGAGGGGGGTGCACGGGGGGCGCGCTAGCGCTCCCCCAAGTTCCCCTGTGCCATGGACGAGATGATCACGTCCAAGGCACAGGGGAACTGTAGCCTTGGACGAGATCATCTCGTCCAAGGCACAGAACAGGTTAAACTGCTCAATGGCATAACCAAGCTTGAGAACCCCCCCTCTGCACAGTACAGGAAGCCACCTCAGTACTCGGGTGGGGGCTCTTAGGCCAGAGTACTATGCTGAGGGGGCACCCCACACCGCACCTCCCTCCCCCTCACCGTGGGGGCTTTTTTACGACAATGGAACTGCTATTGTATGACCTCTAACTGTTTCATTATATTTGCATTTTGGCATAAGAACAATTATTTTATATGAATGTTTTTATTCACTATGAAATGTTGAATGCTTTGTATTGAATATTTGTGCACCCAGAGTCTATACACGTTTTTTTTGTTAAACAGCCCTTAAGAGGAGAATGTTTCAAAACACGTTAACTCATACATTGAAGAAAATAAGCAGGATTTGAAACATGTATGAGTTGGAATTCATTTTCAGATCAATAATATAAATATATATACCCACATACACGTTACCACCCTTGTGGGGACTGTGTGGGTACCTGCATGGGGGGGCCTAACCTGTCCCAATGGTCTTAAAATACAATTATAGAAAAATGTCAAGAAAAAAATAGGTACGGGATCCTGATTCAAATTTACAAATGAAGCTTCATTATGTCACGTGTACAGAACCATTCTCGTGTGAACTTGAACATGGGTTACTAACCTTGTGAGGACTTACTCCAAATGTTTAATTTGTCATTGAATACAGTCATGAACTAATTACGAAATTTTATGTTTCAGTGCTATACCTAAATTAGATCAGTTTGTTCATATCGGAACACCAGGTGTCAAAGGAACACACACAAATTGAGTTTTAATGATAGTGCATTTTTCAGGAGGAAACAATAGCATATTGAATGCATGTTTGGCCTATTGCGGAGTGCTCACACCTTAAGGAATAAGGAACTAAAACATAGTTACGGTAATTTAGATGTCAGAGATCCTACCGTGTGGTCAAATATTAAAGCCAAGGTGATATTACCTTGTTCTTTTTCATTACCTTCACACTAGGCATCTTCTTTGTCATGACTGCAACACTAGTTCTCCAATATATGCCATGTGATAATGTCCTAGAGCTGACAGTGTGTGATATGATAGTAATACTTAATTCCCCACTGAGCTAGTGTGATTATATTGATGCCCATGTCCCCACAGAGGTAGTGTGATTATATTGATAAGTGCCATGTAGACATTATTACACTAATGCTGAAGTCCACACAAATATAGCATTAAACTATACTTACTCTGAAGTCCCATTAGAGATAGTGTCGGGTGATATTCTTGATCAAGTCCTCCCTCAGAGGTAGTATGTGATTATAGTTACAAATACCCACAGAGATGGTTTGTGACTAAGGACACATTCAAGTCCATACATAGGGGGTGATTCTAACCCTAGCGGTCGGTGTTAAAGCGGCGGCCAACCCGCCAACAGGCTGGCAGTAAAAAATATGGAATTCTGACCCTGGCGGGAACCGCCAACACAGACAGCCACTTTAACACTCCGCCCGCCACGGCGGTACAAACAAACAGCGCGGCGGTCACCGCCAACAGCCAGGCGGCAGACAATGTACCGCCCACCCTATCACAACTCACCAATCCGCCACCTTTTCCGGGGCGGGAGCACCGCCGATAAAAACACGGCGGAAACAGACTACGAACGGGAAAACGCTCACCACTACGCACTCCAGGAAGAAGGAGGACAGCATGGAACCCGAATTAAACATCCTACCTGCTCTCGTCTACCTTCTCATCTACCACGAGTATGAATTCCGGCGCAGACGACAACGGTGAGTACTGAACCTACGACACACGGGAGGGGGGAGGACGAAAGGTTACGGGCACACACATATGCGACCCCCCCCCCCCAACTATGTACACACCAATGCAGAGCAACAAGTCACAGTGACACCACCCAAACACCCCAGAAAAATGCTAGGACATAATCAAATTTGGAATAAATATTTATGTACCAAAAAGGTCCTGAAAAATATTGTACAAGCATGAAAGATATTCACAAGAAAACAAATGACATACACATCAGTGTATAACTGAAGTAACAAGTCCTGCACATCCTACGAATTCATCATGTCCGTGGGCCAAAGTTTTGAGAAACAAGGGCAAAGCCCACACAGGAGACCTGAGTCCTTTGGAGAGAACACTGCAGGGGCATCAGATGTAAAAACTACAGGCACCTCAGGGGGAAGGGAAGGGGGGGGCACCACAGCCACATGAGTCCACGACGCCAGTTTCACGAGGAGCCACCATGCCCACTGTACCATCCTGGGGAGTGCAAAGCCACAGTCCATCAGGTGGATGACAGTCTCCACTGGTCAAGGAGGAGGCATGGTGGGCACAGTGAACCATAAACAGTGATTGAGACGGCGGTGCCCAGCGGAGCGGTGCTTGAGAAGAAGGGCCCAGCGGAGCGGTGCTTGAGATGAAGGGCCCAGCGGAGCGGTGCTTGAGAAGAAGGGCCCAGCGGAGCGGTGCTTGAGACGGCGGGGCCCAGCGGAGCGGTGCTTGAGAAGAAGGGCCCAGCGGAGCGGCGCTTGAGAAGAAGGGCCCAGCGGAGCGGTGCTTGAGATGAAGGGCCCAGGGGAGCGTTGCTTGAGAAGAAGGGCCCAGCGGAGCGGTGCTTGACAGGAAGGGCCCAGCGGAGAGGTGGAGAGACAGCGGGGTCCAGCGGAGCGGTGCTTGAGAAGAAGGGCCCAGCGGAGCGGTGCTTGAGAGGAAGGGCCCAGCGGAGCGGTGCTTGAGAAGAAGGGCCCAGCGGAGCGGTGCTTGAGAGGAAGGGCCCAGCGGAGAGGTGGAGAGACAGCGGGGTCCAGCGGAGCGGTGCTTGAGAAGAAGGGCCCAGCGGAGCGGTGCTTGAGAGGAAGGGCCCAGCGGAGCGGTGCTTGAGAAGAAGGGCCCAGCGGAGCGGTGCTTGAGAGGAAGGGCCCAGCGGAGAGGTGGAGAGACAGCGGTGCCCAGCGGAGCGGTGCTTGAGATGAAGGGCCCAGCGGAGCGGTGTTTGAGACGGCGGTGCCCAGCGGAGCGGTGCTTGAGAAGAAGGGCCCAGCGGAGCGGTGCTTGAGAAGAAGGGCCCAGCGGAGCGGTGCTTGAGAAGAAGGGCCCAGCGGAGCGGTGCTTGAGACGGCGGTGCCCAGCGGAGCGGTGCTTGAGATGAAGGGCCCAGCGGAGCGGTGCTTGAGAAGAAGGGCCCAGCGGAGCGGTGCTTGAGAGGAAGGGCCCAGCGGAGCGATGCTTGAGAAGAAGGGCCCAGCGGAGCGGTGCTTGACAGGAAGGGCCCAGCGGAGAGGTGGAGAGACAGCGGTGCCCAGCGGAGCGGTGCTTGAGATGAAGGGCCCAGCGGAGCGGTGTTTGAGACGGCGGTGCCCAGCGGAGCGGTGCTTGAGAAGAAGGCCCCAGCGGACGGTGCTTGAGAAGAAGGGCCCAGCGGAGCGGTGCTTGAGAAGAAGGGCCCAGCGGAGCGGTGCTTGAGACGGCGGTGCCCAGCGGAGCGGTGCTTGAGATGAAGGGCCCAGCGGAGCGGTGCTTGAGAAGAAGGGCCCAGCGGAGCCGTGCTTGAGAGGAAGGGCCCAGCGGAGCGGTGCTTGAGAAGAAGGGCCCAGCGGAGCGGTGCTTGACAGGAAGGGCCCAGCGGAGAGATGGAGAGACAGCGGGGTCCAGCGGAGCGGTGCTTGAGAAGAAGGGCCCAGCGGAGCGGTGCTTGACAGGAAGGGCCCAGCGGAGAGATGGAGAGACAGCGGGGTCCAGCGGAGCGGTGCTTGAGAAGAAGGGCCCAGCGGAGCGGTGCTTGAGAAGAAGGGCCCAGCGGAGCGGTGCTTGAGACGGCGGGGCCCTGTTCAGCGGTGCTCTTCTGCACCGCGGGCCCTGTTCAGCGGTGCCTATCTTCACGGCGGGCCCTGTTCAGCGGTGCTCTTCTGCACGGCGGGGCCCTGTTCAGTGGTGCCTATCTTCACGGCGGGCCCTGTTCAGCGGTGCTCTTCTCCACGGCGGGCCCTGTTCAGCGGTGCTCTTCTCCACGGCGGGCCCTGTTCAGCGGTGCTCTTCTCCACGGCGGGCCCTGTTCAGCGGTGCTCTTCTCCACGGCGGGCCCTGTTCAGTGGTGCTCTTCTCCACGGCGGGCCCTATTCAGCGGTGCTCTTCTCCACTGCGGGCCCTGTTCAGCGGTGCTCATCCAGCAGGTCAAGGGAGCCAGACCTGGCCTGGACTCCCTGCTCAGTCGCCCTCGGACCGTGACGTTTCTGGACCCTTCGGGGACGGACTCCTGGCCTCCTTAGTGTCCTCCTTCCCAGCTGGGATGTGGCATGTGGGGTCCACCTTTTCCGCGCTCCTGCTGCCCTTCCGCTCCTTTGATGGGGCTCTCGGGCCCTTGCCTCCCCTAGATGGTGTGGGTGGTGAAGTGGCCGCACATTGCTCCTTGGGGGCAGCCCTGTCGGTCCTCGCATGGCGGCCCTTGTTTTTGCGGGTCCTCTTGCCGGGGGGGGGGGGGCTGGACGTGTCCTTGCTGCTGATCGATGTGTCACTGCTGGCAAAGGGTGGGCTCCAGAACCCATGCACAACAGTGACACCCGAAGCTTGGCTCGTGGTGGCTGCGGTGCTCTTGGGACTCTTTGAAGATGGATGGGGGAGCTCATCGGGGGGAAAGAGGTCAAGGTTAGCCATGAAAAGTTTTTTAGGGCCAAGGTAAAGGGTAGGAGAAGTGGAGATGGAAGTGGAGGTAGAGGAGGTGGTTGTAGGAGAGTCAGGTGTGCTGTCATTGGGTGAAGGTGCTGGTGCTGTAGGCTGTCGTGAGGTGGATGGCTGTTGGGTGGGTGGCTGCCTGCGTTTGTGTGTCTTGGAAGAGGGGGTGACAGACACAGTGGGAGAGGACACAGGGGACGTGTAAATGGCAGTGGGGGTGGTGACTGCACGAGTGTGGACTGTACTGGAGGGTGAGGTGGTGATGGAAGCACTGGCTGATGTTGGGGTGCATGCAGGTGTGAGTGTAGACGTCACAGGGAGTGAGGAGGGAGACGAGGAGGAGGGGGACACAGGGGTGGCAGTGGCTGTTGGCATGTCTGCATCTGGGTGTTGCTTGGGTGAGTGTTTGTGGGATCTGTGGTGCTTGTGTTTGGATGAGCTGCTCTTGGGTGTTGAGGTGTGTGCAGGCTGGTCTGATGGTGTGGATGGGATAGGCTGAGGAACAGGAGACAGAGAAAGGCTGGAGGCAGTAAGAAGAGGGAGGCTGGAAACAGGGACAATGGCTGCCGTCAGTGCTGAGGCCAGAGCAGTGAACGCTCGTTGATGGGCAGCCTGACCCGAATGAATGCCCTCCAGGTACGCATTGCTCTGTTGCACCTCCCTTTGCACACCCTGGATGGCATTCAAAAGGGTCGTCTGCCCAACAATGAGCGTCCTTACCAGGTCAAGGAGCTCCGCACTGAGGGCAGCAGGGGCAACAGGGGCAGGGGCTGAGGTGCCTGGGGCGAAGGAGACGCGCACCTTCCTGGGCGAACGGGCACGGAGCGAAGACTGAGAGGCTGCTGGGAGGGCGGGGCTGGTGCGCTGGGTGGCGGCTGTACCTGTAGAGGCGGGGGGCACGGATGTTGCCGCCACCGCTAGGGAGCTCCCATCCGAGGACGTGTCGCTTTCGCTGCTCTCACCAGCGGTCCCCGTCGTGGTGCTCCCGTCGCCCTCCGGATCACTGGTGCCCTCGGTGTCTGTTCCTGGGCCCACCGGGGCCTTGTGTCCTGCAGCTCCCTCGTGCTCCGATGCCAAATCTCCTCCGCCTGATGATGCTAATGCACACATGCACAAGAAGATGAAGAGAAAGGGTGGGGGGAGAAAAAAGAAGACCAGGTTGAGTGCATGCAATGTCAACACCGTTGGCGGAGAGGACAGACACAGGAGCCTAATGCACTAAGCCACGCATTCGGGGTACACTACTCAGTACTACTGACTAGGACAACAGGCCAAGAGACGTCAAACGCGCACATGGGAGATGCTGGACCTTCAATGGCTGTACTTGTCACCCTACCAAGGTGGGGGCCAGGGGCACAGGGCCATGCCTAAGGGAGAGGACTACACTACAGAAAGCACCCTGGCCTAATGTCACCCACAGCCCTCCTCCCCCACCCAGACGCCTCCACTGCGCAGAAAGATAGGAGAATGTGCTGATACTCACCCCCTTGTGTCTGCTGTGATGTCTTAAAGCGCCCATCCAATTCCGGGTAGGCCACTGCCAGGATCCGGGACATCAGGGGGGTCATGGTGCGACTGGCACCCCTCCTAGGTTGGGAGGCCATCCCCAGCAGTGTTTCTGCGGTCTTCCTTGTTCCGCGGCGGATGTCCTCCCACCTCTTGCGGCAGTGGGTGCCCCGTCTGTTGTGGACCCCCAAGTTCCGGACTTCCTTGGCGATGGCACGCCAAATCTCGATCTTCTGATGGGCGCTGACCTATTTGACATGTACAGGGTGGAAAGGAGGAAATCATCAATGACCTGCATGTTAGATGTAATTGGCCCCCCCCACCAACTTTGCCATATGGCACATGCTCTCATCTGTCGGGCGTTGCACTCCTCATTCGCCCCCCACCCCACCAACTTACATCCACCCCAATCCACACAGGCATAGCCCATTCCATGTGCACCCGGTGTACTCACTTGTTGGTCTGGAGGACCGTAGAGTAGCGCATACTGGGGGAGGACCCCATCCACGAGCTTCTCCAACTCTTCAGACGTGAAGGCAGGGGCCCTTTCCCCAGTCGCAGCAGCCATTGTATCTTCCAGACCGAGGTCACAGCAGCACTTGCAGTATAGGTCCTCTCCTGTGGATGATCAGGTCTTGAGTGATTAAGCAGATAGAAAATGGCGGTCACGCCCGCGGCGGTGCGTACCGTGGCGGTGCGTACCGCGACCGCCGGCGCACTTCGTCATTGGCTCCTGAAACCCATAGGCTTCAATGTTAACCAATGCGGCTTTGCGCCACGGTCTTCGACCGCCTACCGCCACGGTGTGCCCCGCCAGCGCATTGACCTCATATCCCATTGTCCCACTTCACAGGTCAGGCAGCCGCCATTTCAAGGGCCTACATGGCTTAATTTTGACTGCGACACACAGGCCTAGGCCTTGCATTGCCACACATACACGCCTTTCAACCCATTGCCATTCTTTAACTGTGCAAGCTGTCTGTACGTACCTGTGGTTTGCCTGACTCTGTGCTCCATGTTGTCCTTCCTAGGCACCGTCCGCTGGGACTTGCGATGAGAAGGAGGAATCCTCGCGTGTACCGACCCCTGGTGGACCTGTCGACAATGGAAGAACGCCATATAATACTTCGATACAGACTTGACCGTGCCACTATCCATGAACTGTGTGCCCAGCTGGAGCCAGCCCTGATGTCCCCCATCCGCCAACCCACAGGGATTCCCCCTCTGGTGCAGGTTTTGTCTGTCCTCCATTTTTTGGCAAGTGGGTCATTCCAGACCACAGTGGCCATGTCATCTGGAATGTCTCAGCCTATGTTTTCTAAGATTTTGAGCAGAGTGTTGTCTGCCCTGATGAAACTCATGCGGAGCTACATCATTTTCACAGAGGAGGGTGACTTGCCTACAGTGAAGGGTGATTTCTATGCCCTTGGACATATCCCCAACATCATTGGTGCCATTGATGGGACCCATGTGGCTTTGGTACCCCCAAAAGACGATGAGCAGGTGTACCGAAACAGAAAAAGTTATCATTCGATGAATGTCCAGGTGGTCTGTTTGGCTGACCAGTACATCTCCCATGTAAATGCCAAGTTCCCAGGGTCAGTGCATGACGCGTATGTGATGCGAAATAGCAGCATCCCCTATGTGATGGAGCAGCTACAGAGACAACGTGTGTGGCTAATAGGTGACTCTGGTTACCCCAACATGCCTTGGCAACTGACCCCAGTAAGGAATCCCGGGACCAGGGCAGAGGAACGGTACAATGAGGCCCATGGGCGAACTAGGTGGATCATCGAAAGGACCTTTGGCCTCCTGAAGGCCAGGTTTAGGTGCCTGCATATGACTGGGGGATCCCTGATGTACTCACCAAAGAAGGTGTGCCACATCATCGTGGCCTGCTGTATGCTTCACAATCTGTCATTGCGACGTCAGGTTCCTTTCCTGCAGGAGGATGGTGCAGATGGTGATGTTGAAGCAGCTGTGGAGCCTGCGGAGAGTGAAGAGGAGGAAGACTCAGAGGACGACACAGACAACAGGGACAGAGTAATAGAACAGTATTTCCAGTAGCACACAGGTAATAATCACCCATGCCATTTTACATTT
This sequence comes from Pleurodeles waltl, assembly GCF_031143425.1. Lineage (NCBI taxonomy): Eukaryota > Metazoa > Chordata > Amphibia > Caudata > Salamandridae > Pleurodeles > Pleurodeles waltl. The sequence goes on along the minus strand of NC_090443.1, from coordinate 628,279,566 downwards.
CCTGAAAGCTTCCTGCATCTCAACTTTGTCGGTTTCCCCCCAGACCTATAAACATGATGTTTGATTTTCCCTTCCCTTTTCTGTGCTGTATGAGCCATTGCGTGACCTCGGCTTGGTTGGCCCATGGACTAATGCTAAGTTACCTCGGTATGTGTAATTCACAATGTTAATTATACGTAATTGATATGTAATGTGTCATACATTTCTAAATAAGACAGGCTGAGTCCTGATTGATTTCAGTGCAATGTGTGATTTATTATTAGTGCATAGATATTGGTACATGATAGTGAAACAGTGATGGGTGGGGGTGGAGTAATGTCCATGGCGGAGTCCAGTTCTCAGTCTCACAGGTGCATTGTCCATATGCCTGTGGCAGGATGGAGCAGGGGCAGTTCAAGGTTGGACAGGGTGGCAATGTGGAACAGTGGGAGGACTTCAGGGGGTATGTGATGCTGGCGGGGGACTTGACATCCTACTCTGTCGGTTTTTTTGATCTCAGGCTCCTTTTGCGGGGCGGTTGTTGTTCAGCAGGAGGTGGGGTTCTGGTGGGCTGTCGTTGTGGTGGGGCCTCCTGTCCACTAGCGCCGGCGGAGGTGGTAGGCTGTTCCTGTTCCTGGCTAGTGACAGGGGCCCTGTGTGATGCCACATGGTCCCGAAACGTGTCCTCTATATGGTTCAGGGCCTGGACTATGCTCCCCATAGCGGTTGAGATGTTGCTGAGTTGGTCGCTGAACCCCATGTAGCGTTGCTCCTGCTGTGCCTGGATCTCCTGGAACCTGGCCAGTACCGTCGCCATCGTCTCTTGTGAGTGGTGGTAGGCTGCCATGATGGTGGTGAGGGCCTCTTGGAGAGTGGGTTCCCTGGGCCTCTCCTCCCCCCCCTGTCGCACAGCAGCCCTCCGAGTTCCCCTGTTTCCCTGGGCCTCTGTCCCCTGGACGGTGTGCCCACTCCCACTGCCCCCAGGTCCCTGTTGTTGTTGGGTTGGTGGGTTACCCTGGGGGCCCTGTAGTGGTAGACACACCGCTGCTTGACCTGTCCTAGAGACAGAGGCATGGGCCCGCTGGGTGGGAGCTGTGCTGTTGTTCCCAGAGGGGGTTGGGTCTGCAGTGGCCTGTGTCTGGGTGAGGGGAACCGACTGCCCAGAGGTCCCCGATGGTACGGGCTGGTCGTCAGGTTCCAGGTCGACAGAGCTGCTGTCATCACTAGGGGCCTGTTCCGGGGGTGGCATGGACATTTCTGGTCCCTCCTGACCGGTGTGTTGTCGTTCGGGTCCTGCATGGGGTAAGAGGGTATGGTTATTGTTTCTGTGTGTGCATTAGCTTGCGTTTTATGGGTGCCCTTGTCCCCCAGTGCTGGCATTCCCTTGGGGGAGGTGTTGTGAGGGTGTTTTGTGGGGGGGGGGGGTGATAGGTATGTGCAGTGGTCATGCTTAGGTGATGGGTGTCCATAGTGGTGTGCTGGACCTGTGAGCCGAAGAGCTGGGGTTCCACTCTTATGATCTCCTCCACCATGACCCGGAGTTCTTGGTCCGAAAAGCGTGGGTGCCTTTGTGGTGCCATGGGGTGGTGTGTATGAGGTGTGGGGTGGTGTATGTGTGATGTGTGTGTTGGTGTGTGGTGCTTTGTGCTTCTATGTGGTGTGTGTGATGTTGCGGTGTGCCTCTGTGTGTCTGGCTATCTATTCTCTGATGTGTCTCTCTCTCTCCTTCGTCTCTGGTTTTTGTTGGTAGAGGTTTGTGGGTGATGTGGGTGTGTGTTTTATATGGTATTGGATGTGTGGGAGTGGTGTGTGTATGTGTTTCAGGTGTGTGCCTTTCAAATTGTCCAATGTGGTAGGGGTTTGTAAAGGTGTGTGTATTTTGACCGCGGCGGTGTGTACCGCCAATGGAATACCGCGGTTGAATGACCGCCGCGTCGATTTGCGGGTCATAATGGGATGGGCGTATTTCTGTTGGCGTGGCGGTGGAGGTTTGGTCTTCTCCAGTTTACCGCTGGCCGCTGATGTGGCGGACTGCAGTGGAGGGCGGATTTTCTGAGGTTTTGCAGTTGTGGGTCAGAATGTCCGTGGCGGCTGACCACGGCCGCGGCGGTATTGTGGCGGCCTTCTGACCGGCGGTAAGCGGCTTTTACCGCCGAGGTCAGAATTACCCCCATAGTGTTCTAGTCATATCCTTGCATGAATACTATTTTAATAATCAAGCTCAGGTCCCTGCAGAGAAGCTGTTTTAGAGTGAAGGCCAGATCCGTGTACATACAGGGACTCATTACAGCCGCCAGGGCTGTTTTGTCGATTGCACCGCCAACAGGCTGGCGGTGCAGTCTTGGGAATTACAACCACTGCGGAAGCACCGCAGTCGCACCGGTGGTTTTCCGCCACATTGGTCCCTGCGGATTTAATCCTCCAGGGCAGCGCTGCTGAGAGGATTAAGAGTCCCCCTCCTGCCGGCCTTTTCATGGCGGTAGGAACCGCCATGAAAAGGCTGGCAGAAAGGGGAGTCTGGAGGCCCCTGAACTGCCCATGCCTTTGGCATGGGCAGTGCAGGGGCCCCCTGGCAAAGCCCCATGAAGCTTTTTACTGTCTGCATAGCAGACGGTGAAAAGCGCGACGGGTGCAACTGCACCTGTCGCACCGCCACAACACCGCCGGCTCCATTTGGAGCCGGCTGCCATGTTGCGGCCGACATCCCCGCTGGGCCGGCGGGCGGAAACTGTTTCTGCCCGCCAGCCCAGTGGGGATGTCGAAATGGCAACTGAGGGAGTGCGGCCGCACGAGGGCCATAGTGTGCCTTGTATTAATGCTTGGTGCTAGAGAAGACCATCCTCACAGTGTGGATTATAGGGATGCCACTTCCTCATAGTTAGTGATTATAGACCTGTAGAGAAACTGATGACTGCCAAAATCATAAGATAGTGCTGTGATGAGTCAAGTTAAAGTCCTCACAATGATAGTGTGATTATACAGATGCCTGGGTCCCACATTGATATTGATTATATAAATGTTCAAGTCTCCAAAGACATATGCCCTCATGACTTCGACGGTCTACAACATAAACCAGCGAAGTCCCGCCAGCCACAAGACCGGCAGTGATGGTGGTCTCCATACTGCCATATTATGACTGCTGGCTTCTCTCCTCCATAAATTGGGTGGAGAGCCGCCAGCAGCCATACTGGCATTTGGCAGTGCAGTGGAAGTTTCTCTGCTGGCACCGACCACGCCAACACAACACAGCCATGCCTATTACGACTTAGTAATAGGTGTGGCCATGTTGTGGTGACAGGGTGCTGAAGGTGGAGCAAGTGCCGTAGACCCGTTCCCTCCTGGACAACCACGCAACAAGATAAGGTTATCGACAGATGGGGAGGTGCTGAGTGTTGTGTGTGTGAATGGGGATATGTGCTTGTGTGAATGGAGGGTGGTGGGGGTGTTTGCAAGTGTATGTGTGCTTCTGTGAATGCATGTATGTTGGGGGTGGGGAGGTGCCGTGGCCTTGTGTACATGTGATGTGTGCCAGCGTGGATGTAAGGGGGGTTTGGAATGGGGATCGGGGGTGGGGGGTGTCACTGCTTGGGGGTGGGGGGCTTCTGATGGGGTGGGGGAGGGTCCAACATGGGGGGAGTTGTTGGGGAGTCCTGCAGTAATGACCAGAATGAGCATTACTGTTGCCAGTATTGATAACATCAGGGATTATGTGGTGGGGCTGTCGTCACGGAATCCCTGGTGGTAAGGATACTCAAAATACTGTGGGTGGTGTTAGGTGGACCGCCGGGTCGAAGGTGGTCAATCTTCGGCCAGGCTGTCCTAGCCCCTTGGCGGTACAGGTGGTGAACTAGCTGCAATGCAGCCAGTTCACTACGGTTGTCATAATTTGGTGGCCCCACACCGCCATGCTGTTGGTGGTCTGGCCGCCACTGCTGGCGTGGGGGAGCAGAACCGCCAGGGTCATAATGTCTCCCATAGTGTGATTAAAGTCACATTCATCTCGAGTTAGTATGTGAATTGTGAATATATGGGTATTAAGGTCCCCATAGACATGGTGGATTATAGTACCCAATGAGATGGTTCATCTTGATAGTCACATTCAAGTCCCCATTGAGAGATTGCGTGATTAGTGATGTTCAAGACCCCAGTGATAGTTTGTGATTTGATTATAATGACACCTGGTCCCCACAGAATAATGTGATTACTGGGGTGCCCAGGCCTCACAGATCGTGTTATTGTGTTACACAGGTCCACAGACCTAGTATGTTTTTTATAGTCCGGCTCAAGTCTTTCAGATTGTGGACTATAGGGATGCCACATCTTCAGAGCTTGTAATTATAGACCTGTAGAGAAAGTGTGACTGTCAAAATCAAATCCATGTAGGGATAATAGTTTGATGGACATCCTTGTAGGAGGGCATGCTGAGTCATGCTCAAACTCCTGCAAAGATAGTGTGTGGTTATATTAATGCCTAGGTCTCCACAGAGTACATGATTATAGTAATGTTGTAAATAGTTACTTTGTGATTAAAGGGGTATCAAGGTCCTCAAAGAAATGGTGTATGATTATAGTGTTAACTAAGGTACCAAATGAGAGAGCATCTTAAAGTCCCCTCTAGCAAAAGTGTGATTGGTGATTGCAGTGATGTTCAAGCCCCCACGGTGATAGTGTGTGTTTGATCATATTGATGCCCAGATCCCCACAGATAATGTGTGATTATAGGGGTTGCCCATGCACCACAGTGTGATTATTGGGATGTCAGGTCCGTACAGGGATACTTTGTGATTAATGGGATGCCAAAGTCACCAAAGGTATAGTGTTTGTTTTGTTACCCAGGTCTCACAGAGCTAGTGGACATGTATAGTCATGTTCCAGTCCTCATAGTGATGGTGTCTGATAGTCATATTCAAGTCTCCACAGCAATGTCTGCAATGATACATATATTGAAGACCCCAAACATAGTATTAGTCTTGTGTCTCCCTAAACTAATGTTTTCACTTGACGGATTTGTGTTTGACCTCCTACTGACATGTTTGAATCCTGGTGATTTCACTCAGTCTTTCATCGTTCCAGGGTTGATAAAATGTGTTCAATTGTGTTGGGTTACAATAAACATCTATTATTCAGTACCAAGATATCTTCAGGCATGAATGTGTAATTTACAAATACATATGTGAGAGAATGCAGTGTGACCCTACAATGCAGCATTAACTGACGTAAACTGTGTTTATGCAGGAAGGTCCACACTTTAATATGAGATCTCATTTTCTTTTCTAGTCACCTTATGAACTAGTCTCCATAAGACAAATACAGCTGTATTTATAATTAACTTACCATGCTGTTTCTTTCAGAGTCTATTGGTAGAGAAATTGGAAAAAGGACTTCCTTTGATTGTCCACTTAAAAGGCAGCAATGTATATAAGGATTGGATTGCTGACCCCACAATCTTCGAACAGTTAAGAATCAGATGAACCTCCTCCAAGGAGAAGAGCTCTATGGAGGAGTACTGCACCTTTGCTGTGTGCTTTGTTGGGTTGGCCTGCAGTTGCTGTTTCTGCCACAGAGAAGACCAAGGCTGGACTTTGCTAGGTAGCCTGATGGTGAAGTTTCTCCAAGGGATTGGACTGAGCTTGCCTTCTGTTAAGAAATCTCGGGGACATCTGACTTCATCTGCCAGCACCTGGGCTCTCTTGCTGAGACCCCTGACTTGCCAAAACAGTGCCACTACAGTCTTTGGGCCCTGGAAAGGCGAAGCTGGTGAAACCTGACTGAATCCATGCACTGGAGCCAAGTGGCAGAAAATGAAGCAGCACCCACCTTTTGGCTGTGAAACCGGTGCAGTGCCTGCCTTGTGGCTGCAGAATTCAGCACATCACCAGCTCCGCTTGACTTCATCATTAGTGACTGGATTTTCCACACAACGTCCCCAGGTGTCAAAACTTCAACATCACTACAAAGATCTGAAGCTGCCTGCAGGGAAATAGATTCATCCCTTCCCTTTGTGGAAAGAATTGATGCATCGCTTACATGGTCGAGAAAGAATCACCGCATGGTTTCACTTGTGACTAAGGAATGACACATCACTTGGTTTTCGGATGGACCTCTGTTTATCTTTTCAATGCATACCAGGTTCTTTGTGCTAAAGCAACACATCCATTGCTTCTCATGGATTAACATTTTTTTTACTATAAAATGTGGCACCTTAATTGTATAAGTTGGATCTTTCTCCTTTTGGTCTTGTATGTTTTAGATAAATATTAGTTATTTTTCTAAACTGGTGTGGAATACTTTTGTGGTTTTCATGGTGTTACTGTATGTGTTTGTGTAAATTTACACATTGCCTCAGATGAGCCTGCTTGAGCCAAGATACCAAGGGGGAGAGCAGAGATTATCTGAGCTGTGTATTTTCCTTACCCAGGCTAGAGTGAGGGTCCCTAGTTGGACAGGGTGTAAACTGACTGCCAACTAGAGACCCCATCACTAACATTTAAATCAGTGTAGGAGGTTTTGGATAGGTTTGAAAATCAATCTCATAGTCTCATTCCTGTTGGTCATAGTTGTGAAACAGCAAGCCTATAAACATTCCTCCCACACACTCCATGGAGGTCTTTCACATGCTTCAACTGATGCTGATCAATAGCATTTCCTCATCTCCCATCCCCCACCCATATCCCCCATTTAGACAGTTTTGGAAAGCAGCAAGCCTCTGAACCTTTATCCCACACATTCACTGGAGTACCTCTCACATGTTTCATCTGCTAATATCATCTCCCCCATCGGACATGGCTGTGGATACTAGCAAACCTCCAAACCTTTATCCCACATCCCTCATTAGATGTAGTCTCCCCCTCTGACATAGTTGTGGAAGATAGTGAACCTCTGAAGCTTTAGCCCACACATTGGAATTACTTTCACATGTTTCATCTAATGTAGAAATATCTCCCAGTATCCCCACCTGTCATTGTTGTGGAAGATAGCGAAGCCCTGAAGCTTTAACCCACACACTCACTGAGGTTACTTTCACATGTTTCATCCAATGCAGATTTTTCCCCATCTCGTTCCAGTTAGACATGGATGTGGACGTTAAGTAAGCATTATCCCTCACATGCTCCTCGGAGTTACTACCCATCATCTCCCCATTGGAGTTAATTAGTCATCTCCCCCATTGGAGTTACTCATCTCCCCATCTCCCCCACACGCTTATTGGAGTTAGACATAGATGTGGACGTTAAGTAACATTTATCCTGCACACGCTCATTGGAGTTACTTTGTAATGTGTCATCTGATGCAGCCACCTCCCCCCACCTCCCCATCTCCCATCTCATTCCAGTTAGACATGGATGCAGACGTTGAGTAACCTTTATCCCACACACGCTCATTGGAGTTACTTTGTCATGTGTCCTCCCCATATCCCCCCCCAGTTAGACATGGATGCGGACGTTGAGTAACCTTTATCCCACACACGCTCATTGGAGTTACTTTGTCATGTGTCCTCCCCATCGCCCCATCTCATTCCAGTTAGACATGGATGCGGACCTTGAGTAACCTTTATCCTGCACACTCTCATTGGAGTTACTTTGTCATGTGTCCTCCCCATCTCATTCCAGTTAGACATGGATGCGGACGTTGAGCAACCTTTATACCGCACACACTCATTGGAGTTACTTTGCCATGTGTCCTCCCCATCTCATTCCAGTTAGACATGGATGCGGACGTTGAGTAACCTTTATCCCGCACACGCTCATTGGAGTTACTTTGTCATGTGATCTCCCCATGGATGCGGACGTTGAGTAACCTTTATCCTGCACAAGCTCATTAGATTTACTTTGTTATGTGTCCTCCCCATCTCCCCATCTCATTCCAGTTAGACATGGATGCGGACGTTGAGTAACCTTTATCCTGCACACGCTCATTTGAGTTACTTTGTCATGTGTCCTCCCCATCTCTCCATCTCATTCCAGTGAGACATGGATGCGGACGTTGAGTAACCTTTATCTCGCACACACTCATTGGAGTTACTTTGTCATGTGTCCTCCCCGTCTCATTCCAGTTAGACATGGATGCGGACGTTGAGTAACCTTTATCCCGCACACGCTCATTAGAGTTACTTTGTCATGTGATCTCCCCATCTCATTCCAGTTAGACATGGATGCGGACGTAGAGTAACCTTTATCCCGCACATGCTCAATGGAGTTACTTTGTCATGTGTCCTCCCCATCTCCCCATCTCATTCCAGTTAGACATGGATGCGGACGTTGAGTAACCTTTATCCCACACACGCTCATTGGAGTTACTTTGTCATGTGTCCTCCCCATCGCCCCATCTCATTCCAGTTAGACATGGATGCGGACGTTGAGTAACCTTTATCCTGCACACGCTCATTGGATTTACTTTGTCATGTGTCCTCCCCATCTCTCCATCTCATTCCAGTTAGACATGGATGCGGACGTTGAGTAACCTTTATCCCGCACACGCTCATTGGAGTTACTTTGTCATGTGATCTCCCCATCTCATTCCAGTTAGACATGGATGCGGACGTTGAGTAACCTTTATCCCGCACACGCTCATTGGAGTTACTTTGTCATGTGTCCTCCCCATCTCATTCCAGTTAGACATGGATGGGGACATTGAGTAACCTTTATCCCGCACACGCTCATTGGAGTTACTTTGTCTAGTGTCCTCCCATTGCCCCATCTTCCCATCTCATTCCATTTAGACATGGATGCGGACATGGGTAAACTTTATCCCGCACACGCTCATTGGAGTTACTCTGTCATGTGTCCTCCCCATCACCCCATCTCCCCATCTCATTCCAGTTAGACATGGATGCAGACGTTGAGTAACCTTTATCTCCCCATCTCCCCATTCCAGTAAGACATGGATGCGGACGTTGAGTAACCTTTATCCTGCACACGCTCATTGGAGTTACTTTGTCATGTGTCCTCCCCATCTCATTCCAGTTAGACATGGATGCGGACGTTGAGTAACCTTTATCCCGCACACGCTCATTGGAGTTACTTAGTCATGTGTCCGCCCCATCTTCCCATCTCATTCCTGTTAGACATGGATGCGGACGTTGAGTAACCTTTATCCCGCACAAGCTCATTGGAGTTACTTTGTCATGTGTCCTCCCCATCGCCCCATTGCATTCCAGTTAGACATGGATGCGGACGTTGAGTAACCTTTATCCCCCACACGATCATTGGCGTTACTTTGTCAGGTGTCACCTGATGCAGCCATCTCCCCAAATCATTCCAGTTAGACATGGATGCGGACGTTGAGTAACCTTTATCCCCCACACGATCATTGGAGTTACTTTGTCATGTATGCTCCCCATCTCATTCCAGTTAGACCTGGATGCAGACATTGAGTAACCTTTATCCCGCACACGCTCATTGGAGTTACTTTGTCATGTGTCCTCCCCATCTCATTCCAGTTAGACATGGATGCGGACGTTGAGTAACCTTTATCCCGCACACGCTCATTGGAGTTACTTTGTCTAGTGTCCTCCCATTGCCCCATCTTCCCATCTCATTCCAGTTAGACATGGATGCGGACATGGGTAAACTTTATCCCGCACACGCTCATGGGAGTTACTCTGTCATGTGTCCTCCCCATCGCCCCATCTCCCCATCTCATTCCAGTTAGACATGGATGCAGACGTTGAGTAACCTTTATCTCCCCATTCCAGTAAGACCTGGATGCGGACGTTGAGTAACCTTTATCCTGCACACGCTCATTGGAGTTACTTTGTCATGTGTCCTCCCCATCTCATTCCAGTTAGACATGGATGTGGACGTTGAGTAACCTTTATCCCGCACACGCTCATTGGAGTTACTTTGTCATATGTCCTCCCCATCTCATTCCAGTTAGACATGGATGCGGACGTTGAGTAACCTTTATCCTGCACACGCTCATTGTAGTTACTTTGTCTAGTGTCCTCCCATTGCCCCATCTTCCCATCTCATTCCAGTTAGACATGGATGCGGACATGGGTAAACTTTATCCCGCACACGCTCATTGGAGTTACTCTCTCATGTGTCCTCCCCATCGCCCCATCTCCCCATCTCATTCCATTTAGACATGGATGCAGACGTTGAGTAACCTTTATCTCCCCATCTCCCCATTCCAGTAAGACATGGATGCGGACGTTGAGTAACCTTTATCCCACACACGCTTATTGGAGTTACTTTGTCATGTGTCCTCCCCATCTCATTCCAGTTAGACATGGATGCGGACGTTGAGTAACCTTTATCCCGCACACGCTCATTGGAGTTACTTAGTCATGTGTCCGCCCCATCTTCCCATCTCATTCCAGTTAGACATGGATGTGGACGTTGAGTAACCTTTATCCCGCACACGCTCATTGGAGTTACTTTGTCATGTGTCCTCCCCATCGCCCCATCGCATTCCAGTTAGACATGGATGCGGATGTTGAGTAACCTTTTTCCCCCACACGATCATTGGCGTTACTTTGTCAGGTGTCACCTGATGCAGCCATCTCCCCATCTCATTCCAGTTAGACATGGATGCGGACGTTGAGTAACCTTTATCCCTCACACGATCATTGGAGTTTCTTTGTCATGTGTCCTCCCCATCTCATTCCAGTTAGACCTGGATGCGAACGTTAAGTAACCCTTATCCCGCACATGCTCATTGGAGTTACTTTGTCATGTGACCTCCCCATCTCATTCCAGTTAGACATGGATGCAGACGTTGAGTAACCTATATCCCGCACACGCTCATTGGAGTTACTTTGTCATGTGTCCTCCCCATCGCCCATCTCATTCCAGTTAGATATGGATGCGGACGTAGAGTAACCTTTATCCCGCACACGCTCAATGGAGTTATTTTGTCATGTGTTCTCCCCATCTCCCTATCGCCCCATCCAGTTAGACATGGATGCGGACGTTGAGTATCCTTTATCCCGCACACGCTCATTGGAGTTACTTTATCATGTGATCTCCCCATCTCATTCCAGTTAGACATGGATGCGGACGTTGAGTAACCTTTATCCCGCACATGCTCATTGGAGTTACTTTTTCATGTGTCCTCCCCATCTCATTCCAGTTAGACATGGATGCGGACATGATTAACCTTTATCCTGCACACGCTCATTGGAGTTACTTTGTCATATGTCCTCCCCATCTCATTCCAGTTAGACATGGATGCGGACGTTGAGTAACCTTTATCCCGCACACGCTCAATGGAGTTATTTTGTCATGTGTTCTCCCCATCTCCCTATCGCCCCATCCAGTTAGACATGGATGCGGACGTTGAGTATCCTTTATCCCGCACACGCTCATTGGAGTTACTTTGTCATGTGATCTCCCCATCTCATTCCAGTTAGACATGGATGCGGACGTTGAGTAACCTTTATCCCGCACATGCTCATTGGAGTTACTTTTTCATTTGTCCTCCCCATCTCATTCCAGTTAGACATGGATGCGGACATGATTAACCTTTATTCTGCACACGCTCATTGGAGTTACTTTGTCATATGTCCTCCCCATCTCATTCCAGTTAGACATGGATGCAGACGTTGAGTAACCTTTATCCCTCACACGCTCAATGGAGTTATTTTGTCATGTGTTCACCCCATCTCCCTATCGCCCCATCCAGTTAGACATGGATGCGGATGTTGAGTATCCTTTATCCCGCACACGCTCATTGGAGTTACTTTTTCATGTGTCCTCCCCATCTCATTCCAGTTAGACATGGATGCGGACATGATTAACCTTTATCCTGCACACGCTCATTGGAGTTACTTTGTCATATGTCCTCCCCATCTCATTCCAGTTAGACATGGATGCGGACGTTGAGTAACCTTTATCCTGCACACGCTCATTGGAGTTACTTTGTCATGTGTCCTCCCCATCTCATTCCAGTTAGACATGGATGCGGACGTTGAGTAACCTTTATCCCGCACACGCTCATTGTAGTTACTTTGTCATGTGTCCGCCCCATCTCCCCATCTCATTCCAGTTAGACATGGATGCGGACGTTGAGTAACCTTTATCCCGCACACGCTCACTGGAGTTACTTTGTCATGTGTTCTCCCCATCTCATTCCAGTTAGACATGGATGCGGACGTTTAATAACCTTTATCCCGCACACGCTCATTGGAGTTACTTTGTCATGTGATCTCCCCATTGCCCCATCTCATTCCAGTTAGACATGGATGCAGACGTTGAGTAACCTTTATCCCGCACACGCTCAATGGAGTTATTTTTTCATGTGTTCTCCCCATCTCCCTATCGCCCCATCTCCCCATCTCATTCCAGTTAAACATGGATGCAACATTGAGTAACCTTTATCCCTCACACGCTCATTGGAGTTACTTTGTCATGTGTTATCCCCATCTCATTTCAGTTAAACATGGATGTAGAGTAACCTTTATCCCGCACACGCTCAATGGATTTATTTTGTCATGTGTTCTCCCCATCTCCCTATCGCCCCATCTCATTCCAGTTAGACATGGATGCGGACGTTGAGTAACCTTTATCCCGCACACGCTCATTGGAGTTACTTTGCCATGTGATCTCCCCATCTCATTCCAGTTAGACATGGATGCGGACATTGAGTAACCTTTATCCCGCACATGCTTATTGGAGTTACTTTGTCATGTGTCCTCCCCATCTCATTCCAGTTAGACATGGATGCGGACGTTGAGTAACCTTTATCCCGCACACGCTCATTGGAGTTACTTTGTCATGTTATTCCCATCTCATTCCAGTTAGACATGGATGTGGACGTTGAGTAACCTTTATCCCGCACACGCTTATTGGAGTTACTTTGCCATGTTATTCCCATCTCATTCCAGTTAGACATGGATGCGGACGTTGAGTAACCTTTATCCCGCACACGCTCATTGGAGTTACTTTGTCATGTGTTCTCCCCATCTCATTCCAGTTACACATGGATGCGGACGTTGAGTAACCTTTATCCCGCACACGCTCATTGGAGTTACTTTGTCATGTGATCTCCCCATCTCCCTGTCTCCCCATCTCATTCCAGTTGGGCATGGATGTGGACGTTGAGTAACCTTTATCCCGCACACGCTCATTGGAGTTACTTTGTCATGTGATCTCCCCATCTCCCTATCTCCCCATCTCATTCCAGTTGGACATGGATGCAGACGTTGAGTAACCTTTATCCCGCGCACGCTTATTGGAGTTAATTAGTCATGTGTCATCTGATGCAGCCACCTCCCCATCTCATTCCAGTTAGACATGGATGTGGACGTTAAGTAACCTTTATCCCGCACACGCTCATTGGAGTTACTTTGTCATGTGTCCTCCCCATCATGGATGCAGACGCTGAGTAACCTATATCCGGCACAAGCTCATTGGAGTTACTTTGTCATGTGTTATCCCCATCTCATTCCAGTTAAACATGGATGCGGACGTAGAGTAACCTTTATCCCGCACACACTCAATGGAGTTATTTTGTCATGTGTCCTCCCCATCATGGATGCGGACGTTGAGTAACCTATATCCGGCACACGCTCATTGGAGTTAGTCATGTGTCATCTGAAGCAGCCACTGTAGGAGGCTGGCCTGGCTTGTAGTGGGTACCAGAGGTACTTACACCTTGTGCCTGGTCCAGTTATCCCTTATTAGTGTAGAAGAGGTGTTTCTAGCAGCTTAGGCTGATAGAAGGTAGCTATGGCAGAGCAGCTTAGACTGAACTAGGAGACATGTAAAGCTCCTACCATACCACTGGTGTCATATGCACAATATCATAAGAAAACACAATATACAGAATTACTAAAAATAAAGGTACTTTATTTTTATGGCAATATGCCAAAAGTATCTCAGTTCATATCCTCAGTTTGAGGATAAGATATATACACAAGATATATGTACACAAACCAAAATTATGCAGGTAATAGCAAGAAAAGTAATGCAAGCAGTGTAAAGTTACAATAGATGGCAATAGGAGCACATAGATATAGGGGCAACACAAACCATATACTCCAAAAGTGGAATGCGAACCACGAATGGACCCCAAACCTATGTGAGCTTGTAGAGGGTCGCTGGGACTGTAAGAAAACAGTGAGGGTTAGAAAAATAGCCCAGCCCAAGACCCTGAAAGGAAGGTGCAAAGTGCACCTACTACCCCCAGAGAGCACAGAAGTCGTGATAGGGGGATTCTGCAGTAAGAACAAACACCAGCAATGCAACAGTGGATTTCCGGACCTGAGTACCTGTAAGACAAGGGGACCAAGTACAATAGTCGCGACAGTGTCGAGAATGGGCAGGAGCCCAGGAAATGCCAGCTGAGGGTGCAAGGAAGCTGCCACCTGTTGGAAGAAGCTTGGAGTTCTGCAAAAAAGAAGAGGACTAGGAACTTCCCATTTGGAGGATGGATGTCCCATGTCGCGATGAAGCTTGCAGATGTGTTCCCACGCAGAAAGACCACAAACAAGCCTTGCGGTTAGGGTTTCTGGGTGCTGCTGTGGCCCAGGAGGGACCAGGATGTCGCCACTTGGAGGAGGTGACACAGGGCGAGGGCAGCAACGTAGGGAGCCCTCATAGAAGCAGGCAGCTCCCGCAGAAGTACCTGAACCGGCATTTAGAAAAAAAGTGAACTGGAGTCCACCCCAAGTCACAAAAGGGAGTCCCACGATGCCGGAGGACAACTCAGAAGGTTGTGCACTGCAGGTTAGAGTGTTGGGGACCCAGGCTTGGCTGTGCACGAAGGAAATCCTGGAAGAGTGCACAGGAGCCTGAGCAGCTTTAAATCACACGGTACCCAGCAATGCAGTCTAGAGTAGGGAGGCAAGGACTTACCTCCACCAAACTTGGACTGAAGAGTCACTGGACTGTGGGAGTCACTTGAACAGAGTTGCTGAGTTCCAGGGACCACGCTAGTCATGCTGAGAGGGGACCCAGAGGACCGGTGATGCAGTCTTTTGTTGCCTGCGGTTGCAGGGGGAAGATTAAGTCGACCCTCAGGAGATTTCTTCAGAGCTCCTGGTGCAGAGAGGAGGCAGGCTACCCCCATAGCATGCACCACCTGGAAACAGTCGAGAAAGCCGGCAGGATGAAGCGATCCAAGGTTGCTAGTAGTCGTCTTGCTACTTTATTGCGGTTTTGCAGGCGATCCTTTGGCAGAAGGTGAAGAGGGAGATGCAGAGGAACTCTGAGCTCTTGCATTCGTTATCTGAAGAATTCCCCAAAGCAGAGACCCTAAATAGCCAGAAAAGGAGGTTTGCCTACCTAGGAAGTAGGAATGGCTACCAAGAGAGATAAGAGCCTATCAGAAGGAGCCTCCGACGTCACCTGCTGGCACTGGCCACTCAGAGCAGTCCAGTGTGCCACAGACACCTCTGTTTCCAAGATGGCAGAGGTCTGGGACACACTGGAGGAGCTCTGGGCACCTCCCCTGGGAGGTGCAGGTCAGGGGAGTGGTCACTCCCCTTTCCTTTGTCCAGTTTCGTGCCAGAGCAGGGCTGGGGAATCCCTAAACCGGTGTACACTGGCTTATGCAGAGATGGGCACCGTCTGTGCCCATCAAAGCATTTCCAGAGGCTGGGGGAGGCTACTCCTCCCCAGTCCTCACACCTATTTCCAAAGTGAGAGGGTGTTACACCCTCTCTCTGAGGAAGTCCTTTGTTCTGCCTTCCTGGGCCAGGGCTGCCTGGACCCCAGGAGGGCAGAAACCTGTCTGAGAGGTTGGCAGCTGCAGTGGAGACTCCGGAAAGGCAGTTTGGCAGTACCCGGGTTCTGTGCTAGAGACCCGGGGGATCATGGAATTGTCCCCCTGACAATTCCATGATCTTAGACATGTTACATGACCATGTTTGGAGTTACCATTGTGACGCTGTACATAGGTAGTGACCTATGTACAGTGTACATGCGTAATGGTGTCCCCGCACTCACAAAGTCCGGGGAATTTGCCCTGAACGATGTGGGGGCACCTAGGGTGCCCACACACTAAGTAACTTTGCATCCAACCTTCACCAGGTGAAGGTTAGACATATAGGTGACTTATAAGTTACTTAAGTGCAGTGGTAAATGGCTGTGAAATAACGTGGACATTATTTCACTCAGGCTGCACTGGCAGGCCTGTGTAAGAATTGTCAGAGCTCCCTATGGGTGGCAAATGAAATGCTGCAGCCCATAGGGATCTCCTGGAACCCCAATACCCTGGGTACCTCCGTACCATATACTAGGGAATTATATGGGTGTACCAGTATGCCAATGTGAATTGGTAATTTTAGTCACTAGCCTGTTAGTGACAAATTTGGAAAGGAGAGAGAGTATAACCACTGAGGTTCTGGTTAGCAGAGCCTCAGTGAGACAGTTAGGCATCACACAGGGAACACATGCAGGGCACATACTTATGAGCACTGGGGCCCTGCCTGGCAGGGTCCCAGTGACACATACACTAAAACAACATATATACAGTGAAATATGGGGGTAACATGCCAGGCAAGATGGTACTTTCCTACAGCCACCTCCCCATCTCCCTATATCATTCCAGTTAGACATGGATGTGGACATTAAGTAACCTTTATCCTGCACACGCTCATTGGAGTTACTTTGTCATGTGTCATCTGATGCAGCCACCTCCCCACCTCATTCCAATTAGACATGGATGTGGACGTTAAGTAAGCTTTATCCCGCACACGCTCATTGGAGTTACTTCGTCATGTGACATCTGATGAATCCACCTCCCCACCTCATTCCAGTTAGACATGGATGTGGATGTTAAGTAAGCTTTATCCCGCACACGCTCATTGGAGATACTTCGTCATGTGTCATCTGATGCAGCCACCTCCCCATCTACCCATCTCCCCACCTCCCTATCTCATTCCAGTTAGAAATGGATGTGGATGTGGATGTTATGTAACCTTTATCCTGCACACGCTCATTGGAGTTACTTTGTCATGTGATGCAGCCATCTCCGCCATCTTCTCATCTCCTCCTCTCCCCACCTCCCCATCTCATTCCAGTTACAAATGGATGTGGAGGTTAAGTAAGCTTTATCCCGCACATGCTCATTGGAGTTACTTCGTTATGTCATCTGATGCAGCCCTCCCCACCTCATTCCAGTTAGACATGGATGTGGACTGTGAGAAAACAGGGCTGATTGCAGAGGCCCCCTCATTTTTTGCCCCCATTTTCCACTTTTTGCTGGTGTTTTCCTGACTCTGATGGTGCCCTGGGTACTGCTAACCAGTCCCAGGGCCTGTGGTCTGTGTAAAATGGATATGCAAATTAGGCTAATTATAATTGGCTAAGTCAACCTACCTATAAGTCCCTAGTATATGGTAGGGCATGTAGGTTTAGGGACCACAGCATAGGTAGTGAAATCATAGGTAAACTGCTGAGGTGCCCGGTGTCATTTTAAAGGCAGGCCTGCCTTGCTGGCTGTTTTTAAATTAAAGTTATATGCAAATTTGACTTTGGAACTAAAAGTAGTTCCAAAGTCTTAAACTACCTTATTTTTACCTATGTCACCCCTAAGGTGTGCCCTCTGTGCCCCTAGGGCTGGGTGCTATGTAACTATAAGCAGGGGCCTTATAAAAATAGTTTTTTCAGCCCTGCTGAGGTAAAAACAGCCAAATTCTGTTTTTCCTCATTGTAGTAAATGGCCTTCATAGGATAGAGTTTGGTATCAAATTAATTGTTATAATAAATCCCACAGCTTCCAGTTGTTGGATTTAATTTAACTTGTTCAGGTAAAGAGTTTTAAACTTTACCTGAAAAGTTACCAATTTCAGCCCTGCATTGTTTTTGCTGCTGTGCTCTGATTGGCCAGCTTCTAGCAGCCTGGCCAGGCTGCCTTGATGAGGTGTGAAGTGTCCTGGCTTCACACAAAGGAATGTGCCTGTGGGAGGGAATCTCCCCTCAGCAGATGGTGAGGCAGGAAGGGAGAGGGCTGCCAAACTGGTCTTCAAAGGCAGAGAAGGACATTTGGAGCAACCCAGCAACACCCCCACATCCTGCAATCCCAGACAACTAGGTGCCCCCCTGATTAGATTAGGAGAGGGCAGGAGAGGGGTGTGTTTATGATGTTTAGCCACACCAGTGGGTGGGCTCAGCCAGATGTAAACTCCAAAAATCAGATTCAGCCATGATGGATTTTTGAAGAATGTTGACTCCTGGGATTGATTTTTGCCACACTTACCAGGAAGTGGTCATCACAGGGGGAAGGACCCTGCACCTGATTGGAGAACCAGGACCCCCCTGCTTTTCACCCAGGATCAAGGATAAAACTGGCAGACCTGCACCCATACCTCAGTTCCCTACCACATCCAACAAAGAACTACAGAAGGACTGCCCTACTGGACCCCTGGCCTGCACCTGGACCCTGCACTCAGAAGGACTGCACCAGCTGCACACCTGGGCTTCACCACAAGGAGGACTTTGCCTGCCTTCAACTGGTTCAAGGAGGGACTCCCTGTTGGCTACAGGTGAAAAATTGCTAACCATAGTCCCCTGCACCAACTCCTGAAGAAAGCGACCGGCTGACCACTGTCCAGTGGCCAAAAAGGAGTTTGCGCCAGGTGCATTCTGGGAGTTATAGTCCGCACCCCCCCTCCCAAGGACCATCTCAGAATTCTGGACACTTGGGGTGAGCTGTGGACCTCAAAAGAACCTTAAAAGGACATCTGGGAGAAGCCCCAGAAGTTTGGTGAAGTTTGGAGAACTTTTGGAAAAAAAGCTCCATAGAGGGACCGACCTGCCGCGGCAAATCTAGCCGGCTTGCCTCAACCGTGACCCGGCCTGATTTGCTGGTTCGTCCCGGTAAAGAAAATCTCTGAAAAAGAGACTCAGTCCGAAGGTAAAAAGTTGACCGGGACCTCCCAGCCAGCGCATCTGAGGAGGGCTCCAGGGACGTCGGATCAAGATCCAGGTTTGCCCCGGTTGAAGGATTTTCACCTCGAAAAAATGACTACGTCCGAAAGTAAAAATCTCCACCGAGGGCTTCCACAACGCTTATCCAGAGAAGAGTTCCAGGAGGTCGGATTGGACTGGCAGGTTCGTCCCACTGAAGAAAATCTTCAGAAAAGAGACTTAGGGCCTGATTACAACTTTGACGGATATACCACCAGCCGTATTACGAGTCCATTATATCCTATGGAACTCGTAATACGGCTGGTGATATATCCGTCACATTTGGGACGGATTAACACTTCCTCCAAAGTTGTAATCAGGCCCTTAGTCTAAAGTTAAACTTTTGACCGAGGCCTCCTGCTAGCTGTACCCGAGCAGGGCTCCATCGCGGTCAGCCTTAAACTTTGACTTTGCCCCGGTTGAGGTGCAACCAGATGACCCGATTGGCGCTTTTTGTTTCTAGGCGCTAAAAAAAACTATTAAAAAAAAATTCATATCTCCGGTTCCCCTTATCCGATTTTATTCGTTTTTGTCTCATTTTAATGATAGATTTATAATCTATTTTTATAAATTGGTTTTGGATTTTTAAACTGTTTCCTGTGTTTTACTTAATTACTGTTTTGTGATATTTGAATGCTGTACACTCTGGGGGTCATTCTGACCCCCGCCGGTGGTGGAAGCCGCCAGAAGACCGTACCGCGGTCAAAAGACCGCGGCGGTCATTCTGACTTTCCCGCTGGGCTGGCGGGCGACCGCCAAAAGGCCGCCCGCCCGCCCAGCGAGAAAGCACCAGCAACGAGGAAGCCGGCTCCGAATGGAGCCGGCGGAGTTGCTGGTGTGCGACGGGTGCAGTTGCACCCGTCGTGATTTTCAGTGTCTGCCAAGCAGACACTGAAAATCTCAATGGGGCCCTGTTAGGGGGCCCCTGCAGTGCCCATGCCAGTGGCATGGGCACTGCAGGGGCCCCCTAACAGGGCCCCATGACACCCGTTCCCGCCATCCTGTTTCTGGCAGTGAAAACCGCCAGAAACAGGATGGCGGGAAGGGGGTCGGAATCCCCATGGCGGTGCTGCTTGCAGCGCCGCCGTGGAGGATTCCCTGGGGCAGCGGGAAACCGGTGGGAAACCGCCGGTTTCCCTTTTCTGACCGCGGCCTTACGGCCGCGGTCAGAATTGCCCCAGAAGCACCACCAGCCTGTTGGCGGTGCTTCCGCGGCACTCGGTCAGAATGACCGCCTCTGTCTCCTAAGTTAAGCCTTGTCGCTCGTCGCCAAGGTACCAAGGGTTGAGCTGGGTTTAATTTACTGAGACCTAACTGGACCTAAGTGGAGGTTAGTGGCCTATTGCTAAGTGTAGGTACCTACCTGCCCTTACCAATAACCCATTTTCCAACATGTCATCTGATGTAGGTATCTCCCCATCTCATTCCAGTTAGACATGGATGTAGATGTTAAGTAACCTTTATCCCACACACACACTCATAGTAACTTCTTCATGTGATGCAGGTATCTTCCCATTTCATTCCAGTTAGACATGGATGTGGACGTTAAGTAACATTTATCCTGCACACACTCATTGGAGTTACTTTGTCATGTATCATCTGATGCAGGTATGTCCCTATCTCATTCCAGTTAGACTTGGATGTGGACGTTAAGTAACCTTTATCCCGCACAAACTCATTGGAATTATTTTGTCATGTGTCAAGTGATGCGGTTATCTCCACATCTCCCCATCTCATTCCAGTTAGATATGGATGTGGACGTTAAGTATCCTTTATCCCTCACACTCACATTGGAGTTACTTCGTCATGTGTCATCCGTTGCAGATATCTAGCCATCTCCTCATCTCCCCATCTCATTTCCGTTAGACATGGTTGTAGACGTTAATTAACCTTTACCCCACACACACACTCATTGGAGTTACTTCCTCTTGTGTTGTCCGATGTAGATATCTCCCCAACTCATTCCAATTGGACATGGTTGTAAACGTTATTTAACCTTTACCCCACAGACATTCATTGGAGTTACTTCCTCATGTGTCATCCGATGCTGAGATCACCCCTTCTCATTCCAGTTAGACATGGATGTGGACATTAAGTAAGCTTTATCCCTCACACACTCGTCGGCGTTACTTCCTCATATGTCATCCGATGCAAATATCTCCCATCTCCCCACCTCATTCCAGTTAGACATAGTTGTGAAAGATAGTGAGCCTCAAACGTTTCTCCCACACACTAATTAGAGCTCCTTTTACTTGTTTCATCTGATGCATATCAATAGCATCTCCCCCATCTCCACCTCTCACCTTCACCCCATGCATCATACCCCCCACCTATTTCAGTTAGGACCCTCTCAAAAGGTACTATGTTTGTGGCTTTTGGATGGATGATAGCAGCTGAAGTCTTTTAGCTAATTGTGTACATTTGCATACCACACTATCAAATACATTCGATTTCAGATCATGGTCCTTTGCCATTCCACTGCGCAACACCATTTTGCATCTGAATTTGCCACACAAATCCGGTTATTTTCTTTTTTCTCTGATTTTATTTTTTTAGTGGTTTAAATTCGTTCTTCATTGTATTCAATTTTACTTATTTATTATGGTAGAGTGGAGTAGTCCCTGTTTTGCAGAGGAAGAATTGTCAGTCATGGTGGATGTGATCATTCAAGTAGGGCCACAATTGTTTGAAGCTCAAGTACAAAGTACCATTATATCCAAGTAAAGGCAATTGTGGCTGAGAATAGTTGACCGAGTGAATGCTGTAGCCAACAACCTGCGCTCACAGGAGGAAATTAGGAAGAGGTGGAATGATATGTGGGAGAGAATGAGTTCCCTGGCCTCCAAGCATGCTCCAAGGCCCAGAGAGTTGGTGGTGGTTCTGCCATCCCCCATTACAACTATTTCTCTGGAAGGACAAGGTCTTGCAAATCCTACATTCTGAAGGCGTGGCAGGAATCATTTGTGGAGTGGATCCTGGTAAGTTAGATTTATGAACGTCTCACTAAACAAATTCAATTTTTACTCTTATTTTATCTGTTTAGAATGTGTTTTCCACCTTTGTAAAACATATTAGCCAAGTTTTGGTTTCACTAATCTATTGTCATCATCAAATTAGTGGCATTATGATGCTATCTCTTCTTTTTACTACTGGGTAATGTGTAGTTAATATGTGTTTTTTCATTGATCATTTCTTGTATTTGCTTGTTTGAATGTATTTTGTTGTAGTTAAGATAACTAGTTCAAAACCCTATCTAATATACTATGAAGGTATGGTGCTATTAGTCTTTTTCACCTTTCAACATGTTTCACGTGTATCATAATTTAGTAAATATGTGTACATCTTCACTCCATATAGTATACTAGGAATATTCAACTTACAATTTTCCAAGTGTTGGTAATGTCAAATTGAAAGTACTGCAACTACCACAATACCTTGCTTGTATATCTGGAAAATGTTTGCAATGTGACATTGGTTATTCTCTTGTGTCTTATTTATATAGCCTTTTCAAACAATTATGCATTTCTCGAACTGAGGCCCGTATTTATACTTTTTTTAGCGCCGCATTTGCGCCGCTTTTTGACGCAAAACGGCGCAAACCTACAAAATACAATGGTATTTTGCAAGTTTGCGCCATTTTTGCGTCAAAAAACAACGCAAATTCGGCGCAAAAAAAGTATAAATACGGGCCTGAATATTATACAAATAATAAAAATGGGATTTTATGTAGTTTTGCATGTCACTTCCTTTTTATTTCATTGAAGTGATGTAATTGATTTCACAAATTAAAGTATGTTGCCTGTAAGAATTTTTCATGTTATGCTGTATGCAGAATATAAGTAGTAATTAAAATAAATGTACTTAGTAGGATTAATGTAATTGGTCATCTTATGAACTTTGTTAAGTTGTATACTAGTCTACATTTTAGACTTTTAGACCTTGGTGTGGTTTACTTATTTCTCCTCCCTATTGAGTTGGGTTGAGTATGTAGTATATTTTGTGTACACTTGCTAAATAATCTTTTTCTTTTCAGGATATCCCTTCACTTTCTTTAATTTGAATGTGTGTAATTTAGAATGTTTGAGTAGTTACCAAAAAAGCACTAAAATATCCAATCATACTATTTTATTTTTTATTTAGGTTGCTTCACTTGTAGCTCAGAATACGTTTGATGCATTATACAAACTTATATAGTTTTCTTATAATTAATATTTGGTCCTATACCATATGTGCACAACCATCTGTCACTGAGGATACCTCCACTGCAGACCAGGATCAAACCTTCAGTGAGGACTTCACTTCTGCAATTCCAGATGATGAGATGCTGGCTGGACCATATGATCTGTCTGGGCAGACAGCTCCAGTGAGTTTCACTCTTCCGACATCTACACCTCCCACCCCACCTGTTACATTGCCTCAGCCAATGGATACCTTCATTTCCTATGTCCAAAGGAACCACACCCGAATCTTGTGCCCCCTGTCCTAGCTGTGGTTGAGCCAGCTTCAACACCACCTCCTCCAATTCAGCCAGGACCTAGTGGGAGGGGCACACTGGCTCAAGGGAACAGGGTAGTAGTGGTAGGGATTGTGGGAGGGAATCTGAGGGCCAGCAAAGTGAGGCCACTGTCTTTGCTGTGGCCCAGGCCACTACTGACCAAGTCTTAAAAACCCTAGCTTGGTCCAAAGACATGATGAGCCCGGTCCTTGCAGAGCCCTAGGACATGACGTTTCAGAGGAGCACAATTTAGAAAGGCAGAATCTTAAAACTAATTTGAGCTCCATCACTGGGGTTCTGTTTGACATTGACCATCCTATGTCCAAAGCTTTCCCAGCAACATCACTCTCTCTGCAGCTGAGACAGGTTTTTTGGGCCTGTTGTTGTATGGCTGCAGACACGAAGGCTCTGCCACAAGCAGAAAAACCTGAAGAAAACTCAGTCCTTGCAACTGTGGTTTCCTCCCCCCTCAAGAAGACGTTCATCCAGACCACCAGGAGAAGATGGAAAGACCTCCACCACCAGCAAGAGACACAGGACCTAATTTCCTCCAGTGTGCTCCTTCCATTCACCCTGGACTATTTTCTGGACACATTTACCTTTTTGGTTCCAGTTGTATTATGTACGTTGGACTTTACAATGTTCACCTCTACAATAAGTTTCATTCACCATGATGGACTTTTTTTTATTTTTTTTTTCATTCTGTTGTAATTGATTTGTGTATGTAAATTAAATTTTAAAAACACAAACTCAGACTGGTTTTGTATTTCTTGTGGTATTTACTTTCTCTTCCTTCCATCCTTATCTTAAAAATGTAAATAAAAAAAAATTGCCAATGAAATTTTAATTTAGGTAATGCTTCTCCCATTTACAAAAAAATATAACAAACCACAAATCTAAATGTATTAATTTCATACATTAAATGTTTGTCAATTAAAAAAAATAGATAACAGGCCATTCATAACCCAAATAGTCTGCTGTTTTTTATTTCTCAACTTCCAGACCTTGACACCATGGAAGAATGGGATATAATCCTAAAAATCAGATTCAATAAGCAAAGTATTATTTATTCACACTATCAGTTGGAGACCAACATCTTGCCTCACAATAGGAATCCTACATCAATAACACCAATAGCCAAAATAATGGCAGCACTACATTTTGTGGCCACAAGATCATTCCAATGCTATGGCTGTATGTGGTGGAACATCACAACCAACCCAGTGGTGTGCTGCAAAAAGTTATTTCTGCAATGATGACACATCAATGGCTGCATACGCTTAACACAAAATGAGGATTTTTCCAATTTGGAGAGAGGTAATTATTTTTGGGGTTGACTTCCACATGTGGCTAGAGCAACTTAAGCAGCACATATTGACATGGTTGCAACGTTCAACAGAAAACAAATCTAATGCAACCTAAAGTGCAAGTTGTCTTTGCAGAAGATATGTGCATCCATAGTGTATCTTTTACAGGATCAACTCATGTTCCCTTGTACTCTGCAATAGCAGCATATAACTGCAAATATCACAACTTTGAAATTTTCAAATGAAGATGACATGACGAATCCTAAGAAAGAATAAGAAGAGTAAATTAATGATTTTACAGGACAAAATAGACAAATTATAAATGATAATTATGAAGACATACTTACTTAGAACAATCACAGATAAACAGTGTAAATCACCACAGTAGTCAGTGTGTTAAAATGTTGATCAACAAACATCTTTGCACTGGAATTTCCTGAACTACCCATTCCTAAAAATGTCCTGCACAGACTGATATGTTCATATTACAAGTAGGCTTGACATTGAATGTAATATTATGTAAATATTTACTTACACTCATGTAACTTTGTCAATATCATCTTGATGTACATCAATTCCTTACTCTTCACCACTATCATCTTAATTTGGCATTTCAGCATCCTCATCCGCTAGCTCATCTTGGCCTCCATCCTCTGCAGTGTACCGGATGTTCCATCACAACATGCCAAGGGGATTTTGCATACCTTATTGGGAGAGTAGAGGAGAGCTCAAACAGTATTATCCAGATTTATCCAGACAGCGAAATGTGCTCCATTGTCATCTGTGTTCTTCCATGGGCGTCATTGAAGCAGACAACCCCTGGCAATGTTGGATTCCTTGGGGATGCTAACAGCAATGGACAGTTAGGAGAAGCTGAGTCTCCTATGTGAAATAAAAAACTTATTGAGGGAAAATATCTAATCACATTGTAGATTCTTAAACTAGAAATTAACCAACTAATTATAATGGGCAATTGTATTAACCAACAAGCCAGACCTTCTCAGTTCCAAGTTGTGACATTTGCAGGGATGTGGTACTGTTCTGTAGTACAAAGGAATCTTGTATTGATCCTGAGAAAAGGGTACACATGCTTGAGATGTACAAATCAGGTAAGAAGACAACTTGCACATTGAATGGAAGTACTTCTGACTGTGATAGACCTGTTCTCTTGTGTGTTGGCACTGAGGCAGGATGTGTGCCATCAGTTGCTCCAATCCCATGTGGATGTGATTGGAGCAACTGGTGGCATACATGCCACCCAAAGCATAGTAATCTCCCTTCACATTGTCAAAAACATCTTCATTTGTGGAAACTGGAAGAAGCTATTGATTTGTCTCATCATTGAAGAAAACTTCTTGAAGCTCACCACTGAAGGTTGGTTGTGACATGCCATCAAATTCTGCCACATTGTATTGGAAGGATCCTGTGGCCACAAAATTGAGTACTGCCATGATTTTGACTATTAGTGTTATTGATGTAGGAGCCCTATTGTGAGGCAGAAGATCTGACTCCAGCTGCTGACATAGATCAAGAATAGTTTGCCTATTCAATCTGGATTTTGGATAATATCCCATTCTTCATTGGTGGCAAGTTCTGGAAATTGTCCAAAACCTCGAGGCTGTTGTCTTCTACTTCTCCCTAAGTTCACATATATGCATTAGGAAAAAAAGAGAAATCACTTTACATTTGTAAACCTTTCTTTGATAGTCAACACTGCATGTCTTTAAAAATGTCCATATGTTTTTGAGACATATGTACACAACATTTTTTAAGTGATGTTGGAAAGTAATTTAACAATTTTAACATGACTGATATTTCTAAATGTGTAAATAATACATCTAAAAAAAAATCTAAAATGTTATCATTGGATGTATGACAAACTACACCACTGTTGCATTTAGTGACAGTAATGTGTTACATAATACCGTTTTAAATTATGAAAAAGCAGTAAAATTCGCATTTTGTATATGCTAACAAATTAGCTACCATTTGGAGTGGTGGAGATGTGCTTAACATTTCAGAAATGCTCGTTCACAACCTACAATGGTGGGTGCCTGAGCCTGCCATAGAACTTTTGCAATTTGGCAGCCATTGGTGGAAGTTGACCGCGTAGTGAGTGTGAAGCTCCAAGACTGACATAGCCATAGGCTAACATGTGTGACAGCAACTTACAAAACACAATGGATGTGTCCGTCTCCTTTGACGATTGCATACATCATGTACATGTGCGCAACAATATGAGAAAAGCTCACTTGCTTCCTAACATTGCAGCCAACAACCCCTCATAAACTTTTGCTGCGGTTACTGACCTCTGGGAGCAAAGCAGGAAACAGGGCCCCTAACTTCTCAGCAGAGGAGTTGAAATTGCTGAAAACGAGTTTCTGTTCCTGTTAAAAAAACAAATATGCCAAATTGTCACTTTTTGTCCCATATTTATGAAATGTTTGCACCGCCTTAGCGTATATATATATATATTTTTTTGCAGCTAAAGCATCTCAAACCTAACTCCATATTTATATTTTAATGTTAGACCTGTCTAGTGTCAAAATATCGGAGTTGGTGCCATTTTTAGGGAGCGACGATCCACCTTGCATCTCATTGCGACAATGAGATGCAAGGTAGGCGTTCCATTCCTTAAAAAAATTACGCTAGCCCCTTAGCGCCGTATTTATCTACTGACACAAACATTGCATACCAAGAAAGCAGACCTAAAAAATGGCGCTATGTCCAATTAGTGTCAAAATTTTACACCTGGTCAGACCAGGCGTTAAAAAGAGGCCCATACATCACAACTCCAGGAAAACACACAGAAGGAGCATTTGAAACCTCCAGGAGAACATGGAAGTGATACTGCTCCAGCTTGGCACACGCTGCAGATGTCAGCAAAGACAGCAGGTCCCTCTGCCACCACTGCAGCAACCAAAAACACCACCACAGCAGCCACAAAGGCAGAGCAAACGGCAGGAGATGATCTTCAGACAGCAAACAACCATCCTTGGCCTCAGGGAACAAGTAGTGATCAATATGTAACAACTGAACCAGGGGTCCATTGTATGCCTGCTGCACCACATTGTGCCACACATCACAGCAAGGGTTCAAACTCCCACCACAATACCACCCATGACCAAACTCTTCGTTGTCCTCCACATGCTGGCGTCACACCTCGCACCTCACCACATCTGCTTCCCAAACACCCAGTGTTGGAAAATGGGTTATTGGTAAGGGCAGGTAGATACCTACACTTAGCAATAGGCCACTAACCTCCACTTGGTTCCAGTTAGGTCTCAGTAAATTAAACCCAGCTTAACCCTTGGTAGCTTGTCAACGAGCGACAAGGCTTAACTTAGGAGACAGAGTGTAAAGCATTCAAATATCACAAAACAGTAATTAAATAAAACACAGGAAACAGTTTAAAAATCCAAAACCAATTTATGAAAATAGATCATATTTTTATCTTTAAAATGACACAAAAACGATTAAAATCGGATAAGGGGAACCGGAGATATGACTTTTTAAAGAATTATTGTTTTCTAGCGCCTAGAAACAAAAAGTGCCCATCTGGTCGCACCTCGATCGGGGCAAAGTCAAAGTTTAAGGCTGACCGCGATGGAGCCCTGCTCGGGTACAGCTCGTGGGAGGCCTCGGTCAAAAGTTTACCTTCGGACCTAGTCTCTTTTCTGAAGATTTTCTTCAGCGGGACAAACCTGCCAGTCCAATCCGACCTCCTGGAACTCTTCTCCGGATACGCGTCGTGGGAGCCCTCGGTGGAGATTTTTACCTTCAGACTTAGTCATTTTTTCGAGGTGAAAATCCTTCGACCGGGGCAAATCTTGATCCAACGTCCCTGGAGCACTCCTCGGACACGCTGGCTAGGAGGTCCTGGTCAACTTTGTACATTCGGACTTAGTCTCTCTTTTGGAGATTTTCTTCACCTGGACGAGCCTGCAAATCAGGCCGGTACCCGGCTGAGGCAAGCTGGCTAGAGTTGCCGCGGTGAGTCTGTCCCTCTATGGAGCTTTTTTTCAAAAGTTCTCCAAACTTCTGGGTCTTCTCCCAGATATTCTTTTAAGGTTCTTTTGGGGTCCACAGCTCACCCAAAGGGTCCTGAAGCTCTGAGATGATCCTTGGGGGTGTGGACTACAACTCCCAGAATTCACCCGGCGCAAACTACTTTTTGGCCACTGGGCAGTGGTCAGCTCGTTGATTTCTTCAGGAGTTGGTGCAGGGTACTCTGGTTAGCAATTATTCACCTGTAGCAAACCGGGAGTCCCTCCTTGAACCAGTTGAAGCCAGGCAAAGTCCTTCTTATGGTGAAGCCCAAGTGTGCAGCTGGTGCAGTCCTTCTGAGTGCAGGTTCCAGCTGCAGGCCAGGGGTCCAGCAGGACAGTCCTTCTTCTGTAGTTCTTCCTGGTAGAGATGTGGTAGGGAACTGAGGTGTGGGTGCAGGTCTGCCAGTTTTATCCTTGCTCCTGGGTGAAAAACAGGGGGGTCCTAGTTCTCCAATCATGTGCAGGGTCCTTTCCCCTGTGATGACCACTTCCTGGGAAGTGTGGCAAAAATCAATCCCAGGAGGCAACATTCCTCAAAAATCCATCATGGCTGAAAGTGATTTTTGGAGGTTACATCTGGCTGAGCCCACCCACTGGTGTGGCTAAATCATAAACACACCCCTCTCCTGCCCTCTCCTAATTTAATCAGGGGGGCACCTAGTTGTCTGGGGTTGCAGGATGTGGGGGTGTTGCTGGGTTGCTCCAAATGTCCTTCTCTGCCTTTGAAGACCAGTTTGGCAGCCCTCCCCCTTCCTGCCTCACCATCTGCTGAGGGGAAATTCCCTCCCACAAGCACATCTGTTTGTGGGAACCCAGGCCACTTCACACCTCATCAAGGCAGCCTGGCCAGGTTGCCAGAGGCTGACCATTCAGAGCACAGCAGCAAAAATAATGCAGGGCTGAAATTGGCAACTTTTCAGGTAAAGTTTAAAACTATTTACCTGAACCGGTTATATTAAATCCCACAACTGGAAGTTGTGGGATTTATTATAACAATTCATTTGATACCAAAGTCTTGGTATCCATTACTTAAGTGGACTTTAAAAATTAAATTAAAGTCTCCCTATTCTAGCCTAGGAAGGCCATTCACTACAATGAGGGAAAAACAAATTTGGCTGTTTACCTCACCAGGGCTTACAAAACTACTTTTATAAGGTCCCTGCTTATAGTTACATGGCACCCAGCCCTAGGGGCACATAGGGCACAACTCAGGGGTGACTTATATGTAAAAATAAGGTAGTTTAAGACTTTGGATCTACTTTTTTTAAAAGCAGCCAGCAAGGCAGGCCTGCCTTTAAAATGACACTTGCCATCTCAGCAGTGCACCTATGGGTGCACTACCTATGCTGTGGTCCGTAAACCTACATGCCCTACCATATACTAGGGACTTATAGGTAGGTTGACTTAGCCAATTATAATTAGCCTAATTTGCATATTGATTTTACACAGAGCACAGGCCCTGGGACTGGTTAGCAATACCCAGGGCACCATCAGAGTCAGGAAAACACCAGCAAAAAGTGGAAAATGGGGGCAAAAAGTTAGGGGGCCTCTGCAGTCAGCCCTGTTTTCTCACACAAGTGAACTGGACATTGAAGGATTGCAGGTTCAAGGGAATAAAACAAATGAAGTGCTGCCTTGACTCTGCGGAGAGTGCAGTGGTGGCTCCAGGTCAAAAGCATGTAATGACTACAGCATCCGCCTGTGGTAGCACAACTAATTGCCATTACAATAAGATGCACATTCTACTAAATCAACATCAAGAGCATCACTTTTATTACCAACCTCTGCAATGGGCTGGGTTAATATGAACATTCCATGACCCAAATATGACAAGAGAGTAAATGGTACAAGACTACTTGGATGACTAAGGAGACAACAAAGTCTGAACACAGACATTTTCACTGCAGCCTTGTCCAAAGGCTCACCAACAATGACATCTCCTTCTGAACTTTACCTTCTCAGAGACTTTTATTTGAAAATTCTTTTAAGTCCAAAGGTAAGCCGAGACTGGGCCCAATCAATCTTGTGTGTTCAAACCATGATCCCTCACGGTCAGCCTTAACTTTCCCCTGGTCTTGCATGACTAGACGTTAGTATTTTGATCTTTTAGGTGCTATTTTTTCTAAAAGAATTAGATTCAGAACTTCTGTTATACTGATTGGATTTCATTTTTTGGTGTCAAATTATTTATTAACATTTTTCTAAATTGCTGTTACATTTTTCTTATTGTGTGTTTTACTTTATTATTATTTGTGAACCATACACATTTGTATCACATTGCCTCTAAATTAAGTCTGACTGCTTTTCTGGCAAGGTTCATAGAATTAAGTCTTGGTTAATTTAGTGACTTTTTGTAGTTCACCCTGGCAAGGATTGTGGTTGTTGCTTGAAAAGACTTAACACCTCCTCAACCAAAAACCTGATTTCCTACAATACTAGTTTCAATATTGGTTAGAAACGTATAGGAAAGGATCAGGAAAGCAATGATTGAAGGGGGAGGAAGAGACTAATCAGGAAAGCAATGATTAAATAAGGGGAAGAGAATACAGTGGAGATATAAATTACATGAAAGGGAGAGTTTAAAGCTCGAGAAAAAAATGAGTGGAAAGAAGGGACAGAACAAAGAGGCACTGGTAGGAACCAGGAGAAGCAGGTTGGTAAGCTGTTTGTCTAGTAGGGACAGCTCTCCAAGTCATCATTCCTAAATTTTGAGGGAGAGACTCCACCTTCCAGTGATGCCTTTCCCAAACAGATTGTTTCTCATGCACCATGGATGTGCCGCAATCCATGAGCAGAAATTCTAATAGTTGTCAAGGATCCTTTTTTATTGGAGAGGTAGCCAGCCTCCCTGGCATGAGTTGACCCCCATCCCCAGGGGGACACATTTGAATTTGAAAATTTTCCCTTCACTGGGTGCAGATTGTGAATGGTTCAATAACTGATCTGTGGAAAAAGTGAACCAAAATGTTGCTGTATGCTAGGGTGGACTGAAGTAAAATGTAGATGGCACAATAGACGGCAATGGGTGAAGTGGAGTCACACATTGCCCCAACGCCCCAGCTGTGGTGTGTGGAGATAAATGAAAATGGCAAAATAAGTGATCAATGGCTGAAGTAGGCTGACACATTGCCATGGGCTGTGGTGGGCAGAAGCAGACAAGCATGTGGCTCACACAACTTATTTATTTTTTAATCACATGCATTGTGCTCTTTTCCCAAGGAGTATGTTCTCACATGAAGTAGTTCCTTTCAATGCCACAGATATTTATGGCAACATGTGCTTCTGTATTATTGCGTATGTTGCAAGCTGAAGTAATGTTTTTGTTTTTCCTTTTGTTTGTCTTTTAGCTTCTTTGGATAACTGCTTTGCATTGTAGGATGGGGGCAGTTTAGTCCTTATTTCCTATTGAGCCAATTGTTTCTCATTTTTGCACTTTCACCTACAGAGAACGTCATTCTAACTTTTAGCTCATAACATTCTCAGTTCAATAACATCTCTACGAGTAGCTCTGCAGTTGACCTAGAACATAGTATTTGAGGTGGAGAGTTTTTGCCATTTAGAAGAGAAGGTTTTATAGTCAACAACCACTGTTCAGGCTCTAGCTCAAACAATAGAGGGAAGCTCTGAGGAAGTATCAAGAACAGACAGCATCTCAGGGAATGGATGAAGGAGCAGAATCTGTAAGTGATGTTTCAGTCGATGGTCTTTCATTCAGTGATGACTGTATAGCATAAAGACAGTGGCAGGGTAGACCAATATGAAGTGCAGTCACGTCAGTCAGGTGTCGTGCCAAACAAATGGAGAGCACTCACTTGGCAGTCCTCTAATAATTATCAGCCATACACCCCCCCCCCCATTTACTGCAGACGCTGGATGTAAAGTCGGTACTGCATTTTGTTGGGATGTTGGTGCTCATAGTGTTGCCATATTTAGGAAAAAGTTTTCTTCAACATCACGTTTTCCCTAAAGAAAACACACAATTTTGCAATATTCTAGCTATTTTTTGTATTATTTGTATTGCCCCCCCCCCCCCTCCCCACGTCACGCCCAGGGGAATCCACAAATCCTGTGTACCTTTAGGGAACCCAGTATATTGGAAAAATAAAACTCATTTTAGGTCTGGATACCTTTTGTGGAAATACGTTACAGAAGCTAAGTGAGAAGTACCCCGACATCAAAAAAGGGCTCAGCACTGGGGCATGAGCATTGAAGGGGTTAGATCTATAGATTGCGTTTTATACTTTTTGTGGAATTACACTTTATCTGTTTCCAGATGAAGCACATTGTAGAAAGGAGGCGGCAGCTTCTTTCTAGTCTTGAAAAAGCCATGAACTTTGCACCATTGTCCATTTTGTAGATGGCTCCTCTGCTCGGGTGTTTGTATCAACCATACCCCAACCCCTGACTAACCCATGGCTACGAAACACGGCTTCCTTGTCTTCTTACACATCATTGGGAACTATAAGACTTCGGAAATGTGGGAAAGTAACGTGCTTTTTCATGAATCATACGTGGACAGTGCTGTGCTTCATGCCCTACTACATACATGGATATTAGATCGGCAAAAGCGACAAAGCTACAATGTTCATGAGAGGGGGAGCCGTGAAATAAGTCGTTCGACCTCGTCTTCACAGGGAGAAAATGTCTTCCTTAATGTCTAATCAGCAAGACTGCGTCAAGTGGTGAACATATTTCAGTCTTCACACAAGGCACCCCGAAGGTCAGCTCCGTGATACCAGCTTGAAGTCAAACAATATGATTGTCGTACAGAAGTAATTTAGGCCGGCAATAATAGTCCAAATCTCGAGTCTCTGGAGTTGCTGCTGAATATAATGCATCAAATTAGGCTGAAAGAAAGTAGGAATCTGTGCGGTTAAAAGATGTACATATAATGAACCAGTAGAAGTCTGGACGAAAATAAATTCAAAACCATGTATTTATTTATATAGACCACGCGTGGGTGACAAGAGCACCAAAAGTGACTCATGAAATCTGCAGTTTAAATACTTTTTTTCAACCATTGAACACACAGGTGTAAACATGGATATTGCTTTGTGCAAGGAATATAGAACTAAAAGTCAGTTTCTTCGGCCTACATCACGTTTACAACTTTGAAAAACGTATTACAGATTTGTAAAAGTTTAATTACCACAAAACAAGACATCCAAATTTGTCCAGAAAAGAATGGGGCATTCTCAGGAAAGTTCAAAGGAATTTTGAATTACATTTTCAAGTAGCAGATAATGGTGGAGCAGCAGGTATATCGAATACATGTTTCTATATACCAATAATCAGAATCATTCAAGATTAGTTAAAGACCACCCCAGCATATTTCCAAACTGCATTAGAGGTTATACTGCAGAAGACTCTAGACATGGAATGGATTTCTGAAAAACTCAAGCACTTTTCTGTATACTGAATTTCCATATAGGCCTAAATTATTCAAGCTTCCAAATATTTATATAATCTACCATTCCGTCCTATTGTTTCTAGATGCAAATTAATTCTTGAGGCTCTGGGTAAATATGTGGCGAGGTTTTTGCAGCCGATATTGCAGCACTCGCATTCCTACATAAAATACTCCACAGATGTTCTCAATAAATGCAAACTATCAATATTGACAATAAATCTGAAATGTGGTTATGCACGGTAGATGTAAAGGCATTGTGCACTTCCATCCCACATGCAGATGGTCTAGAAACTGTTGAATGGGCCTTATTAAAAGGAGAAAATGGTGCAAGCAAGATTTTCTTATTACAAATTTTCTGTTTCGCATAACATCGCAGGTGTTTTCAGTGGAACAACCAATTTTACCTACAATTGAATGAAACGTCAATAGGTTTTACGGGGGCTGCCAGTTATGCAAACATCTTCAAGTCAAAATTTTAACATGATTACATTTGACATAATTTGCAGTAGATTTATTGATTACTATTATATGTTGCCTCATTAACATCTTCATACTATGGAATAAGACAGTTAAAAAGATATGCATGAAGATCGATGACCTCAATTCAAGAAATACTCATATACAATTCACACAAAATATTAAAAAAAATTAAATTGCATTTCTTGACATTTTGATCAAGACTGATGAAAATATAATAATATATTCAGGGAACACACTAACAGAAATATTGCTCTGCATTTCTGAAGTGTTCATCCCATGTCATTAAAAGAACATTTACCCTACTCTAATTTAATGAGACTAAAGAGAATAATTTCCAACAATGTGCCTGCTGTTCAAAAACAAAAAGCAAAATTGTGCTTGTGAAGATATCCTGAAATGGTGCTGAATTCAGCTAACAAGAGCTTGTTGAATAGGACTTCTGCTAACACAACACTCGAAAAACACTTTGTACGGATTAGCTTTGAATCAAAATTCTCAACAGTGAACATCACCATCAAAACAATAAAACTGGAAGATGGAAAATTCTTCAAACTGAAAACGATTTTGATGATTTATTTGATGATTTATTGGGAGAAACCAGTGTTTGCATACTAAAGAACTACAAATGTCTAAAAAGTTGTAATGACCTCCAAACTAATAAGTACTACTTCTGGCAAAGGTACAAGGAAGTGCAGTAATTGTGTACACTGTAATAGCATTATCATAGGCAACGTGGTGACACATCCCATGACAGGGTAGCATATCATCTTGAAACATTTTGGTAGATGTGATACAAAGAACTAAATATTCATTGAAATGCCCATGCAGGTTGCTTTACCTAGGTAAAATAGAAAGGAAAATTTAAATTCATGTATCTGAGCATAAAGGCGACATCAGAAATAAATATTCAAATTGAAGTGTGGGTGCCAAGTGCAAGGAGCCTAATCATAACATCAGTTAACTTTGCTTTTTAGTGTTACAAATAATGGAAAAGAAACCTGAAATTAACAATATCAAACATTGGTTATAAAGAGAATTTATATTGATGAAAAGATTGAATACTCTACAACCAAGAGGAATGACTGACAAAATTGAAATGGTTTGCTTTTTGTAATTCTCAACAATAATAATGTGGTGTTAGACTTCATCATATTGTATGTTATTTTACCCCTTTTGCAGGAGAAGTAAGTATATTATAAATTATAGACTTCGAATATGATTACACCTGGGATTTCTTCATTTTTAATGCTCTTTGGTTAATTTATGCATCAGCAACATATATCAAAATGTCAGCAGATGAACATGGCTGCCATTGTTTTATTATCACATATTAATCTGGCAGGTGCATAACTCTACATGTAATATATAATTTTAAGGGCTGAGTTAATGATTCCAATATATGGGCTCTACATTCACATTCTAATGTTCATAGTTAGGTTTGTAGAACACGGTCAAATGACACACATGCCTGTTTTTTATGAGGAAGGCACAAATGGTGGGCATTTGAGTTGGTAATGAGGCATGGGTGGATAAACCAATTTCACTCAATGGGTAAGCAAATTTGTATTGATATTTTAATGGAATGGGGCAGGTTCACTTGTCACTGCTAGGGTATGTGTTCATTTTTTTGCCATATTGGCATTGCACTGTATGAACAAATCTCACAGGTGTTCGCAGAACAGTATGTTAGTTACACATATTGAGATAGGCAGTGGTTAATGTTCATAAAATTAGTTTGAGGGTGATTGCAGACACACATTATTCAGTTTTTAGTAATCACACTGACATACTGAATGTGGTTGAATGTTTTTTGTATTGTAATGGAGTTGTAGTATGTGTGAAACATATACACATACTTGTTGTAGTGGGTTACAGTGTTAAATTGGCATTATTTGTTGATTTTGCTGGGACTCCTATATGCTTCATATTGTATGTGACATAGTTGTTTTTATGTTACAGTTGTCCCCCTGAATCAGGGCCATTGGTTCCGAAATGCATTGGGGTGTAACATTGGAATTCACCTTTTAAATCTGGAGAATGATTGTCTAGTTCACGAGCACCACAGATCAATTTAAACTGCACAATTTTCAATTGTGAATTCAAAAATCCGAGTGCTTATTTGAATACATATTGGATGGATGAACTGTGTTTCTGACGGATCGAAATAAACTTATGACTTCTCAAGGATGTGTTTTTATGTTTTAAAACTATTTTATGAATGTTTGTTTGGATGTCAATTAAGCCCTTGGATGTCGGGCACTGAGTGATGAGTGCTCTTAGATTCCACTGCATAATCTTTTTGGCCCCCCCTAACAGTGGATTGCCCCCTTGCATACATTATGCCTAGAATAGGCAAAATGTGGCACAAGGAGTTACAAAATGGTGAAATGCATGCATTGCGTCACTTTGTAAATATGGCATGGTGAATTTGGCCTCATTGGGCCACAGTAGTGTCATTAAAAAATATGCTAACATGGTGCAAGGAGGCGCTAGGCCCTCTTAAATCTGGGCCTTTTTGTAATAAATCTTATTCTCATTAGCTCATACACTTTCATGAATATTAAACCATGGACAAGCATTAATCACATAGAATCAAGTAGATATCGAAGATCAAAGATGTAGTGATGATGGGTTTGCGTTCCTGTATCCTTTGATCAGACCACCACAGCCAACATATGTTTCACCACATCGTGGTGCGTCAGCTTGGGGCCTTTTGAAAGCTGTAAAATACCTCTAATGCATTCACAAATAAATCAAGATGCAAATAAAAAATGTTGTGAGTGCAGAACATTAAATAATCTTATATATATCCAAATCCAGCAATCATGTGCTCGAATACAGTGATCCACTAAAATAGGGAAAAAAATGGTGGGCTAATATTAATGTATACTGATCAATGCACTCAGTGTAAGGTCTTGTGTGGGGAGATTACATTCAAGAGGAGAGTGAAAAAATGAAGGGGCAGATTTAAGAGCCCCGAGCGCCACATTTGCATCATTTTCTTGGATGCAAATGTGGCCCAAGGTGGCCAAAACTGCAGCGCCAAATTTAGAAAGTGGCGTAATGTCATAGCTACATATAAAATAACATACAGCTTGAATGAAAAATACTTAGGAAATTCACTAAGTCAGGTCCCTCCTTCAAATAAGAAATCACTCTTCTAAATATCTGCATGCGCAATCATGTTCTAGGGTTTGTAGAATTAGGTGTAGGTGGTGATCTAACACAGTTAGATTCTCCACAGATTAGAAATGGTGTGGAATATGTTTCAAGCTCAAACACTAATACATTGTAGTTTGCAGGCACATCTAAATCAGGTCCATATAGAGTAGACATTATGATCTGGTATTTCTCTATTGGAGCCTCTGCAATGGCCCATCTGCCTGCCTTATCACTAAATGTTCAGTGTATTACACACTGCTAAACCACACCCCTTATAGAAGCATTTTGACCAAGAACCTCTCACTAATTTATAACCTAGTTGTTTTAACAGAACATGCTATCTTTTGTAAACAAACAATATTGTACTTATTTCTATTCAAGTTCTTTGTAGCTAACTAACGCTTGTGCAGACAATTAAGACCATTAATGTTCCTATCAAAAAGCTGGACTTTCTCAATTCTCTTGGCATAGCAAATACCGTAACAGTGTCATGACCACACAAACTTGCCAAGTCAAATCAAAGAAGTGCATGAGAAAAGCAAAGAGATATCCTCAGTGGAGACAGCAAAGCCCAAACTGGAAGAAGGTTTGCAGAGTAATCTTGCGCTTATTTCAAAGGAAGAATCAAGAAGAGAAGATCCAAGATGGCCGCTGTGAGTCCTGAAGGTTAGTTACAGTTCTAGTCTTGCAATCGGTTGGTTGCTAGGTTACGAGCTCTCCAGCTGGAAGCCTTGCACTTCAACTGAGGTCTGACAGGAATCAGCTGTGTGGAGAGAGAGCGCGCTTCAGAACAGAAACTCCTGTGAGGTAAAATTACATTTGAAGATTATATTACAGAAAACAGATAAATATTGTCAAGGTTTATTCGAAGAGTTTGATAGTAGACCGTTCCCGTGGAAGTCGGCAAGGCTGCAGAGTTAATGTATGAATTAACCTTATGTTTACAAGGTTCTTGTTTAAGATATTAAAGTCAAAGAAAAAACGAACTTTAAAAGAGCAAGTATCTACAAATGTCAAGGTTATAAACAAAGGCCAAGTTTAAAGGAGAAACTAACTGTTAACAAATAAGCATTTACAAATTCAATGGTAATAAACCAAAATAGAGTTTAAAAGAGAAACAAACTTAAATAAACAGGCATTTACAACTACAAGTTATCGACAGATGTCGAAGTAAGGAAGGAGAAACTAACTGTAATAAACAAGCATTTACAAATACAAGTTATCAACAAATATCGAAGTAAGAAAGGAGAAACAAACTTTAATAAACAAGCATTTACAAATATAAGTATTGACAGAAGTCACAATAAGAAAGGAGAAATTAAATAACATCAGCTGATTTGAAGAACGCATTATCACCAACTATATATATATATATATATATATATAGCAACATAAAACCAATCTCTAACAAAGGTTGAGAAGTTCTTCCAGAATCAGTAATAAGCATTTTTTAAGAAGAGCTATCATTTATAGAGAGAAGCAAGGCTACAGAGAACTCAGGGTGAGTGAAGAAATAATAGAATTAAAGAGAATTAAGTGTTGAGAGTAGAAAGTGAAAAACTGATGTTGAATGTCCCTAGTAATTGCTACTGTGACTCTTGCAGGTGCTGTATCCAATCTTACATGTGAAGAGGCAGACTGAGTACTGGCGTTCATCATCTCTGTGGCAGTCTCTCTACCATCCCATTCCCCTTTCCCCCTCTGGGGTACTCAGCATGAAGGATTAATATTCGTTGTGAGTAGCTCGGGTCGGGACTGAGGATTTATCTTCTGCTTCTGAGGAAATAGAATTGAAGTATCCTGACAGATTGAAGTGCCATCACCCTAATTTTAGGGAAAAAACAGATTTCCTCCTGAGCAGAATGGCAGAAGGAATTGATATAAAAGCATTAGCCACCGTTTTGGAAGGGTTACAGAAACAATTAAATAACACCATAGAAGAAACAGTCCAAATAAAACAGCGAATAAATGAGTTAGGGAACACCGCTAAATCAAATGAATCTGTGTTTTCACAAATCCCTAGCCCTTCACAGTCTGCAGGTATATCCACTCAAGTAATTCATGCGGTTTCCCCTATTATTCCTTTGGCTCAACCCGAGCGCTTCGGTGGGGATCCAAATAAGGAGCAGATTTTTCTGACCCAATGCTCATTGCATTTTTTATGTAGACCAGTCATTTTTTCCGAAGACCAGTCCAAAGTGGCATTTATATTGTCTTATCTGACAGGAGATGCAGCCGCATGGTCCATGCCAATAATTTCCAGAAATGATCCTGTTTTATATAATTTCCAAAATTTCAAGGAAGAGTTCTTAAGAATATTTGATCGGCAAACTGCAGCTCAAGCCACTGACAATGAACTACTGGAAATCAGGCAAGGTAATAAAGATCTAGTAACCTATCTGGCTCATTTCAATAAACTCATTGTAGAGACTGCCTGGCCGGAGTCAAAAAGAGATGCCATATTTTATCGTGGACTGAGAGATGAATTGAAAGATGCCTTAGCACAAGTTCCAAATAGACCCACCGAAATTTCGGAGTTAATTGATCTTGTGTTACAGATTGACCACTGGTTAACTGAACGAAGAGCAGAAAAGAGAAGAGCGTATCGACCATTTACCCTGAGAATTGATTGTGTAAGAAATGATCATACGAGAGCCGGAGAAGGGATAAAGATAGAAGAACCAATGTAAATTGGTTCCATCCGAGGTCCTTTATCTGAGGAAGAAAAAGAGAAAAGAAGAGTGAATCAACTATGTTTGTATTGCGGTGCATCTGGGCATTTTGTTAAAAACTGTCCCAAGAAACCCAAAGCTCTTCAGTCGGGAAAAGGCCAGCTTCATCAGTGGAGGGAGTTGCCCTGATGAAAGCAGAACCCAAGACAACTCCTTTAGATCAACGAGTGGCAAATACCTTACAAACCGCAGTGCCACATTTGGTACAAACAGTATCAGTTAAGACCCTTGAGAAGGAAATTCAAGGGATCTCAGTTATGATAGACTCTGGAGCTACGGGCAACTTCTGTGATATCAAATACGCTCGTAAAATGGGTATTCGATTTATCAAGAAATCTACTTTGGAAGTAGTAAGAGCTGTGGATGGAACCAATCTTTCTTCAGGACCCATTTCCCATGAGACCGAACCAATTCAGATGCAAGGTTTTGGTGGACATCAGGAGCAGATAATCTTTAATTTGATAGATGCTCCACAATTTCAACTCATTTTGGGTCTGCCCTGGCTTACAGAACATAATCCACAAATTGATTGGAGCAAAAGAACGATCAAGATGAATTCCTCTTACTGCAAAGAGAATTGCTTTCCTGATGGAGTGGAAGTGTCCACCAAGTCCCAAGCGGCCTGTTTATCATCCCACTCTTCAATGATCTGTGCACTAAAGACAGCAGAAATCCCAAAAGAATATGAGGATTTAGTCGCCGTTTTTGATGAAAAGGAGGCTGGGAAATTGCCACCACATCGACCCTACGACTGCAAAATTGAACTGGAGCCTGGTGCGATATTGCCATGTAGCAGAATATACGCATTGACCGAAGCAGAGAATCAACATTTAAAGGAGTATTTGAATCAATATCTTGCTAATGGTTTTATTCGTCCTTCTGAATCTCCAGTGTCATCCCCACTATTTTTCATACCAAAGAAGGATGGGAGTCTTCGAACTTGCATTGATTATCGAGCCCTCAATCAGGTTACCATCAAGAATCGATACCCACTGCCTTTAGTGCCTTTAGTGTCAGTTTTATTAGATCAAGTAAAGAATGCTAGAATCTACACCAAATTGGACCTGCGAGGAGCATATCATTTGATTCAAGGGGCTTCAGGGGATGAATGGAAACCGCTTTTCGGACTCGATACGGATTATTTGAATATCAAGTGATGCCTTATGGGTTATGCAATGCTCCCGCTGCCTTCCAGCATTTCGTTAATGATATATTACGAGAATTCCTCGACCGGATTGCCGTGGTTTATATAGATGACATTTTAATCTTTTCCGACAATCTACAGGAGCACATTTCCCATGTTCGATCCATCCTCACAAGGTTGCAAGAAAACCATCTCTATGTAAAATTGGAGAAGTGTGCATTTCATGTGGAACGAGTTGAGTTCTTAGGATTCATTTTGTCACCAGAAGGAGTTAGTATGGATCCTGCCAAGATAAAGACAGTGAAACATTGGCCTTCGCCTTGCAATGTCAAAGAGATCCAGAGTTTCTTGGGGTTCACTAATTTTTATCGAAGATTCATATCCAGTTAAACCCATTACTCGATTGTTGAAGAAAGGAGTGAAGCTTGAGTGGACAAAAGAAGCTGAAAATGCTTTTAATTTTTTGAAGAATTCCTTCGTCTCAGCTCTAATCTTGCTCCACCCCAATCCAGATGAGCCATATTATGTGGAGGCAGATGCTTCAGATGTTGCCATAGGAGGTATTCTTTCCCAGCGTCATAAAGATACAGGACAATTACATCCAGTGGCCTATTTCTCTCGAAAATTAACACCACCAGAGATAAATTATTCAATTGCGGATAAGGAGCTATTGGCAGTCAAATAAACTTTTCGTGAGTGGAGGCATTACATTTTGGGAGCTAAGCATAAAGTGACCGTTTACACGGACCACCGAAATTTACAGTTTTTAAAATCAGCTCGAACTCTAACAGCTAGACAACTGCGTTGGTCCCTATATTTTGCAGACTTTGATTTTGTTATCACTTTCAGACCAGTAAAAGTAAATGGGAAGGCAGATGCTCTATTTCGAATTGATACCAGTGCAGCTAAAGAGCCTCCAGAAAAAGAATTGATTATTCCACAAGAGAAGTTCATATCTGCCATATAGTATGAAAATTTAACCAAAGAAATTCAAGAAAACTTAACATTCGAAGGAATGCTGAAGTGGTCCAAAGAAGGCCAAGGAAGAGAAATCAAAAAAGGTTTGCCATACTTTAAAGGTGCACTGTATGTTCCGACTGTGGAGCTGCAAGAAAAAATTCTTCAGGCTTATCATGACGATCAATTGGCTGGACACAAAGGAATTCAAAAGACTCAAAATCTAATACAACGAGAATTTTGGTGGCCAAAAATGAACACTCAGATAAGACAATATGGCCCTCATTCTGACCTTGGCGGGCGGCGGAGGCCGCCCGCCAAAGTCCCGCCGTCAGGTTACCGTTCCGCGGTCGAAAGACCGCGGCGGTAATTCTGACTTTCCCGCTGGGCTGGCGGGCGGTCGCCTTCAGACCGCCAGCCAGCCCAGCGGGAAAGAGGCTTCCACGATGAAGCCGGCTCGGAATCGAAATCGGAATCGGAGTGGAAGCTGTGCAGTTGCACCCGTCGCGTATTTCACTGTCTGCGCAGCAGACAGTGAAATACATGTAGGGGCCCTCTTACGGGGGCCCCTGCAATGCCCATGCCAGTGGCATGGGCACTGCAGGGGCCCCCAG
The DNA here is from genome assembly GCF_031143425.1 of Pleurodeles waltl. Taxonomy (NCBI): domain Eukaryota; kingdom Metazoa; phylum Chordata; class Amphibia; order Caudata; family Salamandridae; genus Pleurodeles; species Pleurodeles waltl. The sequence goes on along the minus strand of NC_090443.1, from coordinate 628,236,386 downwards.
GGGCCCCGCGACCCCCCCTACCGCCATCCGGATCTCGGCGGTCCGACCGCCGGGATCTGGATGGCGGTAGGGGGGGTCGGAATCCCCGCGGCGGTGCAGCAAGCTGCGCCGCCGCGGAGGATTCAATGGGGCCGCGGTACACTGGCGGGACCCCACCAGTGGTGCCGGTCCGACCGCGGCTTTACCGCCGCGGTCGGAATCCCCATTGGAGCACCGCCGGCCTGTCGGCGGTGCTCCCGCGGTCCTCCGCCCTGGCGGTCAAAGACCGCCAGGGTCAGAATGAGGGCCTATGTGTCAACTTGTGACAAATGTCAAAGAGGGAAATCAAATAGAACAGCTTCACAAGGTCTATTAAGACCTTTGCCCACTGCACCCCATGCCTGGCATACTGTTACTATGGATCTTATAGTGGACCTCCCTAGTAGCCAAGGTTTTAACACTATCCTAGTTTTTGTAGACACTTTCACTAAAATGGCGCATTTCATTCCTTTGAAAGAAATCCCTCGAGCCCCACAGGTTGCACAGTTGTTTACACAACACATAGTACGCTCCCATGGTATCCCAAAAATTCTAGTTTCAGACAGGGGGTCCAAATTTGTTTCTCGCTTTTGGAAGGCCTTTAGTAAAAGATTAGGAATTGATTCTCGTTACTCTACCAGTTAGCATCCTGAAACCGATGGGCAAACAGAGAGAGTGAATCAAGAGTTAGAACAGTATTTAAGACTCAATTTATTCCATAAAGAGAAGGAATGGCCCGAGTTGATGTGGGCAGCTGAATTTGCTTACAATAACGCTGTTCATTCCACCACTGGGTTCACCCCCTTTTATCTGAACCATGGTAGACATCCTAATGTAATGTTGGGTAAAGAAGATGATTCAGTGCCTGCAGTAGAAGAGATGGTGAGGGATTTGCAGACCACGTTAGTTAGGGCTAGAAAAAACATCATTCAAGCAAAAGACTCATATAAGACTCAGGCTGATAGAAAAAGAAGAGAGAGACCCATTTATTCGAAAGGAGACAAAGGTGGTCATTCTAACCCTGGCGGTAAAAACCGCCAGGGCGAATGACCGCGGTAGCACCGCCAACAGGCTGGCGGTGCACCGCTGGGCATTCTGACCGCGGCGGGTTCAGCCGCGGCCAGAAACGGAACCGTCGACTTTCCGCTGCCCTTGAGAATCCTCCATGGCGGCGGAGCGCGCTCCGCCGCCATGTGGATTCTGACACCACCAACCGCCATCCTGTTCCCGCCAGGAACAGGATGGCGGTAGGGGGTGCCGCGGGGCCCCTGTGGGCCCCTGCAGTGCCCATGCCAATGGCATGGGCACTGCAGGGGCCCCGTAAGAGGGCCCCAAAAAGAATTTCAGTGTCTGCCTAGCAGACACTGAAATTCGCGACGGGTGCTACTGCACCCGTCGCACTCCAGCAACTCCGCCGGCTCCATTCGGAGCCGGCTTCATCGTTGCTGGGTCTTTCCCGCTGTGCTGGCGGGCGGCCTTTTGGCGGTCGCCCGCCAGCACAGCGGGAAAGCCAGAATGGCCGCCGCGGTCTTGTGACCGCGGTGCGGTCATTTGGCGGTAACCGCATGGCGGGCGGCGACCGCCGCCCGCCGCGGTTAGAATCACCACCAAAGTTTGGTTATCCACTCGTCATTTACGTCTCAAAGGAAATCGCAAATTTCAGCCACGATTTATAGGTCCATTCAAAGTTGACAAGATGATCAATCCAGTGGCAGTTAAATTGCAGTTGCCAGCTCATCTAAAGATACATCCTGTTTTCCATATCTCCTTGTTAAAGAACAGTCCTCCAAATTTACGTCAAAACTCCCCTCCAATTCCTATCCAGATTAGCTCTGCAGAAGAGTATGAGGTCAATCAAATCTTAGATTCCAAAATCCGTAATGGCCAGCTTTATTATCTAATTGATTGGAAAGGTTATGGTCCAGAGGAACGATCCTGGGAGCCGCACGAGTATGTGCATGCTTCACGATTAGTGAGAAACTTTCATAGAGCCTACCCAAGCAAACCTAAATTGGAGAACTGTTCCTTGAGGGGGAGTACTGTCATGACCACACAAACGTGCCAAGTCAAATCAAAGAAGTGCATGAGAAAAGCAAAGACATATCCTTAGTGGAGACAGCAAAGCCCAAACTGGAAGAAGGGTTGCAGAGTAATCTTGCGCTTATTTCAAAGGAAGAATCAAGAAGAGAAGATCCAAGATGGCCGCTGTGAGTCCTGAAGGTTAGTTACAGTTCTAGTCTTGCAATCGGTTGGTTGCTAGGTTACGAGCTCTCCCGCTGGAAGCCTTGCACTTCAACTGAGGTCTGACAGGAATCAGCTGTGTGGAGAGAGAGGACGCTTCAGATCAGAAACTCCTGTGAGGTAAAATTACATTTGAAGATTATATTACAGAAAACAGATAAATATTGTCAAGGTTTATTCGAAAAGTTTGATAGTAGACCGTTCCTGTGGAAGTCGGCAAGGCTACAGAGTTAATGTATGAATTAACCTTATGTTTACAAGGTTCTTGTTTAAGATATTAAAGTCAAAGAAAAAACGAACTTTAAAAGAGCAAGTATCTACAAATGTCAAGGTTATAAACAAAGGCCAAGTTTAAAGGAGAAACGAACTGTTAACAAATAAGCATTTACAAATTCAATGGTAATAAACCAAAATAGAGTTTAAAAGAGAAACAAACTTAAATAAACAAGCATTTACAACTACAAGTTATCGACAGATGTCGAAGTAAGGAAGGAGAAACTAACTGTAATAAACAAGCATTTACAAATACAAGTTATCAACAAATGTCGAAGTAAGAAAGGAGAAACAAACTTTAATAAACAAGCATTTACAAATACAAGTATTGACAGAAGTCACAATAAGACAGGAGAAATTAAATAACATCAGCTGATTTGAAGAACGCATTATCACCAACTATATATATATATATATATATAGCAACATAAAACCAATCTCTAACTAAGGTTGAGAAGTTCTTCCAGAATCAGTAATAAGCATTTTTTAAGAAGAGCTATCATTTATAGAGAGAAGCAAGGCTACAGAGAACTCAGGGTGAGCGAAGAAATAATAGAGTTAAAGAGAATTAAGTGTTGAGAGTAGAAAGTGAAAAACTGATGTTGTATGTCCCTAGTAATTGCGACTGCGACTCTTGCAGGTGCTGTATCCAATCTTAGATGTGAAGAGGCAGACTGAGTACTGGCGTTCATCATCTCTGTGGCAGTCTCTCTACCATCCCATTCCCCTTTCCCCCTCCGGGGTACTCAGCACGAAGGATTAATATTCGTTGTGAGTAGCTCTGGTCGGGACTGAGGAGTTTTCTTCTGCTTCTGAGGAAATCGAATTGAAGTATCCTGACAAACAGGGCCTTATACTGCTCGAAACCTCTTTGACTTCCTTGCTTTTTATATTTCTCAAGCCTTTTTAAAAGTAAATCTCCCCCTCTTCTAATCCTTTTACATCCAACTTCATTCACCACTCTTTCCTTACCCTACAACCAATTTTCCCTCTATTTGTTTTTCCTGTGCACGATAATGAAGGTTGCCTGTGGACCACATCCAAGGCTACATGCATTGGAGACATGATAAATCTCTATGGAAGCAAGCCTGCATCTCTCTTGTGTTGTTTGCCCCCCTGTGATCCTCCCACTGTGTATTTTGTTAGGGCCCTCCAACCCCATGATCCCCCTTGCCACTTCCAACCTCCTGTCCACCACAAAAACTTTATTCAAGTAAAACAGCACTTGCATACCCAGAGCTATTTGGCTTTTTAAATTAATTTTTAGATATACTGCAGATGCGGTCAATTGTGGCTGCATCATAGCATTCTATTTTAATTTACTTTAAGCCCACACTGCTATGCAACTTGTCTAATAAGACATTGAGAAACCAATAGATATCTCTTAGGTAAAAACTATTGGCTTTGCCAATGGTTGTTACTATAGCAATAGATGCATCTTCAGGTTCAGACTGGGCAGTGGATGTCCCCCATTAGTGAATGAGTTTGCTAAATAAAAGTGTCCCACACTTACATAGACATGCTGTATAGGGGTTTTACACAGTAAGGGAAACTACATGCATTTTTGCTTGCACGTGGCAGTGCTTGTGATAATGTCAGGGAAATCAACAGTAAAAACTGGCCGAGCAGGCCATTTACAGGCCACAAACATCGAAAAACATCGAAAAACATCGAAAAAGCAGCCACACACTGACCTGTTGGACAAGCCCATTGAGCATTGCCTGGTTGCCTCATAGACCAACGAAAATGTGCATCTCCTCTGCAGTCTGTTGGCTAATACATTGTTCAACCCTTTCAAGCAAATGGGTAGAATTAGGCAAAAGGGCCTGTAAAGGAGTTAAGTGCACTAGCATATAAATATAATGCATTTAACTGAAGCAGGTGCTGATGAAAAGAGCTAACTATTCGCACCACCCCTTTAGAAAGGCTCCATCAGAATAGTTCTGGGACACAAGCAGGGTCTCTTGTCCACTGGATGTGCACCACGATCACGAAGAGAAGGCATCCTTCCATGCTGCTGCATTTTTTTCAAATGAGCACCTGTGGAAGTCTTTCTCTCAGTACCTAAATGTGTTGTGTACTACTGTAGAGGTACTCTGTGCTCAGAAAGTGTAGGGTACACACGCATGCACACATGAACGAACATAGCTTGTAAACCCTAAGCACGATCCTTGCCCAATCTGTGAATCCCTTCCCCTAGAATCATAGAGCCTTGGCTGGTCCTGTAGCCCTTTTCCTTCCCCTTTTATACATGGGGGGGCAACAAATGTGGCAGGTTAGATTATATTAGAACCCCCCCTACCCTCCTTCAACTGAAACTGTTATGGTTATCACTATAATCACCTTCTCCACTCACTCTTTTGCCATACCTTTACCAGACTCTTGACCCTGATCACTACATTGAATGCTAATTTATTTGATGCAACATCTAGAAGTTTTCAGGTATCTTCCAGCTCCTGTAAGATCCAAAACTCCGCCTACCCAAATGACTTTTAAGTCTCCAAGCCCCGTCATTGTTACTGTTACCCTTTGTTTCATGAAACAAAAAATGTTTCCTCTTGTTTCTCTCATTTTTTGGGGGGGGCTGGAATGGCTAAAATGTCTGGACAAATTGCACAAGTAAGGCCAGGAACAGATTTTGATCCATCTTTTCTCTCTTGCTTTGGAAAGTATTTTTTCTTTCATCAAAAAATACTTAAAGTACACAATCATGATCCTTGGTGGGAGCCTTAATTGAGTAGACAAAATGGTACCCGAGGAGCTCTTGCTATTGGCAAATAAACTGGATTGGACATTTGAACAATATCCAAAACCCAGTGCAATAATATTTAGCAGTCCATTTGATGTTTAATTTGCCTGAACATTAATATGTTTGCGAGTCTGCTGCAGGACATTCTGAATTTTCACTCCACTCTGGAATGCCAATTATATGAATGCTAGCTCTCCATGATAGGTTTTATTGGTCCTCACATTTTCTTTCCAGTCCATTCTTTTTTCTGATTTGCTCACATACTTGCAGGTACTGGTTACTTTATCATTCTTTTCCCCCTCTATTTCCTTTTATTATTCAGAATCTTGAGTTAATAGCATGAACTGATCATGTCCTATTGAGAGCATTTTGACTGCAATTATCTGTATATCAGTATCTTTATTATTTAACCATCATGGCTTGAGATAGATGCTGTGTTGTAGCCATCGGTTGTTCTTTTATTGCCTGTGCACCAGCACCAGACCTATCCCCAAAGCTGCTACCACTTAGTTGTGCTAGGTTGGGCAAGTTAGACCCTTTTTCAGGTACTACTGTCAAGGTCATGATCATAAGGGGGGCTATTTGATGATCACTGTTGCTCACTTGCTCAGTCTCATTTATTTTCACTTCGCTTACTTCCGTTGATAGGCTAATCAATGAGTGTTCTTGGTTTGCGTGCTCTTTTTAGGTCCACCTGAGAGTTAACACACATTGTTAGTTTCTTTTTATGCACAGGGTAATTTTTCTTTTTAATTGCATTTTTGGTTTGAAAATTCTAACTTTCCCATCCTACCCAGATCAGAGACAACCTTTGATGTCAAAGTCCTACCGTGCCCTAGACCCCTCAGGTGTCTGCCATCTAAAATGTCTGCATTTAGGTTATTATGATTTTTAAGAATTCATTTTAGTTGCACCATTGACAAGGGATTCCAAACAAGGGGGCATTTTTAACAAAAAATCGAGCAGCACAGTGATATAGGGAAAGGGCAGAAATGCACTGTACTTCACATTGTATGGCACATTCCTGTCTTTTCCCCCGCACTGGTGCACAATATGCTGCCTAGCCCCACCATAGTGCAAGGGTGCCTCATTGCAGACAGGACTGTTTTTCCTGCACAAACACAATTCTGAGAGGCATTTTTTCTTTCTATGTGTGCTGTAAAATGCAGCACATGTAGAAAGCGGAAGTAACTAGGAGAAATAAAGATAGTTCTCATGGCTAGGCCTCACCTGGGGAGGCATATATGATTTTGAAACGTTCCTAGGTCTACCAGTAATGGTAAATCGAGGAACGCACCAAAACCCATGAGCGGATGTGTGGAAACGCCCAAGTTCCACCCATGAAACACCTTCCTGTGGGAGATTAACACAACGCAGCAATTTGTGCTGTGTTGTGTTACACTAGATTGATCAAGTCAGGCAAGGCCACGCAAGATGGCCTTTAGTGGCTTGATAAATCTAATAATTTAAGAGTTGTATTGTTCTTGTGCCTTGTTGCATAGCTAAGAGCGACACAACTTTTTGTTAAATATGCCCATGAGTTATATTTCAAAATCTTAAAGTCAAGTTTTCTGTAATATCTTAGAAGCAAAGGAACTTCTCAACATGAAAAAAAGAGAACTCCTTCTCCAAAATTAAAGTTTTCACCATATTCAACCAAGTGTGAAAGCAGCTTGTAGGTGAAAAACAAGTTAGTTGCTAAATTGTAGCTTTTCACTCCCTTGAGTTTAATATTTAACAGTCAATTGCAGCAGTCTTACCAGAACTTGTCACTTTCTAATCTTGAAGCAGATGTCTCTTGTCATGGTAACATCACAATAAAGCTTGATTTGTTTTTCTCCTGTTTAAGTCAGTTTTAACTTGCACATACCTGTGCTCAATGATCCAATATTTTTTTTTTGTTTTCTGCAACTCTTTCTACCTTTTTGCTCTAAGACACCACTATCTTCAGTGTGAGCACCAAACATGCAGCCTAGTACTAAACTCCTTAGAGGCACACCACTGCCAATACATCCTATACACAGCAAAGCAAGGGGAAGTGTTACTCCAGAGGCAAAAGGAAAGACTGCTTGCAGATTGTCACCAGTCCACCATTTTCTGACCTACAGTAGGGCCAATTTATGCCAATCCATTCCAGTTGAGTCTCCAGAGTGCCTCAGATCTGCTCACTGAGCGCTCACTCTTTCCAGCCATTTGCATCACCATATAGCTCAGCTCTTTGATCCTGCAGTCAAAAGTGGCATTGAAGGTAGTACAAGAAGTCGTCTGAGGCAGATCCATTCATCACTGCTGCAAGAAGCTTAAGTAGCTATGATATTATTTTCTTGCAACACTGTACATGATATATATTGATGATTTGATCCATAGAGAGACAAAGGAGTATGAAAAACCCAGATTTTGAATGAGGAGATTGTTAGTCCTTGAGCCAAAATGGGACCCCAGCATAGGTAGTGCACCCAAAGGTGCACTGCTGAGGTGCCCAGTGTCATTTTAAAGGCAGGCCTGCCTTGTTGGCTGCTTTCGAATTAAGGTTATATATGCAAATTCAACTTTGGAACTAAAAGTAGTTCCAAAGTCTTAAACTACCTTATTTTTACATATAAGTCACCTCTAAGGTGTGCCCTATGTGCTCCTAGGGCTGGGTGCCATGCAACTATAAGCAGGGACCTTATAAAAATTATAAATTATTATAAAAATAGTTTAGAAGCCCTGGTGAGATAAAACAAGCAAATTAGTTTTTCCCTCATTGTAGTGAATGGCCTCCATAGGCTAGAATTGGGAGACTTTATTTTAATTTATGAAGTCCCCTTAAGTATCAGATACCTTAAGTTTGGTATCAAATTAATTGTTATAATAAATACCACAACTTACAATTGTTGGATTTAATATAACTTGTTCAGGCAAAGAGTTTTAAACTTTACCTGAAAGTTGCCATCTTCAGCCTTGCAGTGTTTTGCTGCTTTGCTCTGATTGGCCAGTCTCTCGCAGCCTGGCCAGGCTGCTTTGATGAGGTGTGAAGTGGCCTGGCTCAAAAACACATAGAGATGTGCTTGGGGGAGGAGATGTTTCCTCAGCAGATGGAGTAGCAGGAAGGGGGAGGGCTGCCAAACTGTCTTCAAAGGCAGGGAGACATTTGAAGCAACCCAGCACCTTCCTCACACCCTGCAAACCCAGACAATTAGGTGCCCACCTGATTAAATTAGGAGAGGGCAGGAGAAGGGTGTCTTTAAGATTTTTAGTCACATCAGTGGGTGGGCTCTGCCAGATGTAGCCTCCGAAAATCACTTTCAGCCATGATGGATTTTTGAGGAATGTTGTCCCCTGGGATTGATTTTTGCCGCACTTCCCAGGAAGTGGTCCTCACATGGGGAAGGGCACTGCACCTGATTGTAGAACCAGGACCCCCTGATTTCACCCAGGAGCAAGAATAAAACTGACATACCTGCACCCACACCTCAGATCCCTACCAGATTCCAACAAGGAAGAACTACAGAAGAAGAAGGACTGCCCTGCTGGACCCCTGACCTGCACCTGGACACTGCACTCTGGAGGACTGCTCGAGCTGCACACTTGGGCTTCACCACAAGAAGGACTTTGCCTGGCTTCAACTGGTTCAAGGAGGAACTCCCTGTTTGCTACAGGTGACAACTTGCTACCCAGAGCCCCCTGCACCAAATCCTAAAGAAACCGACCAGCTGACCACTGCCCAGTGGCCAAATTGGAGTTTGCACCAGGTCCATTCTGGGAGTTGTGGTCGCACCTCCAAGGAGCATCTCATAGCTTCTGGAACCTTGAGGCGAGCTGTGGACCTCAAAGGAACCTTAAAGGAACCTCTGGAAGAAGATCCAGAATTTTGGAGAAGTTTGGAGAACTTTTGGAAAAAAGCTCCATAAAGGGACTAACCAGTCGCAACAAATCTAGCCGGTTTCCCTCAACTGTGACCCAGCCTGACTTACAGGTTTGTCCCGGTGAACAAAATCTCATGAGAAAGTGACTAAGTCCGAACTTAGGAAGTTGACCGGGAGCTCCCGGGCAGTGTATCCAAAGAGGGCACAAGGGACGTCAGATCAAGATTCAGGTTTGACCAAGTTGAAGGATTTTCACCTCGAAAAAACCAACTAAGTCTGAAGGTAAAAGTCTCCACAGAGGGCTCCCGCAAGGCATATCCGAGGAAGAGTTCCAGGAGGTTGGATTGGACTGGCGACTTGGTCCCGCTGAAGAAAATCTCCAGAAAAATGACTATGTGAGAAGATAAACTTTGGACTGAGATCTCCCGCAAGCTGTAGCCGAGCAGGACTCCATCGCGGTTGGCCTCAAACTTTGACTTTGACCCAGTCGAGGTGCGACCAGATGACCAGATTGGCGCTATTTGTTTCTAAGCACTAAAAAGCATTAATTCTTAAAAAAATAAAATCTCTGGTTCCCCTTATCTGATTTTATTTCTTTTGGTGTAATTTTAAAGATACAAATATAATCTATTTTTATAAATTGGTGTTGTATTTTTATTGTGTTTTGTGTTTTACTTATTGACTGTTTTTTTTATTTTTAAATGCTTTACGCTTTGTCTCCCAAGTTCAGCCTTGTTGCTCATTGCCAAGATACTAAGGGTTGAGCTGGGTTTAATTCACTGAGACCTAATTGGACATAAGTGGAGGTTAGTGGCCTATTGCTAAGTGTAGGTACTTACCTGCCCTTACCCATAGATGTGATCTGGCTGGCATGAAACCATTTCTGAGTGTCTGGCTAGCCATTGATATGAATTTGCTTGGATCATTAGGATATAATTTTGCTTTTAAAAAGGGTAAATGAGTGTGTCTTTGAGTGTCTTTTAGACAAGGGGAAAGCATTCCCTCAAGAAATGACTGAATAACAAATGTAGTAATGAGAGGGCTAACCACCTGGTGGAGTTGATCAACAAGTCACCAGAAGCTGAATCGTAGACATACTTTGCTCTTTTTTTTTTTTTTAAATAGGAGCCAAAGGTAACGGTCAGAAATGCATTTGCAAGTGTAACTGGGACTGAGTTAATGAAAATTGGATTATGAGTGTTCTCAGAGGGAGCTGGTTGTCAGACAGAGTTAGAAAGAAAATGAATATTGGAGCAACACAAAGTGTACCTCTATGCATCATGTTTGCATTAATAAAGTTAAGTTTAGACTGAAACAGAAATTTACAAAATTTACAAAAGTTAGCCATGTTGACACAAACCCTCGAGTTGTGAAGAAGGGATATGTAGAAAATATCTAGATTCAACAGAGAATTTCAGAATACATCCATTATGTGTTGATGTGATGGTGTTTTTTTTCTATGGGATCCTGAAAACTACATCACAGCAGAACTTGCCCGAGGAACAATCAAGATTTGACATTGAAGTGGCCAAAGGAGCAATTCATAAGCAAGCATCTAAATAAATGATTAAATAAAATGTGTACAGTGCACTGATACCCAAAGGATGCTCTAGTGCTGGGATCAGTTGGAAGGACAGAAGGCTAGGATGGATCAATGTGGGCTTTGAGATGTTTTGTGACAAGATCATGATTGTATTAACTCAGAATTAAAAGTAGGAGAGAATGCCAATATTTTGACACTAGCAAAGAGAAGTTGTGGCCTTCAGTTTTGACACACTCTAGTGGGCCAGTAGCAGAAAGCACTCTGTGGCCGATTGATAGAGCTATTTTGGCGTATCACAGCCATTGAAGGTGAACAGGAGGGCTGAAATAGATGACTGGACTGACAACCCTGCAAATACTAGATTTAGATTTAGAGATTGGCAGATGGGTTACTTCATCACAAACTTGACGGATAGCCTGTCTGCTCTATTGTGATTCCCATAAGATTTAATGGGATCATAATACAGCGGATTGGATATCCATCACATTTGTGATGGAGTAACCCCACCAGCCAAACTCTAAATCAGGCCCTTAATCAGAGGTAGATGAAAAGAAAAACTGGTTTGTTGTTTTTTTTTCAATTTAAATTCAGATATAGAGCTGCAGTACTTACATTAATATTTTGAATATTTCTATATTACATAAAGGAATATTATCAGCATTCAAAATGTTTAGCAAGCAAAGGATTTACAAGCAACAAATTCTTGTTTTTTGATTACTTTAAAAAGGTCCACCAAGAGTAATCTGTTAAACAGCACTTAGAAGCAAGTAGTGCCAACCAGTGACATCTTGTCATGCTGGACCACAACAAAGTCAAAGGTTTAGGCCGACCATGATGGAGTGTGGGAGGGCTACAGGGACCCAGTTTGGCCTTCTGAACCAAAGTACCTTAAATCTTCATTTTGGCATACTGTGTGGGTCAGAAACACAGCTGAGTCATGTAGATGGGGTGATGCATCTGTGCTGAAATGTTGTAAGGCTGTGGTGCATCCTGATGCATTGACATTGAGGATCCTGTTGACGGGGATGTGAGGTGCAAAGACCAGTGTCCGGGTTGAGTGGGGGTATTCGAGACAATGCGTTGGTTCTGATCTATGTAGTAGTGTGATGCAGAGGTTTGATGTCATAGTCGAGCCTGCAATTGCCCAGGGAAGCAAGGAGTTTACACTGGAGAAAGCAGCACTGTGAGTCTGTTGCATTTGTTCTGACCACACACAGTAGTGGTGATGTACTGGTTCTGTTCCACACAAAACCTGCAATGTGTCTGTTCTGCTCCTGCAGTAGAGGATGCACTTGTTCCACTGGAGCAAGCAGCTTAGGCCCACTTCCAAGGGTCCAGGACTGGGGTGGCACCACTTGGCAGAGCAGACTGATATATGGAAGAGTACAGGAGCTGGATGGTTAAAAGTCTTTTATGTCCCTGAGACTTCAGATCAGGAGGTAGGGCAACTAGCCCTTTGAGTCACTTTGGGCTCTGGATTGGAGAGATTCTGGTGCAGACCTTTTTAGTCTCCGGCAAGAGAGCAGCAGGTCAGCACAGCAAAGCAAGAGTCCAGCTTAGTAACAGTCCAGCAGAGTGGAAGTCCTTCAGCAGCAAAGCAGTCTTTCTTCCTGGCAGAGTATCAATAGGTCCAGATGTGTACTGAAGTGGTAATATCAGATCCACTACTTATACCCAGTTGGCATTGAGTACAACCATAGTGATAACATCAAACTTCAAAATAACAGCCAAAAAAACCTTTCAGATATGGAGTTTTCAAATACAAGCAGAATGATAAAAATACTTTATAAATGTAATTTTACATTTCATTCTTTCAGTAGATGACCACAAGACTGAAACTGAGCAGTAAGCAAAGTAAAACTAGTAAAAAAGGCTGCTCAAGAGGGTGTGGCTTGGACACTGATTATGGTGGCCACACCTCAGCACTGATCCTCTCGCCCACCATTTATCCAAGACAATTCTCTGCAATGCTACCCCAGAGGTGCCGCAATCTTGTCTGCAGTGACCCAGGAGGCTGAAACTTTACTGCGGTGCCCCTCTGGTAATCAAGGTGCCTAAGGAGCAGCTGTGAGGAGGAGTGGACTGTGACAGCGGCTGGGCAGAGCCATGAGGCCCTCAGGATGGCAAGGGGGAAGTCACCAGAGGCCACGGAGAAGACACCGTGCCTGATTCGTCATGGCCCTGGGGGAGCGGAGCTGAGTTGTGAGGCCCCCTGGGGACTGGGCAGCCTCCTCCCCCAGTGAGTCCTGAATTGCCATGTGATGCATTGGGGCCAAGTCCAACTTCTAGAGGGTGTCCTAACATCAGCAGCCACCCCATTATTAAGGCCAGGCCTGAGCAACAATTAAAGCACCGGAGCAGAAGCAGCAACTGCAGTGGGAGCAATGTGAGACTGGGAGGCTCCTGGGCATTTCCCCTGGACACACCAAGATACAGTGAAGGTGAGGAGGTGGCAGGTCCCGGGAGACAGGAGGTACAGAGGGTCAGGTGCAAGAGTGCGACTGCGGCTCTACTGAGGGTTATCTACCCCACCATAGCCCTCTGCAGTCCTGAGGTGTGATGGCCATCATGACAATGGTTGGGCCAAGCCATGAGGCAGTAGCTACTGATGTAGTTGAGGGAATGGCCGGGGAGCCAAATATACACAACATTCTGTGCTGCCACTAATTCCTCTTGTGGTGGGGTAGGGGGGCAGTGGTCCCGTTGACCAAAGTGTGCCCCTTTTGTTTCTCCCTGAGGTTCCCATGGTGGTGACAGGTCCCCCGACTGAACGTTTACTGGAAGCTGGGCTAGCAGATAGAATGAAGCAGTGATTTTCCACCCTGGGCCTTTGGGAATTGGTGTCTTTGGAACAGCTGATGTGATGGGTTCACTGGAGGACACAAGTGTTGTGCCAGAGATTCATTGGGTGGCGGGGGTGTGCACCTCCTCCTGTCTTCCGTGTATAGACATAGTTGTCTCCTTGGACGGGGCAGTCGTCCCCGATGTACCCATATCTATGCAGCTGGTGAATTGAGGCTCCGACTGCTCATTCACACCATATAGATTGTAGTTGGGGTCTGGTGGTGGGCTGGGGTGCAGAGTGTTCTGGACTACAAAAGCTATTCCTGGCTACACCAGAGTAGAATGGCCAAACACAAAGCACCACCAGGCACTAAACAAAGCACCCTCGATAAATATGCCAGCTGGGAGGCCTGCCTTTGCCGTTTGGACGGAGGGTCAGACACCATCAATTATTGATAAAGCTGTGATTTTGGTAGCCATCACACAGTCATGGCATGCTCTTGATCCTAAAATAGGTGCATTGGGCTCAGACATCGCATTACTCTCCCAGGCCCTCCAAAATTGGGTGGAGCAGATCACCAAGGCAGAGACCAGGGTCTCAGGTTTCAGGAACTCAGTCAAATTCCTACAACAAACAGTGCCAAAACTCACCTCCGTGACCAAGGAGCTGGCAGCACGAGTGAAAGATGCAGAGGGCAGGGCAAACTACAACAACCTCTGATTCATTGGCTTTCCCAAAGGGTGTGAAGGCCCTTCCATGGAACATTTCCTTGACAATTGGTGTCGTGCAATAATGCCCCAGGAGGCCCTCTCTCCAGCCCTACCAGTCATAGCAAACCTCTTGAATTATATGGACTGAGGCACCACCATTGAACATGCCAAGATCCACAGCAAAATGCTGTATCAATCTCATTCAGTAATGATTTTGTGGCTAATACCCAACTAGTACAGAAACAGCATCAATGATTTCAGACGGCCAAAGAATGGTTATGAGCCCTGGGAAGGGGATGAGGCTCCCTGTTGGGACCTGGTTGTTTCCAAAGTCAGAGATATGGCATTCTTATGTACATCATCTGTTCCAAAGTTTTACTTCGATTTTAGTTCATGTTTAAATGCCTGCTGCTTACCCTCACATCTGTCCTCCTATAAACATTGCCACGCAGACACACTCTGTGTGCCCTATTGCACTCCTGACCCATTGACCACCTAAAAGTAATGTTATGAAATGTCAACGGCCTGTTGGATAAGGTTAAAAGAGGGGCTGTCCTCAAGCAGGCCAGGTGGGGAGAGGCAGACGTGTGAATAAAGTCCCGTGCCTGGCCCAATATGGGTACACTAAGCTCTACCACCAGGGCACTGGCATATTGAATAAAAACACCAAGACATGGTTGGACAGAGATGGTTGTTACATTGCGGCCACAGGCTTGCTATATGGTGAAACCCCTACACTTTTGAGCATATGCACCACCCACAGACAATCCCTTAGTGACCTAATAATGGGAGTTTGGAGAGACCTCCCTGATTTCATTTTGGTGCTGAAGCATGATTTGAATGGAGTAGTAGATAGGTTGTCCCTTGGGGCAGGCCCCGGAGACCAAGATGACCTATTTACTCTCCTTTATAACAGCCTTGGTCTGACGGATGTCTGGTGGGCTCACCATACATCAGTGGGGGCTACGGATTCTGTTCTTTTCTCACGACTCCTTCTCCCACCTTGATTACTTTCTGCTATCATGCACATACATGCACAGAGTATCAAAAATTACCGTTCTACCTAGAGGACTGTCAGACCATTCACCAGTGGCCCTTGGGTTCTGAGTGGGATCCTGTCATCAGGCCTTCCACTGGCACCTCTCACCATGGAATCTTCAGAGCCTAGAATACCATAACACATAGAACATACCATTGACGATTATTTCACACATAATGTGTGTTTGGTTACATACCCAGCTATGCTGTGGAAGCACTGAAGCCCACATTGCGGACATTAGCTACTGCACTAGGTAATGATGATGTAAGACACAGGAATTAACCAAGCTTGAGGCCCAGATTAGAGACTTAGATGCATTGGGTCATTTGTAGCAATGCCAAGTGGTGTGTAGACAGCTCAGTTTGGTGCAGCAACAATATCAACAGATTTTATTAGACAAGGGCGAGTTGGCCTCACAGGCATCCCATAGTTCTATATTTAAATTGGGTACAAGTTGAGTCAAATGCTTTATAGATGTGTCAGGCATGCCTCATTCACTTCGCTTCCTGACGATCCATGATGGGTCCGGTGCTTTGCTCACAGATCCAGAGGGGACTGTGGACTGCTTCACCACATATATCGAGGGTGTTTACAATATGAAAGCAGAACTATCCAGAGCACAGATAGAGGATTTTATGCAGGCTCTTCCCCTTGAGACCCTTTCCCCAACTGACCATGCATTCCTGGACCCTGGCCTCACTGTGTATGACCTCTCCATAGCTCTGGCTGGGTTAAATGCAGGCAGGGCCCCTGGGCCCAATGGGTTTCCATGTGAGTTTATTGAAGCATGCAGGCCAAAGCTGTGTGACCACTTATTAGGGGTGATCCAATCTGTGATGGCAGGCGCCCTCCTGCCCCCAGACTGGCACCATGCAGAGGTTGTGGTTTTCCTGATACCAGGGTGGCCAGTGGATGTTCATTTGTTCGATTGCCCCCATCTCTTTACTCAACCCGGAGATCAAGATCTTAGGCAAAGCACTGGAAAAAAAGTTGATACAACATGTCCCTGACCTGGTACCCCCAGATCTGGATGGTTTTATGCCTCATCAGGTGACCTGGCATAATGTACGGTGCATATAAAATGTGCTGGTAATGGCAGACAGGCTGGAGGAGCCTGAAGCAATTCTGCTGACTGACATTGATAAGGCATTCCACTCTATGAGTTTGGTATATTTATTTACCCTCCTCACATGTCTGAACTTTTGTTCAAGATTCCTGTTAGAAATGGGGTCTCTGGTTGGCACTCAGTTTGCACTCTGTCCAAGCAGGGACCCTCACTCTAGTCAGGGTAAGGAAGATACACAGCTCAGATAACTCCAGCTCACCCCCTTGGTAGCATGACACAGGCAGACAGGCTTATCTCAATGTGTAAAGGTAATGTGTAACGTAGTTGTACAAAAACACAGTGTTATACAGTGAAAACACCACAAAAGGAGTCCACACCAGTTTAGACAATGGCCAATTTTTATCTAAATCCAACAAGACCAAAATGACACAAATGCAACATACACAAGCAAAGATATGATTTTTTTAAAGTAGAAAGAGTCTTAATCCATAGAAATCAACAGATGCATTGATTTAGCACAAAGTACCTGGTGAGACACATCTGGATATGCAGGACACACCTCAGCTCCTTTTGTGGGAATGTAGTAGAAAGTAAGAGCACAGAATGGTTAAGCAAGAAAATTCCCACTTTCTAAAAGTTGCATTTTGAAACAGACAATCTAAAAAACAACTTTACCAAAATATGTATTTTTAACTTGAGAGTTCAGAGACCCCAAACTCTAGATCTCTATCTGGTCCCAATTGAAAAGTACACTTAAAAGATATTTAAAGGCAATTCCCATGTTAACCTATGGGAGAGATAGGCCTTGCAACAATGAAAACTGAATTTGCCAGTATTTCACTATCAGGACATATAAAACACAACACTACAGGACCCACCTTTTAAATACACTGCACCCTGCCAATAGGGCTACCTAGGGCCTCGCTTAGGGTTGACTTTCATGTAGTAAAAGGGAAGGTTTGGGTTTGCCAGGTTGAATTGGCAGTGCAAGACTGCACACACAGACATTGCAGTGGCAGGTCTAAAAAATGTTTACAGGGCTACTCATGTGGGTGGCACAATAAGAGCTGCAGGCCAACTAGTAGCATTTCATTTACAGACCCTTGGCGCACATAGTGCACTTTACTAGGGACTTATCATTAAATCAATCATGGATAAACCAGTCACCAATTGCACTTTAGTACTGGTTAGCAGTGGTAATGTGCCGAGTTCTAAAGCCAACAAAACCAGGTCAAAAGAAATAGGAGAAAGGAGGCAAAGAGTTTGGGGATGACCCTGCAAAAAGGAACAGGTAAAAATTCCTTTCTTACCTTACGCTGCTCTCCACAGACTTTATGGCATTGGTGTAGGTGGCAGGGACTGTTCAGATACATTTCCTACACAGCGGGGGAAATCACAGGGCAGACCCCACCCTCCTCCTTTTTGCCCTTGCCATGGAACCCTTGGCTCTATTGGTGGGGATGTATGTGCAAGTGCGGGGCTTTGAATGGGGGGAGGAACTCTCTGATAAGATTAGATTCTCTTCTTCTTTACTGCACTGAATCTACAGGGCCTAGAATATTGCAAATCATACATATATTTGGGGAGATACAAGGCATGCCTATTAACACCTACAAGTCTACGGTTTTCTTGATAGGCATGAACCCACAGGGGCATGGATGGACGTCCAGACTGCAGGTCACTACCATCAGCTTTCAATAATTTGGTGTGTTCCTATCCCCAGAGGTGACGATGGGGTGGATAGCCAGTGTGGAGCAGGTGCTTGCCCCCACATGGGAGGACATAAATATCTATTCAGTGCTCTTGTTATCCTTGAATAAACAGTCAACTATCTTTCAGATGGTGTCCAGGCTTCAGATTACAAAACTTCCCAGACAATGATCTGCAGCGGTGGTTCTGCAGGCTAAACGCCATACTCAATGGCTTCTTGAGGGAGGGAGGGACACCTTGACATGCCCTTAGCAAATGCTTTCAGTCTACCTACTGCGGGGCATAGCAACTACTACCAAGCAGCTCATCTTCATATCATAAATGGCTGGTTGTGTGGTGTGCGGGGGACCTGGCTTATGCCTTGTGCAGATGGGCGATGGGGATTAGTCCCCTTGAGGCGTACCTATACAGAAGATGCGGGTGGGAAGGTCTCCTCTCATTGACTAGAGTGGTACTAAACGTATGGTGCTCCTCCCTCCACTGCATAAAGTGGTGGGTAGTCTAACAGGGCAGACACAACTGTGGAAGGGCTGTTTGCTTCTGCAGGTGGCCACATTGGAGAGATTCTTCAAAAGGATCTCAACCATGGGGGATGTGATACAGGGCACAGTCCTCAAAATGTTCCAGTCCCCACAGACCGACTATCAACTACACCACAGCCAGGTGCATAAATACCTCTAGCTCTGCCATGCTCTAACCCCATACATTGCCATCCTGCTTGATCTCCCCGAATTCAATCCATTGGAGGATAAACTTGTAGTAAATCACACGACGATAATATTTATTTTAATAATGTGAACCAAGACCCTCAGAAAACATCAGTAACAAACAGCTGCCTATCTCTCTCTCCCACCGCTCGCGATCTCCAACCCATCGCCTAGCAACATCAATTCGGATCCTTATGTGTCACTCGTGACACCCAACAAAACCAGAACATTACATTGAGTTTTTTTTTTTTACAAAACTAGAGAACCCCTTCCCAAACAATAATAAAAATAAATCAAACATCCCTCAAGACAATTGAGGTTTGCAATTAACATTTTCCTTCTTAAATCACATTTTGAATATCTAAAACAGTTTTTGCACCCTTGTATCTCTACATGGTGATGTCACTTGAGAAGCTAGATCACATTCTGTGTTTCCAAGGCATTTTCCGCATTCTTGAACTTCTGTGTAGTAGTGGTACTTGAAATATGGGCTCTACCTGCTGCAAAACACTTGTATCCTGTGTACTTGATTTGGTACTTGATTCACGATTGTCAAGGCACTCTCTTGGCCCATTTTGTAACTTTACAGCTTTTGCCTTTTTCCACCATTTGTCCCCTTCAACTTTTATTGTATTACCCCTCACCAACTTCACTCTTACTGGATTAGAGAATTTTGAACTCCCTTTCTTGACAAAGGTAGGTAACTTTATAGATACCCAATCTCCAGTTGATAAATCAATCTTCCTAACACCTTTCCGTTTGTCAAGATTCATTTTCTGTACCATTTGTTTTTCTTTAACATTCTATTCGACAAATTTTGCACAACCTTCCAATCGCATATTCTTGAAAAATCTGGACATCCACCCTGGACACATTTGCAAACAAGCCTTTCTTCCCTTTAGAGCTTCAAAAGAAGACACACCAGTGGTAGAATGCAGTGTTGTTTTGTAAAACCACAGCATAGCCTGCTCAGATGCACCCACAACACATTTGTTTTTCAATGACCACCAAATGCATTCACCCAGTACTCGATTTAAACATTCTACCAAACCATTTGTTTGTGGTTGATACAGTGAACACTTCAAATATTTAACTGATCCTTCATTCAGAAACACTTTGAATTCCCCAGACAAAAAATGGACTCCGTTGTCTGTAACTATTTCTTCAGGAAAGCTTTCATTCATGAAAACCTCTCTTAAAAACGTTACCAACGATCTCGCACAAGGATCCTGGACAAACTTTACATAAGGCCATTTCGAGTAATAATCAACTATTACATACGCATACTTGAGATTACAATTCAAAGAATGAAAAGGTCCCACCAATCCACGCCCAACTTATTCCACGGACTGGAAGGACATTCAATGTGAATCATAGGAGGAGTAAATGTTCTAAATGTCTTATCACTGTTGTAACATTATTGCAATTCTTCAACATATTGTCAATCTCACCATACTGTCAATCTCACTGTCCATACCTGGCCAACAAAAACATTCATGCAACCTTCTTTTGGTCATTGTTGCACCTAAATGGCCATCATGAGCCTTTTCCTTGAACATTCACCTCAATTCTTCTGGTGGAATTAGCTTATCATTTCTCAAAAGAATATTATCCTCAATAGTCAACTCATCAGCAATTTTCCAAAACGGTTGAACATAATATGCCAAAACTTTTTCATGAGGCCACCCGTCTTTGATTTTCTTCATAACTTCATCGCAGATTTTATCTGCATACAATTTTTCCTTCCATACATTTTCTGAACACACACACACACACACTTGTTCAATTTCAAAGAGCGGCAATTAAGCAACTTTCATCTTCTACATCCTCATCACCAGCACCTTTCAAATGAGCTGGGAAACGCGAAAGATAGTCTGCCCTGACATTCTTCCCTCCTTGGATATGTACAGCAGTAACCGCGGTGAAACGCTGCTCCTAGCTGGCAAAACTCACCTCAGTTTCACCAACAATCCGATCCAGAGGAAGGTTTGAAGCAACCAACGTCAGTACGGCCGGCCGACCGTCATCCAGAACCTCAGTGTGCTGTGAGTGCTTGTGGGCTCGCTTCCCAAGGGTCACCACTCATCAGCAACAAGCAGTATCTAGTAATCACACGTTGAGTGATTTTGTCGATAATAGTTATTTTAGTAATGTGAACCATGACCCTCAGAAAACATCCGTAACAAACGGCTGTCTCAGTCTCCCACCGCTCGCGATCTCCAACCCATCGGCTAGCAACATCAATTCAAATCCTTATGTGTCGCTCGTGACACACAACAAAACCAGAACATTACAAAACTCCTTATGGGTGACCTTGGTGATCATAAAATCATGACAATTTACCAAACCCTGATCACCAATCAACCCTACACCTTTGGTGCCCTCCGTGCGGCATGGGAGGTAGACAAGGAGGATTTGGAAAATGAATACTGGACAGAAATCCTGGGAACACCGCAAATAGCTGCTCTAGTGGCTAGGCTGCAGTTGATCAAATTTAAATATATAAACAATATATGCTACACACAAAATAGGCTTTAAAAGATGAGAGTAATTGCTTCCCCAGCTTGGCTTCGCTGTGGCATGACTGAGGTCACTTTCGTTCACACCTTATTGAGATGTCCTGAGTTAGACAAATTCTGGCAGGGAGTTTTGGCATCCATGAGTAGGGACCTATGCCTCACCCTCCTCCACCTCACAGACCACAACATTTTTCTGTGACACAAAAAAAAGATAATCTGAATTGGCAAACTTGTAAGTGAATCAATGGTGACTAGATGACTCGGATAAAGTCTAAAAGGTGACAAAAGACTAAGCGCATTGGGCTACATATTTCTGACTACAGTAGGCACTCTAAGAACTAGATCACATAGATATTCGCTGATATTTTTTGTTTGACAGAGTGTTAACACTGTCAAATTTTGCAGTCACATCCTGTAAGCTTTCACAACAGGAGTAAGAGAATGTTGGACCTTGCAAAAAATCTTATGTCAATTACATGAATTTCACCTCTAGGTTATATTTTAATTCACTGTGTGGAATATGATACTACATAATATGCTTGTTATAATTATTACATTCTGTAAATAACTTGTATTTACCTTTTCTGAACAAATTGCATATGTTAATGCTATTTACTCTTCTTCACATTATAGGTAACATAAAATTCCTAAGAAAATACCTATTTCCATGAAGAATCGGTCACCTGGTTTCAATTGATGAATTGAATTATGTGAGAGCATATGGATATTTGTGCTGTTGCCCTCCTGTTAGACCCACTTCTCATAGATAGAGTGAGATTGGTGCTTAGTAACTTAAATACATTTTGCACTGTCATTTGTTCAACATTTCAGGACAAAACCGAGTTTGTCACTGAAAATTGTTCAAGGCTGCCTTTTGCCTATTTTGCATCATATAATGTAACATAGACTTCTTTGAGCACCCAGATAAATAGTAGTAAATATAGTTCTCAATTTCAGGACATAGGGCCAGATGTAGGAAGGCTTTTGTGCCTCGCAAACGACAAAAAACGCTGTTTGCGAGGCGCAAAAACCCTTACGCGATGCAGAATCACATTTTGCGAGTCGGTACCGACTCGCAAAATGTGATTCCGACTCGCAAATAGGAAGGGGTGTTCCCTTCCTATTTGCGACCGCATCGCGATGTAGAGTTGATTTGTGACTGCGAAAGCGGTCGCAAATCAACTCGCAGTTACCATCCACTTAAAGTGGATGGTAACTCATTTGCAAACGGGAAGGGGTCCCCATGCGACCCCTTCCCCTTTGTGAATGCAAACAAAAATATTTTTTCAGAGCAAGCAGTGGTCCTATGGACCACTGCCTACTCTGAAAAAAAAAAAAAAAAAAAAGGTTTCGGTATTTTTTCTTTTTGCAGCTCGTTTTCCTTTAAGGAAAACGGGCTACAAAGAGAAAAAAAAAAACTGCTTTATTTAAAAGCAGTCACGGACATGGTGGTCTGCTGTCTCCAGCAGGCCACCATCCCCGTGAGTGCCTAGACTCGCTATGGGGTCGCAAACTGCGACCCACCTCATAAATATTTATGAAGTGGGTCTTTGCGACCCCATAGCGAGTCACAGAAGGTGTCTGAGACACCTTTCTGCATTTCCTTTTGCGAGTTGCAAATTGCGAGTCACTGGGACTCGCAATTTGCAACTCGCAAAAGGATACCTACCTACACCTGGCCCTTAATTAGTTCATTATTAAAATCAGTATTGTATTCCTATTACGGGTGCTGTGTCATCAAGACTCAAAACTATGTGTAAACAGCAATGGTTGACCTCTTCCATTCATTGGTCCTGCTCATCTTTCTTCCATTTGGAAACTAGTAATTCAGTAATTTGGTAAAAGTAGCCATACATATAGGATCATGGTACACTCTGTGAAAGCACTGGCGTTGCTTTGCAGTTCTTTGCTTGAATGGGATTTTCTCTTTTCTCATACATAATAGTACCTACAGCACTAAATTCTTGCTTTGATTTTTCAACAATGGGAAATGTATGGCCATATTAACAAGGCCCCTTGGTGCAGGTTGGTGCAGCAAGTGGATTGCTGCACCACCCTGCGTCACTTAGAAAGTGCAGACGTGCACTGGTGTGGAGCAGAAATTACTGCGATAGCGCAGTTTTGTGTGAAAAAGTACAGCGCCGGCTGGCGCTCTTCCAAGACGCCGCCCGCACCATATTTATGTGATGGTGCTTGCCGGCGCTAATGCCCTGTTAGCGTCCTTGTAAAGGACGCAAACAGGGTGGGGAAGGCATAGGGGAAACAGGAGCTTGTGCAGCGAATTATGGCGTTACACTGTTTAGAGGCAAAAAATTCCTCTAAGCAGTGTAGCGCCATTTTCTGGTGCACAACCCCCATTGACATGGCTCCTGTTTTAGTAAAGACAGGGGCCATGCCCACCACCCCAATGGCCATGCCCAGTGGATGAATGCCATGCAGTGGGCCCCAAGTCAGGGCCCGAGCATCATAAAAAAATATATATTTACCGGTACCTACCTGGGATGGGTCCGCCATCCTGTGGTGTCCCTCTTGTGTGGGTGGTTGTGGGTAGGGGGGTCCCTTGGGCCAGGTAAGGGCACCTGTGGGCTCTTTCCACGGCCTCTGACCAAGGAAATATGACTACAGGTCCCCTAATGCCTGCCCATACCCAGGTGTTAAATAATGGTGCTAAGCAAGCTTAGCACCATTATTTAAGACCCCCATCCCTCCGTGCTGGATTTTAGCATGGAGGGATAAATATGGCACTAAGGCCATATCGTCTTTTTCTGGACAGGAATGCTCACCTTGCATCTCAATGACAGAAGGTAGGTTTTCACATCCAGAAAACGGTGTTAACTCCATAACTTTGGCACTAGACATGTCTAGCGCCAAAGTATAAATATGGAGTTAGGTTTCCGCTGAATTAGCGTAAAAAAATAATGACGCTAATTCAGTGCAAACCAACTATATATATGGGCCTTAATATCAAAACAACCCCCTTCTGTGTGAGGCTGCGACCAAACCTATATTCTATTACAGCATTACATAGCTCACCAAGATGACTGCGCATGTGCCTTATTGAAGCCTAGCAGATTGAGACAGATATTTCATTCGAGGTTTTGCAGTTCCTTGGAAAACATTCATGGTACCGTATTATCAGCGGATATTTGAGTAAATGTTGCGAGCCATCAAAAGGTGCTAACTGCGGGCAAAACCTGTGGACTAATCAAGACAAAGGGTAGGAAAAAAGTTCCTCATAAAACCCTTCATTATGTTCCCAGTCCGCAGGCCATCAATGACATTCAAGCTTTGAACATGGTCACAAAGCCCTGTTCTAGCTTATGGATGATATATCACTTTTGTCACAGTGCCCTCTTCCTTCACTTGGCCCATAAGTAGTGTGACGCATGTCACAACTGACAAAATCCATCTCCTTCACATTGGAATTTCTTGTAAGTATTTGCCGTAATAACTTGCATATTTTGGTGCTTACTACACCAAAATCATCTTCTGGTCAATGCTGGGCATTTAGTGGGATATTTAAACTTTGTTTTCACTGGATTTACGTCTATTTTTTTTACGCAAATCCGGCGCAAACTTAACTCCATATTTATATTTTGACGCTAGACCTGTCTAGCATTAAAATATTGGAGTTAACGTCATTTTTGGCTTGCGTAATGCCTACCTTGCGTTAATGAGATGCAAGGTAGGCATTCCTGGGCAAAACATTACTCTAAGGCAGTGGTCTTCAAACTTTTTAGTGCCGCGCCCCCCCAGTTGAAAAATAAAAATCATTGCCCCCCCCTCAGAATTTTTCACAATTATTTTAGAAAGATGGCAGTGTTTAAATAGGTCTAAACCTATTTAAACATTGCAGTTAAGTACTGTTACCTTTTTAAAACTGCAATAACATGCTTTTGCTTAAAACAAAGGCATGTTATCTGTATAATATTTATTTTGGCCAGAGTTTGGCGCCCCCCCTGGGATCACTTGAGGCCCCCGAAGGGGGGCCCGCCCCCCAGTTTGAAGAACTCTGCTCTAAGGCCTTTGCGCCT
Organism: Pleurodeles waltl; assembly: GCF_031143425.1. NCBI lineage: Eukaryota > Metazoa > Chordata > Amphibia > Caudata > Salamandridae > Pleurodeles > Pleurodeles waltl. Next base: position 628,211,144 of record NC_090443.1, on the reverse strand, counting down.
TATTTATCCTCTGTGCAGAAATCACGCACGGGAGGAGGAGGACCTTACATAATGGCACGAAGCCTGCTTAGCGCCATTATTTAACGCCTGGGTCAGGGCAGCCACGAGGGGACCTGTGGGCCATTTTCCATGGTCAGAGGCCATGGAAACAGCCCATAGGTGCCCTTCCCTGCACCCATAGACACCCTCACCAACACCCAACCACACCTGGAGGACACCTAAGGATGGGGGGACCCATCCCAGGTAAGTCCAGGTAAGTTTTTTTTTGTTTTCTTTTAAAGTGCCATGGGGGGGCCTCACTTGGGGCCCCCTACATGGCACTGTGCCCAATGGCCATGCTTGGGGCCCCCTACATGGCACTGTGCCCAATGGCCATGCCCAAGTCCCCTGGGCATGGCCATTGTGCAGGGGTGCATGACTTCTGTCTTTACTAAGACAGGAGTCATGTCTATGGGGGTTGTGTGTCAAAAAATGACGCTAGTCAGGTTAGAGTCAATTTTTCTTACTCAAACCTGACTAGCGCCATTCTTTGATGCACAACCTCCTGTCTCCCCCATGCCTCCCCCACCCAGTTAGCGTCATTGTTTTTACGCTAATCGGGCCTTCCTGCCGACTAGCGTAATTCCTTAAATATGACGTCTGTCTGGCATCCAGGAATGGCGCTAGCCAGCGGTAAACTTTTTGATGCAAACCTGCGCTAATGCAGGTTTGCCTCAAAAAGTATAAATTAGGGCCTTATTTCTGAAAACAATATCGACAGGCTTGACCTGCCGATTGCTTTCACAAACTCATAATTGCGATATGATTGACAACAGTAGGTACTCCACATATAGCAAATAACTGAGCTGCTTGTGACGATGGACATAGTGTTGACTTTAAAATCCTGAGTGAACAATGTTTCTTGGTGTTGAATATCATTCTTCTGTAATGAATGCCCCAACTTTCAAAACTACTACTGCTTCCCTCACCATAAAATATATACCTATATGCAAAACCACTACAATCTTGTGTAAAAAGAACTGGTGGCTAAAAATGTGTACAATAATAACCACTCACATCCATTTCATAAAGCTTTTATTTTCCAAAAAGGAGGTTTGCCCAGAAACCTAGGATCAAATAATTTCAAATATTTTAAAACGTTCTGCAAAAACAGTATCAAACCCAAGTCTGGCTCTCCGTGAAATGAAGATAATCCTCTATTTAATTATTTTTCACTTCTCAGTAAAATGAGTAAAATCCCGTTATTCTGCAGAGCCGATTTAAACGCAATGGGTCACAAAGTTTTTTACTTGTAAACATATTAGCTTTGCTCCAAAATCAAAATGTCAAATGCGATATGGGCCACTTCACTCCTTCACAGCGATTTGCTGTAGGACTTCAAAAGCTATAGAACCTGTCTCGTCTTAAGGTTCAAGGAACATCACTTTTCTCCAAAGTGATACATGCTTACCTAGCTCGGCAAATCACAATGGCAAGGAAATTCAGGTACTTCAGGGTTCGTCTAAATTAGTTCACTCAAGCCTATGAACAAGAAACACGATATACACAAAGCACAGTTGAAAACAAATATTTATACAATGATAAAACTGATTGCATTTCAATACATTTAAAATTATAACATAGATAGTCTGAGTGGAAAAGATGTGGGGGGTCAGTTCAATGCGCCGTCAGTGGAAGAACAATGGGGTTAACAGAGATCCCAAGCCTGTCACTTAGGGAGCTAAGTATTTTTCGAAAAGAAAACGGCTAGAAAAGAGAAACGACATATAAGAAATGGCTATTTGCTTCAACGTGTCACAACAAGAAATGTCAAACCATGTGCTACTTAGTCTAGGCACAGTCCGAAACGGACAGCCCTATCCGAGTCTCTCCAAACACATCTCATCTGAACGTGAAGACAAACAACTACAAGCAACTTTCAGAGCTACTGTTATACAGGGGTCAAAAGCTAACCTACACTATTGAGGCACAAGTCCAAAACATTTGTGCGGTTGTGCAGGAGATATGTTGTGGCAGGTCAAACTAGGTCACACCACAAGGCTGAGACCTATTTGGATATGAATGGACCCTGTCTGTAATGTCAGGATAACCAAAATGTACACAGTAATTGAAAGGCATAGATCTAACTAGCGATGAATCAAACATTCCCATCCATCATCTTTTATTACTTCTGCGAAAGAGATAGAGGAATAATAACAAAGACAGGAAAAATTCTAATTTCCTTTTTGAAGGATTTTCGCACCAGTAATTGCATTTTTTGTAAGTCTTGATCAAGACGTAGTTTTGCATAAGTTGTTTTTTGTTTACAAAATCACAGTGATTATTAAGATTCGAAAAAATGGAGCAACATAAGCAATTTCGAACCATCATGAAAATCTTGCACAGAAACACGCGTCCATTTTTTGGCCCAAACCTCAATGAGTATGTTTCCGCATCCTCCCTAATATGCGTTGGCAGCATTTTGTCTGCATTTGTATGTGTGGATGATCGGTTTGGTCGCATCAAGCAGTAGACCTTAAGCAGCAATATAAGAGAAAACTGCACCCTTGTGTAACAATATACATAATAAATTGCGTAAATCAATCTTTGGCCTCCGGGGGCACATGTATGCTGATTCCCCTTCACTATCATGATTTACAAAGCCACCGAAGCACCTTAGTAACATTTTATCTCAATATTATACAGTGGGGTGCCGTTTATTGCTTTAATACTGAAACTCAGTTATCTGTTTCTTTTTTAAAAGAAATCCTGATGCAGCCCTCGTGCTTTGGGTGCAGGAGTGCAAAATAGGTGTAGAGGTGTTTTATGATATAAAGGTGAAATATAACTTAATTTTTAGTGTGCAAAACACATACCACGGCATTCTGAGCTTGAGTAACAAATTATTTTTACTGTTATGTCTGTCTTAAGACAAGAAAATCGGCATTACTTACATTTAAGTAAATGAAACCACACCAATAGAAGATTAACGGCATTAAGAAATGCATGGACGTCAACTCACCTAAATGCCAGGTGTAGCAGAAGTGACATCACATTGCTTTGACCTCCACTTTCACTCACACAAATACTTATACATACGCTTACATACTCCCTCTCACACAAAAAGGATAAAATCTGTCCTTTTGTTAAGTCTTCTGTCCCAGAAATGCGAGCGCACTGCAAATAATGGCAACTGGTCAGTGAGCAGTGCTGAAAAAGACCCACTCGCCAACTGCTCTCCCCTTTTATCGGTGGAGAGTAGCCCATGGAGTCACTGCTACACGTGACTTCCGGGCAGTGCAGCCCATACTACTAATCGAGATGCAGGGTGGCAAGTCTGGGGGCACATGCACCCACCTCCCCCCCGCCCGACATCGCTGCCCGGCATGCCAAACATATTTGGGGCCCTCCCAATGGGTGGAGGCGCTTTGCATGCACCCTCTCACTTAAACACACTCTCTGCTGCAAGCACTCACACAACATACATTTAAAAGCATTTTTTACATACCTCAACTGTCATGGAAGGACATATTCCACCTAATTGTTCTCCATTTTTATTACAATAATAGTGAATAATATAAATTCTTCTATAATAGAGTAATAAACATTTGACAGTTGAAGCCCCACTGAGTCCGTAAGGATGCCCTGCCACTGTGTTCCTGGCACTGACTTCCATGTCTGAGGCCAGAGGTCAAAGGCGGTGCCAGGGGTAGCAAAGGGCAAGCCAGGAGTCGCAGGTGCGACCCCTAAATGACATCCATGAAGAAATGGCAAACAACAGTTAAATATGAGTTAGTAACTTACTCTGTGTAGCTTGTGAAAGCCCACGTAGGTGTAAGCTGGTAAATTCAAACACTTGTAGACAATTTTCCGCACCTTTATGAACGCCTGTACAAATCCAAATGTTCAAATGTAACTACATCAATATAGATATATCTGAGCAACCATTATCCCTGATTTTAGAAGGAGTGCAGGAGGAAATGTCATGAAATGAAAAATAGTTTTATGTACGGGAAGAAAGGATTTCTGAGCTTCAAGTGTCTCTTTTTTAAAACCTAAACCGACATATTTTACACAATGCATCCTTTTTACTTGTCTAAAAAAAAAAGTGTGTTTCATGTTAGTGAAGACATGGATGTATTCTTTCTCCATACTACACAAGCAAGAAAGTGATGGAAGGAATGCCTAAATTTTACCTTAACTGACAAGGCCTGAGTAGGCCAAATCCAGTTTGGGGTTGCTTGAGTTTTCGTCTAGAGGAGGACCAAAACCTACTTGCATATGCTGATGTCCACACAAATGGCACAATGAGTATAACATGAGGCACTAGAATTCAGCCATGAGCTATTGTCAGCGACTGAGATTATTTCAAACTATTCCATCCAACACTTTGTTGTTTAATAGCCCCTTACTACAGGTGTAAGTGAAGATTGTCTTTGCAGGCAGCTCTGGTAAAGACCCCCAAAAATGCATCATTGACAAACACCTTCTAAAAAAGGGGACAGAGAAAGATTCTGGTCCTGTATACAACTCTCCCTTGTAATATCAATAACCAATAAAGCACACTGTTCAGATGCTGGGTCTTAGTTACTATATTAGGTATCCAAACCCTGGTAGGTCAATGATAGCATTAGCTCAACAGAGCACAAGCCCCCACCCATCCAAAGGTGGCATGCTTCCTCCCCATTTAGTTGAAGCAATCACCTATCTGTTTTTGGATACCTAATATAGTAACTAAGGTCCAGCATCAGAATAGTTTATTGATTATTTATAATTTAGAAACATACACATAACTTTTGACAGTTATAACCTATGCTTAATTGAATAAAACTGGCTGTGGAATAGTAGCTAGGTATTTAGGAATCACTTTAGGACACAGAAATAGAAACCCGCACATTGAAAACAAATTAATTGGCACTGGTGATTCTTCAGATGTTCATCATGGAAATAACCGATATATATATATATTAATTAACTAGTGGTGGTGGCCACTAGGTAGTGATAGATAGAACCTTAACATAGAAAAAACTTTTTTTTACTTGCCTAAATACTTTTGCGCCGGTTGATGAATTTTCACAAAACTTTCTGAAATTTTTTATGTTATTTGGTGTAAATCTGTTCAGTAGTTTTTGAGATATTAAAGAAAATTCTAATTTGTACATTTAGGGACACACAGGCTCAGCGAACCCTCCTGATCTCGCACCGTGATCTGATTGGTTGGCAACACTTCAATTAGGAATTGATGGCAGCCATCTATGGGCTTGAATTTAGCTGAGTCCAAGAAAAAAAGGAAGAAAAAAGAAAAGGGGGCAGGGTCGGGACACCGTGACCCTGCAGCTCTGGAAGGGACCCTAGTGTGAAAAAAGTGTTGATTTTTTTTCAGTTCCACTGATAATGGCGGAAGATCATTGAATCTGTTGAAAATTACAAAACAGAAACAAGTGCAGGCTCCAGTGCTTGTTTTGGGAAAAGCATATGGGTGGGCCAGGTCCTGGGGGGTATTAAGTAACAAAAGGAGGGGGGGTGCATGGGGCCCCCCTACTCAGGCTCTTGGAGCCCCGGGGACCACAACTTCCCCAGGGAATTACTAAATAAGTATGTGGGGGAACATGCAGCTCCCTGTGCCCCAGGGACCACCACCTCCCTGGGGCAAAACAGTTCTTTTTAAGGGTTTAAGGGGAGGAGCCCCAAATGGCCTCCCCCACAGCCCTGGGTTCCACTACCTCCCCGAGGGCTGAAATAAAATGAAAAAGGGGTCCGGTGCAGACCCCTGGCCCAGGGACCACCATCTCCCCAGGGCAATTGAGTGAGATAGAGAGGGGCTGCATGGCCCTTCTGCAGCTCTGGGGACCACCACTGCCCTGGGGATGAAATAAAATGATGAAGGGGGACCTCTGCAGACCCCCAACTCCGGGGACACCACATCCCTGAAGCTAAATTAAAGGTTGGAGGGGGGGTGTGTGGCCCCACTCATGGAACCAATAGTTGCCCTGGGGACTCCCAACCCCCAGGACCAGCTCCTGCTATGTCCCAGGGGCCCACGCTTGGGAAATTGCTGTTTGATCTGACTTGATAGGAACTTTGACAGTTTCCGCTAAGTCAGAGCAAATACTCTCCTTTCAGCAGGTAAGAGCTGTCAAAGTGCTCCAGCCCAATGGAAAGAGAAGTTTCGAATCATTCTCTGCCAACCGCGATGAGGGCAGGGAAAGAGATTAAATGATTGCTTTTGCAGAGAGTGAGCTGCATGTTTAGCAGCTTTCTGTGTGCAAAAGCAATGCCAGTTCCTGAAGGAAGCGGGTTGTCAGTTGGGATCATAAAAGCTTTGAGGCCCCCCCTCATAGTCCCATTGCACACTGGGTGCCCTGGGGAGCCACAGGACAGATGGCCGGGCCCCAGAGGATAGTGTCCTTGGGGGTCAAAATAGGCCCTAGGAGGGGTGCCCTCCTCCATACATGCCAACATTTTAGAAGAGAAAAGTGTGAGATTTCTAGAAAAGAATCTGGGGAATGTATTCCCCCATTGACTCCTGTTGGTGCCTGAATCAGGTTACTGGTATAAAGGGATTTGCACGTCTGCTGCTGCAGGACTGGATATTATTCATGCAAATGTACGTTTTTTTTCCATACCTGTCAGGAGCACGGAGAGTGAGCTATGGCAGGCAGAGAGAATGTGATGCAAGTGCTGTGCATAGGTGTGCAGGAGCCGGATACTGCCAGTGCATACTCCGAGCTACACATGACCAGACCGTGTCAGCTAAAGCCGGCAGAAGAATCAGGTTTTTACATGGAGGAATCAGAAGGGGGAAGCCTACCTTTGAAATCTGTAGTCTCCGACCTAATTCAGGAGGGTTGGCATGTATGTCCCTTTTCCATTTAATGAAGGCTGGTACCTAGGGAATGGGGTCACTGGGGTCACTGGGGCCAAATGCAGCCCAGGGAGGGGGTTGAGTGGCCCCCCCTTCTCCATTTTATTTATGGCCAGGCCCAAAGGGATGGGGTCCCTGGGGGAAATATTGTCCCAGGGAGGAGGACTGTGGAGTTAGGCAACCTGTACCAAACACGGCCAAAGGCCATGCATGGCAGTTATAGGATTAACGTATAGTGATTAAAATTATTTAACATTAAAAAAAATAGAAATTCACTGAAAAAATCAAAGGTCACAAGGACATTATAGATAAGAAATAGAATTAAAAAGACATACAAATTCACTGAAAAGAGCAAATGTTACAGGGAGATTATAGTTAGGGTCTGAATTTACTGGTACAAAACCATAGAAATTCAGCAGTTATAGCTAGAGTTATTTCAAGTAACTATAACTCGTGCCCTAAGGTAAGATAGCTTGTGCCCTCGCAATGCACTGCTAATTACCCCAGATATTACATCACTAATGACAACTTCTATAATGTCACTAATAACATAAATGATACAGCAGTCAAGTTATTGAAGAAAAAACTGTGCGTGGTGAGGGCGCAAGTTATAGTTATCTTAGGCTGCGAGTTACAGTTACTTGAAATAACATGAAAGCAGGAATGCGGGCAAGGAAAGAGATTCAAGTATTTCCCCAGCACACAGAGAGCTGCATTTATAGCATCGCCTTGCGTGCGGGTGCAATGCTGGCCACAGAAGGTGGGGAGCTGGCTGGTAACGGCGAGGAATTGAGGCTCCCTATGCGAGCCCCTAATCATGTTAATTTGATGTCCATGGAAAAGGCAAAGCAGGTGTGTTCTATCTAAATTTCCATCATGAATAGTTATCTGTAATCCTTGATGGAGGTGTTTACATCCTTGCTCTTTTGAGCATATCATCTCATGAAGTACCTGTGACGAGTGACTTCTTTCTCGTCAACTACTGCTGAGACCAGTGATCATGTTCTAAACTTTTAAACACTACAAGCATGTAAACTTGCCTAGAAAACCTGGCTGTTTGTCCCGTTCCATATAAAATAAGGATAGAGCCCATCGCCCCCACCCCCATTTTCACTGGAACATGGAGCGCTTACTAACAGGATCCCCCAAGGGCATTTCCCTCAGATGTTGGGGATGTGTTTTGATAAATAAGAAGTATGATCGCATCTCTACCAAACAAAGAAGCACTTCATGAGTGCTTAGGGGTAAACTGAAGGCCAGACACTGCGGCTCAACCCTGCAGTGCATGGCCAAAGGCTGTGTTGCACACATTGGGTGGATATGGGTATTGCGCCCCTGGGCCTGGCCACAGGCCAGTCCCTGCTGCCAACCACTGCCATGCATAGCCGAAGGGTGTGCCTGGCGGGGGGTTGGGTGGTTAAAGGGGGTTGGCCACAGGTCTGGCAGCTAGCATGGCCCTGTGACCAACCACGCCACACACAGCCAAAAGCTGTGCACAGCAGTGGTTGGATTAAGGTAAGGTAATTACAAAATGTTTACATTAAAAAAACATTGTTATTTACTGAAAACCATAGGTTACAGAGGAATTTATCTAGGATCACATTTCAGATGTACAAAACAATAGAAATTCAGCTGCTATAGTTAGAGTTATTTCAAGAAAGTATAATTTGTGCCTTAAGGTAACTATAACTCACGCCCTGGCCATGCACTGCTAATTACCCCAGATGATACATTATTCATGACATTTACATGACATGATTGATAGAGATATAGAAATATAGCTATATATTTAGTTTTATATATATATATATATATATGTATATATGTATATATATATATGTATATATATATAGAGAGAGACCTTTATATGTATGTATAAATATATCTATATATGCTCACTGAAAAAAACTAAGGTTACAGGGATGTTATAGTTAGGTTCTGAATTTATACACACAAAACCATAGAAATTCAACTGTTATAGTTGGAGTTATTTCAGATAACTATAACTTGTGCCCTAAGGTAACTATAACTCATGCACAGTTTTCTCAACAATAATTTGTTTGCAAATGTTGCAGTGATAATATCAATGATGCCATAGAATATGTCATCAATGATGTAGTATGCAGGTAATAATTACCTGTGCATGGCAAAGGCATGAGTTATAGTTTCATTAGGGCATGATTTATAATTACTTGAAATAACTCAAACTATACAAGTTGAATTTCCATGGTTTTGTCCATGTAAATTCAGAACCTACTTATAATTCCTTGTCACCTTTGATTTTGTTCAGTGAATTTCACAGCACGTACCAAAAATGATGCTTTGTTTTGATTAGCCTATTCTTGGAAAGTTTGAGGGGTGATCTGTGAAGTGGAGGATGACAAAAATGGGGGTCCCAAAGTAAAAAATTACCCACGCACTAGTTAGGTGAAAATGTCAATTAACATATACAGTTTCACACAAACAAGATCAAACAATAAGATAAAACATTAAAACCACTGAAATTCACCATTCAGTTATCTGAAGAAACTGTAACTCTTGCCCTAAAGTAACTATAACTAGAGGCTTTGTGATGCACTGCTAATTACCTCCCATATTACATCACTTATCACATGTCCTAAGACAATATTGGTAACATGAATGTAACATCTGAGCTTACATCATTGATGACAACCCTGTACATTGTGGCTGCTAGAGTTAGAGTTACTTTAGCACCCAAGTTATCGTTACTTGAGATAACTATACCTGGTGAATTTCAGTGGTTTTGTTAGTTTGAAACAATGGGGGTCTTTACGACCTCGGCGGTCTTTTCAAAAGACCGCCGAGGCCGCGGGAGACAGAATACCGCCATTGCCTGCGCTATTTCTGTCTCCCTATTATGACATTTCCGCTGGGCCAGCGGACGGTAACAGTGTTACCGTCCGCTGGCCCAGCGGAAATGTCACATCAACATTGCAGCCGGCTCATAATAGAGCCGGCGGCAATGCTGATGTGCAGCGGGTGCAGTGCCTGAAGAAATGCGCAACGGGGCTATGCCTGGGGGCCCCTGCACTGCCCATGCCAAGTGCATGGGCAGTGCAGAGGCCCCCAGGGGCACCCCAAGTCCCCTTACCGCCGGCCTTTCCATGGCAGTGTGTACCGCCATGGACAGGCCGGCGGTCGGGGACTCATAATCCCCAGGGCAGCGGTGCTTGCACCGCTGCCCTGGGGATTATGACCGGCAGGCGGAATCCTGGCGGGAAAATGGAGGGGCCGGCAGTATGGCCGTGGCAATTCCGCCATGGTCATAATTGCTGGCAGAACACCTCCAGCCTGTTGGCGGTGTTACCGCCAACATACCGCCGGCCGCCAGGGTCGTAATGACCCCCAATGTGTTTTAACTGCCATTTTCTCTGAACTATAACGTCCCTTTAACCTTTGGTTTTCAGAGAAAATGTATATATAGGTTACAGTGATATTATATTTAGCTATGGTAATAATATCTTACTTTGCATAAAAAAAAAAACTGAGGAATTCACAGATAATACCAAAGTATAAAGTGATGTTATTGTTATGTCTTATAAGAATTTAAAAACTAACGTTTTAAAACAAAAAAAAAAAACTGAAATTCACCAGTTATGGTCTACTAAGCTAACTGTAACTTGGAATCCTGCTATGCACTGCTAACAACATAACATATTACATCACTTGTGACGTTAAATTACATCATTGATAACATCTTTGATGACATCTCAAATTACATCAGTGAAGACATGTAGGAAAGTACCATCTTGTCTGGCATGTTACCCTCATTTTTACATGTATGTCAATTTGTTTTTGCCTGTCTCACTGGGATCCTGCTAGCCAGGACCCCAGTGCTCATAGTTTGTGGCCTGAATGTGTGTCCCTGTGTAGTGACTAACTGTGTCACTGAGGCTCTGCTAACCAGAACCTCAGTGCTTATGCTCTCTCTGCCTTTAAAATTGTCACTATAGGCTAGTGACCATTTTCACCAATTCTAATTGGCACACTAGAACACCCTTATTATTCCCTAGTATATGATACCTAGGTACCCAGGGTATTGGGGTTCCAGGAGATCCCTATGGGCTGCAGCATTACTGTTGCCACCCATAGGAGCTCAGACAGATCTTACACAGGAATACCACTGCAGCCTGAGTGAAATAAAGTCCACGTTATTTCACAGCCATTTTACACTGCACTTAAGTAACTTATAAGTCATCTATATGTCTAACCCTCACTTGGTGAAGGTTAGGTGCAAAGTTACTAAGTGTGAGGGCACCCTGTCACTAGCCAAGGTGCCCTGACATAGTTCAGGGCAATTTCCGCAGACTTTGTGAGTGCGGGGACACCAATACACATGTGTACTACATATAGGCCAATACATATATGTAGCTTCACAATGGTAACACTGAATATGGCCATGTAACATGTCTAAGATCATGGAATTGTCTCCCCATGCCAAATCTGGTATTGGGGTGTCAATCCCATTCATCCCCGGGGCTCCACCATGGACCCCGGGTACTGCCAAACCAGCTCTCTGGGGTTTTCACTGCAGCTACCGCTGCTGCCAACCCATAGACAGGCTTCTGTCCTCCTTGAGTCTGGGCAGCCCAGACCCAGGAAGGCAGAACAAAGAATCTCCCTTTGGAAATAGGTGTTAAGGGCTGGGAGGTGTAGCCTTCCCCAACCTCTGGAAATGATTTGAAGGGCACAAATGGTGCCCTCCTTGCATAAGCCAGTCTACACTGGTTCAGGGAACCCCCAGTCCCTGCTCTGGCACGAAACTCGACAAAGGAAAGAGGAGTGACCACTCCCCTGTCCATCACCACCCCAGGGGTGGTGTCCAGATCTCCTCCAATGTGTCCCAGACCTTGAATCCAGAGGTGTGAGAACATGGAGGCCTCTGAGTGGCCAGTGCCAGCAGGTGACGTCAGAGACCCCTCCTGATAGGTGCTTACCTCACTGGGTGGCCAATCCTCCTCTGAGGACTATTCAGGGTCTCTCCTGTGGGCTTTTCCTCAGATAACGATTTGCAAGAATTCACCAGAGTTCCACTGCATCTCCCTCTTTGACTTCTGCCAAGGATCTACCACTGACTACTCTGGGACGCATGCAAAACTGTAACAAAGTAGCAAGAAGACTACCAGCAACATTGTAGCACCTAATCCTGCCGGCTTTCTCAACTGTTTCCTGGTGGTGCATGCTCTGGGGGCTGTTTGCCTTCACCCTGCACTGGAAGCCAAGAAGAAATCTCCCATGGGTCGGCGGAATCTTCCCCCTGCTCCAGCAGGCACCAAATTTCAGCGTCACCGATAATCTGGGACCCATCTCATCCTGATGAGCGTGGCCCCTGGAACACATGTGGTGGACCCAAGTGACCCGGACTGTCCAGTGGTCCAACTGTCCAAATTTGGAGTAGGAAAGTCCTTGCTTCCCCTCGCCAGACAGTAATCCTGTGTACTGAATGAACTGCAGCTGCTAGGGCTTCTGTGCACTTTTGCAAGGAATCCTTCATGCACAGCATAGCCCAGGTCCCCAGCACTCCATCCTGGATTGCTCAACTCGCTGAGTTGACCACCAGATTTGTAGGACCCTCTTTTGAAGTGTTGAGACGACCGCCATGCTCAGTTTTCTTGAACCCATGTTCAAGTACTTCTGCGGGTGCTGCCTTCTTGTACGTGGGCTCTCTGTGTTGCTGAGGGCCCCCTCTGTCCTTTACTTTTATTTTTAGTAACCTTGAGTATTATGATTCTTGTGATATAGCGCTATATGATATAAGTGGTAAAGTAGGAGCTTTGCATGTCTCCTAGTTCAGCCTAAACTGCTCTGCTATAGCTACCTCTATCAGCCTAAGCTGCTAGAACACTACTAATCTGCTAATAAAGGATAACTGGACCTGGCACAAGGTGTAAGTACCATCAGGTACCCACTACAAGCCAGGCCAGCCTCCTACAAGACATCATTGATAATATTGTCCAACATACCATTTTTTTTTTTTTTCTTCAGTAAGATGGCACTAGCACCATTGTACTGGCACTGGTACAGAGTTACAGAGGGTATCTTGCTGGGGGTACTCATGCCCTTGCATAGCACAATGATGCAATCAGTGAACAGTGTCAGTGATAATGCAGCTGGCCCATTCACTAATTTTCTAGGTGTGGTTAATCTTTTTAGGAGTTCCAAGGGGTAAGGAGGGACACAATAATATATTTCAGTCAATTTACAGTGTAACCCATTAGGCCACACACTGAATTTAGAAGATGGAATTAAGGTTCAACTAAGTTATTGTAAATCGAAAGCCAGACTTATGTAAATGATTCTCAGAAACAGGCTATTTAATACAGAATCACGGAAGATGGGGTAAAGTGTCAAATCAGATTAAATTATACAAGCATAATGCATACCAAAATCTCTGTAGCAGCCTTAGAAAAGATAAAAAAACACAACACCTGTTGTTCTGAATCCAAGCTCTGATTTTCCTGCCTAACCCTTGAATCTGAAGAAATTAACTATTCTAATCATGCTAAGGGAAGCCTAAACATTTACCAGATTATGGAAATGGGAAATTAATCAAAAGTGTCAGCATCACAGAAACCTCATTGGAAGTTCTGCAGAAAAGAGATGTGTGTAGCAATAAGCCAAAGCAAAGGAAAAGCCAGATCTGTACCTCTCTAAATCTCTAAAGGCTCTAGTCAAAGGGTTAAAAGAATCTGTTTCTATAACTGATTTAACACCACTTTAATCTCTGCATAACTTTCAGTAGCTAACATTATGAGCAGTAACTTTTCACTTTCCTTTCACAGTTGAAATTTATGACTCTCATAAGCCTTCCATCTCACAGACCAAGCATCACGATGACCTTGGATCCCTTCAATATCAAGGAACCTGGAGGAGAGTTCTTCTTCATGGCTTCCCGTTAATATCCCTGTGTCCTTGGTAACCTGCCTTTCCCTTACCCCTTTGTCTAAGACTAGTAATAAGCTCATTAGCTGAAGACATACCTTGAGCACGCTCAACACCCATCATCATCCTTCCCAAGGGCCAGTGCTAGCTTTGCACCATTTGCACATTGGCGGCTGGTTGGCCAGGAGGACCAGATGCCAGTGTTTACTCACAACCCCTGACTCCTCCATTTGAGTCCCTGCCAGCACCCCTTGGAGGGCCCTATGGCATCCCTGTCATGTTTATTTAGGAAAAAACTATGCCCTATATAGACCAACATTGTCCCACCAATCATGACCTCACCTGTAACAGACCAGCATAGTTCCCCTACTATCTTGCCTCCCCTGACTCAAACATGCTACTGAGGGCAGTGGATTAACCATGCTAGAAGGTTCTGAAGAAACATCTTATTACAAATCATTGACAAATGCACCCCATCCTGCAGGAAAAAACAGTTACCTTTTATGCAACCATGGGATATGCAAGACAGCCTAGGTGACTTAAACAACTTACTAATTTTGTTATTTAGTCACTTCAATGAATTACTGAGAGCCCTGACTGTTTTTCCACCTTTCCATCGTAAACTCAGGATGATGTTGGACCATGCCAGTACAGCCTGGAGAAACCAAATTACCAGCCATCCTATCACAGAGACCAACAGTTCAAATGTTTCTGGCCAATGTGCACCTAATAGATACCACCAATATGCACCATGATAATTCCAGGGGGCAAGTAACCTGTGGGTAGCAACGAGTCAGTTGAAGTACTCAAGTGGGCCAGCCGCAACCCTCCTGCCAAATAGAGCACTGTTGCCTGCCACATGTAAGAATGGCCCATTTTTATAACATTTGTAACGTCTGCCTCCGTATAGACTGAGGCCTCGTAGACAACAAAGGACACACCACCTGCAGCCACATGGGAGAAAGAAGAAGGGTGAGCTGGCTGAGATCCGGTGTAATCACTACAAACCATTGCAACATAGCGATTGTAGCAGTTTGAGTACCATCAGCCAATCTTTTGCACCGTCGAGTCTAGAAGCCCCATTGTTGCTGCAGTGAGTGCACCTATTCTGAAGGAGTGAGACCCAAACTCAGCAGGGTCATACTGTGTGGCTTCCGGAGACATTTCCAGTATTCAACAGAACTAGTATTTCATCAAAAGAGTTCCATCAGTGTGGATTACAATGGGGCCCCCCACACCCTGGGCCCGTTGCGCTAGGAATAACTCAAGGTTACTTACCAGGCAACACATATTACCTGCAGCCCTATGTAATATGATTTGATCACTCTTACTGACCTGATTCATCTTAGAGAAGGGAATATTAGTCACCAATGCCTCTTCAAGCCAATTAATAGCCACCAGCTGCAACCCCGCTCCAACATCCTTCTTGTTTTGAGCCACCAACTCAGGGCCCCATAAAAGGCAAGTATAAATGCCACCCTCAAGAGGCAGACTTCATCTGGTGACCTGCAGATGCTCCCTGAGGATACCAAGAGTGCAACTAGCTTGCGCATACCAATAGGCCACCTACCATGAGGCCTGGTCCCTTGTAAATGCTGCCAACCCCTCAGGACCCTCTGCACCAAGGAAGACTTGGTCCGAGCCACATGCTCTAGAATTTTTGATAAAAAGGATATTGCTGCAGTGTGGCGCCTGAAGATGCCATCGACCACCAATCGCCCTTCAGGCACCCCGAGAATGCCATGACTGAAGTGGAAGAAAACCAATCCTTCAACCCCTCACGTGAGAGAGAGACAGTTGTGTGTGTGTGGGTGTGTGTGTGGCAGTGTTATTGTGTTATTTTCTGGGGAATCTGAAAACTAAAGCAGTTGTGTTCCATTTGTTGTCTCTGGATGGTAGCCTACCCTATTGTATGTTGACCTTGTACATGGCTTCTCACCGCTGAACACTGTAGTTTCATTTGTGAGTTAATACTTGTTTTTCTTATAACGATTACCCTTTGAAATGTAATGCATGAAACTGTTTGCAGAAGAATATTGCCAGGTTTAACAGTTATACTAATAACTTCCATGTTAAAAAGAAATGAAAAGTTGCATTTTTTATTTGCAGTCCTAGAAGCCTTGGCTTCAGATCAAAGGGCACGTTCACCTAACTGGAAATAGTAATTGGCTAATTCCCAGTTTCTGCGTATCATAAACCCTGTGCATCTGCAGAAACCTCACGCAATCACTGAAAGGGACGACTCGTACGCCTAATATATATAGATTATACATTCAGCAAACATGCAAATCTGGAAAATATTTTTCATGGAGGCAGTCATGTGGAAATAGTACAGAACCTGTCACGAAAGAGCTGCAGCTGCAAAAATGCCAGCACTTGACTATTGGGAGATGGCTCCAGATGCCAGGATAGAAGTCTTTACCTCTTGAAGTTACAGCTGTGCACCCTTCGGAGTTTAACAAGCCTTTCTTTACGAGCAATATTTTACAAGGTGATGAAGTATGAAGCCTTCACACTGTGATGGCAGTGTGCCAAGACCCTAGTACCATAGCCGCTGCTGGTTGGGAGATGCTGCAGAGGGCAAGGGTTGCCCCTATAATGCACTGAACAAAGTGGCCTCTTCAGCTGTGCTAAATGTCACAAGAACAAAAATAAATCTTACATGGGTAAGGTACAATATGAGAAATAACACAAAAGGTTCACTGCATATCATTCAAGATTGTTGATATATGTTGAGGATAATTCAATTGAATTTGCATGCAATGCAAAAGCCTTTCTTCGTATTTTTGTAATTTATTGCGTTAGTTTTGCTGATTTAAGTAGTAGAGGGCAAACATATTGGATATTGATCCGTTCTTGAGTGAGACCCGTTGAACCTTTAAGGCCCATATTTATACTTTTTTTGCGCCTCATTTGCGTACTTTTTGGACCCAAAAGTGGTGCAAACTTACAAAAAAAAGTATATTTTGTAAGTTTGTGGCGCTTTTGCGTAAAAAAAAGTGATGCAAATGCGGTGCAAAAAAGTATAAGTAGGACCCTTAGGTTTTTCGTGAAAAAGTATAGCGCCGGTTAGCACAATTCCAAGACACCAGCCGGGCACCATTTTATGGAATGGTGCTAGCCGGCACTAATGCCCTGTTAGCGTCCTTGTAAAGGATGCAGACAGGGTGAGGGAGGCATAGGGGAAACTGGAGTTTGTGTGCCGAATTATGGCGCTATACTGTTTAGAGGCAGAGAAATGTTTCTAAGCAGTGTAGCACCATTTTCTGGTGCACAACCCCCATGGACATGGCTCCTGTCTTAGTAAAGACAGGCGCAATGCCCACCACCCGAATGTCCATGCCCAGGGGACAAATGTCCCCTGGGCATGGCCATTGGAGCCAGGGCCATGCAGGGGGCCCCAAATCAGGGCCCCCGAGCGTGAAAAATAAAAACAAATACTTACCGGGGCTTACCTGGGATGGGTCCCCCATCCTGTGGTGTCCTTCTGATGTAGGTGGTAGTGGGTGGGGGTGTCCGTGGGCCTGGGAAGGGAACCTGTGGGCTCTTTCCATAATCTCAGACCATGGAAATATGCATAAAGTTCCCCTAATGCCTTCTCGTACCCAGGCGTTAAATAACAGCGCTACTTATTTAAGGCCCCCATCATTCCGTGCTGGATTTTAGCACAGCGGTATAAATATGGCGCTAAGGCCATATCATCTTTTTCTGGATGGGAACGCATACCTTGCATCTCATTGATGCAAAGTAGGTTTTCACATCCAAAAAAGGATGTTAACTTCATAACTTTGGTGCTAGATGTGTCTAGCGTCAAAGTATAAATATGGAGTTAGGTTTGCGCTGAATTTATGTAAAAGAAAATGACGCTGATTCAGCGCAAACCAAGTGTACATATGTAAATGTAAATGTACAAGGCCTTAGTGTTGTTTCTCTTCAGTAGTGCTCCACGAGATTACCACACATCACACTCCTTTGATGTGACATGATATTTATTCACTCTTGTGCAAGGCAATATTTCAACAGAAGCACATGTCTCCTTTCTTCTGCAGTCACCAGGCAATTAGTTGTAGCGATAAGAGACACTCAATTGCGTGATTCTTGATTCCATACACGAATAGAGTATATTTTAACCCCGTCTTACAGTAAGCAGTCTTCACTGTATACCAATTCACACCTTAAGTACACTGTCTACCACCTTTTCTTAAGTGTTAACAGTCACTTTAACTTTACGATTCTTTTTCACTTCCTCCTCACTACAAGGCAACAGGAGTCCACACAATATGTTCTACAGGCATGAAACAGTTGGCAGCAGCCATGTTCCTTCTACACACACCAATCGTAATTGTAAACCCGGTTTTCTATCTTCATTCAAGCATAAAAAAAGTTGTTTCGGTTTTTTCGGCGACTGGGCAAGTGGGCCATTTATTGGGAGGCCGGGTGGTTCAATTTCATTGCAAAATTTAAAAATATGTACTGTAGCGAAAAACAAGACCCTCCAGACGACATCTATCTAGTGGAATTCACCATGTTAGGGACTCTCAAAAGCCATGGGCCAGGGAATAATGACCCGCAGCCCCACATATTTCTGGCGGCCTGTACTCACCAGCGCCTCTAGAACAGAGAATGACAATACTGGCCCTCTGCGTTCCTACAAGACTGAACATTCCATATCTTCACCTCCTTCTACAAAACTACTAACTCTCACAAGGGAGACAATTACATTTCACTGCAGAAATGTGACACTTAAATTCCTTTGAATTAATTTGTATTTGTCATATATGATGCTTAGCTGCTGCTGTGTATATGTTTAGGTAGTTTTTGCAGTCCACAGAAACGTAAAAAAAAGATTTTACCTCTGCGGTTTGACCATGTAGCATATCGGGGATACAGGATGTGTTGTAAGTGGCTGTCATTCTTCTGAACACATTGACATTCCTTCCACTCCTTCGTTTTAAATGTTACAATGGAGGGAATGTTCTGATTGCCCTGCCAGGTGCCTCCATGGACAGCGTCTATGTGCAAAGCAGTGCTCCTGACCATTAAAAATGGAGGGGCATAATTATTGGCTTGAATTCCAGTGAATAAGAAGGGCTCACTTACTTGGAGGTTTTGCTCACACTTGCTGAAGTCAGTTTTAATCTCTCACTTATTCTCACTCAGGCTTAGTCATTTACTCTCATTCACACTTGCAGTCACTTTTACTTACTCTGACACAGTTTCATTGCTTCATATGCAGGCTCACCCATTCTCACTCTGACCCACCCAATCCAACTCATTCTAAGTCATTTGGATCGACTAAACCTCACTCTAGCTAACTGAGTCTTTCCCAGTCTCACTCATTCTTACTTAGTTTCCCTGAGTCTCCTCAACACTCACTCATTATCCCTGATTCACCCAATCCCACTCACTCCAATTCACTCAATTTCACTGTGACTCACATAATCAATCATTTCAACTCATTATCACTCATTCTGACTCACACACTGTCACTCTGACTCACTCAGTCTCACTGAGACTCACTAGGTTTAACTCTGTCTCTCTCATTCCCGCTCAGTATCACTCATGCTTACCAAATTTTCCTGATACTCCTCATAACTCACTTGTCCTCCCTGATTCACTCAGTCCTATTCATTGTGATTGAATCTCACTGTGACTCACTCATACTTAATCAGTCTCACTCATTCACACACAATCCTGCTCAGCTTCATACATTCTAACTCATGTAGTCTCACTGTGACTCAGTTTTACTCATTCTTAGTCAGCCTTAGTCATGCACTCTCAGTCTCACTCATTCTTATTGAATTTCTCAGTCCTACTCATTCTGATTCACTCTGACTCACTCATGCTCACTCCAACTCACTTATTCACACACATTCTGATGTAGGTCCACTTTCTCCTCTAGAGTTGGAGAAGAAGGCAGATCACTGGGTCTAACAAGGGTGACCAAAACAGCCACTGATGGGGGAGACCAAAAGAAAGAGGGCAAGCCCCCAACCTGCCCCCCAAGAGAAAGATGGTTACCATAATAAAAACAGAGTCTTCATCATTCCCCAAAAAACCTGTTCAGTAGGGTGGGCCCAGAGACTCCTCACAGCCTAGGGGTGGGTACAGAGGTAGGAACTTTGATCTCAACAAGGCTTGGTGCCATGATTGCAAGAATGGAGGGCACCAAACTGGAGACTCTAGCTGTAAAAACAAGAAAACTGCCTCTAGCCCACCTGCAGTAATTGCAGTTGCTGATCTCCAAATGGTATAACAGTTGTGACCTGACTATGTTAGTGAACCCACAGAGGCAACATTAGTCATTGAGGGAGGGGTAGATCTATCCTGTGTTGCCTGGTCCACTAATGTGAAAAAATACTTTCAATAATGGGATTTGGGTGGAAGCCTTGAGGAACACAGTGGCTAGTGTCAGTATGGTGGCCGAGCTCCCAGTCCACTCAGATCAGTACCTGGTAGGGAAAAGGTATCCTGTCACCAATGCTGACAATGTCACAGTGTTCCACCAGATGGCTAAGGTATAAGATTTGGGGTTATAAGGAGAGAAAGAAGTGGTTGTGTCCTCTTCCATCCTTGTAGACTGTCTGCTTGGAAATGATTTGGAGCAATCTCCCTGGGCTGAAGTAGAACTGAAAAATCATACAGCAATGCTGGGTGTCCCAGAATGGGGTTGTGTCAAGACAAGGGCACAGAACAAACTCCAGCGAGAAAAACAGGTGTTGGATCCTGAGAGAGTGGACCAACTCTCCAAGAGAAAAGGCAACAAGACTGAGGGACCAGCTTCTGAACAGATTACAGGTCAGATTTTCAGGAAGAAGACTTTAGCCCTCATAATGAACATGACGGTAAACACCGTCGACCGCCGTGGTGACTGCGAACAGAAGACCGCCATTGGCGGTGAACAGAATCCCGCCATATAATGATGAAAAAATCAAAAACTGGCAAAAATCCCCCTTGCCACCTGTCACCGCCAGGACATTGTTGGTGGAAATACTGGACCTCCCACCCCACCACCGCCGAGCACACAAACACCCCGCCCTCCAAATAATGAAGCACAAATCACCGCAGCAGTAAGTGGAAGTCGAAGACCATTGGCGGTACAGACCGCCATGGGCGGCAAGTGGGCCCAACAGCAAGAAATGCATAAATTGGCAAGTTTGAAACCCACATACCTGACACACATTCACAACACTAAAAACACTCACAAACACACCCCACAATCCTTTGCAACAAAATTAGGCCAACTAATACAGAGAACCCCAGAAGCAGACACCAAACACCACAATACACGATACATACACCCAACCACACAAGAGCACCCTCACCTAGATCCACACAAGACACCATTCACAACACTCACCATGGCACCCCCCCAAACACCCACGCTTCACAGAAAGGGAGCTAAGGACCATGGTGGATGATACCCTGAAGGCAGAGCCACAATTATTCAGGGCACAGGTCCAGCACACACCCATCACCAGAAAGATGGAGCTATGGCAGACAATAGTCAACAAGGTCAATGCAGTGGGACACAATCTACGCACCAGGGATGACATCCGCAAGAGATGGAGCGACCTGCGTGGGAAGGTCAGGTCCATGGCATCCAGGCACCACATTGCAGTCCAGAAGACTGGGGAGGACCTCCACCAACACCACCCGACTACACTGACTGGGAGGAAAAGGTACTGGCCATCCGGCACCCTGAGGGACTAACTGGACTCACTGGAGGAATGGACTTGGGTAAGTCATCTACAATTATCCCATATCCATCACACCTGGAATGCATGCACCACCTCACCCCTCCAACTACCACCAGGACCACAACCCCACCCAGGCCACAATCACTACATCCAGTCTCCCTGCATGCCTATAAACCCACTGACAGGCCCATATCACTCCCCCTGTGCACAGCCACCCACCCCTGCAAGGAATCACAATGGCCTACAGCACCCACAATGCACCTCCACATCGTAAGCAAAAAGCAATGCTAACCTCACAAAAGCATCCTGCATGGCCCCAAAGTGTGAAAATCTGCACAAAACTGCCCAGTCCAGTGCACCCCATCCGATCATGCAATTTTAACAGACATGTCCATTCCCCCCAACAGGCACCACCACCTATGCCACCCTGATGGACAGGACAAGGAGTGGCAGTGCCCCACAGGGAGTCAGAGGCACCTCCCAGGACACTGGGGATGGAACCCTGGACATTGATCATCACCCTGGCCCCTCACACAGTCCTGGACTGTCACCATCCAGCAGCTCTACCCAGGATACCACTGACACCCCTACCACCCAGCCAACAACATCAGACCAAGGCAACCATCCCCCCCACACCTGTGTATCCATGCCACAGACTGGTGGAACACATGGACAGAGGCCACAGTCTCCCCCTACCAACAGGCAGGAAGATGATGGCCCCAGTACAAGTGGTACTGCAAGACCTGTGCAGGGGACACAGGCACAAGAGGCTAGGCCCAGTGGGAGGGTATCAGTGGCCCAGGGGGGAGGCCACAGGATGGATGCTGCAGTCCAGGACGTGATCCCTGAGGTCCTGGGAGCATAGCACCATACCCAGGACAGATTGGCCTAGATAATATCCACCCTGGAGCAGAGTCAAAGGATGCAACTAGCACACCACCAAGAGGCCCTGTAGCAGTGGAAACTGCACAATGCCACAATGGCCAGCATAGCAGGTGCGCTGCTGCACCTTGTCCCAACACAGTCTGAGGCCCACACAGACCAGGAAGCCCCTACTACAGGCCAGGCTGCAGACCGGACAACAACAGCATCAGCATCAGCAGTAAGTGCACATGTTCCACCCTCTCAGGACTCACAGGGGACATCCATCTCAACCCGTACAGACAAACACCAGGCACCTAAATGGACCCTCAGACCCAGATATGGCACTGGAACACTTGCTAAGACCAAGTCTCCCACAAAGAAGTGACTCTGGCAAGAATTGTCCTGCAAGTGTCCCACTAAAACAACGAGCAAACCATGTGAAAACTACAACAAACTCCTGTAAACATAGATGGGCCTACCACTACTGCCAACAAATGCTGCAAACATGTTGCCATATTGTACAACCACCAGTAGCCCACTTCCATCACTGTAATCTGCACGATTTAACCCCTGCACCAAATAAAACACCAGTTCACCTGTTACAATGCCCCCTGTCATTATGTAGAAACAAAGTGAAGTATGGATGCAACTGTATGATAACTCATTTATTATTATCTGAGTAGCAGGAAATGCACCACAAGCATTACATGTTGTTGTGCCTACAGATGTGTTGAACTATTATACTATAATGTAACCTGTCCTATGCAGACCTGGTCACAGTGGCAATGAGCAGTGACCCAACACCCCCCTAGATGACAAGGCACACTAATAGTATGCTGCACAGACAGCAATCTCATCCAATTGTCCCACAGAGTTACTGGAAGTAAAGTTGTATCAGTTGGTTCCTGGAATTGACATCTTCCACCTCCTCATCATCACCATCACTCTCATCCCCTCTCTGAGGAAGCTGGTCTGGATATACAGCACCCTCATCCTCCAAGAGGGGATAGAATTTCTCACAGCCACGTTGTGCAGCATGCAGCAGGCCAACACTATTCTACACTCCTTTTCAGGGCCATAGGCCAGGGAACCGCCAGAGATATGCAGGCAACAAAATCTAGCCTTCAAGAGACCTATTGTGTGCTCTGTCACCCTCCTAGTACGTCCATGGGCCTCATTGTAATTCCTCTCTGCATCTGTTCCAGGATTCCTCACTGGTGTCAGGAGCCAACGCAAGTTGGGATAGCCAGAATCACCTAGAAAAAGGTGCAAAACAGGACTGTCATTGACAACCCTCAGAGGCAGACAGCCTGGCTGTCTGCTATGTGGCAATAAGTGTCAGAAACATCTACCTATGATCCACCCTCTGTCCTCTTGTAGTTGTTCCATCTTGTGTTGCACACTACTGATCCTCAGCACAAAGGAATCATGGACTGAACCAGGGAACATGGCATTCACATGTGAGATATACTGGTCTGCAGTACACACCAATTGAATGTTCATGGAATGAAAGTTCTTCCTGTTTCTGTACACCTGTTCACTGACTCTTGGGGGGATGATAGCTATGTGGATGCCATTGATGGCACCTATCACATGGGGTATGTTGGGAAAGGCATAGAAGTCCGACTTGATGGCACAGAGGTCAGCACTTTGGGGAAACCTCACATAGGACTGTAGATGTTGTACAACTGCATTCAGGATTCTGGACAGTATAATGCTAAACATTGGCTGTGAAAAACCTGCACCCATGCCCACTGTCACTTGAAATGAGCCTGTGGCCAGGAAATGGAGTACAGAGAGCACCTGCACTTTAGTTGGGATGGCATGCTGATTGCTATTTACCGGTGTCAGTCCTGGATCCAGTAATGCACAAAGTTCATGAATAGTTGCACAAGTGAGTCTGTAATTGATAATGATGTGATGCTCCACCATGGTCCAAAAATCAACAAGTGGTCTGTATACCGATGAGGCCCTTCCTCACCACAAGGGTCTGTACCTAGGAGGAGTTGAAAACAGGTGTGAGGAACACACATACATCTGCACACATTGTTTTTCATTCAGCACTGCTGGCATGATTGTCGACGATACAAATGCTTAGAGTGTGTGACATTACAGCAACATGACCACAATGATATACCAGGGTTGGTCAGGTAAGGTAATGTATATTGTTACATGCCTATGGGTGTTTAGGGGACAATAGGGCCTGCATTGTTCTGATGGTTTTTCAACTGTGTAGTTAAGGCCAAAATGTCTGCCCCAGTAATCCAGAAGTGTTGTGGTGGAAGTGTCCCGTAGTGGACGTATAGCCAGCTGTATATGATTGGCCAGTGTCTGACCGCAGTGTTAGTTTTCTGTGTGTCCCTTATAGGTAAGCGCCCACCAGAAGAGGGGACTTTGGCATGCCATCGCCAAGGAAGTGCAGACCCTGGGGGTCTACAACCGGCGGAGCACCCACTGCAAGAAGAGGTGGGAGGACCTGTGGCACTGGGCGAGGAAGATCTGTGAGGCTCAGCTGGGAAAGTCCTACCAACAAGGAAGGGGTGTCCGTCGGGCACTGACCCCCCCTTATGCAACGCAACCTGGTGGTGGCGTACCCAGACCTCGATGGGTGCTTAAAGGCTGCACAGCAGTAACAAGGGGGTGAGTTCATATACCATATTTTGGCCCCTTGATGGATGTCTGTGTGTGCATTTGTATTTATGCTCTCTACTGGCAGGGACTATGACTGATGTCTATCTATGTAATGGCCCCGTGGGCAGTAGGGGTGTTTGGGTCAAGTCTGCAGTACGTCGGGTCCTTAAGTTTGTTGGGGAATGGCTGTAGAGCAGGGTTCTGGCCACTAGTCTTGAGCATAGCCATGTGTATAGCGGTAGGTGCTGCCTGTGGAAGGTTTTCTGGGTGGGTGTATGTGTGAACCACTAATGTACCTCCATTCAGCTATTTACTAGTGTCTCTCCTGTTTTGTCTCCCCATCCCTGTTCTCTTGTGTTGTCTGTGTACATCAGCATCATCTGGCGAGGGAGCTGAGGCACCGGAGAGTGGGGAGGCAGCAGCCCCCGGATACTCAGAGGCAGAGTCGTCCGACACCAAGGGGACCAGTGGGTTGGTCGGCAAGGGGAGTACCACGGGGGAGACAACTACCACTGGAGGTAATGACTCCCATACCTCCTCCAATGGCAGCTCCCTGGCGGTGGCAGATCCTAGTGGGCCCACCCCTACTGTGTCATCTTACGCCACTCCCCATACCATCAATGCCCTCCCAGTTGCTCCCCACCGAGTTGCCCGTGCCCGCTCATCTAGAAGGGTGGGTGTCTTCCTCACCCCAGGCACCTCCTCCCCTGCCCCAGTCAGCCCTGCTGCCCTCATGGAAGAGGCTGTTGATCTCCTGAGAACCATCTCTGTAGGGCAGACAACCATCGTCAATGCCATCCAGGGGCTAGCATCAGAGGTACAGCAGACCAATGCCTATCTGGATGGCATTAACGGTGCCGTGTCTGCCCTACAGAGATATTTCAGGCTCTGGCCTCCTCATGGATGGCAACCAGTTTCCCTGGTGATTCCGTCCCCCGTCCAACCACCTCTACCCCTTCCAGCACCCCACTTCCCTTCACCCGCCCAAAGCACACATTCTGCCACGCAGGCACACACCTCAACACACAAGAAGCACACTTCAAAACACAAGCACCACATCTCCCACCACATGCATACACACAGCCAACATACACATGCACACACATCAACATCCACTTCCCCCAGTGTGCCCACCTCTTCCGCCTCCCTGTCTGTCCCCTGTACATGCACACCCACAGGCACTGCACCCTCATTCAATGTTTCTGACCCTATTCCTGCAGTCACCACAATAGCATACATCCATTCATGAACCCCAGACACCACACCTGCACTCACCACAACGACTATAGTTGACACATGCAGCACACTCACCAGACTTGCAGACACCCATACAACATGCATTTACACTGGCAGCCTGTCTTGTCCCACTGTGTCTACCCCCCTCCTCCCAAGACACTCAAACACACCAAAACACACACCCATCACACCTCAGCATACTATCCAATCACCTGTAGCCACGTCATGCATGCCTACACCTGTCACGACCACTCCCTCTACCTCCACTCCCACGCCTTCCTCCAGGTCCACCCCAATTGCACCTAAGAAACTTTTCCTATCCGGTGTTGACCTATTTGAACCCACTGGCCCACCCCGTCTCATCCCTAAACTTGCTCACCTCCTTTCCCTGTCCGCTCCTCCCATGTCACAGCCCGCCCCTGTCCACCCTTCCCATTCCCATGCTACCTCCTCTGTGAGGAAGAGATCCCATGCTGGCCCAGGAACATCTGTCTCACCCCAGGCCAAGTCCGCTCCACCAGCTGCTGTGACTAAACCTAAGCCTCCTCCACCTTCCAAACATAAATCTAAGCCCCCCCAGTCATAAATCCCCACCGCCACCCCCTGTCCCTCTACCCTGAGGTACCTGGATGCCCCACTGTTGCCCCTCTGAGGTGGAGTACTGTCGCACTTGTGGGAGTCAAGTTGGGGCCCATCGGACGTATGTGACTATGGACTGGCCATAGGCCTTCTATGCACTTCTGTTGCTCAGTGAGCACAATAAAGTTTAATATGTGGCCTGTGTTGTGTGAGGCACACTCTGGATCTGTGGTTTCTCGTTTCATTGTTTGGGGGTGTTGGGCAAATGTATATAATTTGGGCAGGCTGGATTTGCCTTGTGTCGGGTAAGTACCTCTTGCTGTGGGGTGTATGGCTTGTGCTGCTCTGAAGGGTTGTGGGAGCGTTGCAGGGTGGGTGGAGTGGGTGGGTATGTAACTGTGCCTTTCTTCCCTCGTTTAGTAGGTTGCAGTACTTACCGTCATCGTCTTCGTCGGCGGTCTCAGTCGTGGAGGTATATGGCAAGGAGCAGAGCTGGCATGATCTGCAACTCTCTCTCCATGTCTGCTTCGATGTGTTGTGTGTGCCTCCGGTGACTGTTTCCTTATATTTGGTTCGTTTCCGCCTGGCTTTGTGTGGCGGTGGTTCCGGCCCCGGAACTGATGGCGATCTAGTGTGTCATTATTTGATGGGGAGGTAGGGCCTTTCCGTTGGCCTGTGGGCGGGTTCTGCCACTGTTGTCGGCACTCCTCTGTTGGCAGTGAGTGTTTTTCAGGATGCCTGTGTTTCAGTTGGTTCATTTTTTGGTGGTTCGGACCGCACGTCTGTTGGCGGTTGTTACCGCCCCCACCAGCGGTGCGGTGTTTACCACCGTGTTCATAATGAGAGCCTTAGTATCCCTAGATCGAACTGAGCCTGCAGAGCTTGGGCCTTACCACCCTGAGCTCTAAGGACAAGGGGGGCCTCCAGGGAGGATCTGTGCCCGGGACAAACAACCTGTCCCACTCTTAAAGGCCTGAGGCAGCAAGCTGCACAGGAAGAAAAGTCTAGTGTCAGTGGTACCCACAGGGTTTCTTGGGAGGATACGCTCCTGTTTACTTAGGCCAGAAACCTCAAGTCTGGTGCAACCAAGAGAATGGTAGTGCCCCAGAAGTACAGTGAGTTCCTTCTCTCTTTCTCTAGCCCATGACCTTCTTCTAGCTGGGCATACGGGCCAAAACAAAGCATGGAGAAAGCTAGTCAATCACTATTACTGGCGTGGAATGTCCTAGAAGGAATTTTGTCAGTCCTGTGTCACCTGCCATGCAAGTGGCAAGGCAGAAAGCCAACTGTCTACTACCTGTGGTTGGGGTACCCTTCTAAAGGGTAGGGGTTGTTGGCCCCCTTGACCATGACATTTTAGTGGTAATAGATCATGCAACTAGGTACCCTGAAGCCATTCCACTTAGAACCATCACTGCTCCTGCAGTGGCCAAGGCTCTCCTGGGTATTTTTACCAGGATTGGCTTTCCTAAGGAGGTAGTATCAGACAGGGTTCAAACTTCATGTCTGCATACTTAAAACACATGTGGCAGAAGTGTGGAGTACTTACAAGTTCACTACCCCATACCACCCACAGACCAATGGACTGATTGAAAGATTCAACCAATCATTGAAAAGCATGATTGAAGGACTCCCTAAAAAACTCAAAAGGAGATGGTATGTCTTACTTCCATGTCTGGTTTTTGCCTACAGGGAAGTGCCACAAAAGGGAGTAGATTTCTGCCCCTTGGAACATTTGTTTGGGCATCCTGTCAGGGGACCACTAAGTCTTGTAAGGGAAGGCTGGGAGAAACCTCTCAAAGAGCCCAAAGAGGACATTCTGGACTATATGCTTGGCCTACTTTCCAGGATGGCTAAGTAAATTGAAAAGGCAAGTAAACATTTTCAAGCCAGCCAGGAGCTTCAAAAGCACTGGTATGACCAAAGAACTGCACTGGTGGAGGTCCAACCAGGGAAGAAAGTTTGGGTTTTGGAACCTCTGGTGCCTAAGACTCTCCAAGACAAGTGGTCTGGGCCCTACTCCATACTTGAGAGAAAGGGGAGATCACCTACCTGGATGACCTTGGCAATTGCAAAAATCTCAAAAGGATTATACATATCAATTGCCTAAAGCCCTGTTTTGATAGAGCTGATGTGACCGTGCTCATGGTTGCAGAAGAGAGACATGAAGGAGAGAGTAAACATCTCTCTGATCACCTCTCCAGCAACCCACAAGATGGTTCTGTGGATGGAGCGGTCTTATCAGACACCTTCAAAGGCCAATAGCAGGCTGATTGCGGGCAAGTCTGTAACCGGCATGCTGATTTTATTTCTCTTTGACCTCTGGCAGGACTAACTGGTATACCTGTGATGTGGTCACTGGAGATAGCCTGTCTGTCAAAAATAAAATCTACAGGCAGTCAGACCATGTCAGAGAAAGCATCCAGGTAGAAGTGAAAAAAGATGCTGGATTCATTGAACCTTTGGAGAGTCCCTGGGCTACTCCAGTAGTTTTAGTCCCCGAACCTCACTCCAAAGGAGAGAAAAAGGAAATAAGGTTAAGGGGCCTTAACTCAGTCACAAAAACAGATGCACACCCAATCCCAAGAGCTGATGAGCTCATAGATAGATTAGGGGCAGCCAAATCTCTGAGTAAATTTCACCTTACATCTGGGTACTGGCAGACTGGACTAACTCGAGGAGCAAAAGAGAGATCAGCATTCTTGACCTCAAGTCGGCATTATCATTTTACTGTTATGCCCTTTGGATTAAATAATGCCCCTGCCACCTTGCAGAGGTTGGTGAACCAATTCCTGGGTGGGCTACAATCCTTTAGAGCAGCATATCTAGATGATATTGCTGTCCACAGCTCTACCTGTCCGTATCACCGGATCCACCTTGGAAAGTCCCTTGAGACCCTGCAAAACACAGGCCTCAATATCAAGGCCAGTAAGTGCCAGATAGGGCAGGAAAAGGTTTTGTACTTGGGCCACCTGGTTAGTGGAGGGCAAGTTCAACCCCCAGAACTCAAGATCCAGACAGATCTGGCTTGGGAACCTCCACCTAACCAGACCCAAGTTAGGGCCTTCCTTGGTTTGACTGGATACTATGGGAGGTTTGTGAAGGATTATGGCACTATAGTGGCCCCCTCACAGAAATTACCTTCAAGAAGTACCCAAAAAGATCAACTGGACATCGAGTTGTCAAAATGCCTTTGGTACTATAAAGGATGCAATGTGCTCTGCCTCAGTCCTGAAATCTCCAGATTACTCCAGGCAGTTTATTGTCCAAACAGATGCCTCAGAAATTGGGATAGGAGCAGTCCTACCCCAGACCAATGATGGGGGGCATGATCAGCCTGTTGCTTTTATAAGCAGAAGACTACTCCCTAGTGAACACAAATGGAGTGCCATAGAAAGGGAAGCCTTTGCTGTGTCTGAACATTGAAGATGCTGAGGCCATACTTATGTGGTTGTCACTTCATAGTTCAAACAGACCACAGGCCTCTCAGGTGGCTTCAACAGATGAAAGGTGAAAACTGCTTAAGTGGTCCATATCTCTACAGGGAATGGATGTTAAAGTGGAACACAGACCTGGGACTTCCCATACCAATGACCTTTATAGGTTCTTCCACTTAGAGGATGAAGACTCCCCAGGGGAAGGGTAGGTTCATCCCCTTTTGTTTGGGGTAGCTTGAAAAAGGGCCTCTTTTTTCATGGTTTGTCCCCAATGTTTTTGCCTAGAAAATGATGTGATTTCAAAATTGTAAGTGCCCTGGACCCCTGCTAAACAGGTTGCAAGGGCCAGATCTCTTTCCCCAAAACTGTACTATCTATTGGCACTTCAGCTACCCTTGTAAATCCCTAGTAAATGTAATAACCCCTGGTACCCAGAGCATGGGTACTGAAGAGGGCTCCCTAGAGCTGCAGCACTAATTGTGCCAATCTGAGAGGCCCCACACCAACCTCATGATGACTGCCATT
Source organism: Pleurodeles waltl (assembly GCF_031143425.1). Lineage (NCBI taxonomy): Eukaryota > Metazoa > Chordata > Amphibia > Caudata > Salamandridae > Pleurodeles > Pleurodeles waltl. Next base: position 628,180,425 of record NC_090443.1, on the reverse strand, counting down.
GCAAGTGCATGACAAGGTGTTTTTAAAAGTTGGAAACTCAACATGGCAGTGCCCTGTCCACTAACACTGCATGTGTTATAGGTGAGTCACCCCTCTAGCAGGCCTTACAGCCCTAAGGCAGAGTGCACTATAATGCCTGTGAGGGCATATGGATAATCTCTGATGGCTGGTACAGGTGGCTTTGTGTACCTACACCATACTAGCAGAGCTGTCTTAGGCTGCTGCTAGTTGGCAATTTATTTTTATACCAAGAGTTTGCATGAGCAGATATGCCCCTGCTTTGCCTTTACAAAGATTATTATTCACTCTTAGTATAACAAAGTGGATGGGCATAGCCCTGGAGTCCTAATGGGACAACTACCACATGAGCAGAGAGGATGTGTGTACCCGTTCCAAAAGAACTTCAGAAGCTTACATTTTACAGAATGTTTTCAATGAGGTATAGTAACAACACTGGTCAGAGGCTTGTGTATTAGCCTGTTTGGCTTTTTCCAAGTGTTCACAAGTTCAGAGATGTTAGAATCTTCCACCTTCCATTCAGATGTAAATTTCTGGGGTAAGGAGCAGCTTTTCAAGGACTGATAGACTCTAAAATAGAAAAACATTCTTGATATTCCAGTGCCAATATGGCTCAGGTAGGACCAATCACATGTGGATTAGAGTTTAACATGGTACCAATCACCCGTCTCAGAAATTGCATTTGAATTTGGGAGGGGGTATCCGAACTTAAACAACCATTGGCAAAGCCAATAGGTTTTGCCTATATGGAAACTATTGGCTTTGTCAATGTTTTTTCACATGTTGAATACTTTCCATGGATTGGGATGACTAGAAATGCCAACATGGAGCCTCTCATATTATCCTTACCACTTCTTTTAAATGTATTATGAATTTAAAATAGCCAATATTTTATATTTCATCATAGTAACTAATTAACATTCAATGAGCTACTCGTTGAGGTATGAATATGGCACTTCAATCTCACTTCTAATATTTGGATGCATTACTCTTTCATGACTTTTGGGTTTTTTATGAATCAAGCTTATTTTAGAAAAGTGTCCAAATTAAACAATGACTGTGATGCTAGAGTGTACACCTTACAAAGATGGATATGTTGTAAGTGAACCCTTAAGCAAGGCAGCCCACAACGCAGCAACACCCCTGAGCTCTATTTCTGCAATGTGCTATCTAGAAATGATAAATTGCAGCTGGTTACTGAATTGAGAAATAATCCAGATTTCATAACCTCATCTCAGATGCCTGACTGCTTGTTCAGGAGGAACTTTGGAGGCCGGACCAGAACCTTTGGCTGTATCAGTGGAGACGTGTTGAGATCTGGTGGAGGGCAGTTATGGGACTTTCTCACATAGGACCTGCACTTGCTCCAGCAGCGATCATGGTGGCGAATAATAGGCAGGATGCAGGGTGTGGAAGCAAGCTGTGTCACTGCACACACACACCACTCCCTCATCTTATGGCGAGAGTAGGCACCAGAGAGATGAGCTACATGGACTTAACATGAGTAACTGGCCAACACATAATCGGACCACATGTGTGCCTACCTGCATTTCCAAGTAGTGCGGAGTACAGTGTGGAGGGGTGTAAGCTTATGAGGAGGCTAATTTCTCTCTTGTGTTTTTTTCACAGCTACAAAGGGACCCAAAAGCCACCCCTTTTCAATAGAGGACTTTTCTACACTGTGTGTTGTGCAGTACTGCAGGATGTGGCCCTGCCTTTAAACTATGCTGCTGGATCAAAAGTATATGACGCACATCATGTATATCAGATTATAAATGTAGGTAGAGCCTCGCTTCTCAACATGTCAGTGCGTGTCACAACAAAGTGATTGGGGCGAGGGAGGAGTGGGTGGATTTCTGTGGACAGAGGGATGAAGAAAAAATAAAACAATAACAGAAAGCTGGGGTGAGAGAGAAACACTGAAGCAAATGCACTCTCAGAGTGCATGTGAAATTTTTTAAAACAGCATCTAACATCCAAGTGCTTTGGCACATTGTGAGCTGTCCCTTGCTCAGTGTTATGCAGCTACATCCAACAGGCTGTGTGTGACATGTGCGGAGGTGTAGTATTCTCACAAGGAACCCGTGCGAGGCACCCGACGAGTGTGCAAACAGGAAGACAGAAGCATGATGAGTGACAATCCCAGTAACAAATAGCTGGCACAAGCAGAGCATGAGTGGCAGCCCACAAGTATTCATAATGTTCCTCAAGCTCCTATAAGGTTTCTTAATTGCAACTTGTACACAAGGAAATTTCTGTGCTGATTTGCGTTCAATGCGCAAGTACTTCAACACCTGGTTTCAATCTGTCCCCCAAGTCAACAAATGACAGTGTTCACAAAGAGGAGGCCATTAGCAGCCTGCTAACACACATAGGGGGTGATTCCGACCCCAGCGGTCCTTGACCGCCAGGGCGGGGGTCGGCGGGAGCACCGCCAACAGGCTGGCGGTGCTCCTAAGGGCATTCTGACTGCGGCGGTATGGCCGCGGTCAGAAACGGAAAACCGGCGGTGTCCCGCCGGTTTTCCGCTGCCCTGAGGAATCCCCCATGGCGGCGCAGCTTGCTGCGCCGCCATGGGGGATTCCGACCCCCTCACCGCCATCTTGTTCCTGGCGGTTTCGACCGCCAGGAACAGGATGGCGGTGAGGGGTGTTGTGGGGCCCCTGGGGGCCCCTGCAGTGCCCATATCAATGGCATGGGCACTGCAGGGGCCCCCGTAAGAGGGCCCCACTTTGAATTTCAGTGTCTGCTTAGTAGACACTGAAATTCGCGACGGGTGCTACTGCACCCGTCGCACACCTTCCACTCCGCCTGCTCCATTCGGAGCCGGCTTCCTCGTAGAAGGGTGTTTCCCACTGGGCTGGCGGCCGCGGTCCGCCCGCCAGCCCAATGGGAAACCCAGTGGGAAACTCAGAATGACCGCCGTGGTCTTTTGACCGCGGTACGGTCTTCTGGCGGTGACCCCCTTAGTTTCAAGAAAGTGAAACAAGAGCACTGCTCTGCAAATACAAGCACAGCTGCCAACACCAATCAAGCAGCAGAATTTAAGCACCACTGAAGCCCAAAGGTACGGGGGTTCATGTCTTCAAATATAAATAAACAACCATGAGTAGGAAGAGAGAGGGAGTGCAAATCATGTGCTTGTTTGTAAATAAAAAAAGTACCTGAGGAGTGAAATAGCAAGTGGAAGGACACTGGCCAGTAGCCAGTGACTTGAAGGTGTTCTTCGTTCAAGCTCGACATGACAGCATGGAAGGCAAAAGCAGACAACATTCTGGCCAATGAGAAGTAAGTAAATTTGAGAGACGTTGGAGTAAGCCAATAGTTTGTTCAGGTAAGTGTCATAAGCCTCTTGTTATTCAAACAAACTGCTAGATTCATGGAGGCAGAACCACCTCTTGTGCGTGACTGAGTTATTCCTACACCAGTTGTTGGCCATACACCTAACCCTACCAGCTTGCTAGCAGCACCTCACCCAACCCAAAATGGTAAGATTCCTTGTAGCAGCTTATCACATGAAACTATAGAGACCTCTACGGGAAGTTATGGTGAACTGATCTCACCCATTTCTCCCATTAGCAAAAGGTCTCATACACACACGCAGGCAATAAAGAGGCAGGGTGGGTTTTACTATATTTATTGAAAAGACTGAAATCTACGGTAACACATATGAGCTGCAATGATTGGAAAAATGAGGCACAACAAAAATATAATTGTGACGGTTTGTGAGATAAAGATGAACAATCCCAATATATTACAATAAAAAAATGCATTGAGAAATACTACATAATGCCTACCGTCTAGTTTTAGTGAGAGCACAGCAGTGATAGCCCAATCTGTCCATACTCAGTCAATGAGAGGAGCACCTACCCCGTTACCTTAGAATGAAGGTCTGACCTTCATCTCCTTAGCTGGCTTGCAGATACAAGGCTGGGGTCTTGCTGAACACAGCATGCAGCATAGATGGAAATCCTGGTTGGAAGGACCCCTTTCAACACCATTTTGGCCTTCATGGTGTTTTATAGAAAAGCATGTCTTTGTTCTACGAAATAGGCCTGATATGGGCATGTGCTTTAGTGTTAGATTATGTGCATGCTCTTTTGGCAGCAATGGCAAACAATATTTCAAGTTGGTCTCGTATTGTTCATTGTCAACTTTGGGTCACGAACATGATAAGAAATCTTTGCATAATAACAATACCAACACAGAATAGCATTTGATTAGGAAAAATAAAACTCCCCACTGAAAAGCAAGCTATTCTAAAATTAATAAATTAGAACAGAGCATTGTATCTGGGTAATAGGGCACAGGCCTTAGGCCTAATCTGAGATAAAATAAATGTACCCAAGCAAGGAACTAAAATGAACCCACGACATGAGTAAGGAGTGGGCTCTAAGCTCCAATTAAGATTTTTTTAACAAAAGAATTTGCAAGCACAGCGCACAAGTACACGCCATACAGGCAAAACCTAAAAATTCAACCTGGTTAGGCCAAATACAGTTCTTAGAGAATCGCTGCTCAACTCCTGCTATCTGTGGCATAAGCATGTGAGGGTTTTCCAATTATATGGTAGGAACAAATATTTATATAGTGCCCGAAGTGAACACCCTAATTGATCACTGGGAGATATATGTATTATTTTAACACCAATTCTTTTATTTACTTCATCTCTTTCTGTCACTCATAATCTTGCCCCTTGTGTTATATTGATACACCAAATGTTGCTACATGCACTCTTAAAAACACTATACGTCACAATAAATCACATGTATACAGAACAAAAACAACATAAACATAAACAATAAATCATTCAACCCATTTTTAAATAAAATACTGTGTGCCACAAAATTCACACATCGTGCTTCCTAATTGTTCCAAAACGGGCTGCCAGTCTATATTCAAAAAAGCAGTCCACTTTGGAGGTAGTATGATGAATATCACAATTGATTAGCAATTCTATTGTTGTGATTTAAATATGTTATTCAGAAATTTCCTCCACTTGACTTCATGAATTTCTGATACTCCTTAAATCCTTGGTCAACGTGTTTTGGCCCCAAATCCTTATAGGCCTCAACAAGACATAGAAAGCATACAATACCTAAACATAAAACCCTTACTCATATATAGGTATCTCTCCATTTATCAGTCCATTTGTGACAATATCACCAGGGTCCGTCCGCACCCTGTTCACCTCTATCTCTCCATGTTCACTCTGTGATATCATGACCACAATTGTTATATTCCTTTTCAAATTACTCTAAAACTTAAACTAAACCAATCCATAAGTGGTGAGGTTTGCATAGTGTGAATTACCTATTCCTACAAACCCTACAAGTTTAAGGCTTGGCAAGTACTTTTAAATGCCAAGTCGAAGTGGCAGGGAACCTGCACACAGAGACCTTTCAAAGGCAGGCCTGAGACATGGTTAAGGGGCTACTTATGTAGGCGGCACAACCAGTGCTGCAGCCCACTAGTTACATTAAATTTAAAGGCCCTGGGCACATGCAGTGCACTTTACTAGGCACTTACAAGTAAATTAAATATGCCAATTATGTTTGAGCCAATGTTACCATGTTTTTAGGGACAGAGCACATGCACGTTAGCACTGGTTAGCACTGGTAAAGAGTCCTAATGCCAGCAAAAATGAGGTCAGAAAAAAAAAAGGAGAAAGGAAAAAAGTTTGGCCGTGACCCTGCAGAGAGGCCATTTCCAACAATCAGTAAAACACAAAACACAAAAAAAATCCAACACCAATTTATAAAAATAGGTAATATTTTTATATTTAAAATGACATAAAAATGACACAAATGCAGTAGAGGGAACCGGAGATGTGAATATTTAAAGATTTTGGCCCTCATTATGACATTTGCAGTGACTGTTTATGTGGCGGTAATACCGCCAACAGCCTGGCGGTAATTACCCTCAAATTATGCCCATGGCGGTGATACCTCCATAGACAGCCAATGTACCACACCAACCGCCCGGGCGTTAACACCACTGACCACGTTGGGAGCCATCAACAGCCAGGCGGAAGTCAAGGTACCACCCTCCAAATTATGACATAGCAAACTGCCAGGATTTCCCGAGCTGTACCACCGCGATCAAAAGCCTGGCGGAAACACTTCACAGAATATGAAAGACTCACCATCAGGGACACAGAGGACTCCTCCGTCGCCATAGAACTGGAACTCCAAGTCTTCCCAATGCTCTACCACTCCATGGCCGTCCTGGAACACCAATGCCGATGAAGACGACAACGGTGAGTACAGCCACATAGCACACAAGGGAGGGAGGGAGGGAGGAAAAGGAGAGTGACACACACACACACACACAACTCACACACACCATACACAGAACCAGCTGCAGAGTAAAACGAATGTTACAGTTCTCACGTGAAAATAATGCAAGGACAATACTGATGTCCAAACACTGCAATTTGCAGCCAACAGCCTCCATAAAGAAACATGAAATGTAAATGCAGGCATCAATGTCTAGATTGGGCCAATGGCCAGTCCAAAGTACCAAAGGGCCATATGGCACAGGGCACAGTCTTGACTCCTGACGTAGTTCGGACTCCACTGTTCGGGGGCATCATGTTGGAAATGGGCAGGCACTTCAGGGGGAAGGGGAGTGGGGGGCACCTCAGCTGAAGTGGGTAACATGCCCACTGGCTCTGGAGGGGGCTTCTTGCCCAATTGTCACTGGAGTGGAGTGAAAGGCCACAGTCTCTGGAGTAGATAACATGCCCACTGGTTCTGGGGGGGCTCCTTGCCCAATTTTCACGGGAGGGGAGTGAAAAGAGTACAGTCTCTGGAGTGGGTAGCATGCCCACTGGTTCTGGAGGGTGCTCCTTGCCCAACAGTCTCTGGAGGGGAGTGAAAGGCCACAGTCTCTGGATTGGGTAACATACCCACTGATTCTGGAGGGGGCTCCTTGCACAACAGTCTCTGGAGGATGGGCTACATGCCCTCAGCTGGTGGAGGGCGCTCCTTGGGTGCCTCAGCTGGTGGAGAGGGCTCCTTGCCCTCTGATGGTGGAGTGGGCTCCTTGCTCTGTGCTGATAGAGGGGTCTCCTTCTGTGCCTCTGCTGGAGGAGACGATTTGTTGTGTGCCTACACTGGTAGAGAGGGCTCCTTGCCCTCTTCGGGGGAGAGGGGTCCTTGGCTTTCTTTGGTGGTGGAGGGGGCTCCTTGACTTTCTTTGGTGGTGGAGGGGGCTCCTTGGCTTTCTTTGGTGGTGGAGGGGGATCCATGTGTTCCCTCTTGTGACGCCCCCCCCTTGGATTTTGACATGTGACTGTTGTCCTTGCCTCCAGGTCTAAGAGGTGCCTCGACTGACCCTGTCCTCTGTCCCTTGGGTTTTGCCACCCTAGTCCTCCCTTTCTGAGGCGGAGGTGTGCACTTACTAGGAGTGGCTGCCATCACACTCAGGGGCACCTTTGTGCAAGCAGCTGTTTTTTTGGTGGTAGCTGTGGCAGACTGTTTGGCTCAGGGGCTGGGCTGGGTCGTTGGGACCCTGTTTCTATGGGCAGGATGGGGGGTGGAGGGAGTGGGAAGAGGTCAAGTCAGGCAAGAAAAAGCTTCTTAGGGACATTGGGGGGGATGTCGGAGGAGGGATGGGTGTGGAGAAGGAGAGAGTGGCTGTAGGAGATGTACGTCTGCTGGACTTGAGTGCAGGTGCATGGACAGTGTGCATGTGTGAGGTTGATGGCTGTTGGGTGCCTGAGTGGGAGCGTTTGTGTCTCTTAGTGGGGGGGCAGACAGGGAGGGAGCAGACAACCAGGATGTGTGGATGGATGTTGTGGAGGAGTCTGCAAGTGAGGTGTGTGTGCTGCTTTATGTGGTGATGGTGGTGGTGTCTCTTGATGTACTGTATGCAGGTGTGTGTGTGGATGTGACTGCGAGAGAGGAGGAGGAGGAGGAGGAGGGGGAGACAGTGGAGGCAGTGGATGTCGTTGTGTGTGCAACTGTCTCTTGTTTGTGTGAGTCTTTGTGGCTTGATTTGTGCTGCCTGTGTTTGTCTGTGCCACTCGTGTGACGTTTTGTGTGCATTCTTGTTTGTATGTGTGCATGGGATGGGTTGAAGTTGAGGAGACTGGGACTCTGAAGTGGTAGTTGGAGGGGGAAGGTAGGACCAGGGACACTGGCTGCCATCAGAGAGAAAGCCAGGGCCTGAAACGATCTCTGTAGGGCTGCCAACCCACTGTGGATGCCCTGCAGGTAGGCATTGCATTGCTGCATCTGGGATGCCAGCCCCTGGATGGCATACACTGTGGATGACTGCCCTACAGAGATGGATCTCAGGAGGTCAATAGTATCCTCACTGAGGGCAGAGGGGCTGACTGGGGCAGGGCCTGAGGTGCCTGGGGCAAAGGAGATGCCCTCCCTCCTGGGTGAGCGGGCACAGGCAACTCGGTGGGGGGATACTGGGAGGGAGGTGCTGGTATGGGGGGTGGCAGCTATACCTGTAGCTAGGGTGGTTCCAGAGGTGTCCGCCGCCACCAGAGAGCTTCCATCGGAGGAGGAGTCAGAGTCAGTGTTGTCTCCTCGAGTCAGAGTCAGTGTTGTCACCTCCTGTCCCCGCCGTTGTGCTCCGCTCCCGCCGTTGTGCTCCGCTCGCCCTCCGTCCCACTGGTCCCCTTGTCGTCAGTGGACTCTGCCTCCTGGGTAACATGGGCTGCAGTTCCCTCAGTACCCGGTGACCCTGATCCTCCACCTGATGATGCTAATGCACACATAGACAGGATGAGAGAAGAATATAGAGGGGTTGAGAGAGAGGGAGCACTGGGTCAATTACAGCACCAATACCACAGGTGGCATACACCTTACCATCACACACAGGGATCAAGATTGAGCACTATGCACTGCACTGGAATTCAATTGGCTAGGTACCACAGCAAGATGAGAGCCATCTATTGCCATCTGCATCACTCCTGGGACCTACTAAGCCCTGACTGACATGGAATGCCACCTAGCTAGTTAACACGATTTTGCCATTCCCCCACTTACCCTGAGCTGGACCATGCAGCAATGTCTGAGCTGGCATTAAGGAGCACTCACTAACTCAAACCCACTACCAGGATCCCCCTGCCAGCCAACAAAGATGGTTGTTACACACATTGTACTCACCCCCTTGTGGCTGCTGTGCTGCCCTCAAGCACCCATCCAGCTCTGGGTAGGCCGCCGCCAGTATGCAGGCCATCAGGTGGGTCAGGTTCCAATGGGCACTCCTCCCTCATTGCGAGGCTATGCCCAGCCTGGCCTCTGTGGTCTTCTGGGCCCAGTGACTCAGGTCCTCTCACCGTTTCCTGCAGTGGGTGCTCCTCCTGCTATGGACCCTCAGGGTCCACATGTCCTTGGCAATGGCACGCCACAATCTCTTCTTCTGATGGGCTGACCTGCAGAGGAAATACAGACAGGAGGACACAGTTATGACGTACAAATACCATTTCCCCTCAAATGGCACACACATCACCCAGACCCCTGCATGTACACTACCACCAGCCATACCCCTCACCCAAATGACACACTGCCAGCACACATACATCTCCATGCAGCTTTGTCACATTCATCATCCCCATGCTGTACTCACCTGTTGGTCTGGAAGCCCATACAGCTGTCCATACAGTGGTAGGGCCCCATCCACCAGGCACTCTAACTCCTCTGAAGTGAAGACAGGGGCCCTTTCCCCATCACAACGGCCATGGCAGGTTCCAGACTCAGGTCACAGCAGCACACGCAGTGGATGTGTTATCCTGTGGAAAGTTAGTTATCAAGTGTGGTCATAAACGGGGGCGTAGCCAAGATGGCGACCGTGACGGGTGCCTAAACGCAGGCTCTGTCACGGACCCACATTATAATCATGTTCGGCGCCCTCGGAGGACCTAGCTAAAGCAGGAGCGAAGGACCGTGCCCCTCCGGATGCTGTTGAGGGTACCGAGAAGGATCGCGGCAGCGTGGACGTGTCCCGGCGGTCCTCCGGCCGAGAGAGGCCTCGTGGTCGGCCGAGACTGGGGCCTCAAGTGACAGAAGGAGACGGGGACTGGAGCTGGAAGTCCCGAAGTGCCTGGAGGATTGGGCGACGGTGTCCCGCACCGGAGTGCGGTGAGCGATTGGTGGGGGCTGGAGGGGAGGTCACTGCAAGCTGTGCGGCCTTTTCCTCGCGCCCCCTCCTCCTCTTCCCCCCACCCCCATAGACATTGCTCGGCGTTGCAATTGGAGTGGGGCATACTGAGCAGTGCCGGGGCACAGATTGAGAGGGACATCGCCGCCTGCTGCATGCTGACGAGGATACCGAGGGGGATCGCGGCGGCACGGACGTGTCCAGGCGGCCCTACAGACTGAGGGAGGCCAGGTGGTCAGCCGAGGCCGGGGCCTTGAGTGGCAGAAAGGACCGGCGGACCGGAGCTGACAGATCGGAGGTGCCCAGAGGATTGGGCGGCGGCATCCAGCACAGGAGTGTGGAGAGCGATTGATCGGTGTTGGCAGGGGGGGTCGCTGCAGGCCATGCGCACCTTCCCTCACTCCCTCACAAACATTATTCGGATCTACAATCGGAGCGGGGCCTATGGAGACGGCCCAGAAGACCCCCACTGAGATCCAGGGGGCAATGGAGCAATGCCGGGGCGTGGACTGAGGGGGGCTTCGCCGCCCACCGAACCAGCACAACAGAACCTGCAGATGGCACCGGTGGAGTAGATTCTGGTGATCTTTCGTGCCTGCCTGTGGGGACGTGGGTAGACGCCGATAGGGAGTGGTGAATGGACGGCGGGGGCTCCAGATGGTGAGGCCAACAAGATCGAGCGAGCCACCCTTTCCTCCCCACCAACTGAGGAGAAAAGCCTGTGTGGCACACGCAATCGTGGGCCGGAACCCGGATTGGAAGCACTGGGTTGCTGGGACAGATGAAGTGTTACCTGGGTGTCGGCCCTCTAGAGAAACTGAGAAGGGTGATCTGCTGTCTAAAATAAAACGCCACCCCCCCTCCTCCATCATCATACCACAACTCACCTTAATGAGTAAGCAGCCCACCAACACGGCCAGCTCTGCCACTGGTGGCAGATACCACCGGAGGGGGGAAGAGGGACAGCAAAGAAAGAGAGGTGACTGAACAGAGCAACGGCAATGCAGCAGTGAGATGTACCTTTCTCCCCATATACATAAGGATCCTTGCAGAGACGAAACAGCGGAGATCACTCGGAGTAACTCCACGCCGGACCGTAGGGGTAACCCCATAGAGGAAATCACTGCAAGCCACATATACTGGCACATCAGCCCAACAGCGGCAGGGTGACACTGAGCAGGGGGCATGGCTGGCAAATCTAAGTCAGCAAAGGCCCAAGAGTGGCCAGCACCAGCGGAAACACCAGGAGAGCAGCAAATAATGCCCAGTCTACAATCCCTAGGAAAAACGCTGCAGGCCCACTCAACCCAATTTGAGAAAATATTACAGGCGATTATGGACACCAAATCCTCACTAGAAAATAGAATTGACACAGTATCCCAGGACCTCAAGCAACTAAGGGTGGATCATCGCAACTTATCGGAAAGAGTTGGGACAACAGAAGATACACTGAGTGGGCTGAATCCAGTAGTAACAGAAAACCAAAAACAAATCCAACGACTGGACGCTGAAGTGAAGGTACTATGGCGCTGCGCAGAGGAAGCAGAAGGCAGGTCCAGACGCAACAACGTTCGTTTTCTGGCGTTTCCCGAAAGATCAGAGGGGCAAACCTCCGAACTATTCCTGGAGCAATGGTTGATTAAGGAGGTACTGCACGGCACTCCCTCAAAGTTTTTTTCGGTGGAAAGGGCACATAGAGTCCCTGGGAGACAGCCGGCCCCAGGGCAACAGCCTAGGCCGCTGATATCAAGATTTCTAAACTACAGGGATAGGAACGCAATTCTGCAGCACTTTTGCAGCAAAGGCCCTGCATAACACACGGGCTCCTCCATCACGGCATACCCGGATTTTACCCAAGAGGTACAGAGGCAGCGTAACTCCTACATGAAAATCAAACAACGGCTCTGCGAGCAAAACATTAAATATGCCCTGATGTTCCCTGCCAAGCTGAGAGTCATCTCGGAAGATCAAACACACGTCTTTGCGTCCCCAGAGGATGCATGGGCGTGGCTACACGCCAAAGGAATGGCACAGCCACAGGAGGGCCCGAGAGAGGAAGAAGCATGGCTCACCCCATTGTCGCAGAGGAGACCCAGGAAGCGCTTGAAGGCCCATCCTACAGAAACACAAGCTGCTGCAGAGAGAGCAAAGGTGTTGAAGGAAGCGACATTACACACACAGAACCCCTTTGGCACCCTACGGACTGACTCAAATGATCATAAGGACTCGGACTCCGCCAGCTTTGACTCAACGATACTGGAGGCCCTTAGGGGCCCGAAGTTTACACCCAGATCCGCAGATGCACTGTGATGGTCGATGGAACGGACGGAGAGACCGCCTAGCTCCCCAAGCACACCAGAGTAAGATATTGTAAAATTGCTCTACGGAGCTGGGCAGAATAGAAGTTCATTGCCTTTATATATAAGTATTAGATGGATAGCCCCATCCGTTTACAACCTAGGAATGTACACCATTAACCCCTAGTGTGCCCAGGACGATGTGATCTCGTCCAAGGCGCCGGTTCCCCGGTGCCTTGGAAGAGATCACCTCGTCCTGCTAGGAGCCACCAATGGGAGCCCTAGCGCTCCCCCTGATGGCCAGGCACACCCCTCCCCTAGGCAGGGATGGAAGGGGAATCGCTTCCCCTTCCACCCACCCCCCCGTGACCCCCCCCAAGGCATCTGATGACATCAAGGATGAAATAAGGAGAGCGGCCCCTTGGGCAAGGGCCGCTCTCCGGGGGGTAATTTATTTTTGGGCTGTTTCTGCCCCGGGGTGGGGGGGCAGAAACCCTCCTAGACACCAGAGATTGTTTTTAAAAAAAAACATTTTTATTGGTGGAGAGCGACACCTTAGGCAAGGGTCACTCCCCTGGGGGCAACATTTTTTCTAGGCCATTTCTGCCCCCCTTGGGGGCTGATCGGCCTATTTTTATTAGGCCAATCTGCCCCCAAGGGGGGCAGAAACCACTAGACACCAGGGATTTTTTTTTTATGTACACATAAGGGGAGCGGCCCCTTGGGCAAGGGCCGCTCCCAAAGGGGGCAAATAATTTTACAGCTGTTTCTGCCCCCCCGCGGGTCAGAAATCCACTAGACACCAGGGATAAAAAAAAATATTTTTATTTTTTATTTTTTATGTTTGGGGAATGACCCCTTGGGCAAGGGTCGCTCCGTGGGGGGAGGGGCAAATCATTATTAGGCTATTTCTGCACCCCATGGCGGCAGATCGGGCTTGACACCAGGGAATATTTTTTTTTGTGGGCTATTTCAAGTAAGGGGAGTGGCCCCTTGGGCAAAGGACGCTCCTCGGGGGGAGATTATTTCTAGGCCATCTAATAATATTAGGCCGATCTTCCCCCGGGGGGGGCAGAAATCCACTAGACACCAGGGATATTTTAATTGTTTTTTTATGTTTGGGGAGCGACCCCTTGGGCAAGGGTCGCTCTGGGGGGGGGGGGAATCATTATTAGGCCATTTCTACACCCCCTGGGGGCAGATCGGCCTTGCGCAGAAACCACTAGACACCAGGGAATATATATTTTTTTGTGGGGTATTTCAAGTAAGGGGAGCGGCCCCTTGGGCAAGGGCCACTCCTCGGGGGCAAATTGTTTCTAGGCCATTTCTGCCCCCCGGGCAGATTGGCCTAATATTATTTGGCCGATCTGCCCCCCGGGGGGGGGGGGCAGAAAACCACTAGACACCAGGGATAAAAAAAAATTGTTTGGGGAGCGACCCCTTAGGCAAGGGTTGCTCTGGGGGGGGCAAATCATTATTAGGCCATTTCTGCCCCCCCCCGGGGGCAGATCAGCCTAATATAACTAGGCCGAGCTGCCCCCAAGGGGGCAGAAACCACAAGACACCAGGGAATTTTTATTTTTTTATACTAACGCATAAGGGGGGGGCGGCCCTTTTGGCAAGGGCCACTCCCCGGGGGGGGGGGGAATATTTGTAGGCCTTTTCTGCCCCCCTTGGAGGCAGATCAGCCTAATATAATTAGGCATATCTGCCCCCGGGGGGGCGGAAACCTCTAGACACCAGGGATATACATATTTTTTTATTTACTTTAGGTTTTTATATATGGGGAGCGACCCCTTAGGCAAGGGTCGCTCCCCTGGGGGAGCAAATTGTATTTAGGCCATTTCTGCCCCCCTTGGGGGCAGATCAGCCTATTTTTGTTAGGCCAATCTGCCCCAAAGGGGGCAGAAACCTCTAGACACCATGGATTGGTGTGTGTGTGTATGTGTGTGTTTTGTTTGGAGGGGGCAGCTCCTTGGCAAGGGTCTCTCCCCATGGGGGCACATTACTGTTGGCCATAACTGCCCCTTTGGGGGCAGACTGGTCTATTTTGGAAGGCCCATCTGCCCCCAAGGGGGGGCAGAAAGCCCACCAGAGACCAGGGAAGATTTTCAAAATAAGAGGTACCCCCCCTAAATAAATGGGGCCAAAGTTGTTCTGCCCACCAATGGGCAGATAGGGCAATTACCCCCGATCCACGCCCCAGGGGACGGAAAGTCTACTAGATGCCAGGGAATACAAAAAATAAAATAAAATAGTGGGGTGGTGGCTACCAACCAGTATGGGCCTGGTTATGCCCCCACCCGAACTGAAGGGGCTAACAGTCTTTCAGCTCTCCCCCACACACTAAAACATCTTATCCCATGGCAAGCAAGAGGACATTTGATTATTTTTGTTTTTTGTTTTACATTTGGGCCTTGAGAGCTTGGTAACTCTCAAAATCGTCCCACTTGGAATGGTGACGGCTGCACTTTTGTTTACTTTGGGACTCTGCCATGTACAAAAATCCACAAGACCTAGACACATCTGAAAACTAAACATCTAGTTGATTCCAGGGAGGTGTGCTTCACATGCACCCCGCACCATTTCCTTACCCACAATGCCCTGCAAACCTGCACCTTTGCCGGAAAGCACACATTTTTCCCACATTTTTGTGATGGAACCTTCTGGAATCTGCAGTAATACACAAAATTCCTACCACCCAGCGTTGTCTCATCTATACTGATAAAATTTCTGCTGCACTTGTCAGCCTACAAAAGTTTTTTTTCAAACTGCCCTTTTGGACCCACTTTGGTTCCCCCTCAATTTCGACGTGTTTTTGGCTCTTCCCTGCCACAAACACTTGGACCACATACACAAGTGAGGTATCATTTTTACCGGGAGACTGAGGGGAACGTTGGGTGATAGGAAATTTGTCCCAGTACAGTGATCCCACACAGAAATGTGGGAAAACTGTGATTTTTTAGCTAGATTTGTAGTTTGCTGAGGCTTCTGCGTAAGAAAATACTGGGGGATCCACGCAAGTCACACCTCCCTTGACTCCCTCGGATGTCTAGTTTTCAGAAATGTCTGGGTTTGGTAGGTTTCCCTAGATGGCTGCTGAGCCCAGGACCGAAAATGCAGGTGCCCCCCCCGCAAAAACAGGTCGTTTTCTATTTCATAATTTCGATGTGTCCAGATAGTGTTTTGGGGCACTTCCTGTTGCGAGCACAAGGCCTACCCTCACAAGTGAGGTACCATTTTTATTGGGAGACTTGGGGGAATGCTGGGTGGAAGGAAATTTGTGGCTCCTCTCAGAGTCCAGAACTTTCTGTCACCGAAATGTGAGGAAAAAGTGTTTTTTAGCCACATTTTCAGGTTTGCAAAGGATTCTGGGTAACAGAACCTGGTGAGAGCCCCACAAGTCACCCCGTCTTGGATTCCCCTAGGTCTCTAGTTTTGAAAAATGCACAGGTTTGGTAGGTTTCCCTAAGTAGCGGCTGATCTAGAGGCCAAAAGCCACAGGTAGGCACTTTGCAAAAAACACCTCTGTTTTCTTTGAGAAAATATGATGTGTCTACTTTGTGTTTTGGAACATTTCCTGTCGCGGGCACTATGCCTACCCACACAAGTGAGGTACCATTTTTATTGGGAGACTTGGGGGAATACTGGGTGGAAGGAAATTTGTGGCTCCTCTCAGATTACAGAACCCTCTGTCACAGAAATGTGAGGAAAAAAGTGTTTTTTTTAGCCAAATTGGAGGTTTGCAAAGGATTCTGGGTAACAGAACCTGGTGAGAGCCCCACAAGTCACCTCGTCTTGGATTCCCCTAGGTCTCTAGTTTTCAAAAATGCACAAGTTCGGTAGGTTTCCCTAGGTGCCGGCTGAGCTAGAGGCCAAAAGCCACAGGTAGGCACTTTACAAAAAACACCTCTGTTTTCTTTGAGAAAATGTGATGTGTCCACTTTGTGTTAGGGGGCATTTCTTGTCGCGGGCACTAGTCCTACCCACACAAGTGAGGTACCATTTTTATCAGGAGATTTAGGGGAACGCTGCGTGGAAGGAAATGTGTGGCTCCTCTCAGATTCCAGAACTCCCTGTCACTGAAATTTGAGGAAAAAGTGTTTTTTTGGCCAAATTTTGAGGTTTGCAAAGGATTCTGGGTAACAGAACCTGGTGAGAGCCCCACAAGTCACCTCGTCTTGGATTCCCCTGGGTCTCTAGTTTTCAAAAATGCGCAGGTTTGTTGGGTTTCCCTAGGTGCCGGCTGAGTTAGAGGCCAAAATCCACAGGTAGGCACTTTGCAAAAAACACCTCTGTTTTCTTTGAGAAAATGTGATGTGTCCACTTTGTGTTTTGGGGCATTTCCTGTCGCGGGCACTAGGCCTACCCACACAAGTGAGGTACCATTTTTATCAGGAGACTTGGGGGAACGCTGGGTGGAAGGAAATTTGTGGCTCCTCTCAGATTCCAGAACTTTCTGTCTTTCTCTTCTGAAAAAGTATTTTTTGAGCCAAATTTTGAGGTTTGCAAAGGATTCTGGGTAACAGAACCTGGTGAGAGCCCCACAAGTCACCCCGTCTTGGATTCCCCTAAATCTCTAGTTTTCAAAAATGCGCAGGTTTGGTAGGTTTCCCCATTTGGCGGCTGAGCTAGAGGCCAAAATCCACAGGTAGGCACTTTGCAAAAAACACCTCTGTTTTCTATAGAAAAATGTGATGTCTCCACGTTGTGTTTTGGAGCATTTCCTGTCATGGGCACTATGCCTACGCACACAAGTGAGGTACCGTTTTTTCGGGAGACTTGGGGGAACGCTGGGTGGAAGGAAATGTGTGGCTCCTCTCAGATTCCAGAACTCTCTGTTACCAAAATGTGAGGAAAAAGTATTTTTTTAGCCAAATTGTGATGTTTGCAAAGGATTCTGGGTAGCAGAACATGGTGAAAGCCCCACAAGACACCCTGTCCTGGATTACCGTAGGTCTCTAGTTTTAAAAAATGCACAGGTTTGGAAGGTTACCCTAGGTGCCAGCTGAGCTAGAGGCCAAAATCCACAGGTAGGCACTTTGCAAAAAACACCTCTGTTTTCTGTGGAAAAATGTGATGTGTCCATGTTGTGTTTTTGGGCATTTCCTGTCACGGGCACTAGGCCTACCCACACAAGTGAGGTATCATTTTTATCGGGAGACTTGGGGGAACATAGAATAGCAAAAGAAGTGTTATTGCCCCTTGTCTTTCTCTACATTTTTGTCTTACAAATATAAGACAGTGGGCAAAAAAGACGTCTATTTGAGAAATGCCCTGTAATTCACATGATAGTATGAGCACCCCAGAATTCAGAGATGTGGAAATAACCACTGTTCCTCAACACCTTATCTTGTGCCCATTTTGAAAATACAAAGGTTTTCTTGATACCTATTTTTGACTCTTTATATTTCAGCAAATGAATTTCTGTATACCCGGTATAGAATGGAAACCCACTGCAAGGTGCAGCTAATTTATTGTCTCTGGGTGCCTAGGGTTCTTGATGAACCTACAAGCCCTATATATCCCGCAACCAGAAGAATCCAGCGGGCGTAACAGTATATTGCTTTCAAAAATCTGACATTGCAGGAAAAAGTTACAAAGTAAAAGGTAGAAAAAAATGGCTGTTTTTTTCACCTCAATTTCAATATTTTTTTATTTCTGTTGTTATTTTCTGCAGGAAACCCTTGTAGGATCTTCACAAATTACCCATTGCTGAATTCAGAATGTTGTGGGATCCAGCATTGGTTTCACACCCATTTCTGTCACTGACTGGACTGAGGCTGAAAGAACTAAAAATCGTAAAAATGGGGTATGTCCCAGTAAAATGCCAAAATTGTGTTTAAAAATTGGGTTTTCTGATTCAAGTCTGCCTGTTCCTGAAAGCTGGGAAGCTGGTGATCTTAGCACCGCAAACCCTTTGTTGATGCAATTTTTTAGGGAAAAAACCACAAGCCTTTTTCTGCAGCCCTTTTTTCAAGAAAAAAAACAAAAAAAGTTCACTGTTTTTTGGCTAATTTTTTGGTCTGCTTTAGGGGACCCCACTAAGTCTGGGTACCTCTTGAATCCCTAGGATGTTGGAAAAAAAGGACGCAAATTTGGTGTGGGTAGCTTATGTGGACAAAAAGTTATGAGGGCCTAAGCGAGAACTATTCCAAATAGGCAAAAAAAGGCCTGGCACAGGAGGGGGAAAAGGCCTGGCAGCCAATGGGTTAATGCTGATGCGATGGGGGGACCAGCACTCCGGGGGCACCAAAATGTGTAAATTATTCGTTCTAAGGGTGGGGGCCCCTTATAAGAGCCGCCAAGTATCAACATGTTCCCCCAGAAGATATCCATATGATACCATTTTTCATTGCTGAAAGTGTGTTGAAGATTTTCTTATTACAGATAACTGCTAGAATAACGCAAGTACAGCATAGTTTTTAGGGTTTGGTTGGGTTGGGAGGAGGGCGGGAATGTTTTCATGTTAGTTTAACAGGTCTTTTTAAAATATGTGACATTTTGCTACAGCTGATACTCTATATTGAACAATGGGGAAGGCGAGAACTAATCTTGGGCAAAATAGTATCTCAGGACATAATCCATACACAATTTTTTCATAACAGAACATGGCGCAGATTGCAACCCACGCTATGCATGAATACAATATAATCATGTGGAACATACGGGGATGGCGGCGCAGGGCAAGAGGCACCGTATCCATGCTCGCCTCAAACGTCTGGGGATACATATTGCCATCCTACAAGAGACAC
Source organism: Pleurodeles waltl (assembly GCF_031143425.1). Lineage (NCBI taxonomy): Eukaryota > Metazoa > Chordata > Amphibia > Caudata > Salamandridae > Pleurodeles > Pleurodeles waltl. Next base: position 628,161,233 of record NC_090443.1, on the reverse strand, counting down.
ACCTATTAGAGTCCGATTTGAAAGCACTAAGGGGGCACTGGGGTGGACAGATCATGGGCACATCACACTCGGCCTACGCTAGGGGGGTATTGGTGTGGATTGCACAGGGGGTACTGTATGTCTAGCAAGAACACAGAATAGATCAGGGAGGCAGATACGTGGTAATAGAGGGGAAACTAGATGGAAGACAGCTCACGTTAGTTGGGATCTACGCCCCAAACAGCGCACTGCCTGAATTTCTGCGTACATTAACACCAGCTCTGCTAATTAACCCTGAGGCAACAGCTGTTTGGGGAGGGCACTTTAATAGTACACCGGACATGGAACTAGATAGATCAGTCCCACCCCCGAGGGGGCTGCCACAGGGGAATGTCATTGGTCCGCTACCGACATGGGTGGGAGACATGAGGATATATGATATCTGGCATATAGGTCACCCAGCACAAAGAGAATATTCATTCTACTCAGTACCAAACAAGGTATACACCAGGATAGACATCATATGGAGAACCCCTGATATATGCTCCTTAGTAAAGGATATTGGGTACCTGGCCAAAACGCTGTCTGACCACTCTCCGCTAAAAATGACAACACAGTGGGGCAGGAGAAGATCCGTGATCCCCACCTGGCCCTTGCAGGTGGAAGCTCTCCAGGATCAAGCTTTTAGGGAAGATCTGAATACCACAATAAGACAGTATTGGAAGATCAACAAGGACTCCGCAGGCACAAGAGCAATGGAATGGGATGCCCATAAGGTCGTTGTCCGGGGGTATGTCAGCTAGGTGGGGAGTGCGGCGCTCCCATCATGTTGAGGTTGTTCAACTGGAAAAGGAAGTGAGAAAACTAGAAGTCGCAGTGGCCCAAAATAGGGCATCATACATAGAGTTAAAAGACATGCGCACAAAATATGATGAGGCAGATTTAAGGCTTTGCCGACATGACCACAATTATCATTTGATGCGATTACAAATAGAAGGAGATAAGTCAGGGAGATTGCTGGCATGGCTTCTTCGTGAGGACCGCCAGAAATCCCCCATAGGGTCCATACACCTGACTGATGGAACTATAGCCACCAGTCAGGAAGCAATTAACAAAGCATTTGAGGACTATTACACTGACTTATACAGGGGGCAGACAGTGTGCACCGCTCGGCAACTGGGCTCTTTTCTGGGAGGGATACCCCTAGCAAAATTGTCACAATCAGATAAAAAAATCTTAGAGGTCCCTATAAAAATGGAAGAACTAGAAGCGGCCATAATGCAGTCACACCTATTGGCGGTATTTGAAGAAGCATGGACCAATAGGATACTTCCACCTACACAAAGAGAAGCACTGATAATGGTCCTACCCAAGCAGGGGCGTGACCCAACATTTTTAAATATTCGCAGGCTACTGAGCATAATGGGGGACACTCCGTCAGGGGAATATGACAATGTGGCGATGTCACCAGACAGAGATAAAGAATTTGACACACTAGGGTGGGATTACTTGTTTACAACTATGCAAAAAATGGGATTTGGTCCTAGCTACATACGCTGGGTGCAGACACTGTATACTGAACCCCGGGCCAGAGGGAAAACAGGTGGCATTGTGTCTGATAGTTTCCCAATTGGTAGGGGCACCAGGCAGGGATGCCCGCTGTCTCCTTTATTATTTGCCATAGCGATGGCACCATTGGCGACCAAATTCCGGGTGCTAGGGGAGAGATGGGGTATTTAGTGCTGGACCTCGCCACATTATATCACTGTATGCAGATGATGCACTGATATACGTGAGAAGGGGGTGCGAAGTGGTGCCTTTGTTGATATCCCTGTTGGAGGAATATGGGAGAATATCGGGTTTAGTGGTGAACTGGGGTAAATCCTGTGTGTTCCCACTGACTAATTGGCTCATGGAGAACAGAGAGACTGCGCCGACGGGACGCCTGAAGTGGTGCTTTGATACATTTAAATATCTAGGGGTCCATATTTACCACAATCCTGGAGACCTGAGAGACGGCAATTTGGGGCTCGCACTGAAATCTATGAAGGGATCCCTACGCTTCTGGTGCTCGCTACCGCTATTGCCATTACGTAGAGTAGCGGTGGCGAACATGTTATTGCTACGTCGTCCTCTCTATTTTTTTGCAGCATTGCCAGTCGTAGTGCCCAAAAGCTTCTTTCGCGAGCTAAACACAGTTTTAATGGGACTTATATGGGGAGCAGGCAGAACCCAAGTGGCACTTGCCACCTTGCATCTCCCACTGAATGAGGGTGGGCTGGGCGCCCCTAATTTCAAACTATATTTCGCTTCCGCGCAATTACAATGGATAATAAATTGGACACACAGACCAGAGGCAGCAAAATCTACATGGATCAGAACACAGTTAAATGGACTACCGCTGGCCACATGGCTGTCGAGTACCATATCGAAGGGGGCCTTAAGTAGCCCGCTAATGTTGGCCGCACATACATGCTGGTCACGGTATATCCAAAACGTTAGTATGAGGTATCCGTACTCTTCCCTTATCCCCCAGGGACAGATCCCAAAGTCGAGTAGTGCACCTGGATTGTACTCTGCTGCTACTTGGGCAGAAGCAGGGATTCTGAAAGTAGGTGACTGCTTTGAGGAAGGATTACTAATGTCAGTTGAAGCTATAAATGATCTCACGGCAGTGGGCCCAGGGCAATTCATGGCATGACATACTATATGTTGCTTAATCAAGAAGGCATGGTTGACACACGACCGACAGCCAATTATTTCCCCCCGCATTTCACCATATGTTGTCATACGACACTCAAGATAAAATCATAAATTTATACAAGATTTTAAACAGCTCTTCTGACACGGGATTAGAGAAGGTAAGAAATCGGTGGAACGCTGTACTACCGAACCAGTTAACACACGAGGAGTGGTCACAAGCCCTGCAACATGCTCGAAGAGTGTCTAGAAACCCCAGATTCAGATATGCTCAATTTAATTATACACACCAGACGTACCTCTCACCCGCTAGGCTGAGGCTTATATTCCCTGGCTCGGACCCTCACTGCCCCCGCTGTGGCTCTACATCCGCCCTTACCACATGGTTTGGGAATGTGGTCCCCTTGCGGTGGAGTGGCGGAGGATAGTGACTGATGTCTCAGAGATAATGGACCATTTGTTCCTGCTGGACCCCGGTTCCTGCCTACTGGGAATAAGAGTAAAGGGGAAAAAACACAGATACATACATAAGTTTGCAGACCTAGCATTCATAATGTATAAGAGATTGATTGCAATGACCTGGAAAGCCTTAAAGGCACCAGATGTGAAGACATGGCGGGCATTGACACTGCGCTAGTCGCTGACAGAATATCAGGTGCTACGTAAATGATCAGATTAAGGCCAGTTGCACACTGGGTGTGATGCATGGGAGTCATTTAATACTAAATTGGAAGCCAAAAACGATGAGCGCCACCATGAAATCTGGCAATACCACAGGGCCGGAGGAGGGGATACTACATACATAGACCTTCGTGCGAGACAGTCGTATAGAATACACTCACTGTAAACACACAAATACACAGAAACTAATTTAGGTATTGGAAGGATCAAAAACCCATGGGTGTACACCATCACTGCCGCCTGTGATCCTCATTGGACACTATACTACATAGAGCCCCATTTTAGCCAATGAGGAATAGCACGGATATGCAAGACCACCTTCTGTCATGACGCCCAACACTAGTGGAGTTACATCACTTCCACCTGTCCTTAGATGCAGGACAGGCGCTCGCCATTTTATGGTGCTGGTCAACATTCTGAAATAGAAAACTGCATCATTGCTGTCAATTGAACATACACTGACATTTACATAGTCCAGTTACATACATTGTCAATGTATACTGAAGTGGTGGTTCTATTGTTCAGTTTGTCACTCCCTTCTCACTCTTGTGTCCCTTAGGTACCTACCACTGTGGAGGAATCAGAGGAGGAGTCAAGCCCCATTGTACAGACCCCTTGTGGACTTGGCTACAAGTGGAGGGCAGGCAGATAATACTCACCTATTGATTGGACAGGGCCACAATCACAGAGCTGTGTGCTCAATTGGAACCTGATCTGATATCTGATATCCTTCATCCCACTGGGATCCCCCCTCGTGTGCAGATTCTATAGTGCACCATTTCCTGGCATTCGCTCTTTCCAAGTGACAGTGGTCTTTGCAGCAGGAATGTCACAGCAAATGTTTTCAGTAGTACTGCAAGGGTTTTGTCTGCCTTGCTCAAACACATGTGCAGCTACATCGCCTTCCCCAAGTGGAAGATTTGGACACTGTGAAGGCTGGATTCTATGCAATGGGACATATTCCAAATATTATTGGAGCCATTGATTGAACACATATAGCATTTGTCGTCCCCCAGCACAATGAACAGGTGTTCAGGAATCAGAAGTGTTTCAACTCACTCAATGTGCAAATGGTGTGCCTGGCTGACCAATATATCTCCCACATCACTGCCAAGTATCCTAGGTCGGTACATGAAGCGTTGTGTTTTGAGGAATAGCAGTATCCCAAATGTTATGTCACAACTACAGAGGCACATCGTGTGGCTAATAGGTGAGCCTGAGTCCCCACCCAATGCATGTCAGTGTATGCCTTCAGGAGTCATCTGCCATACCATTGTGCAAGGCTAAGTTTGTTCCTCAATTCTTGCAGGTGACTCTAGCTACCCAAACCTGCTGTGGCTCTTGACCGCTGTAAGGAATGCCAGGACAAGGGCTGAGAATAGGCTTAATGATGCTCATGGGCGAACCAAGAGGATAATTGAGCGGACATTCGGTCTCCTGAAGGCTAGGTTCAAATGCCTCCATCTGACAGGTGGATCCCTTTGCTACTCCCCTGAGAAGGTCTGCCAGATAGTTGTTGTATGCTGCATGTTGCACAACTTGGTCATCAGATGACATGTGCTCTATCTGCAGGAGGAGGAGGGTGCAAATGCTATTGTGGCAGCAGTGGACCCTAAGGACAGTGAGGATGAGGAGGCAGAGGATGAGAATGTGGACAACAGGACATCAGCCATACAGCAGTACTTCCAATAACACATAGGTAAGACAGTGGAACTGACCATTCCTCTGATTGTTTTTCTTTTCAGTGTGGCTGTAGCATGATGGCAGTCACTGCCTCACCGTCTCAAATGTCTGTCACCTATGCCTTCTCATTTTGCAGATGCTGGACTATGGTTACAACTGTGTACTGATGTGATGACTACAGACAGCTACAGGCCATTATTTGTATCCAATCGCAAAGTTCAGGACAATTGCACAAGATTAAACTGTCAATATTATTGCACATTTTTGTCCCATAAAGCACTATCACTCAAGTTGTGTTCAAGGGTGTTTATTGTAGTGAAAAATATAGAAGGAATAGTGCAATGGAATGGTGTCCAGTCCAGGTCCAGTTTCCAAGGGGGGGGTAGGAGGGGAGCAATGGCAGTTGAAAGAGGGCAAGGCAACAGAGTGGAACACAAGGGGTACATTCACTAGGTTCTCATTTCCTGGCAGTGGTCTTGGTCTTGGCAAGTGTCTCTGGCATCTGTCTGGGTCGCAGGGAATGTTTGCAGGGTGGTTCACCTTATGCAGGGGAGGGGTGCTGGTGGCCAGTGGGTCCTATGGCAGGGCCACCTGTCCACTAGCTGCAGTAGATGTGGAGGGCTCTTCAGTTAACTGGCTAGTGGAAGAGGCCCACTGGTGGGCTGTGTAGTTCCTCATGACGTTGGCCATATCACCCAGCACCCCTCTTATGGAGACCATGGTGGTGTTGAGGGCCTGCAAATCTTTCCTGATCTCCTGGTGGTATTCCTCCTGTAGCCGCTGGTTCTCCTTCATGATGTTTAACATCTAACCCAACTTGTCCAGGGATTGTTGGTAAACCCCCAGGACATTTGTGAGTGCCTCCTGAGCAGACGGTTCTCTGGGCCTGTCCTTCCCCTGGCGCACAGCTGTCCTCCATGTGTCACTGTCTCCCCGTGCCTGTGTCCCCTGAATGGTGTGCCCACTGCCACTGACCCGAGGACCTTGATTAGCTTGGCTGTGAGGTGTGGACTGTGGTCCCCCTACAGGTAGGCACACTGCTGATTGACGTGTCCTGGTGACAGAGGTGTGAGGACGTTGGGTGGCTGCTGTGGTGTTGCATACTGAGAGGAGGCTCTGTGGTGGAGTGGGTGTGGGCTGGGGTAGCCAACTAACCAGTGGTCCCTGATGGGCCAGGAAGTTCATCCAGATCCAGGAGTCCAGATTTACCGTCAGCACTGGGGGCATCTTCTGATGGGGGACTGGGTAGCTGTGGCACCTCCTCGCCTCTGGGATTGGCTGGGGCACCTGTGGGGATGTGAGTGGTGTATTATGCTACATGTCTATGACATATTCTACATCCCTAGCTTACCATATATCCTTGCTTTTGCCATGCAACATTTGTTTGTGTATGGTGATGTATTGTGGGATTGTTAGTTCTTTATGCTGTGCATGCATTGGTGGGGGGTGTACATGCAGGGCTGTGAGGGATGTTCATGCAGTGGGTATGGCATGCAGGGCTTGGCATTCAGGTCAGTATATTGTGGTGTGCACTGTGGGTGGAACTGGTTGGAATTATGGATGTCAGGGTGAGGGGTGGTGGTGGCATGCATGTATGTGGGGGAATAGGTGGCAAATATTGACTCATCAGTGTCCAGTCCTCTGGCAACTCCAGTGAGACCCTCAGGATGCAGTATTGCCAGGACTTGCTCCTCTCACGCTGTCAGCTGTGGGGAGGGAGGAAGTCCACCGCCAGTCCTCTGGATGGCGAGCTGGTGCCTTGCTGCCATGGAACGTACCTTCCCCGTGGGTCGTTCCACCTCTTCCTGATGTTGTCCCTTGTTCTTGGATGCTGTCCCATGGCATTCACCCGGTCCACAATTCTCCGCCATAGCTCCATCTTCCTTGCAATGGAGATTTGCTCTACCTGTGCTCCAAACAGATGTAACTTTACCCTGACTATTTCCTCCACCATGACCCGCAACTTCTCATCTGTGAAACGGGGGTGTCTTTGTGGGGACATGGGTGTTGTGATGTTGAGTAATGTGGTGGGGTGTTTGGTGCGTGATGGATAGATGGGTATTTATGTTGTATGTGTAGTTGTGTCTCTCATTTGCGTGGCTATCTCTTGGCTATTTTTCATGTTTTCAAAGGGCTGTGGGTAATGTGGGTGTTTATTTTATAGTGATGTGGGTTGGTGTGGTGTGTGTATCACTGTCAGGTGTGTGAGTTTAGTTTTAGCCAATGTTGTGTTGTTATAAATTTGGGTGACCATTCTGACCACGCCGGTGTGTACCACCAATGGGTTCCCGCCATTGATTGTCCGCTGTGGGGATTTGTGGGTCATAATGTGGAGGGCGTTGTTTTGTTGGTATAATAGTACGGGTGTTCATACCAACAGTTCACCAATAATCTTTGGTCTGGTGGATATGTGTTTGTGGCAGTATTCTGTCAGTTTACTGTGTGTGTGTCATAATGTGTCAGACTGATGTTCGCCTCCCCGATGGTATTTTGGCAGCCGTGGGATTTACCACCAATGTCATAATAAGGGTCTAAATGTTTCTGCAATCTGGACATCTGGTTGCACTCAACCGCGCAAAGACGAAATTTGAGACCTACCATGATGAAGCCCTGCTCAGCTACACTGAGCGGGAGGCTTCGGCCAAAGTTTTACCTTCACACTTTTTGAAGATTTCTCACCAACCGGAACGAAGTTGTGGCGAACCTCGCTGGAGCCTTCTTCGGATACATGTCATGGGGGGCCTCAGTCAAGTGTGCTACATATGGACTTAGACATTTTTTCGGGACAGAAATCTTTGTCCAGGACCAAGTTGAAAGTTGAAGCCGACCTTGATGGAGTCCTCCCTAGATACACTGCGTGGGAAGCCTCTGTCAAACTTTTACCTTTGGGCTCTGGAGCTTTTCAGCAGGACGAACCAGCAAGTCAGGCAGGGTTGCGGTCAATGTTTGCCGGCTTGACTCACTACGTTGGGTCGATCCACTTATGGAGCTTTTTTCCAAAGTTGCTCTAAACTTCTATAAACTTCTGGTTCTTCTTCCAGAAGTACTTTTAACGTCCTTTAAGTGTCCACAACTCACCCCAGGATTCCAGAATCTCTGACTTACTCCATGGGGTTTAGGACTCCAACTCCCAGAATACACCTGCTTCAAATACTTAAATGACCACTGGTCACTGGTCAGCTTCTGCAGGGCTTGATGCTGGGGACTTTTGTCAACTCTTCTCTACCTGTAGCTTACAGGGAGTCCTTTACTGGAGTAGTAAAAGCCAGGAAAAGTCCTTTTCTTGGTGAAGCCCAAAGTTTGCAGTTAGTGCAGTGCTTCTGAGTGCAGTGTCCAGTTGCAGGCCAAGGGTCTAGAAGGGCAGTCCTTATTTTTCTTGTCTTTTCCAGTAAGGACCTGAAGTGGACCCTCCTGGAGGTGGCAAGCTAGGGAGCGTGCCTGTCCAATCACGTGCAGACCACCACCATCTTGAGTGACCACTTCCTGGGAAGTGTGGCAAACATCAATCCCAGGAAGCACCATTCCTCCAAAATCCAAGATAGCAAAAATTCAGTCTTAGAATTTAGATCTGTCTGGGTCCACCAACTGGTGTGGCTAGGTTCACTTAGCACTCCCTTTTCCAGGCCTCTCTTAACGTAATCAGGGAGCACCTGGTTGTCTGGGGCTGCAGGAGATTGGGGAGGTACAGTTGTTGTCTCAAATGTCCTTTCCTTCTTTGAAGTCCAGTTTGTATGCTCTCCCCCCCATCCTGTTCTACCATCTGCTGAGGCAGATCTCCTCCCACCAAATGCCTCTGGCTGCCAGAGGCTGGCCAATCAGAGAAGGGCACTGCAGGGCTAAAGTTGGTAACTTTTAGCAAGAGCTCTAAAATGCTTTCCCTATTCAAGTTATATTAAATTCAAGTGAAACAATTTTCAATTTGATGCTAAAAAAGCTATATTTAGCTCCTTCCTATGGAAAATAAGACTTTATTATTTTAAAATAAAGTCTCTCAATCTTAGCCTATGTAGCCCATTCACTACAATAGGGATAAAAAATGTGGCTATTTTTCCCTCACCAGGTCTTATACAACATATTATATAAAGTCTCCTATTATAGTTACACTGCACCCAACCCTGGAGACACTTAGGGCATACCTTAGGGGTGACTCATGTAAAAAAATAAGGTACCTTAGGACTTTGGAAGTACTTTTAATTCCAAAGTCGATTTTGGGGTTAACATTAACTTAAAAGCAGCCAGCAAAGCAGGCATGATTTTAAAATGACACTGGGCCCCACAGCAGTATACCTAGAGGTTTACTACCTATGCTGGGGTCCCACAACCTACATGCCTGCGATATACTAGGGACTTATGGGTAGGTCGATACAGCCAATTATAATTAGCCTATTTTCCATATACCATTTTATTCAGAGCACAGGCCCTGGGACTGTTTAGCAGTGCCCAGGGTACCATCAGAGAGAGGAAAGCACCAGTATGAGTGAAAAATGGGGGCAAAAAGATAGGAGGCTTCTGCAATCAGCCCAGGTTTCCCACACATATGGCCAGATGTAGGTAGGTAAAAATTAGCGACTCGCAAATTGCGAGTTTTTGCGTCTCGCAATTTGCGAGTCGCTAACTGCAATGCAGGTAGAAAGTGCGAGGACAATTTGCGACTCGCACACGGAGTTGCACCGCAGATAGCGAGTCCGCTGTTTGCGAGGTCGCTTTATGCGACCGCGCAAAAAACAGACTCGCAATTTGTGAGTTGGTTTCGCAAATTGCGACTGTGCTGAAAATTGAAAGCAGGTGCTGCAGAACACTCTGGAAATCACTTCAGAACACTCAGGAAAACACTTTCTGGCACATGATGATGACATCACAGCCAGGAAGTTTACAAATACACCTGGGAGGAGGGAGGACCACACCCTTTTTAATTGCAGCACAGCTAACAAACAGAGCTCCAGCAACCATGGCTTACACTCCCAGGAAAAGGAAGCTAAAGTTTGCTGAGAAGGAGTTGGAGGTGTTAACAGATGAGTGCTGTCAGCACCATGACGAGCTGTTTGGCAGGGCAGCCCTCACTGTGTCAGACACAGAAAAAAAAAGAATTTGGCAGGATATCCAGGACAAGGTCCACTCCCTGGGGGTCAGCCACCGGAGTGTGGAAGAACTTAAGAAAAGGTGGTATGACCTGCGCTCCCGGACCAAGGAGAGGGTGGCAGAGCGGCTCCGGGAGATGAGAGGCACAGGAGGGGGACCATCGACGGTACCACCACCCACACCCCTGGAGGAAAGGGTAGAGGAGACCCTTGAGCCTGAGGCTGTCAGTGGAATGGGAGATCTGGACACCTCTAAGCCAGGACCATCAACCGGTGAGTACCATGTGATATGCATGTACCCCCATCAATGCCATACCCCCACCCACCTTGTACACAGGGGCATGCACAACCAAGATAGCTCCATTTCAGAGTAGCAAACACCAGAATGATGCATTATGGGCAATGTAGTCAAGTAGTCAGTTCATAGGCAATTGTTTATTAGGAAGTTGATAACAGATAGTAGACACTGACAGTGTGTTCACTATGTCCCACAGGTCTCCCACATGACCCCCCCACCAGCCCAAGCAGCCAGGGGCCAATGGTCAGCCAGCACAGAGAGGAGACAACAGGACCAGCCACCACTGCTACCTGCACCACCAACACCATGCCCTCTCTGGAAACACCTGTTGCAACAGTGGTGTGCGAGCCTGCACCAGGTACAATACAGAGTGCCACGTCAGACAATACAGGGCCTCCACCGCTGCGCAGGCGACGTAGGATAACAACAGCAGAGCAGCAGGCATAGTCAAGGCATGCCTCCACAACACCAACAGAGGCCCAACTGCTACGGGGTCAGCGCCTGCAAAACCAACAATTAAGGAGGATTAATGGGGTATTGCAGCGCTTTGAAAGAAATCATGCCATCAGTATGCAGCAGGTGCAGTCGGAATTGCAGATTATTGGTAACAACACGGGTGACCTTGCACTGTCTATGCACGAACTGGTGACAGGACTGCTAGCACAGAGTGACAGTGCACGGCGAAGGGACCGCCAGCTGCTGCAACGCCTGGACAGGATGGCCTCCTCTATAGTTAGGCTGGCTGTTAACACAACAGGGCTGTCTAGGCGAACAGTCAGCCTCCAGGTGGACATGGGCCACTTTGCGGGTGATGTGGCACGGGGACTGGGCCGGATCAACCATACAATAGACCTAATGGAGGCACGGCAGGTGGCCAGGGGCACAGGCGACACCCCACAGGACAGTGAGGAGGGATCCACTGTCAGCAGTGTCTCTGCCAGTGACACCAGGGTGCTACGTAGTGGAAGCACAAGGCAGAGCACTGCTGACCCACCTAGTACCAGCCAGGCTGGCCGAGCCCGCCGTAGGGTGTGAGCTCCACACTGTCCCTGGGGTTGGGGCACATGATGTCAATGTGTCCCATGCTAGGTGGACTATTGAAGCCCCTGAACTGTTTATCATGTACATAGTTTGGTAATTTGCACTTATTAAATCATTTGTTCTTTCCACTTAACACATGGACTCTTTGTTGTATTGGTGAGTATGGTAGAAGTTGGCACGTACCTTCCAAAGTATTGGTTTGCAATGTGTTCCCGTCTCAGTCTGCCTTGATTTGCGATGCTCCTATCCCCATGATGGCAATGTGGTTGCTCTTGCTCTTCATCCTCAGAATCAGGGTCTTCAGGGGTGAGAGGTAGCCCAGGTCGGGTGGCAATGTTGTGCAGGATAGCGCATGCAACAACTATTTTGAATGCCGTTATTGGGGTATATACTGGAGGGCACCTCCACTTCGGTGGAGGCATCTGAACCTTGCTTTCAGCAGTCTGAAGGTTCGTTCTATGATGTTCCTGGTCCTCTTATGTGCACTGTTGTATCGCCTCTCGCAATCATTGCTGGGTGTTAAGTACGGAGTCAGTATCCATGGACGTAGTGCATATGCACTGTCACCTGTTGGGCACAAGACGTACACTGTTAGCAAGGCATGGGTGGTTTGCACATTGACCTGTGTGCATGTCTTCAAGGTGTATTCATCTCTACCTAGGAGGTATCCGTCTCCAAACTCCCCACGTTCCAGGCATTGGTGTATCCCACTGTGCCTAAAAATGTAGGAGTCATGGGTACTGCCTGGAAATTTGGCAACCATGTCAGTGATGATATAATGAGCGTCACATACCACCTGTATGTTGAGTGAGTGGGTACACTTCCTATTGCGGAACAGATATTCCAGGTGTGCAGGAGGGCATATTTGAATATGTGTCCCGTCTACACACCCTATGACATGGGGGAAGTTGGCAATCCGGTAAAATTCCAACTTGGTACTGTTGATATCTGCCTCATTCCTGGGTAGGTATATGTATTGGGACATGTGTGTGAGTAAGGCGTCTAGGAATGCCCTGAAGAACCGTGATAGTGCACTTTGGGATACCCCACCTGCCACAGCAATGACTCCCTGATAGCTACCCGAGGCCAAGAGGTGCAGTGAGTATAGCACTTGCACATGCGTAGGGATGGCGCAGCCGCGCACAGTCTGGCGTTCTAGCTGTGGTTTGAGTAAATCTATTAAATCTAGTATAGCTGCGCTGCTAAGTCTATATTTCTCATAAATTTCCTCCTCAGTTTGCTGGAAGAGGGTCTGCCTTGTTCTGTAAATCTTCTCCTGTCTCTGGCTCCTCCTCCTCCTCTGCTGTGCGGCGTGGGCTCTCCTCCTCACTGCTATCAGGTATATCTCCGCCATTATGAGGAACCCAGATGCCTTCTGGGTCTCCTTTTATACTTTGGTAATGGTTACCACCTGCTCTGAGTTAGTGGTAAATTGGAAGTGCAAACTGGGCTTTTTGCGACTAGTCGCAATTTGCAAGTTGCTATTGCATATGGTTTGCGACTCGCAAATTGCGACTTCCTATTTGCGGGTCGCACAATGGGGTCGCTAATATTGCGAGTCGGTAACGGCTCGCATTCCATTTTGCGAGTCGGAAATTGGATTTTTGCATCCCATTTCCAATTTTGGGGGTCGCAAATAGCGAATCGGGCCATTTGCGACTCGAAAAAGTTTGCTACATCTGGCCCTTAATTTCTAACATTGGTGATCAGTGGTGAGGATAGAACTTGTGTTTGTGCAGTGACATACAATAGCTACGTGTACACTACCTACCCAAAGTTAAAGGTCAATTTGATTTGATATCTTTTTTGGCTTCTGTAGGAAAGTAGCCTCTTTCTTGCACTGTTACTGCAACTTTTGGCCTGTTTGTCAGTGTGTTTGACTGTGTCTACTTGGGTCCTGCTAATCAGGACCCCAGTAGTTATGCTCTCTCCCATAAATTATGGTAACCCAGTATTTCACCCAAAATTGGCATACTGGTGCCCCCTTATAAGTCCCTAGTATGTGGTACCTAGGTAACCAGGGTATTGGGGTTTCAGGGGATCCATATGGGCTGCAGTATTTCTTCTGCCACCCACCCACGCAAAGGCTTCTACAGGACTGCCATTGCAGCCTGTGTGAAATGGTGCATGCACCCTTTCACTGCCATTTACACTGCACCAGGTCACTTACAAGTCACCCCTGTAGATAGCAGGCCCTTCAGCCCTGAGGGCAGGGTGCAGAGTACCTGTGTGTATGAGCATCCTGCACTACCAGGGGTATCCCCACGACCTACAGGACCATTCCCCCAGACGTCGTGAGTGCGGGATGCCATTTTACATGTGTACTGGACATAGGTCATTACCTTTGTCCAGCTACATAATTGTAACTCTGAGCATAGGTATGTTTTGTATCAAACATGTTGGAATCATACCCCAAGGCTTTTGCAAGCATTGGGTGTATGATTCCATGCACTCTAGGGGCTTCTTAGAGGACTCCCAGTACTGTCATTACAGCCTTTGGAGGTTTTCCAGGTAGCCCCAGCTGCTGCCACCTCACAGACAGGTTTCTGCCCCCCTACAGCTCAATCATCTCAAGCCCAAGAAGGCAGAACAAAGGATTACCTTTGGGAGGGGGGTGTTACACCCTCTCCCTTTGGAAATAGGTGTTACAGGCTTGGGAGGGGTAGTCTTCCAGAGCCTCTGGAAATGCTTTGAAAACAGAATCTCCAGAAAAGACCGCACCAACCAGGTAGGAGGAGGTATCGCCATCGTCTTCAAAGACTCCATCAGCGTCACCACCTCCACCGAAGACACCCCTCTCGCCGCTGAACACCTGCATTTTCAGATTCGCACCGATCCGAGGACCACCCTCAGAGGATCCCTCGTCTACCGTCCTCCCGGCCCACGCGCCCCTTTCAGCGACGCCATCGCCGACTTCATCTCCCCGCACGCCCTCGCCTCGCCGGACTACATCCTCCTAGGTGACCTCAACTTCCATCTGGAACAAAACAACGACCCCAACACCACCACCCTGCTCGACAACCTCGCCAACCTCGGCCTCAAACAACTGGTGAACACCGCCACCCACGTCGCCGGACACACGCTTGACCCCATCTTCTCCGCCAGCAAACACGTCTTCTTCAGCCACGCCTCCGCCCTACACTGGACCGACCACAGCTGCGTCCACTTCACATTCCGACGCGAGACCCGCCACCTCCGCACCCAACCCATCCCTCGTCGACAGTGGAACAAGATCCCCGAAGAGCAACTCTTCTCCGCACTCGCCGCCAACCAACCCACCCTCACCACCGACCCCAACGACGCAGCCCTCAACCTCACAAACTGGATCTCCAACTGCGCAGACATCCTTGCTCCCCTCAAACGCATGCATCGACAGACCAACACCAAAAAACCTCTCTGGTTCTCTGACACCCTCAAAGAATCAAAGAAAACTTGTCGCGCCCTTGAGAAAGCCTGGCGCAAGGACCGCACCGCTGACAACATGACCGCCCTCAAGAACACTACCCGCGAACACCACCACCTGATCCGCGCTGCCAAAAGGAACTTTTTCACCGACAGACTGGACAAAAACAGACACAACAGCAGAGAACTCTTCAGCATCGTCAAGGAGTTCTCCAACCCCAGCGCCAACGCCAACGCCGTCACGCCCTCACAGGATCTGTGCGAATCCCTCGCCACTTTCTTCCATCGCAAGATTAGCGACCTCCACAACAGCTTCGGACACCAGACCCAACCATACACCACCGAACCGGCATCCACGCCCATCACCCTCAACAACTGGTCCCACATCAACACGGAAGAAACCAAATCCATCATGAACTCTATCCACTCCGGCGCCCCTTCGGACCCCTGCCCGCACTTCATCTTTAACAAAGCCGACGACATCATCGCCCCGCACCTCCAGACCGTCATCAACTCTTCTTTTTCTTCTGCTACCTTCCCCGAATGCTGGAAACACGCCAAAGTCAACGCCCTACTAAAGAAACCTACGGCTGACCCGAGCGACCTAAAAAACTTCTGCCCCATCAATCTTCTGCCTTTCCCAGCCAAAGTAATAGAGAAGACCGTCAACAAACAGCTGACCACCTTCCTGGAAGACAACAACCTGCTCGACCCCTCACAAACCGGATTCCGAACCAACCACAGCACTGAAACCGCCCTCATCTCAGTCACTGACGACATCAGAACCCTGATGGACACCGGTGAAACAGTCGCCCTCATTCTGCTCGACCTCTCGGCTGCCTTTGACACCGTCTGTCACCGCACCCTAATCACCCGCCTCCGCTCCACCGGGATCCAAGGCCAGGCCCTGGACTGGATCGCCTCCTTCCTCTCAAACCGTTCACAAAGAGTTTACCTCCCTCCGTTTCGCTCAGAACCCACCGAGATCATCTGCGGCGTACCCCAAGGCTCATCACTTAGCCCGACACTCTTCAATGTCTACATGAGCCCCCTCGCCAACATCGTACGCAAGCACGACATCATCATCACCTCCTACGCCGATGACACCCAACTTATACTCTCCCTCACCAAGGACCCCGCCAGCGCCAAGACCAACCTACAAGAGGGTATGAAGGACGTCGCAGATTGGATGAGGCTCAGTCGCCTAAAGCTGAACTCTGAAAAAAACAAAAGTCCTCATCCTCAGCAACACCCCGTCCGCCTGGGACGACTCCTGGTGGCCCACGGCCCTCGGCACCGCACCGACCCCCACAGACCACGCCCGCAACCTCGGCTTCATCTTGGACCCTCTTCTCACCATGACCAAGCAAGTCAACGCTGTGTCCTCCGCCTGCTTCCTCACCCTCCGCATGCTCCGCAAGATCTTCCGCTGGATCCCCGCCGACACCAGAAAAACCGTGACCCACGCCCTCGTCATGAGCCGCCTGGACTACGGCAACACCATCTACGCCGGGACCACAGCCAAACTCCAAAATCGCCTGCAACGCATTCAAAACGCCTCGGCCTGCCTCATCCTCGACATACCCCGCAGCAGCCACATCTCCGCACACCTGAGACACCTGCATTGGCTCCCAGTCAGCAAAAGGATCACCTTCCGACTTCTTACCCACGCACACAAAGCCCTCCACGACAAGGGACCGGAATACCTCAACAGACGCCTCAGCTTCTACGTCCCCACCCGCCTCCTCCGCTCCTCTGGCCTCGCACTCGCTGCTGTCCCTCGCATCCGCTGCTCCACGGCGGGTGGGAGATCTTTCTCCTTCCTGGCGGCCAAGACCTGGAACTCCCTCCCCACCAGCCTCAGGACCACCCAGGACCACTCCGCTTTCCGGAGACTCCTAAAGACCTGGCTGTTCGAACAGCGATAACCCCCCCCCCCTTTTCCCCTAGCGCCTTGAGACCCGCACGGGTGAGTAGCGCGCTTTATAAATGTTAATGATTTGATTTGATTTGAAGGGCACAGATGGTGCCCTTCTTGCATCATTGGTTGAGGGACCCCCAGAACCTGCTCTGGAATGAAACTGGACAAAGGAAAGGGGAGTGACCACTCCCCTGTCCATCACCACCCCAGGGGTGGTGCTCAGTGCTCCTCCTGAGGGTCCCTGGGTTTTGCCATCTTGGATTCCAAGTTGGCAGGGCACTCTGGGAGAATCTGATTGGCCAGTGTCAGAGCCCTCTCCTGATAGGTGCTTACCTGTTTAGCTGAAAAAATCCCCCTTTAAGGTCTATTTAAGGTCTCTCTCTTGGGTGGTTCTTCAGATTCAGATTGCAAGACTCCAGCAGGAATCCTCTGCATCCTTTATTTCACATCTTTACTGACACAACTACATCCAGACCCTCCAGGAACTCTACAAACTGCAACAAAAAAGCAAAGATCACTTCTGCAGCATTGTATCTTCAGCTCCTGCTAGTAACTGCACCTGTTTCCAGGTAGTGCATGCTTCGAGGACTGCCTGTCTTCAGCCTGCACCAGAAGAATGAAGGACTCTCCCTTGAAGTGAGGGAGTCACTTCCCTGCTTCAGCAGCCACCACTCTGCAGAGACAACGGGTGGCTTGCGTCCCCTCTCCTGATGAAATGCATGGATCCAGCATCACGGGTGGTGTACTGGAGTGGTCCTGACAGTCCTGACGTCCAACTATCCAACTTTGGTGGAGGTAAGGGCTTGCCTCCCCAAGCAAGACGTTACCCCAGTGCATCATGTGTTTTGCAGTTGCCAAGGCTTGCTGCCACCCTTTCACAAACGTCTTCATGTACCATGCAGCTCCAACCCCAGCACTCCTTCCTGCGATGCACAGCTTCCTGCGTGGTTCTCCGGCGGCGTGGGATCTCTTTGTGTAGTGCTGTATGGGCCTCCTTTTGCACCTTCTTTGTCCCTGTGCTGTGGGACTCCTCTGCACACCATCTGGCCTTCTGAGAGCTCTCTGAGTTGCTGAGAGCCCCCTTTAACTCCCCCTCCTGGGTAGGTTCCACCAGGTCCCTCCTGGTCCTACGCTGCACCATTTTCTGCTAACCACAAGCTTTGCGTGTGCGAACCTTGTTGGCAGAATCCAGCAACGCAAAACAGACTGCATTCATCCATCCGTTGTGGGACATTTTCTGCGCCAACCAGGAACCCACATTTGTCTTCTTGTGTGCAATACTGACTGTTGTTCCTCACCGGTGGTTCTTCGTTTGCACCTTCATCTGGGTTAGCAGGGGCTCCTGTTCTCCCTGGACTCTTCAGTGCTTTTTGGACTTGGTCCCCTTCTACCACAGGTCTTCAGGTCAAGGAAACCATTGTTGGTGTCTTGCAGTCTCTTCTGGTTCTTGCATAATCTTCTTTCTTGTGTTCCTGCGTGTTCTAGGAAAGTTACTGTGATTTACTCCTGCTTTCCCAGGCTCCGGGATGAGTTCTACTACTTACCTTTGGTGTTTCCTAATACTCCCAGCGCCCCTCTACACACTACACTTGCCCAGGTGGGAAACCGACTTTTGCATTCCTCTTTCTTAGTATATGGTTTGTGTTCCCCCAGGCCCATTTCTAACTATTGTGATTTTCACTATTTGCCCTGTTTTCTAACTGATTTTACTGCTATTTTTGCATACTAGTGTATACAATTTGTGTATCACTTACCTCCTAAGGGAGTATAGTCTATATGGTATTTTTGGCATTTGTGCCCCCAACATAAAGTATCTTTATTTTTGTAACATTGAGTATTTTCTTTCATGTGTGTGAGTACTGTGTGATTACAACTGCATTGCATGAGCTTTGTATGTGATAACCAGACCTGTTATAAGGTGTAAGTACCTTAGGTACGTACTACAAACCAGGCCAGCCTCCTACATTTGTGGTGGAGTGGTGGGATAAGTACTTGCAATTGCCTTACCACTCTGTCACCGGCGCTTTCCACAGGAAAGAGAACTCTATACCTAGAGCTATATACATATACCTAGTTACAGGGTTCTAGTTTCTTATTTTCCTTTCCAAGAGACTAGGGGGTAGGTAGGTTAGGTTTCCCTTACACTATACTACCACACAACTACATCATGTCTACTGCTGGGCCTAGCTCTGAGATCATGGGTACTCCCTATGAGGACATGACCTTCAAGGGACCAAGGGGCTTTGCTCAGAGAGAAGCCTAGATGTGGGGAAGAACCCCCAATAAGAATTTTCTGTTGAGCCTTCTCCAGGATGATCAGGAACATGCTGATATCCAGGTGGAGGAGGGGGAGGGAGATTCTAGACCCTTAGAGTCAGGGAATCATCCTTCAGATTTAGGGGAGGGATCTTCCACAGATTTTCCACCAAGCAGACCCACTACTGTAGCTGGCAGTGGGAGGGGTAGTCACTCATACAGGGCTCTCTTCACTCTCAGAGGTCAGGTCACTAGGGTTACAAAGACTATGGAAAGATCTACCTCTGCTGTAGGAAAGTACCATCTTCCTTGGCATATTACCCCCATTTTTCACATGCATGTCAGTATGTTTTTGCCTGTCTCACTGGGATCCTGCTGGTCAGGACCCCAGTGCTCATACTTTATTGCCTACTGTGTATGCCTGTGTAGTGCCTAACTGTGTCACTGAGGCTCTGCTAACCAGAACCTCAGTGCTTATGCGCTCTCTGCTTTTAATTGTGTCACTTTAGGCCAGTGACTTCATTTACCAAATTCAATTGGCATACTAGACCCCCCCCCCCTTGTAAGTCCCTAGTATATGGTACCTAGGTACCCAGGGCATTGGGGTTCTAAGAGATCCATATGGGCTGCAGCATTTCTTTTGCCACCCATAGGGAGCTCAGACAAAACCTTACACTGGACTGCTGTTGCAGCCTGCGTGAAATACACACTATTTCACAACCATTTTCACTGCACTTAAGTAACTTATAAGTCACCTATATGTCTAACCTTAACTTGCTGAAGGTTATGTGCAAAGTTACTAAGTGTGAGGGCACCCTTGCACTAGCAAAGGTGCCCCCACATAGTTCAGGGCCATTTCCCAGGACTTTGTAAGTGCGGGGACACCATTACACGTGTGCACTACAGAACGATCAATACCTATATGTAGCTTCACAATGGTAACTCCGAATATGGTCATGTAACATGTTGAAGATCATGGAATTGTCGCCCCATTCCAAATCTGGTATTGGGGAGCCAACTCCATGCATCCTGGTGGCTCCACCATGGACCCACAGTACTGCCAAACCAGCTCTCTGAGGCTTGCACTGCAGCTACAGTTGCTGCTACCTCACAGGCAGGGTTCTGCCCTCCTGGGGTCTGGGCAGCCAAGTCCCAAGAAGGCAGAACAAAGCATTTCCTCTGAGACCAGGGTCCCTTTGAAAATAGGTGTTACAGGCTGGGGAGGGGTAGCCTCCCCAAGCCTCTGGAAATGCTTTGAAGGGCACAGATGGTGTCCTCCTTGCATAAACCAGTCTACACCGGTTCAAGGACCCCTTCTCCTGTGCTCTGGTGGGAAACTGGACAAAGGAAAGGAGAGTGACCACTCCCTTGTCCATCACCACCCCAGGGGTGGTGCCCAGAGCTCCTCCGGTGTATCCCAGACTTCAGCCATCTTGCTTTGCAAGGTGTGGGGGCACTCGGGAGAGCTCTGAGTGGCCAGTGCCAGCAGGTGACGTCAGAGAACCCTCCTGATAGGTCCATACCTGATAAGGTAGCCAATCCCCCTTTCAGGGCTATTTAGGGTCTCTCCTGTGGGTTCTCTTCAGATTCTGCTTGCAAGTTTCCTTCAGGAATCCTCTGCAACAACTTCAGACTCTTCTGACCTCGGATCAACCGCAGCCTTCTCCAAGAAACGCTGTAACTGCAACAAAGTGTCTACAAAATACACTTTTCTTCAGCAACCTCAGCTCCAAGTCAGCAACTTCAACATTTTCCATGGTGTGCATGCTCTGGTGACTCCCTGTCTTCATCCTGCACCAGAAGGACCGAAGAAATCAACCGTGGAGTGACAGAGTCACTCCCCTGCTCCAAGTAGGCACCTTCCAAGGCGATGACCGGTACCCTTGGACACCTCTCACAGCAACAAGCATGCTCCTAAGGACACACAGGGTGGACATGATCGACATAGACTGTCCTGAGGTCCTGGTGATGCAATTTGGAGGAAGTAAGACTTGACTTCCCCGAGAGCGAAGGTGCCCCTGTGTACTGCGTCTTCTTTGCATCCTGAGGCCTCTGTGCACTCTTTGCAAAATTCCTTTGTGCACAGCCTGGCCCAGATCCCCAGCACCCCTTCCTGCGATGCTCAACTAGCTGAGTTGTTCTCCGGTGGTGTGGGACCTTCTTTTGTTGTGCTGCATCAACTGCATTTTGCACCTCATTTGAACCTGGGTCCTGCAGGTCCTGGGGGTACTGGCTGGCATCCTGAGGGCTCTCTAAAGTGCTGAGAGCACCCTCTTCCTCCTCACATAGGGTTGAGGCCCCCAGGTCCCTCCTGGTTCCATCAAGCACCATTTCGATACAAAAAGCACTTTTGTCGTAGCCAAGGCTTGTTGGCACCTTCCAACATGATATCTCATCCACAACGATCTTCACGCCGTGGGACATCTTTTGCATCATGCATGAAGCTGCTGGCATCTTCCTAGGGTGCATTTCTGCAGTCCTCAACTAACTGGGGACTCTTCTTTTGCACCCTCCTCTGGGTTGGCAGGGGCACCTGTCCTTCCTGGAACTTATTTCGACTTCTCGACTTGGTCCCATTCCTTTGCAGGTCTTCAGTTCCAATGATCCAGCAGTTGTTCTTTGCAGACTAGGTTGGCTGCTGCAAAATCCGAAAAACGAGGTATAGTGTGTCCTAAGGAAACTTGCAGTAATTTACTCCTGCTTTTCTGGGCTCTGGGGTGGGGTAATTTACTGACCTTTACTGTATTCTTACTCTCCCAGCAATTCTGCACACAGTACACTTGTCTAGGGGGGAATTCGTGATTCACATTCCACTTTCTTAGTATATGGTTTTTGTTGCCCCTAGATCTATTTTCTCCCATTGCATTCTGTAGGATTTCCTACTGTTTGCATTGTTCTATGACTATTTACTTGTCTAATTTTGGTGTCTAGTGTATATATTGTGTATAATACCTCCAGATGGAGTATTGTCTCTAAAATATTTTTGATACTGTATCACCCAAATAAATACCTTTATTTCTGGTAACACTGAGTATTGTCTTTGCTTGTGTATAACTGTGTAACTATAAGTGGTATTGCATGAGCTTTGCATGTCTCCTAGTTCAGCCTAAGCTGCTCTGCTATAGCTACCTCTATCAGCCTAAGCTGCTAGAACACTACTACATTCACTAACAAGGGATAACTGGACCTGGTGTAAGGTGTAAGCACTCAAGGTACCCACTACAAGCCAGGCCAGCCTCCTACATCTACCCATTCCCATATCACCTCAGTTTCTGATGGATCCCATGGTTCATCTCCAGGTGATGACTCCATAGATAGGGAGCTCAAAAAACTGAGACTGGAGGAGGCCAGGCTACAGCAGCAACAGCTAGTCCTTCATAGGGAGGCATTGCCTGTGGAAAGGGAAAGGCAGGGGTTGGGGTTAGTTCTCCAAGGTGGTAGCAGCAGTTTCAGGAGTTATAGAGTCAGGGAGGACACCACTGACTCTAGAAACGTACATCAAATTGCTCACCCATACAAGGTGGAGGATGACGTTCACAAGTGGTTTGCTGCACTTGACAGGGCCTGCAAAAGTTCAGAGGGTACCTCAAAGGCAGTGGGCTGCTATTCTCTGGTTGTCCTTCTCTGATAAGGGGAGGGACAGACTCCTCACTGTCAGGGAGGAGAATCAGACAATTACAGTGTCCTTAAGAATGCACTCTTAGATGGTGGGTTTGGGCTCTCCACAGAGCAGTACAGAATAAAGTTCAGAGAAATCAAAAACGAATCCTCACAGGATTGGGTTGACTTTGTGGACTATTCTGTCGAAGCTTTAGAAGGCTGGTTACATAGCAACAGAGTGTCTGACTATGAGGGCTTAAATAATCTTCCATTGAGAGAGTATATTTTGAATAACTGTGTGTCTGGCTTGTTATGCCAATACTTGGTAGACTCAGATCTGACCTCTCCCCAAGAACTGAGAAAGAAGGCAGTCAGATGGGTCAGAACAAGGGTGAGCAGGAAAGCTGATACAGGGGGGTGACAAATAAAAGAAGAAAGAAGATGAAAAGTCTCAGAACAAGGGTGTGGACAAACATAAAAGTAAATACTCCTCATCAGGTCCACAACACTCCTCTGTGGGTGTGGATGAAACTTCTTCCTCTTCTGCAAACAGTAAAAGGCACTGGTGCTATGTGTGCATAGGTAAAGACCATAGGCAAGGGGGAAAAATCCTGTCCAGGTGAAAACCCTGAGCCTACTACTACTACTACATCCATTTCCGCTTCTATTGCCCCTAGTAATAGTATTAATGGTGGGGCTACTGGCAATAGTCAAAGCAAAGATACGGTTGGGTTCACTTTTGGGTCCATCATAGAAACAGGGGTAGGTGTAGAAACCCCCAAGACAGTTTCTGTCTCACCTGGTGGCATTGGCCTTGCCACCTTGGCTGCCTGTCCCCTTAACATGGATAAGTAGAAGCAGTCAATTGAAATAAATATTGTTTAGGCCTAGTCCTACATGGAAACAGGTGCCAGCATCACTATAAAGTGACTGAAAACTTGGGGCCATATTTATACTTTTTGATGCAAAATTGCGCCGACGCAGTTTTGCGTCAAAAAGTTTAATGCCGGCTAATGCCATTTTTTTGCGCCACCTGGGCGTCAAATTTATACATTCACGCTCTGTGGCGCAAACCACGGGTTAGAGTCCTTTTTTTTTACTCTAACCATTGTGCCACGTCGTAAAGATAAACGTCATTAACGCGGCGAAAATGACTTTAATCCGGTTTACGACATCGCAAACCATATAAGTGCCTTTTTTCCCCGCAATAGCGTCAAAAAGCGGCGCAAGCACAGCAAAATGTGCAAAGGAGCCCCAAAATGGATCCCAGAGGCCATGAGAGACCCCAGGAAGACTGAAACCGACCAGGAACCATCCAGGAGGACCCAGACAAGACCCAGGAGAGGGAGAAGAAGAAAAGAAAGTGTTGGTTCAGTGCAGAGGAGCAGGAAATACTGGTGAAAGTGGTGAAGGGCCACCAGCATCAACTTTTTGTCACCTCAGAATTGCCAATTGGGAGGAGAGAGGCAATTTGGCAACAAATTGTCTGTAAGATAAACAGCGTAGCAGAAGAAAGGAGAACAGTCACTGAGTACAAGAAAAGCTGGCATGGCTGCAAGCGCAGGACCAAGGAAAAAATGGCAAGGAACAGGAAGGCAGCACTGCAGACTGGAGATGGGAGTCCAGCACCGCAGGAGGTCCTGGACCACATGAGAAGATGGTGGCAGCCGTCATCCCAGAGGAGATTGTCACAGGGATTCAAGGACAGGACAGCACAGACTACCAGGAAACCACACAGATGCAAAAATGCCTAAATGTTAACTGTAAGCGGGGGACATACCTACTACACAATGCATGTCAGCCATGAAAATGAAGTAGTGGAAAGGGCAAATGGGCATGGCACGGGTGCATGGGCTGTGCAGGGCAAACCAGGGGCACAGCACAACACTACACCAACAAACTTTGCATGGGAGTACTCTGCCATGCCAAGGATGTTGGAAAAGCAAAGTCAGTCCAGGAGGGTAGGTTACAAAGTGAAACTGGCCTGCTGTCACACAACTGCTGGTATTGTCACTACATGAACTAGGGCTCAATTTCCAGTCTCAGGCCATATCCGCAAGTGGTATTTACCTTTGACAACAATTGCCACTACCTTCTTTGTTGTGTGTGCTGGTCAAGTAACTAATGGCAGTTACGTGCCCATGGATCATACACACCCAAAATAGAGGGTTCAGGATGACGAAGTTATCAATCCCCTGTAATTCCTAACAAAGTGCAAATCCTGTCAAATGCTCATGTCTATAGACGCTATAAACATCAGGTATTGTTACTTACATTATGAAGTACACAGCAGTAAAGTCATACCCATGCTGCACATTTCAGGGTCTATCCCGTGCCTCTGTTACAATAGCTGCAATGCCACCTTGTAACATCCCAACTGTCATACTGCTAAGACAACAGCATTGAGGGGGAGGGCATATGTGTCTAGCTAGTTAAACACACCTGCACCATCATAAGAGGAAATGGAACACTGCCAAAACCATCGCTGCAATCCAATGTAGCACACATTCCCCAACATTAACATTACACACTACCAATGCTGACAAATGTATTGTGCCATGCCAATGATATACATAGGACATGCTAGGGCTCAGCAACATATAGGTGTATGTGAAATATCTGAGACTTGGTTAGTTCCATATTGTTAATTGTGGTGCAAGTGGCATCAGAACACTCACAGCCATTGCAAGGCCTCACCATGCTAATGGAAGTACACAGAGGGATGAGTAGGATAGGAAGGTGGCAACATACAATTTGGACAGAACCTACACCTAGAGGATGTGACGCAGACAATTCTCCAAACTGAACACACTACATGTGACATGCAGGAGGGGCATAGGCCTGGGAGAATGCTAATATTAATGACAGGAACAATGAACAGGAACCACGATTACCATGTTCCACTAATAGGAAGTCAGTAACGTCACATTACAACTGCCACAACACAGACACACTAATTGTACAATATCTACTTGCAGAGGATGATGGCTTTAATGGGGATATGCCTGTCCTGGACGTCCATGATGACATGGATGACGAGCTGACAAACATTAGCCAGCAGACCGACCAAGATGTCCTTGGAACCCTCCAGACCCCACCTTCAGTTGAAAGGAGGAGTACAGATACATCAGCCATCACAGAGGACCCACCCACCATCCGAACAGTACGACCTACCAGCTCCAACCCAGCTGAGGACTCTGAGGACACTGGTACCACCTTTGAGAGGACAGTAGTGGGAGTAGAGCGGGAGCTGGCCAAGGAGGTGTGGGTGGAGATGCAAAATATGGCAGCCAGCCTTGAGGGGATGCGCATGTGCATGATGTCATCTGCAGAACAGGCAGCAGCCAATGCAAGCGCTACCATCCTTCCTGCAAGGACTACAAAAATGTGTAAGGGAATTCACCACAGCAGTTAAGGAGTTGCCACAACACCTGGCATCCCAAACCTTTCATTGCGTGCACGAATGCAATCATGACCCCCTCAGGGCCGACCTGGCTGCCTAACACAGTGATGTAGCTGATATACTCAAGAACCAGCAGCTCCTCCTCGCTGAAGTATTGCCCTTAATAGCCCCACAGTTGGCAGCTACCGGGAACTCTTACTCCCCGTCTTTAAACACTGAAGTTGGGTTGCCTCTTCAAACCCACCACCACCAAGGGCAGAGGAGACGACACAAACATCAGAAGATGAAGACATGGAGCAGATCACCTTCACCCGTAGGAGTACCCGGTAGCACCAGTCCATGCCACATGGGCACTGATATCCAGGTCTTGTGCTTGTTACCATGCCAGTCTTGTTACAGTTGGTCACATGCATTGTTCTCCAGCACACTGTTTACCTTGACACTATGCTCTGTAATTGTCTCTCACTACCTCATTGGCAATTCATGCTCCTCTGCACTGTATGACACTTCACCCCAGCATGTCCAATCACATGACCCATTGCACTTGTGTTGCATCACAATAGAAGGTGTCACACTAATGGACTCACAATCCTGGACTACGTAAATATTGTACTACAGCACTTTAAAATAAATAGAACTTACACAACCACTTTGTCATTATGAGAGACAATCAAAGCCATATTCCTGGTCCTCTGCAATACCAGTGACTCAGGTATTGTGGCATGTGCATCAAGGGACAATGAGTTACTGTGTGATGCTTATGTGGGTTGAGTTTTGTTCTGGAATTATTGTGCTTTCAATGGTCCATTATATGTGTGCCTGTGTTGTATGTAGGTTACATATGCCACATTGGCAGTGTACCCAGAGCCATATATTCCCCCTATGACACCATGATGGCAGGGATCCTGTGTGTTACTTGATGATAATGTTACGCTAAACATGGATTGGTCATTTATCTAAATCAAAACCACAAAAATAATATATGCTGACAGTATCTAATTTGATCATCCATGACAGAATGCATGGGCACAGGTGTTGTCATGGCACCTGAAATGTGTTCCTCTGGGCCCTGTGTGCCTATATCAGGTATTGTAGATCACAGGCTGCCACATTCATTAGCTTACATTTGCCAAGTTGGGTGATCTGTGCTTAAAAACAGCCACAACAGCAGAGAACTCTTCAGCATCGTCAAGGAGTTCTCCAACCCCAGCGCCAACGCCAACGCCGTCACGCCCTCACAGGATCTATGCGAATCCCTCGCCACTTTCTTCCATCGCAAGATCAGCGACCTGCACGACAGCTTCGGACACCAGACCCAACCTAACACCACCGAACCCACATCCCCGACCATCACCCTCAACAACTGGACCCACATCAGCACGGAAGAAACCAAATCCATCATGAACTCTATCCACTCCGGCACACCTTCGGACCCCTGCCCGCACTTCATCTTTAACAAAGCCGACAACATCATCGCCCCGCACCTCCAGACCGTCATCAACTCTTCTTTTTCTTCTGCTACCTTCCCCGAATGCAGGAAAAACGCCGAAGTCAACGCCCTACTAAAGAAACCTACGGCTGACCCGAGCGACCTGAAAAACTTCCGCCCCATCTCCCTTCTGCCTTTCCCAGCCAAAGTATTAGAGAAGACCGTCAACAAACAGCTGACCACCTTCCTGGAAGACAACAACCTGCTCGACCCCTCACAGACCGGATTCCGAACCAACCACAGCACTGAAACCGCCCTCATCTCAGTCACAGACGACATCAGAACCCTGATGGACAACGGTGAAACAGTCGCCCTCATTCTTCTCGACCTCTCGGCTGCCTTTGACACCGTCTGTCACCGTACCCTAATCACCCGCCTCCGCTCCACCGGGATCCAAGACCAGGCCCTGGACTGGATCGCCTCCTTCCTCGTAAACCGCTCCCAAAGAGTCTACCTCCCTCCGTTTCGCTCAGAACCCACTGAGATCATCTGCGGCGTACCTCAAGGCTCATCACTCAGCCCGACACTCTTCAATGTCTACATGAGCCCCCTCGCTAACATCGTACGCAAGCACGACATCATCATCACCTCCTACGCCGACGACACCCAACTTATACTCTCCCTCACCAAGGACCCCGCCACTGCCAAGACCAACCTACAAGAGGGTATGAAGGATGTCGCAGATTGGATGAGGCTCAGCCGCCTAAAGCTGAACTCTGAAAAAACTGAAGTCCTCATCCTCGGCAACACCCCGTCCGCCTGGGACGACTCCTGGTGGCCCACGGCCCTCGGCACCGCACCGACCCCCGCAGACCACGCCCGCAACCTCGGCTTCATCTTGGACCCCCTTCTCACCATGACCAAGCAAGTCAACGCCGTGTCCTCCGCCTGCTTCCTCACCCTCCGCATGCTCCGCAAGATCTTCCGCTG
Organism: Pleurodeles waltl; assembly: GCF_031143425.1. Lineage (NCBI taxonomy): Eukaryota > Metazoa > Chordata > Amphibia > Caudata > Salamandridae > Pleurodeles > Pleurodeles waltl. The sequence continues at coordinate 628,132,772 of NC_090443.1, read as the reverse complement.
GATCCCCGCCGACACCAGAAAAACCGTGACCCACGCCCTCGTCACGAGCCGCCTGGACTACGGCAACACCCTCTACGCTGGGACCACCGCCAAACTCCAAAATCGCCTGCAACGCATTCAAAACGCCTCAGCCCGCCTCATCCTCGACGTACCCCGCAACAGCCACATCTCCGCACACCTGAGACACCTGCATTGGCTCCCAGTCAGCAAAAGGATCACCTTCCGACTTCTCACCCACGCACACAAAGCCCTCCACGACAAGGGACCGGAATACCTCAACAGACGGCTCAACTTCTACGTCCCCACCCGCCCCCTCCGCTCCTCTGGCCTCGCACTCGCCGCCGTCCCTCGCATCCGACGCACCACGGCGGGTGGGAGATCTTTCTCCTTCCTGGCGGCCAAGACCTGGAACTCCCTCCCCACCAGCCTCAGGACCACCCAGGACCACTCCGCTTTCCGGAGACTCCTAAAGACCTGGCTGTTCGAGCAGCGATAACCACCCCCTTTGTCCCTAGCGCCTTGAGACCCGCACGGGTGAGTAGCGCGCTTTATAAATGCTAATGATTTGATTTGATTTGATTTATACAACCGAACTGACACTGTCCACTAATTGAAACATGGTTTAGCAAATGTCCTACTGCTGCAATCTTGATGACGTAGGTCTCTATTTGTAAGCACCTTGGGAATGGCGGCAATCAAAGGAATGCTGGCCTGCTGATCTTACCATACCACCATATCTGTGATAACCTTCATACTGAGAAGTTAACAATTGTACATATGCTGCACTAAATCAGCAGGGGTGTACCAAATGTAAACTAGAAAACTCACTTTAAATGTATGATGGAAGCAGTCAGTGGTCCCTTACACAACATCATGCAAATAAATAATTTCTGACCATGCATTCACAAAGTTCAGGGATCCCATGAGGACCCATTAACTTTATAAAATTGTTTGGCTATAAAGTGACACATATGGCAAATGCACAAGCTCTTTACCAGCAATTGTGCCCAAGGCAAAAATGTTGTTGGGCCATGCTACTCAATGATAGGATATCTATGCCTACTCAGAAAAGCCACAAGAGAAACCTGTGTACTGCTACTGCAATCTGGTAGAATCCGGGCACTATTACGTTTGGCCATTTGAAAGATTATCTGTCCAGACGTAAACACACAGAAACAATGAACTTAGGGCCAGATGTTATATTTTTTTTATGTATAGCATTTGCTTCATTTGTTTAGGCTACAGCTATGGAAAGTAGCACAACACATTTAGATGTCATTAAGGCCCTCATTCTGACCTTGGCGGGCGGCGGAGGCCGCCCGCCAAAGTCCCGCCGTCAGGTTACCGTTCCGCGGTCGAAAGACCGCAGCGGTAATTCTGACTTTCCCGCTGGGCTGGCGGGCGGTCTCCTTCAGACCGCCAGCCAGCCCAGCGGGAAAGAGGCTTCCACGATGAAGCCGGCTCGGAATCGAGCCGGCGGAGTGGAAGCTGTGCGACGGGTGCAGTTGCACCCGTCGCGTATTTCACTGTCTGCGCAGCAGACAGTGAAATACATGTAGGGGCCCTCTTACGGGGGCCCCTGCAATGCCCATGCCAGTGGCATGGGCACTGCAGGGGCCCCCAGGGGCCCCGCGACCCCCCCTACCGCCATCCGGATCTCGGCGGTCCGACCGCCGGGATCTGGATGGCGGTAGGGGGGGTCAGAATCCCCGCGGCGGTGCAGCAAGCTGCGCCGCCGCGGAGGATTCAATGGGGCCGCGGTACACTGGCGGGACCCCGCCAGTGGTGCCGGTCCGACCGCGGCTTTACCGCCGCGGTCGGAATCCCCATTGGAGCACCGCCGGCTTGTCGGCGGTGCTCCCGCGGTCCTCCGCCCTGGCGGTCAAAGACCGCCAGGGTCAGAATGAGGGCCTAAGTGTGCATTACATTGGCATCCATGATTAATTTATATGCTGCACAAACCAAATCGAAATATCAGCCTAAGATATTACCTGAGGTTAGGAAGATCTTTGTACGTATGGCCATGAATACTGTGCAGACATGTATTAAAAAAATTGGGACTACTTTGATTACTTGCATTAGCCTGTGAAATACATCTCATTCCTGGTACACTCACAGGCCCAGATTAATACTATTGTTTGTGCCGCATTACCATCATCTATTGACGTCAAAGCAGCACTAATTAACAAGATAAAGTTGTCTTTTGTAAGTTTGTGCAGCTTTTGTGCCGACAAATGATGGTAATTCATAGCAAAAATAGTATACATCAGGGCCACAGTTTGTCCAACTTGCATTCCATATGTCCACAAACATTGCATGCAGCATGTCACAAAATCTGCTACTGTCACTACAGAGCATTTAACTGTACACATCAGTCAAATTTGTACTCACCAACAGGGCCACCAATCACCACACCCAGGTGGTCCAGCAAGTCCTGCTCTCGGGCCACCAGGTCAGCCCAGCGATGTTTCAGTTGGTGGTCGTTGTGCTGGCTGTTGAACAGTCTCTTTAGGTGGAACAGCACCTTTGCCCACCTGAGCCTAGCCTTGGTGTGATACCTTTGTATCACCCTGCCACCAGCCTCCAGCATCAGGGGGAGGAAGTGGCACACCAGCCATATAAAGCCCCCAGCTTCTCCTCACCCATTCTCCCCAGACGTGGCCTTCCCCACATCTCAAAAATAATAATGATAGGAAAGGGTAAAGAGGGAAATACAGGGAAAGGAGGTGTGGAAGAACCCACAATCAGCAGAACAATACCCCAACTAACAATACCCACTAACACACTCCCAACAGTACAAAGACAAATCTAACCTAAAAAATGACAAAAAGACACCTACACTGATTTACACAGACACTTACAAACACACCAGATGACAATGGAAATAGCACACAGGAGACAAAAGCACAATATTGACAGACACAACTCTATACACAGCCACACGTTCTAGAAGAATCGCAGACTGCAAAGTGAAAGTACACCCACCGTACAATTTCTGTAAATAGGCTATCCTATTACATCACTTCCTGTCTCAAATGCGGTGCGTTTTTATTATAATGCGTGAAATTTTATGAGGCTTATGGGCTTTGCATCAATATTTTTTTACGCATATGCTTAAAAATTCTCCCACATTCAAGGATTAATACATTTTTAATGGATAACCGATTTCATGGGGTGTAGTGTTGGAATTAACGCTAGGGACCAATCAATGTATTATTGGTGTGAGGGTCATTTTTTAACACATATGCAACATATTTTGATGCATATGCATCTTTTTTGATGCTTTTGCATAAAAAAATCAGTCTATAACTGTGTTTGTGTCATTTTTCTTTTTTTAACATTCATGAAGGCTATAACTATACAAAGGTAGGATGTTATGACCTGCTGTGTGTGTTCTAGTGTTTGGGCACATGTGGCAGATCACACTAGTGCGGACCATAATACTCATGTTGTTGTGCTGGATTAGCTCTCTTAACTGACGCAACAGCAACACAAACGTTTGGAATAAAATTGTCATTTCCTAGTTTGAGCAGGTGTTGCATCAATAGAGGATAGCAAGCCTACGCAACTAAAAAAAATGCACTTAGGGCCTGTGTGTTTATGTCTGTGAATTGGCTATTTCAATTGTTGTTGTACCTCTGTGTGAACGTCACAAGAAGTGTTTTGCATAATGTGTTTGTATGAATGTGTTGTAATTGTGGATAACCATCAGATGCCATTTATTGAGGTACATCAGTCATGATATATGTTTGTTATATCTGTTGTGTCTTATTCTGTGTGAACTTCCCTGACTTTGGGGACAGAACATCTCCCATGACAAACTATACACAGGATAGCTAGAGGACGGTTGATAATGGCAATGTCAGAAATTAACCGATCACATGTAATGAACTGTTGGAAACCACTTCATGGTCACTTGTGTGTATACTACCCATGAGTCAGGCATTTGAACATGCTAGGTAGGTACAGTATTTGTGACACAGGGACGGTCATTACAACATTGGCGGTAAAAGCCGCTTACCGCCGTGCAGAAGACCGTCACCACACCGCCGTGGCCACGGAATTCCGCCACAGCTATTATGACCCACAGTTCGGAATCCGCCAAAATTCAGACACCAACACAAGTCCGCCACACCAAAGGTCAGTGATAAACTGGCGAAAACAAATCCTCCACCGTCACGCCCACAGAAATACGCCCACACTATCACGACCCACGAATCCATGCAACGTCTTTCAACCACGGTATTCCATTGGCGGAACACACCGCCGCGCTCAAAATACACACACATCTCCAAAACACAGCCACATTGGACAATTCGAAATACACACACCTGATACAAATACACACACCACTCCCTCACACTCAATACAATATAAAACACACACCCACATCACCCACAAACCCTTACGACCAAAAATCATGAACGAAAGCCAGAGAGAGACACCACCATCAACAACACTAGCATCCACAGGCACACAACACCATCACCCACATAACTTCCACACACCTCACACAACACCCCACTACATATCAGCACACTTATCACCTCACACACCACCCCACACATCACCTACACCACCCCGTGGCACGGCAAAGACACCCCAGGTTCTCGGAGGAGGAGGTCAGGGTCATGGTGGAGGAAATCGTCCGGGTAGAGCCACAGCTATTCGGATCACAGGTGCAGCACACCTCCATTGCAAGGAAGATGGAGCTATGGCAAAGAATAGTGGACAGGGTCAATGCAGTGGGACAACACCAAAGAAATCGGGAGGACATCAGGAAGAGGTGGAACGACCTACGGGGGAAGGTGCGTTCCGTGGTCTCCAGACACCACCTGGTGGTTCAGCGGACTGGCAGCGGACGCCCACCTCCTCCCCCACAACTAACAACATTGGAGGAGCAGGTCTTGGCCATTCTGCATCCTGAGGGCCTCGCAGGAGTAGGTGGAGGAATGGACTCTGGTAAGTCAAAGATTTACTATTACATCCCCCACCTTACCTGCATGCCAGCACATACCCCCACCCTCACACTCACCCCATCACTCCTACTCCTCTCAAATGTCCCAACATCACAAACCACCCATCCCAACACCAAGCCCTGCATGCAGCACCAAAGCATGGGCACCCATCACTAAAGCATGCCCACTGCACATACCCACACACTCCCCTAAACCATCATCACACAAGGTCCCACACAGGAATGCTAGCACTGGGGTACACGGTCACCCACCCATTGCACACCTTGACACACACAGATGCAATAATCATGCTTTTATAACCCTACAGGACCCTTACCCAATGTCACCAGACAGGAGGGTCCACACATGTCCACACCACCAACAGAAGAGGCCCACAGTGATGACAGCACATCTGTCCAACTGGATCTAGATGACCAGCCCGGCCCATCGGGGACCTCGGGACAGTCGGTTCCCCACACCCAGTCACAGGCCACTACAGAGCTTCCCCCCTCTGGAAACACCAGCACAGCACCCACCCAGCGGGCCCATACCTCCGTCCCCAGGACACATCAATTGGCAGTGTGTCCACCACTACAGGGAACCCAGGCTAACCCACCACCCCAACAACAACAGGGACCTGGGGGAAGTGGTAGTGGGCACACGGTCCAGTGGAAAGAGGCCCAGGAACACAGGGGAACTGGGAGGGCTGCTGTGAGACAGGGGGCTGACAGGCCCAGGGAACCCACTCTCCACGAGGCCCTCTCCTATCCATCATGGGAGCCTACCACCACTCCCAGGAGACAATGGCAACGGTACTGCCCAAGTTTCAGGAGACCCAGCGCCTGCAGGAGGAACAGTATATGGGCTTCAGGGAGGAACTCAGAACCATCAATTCCACCCTGGGCACCATTGTAGGGGTCCTGAATGAAGTACTCAATACCAGGGGGGACACTGTGGCACTACAAGGGGACCCTGACACTAGCCTGGACGATGAACTGCCCACCACCTCCGCCGGCGCTAGTGGACAGGAGGCACCGCCACAGGACCACCACACCAGCACCCCACCCCCTGCAGATGGAGAACCACCTCACAAATGGTCCCTGAGATCCAAGGCAAAGACAGAGAACGATGGCAAGACCCCCGTCAAGAAATGAGACCACCCTGAATGTCATACTACAGTCCCACTTTGTCACCCTATCCATCCTCAAACTGCCCTAGCTCCACGTCCTATGCCCATTTGGGCAATGCACCTGTGAGACTAATAGACTGGACTCTGCCATGGACATTCCTCCACCATCACCCCTCACCATTTTACAGAACCCTCCAATATTGAGCACTTAAATAAAAACACTTAAAGCACAAAACAATCTGGAGTCTGTCTGTGATTTCGGAATACTGTATTAGCAATAACTGTGGCAAAAAGGTTTTTCATTGGTAATGGCAACATACCAATGTCACACAGCTTTAGTCCATGAGGAATCAAAGCTGATGTCACACAGTGGGACCCACATCTGTGAAATCGTAAGGGAAAGTGACAACTCAGTGACCATACACTGGGTGAAAACGACAGACAGTAGAGAGGTAGTGGTGTTTAAGTACATGTAGTAGGCAGGTTTGTATTCTTACCTGTGTGTCACTGGAAATATTGTTGGATCACTGAGTCCCTGTTGTCCATGTCTTCTTCCTCTGCTTCCTCGTCTTCACTGTCCACAGGCTCCACAGCTGCAACAACACCGCCATCTGGACCATCCTCCTGCAGAAAGGGCACCTGTCGTCGCAAACCAAGTTGTGAAGCATCCAACAGGCCACAATGATCTGACACACCTTCTTTGGTGAGTAGAATAGGGAACCACCTGGCATATGGAGGCACCTGAACCTGGCATTCAGGAAGCCGAAGGACCGCTCGATCACCCTCCTAGTTCACCCATGGGCCTCATTGTAGCGTTCTTCTGCCCTTGTCCTGGGATTCCTCACTGGGGTCAGTAGCCATGACAGGTTGGGGTAACCAGAGTCACCTGCAAATGGCGAGGAACAACTGTTAGACAGACACTAACCTGGAGGGATATCCCCAGACCCAGACAACCATTCTAGCTGACTAGCTTCCAGGTGCTCACCTAATAGCCACACACGGTGCCTCTGGAGCTGACCCATCACATAAGGGATGCTGCTATTCCGCAGGATGTAAGCGTCATGCACTGACCCAGGAAACATGGCATTCACATGCGAGATGTACTGGTCTGCCAAACATACCATCTGTACATTCATCGAATGATAACTCTTCCGGTTTATGTACACCTGTTCACTCCTGTGGGAGGGGACCAAAGCCACATGGGTCCCATCAATGGCACCTATGATGTTGGGGATATGTCCCAGGGCATAGAAATCACCTTTCACTGTAGGCAAATCCTCCCCCTGCGGGAAATGTAGCTGTGCATGTGTTTAAGCAGGGCAGACAACACCCTGGACAACACGTTGGAAAACATAGACTGCGACATCCCTGATGCTATGGCCACTGTTGTTTGAAATGACCCACTTGCAAGGACATGGAGCACTGCCAGCACCTGCACTTGAGGGGGGATTCCTGTGGGATGGCTGATAGCTGACATCAGGTCTGGCTCCAACTGGGTACACAGTTCCTGGATTGTGGCACGGTCAAGCCTGTATGTGATTATCACGTCTTTCCTCCATTGTTGACACGTCCACCAACGGTCGGTACACAGGAGGATACCGCCATCTCCTCACATGTCCAGGCGGATGGTGCCTATGAAGGACAACAGCGAGCACACAGTCAAACAACTCAGAGGTACGTACCCACAGCTTACACAGAACACCATTCATACTCAAAAAGTGGCCTGTATGTGTGTTGAGTCTAGGCCTAGGTATGTGTGACACAGATGAAAATGAAGCCATGTGGGCCCCTGAAATGGCGGCTGCCTGACCTCTTAAGTGGGACAAAGGGATGTGAGGTAACTGCGCTGGTGTTGAACACCATCGCGGTAGGCGGTAAAAGACCGCGGCGCAATGCTGCATTGGTTAACATTGGACCATGTGGGTCCCAGGAGCCAATGACGATGTACGCCGGCGGTGACGGTACGCACCGCTGCGGACGTGACCGCCATTTTCTATCTGTTCAATCACTCGATACCTGATCTTCGACAGGAGAGGACCTACACTGCAAGTGCTGCTGTGACCTCGGTCTGGAAGAGACAATGGCTCAAGTGTCTGGGGAAAAGGCCCCTGCCTTCACATCGGAGGAGTTGGAGAAACTAGTGGATGGGGTCCTCCCCAAGTACACGCTACTCTACGGTCCTCCAGACAAACAGGTAAGTACACTGGGAGGATGGTGTATGGGCTACGCCTGTGTGGAGAGGGGTGGATGTAAGAAGGAAGGGGGGAGAGTGAGGCGTGCATGAAACGACGGTGAGTGCATGTGCCACATGGCAAGGGTAGGGATGGGGGCCAATCACTTTGGCGGTGCAGGTGGTAATAACTTTCTCTTCCCCCTGTACAAATCATGTAGGTCAGCGCCCACCAGAAAAAACATATTTGGTGTGCCATCGCAAAGGACGTCTGGACCCTGGGGGTCTACCACAGACGGAGCACCCACTGCCAGAAAAGATGGGAGGACATTCACTGCTGGAACAAGAAGACGGCGGAGGCTCAGCTGGGGATGGCCTCCACAATGTGGGAGGGGTGCCCGTCGCACCATGACCCCCCTGATGTTCAGGATCCTGGCGGTGGCGTACCCGGAGTTGGATGGGCACTTGAGGGCATCACAGCAGCCACAAGGGGGTGAGTACACTCGCATTCTGCTGATTGTGCACGCAGTGGAGGGGTCTGGGTAGGGGAGGTAGGCTGTGGGTTTCCCTAGGCCAGGGCGAGTTCCGTAAGCAAGGTCCCTCTGTAAGGCAGGCCATGTGGCACCCCACCCCACCTATGTAGAGTGACAACTACACCTAGTCATGCCCCTGTGTCATCTATGTGTGCAGATGTCGTCCATAGCCTTGTAGGCCATTTCCCAGGAATTGAACAGTGGAGCCCAAGAGCGCGGTGTAGTGCAGGGGGCTTGTGTGTCTGTCGTATCCGCCAACGGTAGCGGTAATGAATGCACTCAACATGTCTTTCTTCTGTCGTCCCCCCCTTTTTGTGGTCTCCCTGTTCTTGTGTGAATTAGCATCACCAGGCGGAGGTGCAGTGGCACCGGAGCACCGGGGGGCTGCATCCCACATGGCCATGGAGGGCCACACTACGGAATCGGACTTCACCATTGGGACAGAGGGCGAGGGGATCTCCACGGCGGAGACAGGAGCTGAGACCAGTGACATGGACTCGGCCTCTGATGGGAGCTCCCTTGTGGTGGCGGCAATATCTATGCCACCGCCATCTACAGGTGCAGCTGCCACCCCCCCCTTCCAGCACCGCCCTCCCAGCAGCCCCTCAGCCTTCGCCCCGTGCCCACTCACCCGGGAGGGTGGGCATCACCTTTGCCCCAGGCAACTCAGGCCCTGCCCCAGTCACCCCTGCTGCCCTCAGTGAGGAGGTCATTGACCTCCTCAGGTCCCTCACTGTTCGGCAGTCTACCATTTTGAATCCCATCCAGGGTGTAGAAAGGCAGTTGCAACAAACCAATGCATTCCTGGAGGGCATTCATTCTGGCCAGGCGCCCCTTCAGCGAGCTTTTCAGACTCTGGCCTCAGCACTGATGGCAGCCATTGTCCCTGTGTCTAGCCACCCCCCTCCAACTTCCTCAACCCTGACCCAATCCCGTGTACCTCAGCCTATCCAAAGCACACCATCAGACCAGCATGCACACACTTCAACACACAAGGGAAGCTCAGGCAAACATAAGCACCACACATCCCACAAGCACTCACGCAAGCATCACACACATGCAGAAACACCAACATACACTGCCTCCACTGTGTCCCCCTCCTCCTCGTCTCCCTCCTCCCTCCCTGTCTCGTCTACACTCACATCTGCATGCACTACCTCTACAGCCACTACGTCCCTCTCCAGCACACCCACCACCACTCCCCGCTCACGTGCGGTCACCACCCCCACTACCATTCACACGTCCCCTGTGTCCTCTCCCAGTGTGTCTGTGACGCCCCCTCACAAGATACACAAACGCAGGCACACACCCACCCAACAGCCATCCACCTCACGACAGCCTCCAGCGCATGCACCTTCTCCCAAAGTCAGCAAACGAACACCTCCTACAACCACAACCTCTTCCTCCACTCCCAAATCCCCTCCAGGTACCTGTCCCAGTGTGTCAAATAAACTTTTCCTGTCCAACCTTGACCTCTTTCCCACACCTCCCCCACCCCGTCTGTCTCATAGGTCCCGAACTAGCACCACAGCCACAACATCTCCGGGACCAGTGGTGCCTGTAGTCACCGGAATCTGGAGTGCACCTGCCACCAGGGCAGCCAGTGTGGCGTAGAGTCACCGCACAGACAGTCCCCCACCTGTGAAGCATCAGAAGTTGGCCAGTGCCCGGCGGGAGAGGGGGAAGGCACCAGCCACCAAAGCCGCTCCCAGGGGTCCCAGTGGAAGTGTGGAGTCAGCTGTGACACCATCCAAGGTGGGGAAGGGCCACAAGAAACCCAGCAAGTCTGGGAAGAGCAGCACGGCGGAGAAGACTGCCATCATCCCCGCTGCCCAGAAGGCCACCTCCAGCACCAGCCCAGCTGCCCAGGAGGCCATCGCCAGCACCAGGCCAGCTGCCCAGGAGGCCACCGCCAGTACCAGCCCAGCTGGCCAGGAGGCCACCGCCAGCACAAGCCCAGCTGCCCAGGAGGCCACCGCCAGCACAAGCCCAGCTGCCCAGGAGGCCACCGCCAGCACCAGCCCAGCTGCCCAGTAGGCCACCGCCAGCACAAGCCCCGCTGGGCCATGAAGGACCGCCAGCAAAAGCCCCACTGGGCCATGAAGCACCGCCAGCAAAAGCCCCGCTGGGCCATGAAGGACCGCCAGCAAAAGCCCCACTGGGCCATGAAGGACCGCCAGCACAAGCCCCGCTGGGCCATGAAGGACCGCCAGCAAAAGTCACGCTGGGCCATGAAGGTCTGCCAGCAGCTTAGTCCCTGCAATGGAGACCGCTGTCTCAAGCACCGCTGAACAGGGCACCGCCATCTCAAGCACCGCTGAACTGGGCACCGCCGTCTCAAGCACCGCTGAACAGGGCACCGCCGTCTCAAACACCGCTGAACAGGGCACTGCCGTATCAAGCACCGCTGAACAGGGCACCGCCGTCTCAAGCACCGCTGAACTGGGCACCGCCGCCTCAAGCACCGCTGGCCCATGAGCGCCAAGGGCACTGACGCTACTGAGTCTGTCACGGGCAGAACAAAGCACTCTGGGAACCATGCCCCCTCCAGAACCAGTGGAGAGATCCATCCACTACCTCTGTCCTTAGCAGGATGAAGCACTCTGAGCACCATGCCCCCACCAGAACCAGTGGAGAGATCCATCTACTACCTCTGTCCTTAGCAGGATGAAACACTCTAGGCACCATGCCCCCTCCAGTACCAGTGGAGAGATCCATCCACTACCTCTGTCCTTAGCAGGATGAAGCACTCTGGGCACCATGCCCCCTCCAGTACCAGTGGAGAGATCCATCCTCTACCTCTGTCCTTAGCAGGATGAAACACTCTGGGCACCATGCCCCTCTAGAACCAGTGGAGAATTACATCCACTACCTCTGTCCTTAGCAGGATGAAACACTCTGGGCACCATGCCCCCTCCAGTACCAGTGGAGAGATCCATCCACTACCTCTGTCCTTAGCAGGTTGAAGCACTCTGGGCACCATGCCCCCTCCAGAACCAGTGGAGACTGTTATCCACTTGAGAGACTGTGGCTTTGCACTCCCCAGGATGGAACAGTGGGCAACCCACCCACTGTATAGACTTGAGAGACTGTGGCTTTGCACCCCCCAGAATGGAAGAGTGGGCAAGCCACCCACTGTAGAGACTTGAGAGACTGTGGCTTTGCACTCCCCAGGATTGAACAGTGGGCATGTGGCCCTCTCGTGGATTTGGCGTTGTGCACTCAAGCAGCTGAGGTGCCCCACCTTTCCCTCCTGCTGAGGTGCCTGTTTAGTTGCTCTCTGATGCCCCTGCAGTGTTCTCTCCGTCATGGTCGTGGATCTTGTGTGGGCCTCGCTCATACCATGTGGGCCCAGTGTTCCACGGACTTAATTGGAGCACTACCTTGACTACTATGCTTGGTATATATTTTGTAAATGGTGTATATATGTATTTTTGCCTACTTGATTTTAATTTATTACAATGGTTACATTCATTTTCTATTGTCTTTGCATTCTTCCGGGGGAGTTGGGGGTGTAAGTGTGATGTATTAATATGCATTAGTATGTGTGTTGTAGTGGGTGAGGGTGGGGATGGGGGTGTTGCCTATGTGTGTCCCAGTTTTTCCCTCCCCCCTCCCCTGTGTCGTAGGTGCAGTACTCACTGTGGTCTTCGCCGCCGGCGTTCGTGCTCCTGGTAGAGGAGCAGGAAGACTATTGCAGGTAGAATTTGGAGTTCCTGCTCCATGGTGTTCTCGTTCCTCGTGGGGTGTGTAGAACTGAGCGTTTCCCTTCTGAATTCCTGTTTCCGCCATATATTTATCCGCAGTGAATCCGCCCTGGAAAAGGTGGCGGATTTGTGGGTTGTAATAGTGTGGGCGGTACATTGTCTCCCGCCTGTCTGTTGGCGGTGACCGTCGCGCTGCTTGTTTGTACCGCCATGGCTGTCGGAGTGTTAAAGTGGCTGTCTTTGTTTGCGGTTTCCGCCACGGGCGTAATTGCTATTTTTTTAATGCCGGCCTGTTGGCGGTCTTACCGCCGCTTTAACACCGTCCACCAGGGTTGTAATGACCGCCAGAGTCTCAAATCCAATCCAAAAATGTTTTGGTACACCACAGTTTGACTAATATAAATGACCTATGTTTCTCCTGTGGCTGTGGAGGACCAGCAGACCATGCTGCATGTGTTCACATATTTCCAGTGGTTCATTGCACAAAGGTGTCCAGTTCAAGTGTGTGGCCATGTGTATCCTGTGTGAGTATTGGCCTCCATGTTGTCATTGTTATGCGCAGGTCTAGTCATGAGTGTGTGGAGCCATTCCCTCAATTAACAGAGTATCCTTCAAAGAAGATTTGACCTAAAGCCAAAGATCAACTAACAACACACATGGCGATAGCCCAGCTATGGCACTGCAGAACTTTCATAAGGCTGACGACAGGGCAACCTTGGTGGGCTCAAAAACTTGATGGGTGAGTAATAGGTAACAGGGAGCTTTCATCACAACATGTGTACACAGGGTGGTCTTGAAAACTCCCACTGCAACAGGGAACATCAGTGCCTCTGTGCTAATTAATCTCACAGCTAGTCACCACGTAAGCGCCATCAAAAGTTGGCAGCAGAAGTGATTCTTGATGTGGACTGTCAGGGCACAAACATGTTTTGTCCTCACATACACATTGGAAAGCCTTGTTTGTTGTGCTGGAGGCACCGTACCAAATCCAGGCATACAGCCATAGCACACTGTCTCTGTTTGGCAAAAATAATTACTGGCAATACCTGACAAGTGATGGGGGCTGGATTAGGCCATTTGAATACATGTCCCAGAACTGATTACGATGAGTAACATGAATAAAATATCTATCTATTTGAGGATTCATTGTAGACCTACCACATACAATAACCCATGAGGCAGGAGAGGGCATGGAAAGCAACTATGATACAAATGTAGCCACAGGGAACCTCTATGTTTAACGCAAAGACTGGAACCAGTCTGACTAACAGGATGCAGGCTCAGGAACAAACATGAACAAGGCAAATACACAGTGAGCAGACTCTGACTGGGATAAGCTGGAACAACACTGTGGGAACTAAAAACAGTTTGTGCTGTGGTCTGCAATGTTACACAATCCCCCAAGGACTCTGGTACACACGTGATTTGTACACCAATGCACAACAAGGAAATTCTGAACATGGCAGCTTCTAAGTTCCAGGCAGCAGCAAGGGCAGGGCAGGTTCAAATGGCTGGTCTGCATGGTACTGCTCACAGGTGTGTACAGCTTCAGTCTCTCACAAGTCCTGTAGTTGAGAGTCAAGTTCAAAGGGCCAATGGGACCTTTCACATGGGAAGCAATGGACAGCTGATTACAGGTCTTACCGACTACAAGGCAGTGCATTATTTGACCTGAAGTCCATGCAGACTGATGAACTATGACTATGGCATGCCATCCTGAAGTGGGAAGCACACAGGAGTCGGAATGGGAGTCTGGGTGTGTGTAGATGAAGAATGTCAGGGTACAGATAGTCCATTTACAGGGCCCCCTAGAGAAGTGTGGGGAGAGACTTAAAACATGGCAGTGGCAGGACTTATTCCCTTGGATGGACTGTGAAGGGCATGTTTTGTGAGCAATGCTTGTCATACTTGGGGCACTCGTGCTGTCCATTTTCAGCTTAGATGGACTTCTTGTCAAACATGCTCCTTGCAGAGATAGCTGATGTCACTTACTGCTGTCAAGGGTCTGGCCATACAATCCTGTTACCAATGCAATAGCACATCCACTGCCTCATGTATGAGACACTTTTTTTCCTTATGATGGTGTCTTAGTTGTGTGTCATGTGCTGCAATGGACCATGTTGGCAACATGGATGTGTCTCATAGCTGTGGTCCTCTGATATTGCCCTTCACATGTGAATTAGATAGGATATATGCCATTTACACTGTGTGGGATGTTGGCTGTACATTCATACCCATCAAATGTGATGTGGATTTTTCAGTGTCCTAATCTGTATTTCTGCAACGTTCCATGAGGCTAGAATCTGATTGTGATTCCTGGGGATCATGTGATGCATAAAATATTACCCAGAGCATGATTGATTGATGAAGGTAGGTGTTTAATGACACGTGATAACAAAGTGGTGATGGTGACTATAGTTACAATTTTTGTACGATGTGTTTTCTTCGACGTAATCCTGCAGCAATGTTTGGATTTTCCCCCTCATTTTCACAGACAGCATCCCCCTCTACCTCCTCTTCAGGCATTAGTGGGTCTGGTTCATAGAGTGGAATGCTTCTCCTTACACAATTGTTGTCCTCTCAACTATGGTGCATGTTCTACGATGTGCCTCATTATAGGCACGCTCTGCTGCTGTGCTTGGGTTGGCAAATGGGGTCATGATCCATGGCTGGATCCTGTAACCCTGATCAGCTGAAAGAGAAAATTAGGGTAAATATTTGGTTGTTGGTTGCACCTTGATTATCACTTTGCATGGCAGTTGTTATCTTGTATTGTCTGTGACTCATCTGTGTTTGTGGTATTGTTTGGGATCCTGGGCTTTTAAGATGTTCTTTCTGCATTGTTTAACTATCAAAACTGGTGTTCGGCTGATTGAACTGATATCAGCGGTATATTTCTAAACTTGCAGTTCAGTGTGTCTCCCATGCATTATGTCATGTGAAAGAAGTGCCTGTGTGCCTTCACTGGAGGTGACATGATACTTCCACACACACAATCGATTCCACTGTGGTGGTAACACGGTTGCACTCTATGGGCTGAACATCCCATCCAATTTGACATATGTCATTGCAGGGGAAATGCAACAGTGAGGCCCTATGATTTCACTAGATACCAATGTACAACACATCTCCATGAGTTCTATGCAAACCTATTTTTGTGTCGTCATTGAGTTGCCTCATGTGCAAACATGTACTTACACTAGTGGATTTGCTCCAGGAAAGCTGGCTAAATTGATTGTGGGGGTGAAGGTTTTAGTGTCAGAAGGTCCATGTGCCTGTACATCTGTTCTGTATATGGGGAATTGTCTCAATCCATATGTGTAGAAGTGTGCACTTTGCATTAGTGTCAGATCCACATGTTTTCATAGCACAGCCAACTTCCTTATTGCTAGCGGACAATGTCACCCCAGGAGTGATGCGAGATGTTGGTACTGCCTCAATGATTCCATGCCTCCCTCATTAGAGTCAGCATCATCATGCTATATGTGTCATGGTGTTTGACCTGCAGCAAAACACATTACACACCCCTTACACAGTACGTATTGCTTGGAAGGGTGTGTGATTGAGTGTAATTGATGTGATATTGGAAGATTCATCTTCCACGTTGTATTGCCAGTTAAGGCCATGTCATTGTCACTGTGTGGTTTTAAATTGGTCCCTGGTGACTCTGGAGTGGCATATGTTGCTATTTGCATCTGTCATTTGTCCATAGGTGTGTATCCCATTGGGTCAGGATATCAAACATGACTACCAGAGTCACAACCTAAGTGTCTTCCTGGCCACGTGTCAATGTAGTGGTGTATGTGTTGTGAGTCCTACAGGGTTGCGGTGCTGTGTGTATATAACTAGGTTTCTGTACTTACCAACAAGTAGCCATTGCCATATCGTCGTTCCTGGAAGTGCTGATTGATGGTGGTGTGGTGGAAGATGAATGAATCATGTACACTCCCAGGATACTTTGCCACAATGTTGGTGATCAATCCATGGTGATCCACAATGGCTTGCGCATTGATGGAGTGTGTGTGCTTCCTGTTGCGGTATAGATGCTCCGTTGCAGCAGGTGGCACAATCCGTACATGTGTGGAGTCAATAGCACCAAGCACGTGTGGGAATCCATTGATTTGATAGAACCCCTGTTTGGTCTCCTACTGCTTTTGCTGTGTGCTGGGGAAGCTGATGTGGTGGGTTGTGAGGGAGATGATGGCATTGAGTAAATTGGGAAGGAAGGCAGAGAATGAGGGCTGTGAGATCCCGGCAACCAGGGCACCAGTGGTTTGAAAAGAGCCACTTGCCAACATGTGCAGGACAGCTAGCATCTTGGTCTCTGGTGGAATGATGTGGGGTGTCTACAAGCTGGATGCCAACTGTGGCTCAATGTGGTGCAGCAGCTGCTGAATGGCTTGCCAGTTTAGTCTGTACCTCTGGATTATGTCATGTTCCGTGAGACCCTGAAGGGTTGTCCTGGTCCTGAATATCCTCTCCTACCTTCTTTGTTGCCTTTGGGGTCCCTGTTGGTGTGGTGGAAGCTGTTGCTGTTGCTCCTGTGCTCTGCATCTTCGTGCATGCTGGATGAATAGCACCTCCATGTCTTCCTTTTTGAGCTCTGATGTTGCTTCTGTGAGTTTTCCTTAAGTACTGGTTTGTTTGCCCCATTATAACGCCTGCCCTGACGCAACTATAAAATTTTGGCGCAAATCGGTATTTGCGCCATTTTTCGCCTCCGCCTCCCAGCCAAGCACCGTTTTTGCGCCATTGGATAAATATGATGCACGGGGGTTTAAGTCATTTTTAGACGGGAACGCCTACCTTGCATCTTATTGACACAAGGCGGTTTCACGCATCCAGAAAATGACGCTCACTGGGATATTTTGAGGTTAGACGGGTCTAGCGTCAAAGTATAAATATGGTGTAAAGTTTGAGCCGAATTTCCATAAAAATAAATTGCTTCCTTTAATCTCGGGTGAGATTAAAAAACAAAGAAGAGAAGGAGCCCTGAAGCCTCAGGATCCTCCTCCAACCACAGGGAAAAAGGGTGTCAAAGTATCCACTACCCAACATACAAATAAAGAAACCATTCCTGTGGTGGGAGGCAACTCTCCTAGGGTGGAATCTGTATCGAAGGAGTCAAGGGCTTCCACAGCTGGACTTTCAGAGGGAAAAGTTCCTCTCTGTGGGAAAACTAACACAGAAAAACATCACTGTCCTATCTTAGTAAATTTGGAGCATACCTCCAGCCCACCCAGATAAACGTTGGTGCAGCATCCCTGCACTACCACTAAAACAATAGGACAGCAGCCCTGTCCTTATGTAGAGCCCTTGGGACAGCAACCCTGTCCTGCTCTATCCCATGAAGGACAGCAGCCCTGTCTAGGAGAGTCCCATGGGGACAAACTTTTGACCTGCTCTAGCCTTGCTAAGACACTATTCCTGTCTGGCATTACAGTCTTTAGGACAGCAACCCTGTCCTGACATAGGATCCCTGGGACAGGCATCCTGCCCAACTTTAAAGCTTTTTAATAACCTTCAAAATAGGGAATCTCAGAGTTCATACTTGCACTGTTCTCTAGCTAAAAATCTCCAAACAGGGTGGTTCACCTCCCCACAGGGAAGGGACCGTACAGTGGATTATAAAGGGAGTAACCACTCTATTGCAGATCTACTCTCCACTTATCACCAATTAGACAATAAAGTCTAATCTGGCCAATGTTAGCCTTATTGTCCTTTGTTTGGGGGGTGGGGGTTGTGTAGGAAAGTAGCCTCTTTCTAGCATGATTACATCCACTTTTGGCCTTTTTGTCAGTGTGTTTGACTGTGTCTACTGGGATCCTGCTAATCAGGACCCCAGTAGTTATGCTCTCTCCCTTAAATTATGGATGCAGGATGCTGGTAACCCAGTATTGCATACAGAATTGGCATACTGGTGCCCCCTTAAAAGTCACTAGTATATGCTACCTAGGTACCCAGGGCATTGGAGTTCAAGGGGATGCATATAGGCTGCAGCATCTCTGTTACCACCCATAGGGATCCCACATGAAGGCTTCTGAAGGACTACCATTGCAACCAGTGTGAAATGGTGCATGTACCCTTTCACTGCCAATTACACTGCACCAGGTCACTTATAAGTCATCCCTATAGCAGACCCTCCAGCAATGAGGGCAGGTTGCAGAGTACCTATGTGTGAGGGCACCCCTGCACTAGCAGAGGTACCCACATGACCTCCAGGACCATTCTCCCAGACCTCGTGAGTGCAGGGGTGCCATTTTATGTGTGTACTGAACATAGGTTCCTACCTATGCCCAGTTACATAATGGTGATTCCGAACATAGGCATGTTTGGTATCAAACATATTGGAATCATACCCCAAGGCTTTTGCAAGCATTGATTGTATGATTCCATGAACTCTGGGGGCTCATTGGAGGACCCTCAGTACTGCTATGACATCCTTCTGAGGTTTCCCAGCCAGCCCCAGCTGCTGCCACCTCTCAAACAGGTTTCGGCCCTCTTGTTGATCAAGCAGCTTGAGCCCAGGAAAGCGGAACAAAGGATTTCCTATGGGAAAGGGGTGTTACAGGCTTGGGAGGGGTAGCCTCCCAGAGCCTTTGGAAATGCTTTGAAGGTGGTGCCCTCCTTACATAACCCAGTCGACACCGGTTCAGGGACCCCCAGTACCTGCTCTGGCATGAAACTGGACAAAGTAAAGGGGAGTGGCCACTCCCCTGTCCATCACCACCCCAGGGTTGGTGCTCAGATCTCCTCCAGAGGGTCCCTGGGTTTGTTATCTTGCCAGCAGGTGACGTCAGAGCCCTTTCATGTTTAGCTGGCCAATCCCCCTTTCATGGCTATTTTGGGTCTGTCTCTTGGGTGGTTCTTCAGATTCGAATCGCAGGACTCTAGCAGGAATCCTCTGCATCCTTTACTTCACCTTCTTACCAAAGAAACTGCATCTGGACCCTCCAGGAACACTACAAACTGCAACAAAGAAGCACAGATGACTTCTGCAACATTGTATCTTCAGCTCCTGCCAGCAACTGCAACTGTTTCCAGGTCGTGCATCCTCCGAGGACTGCCTGTCTTCAGCCTGCACCAGAAGAGTTAAGGAATCTCCCTTAAAATGAAGGAATCTCTTCCCTGCTTCAGCAGGCACCCCTCTGCAGCGACGACTAGTGGTTTGGTTTTCCCCCTTCCTGATGAAGTGTGTGGATACAGCATCACAGGTGGTGGATTGAAGTGGTTCTGACGGTCCTGACATCCAACTGTCCATCTTTGGTAGAGGTAAGGGCTTGCCTCCCCATGCAAGACAGTACCTCATGCACTGCATCTTTTGCAGTTGCCAAGACTTGTTGGCATCCTTCCACCAACCTCTTCATGCACTCCTTCCTGTGACACACAGCTTCCTGAGCGGTTCTTAGGCGTTGTGGGATCCCTTTGTGTAGTACTGTGAGGGCCTCCTTTTGCACCTTCCTTGTCCCGTGCTGTGGGACTTCTGTGCACACTGCCTGGCCTTCTGAGGGCTCTCTGAGTTGCTGAGAGCCCCCACTGACTCCCCCTCCTGAGTAGAGTCCACCAGCTCCCTCCTGGTCCAGTGCAGCGCCTTTTTCCACTAACCACGAGCTTTGCATGTGCCAAGTCTTGTTGGTGGAATCCAGTAACGCAAACCAGACTGCATTTGCCCTTCCGGCATGGGACATCTACACCAACCCTACACCCACATGTGTTTTCTTGGGTGTAATACTGACTGTTGTTCCTCACAGGTGGTTCTTCTTTTGCACCTTCATCCGGGTTAGGAGGGGCTCCTGTTCTCCCTGAACTCTTCAGTGGTTCTTTGACTTGGTCCCCTTCTTCCTCAGGTATTCAGGTCCAGTAATCCATTGTTGGTGTCTTGCAGTCTCCTCTGTTTCTTGCATGATCTTCTTTCTCGTCTTCTTATGTGTTCTAGGAAAGTTACTGTAATTTACTCCTGCTTCCTGGGCTCTGGGGTGGGATCTATTACTTACTTTTGGAGTTTTCTAAATCTCCCTGAGCCCCTCTACACACTATACTTGCCTAGGTGGGAAACCAACTTACGCATTCCACTTTCTTAGTATATAGTTTTTGTTCCCCCAGGCCCATTTCTAACTACTGTGATTTTCACTATTTGCACTGTTTTCTAACAGCTATTTCAGCTTACTAGTGTGTATAATTTGTGTATTAGACTCTATGGTATTTTTGGCATTTGTGTCACCAAAATAAAGTACCTTCATGTTTGTAACACTGAGTATTTTCTTTCATGTGTGTGAGTAATGTGTGACTAAGGTGGCATTGCAAGAGCTTTGTATGTCTCCTAGTTAGGCCTTGGCTGCTCATCCACATTACCCCTAGAGAGCCTGGCTTCTAGACACTGTCTACATTTGACCGGGGGTCCCTGCCCTCTGGTTGCCCGGTTCCCGACCGCTCTCCTACCTTTCGCGCTATGCCTGAGAGCACCTGCATCGGATGGGCGTCCCATGGCAGGCGGATCCCTCCTGGTGGGCTGAGACCGCACTGTGCTTTCCCCCATCGTTCTCCTCACGCTGGCTCCAGGCAGCTTGACTGATCTGCCGGAACAGAGGGGTGGCAGCCAGGCTATGCTAACAGAGCGGCTGGAGTAGAGTCAGCACAGGCTCGTTTCTGGCTCTACTCTGGCTGGAACAGGAGTTGGGTTGGGGGCTGCCCTTAGAGCCCCCTTCATCAGTGACCTTACCAGTGTCAGTCAGGATTATTTGTTTACACATCAGGCTGCCCAGGTGTAACATTTCTGCATGACCCCCAGGCGCCCATCGGGGGTCTGGGGCCAGGACACGGCAGCAGGGGTAGTAATTACTCCTATCCAGGCCCGGCTTGGGTCATCCAGGACCCCCACTAGCTACAACTAACCTACCGTCAGGCACTGGGGCAAGGAAAAAGTGAGCTATTAAAGGTAAGCCCCTCCGATTTATTATTAGCACCATCAACACTTTACGAGGGGGGGCACCTTTTCAAAATAACAAAGCCCCACTAAGTAAAAATAATAAAGAAATGGGGAACATAGCAAAACTTACTACCAGGATAATTAAAATCACCCCTTCGCTTGGGTCCTTTTTTAAGGTACAAACCATATCGAACCCCCTACTCAACAGAGTATGTCTACTTCTCTAGCAAATATGGAAGCCATTCCAGTAGTCAAATTATCCACCCCATCGGACTCACTGCAAAGTTCAGTCACCCAGGAAATAGGACAAGCTATACTCAGGGGGCACATTACCACAGGAGGTGGAGGTTGTACGCGTACACTCTACTTCAATCTATACTGCAAGCGATGAGAGACAAGTTTGCTGTATCGGAGTCCAACCAGACAAAAATTCAGGGGGTTTGCGATAGTCTTGGCGCATAAATCACTATTCTGATGGAGAAATTAGGGGCTATTGAGTCCACTATTGGTGTGCTACAGGCAGAGGTGGAGGCTAACAGACATGAAGTTCAAGCTTTAAAACAAAGTCAGAAATACCTGAGAGATAAAGTAGAATCCTTGGAGAACCACTGCAAGTGGAACAACCTTAGATTCTTGAATGTCCTGGAGGGAGTTGAAGGGGACAATATTAAAAGTCTTATTATATCCTTAATTAAAGAACATATCCCCATAGTAGCCTTCGTCGACTGGGACCTGGAAAAACAGAGAGTCCATTGGGACCCACTCAGGAGGAACCCTAACAAGGATAAACCCGGGAAGGTGCTGGTTAATTTCGCCTCATACCGAGTGAAGGAGCAGATTTTTACAGAAGCTCTCAAA
Organism: Pleurodeles waltl; assembly: GCF_031143425.1. Classification (NCBI taxonomy): domain Eukaryota; kingdom Metazoa; phylum Chordata; class Amphibia; order Caudata; family Salamandridae; genus Pleurodeles; species Pleurodeles waltl. Next base: position 628,110,491 of record NC_090443.1, on the reverse strand, counting down.
GTTCAGGGCTTTAAGCATGACGTTGGACTTTCTCAATAAGATCTGACATGTCCAGGGCAGCGCAAGATTGACGATGGGAGCTGGGGAAGTACATGCAGGAGCTTAAGACTGTGGGTGCCACTCCACAACTGAGGTTTCCGGCTACCCTGAGGGTAATGTGGAGAAATAAAATGCACAATATGAGAGATTCCCAAGAAGTTATGGCACAAATAGAACAGATTAAAGGGGAGAGCTAGCGTGCTGTGGAGTGGCAGGGCTGAGGAGTAGGATGACCCGCCCATTATGGTTAATAGGAGGGTTCCCCAGGGAGGGTCAAGGGAAGGGTAGTTTTGGGGCGTCACATAGTAAAATGACTTGCTTAAATTTTCCCTGGGTGGGGAGCAGACGAGAGAAAATAAAAAAAGAAAGTCATTATACTTTAATATAATTTTCGGGTTGGACAGGAGACAGCTACCTGAACTAGAACAGGATGATGGGATCCAGCACCATTTCTAGTCTCAAAATCCTTTCCTGGAATGTAAATGGTCTTAGAGTAAGTAGCAGGAGAAGGAAAATTCTTGAATTTTTAAGATTATTCACCTGCAAGGGACACACTTAAGGCACAAAGATGGATCACTCAGTTTGCCTGCACTTATCAATCTTTCAACGTGAAAGGGGTGGTGTTGGACTTTTGCTTTTGCAGGGTCATTCCCAGACTTTTTTGCCTCCTGCCTCCTATATTTTTCTGACATGTTGCTGTTGGCTTTTCAACTCTGAGCACTTTACCACTGCTAACCAGTGCTAAAGTGCATATGCTCTCCTGTTTAAATTGTATGTAAGTGGTTTATCCATGATTGGCATATTTGATTTACCAGTAAGTCCCTAGTAAGGGGCCCTAGAGGTGCCAGGGCCTGTAAATCAAATGCTACTAGTGGGCCTGCAGCACTGGTTGTGCCACCCACATAAGTAGCTCTGTAATCATGTCTCAGACCTGCCACTGCAGTGTCTGTGTGTGTATTTTTACACTGTAAAGTCGACTTGGCAAGTGTACCCACTTGCCAGGCCTAAACCTTCCCTTTCCTTACATGTAAGGCACCCCTAAGGTATGCCCTAGGTAGCCCCAAGGGCAGGGTGCAGTGTATGGATAAGGTAGGACATATAGTAATGTGGTTTATATGTCCTGACAGTGAAATACTGCCAATTTCGTTTTCACTGTTGCAAGGTCTGTCTCTCTCTCATAGGATAATATGGGGGCTACCTTTAAATATGATTAAAGTGTAGATTCCCCTAGAGAGTAGATGGACAGGTGGAGTTTGGGATCCCTGAACTCACAATTTAAAAATACATCTTTTAGTAAAGTTGATTTTGAGATTGTGAGTTTGGAAATGCCACTTTTAGAAAGTGAGCATTTTCTTGCTTAAACCATTCTGTGGCTCTGCCTTGTTTGTGGATTCCCTGTCTGGGTCAGTTTGACAGTTGGGTTGTTTTTCACCTCACACCAGACAGTGACACAAAGGGAGCTGGGGTGTGATCTGCATTCCTGATTAGCCATCTCTGCTAGGAGGGAGGGGTGGAGTGGTCACTCTCATCTGAAAGGACTGTGCCTGCCTCTGACAATGCTGTCTCCAGCCCCCTGGTGTGTGTCTGAGGCCTTGCCTGGGCAAGGCAGGATTTCACAAGAAGGTGTGAGTCCCCTTTGAAGGAAGGTGACTTCAAAGACTAAAATGGGTATAAGAAGGGCACCCAAACTTACAAACTTTAGAAACACTTCTGGAATCAAGGGGAACCTCTGCCTGGAGAAGAGCTGATCGCTGAGGAACAAGTGCTGCCCTGCCTGTGACTGTGCTTTGTGGAGCTTTCCTGCAGTGCTGCTTCTGCCAGAGTAAGAGGGCAAAGACTGGACTTTGTGTGCCTTCCATCTTGAAGTAGAAATCTCCAAGGGCTTGATGTAGAGCTTGCCTCCTGTTGTTGAAGTCTCAGGGATAGCAAAGACTTCTTCCTGCCAGCACCTGGAGTCTCTGGAGAGACCCCTACTCTGCTCTGTGGTGCCCTTCCAGTTCCTGGGACCCTGAAAGGAGAGGCTGGCAGCCCAAGGACAAAAATACACGCACCGAGCGCCGTGCGGAGAAAAGATCGACGCGAATCCGATCGCGTCTGAGAAAACGACGCGACGCCGGCTCCGCAGCTGAGAAACGACGCCGCAGGAAACGCGACCGGAGAATCGACGCCCGGAGCAGGAGAAACGACGCGCAGCATCGCTGACGAAGGCTGAGAGATCGCAACCTGCGCCGCGGGACTTTCGGACCGTCGCGTGGCTGGCTGTTTCGACGCGCATCGCCGTGCCGAGTTGTTTTCGACGCATATAACCGTGCAGGGTTATTTTCGACGCGCACAGCCCGTGCGGGGTTATTTTTGACGCAAACCAGGTACATTTACACGCTAGCAGCGCTAGTGTGTTGTTACAACTACCTAAAGACTCTTTTTATTTTAAACCTTTAAAAAATCATAACTTGACTTGTGTATGTTGGATTTTTGTCGTTTTGGTCTTGTTTTGTCTAGATAAATATTTCCTATTTTTCTAAACTGGTGTTGTGTCATTTTGTAGTGTTTTCATTAAGTTACTGTGTGTGTTGGTACAAATACTTTACGCCCAGCACTCTGAGGTTAAGCCTACTGCTCTGCCAAGCTACCAAGGGGGTAAGCAGGGGTTAGCTGAGGGTGATTCTCTTTTATCCTAACTAGAGTGAGGGTCCTTGCTTGAACAGGGGGTAACCTGACTGTCAACCAAAGACCCCATTTCTAACATTGGTGACCAGCGGTCGGGATTTGGACTTGTATTTGTACTTGACATACAGTAATTAAGTGTACACTACTGTTTTGATCTCAGACCACTACGTGACCACATACTACTTGTCTTGTGATTCTGCTTTTTGTTCTCTGATGTCCTCCTGGAAGTATTGATGATATTTTTGGACTTTGTTTTTTGGTTGTGAAGCCTTTGCAGAATGGAAGTCAATTTCTGGCACCTATTTATGTATAAAAAGTGGCAGCTTAAAGCATTTTGCATGGAAAGGGGACTGGCTGTGAACAAGAAATCCAGAAGGGAGGATCTTGAGTCAGCCCTGTTTCAGTATGAATTGAAACGTTGTCAGGCAACACCACCAAATGAGTCTGAGGAGGATGACTACTCCGAAGAGGAGGGAACAGAAAGAGATGAGTGGCTCCTAGCTCGAATCCGGAGTCTGGAAGAGCTAGATGCAGAGCTTGAGAGGGCTGAGGAGCAGAGAGCCTTAGTCCTGGAAAAAGAAAGGATTGCAGCTCAAGAGCTGAGCTGTGAAGAGCTGAAGCTGGAGGCCATGAGGGCTGAATCCAGTTCAGATGGTGGCAGCAAAAATCTTGTATCCAGTACTGCTGAAGAAGTGCACATGCCCAGGGAGGTGGTGCCCTACTTGAAGGAGGGAGTTAACACACGCCAGGAGGTTCAGGGGTATGAGGTAGCTCCAGTGATGCACAGGGTCTCTGAGGTAGATTGGGGAACTGGCATGGGGAGTCATATTCCTACTGGTGGGAGGGACACTCTACTGACTCTAGTTGAGAGTGACAGGGAGAGGGGTTCCCCCCAGGTAGAAGTCCTGGTTATGGAGTGTGAAAACATCCCAGAAGAGTGTGGGTTGAGTGTCAGGGACAGTCAGGTACTGTCTCACCAGTCTCAGGAGGGTGATGTGGGGTGCTTTTTCAAAGCAGAGTCACTGGATGGTTGGGTGAAGGGTACTTTGGTTAATTCATGTGAGGGGCTGAGTGATGTAATTGCTGGAGAGCATATGTCTAGTCCTTATTTTCCAGAGCTATGCCAACACCAGGTGGAGTGTGAGTTCTCTGACCCCAGGGAGCTTACAATGGAGGCAGACTTCTGGGTGAGTACCAGAGAGTCTGAAGAGGCATTTGGGGGTGCTCCTGAGAGGAGTGGTCTAGGTAGTTCCCAACCAGGTGAGGTAGGGAAGGATTGTAGTGTCCCAGGTAGGTCCCAGTGTAGTGGGATGGGTGAGGGACCCCATGTCCAGTCTCAGAGGAGAGGGAATGGGGATGGGTTGAGGCCCAAGGTGCCCGAGATCCGGTCCCAGGTCCTGGAGGGTTCCCTGCGGGAACACCAGGAGGGGAGCCTAGCCTGTACCATAGGGCCATCTGTTGAGGGAGACCCCACAGTGTCAGGAGAACTTGGGGGGGCGGCTGTAGCCAGCGTCCCACCAGTTCTGGTGTCTGGCAGTACCACTCCTAGTGAGGGGGTGCAGAAGTCCAGACAGAGGGTTGAGAGGGGGTTGCGGACCCCAGTGGAGAACCTGGAGGGTCAGGGGTCAGCTCTGAGAGCAGAGCCCCCCATGAATGACCTTGGTGAGACCATTTCTGGGTTGGGGGGAATCCAGACTCTGTCAGATGGGCAGAGGTCAGGAGACCTGCGCCAGCCAGACTCTTGTGTGGCCCTTCGGGACAGTGTGTCCCTTGAGGGGGGTAAGTGTGCCCCCCTGGAAGTCCTGGTGTGCCAGGCAATGGTTCAACCGCAGGGTGGTGACTCTGGGTTGAATGATCAGGTTCAGGGGGTAAACTCTGACCTGATGGGGGGTAAGTGTGCTCCCAAGGAAGTCCTGGTGTGCCAGGCAGTGGTTCAACCGCAGGGTGGTGACTCTGGGTTGAATAATCAGGTTCAGGGGGTAAACTCTGACCTGATGGGGGGTAAGTGTGCTCCCCAGGAAGTCCTGGTGTGCCAGGCAGTGGTTCAACCGCAGGGTGGTGACCCTGGGTTGGATGACCAGGTTCAGAGGGTAAACTCTGACCTGGTAGGGGGTAGGTATGCCCCCCAAGAAGTCCTGGTTTGCCAGGCAGTGATCCAGTCTGTGGGTACAGGCCCTGGATTGGGAGGCCAGGTTAAGGGTGTCCCCCCTGACCTGGAGGAAGGGGCTACTGCTAACAGTGCCCCTACCATGTTGTCTTCTGGGGGGGCCGCTCCTAGTTGGGTGGTTCAGGACCCCAGAAGAGAGGGCAGGGGGAGGGAAGCCTCACCCCTGGCCCTGGTCCAACCTGAAGGTACAGACCCCAGGTTGGAGGATCAGTTGCAGGTTAACATCCCTGCACTGATGGAAGAATTGTGCAGGACTGCTTCTACAAGCACCCTGACAGTTTTTGACTCTGGGGGTGCCGCTTCTGCAGGGAGGGTACAGAGCCCCAGAGGGGAGGACCAGGGTCAGGTTGTCATCCCTGACCTGGTGGAAGAGAGAGTGGTCAAAGGGTGCCAGGCACCTGGGGCTACCACCCCCCACTCTCCACAGTCACAGTGGTTAGAGAGGCCTGAGGTCGGGCTCTCATCCCTGACAGTTGTCTGGGGCCACTGTGGCTTGCTGTCCTGGGGAACAGAGTTGCCCCTGGGGGGGGAAGGACGAGAGTCACACCCCAGGGGTGGAGTGGGCAACACCATTGTGTTGGCCCTGGTGGTACTATCTGCCCATTGCAATACATCTGTGAGCAAAGTAAAGTTAGGTGTTGCACAGATGGTGTCTGTAGATGTGGAGAAGGGTTCCCCATGGGTTAGCTTAGTGGGCCCTGAGAGTATGGACAGAGGGATCCAACTGGAGTCAGGAAGGCGTAGAACTGGAGCATGCCCCTGCTGTTGTGGGCCTGGGTCCCTGTTCTATCGCCCCAATCAGGGAAGTACATCAAGGTATTGATTGTTCTCCCCTGGCTTTAGGCTGGTAGGGGGTCGTGTTGGACTTTTGCTTTTGCAGGGTCATCCCCAGACTTTTTTGCCTCCTGCCTCCTATATTTTTCTGACATGTTGCTGTTGGCTTTTCAACTCTGAGCACTTTACCACTGCTAACCAGTGCTAAAGTGCATATGCTCTCCTGTTTAAATTGTATGTAAGTGGTTTATCCATGATTGGCATATTTGATTTACCAGTAAGTCCCTAGTAAGGGGCACTAGAGGTGCCAGGGCCTGTAAATCAAATGCTACTAGTGGGCCTGCAGCACTGGTTGTGCCACCCACATAAGTAGCTCTGTAATCATGTCTCAGACCTGCCACTGCAGTGTCTGTGTGTGTATTTTTACACTGTAAAGTCGACTTGGCAAGTGTACCCACTTGCCAGGCCTAAACCTTCCCTTTCCTTACATGTAAGGCACCCCTAAGGTATGCCCTAGGTAGCCCCAAGGGCAGGGTGCAGTGTATGGATAAGGTAGGACATATAGTAATGTGGTTTATATGTCCTGACAGTGAAATACTGCCAATTTCGTTTTCACTGTTGCAAGGTCTGTCTCTCTCTCATAGGATAATATGGGGGCTACCTTTAAATATGATTAAAGTGTAGATTCCCCTAGAGAGTAGATGGACAGGTGGAGTTTGGGATCCCTGAACTCACAATTTAAAAATACATCTTTTAGTAAAGTTGATTTTGAGATTGTGAGTTTGGAAATGCCACTTTTAGAAAGTGAGCATTTTCTTGCTTAAACCATTCTGTGGCTCTGCCTTGTTTGTGGATTCCCTGTCTGGGTCAGTTTGACAGTTGGGTTGTTTTTCACCTCACACCAGACAGTGACACAAAGGGAGCTGGGGTGTGATCTGCATTCCTGATTAGCCATCTCTGCTAGGAGGGAGGGGTGGAGTGGTCACTCTCATCTGAAAGGACTGTGCCTGCCTCTGACAATGCTGTCTCCAGCCCCCTGGTGTGTGTCTGAGGCCTTGCCTGGGCAAGGCAGGATTTCACAAGAAGGTGTGAGTCCCCTTTGAAGGAAGGTGACTTCAAAGACTAAAATGGGTATAAGAAGGGCACCCAAACTTACAAACTTTAGAAACACTTCTGGAATCAAGGGGAACCTCTGCCTGGAGAAGAGCTGATCGCTGAGGAACAAGTGCTGCCCTGCCTGTGACTGTGCTTTGTGGAGCTTTCCTGCAGTGCTGCTTCTGCCAGAGTAAGAGGGCAAAGACTGGACTTTGTGTGCCTTCCATCTTGAAGAAGAAATCTCCAAGGGCTTGCTGTAGAGCTTGCCTCCTGTTGTTGAAGTCTCAGGGATAGCAAAGACTTCTTCCTGCCAGCACCTGGAGTCTCTGGAGAGACCCCTACTCTGCTCTGTGGTGCCCTTCCAGTTCCTGGGACCCTGAAAGGAGAGGCTGGCAGCCCAAGGACAAAAATACACGCACCGAGCGCCGTGCGGAGAAAAGATCGACGCGAATCCGATCGCGGCTGAGAAAACGACGCGACGCCGGCTCCGCAGCTGAGAAACGACGCCGCAGGAAACGCGACCGGAGAATCGACGCCCGGAGCAGGAGAAACGACGCGCAGCATCGCTGACGAAGGCTGAGAGATCGCAACCTGCGCCGCGGGACTTTCGGACCGTCGCGTGGCTGGCTGTTTCGACGCGCATCGCCGTGCCGAGTTGTTTTCGACGCATATAACCGTGCAGGGTTATTTTCGACGCGCACAGCCCGTGCGGGGTTATTTTTGACGCAAACCAGGTACATTTACACGCTAGCAGCGCTAGTGTGTTGTTACAATTACCTAAAGACTCTTTTTATTTTAAACCTTTAAAAAATCATAACTTGACTTGTGTATGTTGGATTTTTGTCGTTTTGGTCTTGTTTTGTCTAGATAAATATTTCCTATTTTTCTAAACTGGTGTTGTGTCATTTTGTAGTGTTTTCATTAAGTTACTGTGTGTGTTGGTACAAATACTTTACGCCCAGCACTCTGAGGTTAAGCCTACTGCTCTGCCAAGCTACCAAGGGGGTAAGCAGGGGTTAGCTGAGGGTGATTCTCTTTTATCCTAACTAGAGTGAGGGTCCTTGCTTGAACAGGGGGTAACCTGACTGTCAACCAAAGACCCCATTTCTAACAGGTGGCAATTATTGTCAAAAACAGGGTCCAAGGTAATTTGACAGATGTAACTGTTGACCCTAGTGGGAAATGGGTGCTGGCGAACATTATGCTAGAAGGGGTCGAGTACACTCTGGCCTCCTACTATGGACCTAACCCTAACGTGGGTGACCCTGGCCCACTTACGGATCTTTATGAGCAGTTGTCCGAAAGAGCCAAGAACCAGATAATAGTTGGAGGGGAATTTAATGTTTTGCTCAATCCCACTCTTGCTAGGTCCACTCCCAGACCAACTGTCAATACAATCAGGATGAGAAATTGTTTGCACAACATAATGAAGAATGTCGGCTTGATTGACCCTTCGCGAACTAGAATGGGGCAAGATAAAGAGTTCACCTTTTAGAACAAAAAATATGGTCACGCTTCTGGAATTGACTTTTTCTTGATAGATGCAAGACTTTGAAATAAGCTAGTGGACGCCTCTCACCAGCCGAGTCATCTGTCGGATCATTCTGCTGTACAGCTAGACATAGTTTTCACTGGTGCTCATGCATATCCCAGATGGACACTTGATAGATCTCTCCTGGGGAGGAAGAAACTGTACAAAAGTTGTACAAAAGTTGAAAAGGGATTCCCAGGGCTTTTTTGTGATCAATTTGGGTTCAGCATCGATAACCACAGTTTGGGAAGCATATAAGGCTTTCATTCGTGGGAAATTGATTAGCTATGCTGCTTACAAGGCTAAGAGAACTAAAACCACAGTAGAGACACTTCCTAAAATACAAGCCCGGATGGACACCTCTAAGGATGCAACAATGCAAGTTGACTTACAGAACTGAATCCAGGAAGTTAAACATTCACTTGAGGTTTTCTTGGAATCAATTGTGAGGACTAATTGAGAAGCCAGTAAACTAGCTCACTTTGAGTAGGGTGAAGGATGTGGGGGGCTACTAGCTTGGAAAAACAGGTCTGACAATATTAGGAATACTATTAAAGGTATAGTGATGTGTTCGGAAGATCAAGATATTGCAGGAGTGTTTGTTACATTTTTCTCTGAATTATATAGGGAAGACACCGTGGCTCTGATGGAGGTGATTGAAAACTGGTTGAGGGGAGACATCCTCCCTAGACTATAACTAGAAAAGAGTCAGGTCCTTAATCAATGTTTTCAATTTGGCGAGGTAGATAATGTTATTGCTGGGTTGAAAAAGGGAAGGTTCCGGGTCCAGACGGAATACCAGCCAAAATATAAAAACTCCTCAAAGAAGAACTTGTGCTAGTTTTAACTCAGTTGATGAGTTCAATATTCATAGTCTACCCCAGTTCCGATCTCATGGAACAAAGCTATTATAACTTTAATACTAAAGCCGCAGAAAGATGCTAGGAGATGTGAGTCGTACAGACCCATCTCATTGCTCAATAATGATTACAAAATCATTGCACAGAGACTGGACAATGTGATTGGTGACCTGGTACACAACAACCAGAAAGGTTTTATGAGAAATCGGTTCTTAGGGGATCTGATCCATGACTTAGTTTTTGCAATTGACATCGCCACTACCACTAATACTCCTCTCACCATACTAACAATCAACGCCGCAAAGGTGTTTGATAGGGTGAGCTGGCTTTTCTTGCAGGTGGCAATTGAACATAACAACATAGGAGACAATTTCCTCAAGGCAATCAAAGCTATTTATAAAACACCTACAGCCGAGGTTCTGGTCAATGGTTTCTTATCTCCACATTTTAAAATTGAACGAGGAACACAACAGGGATGTACTCTCTCAACCCCTTCTCTTCAATTTAAATATTGAACCTTTGGCTAGGAGAATTAGACTAGATCAGCGAATAACACCCTTTCAGTATCAAGGCTGGGTTCTTAAGGAAGCTTGATATGCAGATAACCTCCTTGTTTATACGCAGAATCCTCAAAATTCCTCTTTGGCACTTTTTGAAACCATAGCAGGGTTTGGGGAAATCTCGGGCTATTTAGTCAATACTGATAAATATGAGGTAATGACCTGGAATGGTCCACAGGACAGTAAACTAGAGAAAGACTAAATTTGTTATCTATGGGTAAAGGTGGTCGAAAACTTGGTAGAGATGGCCCAGGTGAATTTTAAAAATCTTTTTAGGGAAACAAAGAGGCTTCTCCTCCAATGGTAGCATCTACAACTATCTATTCTAGGTAGATCAAATTTAAGAAAAATGGTGATACTGCCAAACTTTACATTCATCTTTAATGTTCTCCCCTTATTTTTTAAAGTTGACTGGCTACGGAAATTGCAGGGGGAAGTAGTTAGTTTCATCTGATCATATCAAAATCCAAGAATAGCCTGGAAGAAATTGAGGAAGAAGAAGCTAGATGGAGGAATTGCACTTCCAGATTTTCACCTTTGTTACTGGGCTTTCCAATTGAAAAACATTAGACCACTATTCTCTAAAGAGTATGCCTCTTCCCGGCTGCGGGTGCTAACAGGCAGCATTCGGCATGCCGTAGTTCCTGACGGCCGGGCGTGCCGTGCCCCTTCTGCTCTTTATTTCCTCGAACGAGGCCCCAAAGTGGGCACGGGGCCTCGGCGAGTCTTAGGGCTTGCATGTGAAGCGGACCCTCTAATTCAGATTTCTCCATCTTGGAATGGAGAGAAACCGCCAATGAGGTTTAGGGAAGTGACCCTTCCCACAGGAAGTGGTCACTATAGTGGGTGTAGCCACCCAAGGGTAAGTGCCCCATTGGACACTACCTGGTTCCTGCTAAAACACTCACTAAATTCAGTATTTAGTGCACTACACTAAACCAAGATTTTAGATTTGAAAAGGATTCCAAGAAGACAAGAAGACCAGCACCAGAGAAACCATCAGGACGAGAACAGAGGACCTGCTTCACCATAAGAGGTGCCAAGACCCCTGCTTGCTGCACCAGAGTCCCGACAATCACAACAGTGGAGGAGCTGAACACTGGAGTGACCCCACGAAACCCAGAGGACCTCCAGGCTTCAGAGATCACCCCAGATGTCCCTCCTGAGAGGAGGCACCACTCAAGAAAAGCAAGTAAACCGCAAAAGACCAAGAAACCAGTGAAGGACACTTCACTGAATTACCGATATCTCTGCGACTGGAAGTCACAACCAGACCAAACGACACACAGATGACAGACCAGTAGTGCCCCCCAAGTGTACTGAGTTTGGTGGTACTACGACCCCTAGCGACTGAGATAGAGTAATACCCTGGGTACTGGTCAGATGACATTGGACTAGGAGAAAACCAGCTCCCTCAGAACTGACAAAGGATCAGGTGGAAGCCCCAGTTGAGGGACTTCAGGAACACCCCAGACCTCGGACCAGAGTGCCCTCTTTGTCCTGCAAGTGACCCTCAAGGAGACTCACCTCCAGCTCCAGTGGACTTCATTGTGCACAGCATCCAAGACCTCCAAAACGCCCAGCAGCTGGCCGCCCTGGGCCTTGCATCATGGATTCTGCTCTGTGCCCTGGGTCCCCAACCCCTTGTGACCTGACCAGCCAAAGGGGACCCCCACGCACCACTTTGAATTTGCAAACCAGCTCCTTTTCCAAGTGGTCCCTGTGCAGAGAACTTTGCCAACGCCAGAACCAGGAGCTGCCTGAAGCTCTCCAGCTTGCACAAGGTGCCCACGGACCCCTGCGACCATCCTGCAAAAGAAGAGACTGGTAACTCAACCGTACAATTTTTAATGCATTTTTAAAAGTGACTGACTATTGATTCCAAAGGTGCGTAATTATGCACAGAAAGACTAACTTTGCTAAAACTTTAAAAAGTCATAACAAGAAAAGTACTTAACGTATTCTAAACATTTTGGCCTTAAAAATTAAATAAAAGTTTGAAATATTTTTATAAATTCTGGTCTCGAGTTATTCATTGAGTGTGTGTGGTGCATGATTGGATTTATGAGTACAGCAAATACTTAGCACATCTCCTGGATTAGCCTAACTTCTCGACCAGCTAACTTAAAATTTAGATCATTACATGGTCTGATTTTTACCCCTGAAAACTAGCATGTGGTCTTTGGACCCTCAGCATGGTGTACTTGTTTTTTGTACACAACATGTGGTGTATCACCGGTGGGATAAAGACTTTGGCCCTCATTATGACCTTGGTGGGCGGCTTCAGCCGCCCGCCAAGATCTGACCGCCGGGCGACCGCCAAATGGAGCCGGCAGTGTTGCGGCCGTGTGACAGGTGTAGTTGCACCCGCAAGCTTTTCACTGTCTGCTATGCAGATAGTGAAAAGCTGCACGGGGCCCCCTGGGGCCCCGTGACTCCCCGTACCGCCAGCCTTTTCCTGGGGGTTCAAACCACCGTGGTCGTAATGACCTTGGAAGCACTGCTAGCCTGTTGGCGGTGCTTCCATCAAAAGGGTTGTAATGACCCCCTTTGTGTTTGCTGATACCACTTTTACAATTGTGTCAAAACATGAATAACTCTTCAAATTCTCTTTTAGATAATTGTTTTTGATTTTTCTAATTGACAAAAAAATGTTTACAAATGTTTTAAAGTAATGGTTAGGCCCCTGGGTGGGCTCCTATAACTTTAGAAAAAGTTTAAAAATCTTTGCTTTACTTCGTTATCCAAAAAGGGGAGTTCTAAATTCCAAAAAGGTCCCACCTTTAGTAAGATCAAAATGTCTGACTCAGAGTCCAGAAACCAGGAGCTCAACCTGGAACCTTATGAGGCATAGAGCTAAGACCAATTAAGGAAACTCTGTAGACTACACAAACTTCAAACTGGAAAAAACAGAGAAACTTAGGGCCATATTTATACTTTTTTGACGCAAAACTGCGCTGGTGCAGTTTTGAGTCAAAAATATTACTGCCGGCTAACGCCAATTTGGTGCACAGTGAGGGCGTCAAATTTATACTTTGACGCACGCCGGCGCAAACCACAGGTGGGAGTCATTATTTTTGATGCACACCGCAGCGTCAAGTCGTAAAGCAAAACAACGTTAACGCGGTGGAAATGCCTGTGGGTCGATTTACGACACCGTAAACCGGATATGCGCCGTTTTTTGACTCAATAGCATCAAAAAACACTGCGAACACTGCCATTTCACCAGAGGAGAGCCAAAATGGTTCCCAGGTGCCACTACAGACCCCAGGAAGATGACAACAGACCACGAACCAGCCAGGAGGACATACACAAGAACCAGGACACTTATAAGAAAAAAAGAAAGTGTTGCTTCAGTGCAGAGGAGCAGGAAATCCTGGTTAAAGAGGTGACGGAACATCAGCACCAACTGTTTGTTACCTCAAAGTTGCCAATCAGTAGGAGAGAGGCTATATGGCAACAAATTGTTGACAAGATTAATAGTGTGGCTGATGTACGCAGAACAGTCATTGAGTGCAAGAAACGCTGGCATGACTGCAATCGCAAGACCAAGGAAAAGATGGCCAGGAACAGGTAGGCAGCACTGCAGACTGGAGGTGGGAGTCCAACACATCAGGAGGCCCTGGACCACATGGAGGAGATGGTCGCACCCATCATCCCTGAGGAGATCGTCACAGGGATCCAAGGACAGGACAGCGCAGACTACCAGGAGACAACGCACATGCAGGGTAGGTCGCATGGGAAATTAAAATGCACTAATGTCAACTACAACCGGGGGGGGATACAGACTACAAAATGCATGGAAGTCATCATATACATGGAGTGGCATGGGTAAAGGGGAATGGCATGGGGCCATGGCCTGCACAGACAGAAGCTGGGGCACACCATTACACTACACCAACAACAGTCCCATGGGGGCATGCTGCCATGCCAACGATGGAGCAAAGGGAAATCCACGCCAGGAGGGAAGGCCACAACGTCAAACTGACATCCCGGCACATGTCAGCCACCATACCCCCTACATTAACTAGGGCCCCCTTAACAACCTCTAGCCATACCGACAACTGGAATGTAACTGCGACAACAGTTGCCACTACCACTTCCGCTCTGTGTGCAGCTCAAGTACCCAATGGCATAAACCTCCCCATGGATCATACACACCTAAATTAGGGGGTTGAGGATGACAACATCAACAATCCCCTGAAACAAGCAAAGGCCCCAGTACTGTCAAATGTCAATGCCCATAGTTGTTGCAAACATCAGCCAATGTAAACAACAATAGGAGCTACACAGCACTAAGGACATACCCATGCTGCATATGTCAGTGTCCATCCTGTGCCTGTGTCACAATGTAACATCCCAAATGTCATACTGCTCAGACAACAGCATTGAGGGAGGGCCACATGTAACTGGTCACTGAAATACACCTGCACAGTCAGAGGAGGAAATAGGACACTGCTACGACAATCAGGGCAATCCAATGTACCACACATTTACCAACATCAGCAGTACACATTACCAATGCCAACATCCATATCGTGTCATAACATTGCTATGCATAGGATATGCCACATGTCAAATACATTTAAGTGGATGTGAAAGATCAGAGATTGGAGCAGGTCCAGATTGTTAAGTGTGCTGCCAGTGCCATCAGAGCACCCACAGCCAGTAAGGCTTGAGTAGGACAAGAAGGTGGCAATTCTCTGTTTGGCCGAAACCAACACCTAGAAAAGATGATGCTGACAAGCCTAATAACTCAATAACATACATGTGACATGCAGGTGGGCCATAGGCCTGGGAGAATGCCCATCTGAAGGACTGGATCAATGAACACGAAACAAGATCACAATGTGAATTTATCACAAGGCAGGCATGTCACACTACTCATGCCACAACACAGACACACTAATTGTACCCTGTTTCATTGCAGAGGAAGATGAATCTCCTGCGGATATGCCTGTCCCAGATTACCCTGATGACTTGGATGGCGAGCAGATAAACATTCCCCAGGAGACTATCCAAAAGGTCCTTGAAACCCTCCAGACCCCACCTTCAGTCACAAGGAGGAGCACAGAACAAGCAGCCATCGCAGAGGATCCACCCACCACCCTAATTGTAAGACCTGCCAGCTCCAATACAGCTGAGGACTCAGACGACACTGGCACCAGCTTTGAGAGAACTGTAGTATGAGTACAGTGGGAGCTGGCCAAGGAGGTGCGGGTGGGGATGCAAACTATGGCAGCCAGCCTTGAGGGGGTGCGTTCGTGCATGATGTCATCTGCAGATCAGGCAGCAGCTATGCAAGCCCTAACATCTTTCTTGCAGGAACTGCAAAAAAACCAGAAGGAAATCAACACAGCTGTAATACAGTTGACCCAACACCTACAACAGCAATCCTGTCAACGCGTGCACTAATGCAACATTGAACCCCTCATGGCCGACCTGGCTGCCTACCATTGTGATGTTGCTGCTATTCTCAAAAACTAGCAGATCCTCCTTGCTGCAGTACTGCCCTTAAGACCTTCACAGGGAGCAGCGACAGGGATGTCTGACTCCACGTCTTCTAACACTGAAGTGTGTTTTGCCCCTTCACAACCACCAACAACAAGGACAGAGGAGGCAACACACACATCAGAAGAAGAAGACCTGGAACAGATCACATTCACAAGGAAAAGTACCCGGAAGCACTAGTCCCTGCCACATGGCCAACTATTACCAAGGTCCTGCGCTTTGTAACATGCCAGTCTTGCAACAACTCTACTTAATGACTGTTCTGCTTACCACTGTATATACTGTCAGTCTGCCCAGTGATTGTCTCTCTCCTACTCATTGGCAAATCCTGTCCCTCTGCACTGTCTGAAACATCAACCCCAGCATGTCAAAAGCATTTCCGTAACCCCTTGTGCACGATCACAATGTAAGATGTCACTATAATGGACTCACAATCATGGACAATGTACAGATAGCACTACAGAACTTTTCAATAAATAGCACTTACACAACAAATCTGTCTCTGGGTAATGTGACATATCAACTGTGCAGTAGATAACTGAAATGTGCCTAATGTCAAATTATGTAGCTTTTCAATACAACTGTCCTGATATTATGTAGTCAGATAAATCTGCACAGTGCCCATGATTGCATCATACTCTGCCCATCCTGAGGGACATATCTGATGAAGTGAGAAACCATACACCATCATTCTGTGTTGGACAGAAGAATGCTTCCTCAAGGGATATCTAAGTCATCAAATAGTGGCCGCAAAATGTTGTCACCATGCAATACTAACACATATAACAGTGCACACTAATCTAAGCAAACACTACAAAAACTGCATAAATGAAGGTGTCTGAGTTTACATACAAATAGGTAATCATGCTGAACTAGGTCACAAATTATGTATGAGAGTCATGAAGACAAGAATACAAGAGTGTTTACGAGAACTTATCTTATAAGGGTGTCCTTGATCATCACACTGCAGTCAGACCTAAAACTGTTCCCCAATACCAAGTCTGGAAGCACTGTTTGTGACATAGAAAACACACTTATCAACAGAAACACATTGGGATCCATATTAACTGTGATTGGTGGTTGCAACAAAGGGTGGAAACTTTGCAAGGTAGCTCTGGGGTAGCTGCCAATCGTACAGCTCAGTTGGGATTTGTTTTTAGCATAGGACACAAATGTAATAGTACAAAATTCAAGTACACTGATTCCAAACCCAGGATCAAGTACCATTTAAAACATACTGTTAAGGGTTAACCAAATATTTATTAAATGCTAATCACAGAAGAGGAAACTGAGGGAAAAATCTTACCTACCCTAATCTACCCTGACTTCTCATTACCCACAACTGTCGCTAATTAACCTAAGCTACACTTACTTATCACATGTAATGAAACGTTCTAAACATCCACCCCCCAAACCCCTTATGAGACGGGACACATGGAGGACAACACATACTAACCTAAACACATACTATACAATCCTAAACAAATATATATATATTTTTTTTTATTATTTTTGTTATTTTTTTTGTTTTTTCTTTTATTAAACACACAAGAACCCCAACATAGCCCCCCACCCACCCACCCACCCACACACTTAATAAGTCAAAAGGGCAACCTTGGTGTGCTGAGTGAGATAATGTCTCAGGTATCATGTTCCGGCAGGTGTCATTACAATATTTGTACACAGGTTAGCCTCTGCAATTCCCACTGCATCTGGGAACATCATAGCCTCTGTGCTGATTATTCTCGCAGCTATTAACCACACATGGCCCATCAATATGTTGTGAGCACTGTGATTCTGTGTGTGAACTGTCAGGGTCCTGACGTGTGTGGATTTTTCATGGACATTATCAGAGGTTGCTGGTTCTGCTGAAGGCCCTGTACCCAATCCCAGCATACGGCCCTGGGACACTGTCACACTTTGTCATTCATGCATAAATGAGACCCAGACAAGGGATGGGCCATGAATTTAGCTTTTCACAGAGGATTTAACAGTTAAAAGGCAGTTGATGCTATACAATGTATTTGGGTATGCATTGAAGAAGCCCATGCCCAATACCCCCTGATGAATGTGAGGTTTGCTAACGCAAGTGTGGTACATATGTAGACATAAGGATACCTTAGTGTGACGCACAGACAGATGCCAGTCAGGCTGACAGAATGCAGGGTGATTCAGGATCCAGCAATTTGACAAGTTACATAATCAGTGGTCTGACTCAGACTGTTTAGAGGACGAACTAGACAGTTGACATGTGAAACTGTGTATGTCCTGTTTTTGAAGGTGACAAATGAACACAAGGGCTGTGTTACACGGCTTAATTAGTATCAATGCTTAACAGTGTATTTGACATAATGGCAACTCCTATGCTGTTCCAGGCATCAGCAGGGGCAGTGCTTGTTGAAATGGGTGGTGTGCATGGAGGTGATCACAGGTGTCGGCTGCATCAGTTTCTCACAAGTCCTGTAGGTGAGATTTGCATTCTAATGGCCAACATACTTTTTCACACAGGAAGCAATCTACAGGTGCTAACAGGGCTTAGAAACTAGAAGCCAGTGTATTAATTGACCTGACGTCCATGCAGTCAGATGTTCTATGACAATAGCATACCATAGGAAAGGGTGTAGCACACTGGATTGCTATTGTTAGTCTGTGTGTGTAGAGGAGGGAATATCAGGGTACACATCTTAGTATTCAAGGGACCTCTTCAGACAGGTGGGTTGTGATCAGGTGCATGGGTGTGTCAGGAGTTAGGAAATGGGCTGACATGTTCATGGAATGTCATGTGCGCAATGCTGCTCATATGAATGGCACTTGTGCTGTCTATGTTCTGCTTCTATGGAACTCTAGTCACAGATAGTCCTTGCAAATATTGGATGCAGTTGGACTTACTGCTGTCAAGGGTCTGGTCAGACATTCCTGTTACTGATGCAAAAGCACATCGACTGCCTCATGTATGAGGTTTGTTTTCCCCTTAATGAGTGATGGTGTCTTAGTTGTGTGCCATATGCTACGTTGGACCTTGATTTCAACATGTATGTGTGAAATAGGTGTGGTCCTCTGCTATTGGCCTTCAAAGAAGAAATGTACATGATATATGTCATTTACAGTGTGTGTGTATGTGACCATTGTATGTTACGCATCACATTAGCTCTGGGATTTTCAGTGTCCTAATCAGTATATCAGCAATGCTCCATGAGGCAACACTCTTAGTCTGATGAGGAGAGATGAAGGTGTGCAGAAATGATTAGCCAGACCATGATATGGTTATTATTATAGGTGTTTATTTAAATTAGTTCATTAAAGTGGTGATGGTGATTATATTTAAAAGAAATTGTTGACAATATGTTTCCGGCTTCGTATACCAGTGGCTGTGTTCTGTAGTTCCCCCTCATGTTGCAGGCCAGCATCCTCCTCTTCCTCCTCTTCAGGCATGTGTGGCTCTGGTTCCAGGAGGGGAATGTTCCTTTTGATGCAAATGTTGCGCAATATTGCACATGTTAAGATGATCTTATGGGGGCATGGCCATGGTTCGGAACATGGCACACGCTTGATTCTCCAGCTCCGGAGGGGCCGGCCGAAAGAATCCTGATAATCGCACCAGCCAGGGCCGCCTACTTCGGAGTGCGGGCGCCGAGCGGCAGGCAGACGGGCGGCGCAGCTGGGCTCCGGCCGTGGTCCCGGCGCGAGCCGCTGACCAGATCGGGTCGCCTAACGTGAGGGGAGGCCTGAGGCCCCTCCTCCTGCTTGGAGCCGCGGCCGCGAGGGGAGACACGGGCCGCGGCGGGAACAAAGTGGGCGGCCCGCGAACGGCGGCAACCACGCCCGGGCCTCTCTGTTGGGTCGAGGGGCCCGGAACTCCTGGCGGGGGTTGAGGGCCCTTGGGGTCCCTGCCCCAGCGTACACCTTCCTTCTGGGGGCCTGTGGAGCGAGCACAGCTCTGATTCCTCTGGGTCCGAGCGGAGCCCCGAGCGGAGGCCCGGCGGAGCGCCGAAGTACTAGGACGGTGTGGCGGACGGCGGGCCTGCTGTGGGAGCCGCCTGGAGAGACATAGAGTGGGGTGTTGGCCCCCAGGGGTTGCCCCTCGGGGGGCGCACCCAGAGAGGAGATTATGACCTATTGCCTGACATCGTAGGACTGTGGAGCTGCCGGTGGCCCAGGAGCACCATTGATTCCTGATTAAGGATAATTGGCGCAGCCAGGAGGGTTGCCTCGGACACAGAAGAAACATTTGAGTGTGGGTGAGTGCCCTGCGTGGGGAGACAACCAAGCTGCGGTTGCGGCACGTACTTGACCCCGGTTGGCGGAGTGGGGCTTAACGAAGGAGTGCGCAGAGGGACCAGAACGGAGGCAGGTGGCAATCAGTCACGGTTGGCTAACGCAGTGCCCCCCCTTTGGGTCTGGACGCCTGGGACGGCCAGTGGGTTACCTGGAGTCCAGCCTGGACCACTTAGGTTCAGTGGTTAAAGCAGCTGAGTCTGTAGCGAGTGAACAAATTAGAAGCAGAAAACAGAAAAACGCTAGGGCCACATATCGGGCCCTTTGGGGTATACCCCCTTGCCTGACCGATGCCCCCCAAGGGCAGACATAAGAACAGAGCCATAGACCCTCTGGCACCGCCTGGGGACAAAGAGGCGGCCTCTCAGAACCAGGCACAAGCCAAAGTGCAAGACACCTAGACAAGATACTGGGACCTATTGAAGACACAAAGGCAACAATGCAGGGCAACATCAATCAAGTGGCGATAGAGGTGGGCCTCCTGAGAGCGGATCATCATAAACTGGCTGACAGAGTTAAAGAAACGGAAACAATACTAGCTGATGTTGTACCGAGACAGAAAGACGTGGTGGCAGAGGTAACCTCTCTGGCCGGCAGAGTGGCAAGGCTAGAACAACGGGCTGAGGACGCGGAGGGAAGAAACAGGAGGAATAATGTACGCGTGGTGGGCCTCCCTGAGGGGTCCGCAGGGACGAACATGTTGGAATTCCTAGAGAAATGGCTGAGTGCAGTGGTCACACCAGGGGTGCCTGACCCCCTTCTACACACTGGAGCGAGCGCATTGTGTGCCGTCGGGACCCCTTGCTCCTGGCAGGCCTCCCCGTGCTGTAATCGCTAAACTCCTGCACTACAGAGACAGGGACATCCTCCTGCAGAAAGCCAGGGAAATGGGCCCCTTCAAAGTAGCCAATGGAGAAGTGACACTATTCCCAGACTTCACTCTAGATGTCCAGAATAAACGCGCCTCATTCCTTGCGGTTAAAAGAGCCCTGCGAGACGAGGGGATACAGTACTCGCTGCTTTACCCAGCAAGACTAAGAGTGTTTGTGGAGGGGAAGACTACGTTCTTCCAAACCCCGGAGGAAGCATGGGAATGGCTCGAGAGGCATGGACCCCAAACAGCGCGGCCTGAGCACGAGAGCCCTGAAACGAACAAGACCCGCCAGGCCCCGAGGGGAAAGAGATCCAGAGATCGCCCACGACTGGCGCCAACGCAGACACAGAGAGAGACGGGCAGGAGGGCGGCCTTGGAGGCGGTGGCCCGAGTAGGTGGAGAGGCGTCCACCCGGGAGGGTTCTGAAGAAGAGTCCGATGACACAATGGTATCCTCCGTTGGAGACTCCGAGAGCTTGTCCTGCGCTCCGAGGGTGACCCCACAAACAGCTGACGAACTCGGATAGCTCTGGTCTGCGGTGGCACCCAGCGACAGGATATGCTGGAAGAACGTGTGGCCCCTCTGGACCTGGCCACCCCTCCTGACTTGACTCTCGCCTGTCCGACTTGGCTGGCGAGTATTGCAGTTATGTGTTTGATTAAGTTGCACTGTTGCACAATTTTCTGGGCAACCTACAGTTCCAGAGGCGCCCTGGGGTTGGGGAGTTGGGGTTTGCAGTTACGAGTTAAATCGGCAACATGGGTGGAGTGGTCCGACCACAGTAAAGGCACAAGCATGCGGGGGGAGCAACCAGAATCCCGGGTGCACCAGGCCCACTCTTATCAGGCTCTAAGAATAAGATGGCAGACTACAATATCATAACCTGGAATGTCAGGGGGATGGGCACTCCGACCAAGAGACATAGAATTCTTTCCTTCCTAAAGAGAAGGGGGGTGCAGGTAGCTATGCTACAGGAGACCCGCCTGGCACCGGGAGAGGCTGAGAAACTAAGACGGAGGTGGAGGGGGCAGGTGTTTGCTACAGAATATTCAGCTTATGCAAGAGGCGTTCTGATTTGGATTAGGGTGGGAGTCCCCCTGACGATTGATTCCTCCAACATAGATAAAGAGGGAAGGTTTGTTATTCTGGAGGGGATGTTACATGGGTTCCCGTTGGTTTTGAGTTGCATTTATGCCCCCAATCAGGACCAAGTTTCATTCATGACGAGCCTGTCTAGACACCTCACTCGCCAACACACAGGGGAAGTATTAATAGGAGGGGACTTCAACGCAGTACTAGATATAAACATGGACAGGTCCACCCCGCCACTCCAAGGGGCAACATCAACCAAGATAGCACAAAGACTAGCTGAGTGGCTGGGTACATGGGGGCTGGTGGATTTCTGGCAGATGCAACACACGACCGTCAGAGACTACTCGTTTTACTCGGGCCTTCACCAGGTGCACACCAGAATTGATAGGATGGTCTGCACTGCGGGTCTGGCCCGAAGCGTGGCCCACTCCGAATACCTTGCCCGTACAATATCAGATCACAATCCACTATTGTTAACGTTGAGGGTAGCGCAGGACAGACCCCCCATACCGTCATGGAGACTGGCCCCCGCGGCGCTTGAGGACCAGGCATACAGAGAGGCGCTGCGCTGCCACCTGATTGAATACATTGAAACCAACAAGGGATCCACCACTTCTAGAGCCATGGAATGGGAGGCACTCAAGGTGGCGACAAGGGGTTTCTGTCTTGGGCAGTCGGCAGGGGTGAGGCACACACTAGAGAGGGAACTAACTGCCCTGGAGAAGGTCATACACGAGGGGGAACTGAGACAGGGCCCAGTAGTACAAGTAGATGAAGAGTGTGACCGTGCGCGCAGGGAACACTCCCAAGTAGAAGAACGAGTCAGATGTCACAGCACGCAAAAATACCTGGCATCCCTACAGTCAGAAGAGGGGAGGTCGGGTAAACTTCTGGCATGGCTGGTGCGTCCGAATGGAGACAGCGAACCCATCACAAGCGTACTAGACAGAAAGGGGATTCGTAGACTCAGTCCAGGCCCCATTAATGACGCATTTAGAGATTATTACACGCACTTGTATAGGAGGCCTAGCAACCTGGAGACGGGAACACTTGACAATTTTTTGATGCAGATCCCCCTGCCTGTGCTGAGCCTAGAGGACAGGGACAGCCTAGGGGGGCCGGTGACTACGGAAGAGATAAGCGATGCAGTGGCTCAGCTGTCCCCTGGGAGGACCCCTGGCATGGACGGTCTTCCTATAGAGTTCTATACAAAATATAAGTCCTTATTAGTCCCAGGATTGGCAGAGATGTACGTGGAGGCGGCACAGTGTGGAGAACTACCGTGCACGCTGCGTGAAGCGCTAGTAGTGCCACTCCCCAAAACAACCAAAAGGGAAGCATCGGTGACTGACTTCCGCCCATTATCGATGCTAAACAGCGACTTCAAGATCCTCAGCAAGATCATGGCTGGCCGACTTCTCCCCCACATGTCCACACTGATACATGATGACCAGAACGGCTTCATCCCTGGCCACAGCACCTCCCTGAACCTCAGACGTATTTTCTCCATCTTACAAATGCCAGACGAATTGAAACCACCAGCTGGGATCCTGTTGGCGGTGGATTTCGAGAAGCCTTTTGACTCGATTAGGTGGGACTATCTGCGGGCAGCAATGTTAAAAATGGGCCTGGGGAGAGCTGGGTGGACTTATTATACTCATCTCCACTAGCGAGAGTGAAGACGGGTAGAACAATCTCTAGTGCATACTTGGTGTTCCGCGGAACCAGACAGGGATGCCCCCTATCCCTGTTGTTGTTTGCCCTGGCGATTGAGCCTCTTGCGGCCCGATTACGTGGAGAGGGTGTGGGTAGGGGGATTGAATGGGGGCCGACCGAGCACATTGTCTCTCTGTATGCAGATGACATACTGATCTATCTTAGGGACAGAGCGAGCGGGCTCCCCTGAGCCCTAGAGGTTCTGGAGGACTTCGGGGTAGTATCGGGACTGCGCCTTAATCGCGGCAAAACATATGTGTTTCCCTTGACGCCTGGTTGCATCCGCCCAGCAGAATGTCTGATAGACCTGAACTGGGCCCCACGGACCTTTAAGTACCTGGGTATTCAAATATTCCACGAATTGGAAGACCTCAGGGATGGTAACCTTGGCAAAGCGCTCCGATCCCTGCGATCTTCGGTGGGGTTTTGGCGCTCATTGAAACTATCGGTGATGGCTAGAGTGGCACTGTCCAAGATGATTATGCTTCCCCGACTTCTCTACTTTTTTGCCAATTTACCACTGCGGATCCCCCCGGCATGGTTCCGCGACTTGAATGTGTTGCTCAGAGAGCTAATATGGGATGATGGACGCAGACGCACTGCACTCACGACCATCTGTAGGCCGACCCGCATGGGTGGACTGGGGGCCCCTGACTTTGAGGCATACTACTTGGCATCCCAACTGCAGTGGGTGGCCGGCTGGCTGGCGGGCAGAGGACGCCTGGATTTGTGTTCTGCCCAAGGGATAACGGATACGGCATGTATTGTGGCATGTATGACAGGCAAGAAAATAGCCCTCCCTGGGAACAATATAATGATAAGTGTTGCGATGGCTTGCTGGAAAAGGTGCGCGAAAAGGGTGGGAGTGGGCCCGCATTACTCCCCAGCTTTACCACTGTCGGTACTGGCTCTGGAGTCCGGGGGGAAGGGATCAGGAAACCTGGGGCTTGGTCCTTGGACTGCAGCTGGGATTGAGACAGTAGGTGGGCTCTTCGAGGGGGGTGTACTGAAGGGATTTGCTGACCTATCGGGAGGGGGTGTTCCCCGGGGTCAATTCCTGCTCTTCAGGAAACTAGTGCACACCCTGAAAGTCCACTGCAACACAATAAATGCGGAGCCCGCTGCCCACAGGGTCCTGCACCTAATGCTGACATCAGGGGAGGAACCCCATTTGATCGCCAAAATATACCGGGCCCAGGTTGAGACAACACTAGGGCCCTGATTCTAAGCTTGGCGGGCGGCAGTAGCCGCCCGCCAAGCGGGAACCGCCAGAAGACCGTACCGCGGTCAAAAGACCGCAGCGGTCATTCTGGGTTTCCCACTGGGCTGGGTGGCGACCGCCGAAAGTCCGCCCGCCAGCCCAGCGGGAAACACCCTTCCCACGAGGAAGCCGGCTCAGAATGGAGCCGGCGGAGTGGGAAGGTGCGACGGGTGCAGTTGCACCCGTCTCGAAATTCAGTGTCTGCAAAGCAGACACTGAAATTCTTTGTGGGGCCCTCTTACGGGGGCCCCTGCAGTGCCCATGCCATTGGCATGGGCACTGCAGGGGCCCCCAGGGGCCCCACAACACCTCATACCGCCATCCTGTTCCTGGCGGGCGAACCGCCAGGAACAGGATGGCGGAATGGGGTGTCAGAATCCCCATGGCGGCGCAACAAGCTGCGCCGCCATGGCGGATTCCCATGGGCAGCGGAAAGTCGGCGGTACACCGCCGGCTTTCCGCTTCTGGCCGCGGCTGTACCGCCGCGGTCAGAATGCCCGGCGGAGCACCGCCAGCCTGTTGGCGGTGCTACCGCCAACCTCCGCCATGGCGGTATTTACCGCCAGGGTCAGAATGACCCCCTAGATCCTTTACAGTCCCTGAGAGAACGATGGGGGAACACGATTGGCCGGGATTTGTCTGACTCAGAATGGAACAAAACACTGGCTTACCCTCGGGTGATTTCGCGCTTGAGATACATTCAACACAATTATTTACATAGGACGTACCTCTCACCCCACCGACTGTTCCATATATACGGGGGAGTCCCCAGGACATGCTCGAGATGCTGGGGGGGTAATGCGGACTTTGACCACATGGTGTGGGGATGCCCAGTACTTCAATCTGGTTGGAAGGAGATACTGCCTATTTTATCCGAACTACTGGGGATGGAATTGCGACTCACCCCTGAACTGTGCTTACTGGGTCTTAGACCGATTGCGCTAGGCGGAAAAGTAGGGGGACGTTTCCTGGACCTATCCCTGGCCCTCTACAAAAGACTAATCTCAAGGGGCTGGAAGGCAACAGGCCACCCCTCGCTAACTGACTGGAAAGGGGATGTTACAAGATGGTCTAGGGCCGAACTACAGGTCCTGAAAGCAGAGGAAGCCAAGGGCATCCGTCAGGTTACCATTGCCCCGGGGTGGGAAGACTTAGTGACGGGCTGGGATGGTCTACTCAGGAGATCAGCAGGCCCCGAAGTAGTAACAGGAAATGGCTAGCACACCCTAGGAAATTGTCCAAGTGGGGATAATTCCCAAATAGGTACCCGAAAGTGCCCGCAATTATAGATAGACCACACCGAGAGCAGCAATACGAAAACGATTGAGCCGCTAACTGACACAACACTATTAGAAATGGTGAGTGAAGTGTTTGGTCAGCCGTCCCCTCTGTACACTGGTGCGCCCTGGCATGCCCTCCCCCTCTAATGCTACTATGCTCTCGTGCCTTAAATACCAACAATTACAAGTCCCACCCACACAAAGCTGTAAAGTTGACTACTTGTGTTTTTTTTTCCCCATTATCACTTTCGTTTACTTATCTTTTTCCCTCCTTTCCCCCCTCCTTTTTTTTGTTTTACTCCCTCCTTGCCTTCTTCCCCAAGCTATAGCCCAGAACAGATTTACATTTTTTGGTTAGTTACTAGATCCAAAACTATAGTGTAATAAAGCGAGGATCACAACATAGCATGTTAATGAGCACAGTTTATTAAAATCAGTGACAAACGTACACATAAAGTATGATAAACAGCACCAAAGTAATAAGCAACGAACCAAAGGGAATGTATACCTCAAATGTGAATTGTTTATCGATCATGTATAAAGTATGCAAGATGTTACCTTGAACAGACACACAAATGTAAAGCAACAAAATGTTAATAAAATATATTTAAAAAAAAATAAAATGTTAGGATGATCTTACAGACCATCTCCGGGGAATATAGGAGGCTACCACCAGTGATGTCGAGGCACTGGAACCTTGACTTGAGGATGCCGGAGGTCCTCTCGACTATGGTGCGTGTCCTCCTATGTGCTTCTTTGTAGGCATGCTGTGCTGCAGTACTCGGGTTGCCAATAGGTGTCATTATCCATGGCTGGATGCCATACCCCTGATCAGCTGCAAGAGAAAATGAATGGGATCATGTTGATGTAGCTGGCCCTATTGAAATGACCTTTCATGGCAGTAGTTGTCTTGTGTTGTCTGTGACTCTTTTGTGTTATTATGTCGCATCCTACGCTTGTAGGATGTACCATCTGCATTGTGTTGTTTCCTTGGCTGAACGAGTGTTTGGCTGCTGACCGGTTGTCAGCAGTATGTTTTGGGATTTGCAGTACAGTGTGCCCTCCCTAGCATTGTGACTTGTGATACAGGTGTCCTTGTGTCTTCACTGGGGGTGAGATGATAGTTCTATACACAGATTCATTTTGACAGTGTTAACACATTCATATCAATGTACCCTGGACATCCCATACCTTTAGATTTATGCAGTGGATTAATGTAAACGTCATTGGGACACTTACAATTTGCATGGTGACATTCAGGCAACCAACTCCACACGTTGTGATCATTGACGTCTTAACAGTAGGCTGTACAGTAATTTCAGATGTGTGACAGGTTCAATGGTGACCTATGAAACATGGCTAGCGATGTCACGACCTCAGTGTGTTCCTGTTCACATGTTGCTATTGTGGTGTATGTGTTGTGTGTCCTAGAGGGTTGCTGTGCAGTGTATATATAAGTAGGATTTTCTACTTACCAACAAGTAGTCCATTGCCACACCGTCCATCCTGGAAGTGTTCATTGATGGTGCAGTGACGGAAGATGAAGGAGTCATGGACATTCCCAGGATATTTAGCCACGATGTTGGTGATCAATCCTTGGTGATCGACAATGGCCTGCACATTGATGGAATATGTGTGCTTCCTGTTGCGGTAGAGGTGTTCAGTTGCAGCAGGTGGCACAAGTCGTACATGTGTGCAGTCGATTGCACCAAGGACGTGTGGGAAGCCACTAATGAGGTAGAACCCCTGTTTTGTTTCCTGCTGCTTGTGCAGTGTGTTAGGGAAGCAGATGTGGCGGGGTGTAAGTCCAATGATGGCATCCAGTACTTTGGGCAAAATGGCAGAGAATGATGGTTGTGATATTCCGGCAACCAGGGCACCAGTTGTTTGAAAAGAGCCACTTGCCAGCACGTGAAGTACGGCAAGCAGCTTGGTTTCTGGTGGGATGGTGCGAGGTGTCAGCAAAGTGGGTGCCAACTGCGGTTCAATGTTTCGCAGCAGCTGCTGAATGGCCTGCCAGTTCAACCTGTACCTCTGGATGATGTTGTGTTCCCTGAGGCCATGAAAGGTTGTTCTGGGGCAAAATATCCTCTCCTGCCTTCTGTGCTCCCTGTGGGGTCCCTGCTGGTGTTGTTGGAGCTGCTGTTGTTGCTGCTGGGCTCTGCGTCTGCGTTCACGCTGGATAAGAATCACCTCCATGTCTCCCTTTTGCTGCTCTGCTGCTCTGCTGTTGCTTCTGTGTGTTCTGATTAAATACAGGTGTGTTTGCCCCATTTTAACGCCTGCCCTGACCCAGGCGTTAAATTTGGACGCAAATCGGGCTGTGCGTCATTTTCTGGCTCCGCTTCCCGGCCGTGCGTCATTTTTGCCCGAAAGCATAAATGCGACGCACGGCCGTTTAAGTCATTTTTTGGACGGGAACGCCTACCTTGCATATGATTAACGCAAGGCGGGTTGCTGCATCCAAAAAATGACGCACACGGTGGAAATTTGTCATCCGTGTGCTCGGGCATCAAATTTTAAATACGGGGCAGAGTTTGCACTGAATGTGCGTCAAAATGTTTGACGCACATTCGGCGCAGACGGAGTTTAAATATGCCCCTTAGGTTTCTGGTGGCCCGTTATGAAAAAGATCATCCCCCTGCTGACAAGGATGACTCTAAGGTGGGTGAAGATCCTGTGGCAAATGGAGATGAGGGTAGCTCCTCTTCTCACAAAAGCTCTATAGCACCCACAGACACAGACCTGGAAATTTCCAGGCTGGCCAAAAGACTGGCTTCAGAAAGTCAGGTTTTGGAGACAGAACGAAAGAGAAAAGAGTTGGGCTTGGCACCCATCTCTGGTGGAAGCATAGGGGGTCATTCTGACCTCGGCGGTAAAAGGCTCTTACCGCCTGTCAGAAGACCGCCATTCTACCGCTGCGGCCGCGGTAAACCGCCACGGTCATTCTGACCCACAACTGCCAAACCGCCAAAAACCCGACATCCACGGAAGGCCGCCTCATCAGCGGTCAGCGATAAACTGGATATGACCAAACCTCCACCGTCACGCCAACACAAACACGCCCATGCCATTACGACCCACTAATCCACGCGGCGGTCTTTCAACCGCGGTATTCCATTGGCGGTACACACCGCCGCGCTCAAAATACACACACCCATACAAAACACAGCCACATTGGACAATTCCAAATACACACACCTGAGACACATACACACAACACTCCCACACACCCATCACCATATAAAACACACACCCACATCACCCACAAACCCCCCCAAATCGAAATTCAGAGACAAGGCGCAATACACAGAGAGAGAGCACAGGGAACGCAAACCACAACACACACAGGAACCCAACATCATCACCCACACCACATCTACGCACACATCACCACACACCACCACTCACATCACCACAAACACCACCCCACACCTCATCCACACCACCCCATGGCACCCCAAAGACACCCCAGGTTCTCGGACCAAGAACTCAGGGTCATGGTGGAGGAAATAATTAGGGTAGAGCCCCAGCTCTTCGGCACACAGGTGCAGCACACCACAATAGCCAGGAAGGCGGAGCTATGGCAAAGGATCGTCGACAGGGTCAACGCTGTGGGACAGCATCCCAGAAATCGGGAAGACATCCGAAAGCGCTGGAACGACCTACGGGGGAAGGTGCGGTCGATGGTGTCAAGACACAACATCGCTGTGCAGAAGACTGGCGGCGGACCCCCACCGACTCCACCCGAATTCACAGCATGGGAGCAAGAGGTCTTGAACATCCTGCATCCTGAGGGCCTCGCTGGAGTAGACGGAGGAATGGACTCTGGTAAGTCTAATCTCAACTACTTCACCCCCCCCAACCACCAGCATGCCAACCCACACTCCCACCCTCACCCCCAACCCCCAGCACACATCCTCCCTGCCAATGTCTCACCAGCACAACCCACCCAACACAACACCAATCCCTGAATGCCAACACAAACCATGGACACCCATCACCTAAGCATGACCACTGCACATACCCATCCCCCCCCACAAACCACCCTCACAACTCCTCCCACAAGGGAATGCCAGCACTGGGGAACAAGGGCACCCACAAATCGCACGCCATGGCAAACAGAGAAGCAATAACCATACTCTTTTACCCCTGCAGGGCCCGAACGCCAACACACCGGCCAGGATGGTCCAGATTTGTCCATCCCACCCCAAGAACATGCCCCCAGTGATGACAGCAGCTCTGTTGACCTAGAACCTGATGACCAGCCCAGACCATCGGGGACCTCTGGACAGTCGGTTCCCCACACACAGACACAGGCCACAGCAGACCCAACCCCCTCTGGGAATACCAGCACAGCTCCCACCCAGCGGGCCCATGCCTCTGTCTCCAGGACGCGTCAATCAGCGGTGTGTCCGCCACTACAGGGCACCCAGGCTGACCCACCACCCCAACAACAACAGGGACCTGGGGGCAGTGGTAGTGGGCACACCGTCCAGGGGACAGAGGCCCGGGGAAACAGGGGAACTGGGAGGGCAGCTGTGCGAGAGGGGGGGGACCGGCCCAGGGAACCCACTCTCCAAGAGGCCCTCACCACCATCATGGGAGCATACCACCACTCCCAGGAGACGATGGCGACGGTACTGGCCAGGTTCCAGGAGATCCAGGCAGAGCAGGAGGAACGGTACATGGGGTTCAGAGACGAACTCAGGAACATCGGTTCCGCAATGGGGACCATCGTCCTGGCCCTCAACCAGATAGTCACCACATTGCGGGACCATGTGGCACCCCAAAGGGCCCCTGTCACTAGCCCGGACAACGAACAGCCTACCACCTCCGCCGGCGCTAGTGGACAGGAGGCCCCCACACAACGACAGGCCACCAGAACCCCACCTCCTGCTGAAGATCAACCACCCCGCAAGCGGAACCTGAGATCACACAAGAAGACAGAGTAGGATGCCAAGACCCCCGCCAGCATAAGATACCCCCTGATGTCATCCCACTGTCCCACATTGTCACCCTGTCAAACCTTAAACAGCCCCTGCTCCATCCTTCCACAGGCATATGGACAATGCACCTGTGAGACTGAGAACTGGACTCTGCCATGGACATTACTCCACCCCCACCCATCACCGTTTTACTATCATGGACCTATATGCAGCACTTAAAATAAATCACCAATTGCACTTCAAAAATCAAGAGTCTGCTTGTATTCTTAACAAATGTATTACACATAACGGTGCAATAATGTTCAGTTACATTGTGATGACAACATACCAATGTCAATAAGCATTAGTCCATGGGCAAACAAAGCAGAAGTCACGCTGTGGGTCATACAGCTCTGAAAAGGGAAGGGAAAGTCAAAAATCAGTTAAAAGGAACTGGGGGGAAACACAGAAAGTACAGATGCAGGAGGCCAGACGTAAATGTAAAATGGCGTGGGTGATTCTTACCTGTGTGCTACTGACAATACTGTTGTATAACTGTGTCCCTGTTGTCCGTGTCGTCCCGTTCGTCTTCCTCCTCTTCACTCTCCACAGGCTCCACAGCTGCTACAACACCACCATCTGGACCATCCTCCTGCAGGAAAGGCACCTGGCGTCGCAATGCAAGATTGTGAAGCATACAGCAGGCCACGATGATATGACACACCTTCTTTGGTGAGTACATTAGGGATCCACCTGTCATATGCAGGCACCTAAACCTGGCCTTCAGGACTCCGAAGGTCCGTTCTATAATCCTCCTAGTTTGCCCATGTGCCTCATTGTACCGTTCCTCTGCCCTGGTCCGGAGACTCCTCACTGGGGTCAATAGCCAAGGCAGGTTGGGGTAACCAGAGTCACCTATTAGCCACACACGGTGTCTCTGTAGCTGTTCCATCATATAAGGGATGCTGCTATTTCGCATGACATACGCGTCATGCACTGACCCAGGGAACTTTGCATTTAGATGGGAGATGTACTGATCAGCCAAACAGACCACCTGGACATTCATCGAATGGTAATTTTTTCTATTTCTGTACACCTGCTCATTGTCTTTTGGTGGTACTAAAGCCACATGGGTCCCATCAATGGCACCAATGATGTTGGGGATATGTCCAAGGGCATAGAAATCACCCTTCACAGTGGCCAAATCACCCTCCTCAGGGAAAACAATGTAGCTCCGCATGTATTTCATCAGGGCAGACAACACTCTGGACAAAACCTTAGAAAACATAGGCTGAGACATCCCTGATGACATGGCCACTGTTGTCTGAAAAGACCCACTTGCCAAAAAATGTAGTACTGACAGAAGCTGCACCAGAGGGGGAATTCCTGTGGGTTGGCGGATGGGGGACATCAGGTCTGGCTCCAGCTGGGCACACAGTTCATGTATAGTGGCTCGGTCAAGTCGGTATCGAAGTATAATATGTCGTGCTTCCATTGTCGACAGGTCCACCAGCGGTCGGTACACGGGAGGATTCATCCTTCTCCTCGCAAGTCCCAGCGGACGGTGCCTAGGAAGGACAACATGGAGTACAGAGTCAAGCAACCCACAGGTACGTTCACCCAGCTTGCACAGTACACGAATCGCTATGCATTGAAAGGCTTGTATGAGTGGCAATGCAAGGCCTAGGCCTGTGTGACGCAGTAGTAATTACGCCATGTGGGCCCTTGTAAGGGCGGCTGCCTGACCTGAGAAGTGTGACAGTGGGATGTGAGGTCAACGCGCTGGCGTGGCACACCGTGGCGGTCGAAGACCGCAGTGCGAAGGCGCATTGGTTAACATTGCACCCTATGGGTCTCAGGAGCCAATGACGATGTGCGCCGGCGGTCGCGGTACGCACCGCGGCGGTACGCACCGCCGCGGGCGTGACCGCCATTTTCTCTCTGCTTAATCACTCGAGACCTGATCATCCACAGGAGAGGACCTATACTGCAAGTGCTGCTGTGAACTCGGTCTGGAAGAGACAATGGCTGCTGCGACTGGGGAAAGGGCCCCTGCCTTCACTTCAGAAGAGTTGGAGAAACTTGTGGATGGGGTCCTGCCCCAGTATGCGCTACTCTACGGTCCTCCAGACCAACAGGTAAGTACACTGGGTGCACGTTGAATGGGCTATGCCTGGGTTGTGTATGGTGGATGTAAGATGGTGGGGTGGGGAGCGAATGAGGAGTGCAAGGCACGACAGATGAGAGCATGTGCCACATGGCAAGGTTGGGGAGGGGGGGGCAATCACATTTAACATGCAGAAAAATGTTGAAATTTCCTTTCCCACCCTGTACATGTCAAATAGGTCAGCGCCCATCAGAAAGTCGACATTTGGCGTGCCATCGCCAAGGAAGTCCGGGCCCTGGGGGTCCACAACAGACGGGGCACCCACTGCCGAAAGAGGTGGGAGGACATCCGCCGCGGGACCAGGAAGACCTCTGAGTCACTGCTGGGGATGGCCTCCCAACGTAGGAGGGGTGCCAGTCGTACCTTGACCCCCCTGATGTCCCGGATCCTGGCGGTGGCCTACCCCAATTTGGATGGGCACGTGAGGACATCACAGCAGACACAAGGGGGTGAGTACCAGCACATTCTGCTATCTTTACGCGCAGTGGAGGTGTCTGGGTGGGGAGGAGGGCTGTGGGTGACATTAGGCCAGGGCGCTTTCTGTAGTGTAGTCCCCTCCTTTAGGCATGGCCCTGTGCCCCCGCCCCCCACCTCTGTAGGGTGCCAAGTACAGCAATCCATGGTCCAGCATCACCCATGTGTGCATTTGTTGTCCATAGACCTGTAGGCCTAGTCACAAGTACTGAGTAGTGAACCCCGATTGCGCGGCGTAGTGCTGGAGGCTCCTGTGTCTGTCCTCTCCGACAACGGTGTTGACAATGCATGCACTCAACCTGTCTTTATTTCTCCCCCCACCCTTTTTCTTTATCTTCTTGTGCATGTGTGCATTAGCATCATCAGGCGGAGGAGAATTGGCATCGGAGCACGAGGGAGCTGCAACTCACAAGGCCCCGGTGGGCCATGCTACAGACACCGAGGTCACCAGTGATACGGAGGGCGAGGGGAGCTCCACAACGGGGACCCATGGTGACACCAGCGACACTGACACGTCCTCGGAAGGGAGCTCCCTAGCGGTGGCGGCAACATCCGTGCCCCCCGCCTCAACAGGTACAGCCGCCACCCAGCGCACCAGCTCCGCCCTCCCAGCAGCCCCTCAGCCTTCGCTCCGTGCCCGCTCGCCCAAGAAGGCGGGCATCTCCTTCGCCCCAGGCACCTCAGGTCCTGCCCCAGTTACCCCTGCTGCCCTCAGTGAGGAGGTCATTGACCTCCTACAGACCATCATTGTTGGGCAGTCTACTCTTTTGAATGCCATCCAGGGGGTAGAGAGGGAGGTGCATCGGAGCAATGCATACCTGGAGGGCATTCATTCGGGTCAGGCTGCCCATCAACGATCGTTCAATGCTCTGGCCTCAGCACTGACGGCAGCCATTGTCCCTGTTTCCAGCCTCCCTCTTCTAACTGCCTCCACCGTCTCCCAGTCTCCTGTTCCTCAGCCTATCCCATCCACACCATCAGACCAGCCTGCACACACCTCAACACCCAAGGGCAGCTCATCCAGACATAAGCACCACAGATCCCACGAGCATTCACCCAAGCAACATCCAGATGCAGCCATGGCAACAGTCACTACCACCTCTGTGTCCCCCTCCTCCTCGTCTCCCTCCTCCCTCCCTGTGACGTCTCCACTCACACCTGCATGCACACCACACTCAGCCAGTACTTCCATCACCACCACACCCTCCAGTACAGTCCGCACACGTGCAGTCACCACCCCCACTGCCATTTACACGTCCCCTGTGTCCTCTCCCACTGTGTCTGTCACCCCCTCTTCCAAAACACACAAACGCAGGCAGCCACCCACACAACAGCCAACCACCACACGACAGCCTACGTCACAAGCACCTGCACCCATAGACAGCACACCTGACTCTCCTACAACCACATCCTCTCCCTCCACTTCCATACCCACTGCACCTACCTTTCCCATTGCTCCTAAAAAACTTTTCCTCTCCAAACTTCACCTCTTTGCACCACCTGACCCACCCCCTCCATCTGGTAAGAGTCCGAAGAGCACCTCAGCCACCACCAGCCCTGCATCAAGTCTGACCATTGTGCACGGGTTTTGGAGTCCACCCTTTCCCAGCACAGATACATCGGCCAGCAGCAAGGGGACAGCCAGCCCCCCCCCTGGAAAGAGAACCCGTAAAACCAAGGCCCGCCGTGAGAAGGCTGACACGGCTGCCCCCAAGGAGCAAAGTCGTGGCCCGTCACCTGCCACAACATCAAGGGGAGGCAAGGGCCAGAAAGCCTCATCGAAGGAGGGCAAGGGCAGCAGGGCGGAGAAGTCAGCCAGCAGGGGCGCGGACCAGGAGGGCCCCACAAGCCCCATCCCGGGTGTGACGGAGGACACCCACAGGCCCAGGACTCCGTCACAGGAGGGTCCAGCAACTGCACGGTCGGAGGGCGACTAAGCAGGGAGTCCTGGCCAGGTCTGGCTCCCTTGATAGACAAGAAAGGCACCGCTGAACAGGGCCCCGCCGTGAAGACAGGCACCGCTGAACAGGGCCCCGCCGTGAAGACAGGCACCGCTGAACAGGGCCCGCCGTGAAGACAGGCACCGCTGAACAGGGCCCCGCCGAGAAGAAAGGCAACGCTGAACAGGGCCCCGCCGTGAAGAAAGGCACCGCTGAACAGGGCCCCGCCGTGAAGACAGGCTCCGCTGAACAGGGCCCCGCCGTGAAGAAAGGCACCGCTGAACAGGGCCCCGCCGTGAAGAAAGGCACCGCTGAACAGGGCCCCGCCGTGAAGACAGGCACTGCTGAACAGGGCCCCGCCGTCTCAAGCACTGCTCCGCTGGGCCCTTCCTGTCATGCACCGCTCCGCTGGGCCCTTCCTGTCATGCACCGCTCCGCTGGGCCCTTCCTGTCATGCACCGCTCCGCTGGGCCCTTCCTGTCAAGCACTGCTCCGCTGGGCTCTTCCTGTCAAGCACCGCTCCGCTGGGCCCTTCCTGTCAAGCACCGCTCCGCTGGGCCCTTCCTGTCAAGCACCGCTCTGCTGGGCCCTTCCTGTCAAGCACCGCCCCGCTGGGCTCTTCCTGTCAAGCACCGCTCCGCTGGGCCCTTCCTGTCAAGCACCGCTCCGCTGGGCCCGTCGTCTCAAGCACCGCTCCGCTGGGCCCCGCCGTCTCAAGCACCGCTCCGCTGGGCCCTTCCTGTCAAGCACCGCTCCGCTGGGCCCTTCCTGTCAAGCACCGCTCCGCTGGGCCCCGCCGTCTCAAGCACCGCTCCGCTGGCCCTTCCTGTCAAGCACCGCTCTGCTGGGCCCTTCCTGTCAAGCACCGCTCCGCTGGGCCCTTCCTGTCAAGCACCGCTCCGCTGGGCCCATCCTGTCATGCACCGCTCCGCTGGGCCCTTCCTGTCAAGCACCGCTCCGCTGGGCCCTTCCTGTCAAGCACCGCTCCGCTGGGCCCCGCCGTCTCAAGCACCGCTCCGCTGGGCCCCGCCGTCTCAAGCACCGCTCCGCTGGGCCCTTCCTGTCAAGCACCGCTCCGCTGGGCCCTTCCTGTCAAGCACCGCTCCGCTGGGCCCCGCCGTCTCAAGCACCGCTCCGCTGGGCCCTTCCTGTCAAGCACCGCTCCGCTGGGCCCTTCCTGTCAAGCACCGCTCCGCTGGGCCCTTCCTGTCAAGCACCGCTCCGCTGGGCCCTTCCTGTCAAGCACCGCTCCACTGGGCCCCGCCGTCTCAAGCACCGCTCCGCTGGGCCCTTCCTGTCAAGCTCCGCTGGCCCATTGACAGTGCCGGTTCTGTGTCGAGCTAGTGTTCACCCTGCACTCTGGGCACCCTGCCTCCTCCATGACCAGTGGAGTCTGTAATCCACCTGATGGACTGTGGCTTTGCACTCCCCAGGATGGCACAGTGGGCAACCCACCCACTGTAGAGACTTGAGAGACTGTGGCTTTGCACTCCCCAGGATGGCACAGTGGGCATGGTGGCCCCTTCGTGGTTCTGGCGTCGTGGACTCCTGTGGCTGAGGTGCCCCCCCTTCCCTTCCCCCTGAGGTGCCTGTAGTTTTGTCATCTGATGCCCCAGCAGTGTTCTCTCCAACGGACTCAGGTCTCCAGTGTGGGCTTTGCCCATGTGTTTGGTAGACATTGGCCCACGGACTGTGGATATTTAACACACTGAGCAGGACTTATTGACTATGTACATAGCTTTCGCACTGTTCATTATTTTTGCTTTGATATTTCATAACGATAATTTTCCATGACTTCAATGAACCTAATTTATACATAAATTTAAATTAACATTTTTATTATGTCTTTGCATTTTTCAGGGGAGTTTGGGGGGTGTCACTCAGTTGTTGCTCTGCATTGGTATGTTGATAGTTGGGGGGGGGGGCGTATGTGTGTGCCCGTAACCTTTCGTCCTGCCCCCTCCCCTGTGTCGTAGGTGCAGTACTCACCGTTGTCTTCTGCGCTGGAGTTCGTACTCGTGGTAGATGAGCAGGTAGACAAGAGCTGGTAGGATGTTTAATTCGGGTTCCATGCTGTCCTCCGTCCTCGTGGAGTGTACAGAGGTGAGCGTTTTCCCGTTCGTAGTCTGTTTCCACCGTGTTTTTATCGGCGGGGCTCCCGCCCCAGAAAAGGTGGCAGATTGGTGAGTTGTGATACTGTGGGCGGTACATTGTCTGCCGCCTGCCTGTTGGCGGTGACCGCCGCGCTGTTTGTCTGTCCCGCCGTGGCGGTCGGAGTGTTAAAGTGGCGGGCTGTGTTGGCGGTTCCCGCCAGGGTCAGAATTCCATTTTTTTTTACCGCCTGCCTGTTGGCGGGATGGCCGCCGCTTTATCACCGACCGCCAGGGTTGGAATGACCGCCATAGTGTTGAAAGAAAGGGGATGCTATAGTGAAGTGTTTTTCTGCCTTTGAAAGAGCCTGTATTGGGTGGGAAATTGAGAAGAAACACTGGGGCACACTGATGTGGTAGTTATTCTCAGGAAAGTGCAGGGATATTCTCCTGACACTGAATGAGGCAGATTCTAAATCCTATGATGTCTTGAAGGGTACCTTAATTGAGGCCTTTGGATTTACAACCTAAGAGTACAGGATAAAGTTCAGGGAGGCTCGAAAATCCCAGAGCCAAACCTGGGTTGACTTTGTGGACGATTCAGTAAAAATGCTATGTAGTTGGTTAGCTGAGAAAAAGGTACAAGATTATGATGGGCTGTATACTTTATTTATGAAAGAGCATTGGTTGAGTAATTGTTCCAGTGATAGACTACATCAACATCTGGTAGACCTGGGTCCACTTGCCCCCCAAGAGTTGGGGAGGAAGGCAGACCAGTAGATCAAAACCAGGGTTACCAAAACACCCTCTGGTAGGGGAAACCAAAAGAAAGAGGCCAGAAAGCACCCCAAAGGGAAAGATAGGAGCCAGGGTAAAAACAAGAGTTTTCTCAAGGCCCCAAAAATCTTCACAGTAGGGT
This sequence comes from Pleurodeles waltl, assembly GCF_031143425.1. Taxonomy (NCBI): domain Eukaryota; kingdom Metazoa; phylum Chordata; class Amphibia; order Caudata; family Salamandridae; genus Pleurodeles; species Pleurodeles waltl. The sequence continues at coordinate 628,072,271 of NC_090443.1, read as the reverse complement.
GGGCCCAGAGACTACTCACAGACCAGGGGAGGGTACAAAGGAAAACACTTTGACCCTAACAAGGCTTGGTGCTCAGACTGTAAGACAAAAGGACACCAAACTGGAGACTCTGGCTGTAAAAATAAAAATAATGCCTCTAGTGAACCTGCAGTAAATGCAGTTGCCAACATCCAGATGGGGTTAGAGGTGTGGCCTGACCAGGTCAGTGTCCCCACAGAGGCAAACTTAGTCACTGAGGGTGGGTTAGAATTATCCTGTGCTGCTTGGCCAGGTAATATGTCCAAATACAGTCAGCACCCTGTGATTATTGGAGAGAAAATAGAAGCTTTGAGGGATACAGGGGCTAGCATCACTATGGTGTCTCAGCACCTGGTCCCCACAACTCAGTTCTTAGTAGGGACGTCTTATCCTGCCACCAATGCTGACAATAAGACCAAGTTCCACCCCATGGCTATGGTAAATTTTGAATGGGGTGGAGTAGCAGGGCAGAAAGAAGTGGTTGTGTCCTCATCCATCCCTGTTGATTGCCTATTTAGTAATGATCTGGAGCATTACCCCTGGGCTGAGGTAGAGCTAAAGACCCAGGCAGCAATGCTTGGAATCCGTGAGTGGGCTTGTGTCAAGACTAGGGCAGAGAGCAAACGTCAGAGAGAAAAAGAACAGCTGGATCCTGAAATAGTGGACCAGCCTCCCAAGAGAAAAGGCAAGAAGACTGGGGGACCAGCTTCACACCAGATCCCAAGACAGGGCCTTCTCCTCAGGAGGAGAAGGAGTCACCCACCTTAGAGGGAACTGAGCCTGAGGAGTGTGGGCCTTACCACCCAGAGCTCCTGGGCCCAGGGGGACTTCTAGGGAAGATCTGTGCCAGGGACAAAGAGAGTGCCCCACTCTTGAAGGCCTGAGACAGCAAGCTGCTCAGGAGGAGCTAGGAAATGTCAGTGGTATTCACAGGGTCTACTGGGAGGAGGGGCTCCTGTACACTGAGGACAGAGAGCTCAAGCCTGGTGCAACCAGGAGGGTGGTAGTGCCCCAGAAGTTCAGAGACTTCCTTTTCACTTAAGCCCATGACATCCTACTAGCACTGCATCTGGGTCAGAAAAAAACATGGAGTAGGTTGGTTAACCACTTCTACTGGCCAGGAATGTCCCAAAAAGTGAAAGACTTTTGCCAGTCCTGTCCCTCCTGCCAAGCCAGTGGCAAAGCAGGTGGGCACTCAAAGGTCCCTTTAATTCCGCTGCCTGTGGTTGGGGTTCCATTTGAGGGGGTTGACATTGTTGCCCCCCTTGACTCTTCAACAGCATCTGGACATATATACATCTTAGTGGTAGTGGATCATGCCACTAGCTATCCTGAGGCTATTCCCCTTAGGACCATCACTGCACCTGCAGTGGTCAAAGCTCTCCTGGGTGTCTTTACCACAGTAGGGTTCCCTGAGGAGGTAGTATCAGACAGGGGGTCAAACTTCATGTCTGCATACTTGAAACATATGTGGCAGAATGTGGAGTGACTCATACATTCACTACCCCATACCATCCAGAGACCAATGGGCTGGTAGAAAGGTTCAACCAGACCCTAAAAGGCATGAGTGGAGGACTCCATGAAAAACTCAGAAGGAGATGGGATGTCCTACTTCCTTGCCTGCTGTTTGCCTACAGGGAAGTGCCACAAAAGAGAGTAGGTTTTTCACCCTATGAATTTTTGTTTAGGCATTCTGTTAGGGGACTCAGGGGCATATGTATACTCTGTTTGCACCGAATTAGTGTCATTTTTTTTTTACTCTAATTCGGTGCAAAACTAACTCCATATTTATACTTTGGTGCTAGACCCCTCTAGCACCAAATTTATGGAGTTAAAGTCATTTTTTGAAAGTGGAGACCTACTTTGCCTTAATGAGATGCAAGGTAGGCGTTCCCGTGCAAAAAATGACTCTATGGCCTTAACGCCATATTTAGGGGCATATTTATACTCTGTTTGACCGAATTAGCGTTATTTTTTAAAACTCTATTTCGGTGCAAATCTAACTCCATATTTATACTTTGGTGCTAGACCCATCTAGCACCAAGGCCCGTATTTAAACTTTTTTTGCACCGCATTAACGTCATTTTATGACGCAAAAGTGGCGCAAACTTACAAAATATTGGCCCTTATTTATACTTTTTGCTGCAAAACTGCACTAACTCAGTTTTGCACCAAAATGTTTAGCACCGGCTTGCACCATTTCTGTGCACCAGCCGGGCACCATATTTATGGAATGGTGCAAGTCGGTGCAAAGGGTAGGCTAGAGTAAAATAAAAATGACTTTAGTCGGGTGGGGCTGGCAGTATAGAAGAAGAGGGTTTAGCACCAAAAAATGACTTTAGGCAGGTTAGAGTAAAAAAAAAAGGACTCTAACCAGATTAGCGTCATTTTATGGTGCTAAACCTACCATGCCCATTTCAGGGCCCCCTATGGCACTTAAACAACAACAAAAAAAAAAAATACAATCTTACCTGTACTTACCTTGGATAGGGTCCCCCATCCTCCGCAGTCCCTATGGTGTGGGTGGGTGTGCACCTGGGGCCTGGGGAGGGCACCTCTGGGCTTATTCCATGGTGTTCCACCATGGAAATAGGCCCACAGGTCCCCTAACCCCTGCCCTGACCCAGGTCTTAAAAAATGGGGCAAAGCTTGCTTTGCCCCATTTTTTGACCCCTCCTCCCTCCCTTGCACCATTTTTACATGGGAGTATAAATATGGTGTTAAGGCCATAGAGTCATTTTTTTGCACGGGAACGCCTACCTTGCATCTTATTAAGGCAAGGTCGGTTTCCACTTCCAAAAAATGACTTTAACTCCATAAATTTGGCGCTAGACGGGTCTAGCACCAAAGTATAAATATGGAGTTAGTTTTGCACTGAATTAGAGTTTAAAAAAACGGACTCTAATTCAGTGCAAACAGAGTATAAATATGCCCCTTAGCATCAAAAAATGATGCTAATCTGGTCAAATTCATTTATTTTGACTCAAAACTGTCTAACGTCATTTTCTTTAAAGCTAGCCTACCCTTTGCACCGGCTTGCACCATTCCATAAATATGGTGCCAAGCTGGTGCTAAAAAATGGTGCAAGCTGGTGCAAAACTTTTTGGGGCAAAACTGCCTTAGTGCAGTTTTGCACCAAAAAGTATAAATAAGGCCCCATGAGTCTTGTAAGGGAAGGCTGTAAGAGACCTTTGAAAGAGCCCAAACAGGACATTTTGGACTAAGTGCTTGACCTACGTTCCAGAATGCCTGAGTACACAGAGAAAGCAAGCAAAAATCTTTAGGCCAGCCAAGAGCTTCAAAGCTTTGGTATGACCAAAACACTCTATGGTGGAGTTCTAACCAGGGTAGAACGTTTGGGTGTTGGAGCCTGTTGCTCCAAGGGCCCTGCAGGAAAAATGGTCTAGGCCCTACCTAATTCTTAAAATAAAAGGAGAAGTCACTTATCTAGTGGACCTGGGCAGTTGTAAAAAAAAAAACAAAGGATCATTCATGTCAACCAACTAAAACCCTACTTTGACAGAGCTGATGTGACCATTCTCATGGTCACAGAAGAGGGACAGGAGGATGAGAGTGAACCTCTCTCTGATCTCCTCTCCAGCAATCCTCAAGAAGGTTCTGTGGATGTAGTAATCTTGTCAGACATCCTCTCAGGACAACAGCAGACTGACTGTAGGAAAGTGCTAAACAAGCATGCTGGGATTTTTTCTCTAACAACTGGGAAGACAAACTGGTGTATCCATGATGTGGACACTGGTGACAACCTGCCTGTCAAGAACAACATTTACAGATAGTCTGACCATGTCAGAGAAAGCATAGAAGCTGAAGTCAAGAAAAATATGGATTTGGGTGTAATTGAACCCTCAGAGAGCCCATGGGCCAGCCCAAAAGTGTTAGTCCCCAAACCTCACTCCTAGGATGATAAGAAAGAAATGAGGTTTTGTGTGGACTACCGGGGCCTCAACTCAATAACCAAAACTGATGCACACCCAATTCCAAGAGCCCATAGACAGACTAGGGGCAGCCAAATATCTGAGTACTTTTGATTTAACATCAGGGTACTGGCAGATTGGCCTGTAACACCACTCACTTACATTTTTCTATACCAATCCCACATTCCAGCACTCAACGACTGGCATTTCTACACTGAAAATATCTCCGGCAAAGAGCCCCCATGAGGGGCCCGTCAGTGCCGGCCTCACGAGGAGCAAAAGCCTGATGATGAAGCATGTCACCAATTGGTGAGTGAGGGCTCTTGTTCTAACTAGAGTAGACTCACAGGTTCCATTCTCTATCCACTGTGCTTCTATACCCTCCTTTTTTTCGTCTGGAACTGTGTACTTTGCTTTTATTCTGAAGATTGGCCTGACCCCAGGAGCAAAAGAGAGGTCAGCATTCTCTACTCCTAGTGGGCATTATCAGTTCACTGTTAAGCCCGTTGGACTCAAGAATGCACCTGCCACCTTCCAGAGGTTGGTGAACCAATCCTTGCTGGGCTGGAAACTTTTAGTGCAGCTTACTTAGATGACATAGCTGTCTATAATTCCACCTGGCAGGCTCACCTGATCCACCTGGGAAAGGTTCTTGAGGCCCTGCAAAAGGCAGGCCTCACTAGCAATGCCAGTAAGTGCCAGATAGGGAATGGAAAAGTTGTGTACCTGGGCCAACTGGTTGTTGGAGGTGGTACAACCTCTACAGTCCAAGATTCAGACTATTCTGGCTTGGGAGGTTCCTACAATCCAGGCCCAAGTCAGGGCATTCCTTGGCTTGACTGGATATTACAGGAGGTTTGTGAAGGATTATGCACCATAGTTGCTCCCCTCACAGAACTTACCTCCAAGAAGATGCCCAGAAAGATCAACTGGACAGTGAGTTGTCAAGGGGCCTTTGACACTCTGAAGAAAGCCATGTGCTCTTGTCACGTAGGCTCTCATTATTCTAATGAGACTACTGGATTTTGAGCAGCAGAATCGCCTGCGGTGTGGGAGACTGAGGCCCTCATTACAACATTGGTGGTAAATCCCACTTACAACCGTGCAGAAGACCGGCAACACACGGCTGCGGCGGCAGAATTCCGCTACAGCTATTACGACCCACAGCTCGGAATCTGCCAAAATCCAGACACCCACACAAGTCCGCCACACTAAAGGTGAGTGATAAACTGGCGATAACAAAACCTCCACCGTCACGCCAACAAGAATACGCCCACACTATCACGGCTCATGAAACCACGGGGCGGTCTTTCAACCGCAGTATTCCATTGGCGGTACACACACCCACGCTCAAAATACACACATATTTACAAAACACAACCACATTGGACAAATCGAAATACACACACCTGATACACATACACACACCACTCCCACAGACCCAATCCAATATAAAACACACACCCACATCACCCACAAACCCTTACGATCAAAAATTCTGAAAGAAGGCCAGAGAGAGACACCACCATCAACAATACTAGCATCCACAGGCACACAACACCATCACTCACACACCATCCACGCACCTAAGACAACACACACAAACAGATCCCCTCACACATCACAACCGACACTACCTCAGACATCACCCACACCACATCATGGCACCTCAACGACACCCCAGGTTCTCTGAGGAGGAGCTCAGGGTCATGGTGGAGGAAATCGTCCTGGTAGAGCCACAGCTATTCAGATCACAGGTGCAGCACACCTCCATTGCAAGGAAGATGGAGCTATGGCGCAGAATCGTTGAAAGGGTCAACACAGTGGGACAGCATCCAAGAACACAGGATGACATCAGGAAGAGGTGGAACGACCTATGGGGGAAGGTGCGTTCCATGGTCTCAAGACACCACATTGTAGTACAGAGGACTGGCGGCGGACCCCCACCTCCTTCCCCACAACTAACAACATGGGAGGAGCAAGTCTTGGCTATACTGCATCCTGAGGGCCTCACGTGAGTAGCAGGAGGAATGGACTCTGGTACGTCAACTCTTTACTATTACATCCCCCACCCTACCTGCATGCTATCGCATACCCCCACCCTCATCCTCAACCCATCACTCCAACACCTCACAAATGTCCCACTATCACAATCCACACATCCCAACACCAAGCCCTCCATGCAACACCAAAGCATGGACACCCATCACCAAAGCATGTCCACAACAGATACCCACACAGACCCCAAACCAATTATCACACAAGGTCCTAGACAAGAATGCAAGCACTGGGGTACAGGGTCACCCACCCATTGCACACAATGGCATACACAGATGCAATAATCATGCCTTTACACCCCTGCAGGACCCCTACCCAACGTCACCGGACAGGAGGTTCCAGACATGTCCACTCCCCCACAGAAAAGGCCCATAGTGATGACAGAAGCTCTGTCCAAATAGATCAAGATGACCAGCCTGGCCCTTCTGGGACCTCAGGACAGTCGGTTCCCCTGACACTGGCACAAGCCACCTAAGAGCCTTCCCCCTCAGGAAACACCAGCACAGCATCCACCCAGCGGGCCCATCCCTCTGTCCCCAGGACACGTCAAGCAGCAGTGTGTCCACCACTACAGGGACCCCAGGCAAACCCACCACCCCAAGAAAATCAGGGACCTGGGGGTAGTGGCACTGGGCACACGGTTCAGGGGACAGAGGCACAGGAAAAGAGGGGAACTGGGAGGACAGCTCTGCGACAGGGGGAGGACAGGCCAGGGAACCCACTCTCCACGAGGCCCTCTCCAACATCATGGGAGCGCACCATCATTCCCAGGAGACGATGGCAACGGTACTGGCCAACTTTCAGGAGACCCAGCAGCTGCAGGAGGAACCCTATCTGGGGATCAGGGAGGAACTCAAGTCCATCAACACCACCCTGGTCACCATTGTAGGGGTGCTGAAGGACCTTGTCAACACCAGGAGGGACACTGTGGCACAACAAGGGGCCCCTGACACTAGCCTGGATTATGAACAGCCCACCACCTCCACCGGCGCTAGTGGGCAGGAGGCACCGCCCCAGGACCACGACACCAGCACCCCACCCCCTGCAGATGGAGAACCACCGCACAAACGGTCACTGAGATCCGTGAATAAGACAGAGAACAATGCCAAGACCCCCGCCAGGAAATGAGACCGCCCTGAATGTCATCCTTCTGTCCCACTTTGTCACCCTGTCCATCCATCAACTGCCCTCTCTCCACTTCCTATGCCCCTTTGGACAATGCACCTGTGAAACAAATAGACTGGACTCTGCCATGGACGTTCCTCCACCATCACCCCTGCCCATTTTACAACCCCATCCACTTATTTGCACAGAAATAAACACACTTCAATCGTAAAACAATCTGGAGTCAGTCTGTGCTTTCACAAATGTGTATTTACAATAACTATGGAATATAGCAATGTCAATTTTCTTGTCAACGTACCAATGTAACACAGCTCTAGGCCATGAGGTAATATAGCAGAGGTCACAAAGTGGGACCTACATCTGTTAAATGGAAAGGCAAAGTGACAAGTCAGGGTCCATACACTGGGTAAAAGTGACAGACTTATGATAGGCTAAACAATTGTATGAGATGTGTGAGGCAGTGATATCTTCTTACCTGTGTCTCACTGGAAGTTTTGCTGGATAACGTTGTTTCTGTTGTCGATATCCTCTTCTTCTGCCTACTCTTCTTCTCTGTCCACAGGCTCCACAGCTCCCACAAGCCCTCCAGCTGGAGCTTCCTCCTGCAGAAAAGGCACCTGTCGTCGCAAAGCCAAGTTGTGCAGCATACAGCAGGCCACGATGATCTGGCACACCTTCTTTGGTGAGTAGTAGAGAGAACCAACTGTCATATGGAGGCACTGGAACCTGCACTTCGGGAGGCCGAAGGTTCTTTCTATAATCCTCCTAGTTCACCCATGTGCCTCATTGTAGCGTTCCTCTGCCCTTGTCCTGGGATTCCTCACTGGGGTCAGTAGTCATGACAGGTTGGGGTACCCAGAGTCACCTGCAAATGTCGAGGGACAACTGTTGGACACACACTGACCCGTAGGGCCAACCCCAGACCCAGACAACTATTCACAGGGTATAGGATCCTTGTCCTCATCTATTAGCCACACATGGTGCCTATGGAGTTGCCCCATCACATAAGGGATGCTGCTATTCCTCAGAATGTAAGCGTCATGCACTGAGCCAGGAAACATGGCATTCACATGTGAGATGTACTGGTTGGCCAAACACACCATCTGCACATTCATAGAATGGTAGCTCTTCTGGTTTCTGTACACCTGTTCACTCCTGCGGGGGGTACCAAGGCCACATGTGTCCCATCAATGGCACCTATGATGTTTGGGATATGTCCCAGGGCATAGAAGTCACCTTTCACTGTATGCAAATCCTCCACCTGAGGGAAAACGATGTAGCTGCGCATGTGTTTCAGAAGGGCAGACAACACTCTGGACAACACATTAGAGAACTTTGGCTGGGACATCCCTGATGCAATAGCCACTGTAGTTTGAAAAGACCTACTTGCCAGGAAATGGAGTACTGACAGGACCTGCACTAGAGGGGGTATTCCTGTGGGATGGCGGATAGCTAACATCAGGTCTGGCTCCAACTGGGCACACAGTTCATGGATTGTTGCACGATCAAGTCTGTAGGTGACTATTACGTGTCTCTCTTCCATTGTTGACAGGTCCACCAGCGGTCTGTACACCGGAGGATGCCGCAATCTCATCACATGCCCCAGCGGACGTGCCCTATGGAGGAGAACAGCGAGCAGAGAGTCAGCCAACACTGAGGTATTACGAAATGTCATTTCCACAAATTAGTTAATCGGCAATGTGCCTGTTACTGTGTGTATGCAAGGCTTAGATAGGTGTGGCACAGTTATCATTAATGCCATGTGGCCCCCTGAAATGGCGGCTGCCTGACCTGTAAGGTGGGACAACGGGATATGAGGTAACTGCGCTGGCGTTCTACACCGTCCCGGTAGGCGGACGAAGACCGCAGCGCAATCCTGCATTGGTTAACATTGGACCCTATGGGTCCCAGGAGCCAATGATGATGTACGCCGGCAGTGACGGTACGCACCGCCACGGACGTGACCGCCATTTTCTAACTGTACACTCACTTGATACCTGACCTTTAACAGGAGAGGACCTACACTGCAAGGGCTGCTGTGACCTCAGTCTGGAAGCAACAATGGCTCGTGTTTCTGGGGAAATGGCCCCTGCCTTCACATCGGAGGAGTTAGAGACGTTAGTGGATGGGGTCCTCCTCCAGTACACTCTACTCTACGGTCCTCCAGACAAACAGGTGAGTACACTGTGAGCATGCTGTATGGGCAATGCCTGTGTGGAGTGGTGTGGATGGAAGATAGGGGGGGAGAGAGTGAGGCTTGCATGAAACAACAGTGAGTGGATGTGCGGGACAATGACTGTGACGGTGCGGACGGTTATATCTTCTCCTTTTCCCCTGTACTATTCCTGTAGGTCAGCACCCACCAGAAGAAGGATATTTGGCGTACCATCGCCAAGGAAGTCCGGACCCTGGGGTTCCACCACAGACGGAGCACCCACTGCCGTAAAAGATGGGAGGACATTCGCCGCTGGAGCAAGTAGATGGCAGCTGGGGATGGCATCCCAACGTGGGAGGGGTGCCCGTCGCACCATGACCCCCCCTGATGTTCCGGATCCTGGCGGTAGCATATCCAGAGTTTGATGGGCGCTTGAGGGCATCGCAGCAGCCACAAGGGGGTGAGTACACTCTCATTCAGCTGATTCAGCGCACATAGGAGTTGTCTGGGTGGGGGAGGTGGGGTGTGGGTTCCCCTAGGCCAGGGCGAGTTTAGTAGGCAAGGTCCCTTCGTAATGCAGGCCATGTGGCACCCCACCCCACCTGTTTTCAGAGCCAACTACACCTAGTCAGGCTCCTGTGACTTCCATGTGTGCAGCAATCGGGCAAAGGCCTTGTAACCCATGTCCCTGTGATTAATTAGGGAACTCAAAGTGCACAGCGTAGTGCAGGGGGCTTCTGTGTCTGTAGTGTCCACCAACGGTATCTGTATTGCATACACTGAACATGTTTTTCTTCTGTCTTCCCACCCCTTTTTGTGGTCTCCCTGTTCTTGTGTGCATTAGCATCATCAGGTGGAGGAGCAGTGGCACCAGAGCAGGAGGGAGCTGCATCCCACATGGCCCTTTAGGGCGACACAATGGAGTCTGAAGCCACCAGTGGGACGGAGGGCGAGGGGAGCTCCACGGCAGGGACAGGAGCTTAGACCAGCGACACGGACTCCTCCTCTGATGGGAGCTCCCTTGCAGTGGCGGGCCCCTCTGTGCCCACCGCATCTTCAGGTACAGCCGCCACCCCCCCTACCAGCACTGCCCTCCCAGCAGCCCCTCAGCGTGTGCCCCGTGGCCGCTCACCCAGGAGGGTGGGCATCTCCTTTGCCCCAGGCACCTCGGCCCCTGGCTCAGTCAGCCTGGCTGCCCTCAGTGAGGAGGCCATTAACCTCCTCAGATCCCTCACTGTTGGGCAGTCTACCATTTTAAATGCCATACAGGCTGTAGAGAGGCAGTTGCAACAGACCAATGAATACCTGGAGGGCATTCATTCTGGTCAGGCAGCCCAACAGCGAGCTTTTCAGACTCTGGCCTCAGCACTGATGGCAGCCATTGTCCTTGTGTCCAGCCTCCCCCCTCCAACTTCCTCCACCCAGACCCAAACACCTGTACTCTCAGCCTATCCCAAGCACACCCTCAGACCAGCATGCACACACCTCAACACACAAAGGAAGCTGTTGCAAACATAAGCACCACACATCCTACAGGCACTCACACAAGCATCATACCCATGCACACATGCCAACATCCACTGCCTCCACTGTGTCCCCCTCCTCCTCGTCTCCCTCCTCCCTCCCTGTCTCGTCTCCACTCACACCTGCATGCACTACATCTTCAGCCACTACGTCCATCACCAGCACACCCATCACCACATCCCGCTCACGTGCACTCACCACCCCCACTACCATTCACACATCCCCTGTGTCCTCTCCCAGTGTGTGTGTGAGCCCACCTCCCAAGGTTCACAAACGCAGCCACTCACCCACCCAACAGCCATCCACCTCAAGATAACCTTCACCCAAAGTCAGCAAACGTACACCTCCCACAACCAATACCTCTTCCTCCACTCCCAAACCCCCTCCATCTACCCATCCCAGTGTGTCCAAAAAACTTTTCCTGTCCAACCTTGACCTCTTCCCCTCACCTACCCCACCCCTTCAGTCCCCTAGGGCCTGCCTTTCCAGGTCCCAAACCAGCACCTCAGCCACCACATCAGCGGGAACAGTGGTGCCAGCAGTAACCGGCTTCTGGAGTGCACCAAGCAGCAGGGCACCCAGTGTGCCAAGGAGCCAGACCACGGACAGTCCCCCACCTCAGAAGCATAAAAAGCTGGCCACTGCCCGGCGGGAGAAAGGCAAAACATCTGCCACCAAAGGCTCTCCCAGGAGTACAGTTGGGAGTGGGAAGACAGCTACGCCACCATCCAAGGTGGGGAAGGGGCACAGAAAGAAAGGCAAGTCACCGCAAACCTGCACGGCGGACAAGACCGCCACCAGCACCGCTGCCAAGGACACCACCAGCACCGCTACCAAGGACACCGCCACCACCAGCACTGCTGCCAAGGACACCGCCGCCACCAGCACCGCTCCACAGGACACCTCCACCACCAGCACCGCTGCCAAGGACACTGCCGCCACCAGCACCGCTGCCAAGGACACCGCCACCACTAGCACCGCTTCACAGGACACCGCCACCAACAGCACAGCTTCACGAGACACCGCCGCCACCATCACCGCTGCCAAGGACACCGCCACCACCAGCACCGCTGCAAAGGACACCGCAGCCACCAGCACCGCAGGCCAATGAGCACCGAAAGCTCCGACGCTACTGAGGCCGCCACGAGCAGGATGAAGCACTCTGGGCACAAAGCCCAATCCAGAACCAGTGGAGAATATCATCCACTACCTCTGTCCTTGGCAGGATGAAGCACTCTGGGCACAAAGCCCACTCCAGAACCAGTGGAGATTTGCATCCACTACCTCAGTCCTTGGCAGGATGAAGCACTCTGGGCACAAAGCCCCTTCCAGAACCAGTGGAGAGTTACATCCACTACCTCTGTCCTTGGCAAGATGAAGCACTCTGGGCACAAAGCCCCCTCCAGAACCAGTGGAGATTCACATCCACTACCTCTGTCCTTGGCAGGATGAAGCACTCTGGGCACAAAGCCCCCTCCAGAACCAGTGGAGTATCACATCCACTACCTCTGTGCTTGGCAGGATGAAGCATTCTGAGCACAAAGCCCCCTCCAAAACCAGTGGAGTATCACATCCACTACCTCTGTGCTTGGCAGGGTGAAGCACTCTGGGCACAAAGCCCCCTCCAGAACCAGCGGAGAAAGACATCCACTACCTCTGTCCTTGGCAGGATGAAGCACTCTGGGCACAAAGCCCCCTCCAGAACCAGTGGAGTATCACATCCACTACCTCTGTGCTTGGCAGGATGAAGCACTCTGGGCACAAAGCCCCTTCCAGAACCAGTGGAGAAAGACATCCACTTGAGAGACTGTGGCTTTGCACTCCCCAGGATAAAGCAGTGAGAAATCCACCTACTGGAGAGACTTGAGAGACTGTGGCTTTGCACTCCCTAGGATAAAGCAGTGGGCAATCCACCCACTGGAGAGACTTGAGAGACTGTGGCTTTGCACTCCCCAGGATAAAGCAGTGGGCAATCCACCCACTGGAGAGACTTGAGAGACTGTGGCTTTGCACTCCCCAGGATAAAGCAGTGGGCAAACCACCCACTGGAGAGACTTGAGAGACTGTGGCTTTGCACTCCCCAGGATAAAGCAGTGGGCAACCCACCCACTGGAGAGATTTGAGAGACCGTGGCTTTGCACTCCCCAGGATAAAGCAGTGGGCATGGAGCCACCTTGTGGAGCAGTGGCGTTGTGCATTCATCAGGCTGAGGTGCCCCCCTCAGGCTCACCCTGAGGTGCCTGTTTCATTTCGATCTGATGCTCCTGCAGTGTTCTCTCCGTTTGACATCTGGTATCATGTGTGGGCCTCGCCCATGCATTTTGGGCCCAGTGGTCCACGGACAATACTTGGTGCACTATATGGACTTGTGTAGTTGGTGTACATAATTGTATTTACTGTATTTTGAGTTTTGATAACTGGATTTTTCAGGATTACAATCGTTCAACTAATTTCCTTTTGTCCTTGCGTTCTTCCAGGAGGGGTCAGGGGGTGTATATACAATGTTGCACCATGTATTTGTGTGTATGTTGTAGTGGGTGAGGGTGGGGGTGTTGTGTGTGTGTGTGTCACTCTCTTCTCTCTCCCCCCTCCCCAGGGTTGTAGGTGCAGTACTCACCGTGGTCGTCTCTGCCGTCTTTGGTGCTCCTGACAGAGGAGCAGGAAAACCATCGCAGGGAGTATCTGGAGTTCTGGCTCCATGGCGTCCTGGTTCCTCGTGGGGTATGGAGAGGTGAGAGTTTTCCTTCCAAGTCCTGTTTCCGCCGTGTTTTTGTTCATGTTGGTTCCGCCCCAGAAAATGTGTCAGATTGGCATCTTGTGATAGGGTGGGCAGTACATTTTCTTCCGCCTCTCTGTTGGCGGTACCGCCGCAGTGTTTGTTTCTACCACCGTGGCGGTCAAAGTGTTAAAGTGGCTGTCTATGTTGGCGGTTTCCGCCGTGGTCGTGATTAAATTTTTTTTACCGCCGGCCGGTTGGCGGTCTTACCGCCACTTTAACACCGACCACCAGGGTTGTAATGAGGGCCTGAGTCTGACCCGCTACAGGTTACACCTGTTGCTTCAATCCGGGTTTTGCTATGGCTAACTAGCAGTGCCTCATCCCTACCCAGGGGCAGGGATGATTGGGCAGCCAAGCGCATGACATAACTGGTTTCTTAGGGAGGCCGTGGTCACTCAGGTCTCATCTGTTTCTCTCAGTTACATTAGTCTCATCTATACAATGACAAACAGAGGCAGTATATGCTTCAATAATGATTTTAATGAAGCGACTGCATCTTAGATAACAAAAGCATGGGCTGCAGTTACCAGGATGATACAGCATGACACAATTAAAATTGTGACAAGGAGAGTGAAGCATAGAAATAACGCTACCATATTGTCATTACATTCAATAGATTAATTCCTACCTAGGCTATGATAGAACACAGCGTGTTGAGCTCTAATTCTGCTCTTCAGGTTCACCAGGGAAGACATCATCTGCCATACCTGAGCAAAGGCCTGAAGTCTGCAAAAGCAGCTGTAGCAAAGCATTCAGCAATCAGGATACAGTTGTGGTTCTCTGGCTGGAATCTCCCTCTATCGTGTACAGGACAGGAAAATATGTTTTTAATAAAACAGCTGATGTTCTGAGAAAATGTCCCTATGTAAGGATGTGTGTTTTCCATGAATGTCACCGACAAAACTTAATACCACTCATCGGCAACCTATCTTACAGGAGCCTTGGAAGAAGCACAGAGTGAGCAAGAATGACTTGTTTGAGATCAGAGCGCTGGCCTAGGCAAAAACAGCTAGAGAAAAATAAAACAATACCGTAAAAGTGGCTACTGTAACAATAATAAACGTAGCCGAATAAAATATGTCTAAGTTAAAGTGCACAGTGGCAGGCCTAGAGTGTTAAAATAACGTGCATGGAGCTATAACTAAAATGGCTACACAACACCCTGCCTTGTCTGTTGAAGGTGTTTCAAAGCCTAAATATACATAAATGCTACTAAGCTCAACCTAAGATATGTATGTAAAAATGTCAATAATTACAAGTTAAAAGGACATTTGAGCGTAGAAAAGGACAATTTAAAACTGTTAATATGTGGCTTAAAAGGGACTGAGGGGCATATTTATACTCCGTTTGCGCCGAATTTGCGTCGTTTTTTTCGACGCAAATTTGGCGCAAAACTAACGCCATATTTATACTTTGGCGTTAGACGCGTCTAGCGCCAAAGTATGAGGAATGAGCGTTAATGAGATGCAAGGTAGGCGTTCCCGTCTAAAAAAATGACTGCGACGCAAATGCGTCGTATTTATACTCCCGGGCAAAAATCACGCCCGGGAGTGGGCGGGGCAAAAAACCCCGCATTTGTGCCTCTTTTTAACGCCTGGGTCAGGGCAGGCGTTAAGGGACCTGTGGGCTCAAAATGAGCCCACAGCTGCCCTCCCATGCCCCCAGGGACCCCCCCTGCCACCCTTGCCCACCCCAGGAGGACACCCAAGGATGGAGGGACCCATCCCAGGGACATTCAGGTAAGTTCAGGTAAGTATAATTTTTTTTTTTTTTTTAATTTTTTTTGGGCATAGGGGGGCCTGATTTGTGCCCCCCTACATGCCACAATGCCCAATGACCATGCCCAGGAGACATAAGTCCCCTGGGCATGGCCATTGGGCAAGGGGGCATGACTCCTGTCTTTACTAAGACAGGAGTCATGTAAATGGCGTCTGGGCGTCGTTAAAAATGGCGCAAATCGGGTGGAGGCGATTTTTTTGCCTCTACCTGACTTGCCCCATTTTAAGACGCCCTAACGCCATTTTCCCCAACGCCGGCGCTGCCTGGTGTACGTGGTTTTTTTCCACGCACACCAGGCAGCACCGGTCTGCTAACGCCGGCTAACGCCATTCAATAAATACGGCGCCCGCATGGTGCTTCAGAATGGCGTTAGCCGGCGCTAATCTTTTTGGAGCAAAACTGCGATAGCGCAGGTTTGCGTCAAAAAGTATAAATATGGCCCTGAATTTCAAGAGTAAGATTTATTTTTAGAAGTTCCAATCAATTCCGGGACAATGGAGGACAGGAAATCTTCCACTTCGGCAGGTGTTAAAGTTGGAAAGGCATCGCCGAAAAGGACCAAGAAGCATTTGTGTTCCATAGCCTGAGCCTCAGTCAAGGCCGCATTCCGTGGTGTGCCCAATAGTGAGTTAAAAGCTGCATCCTCCAGGAAGGGCAAATCATAAGTAGCTTCTCGTGGCAAATGCACACTCAACGTGCATGTCTGGTAATGAACCCTCAGTAAGAACAGGTCAGCATCCAATGAAAGCAAGCGCTGTGTAGAAAGACAAACCTCCAGTGCATGTTCGAAAAGGCACCAGTGGCACTGAAACATGGGCTGCATGCAATATAATATAAAACCTGTCTGAATGACAGAGACCAGTCACACTCCAATTGCTCCAGGAGTGTTGCTCCAAAATACTGCATCATGCAGTCATGACACAGCTGCGCTGATGGGGGTGCTTTAATTCCTCCTTGTTGCGGCAGGGCAGCCATTGCGCATAAAAAATAGCAACAGCAAAATGCCAACAATTACAGCCAAAGTTATTGGAAATCCTCCAAAAATGCTCGAGAAAATTGAGTGGATGGCTGATGGTATTAAACCGAATATGGAGGAGAAGGTGTGAATGAAACCAGAACCAACAGCCTTAAAGAAACTTGCGATTCCAGTAGTACTGGTCGCATTAAATATCCGTCCCACAAGTTCACCAAAGTGTCCCGGAAAGTTGGTACTTAAAATGGACTGTATCTCTGCTGATGACCTTGCCACCTGAAGTGCGTAGGTCTTGCATGCAGATTTAAGAGCCACATGTTTTTGAAACAATAAAGCCTTGAGTCTGCTTAACTTGTTAAAATTCACATTAGAAGTAGCAATATGAGGCCAAATGTCCGCTACTTCTTTCATTCTAGTTGGAGGAAAAAGTACGTTCCCGCAGCATGTAACAATCTTAGAGACAGAAACAACATAAATTATTCCGGCTCGCATCGCACAACACCACTGAGGAGGGCATAGCTGCCATTTGAAAGCACCTGAAACGTAGGTCTAATTAAAGGGGCTGGAACTCCCTTCAGATACCAAGCCAAGTTTGCTGCAGACGAGTTACACGTCCGATGCAAGGACAGCTGTTTACAAACCATTGAATGGCTGACAGAAGTCTTGCATTCACTACCACTAAGAAAGACTTCTTTCATGCCACCGAGACATTTGTACGAGAAGGGAAGCTCCCACACCTCATGGATGTAACTATCTCCCAGCCTTTCATAGCTGCCTACTGGAATGTGTTTTAAACGGGAGGTGAATTGAAGAGTGGAAATAGGCAGAATAATGACCACGTGTATAAACCACTCAGCAGATGGCATTCCAGCCACAGTAAAAGGCAACCTTTCTAATTTCTCTATATTTAACATTACATAAGTCACTTCTTTCTTAGCCATTAGTTGTTGTTGTCGCATAAAATTAAAGGAAGAAAATATTTTCCTTGCGCTGACATGTTGCCAGGGAACGCAACTCACCTTCAGTGTTTGAAGTGTCCAACCCAAATGCATAGTGAACCTTAGCTGACTGTGTCCATGATGTAAAGAAGACATATCTGTTTGTATAGTGTCTATAGCAGAAGAGGGAATGTTATTTAAGGTGCATATCCGGTCAGACAGGGTATTGATACCATTATCTACAACAGGTAATGCCTTTTTTAAATTTTCCTGGTCTATTTGCCTTAACTGGGCAGCAGCTTCGTGTTGAGAAAGCTTCCAGATTTCATCATATATACTTCATATAAGAAGCGCTTTCTGCGTTGTTTTCTGGGGCCTAACAGGAAGTCCACTAAATCGGTGTTATTAGAAAGGAGACTGAGGTGTTCTCTAACCGCATCTGGTGAGGCAGGTCGTAACCATTACTGTCATAGTTTCCCTACACTGTATGTTGTTACTATACCCACATGATCGGATGAGATATAGTGAGGGTTCGGCCTACTAGTTCTAAAACCCCCCAAGGAGTTTATAAAACATTTATGACACCCATTGTTATCTATTGGCCACAAAAACCACCCGCCAGGACGTTTCAGTGAAAAATTAAACGTGCCATTCTGGACCCATTCATTGAGCTGATCTTCAGTTGCATTAATATATTTTTACCATTTATACAAATTTTGGAGGGGAAGGTATACTGGGCGCGTTCAATTCCTTAATCTTTGGTAAGCCTAAACAACTCATTTGTTACACAGTTTCATTCAAAAATATCATTTGAACAGGTATCAGGCATGCTCTAAATAAAGCTTCGTTCCCCTGTATTTGCCAATGTCTTGTTCCCCACACACTTTTTAAGTCAATCGACTTCAGCCAATATTCATAGCCCTCTATAGTCAACCGGGAAACAAAGGAATCCGAATATATACATTTCGTATTTGTCAATAGTATGCGTATGTGTTCTGTAGGTGGCAATTTAAAATAATACGACTCAGCATTTTTAATATCATGCCCAGAAAAATATGTAAACTTTTCAGAATACCTTTTTGGAACTTCCTTGGGGTGGAGTCGGACAATGTTCCCATTGTGTATGAAATGCTGCCCATAATATTTATAGCAAAACATATCACCATAATTTTCTTTAGATTGATAAACATCTTCAGTTTCAAATACAGTATAATACTGCAATTCAGTCATCATAGAATCAAGGCCCATATCTATATCATTTTTAGCGCTGCATTTGTGTCGTTTTTTTGATCAAATGCAGCGAAAACTTACAAAATACAATATGGGCCTAACTGTTTTCACATCCCAATCATTAGAATCAATTCCGGGTATTATTATATCATTCATTGAAAGCTTAAAAACATATGGTATTTGCATGACCTATGTAGGGCCATATATATCAAATATTACTTTATCCCAAACAATCCCATCAGGAATTGCTATAGCGGAAATGTTCACAAAAGGCAAGTCTCTGCGGACCTTATGAGAAGACAAATGTGGTTTTAAGACCTCATCCACCACTTCAACTGTTGATTTTTTAGGGAGAAAATGACCATGTATTAATAAAAAGAAAGTGATGACAAATCCAATCCAAAGCAGAAAGGCTAGTATAGTCAAGGAAAGCCACAGATAGTTCCATGGAAGAATTAAATAAGTTGTTTTAAGCCAAGTCATCAGCTTATGTGTTTTTGACAGTTCTGGTGTCGAAGAGGCGCATGCGTCTGAGGCATCATCGTTGATGTTGGCAAAATATCCAGAAGCCGTTCGTGCAAAAACTGGAGCCGTGTTAGTCATTGGAGTTGGTGTTTCCCGTGGTGGCACTGAATAAATAGCACTATCCATCTGTGTTGAAGTTGTGTCAAATCGATCAACCATTTCTGTATTATTTATTGTTAGTGGAACCAATGCAAGGTAATTTTCCACCCTCCCCAAGCTCAGAGAGGTGTCAGTGTTGCTGCTTACAACTTGTAGAGGAACTTCTTGACCAGTAGTGAGGGGGATTCAGAACTACTGGCTGTTCCTTTGGTCGGCTGTGTAGGATCGGCCACATGATGTAGTTTGACATTGTCGATGGCGACAAAACTATTTTCTTTGGCACCTGCCAACGGAGGAAGAATGACAGTTCTGGTACCGTGTATTCCCAAGACTGGGACTGGTGCATGATAAGAAGGACCAAATTCCTTTTTCACAGCAACCTTTTCACATGCTAGATTCCCACTCCAGGAATCCAGCCTGTGGACATTACAGGTACATCATTAATTCCTGTGGAGGCAGCACTGGCAGAAGAGTTGTTGTCACGGAACAGTTGTAATTCATGTACAACAGTGACATGTTCATTTATGTCAAAAGGTGTTTCTGCCACCTCCACGCCAGGACCATCAAGATCTGGAACATACATTTGAGTTCCGAACAGGCACTCATATGAACTACGACCCCCCAGGGACCTTCTAGGCAGATTGTTAAGTGCTCTCTGGACTCCATACAGGTGACTAAGCCAACTACAACCCGTACCTAAGACTCTGGCTGTTAAGGAGTGCTTTAAATCACGGTTTAATCACTCCGCGACACTATTTCCCTTGGGATGAAATGGAGACAAGTACTGGAGTTGGACCCCTAACAAAGCCATGGTGTCCCTGAATGTACTTGAGGCAAAAGCAGGGCCCTGGTCCGAGTGGAAAGCCGCCATAGCATATGTACCAAGAAAGACTCACAAATCTTTAATAACAGTCTGAGCGTCAGCCGAGCATCGTGGCCACACCCATAGAAATCTGGAGCAAGAGTCAACAGCGACTAAGATGTATTGTATGCACTGTCTGGTGTTAGTGGACTGCAATGGTGCAAGTACACACATTGTAGAGGTTTATGAGAAATTAAGAGGGGTGTCTGCGGTGGGAGCTTAGCAGTGGAAACTTTCATTTGTTGACAGATGTCACAGGAAAGGATATACTGCTTGGCCTCGTTGTGTAGGCCTGGCCACCAAAAATAGGCTTGTTCCAATGATGTTGTAACCGCCACATCAGCATGGGCAGATGCTGCCCCCTCGTGTGCTGCTTTAATCTACTCTAGCCTTACATCTTAAGTGGGAATTTCTCACACCCCTACGCCTGGTATCTTCACTTCAGCGTTTAGGCAGCCTCCCATTTGGTAAGGATATTTAGCAGGAAATGCTTTTGGATAGGGTGTACCATCAGCCGTAGCGTTCATGGCGGCCCATATGTCTGAGTCCGGTTTCGCTCCAGAGCTGGTTACTGCAGCAACAGTGGCAGTGGCAACTGCTGACTTTGCAGCTTCATCAGCCAGTAGCTGTCAAAGACGTGGCCGACTGTATCCAACGTGGATGTAGTGCTTTAGTGTTAGGAACGCTGACTTTTGTGACAGCCTCTAGGGCTGGTATGGGAGAAACGACAATAATGCATTTTCCCTGGGCTAGAGGTTTTGCTTTAATAACAACCATCTGAACAGCAGAGAGAATTTTCTCAGTGGGAGCAAAGCATTGTTCTGCTGCTGAGTACAAATGATTTGCATGCAATCGGGGCTGTCTCACCCTCATTAAAGGTTACATAGGTGAAACCAATGGCACCAGCAATTACTCTGATGACCAAATATGTTTTGTTGTCCCTTGTGTGTAGATGTTGTGCTGCAAGCATGTCTGTCTGCAGATCTCTCAGAATGCATGTGTGTTCGACTGTCCAAAATTTACTGGAAAAGTCAGGACATATTGAGTAATTTAAAGGTTTTATGCATGATGCATAATCAGGAATGTAAGTTCTTCCAAAATTTAGGAAACCCAATAGAGATTGGAGTTTTTTAATCATATTTGGAGGTTGTAATTATGCACATTTTTCTACAAATTGTGTCGCTAGGCTCTTTCCTTCACTCGATAGCTCATATCCCAGAAACAGGACGCTGATGAAGGTTAATTTCATTTTTTTGAAGTTGAATTTGTAGCCAAATTCAGCAAATCCCACAACATTGCTGGCTACCTGTCTTAAATGTTGTAGCAATTCATCAGCCGTGAGATAGATATCATCTACATAGGACAATGCTTCAGGGTCAATGTCGTACAAAATTGCAGCCACACAAGCTGTGAACAGTCCTGGGCTGTTCTTGTACCCCTGTGGTAAATGAAATAATTTTTCTGAGAGCCTAGTGTGCTTAAAGTTGTTAAGTCGCTACTCTCAGGTGCTATATTCTGGCAGAAGAAACCATTGGAAATGTCCAGTGCTGTTTTGTATTTTTTGCGCACTATGTTGTTCATCAGTGCTGTGCTATGTGAGTTTTGTATAGCAAACGTGTGTGTCTGACTGTTTAAGTGTCTGTAGTCTAAGAATATTCTGTTTGAATGGTCCGGTTTAGCTATTGGGAAGAATGGATTATTCATTGGCGGGACAGACGGTTCAATTACGACCAGGTACTCCAGTTGTGTGAGAATCTCTCTCACGGGTGCTTTTGCATCATGTTTTATTGGATACTGAGGTTGAGGTTGGGGATAATTTTAAATAGGGATTACATGGTAGGGGGATTCTTTATCCCATTCTACGTGGTTACGATATAACACGGGTGCCTGCGCCAATGCCCAATCGATGGCGTAGGTTTCAGCGAGTTCCTCTGGAACAAGGAGTGAGAAAGAACGTTTAATAACATCTTCCCCATATGGGTAGGTACGGACAAATCCAGGTGGCCAATCTTGTTCGGCAACCAAAACATCATATATATTTACCACGCAATACCAAAAGATTGCTTCTATTATGCATTCAATGTCTCTTTCTAACTGTAGCATTACTTTATACACCATATCAGGTGTGGAGACATGCATGTCTGCAGTTTCTACTTGTAGAAAGTCATCAGTTGCTTTCACCTCCAGGTGCTCTAGAAGACTCAGGTGAACTATTGTGACTTCTGCCACACTGTCTAGCAGCACGAATGCCCACTTCCTGTTCTTCAAGTGGACCCTCTTCTTGAGCAGCATGCGTACTGCGACTGCCACCACCTTTCTCTTTTTAAATTGGGGTTTTTGTTGGGGAGGTTTCTCTTCCTTTTTAACAGAAACCTCAGATGAGCGTTGTTATTCCTGTCTTGGTATCACTTCCTCTGTTCTTTGCTCTGATCGCCCACCTTTCTCACTTCATTTTTCCGATGAGCCCTGAAAGGAACGAGATTGGCATGTATCAGTATATTGATATCTATCAGGCGTTTTTATATTATCTCTAATTCAGAGATAATGGCCCTCATTGTGACATTGGCGGTAAGTCACGCTTACCGCCATGCTGACTGCCGTCAACATACTACCGGCACGGCTGATTACTGCTACCCATATTATGACACACACATAGCAATCCGTCATTATACAGCCGCACACACAAGTCCACCAGCCGAAAGGTCAATGAGAAATTGGCGGTAGCAAAACCCACACCATTACGCCAACAGAACTACACCCACAGCATTATGACCCATGAATCACAGCGGCGGACACTCAACTGCGGTAAACCTTTGGCGGTACACACCGCCACGCTCAAAATACACACACACACATCCAAAACAACACTACATTGGACAATTCAAACTACACACACCTGACAGACATACACAAACCATGCCCACACACCCACACCACTATAAAACACACACCCACACTACCCATAACCCTTTACGACAAACAAAATTGCCAACTAAGAGAGATAGACCAAGAGCACCCACAGAACCAGAGCCATATAACACCATCATCCATACACCATCCAAGCACCTTGCAGCACACACCCCAACACATCACCCCACACACCCTCCTACACACCAGTCACACTACACCCATGGCACTACAAAGATACCCCAGGTTCTCAGAGGAGGAGCTAAGGGTCATGGTGGAGGAAATCATATGGGTAGAGTCACAGCTACTCGGATCACAGGTGCAGCAGACATCCATCGCTAGGAAGATGGAGCTATGGTGGAGAATCGTGGACAGGGTCAACGCCGTGGGACAGCACCCCAGAACAAGGGATGACATCAAGAAAAGGTGGAACGATCATCGGGGGAAGGAGCAAGTCTTAATAATCATGCATTCTGAGGGACTGGCAGGAGTAACAGGAGGACTGGACTCTGGTAAGTCAAATCTTTATTACTAACACCGTGCCTACCTGCATGCCATCACAAACCCCCCCATACCCTCACCCCCATCACTCCACCATCTCACATACACCCCACCATCACAACCCACTCAACCCAATACCAAGCCCTGCATGTAACACTAATGTACGGACCCCCATAACAGTCCGGCATGGACACCCATCACTAAAGCATGCACAATAGAGACAATCACCTAGCCCACTAAATGACTACTCACACAAGTCAAAGCTGCCAGGGCAATCACATCCATAGAGGGCAAAACACCCATGTACAAGATGTCACACACAGAAACAATAACACTGCATTTGCATCCCCATAGGTCCCCCACCCAACGTCACTGGAGAGGAGGTGCCAGCAACATCCGTTCCCCCCACAGAATAGGCCCACAGTAATGACAGCAGCTCCGGACACATGGATCTGGATGGCCCATCAGGGACCTCCGGACAGTCGGTTACCCAGGCACAGTCCCATACCACCACAGAGCCTCCCCCCTCTTGAAACACCAGCACAGCACCCACCCAGCGGGCCCCTACCGCTGCCCCGAGGATACATCAATCAGCAGTGTGTCCAACATTACAGGGACCCCAGGACACTCCACAAACACAGGACAATCAGGGACTTGGGCTCAGTGGCAGCGGGCACACGGTTCAGGGGACAGAGGCCCATGACAACAGGGAGGCTGGGAGGACTTCTGTGTTACAGGGGGAGGACAGGCCCAGGGAACCGACTCTCCAGGAGGCACTTGCAGGGATCATGGAAGCATACCACCATTCCCAGGAGACGATGGGCCAGATACTGGCCAAGTTGCAGGAGACCCAGCAGCTGCAGGAGGGACAGTACCTGGGGATCGTGAGACCTAAAGGACATCAACATCTCTCTGGTCACCATTGCAGGGGTCCTGGCAGACATGGCCGACACCATGAGGGAGGCAGTAGCACACCACTAGCCACACCGATGAACAGCCCTCCACCTCCGCTGCCGCTAGCGGTCAGGAGGCCCCGCCACAGGACCAACAGGCCACCAGCACCCCTCCCCCTGCAAAAGGGGAACCACCCCGCAAACACTCCCTGTGATCCAGGCAGAAGCCAGAGACTATTACCAAGACCACTGCCAGAAAATAAGACTCTCCTGATTGTCACCCTTGTGTCCCACTCTGTCACCCTGTCCACCTTGAACTGCCATTCCTCCCCTTCCTATGCCCCCTTGGACAATGCACCTGTGATACAAATAGACTTGACTCTATCCTTGACTTTCCTCCACCATCACCCCAGCCCATTGCACATACCCCTCTACTTATTAGCACTTAAATAAACACCACTAAAAAAAATAAAAGGATGGAGTCTTTCTAATGATTGAACTATGTATTTGTTTAACAATGCTTTAAACACAGCAATACAACTGCACAGGAATGTATACATAGGAATGACCTGTAGTAGGCTGCAGTCAACATACCAGAAGCCAGAGTGGGGCACAGATATTTGAAAATAGAGATGCCAAAGGGTACAGTAAGTGGCAGTAGAATTGGGAGAATCTGCCTGCCATGTACAATTTCAAACACAAAAGTGTCAATGTAAAGTGAAGTTCCAGTGTCTTACCTGTGTGTCACTGGAAATATTGTCGCATAATGGCTGTTCTGTTGTCCTCATCCTCATCCTCTGCCTCCTCATCTTCACTGTCCACAGGATCAACTGCTGCCACACGGCCATCTCCAGCCTCATTCTCCTGCAGAAAAGGCACATGCCGTCTCAAGGAAGGATATGCAACATGCAGCATGCCACAATGATCTGGCAGACCTTCTTGGGTGATTAGCACAGGGATCCACCAGTTAGATGCAAGCAATGAAACCTGACCTTCAGGAGGCCAAAGGTCCTCTCGATAATCCTTCTTGTCCGCCCATGTGCCTCATTGTAACGTTCCTCTGCCCTTGTCCTGGCATTCGTCACTGGGGTCAGTAGCCATGAGAGGTTGGGGTAACCAGAGTCACCTGCAAATATCGAGCGACAACTGTTAGCCAAACACTCACCCTTAGGGCCCACATCATACCCATACACCAACATCCACTGGGTGGGAACCAGGGCTCAACTATTAGCCACACCCTGTGCCTCTGGAGTTGAGCCATCACATATGGGATACTCCTATTCCGCAGGATAAAGCCATCATGCACAGACCCAGGATATTTTGCATTGACATGGGAGATGTACTGGTCCGCCAGGCACACAATCTGCACATTCAAAATCAAAAATTTTGATGCACAATCGGTGCAAACCGCGTACCATATTTCAACTTTGATGCCCGAGCCCGGGAACAACAAAATTCCACCGTGTGCATCATTTTCTGGATGCGGGAAACCGCCTGTGTTAATGACATGCAAGGTAGGCGTTCCCCGTCCAAAAAATGACTTAAACACCTGTGCGCCTTCTTTATCGAATCGCGCAAAAATCCCACTCGGCCGGGAGGCGGAGTCGGAAAATGACGTACAGCGCGATTTGCGTTAAAAAATAAAGCCTGGGTCAGGGCATTCATTAAAATGGGGCAAACACACCAGTACTTAATGAAAACACGCAGAAGCAAATGCAGAGCTCCAAAAGGAAGACATGGAGGTGCTTTTCATCCAGCATGCATGCAGACACAGAGCACAGGACCAACAACAGCAGCTTTTACAACACCAGCAGGGACCCCAAAGGCAACGCAGAAGGCAGGAGAGGATATTCCGCACCAGGACAACCCTTCTGGGACTCCGACAACAAGACATCATCCAGAGGTACAGGCTCAACTGGCAAGCCATTTAGCAGCTGCTGCGCGACAATGAGCCACAGTTGGCACCCAGCTTGCAGACACCCCGCACCGTTCCACCAGAAACCAAGCTTCTAGCTGTACTCTACATGTTGGCAAGTGGCTCCTTTCAAACCACTGGTGCCCTCGTTTCCGGGATCTCACAGCCCTCATTCTACGCCTTCCTACCCAGGGTACTGGATGCCATCATCTCCCTCACACCCCGCCACTTCAGCTTCCCCAACACACAGCAGAAGCAGCAGGAGACAAAACAGGGCTTCTACCAAATCAACGGCTTCCCACACGTGCTTGGTGCCATTGACAGCACACATGTACGCATTGTGCCATTGATCACCAACATCATGGGAAAGTATCCTGGGAGTGTACATGATTCATTCAACTTACGCCACTGCACCATCAATCAACACTTCCAGGATGGACGATATGGAAATGGCCTACTTGTTGGTAAGTACAGAAACCTACTTATATACACACTGCACAGGAGCCCTGTAGGACACACAACACATACACCACTAATATTGACACGTGGCCAGAAAGACAATGAGGTTGTGACACTGCTAGGCATGTGTGATATCCTGTCCTATTTGGATATACACCTATGGACAAATGACAGAACCAAATAACAACAGATGCCACTCCACAGACACAAGGGAACAATTTAAAACAACACAATGACAATGATATGGCCTCAACTGCCAGTACAACTTGGAAGATTAATCTTTCAATATCACATCAATAACACTCAATCAAACACTCTTCCAACCTATACATACTGTGTAAGGGGTGTATAGTGTGTTTTGCTGCAGGTCAAACACCATGACACACATAGCATGATGATGACTACAATGAAGGTGGCATGGAATCATTGAGGCTGTACCAATATCTCACATCACTCCTGGGGTGACATTGCCCACTACCAATAAGCAAGTGGACTGTGCTAAGAACACATATTGATGGGACAATACTGAAAGTGCACATTCCTTCACATATGGCTTGAGACAATGTCACACACACACAACAGATGTACAGGCATACGGACCTTCTGACACTCCAAATGACAACCTCACAACCAAGTTAGCCAGCTGAACTAGAACATGTTCAGTAGTATAGGTACACGTTAGAACCGGAGTCGACTTGGCAAGGACAGAATAGGTCTGCAGAGAATTTGTCACACATGTGAAATTTGTGCATAGTCAATTGTCAACAAGTCATTGCTGACAACGTACGGAGATGTGTTGTACATTGTCACCTAGCCAAATCTAAGGGTCTCACTGATGTTTAACTAATTCTATTTCAAATGTGAAATTGGATGGGATGTCCAGGGTATATAGATGCAACCGTGTTACCACCACTGTGGAATTGATTCTGTGTATGGAAGTATCATGTCAACCCCAGTTAAAACAAAGGGACACCTCTTTCACATGACATAATGCAAGGGAGTACACAATGTACTGCAAATCTACAAAAATACTGCTGACATCCAGTCAATCAGCCAAACACCCGTTCAGATAAGGAAACAACACAATGCTGATGGTACATCCTAGAAGCCTAGGATTCCACACAATAACACAAACACAGATGAGACAGACAACACAAGAGAACAACTGCGATGCAAAGTGATAATCATGGTGCAAGCTAAAGCAACATGTTCTCACTCATTTTCTCTTTCAGCTGATCAAGAGTATGGGATCCAGCCATGGATCATGACCCAATTTGCAAACCCATGCACTGCAGCAGAGCGTTCCTATAATGAGGCACATCGGAAGGCACGCACCATAGTTGAGAGGACCTTTGGCATCCTGAAGTTAAGATTCAGGTGCCTCGACATCACCGGAGGCAGCCTCCTATACTCACCTGAAATGGTGTGCAAAATCATTTTGACCTGTGCCATCCTGCACAACATATGTGTAAGAAGGAACATTCCCCTATATGAACCAGACCCACAAATGCCTGAAGAGGAGGATGCTGTCCATCAACGTGAGGGGGACCATCCAAGCACAGCTGTAGGATTGCGTCGGAGACAACATATTGTCCAAAATTTCTTTTAACTCTACTCATCCATCACCACTGTCTTACCATATGTCAATAAACACCTATACTATTCACTATATCATGGTCTGGGTAATCATTTTTGCATAACATTATCCATAACAATCAGAATCAGAGTGTAGCCTTGTGAAGCATTGCAGAAATACAGATTAGGATACAGAAAATTCCACATCATGTTTGATGGGTATGATTGTACAGCCAACGTCACACACACTGTAAATGACATATATCCTGTACATTTCACATTTGAAGGGCAATATCAGAGGACCACAGCTATGTCACACATACATGTTGGCAACATGGTTCATTTCAGCATGTGGCATACAACTAAGACACCATCAGTCAATAAGGTAACAAAATGCCTCATACATGAGGCAGTGGATGTGCTACTGCATTGGTGACAAGAAGGTATGGCCAGACCCTTGACATCAGTAAGTGTTACATCAACTATCTTTGCAAGGAGTATGTGTGCAAATAATTCCATATAGACAGCAAATGGATAGCACTAGTGCCCCAGGTATGACTAGCATTGCTCACAAGGCATCCCCTGCACATGCAGCCCAGGTCCTAGGTCCTGCCACTGCCATGTTCCCTGTCTCACCCCACCCTTCTTCAGAGGGTCCTGGAAAGGGAATATGTGTACCCAGATAATCCTTCATATACACACACCCAGACTCACATTCTGAATCCAGTGTGCTTCCCTCTTTAGTATGGTATACCACAGTTATTGTTCTTCTGTCTGCATGGACTTCTGGTTGAATAATGAACTGCCTGGTAGTTTGTAGGACCCATAATCACCTGTACATTGCTTCCCATGTGAAAGGTACTGTTGGCCCTTTGAACTTGATTCTCACCTACAGAACTTGTGAGTGACTGAAGCTGCACACACCTGTGAGCACATCCATGCAGACCAGCCATTTGAACATGCACTGCCCTTGCAGCTGCCTGGAAAAGCACTGAAGCTGCCATTCTATGTTTAACACTGTTATGCATTGCCGTATAAATCAGTTGTGTAACACAGGCCTTGGGTTATTGTGTTACGTTCCAACACACAGGACAAACACAGTTATCATTTTCCACAGTGTTGTTCCAGCTTTGACCAGTCTCAGTCTACTCACTGTATATTTGCCTTGTTAAATTATTGATCCTGATTGACCCCGCATCCTGTTAACCTGACTGGTTCCTGTCTTTGCGTTACCATAAAGGTTCCCTGTGGCTACATTTGTCTCATAGTTGCTTTCCAAGCCCTCACTTTCCTCCTGGGGTATTGTGTCAGGTGGGTCTACAATGAATACTCAAATACATTGTATAGTATAATCAGTTTACTTATCGTACCATGGGGTGGAAATTCTCTCCAAATAGCCTAATCATGGCCCATTCCTTGTCTGGGTTTCATGTATGCATGAGTGAAAAAATAGTGACAGTGTACCTAGGCTGTATGAATGGATTGGGTATGGTGCCTCCTGCACAACAAACAACGTCAGATAATGTGCATGAAATGTCAACACATGTTAAGACCCTGACAGTCCACAAGCTGATTCACATTGCCCCCAACATATTGATGGGGCTTGCGTGGTGAATAGCTGTGAGATTAATCAGCACAGAAGCACTGATGTTCCCGGATGCAGTGGGAATATTAGAGGCCAACCTGTGTACAAATGTTGTGAGTAAACCTGCCGGTTTAAAATTCCTGATCCATTAACTTTGTCAGCACACCAAGGTTGCCCTGTTGTCAGACTCATAAGACGTCTGCAGTGCCATAGCTGGACTATCCTCATGTGTGTTCTCAATTACTCTTCGGCTTTCCTTCAAATCAGCAGTGAGGGAGACTTTGTAAATGCAGGACATGGTTCCACGGACTCATGACTAGACCTGCACGTAACTGTGACAACATGGACTCCAATAATGACTCAGGCTACCATGGCCCCACACACTTGAACCGGACACCTTTGTGCAATTTACCACAGGAAATATGTGAACACTTGCTGTTTGGTCTGATGGTCCTCCACTGCCACAGGAGAAACGTGGCTCATTTATATGACTCCATGACATTTGTGGATTGTATTTGGGACTCGGTGTCACAAACACCGTACCCACATAGCTTTATCCAATGCTTGACTCATGGGTAGTATACAAACAATTGCCTAGGAAGTAGTCTCCAACATTCCAGGACATGTGATGGCTTAGTCTTGGAACATTGCCATGATCAACCGTCTTCGATCTATCCTATGCGTGGTTTGTCGTGGGTGGTGCTTTTGTCCCAAAAAACCTAGGAAGTTCACACAGCATTTATTGCTACGTGTATGACAAACACATTTCCTTTCTCATTTCCACACTGAATAGCATCTGATGGTTGGACACATTGGGGGTTATTCCAACTTTGGAGGAGGTGGTAATCCGTCCCAATTGTGACGGATTTACCACCAGCCGTATTACGAGTTCCATAGGATATAATGGACTCGTAATACGGCTGGTGGTATATCCGTCACTTTACCGTCACTTTTGGGACGGATTACCACTTCCTCCAAAGTTGGAATAACCCCCATTGACTCCACATGCATACAAGCAGATTTGAGAAAACGTGTCTTGTGATGTTCACACAGTGGGACAACTACAATAGTAAGAGCCAATTCACACACATTGATACATAGGCATTGAGTTACTGTATTGATTTGCGTAGCCTTGCTATTCTCTCTTGACGCAAAACATGCCCAAACTGGATAATACCTATTTGTATTCCACACGTTTGGCCATCTATTGCATCAGTGAAGAGTGCAAATCCAGTACAACAACAAGAGGATCATGGTCTGCCGTAGTATGATCAGTCACATGTGCCCATACACCGGAATGCACAATGTTGGTGCAATCTGCCTATCTCTGTATTGTCACACCTGTCATGTATTATTAAAAATGAGAAATGACCCAAACCCAGTCAAAGACAGAAATTTTGATGCATACGCATCAAAAAAGACACACATGCATCAATAAATAACACATATGCGTCATAAAATGACGCTCATTGCCATGATACATCCGTTGGCCCTGAGCAGTAACTCCCACACTGTACCCCATGAAATTGGTTAAGTATGAAACATATTTGAAAATATGGATGCAGGGTTATTTCTAAGCATGTGCGTCAAAAATAGAATGACGCACAGACTGTAAGCGTTATAATATTTTGAGGCATAAGAATAAAAACGCCCCACGTTTGAGGCAGGAAGTGATGTAATAGGATATCCTGTTTACAAAATTGGTACAGTGGGTGTACTTTCACTTTCACTTTGCCATCTGTGAAATTTCCTGACTGTGTGGCTGTGTTTTGACTTGTCTCTCTGTGCATTTTGTGATTTTGTTTCCTGTGTGGTCTTTAAATTGTCTTTTTGTGTTTCCTAAGTGTCTGTGGTATCCTGTGTAAGTGTATCTTTTGTAATTTCTGGTGTATAAATGTCCCTCTGTACTGTTGGGAGTCTGTTGTGGGTAGTGTTAGTTTGGGGATAGTTGGGCTGTTTTCTGTAAAAAAAAAAAAATCATTTCCCTCGCCTACTTTCCCTTCATTCTCCTCCGTACCCCTTTATTCCCTTTTTTGTGCAAGCATGTTGGTTAGGCCTCGTCTTGGCCGGATGGGAGAGGAGGGGCTGGGTGGATTTATTTGGCTGGCGTAGATGATGCAAATGTGGCTCTAACATATGTTTTATGCATGGTCTGTGAGTGTACCAGGAAAGACTTTTTTAAATCCTGATATTTTCAAGAAATAATGTGTCCCTCAATATTTTCTGATACATGTCTGAACTGGATTCTGACACATACGTAACAAGTTATAGCTGACCTCAGGTAACATCTTAGACTGATATTTGGACTTCGTTGTATGGCGACTTTGATGTGTCGCCATAAAAGAGCCTCTGGAGTGTGGAAAGCATTTGCCCAAGGGGGCCCTTCCGTGTCCACCACAGCCACCACCACCAACACCACCACAACCACCCAGGTGGCACCAACCTTAGCAGGCACCTTTGCAGGACCGTCAACCTCCACTGCTACAGGACCTGTCACAGCACCACCTGCACCTCCTCCTACAGGCATAGCACCGACAACGGGACATACTTCTTCAACTGGCACCCAGACCACCCCTGCTGCAGTCATTGACCCGGCAGATTTTTAGCAGATGCAACGGAACTTGGACAGTATGTTGAGGAAAATGACCAGGCTGCTGCAGGAGGTGGCACAAGTAAATAGGAGGGTGCGTACCATAAAAAAGACCCTGCGGAGGGCAAACTTGTAAACAATATACCCTCAGCCATGATTCCCTTCCCTCCCTCCTCTTTCCTTGTTCTTTTAATTGGTGGGTTTAGGGGCTTAGTGTTAGGTTAGTATAGGGTGTTAGTTTAGTTAGAAGTAGTGGGTGGGGGTATGATACTTTTAATATCTGTTTTTTATTATGTGTGTGGGTGGGTGTGTGTTGGATGATGTTGGGGTTTTGGTGTTTAAAAAAAATATATATACATATATATAGATATATATATATATATATATATATATATATATATATATATTTATATAAATACAAAAATATGTATATATTTGTTTAGTAAGAGATAGTATGTGTTTAGGTTCATATATGTTGTCCTCCATGTGCCCCGTCTTATAAGGGGGCTGGGGGGTTGATGTTTAGATTGTTTCGTTAAATGTGATAAGTAAGTTTAGCTTAGGGTAGTTAGGGCCAGTTGTGGGTAATGTGTAGTTAGGATAGGTTAGGTAAGGTGTTTCCCCTGCTTTTAGCTTCTGTTTTTAATGTTTAATAAATATTTAGTTAACCCTTTATAGTATGTGTCACATGCTTGGGGATCAGGGCCTTGGCATGAGTGAACAGTGTCTCTTTTGTATTAGCTTTTCTGTCCCATGCTGCAACCAAATCCCAACTGAGCTGTTACATTGGCAGCTCCACCAAAGCTACTTTGCTAAGATTCTGCCATCCATTGCACCCACCACTCACGCTTACTATGGATCCCAGAGTTTTGTTAATTTTTGATGTATGTTTTCAATGTCACATACTTTGCTATCAAAATTGGTATTGAGGACACTGTGTTAAGTCTGCCTGCAGCCTGATGTCCTAGCGAATCCTTATAAGGTGAGTGGTAGTATTCTCTCATGTAGTATGGTATACATAACTCACACCTATCATTTGTTACAATGTTCAGCCTGGTTACATATTTGTATGTAAACTCATACACATCCATTCATGCAGTATGGTGTGTGTTAGGTAAAATTTGGGTCAAATGTCACATACGCAAGTTTTGGCTTGAAGAAAAATTTGAAGGCAATAATCTTTGGCTTAGACAAGCCTTGAGGAAGTGTTATTCTGTCCAACGCAGCATTATGGTGTATAGTTTCTATTTTCCTCTGAAATAACCCTCAGGAAGGGCAGATGATGGTACCATCCAGACCACTGTGCATAGTTATCAGCCAACATTCTTTCAGGTCTGGTGTATTGACAATCTATGATCAATGACCTGAGGTAAACATCACTGATCGACCTCACGGTTGATATGTCACATTACACAGGGACAAAGTTGTTGTGTAAGTGCTATTTATTTTAAAGTGCTGTAGTGCTATAACTCCCACAATGCACCTCTTCAACTTATAGAGTTGCTCCAAACATCTCCAAGCTTCTGCATCTTCTTCCAGAGGTCCTTTTTGTGTCATTGAAGTGTCCACAACTTGATCCAAGGTTCCAGAAGCTCTGAGTTGCTCCTTGGGAGTTGGGACTACAATTCCCAGAATGCACCTGGTCAAAATCCTCAAATGGCCACTGGACGCTGGTCAGCTGGGCTCTGCTTGCAGGACTTGATGCAGGGGACTCTGGGCAGCTCCTTTGTACCTGTAGCAAACAGGGAGTCCCTTCTTGAAACAGTAGAAGACAGGTAAAGTCCTTTTAGTGGTGAAGCCCAAGTGTGCAGCTGGTGCAGTCCTCCAGAGTGCAGTGTCCAGGTGCAGGTCAGGGGTCCAGCAGGGCAGTCCTTCTCCTATAGTTCTTCCTTGTTGGAATCTGAATGTGATCTGAGCTGTGGGTGCAGGTCTGCCAGTTTTATCCTTGCTCCTGGGTGAAAAACAGGGGGGTCCTGATTCTCCAATCAGGTGCATGGTCCTTCCCCTGTGATGACCACTTCCTGGGAAGTGTGGCAAAAATAATTCCCAGGCGGCAACATTCCTCAAAAATCCATCATGGCTGAAAGTGATTTTTGGAGGTTACATCTGTCTGAGCCCACCCACTGGTTTGGCCAAAAATCATAAACACACACCTCTCCTGCCCTCTCCTAATCTAATCAAGGGGGCACCTAGTTGTCTAGGGTTGCAGGATGTGGGGGTATTGCTGGGTTTCTCCAAATGTCCTTCTCTGCCTTTGAAAAACAGTTTGGCAGCCCTCCCCCTTCCTGCCTCACCATCTGCTGAGGGGAGATCCCCTCCCACAAGCACATCTCTTTGTGTGAAGCCAGGCCACTTCACACCTCATCAAGGCAGCCTGGCCAGGCTGCAAGAGGCTGGCCAATCAGAGCACGGCAGCAAAAACAATGCAGGGCTGAAATTGGCAACTTTTCAGGTAAAGTTTAAATCTCTTTACCTGAACAAATTATATTAAACCCAACAACTGGAAGTTGTTGGATTTATTATAACAATTAATTTGATACCAAACTCTTTCTATCTGTCATTTAAGGGAACTTTTAAAATTAAAATAAAGTCTTCCCATTCTAGCCTATGAAGGTCATTCACTACAATGACGGAAAAACGAATGTGGCTGTTTTTACCTCACCAGGGTTTATAAAACTATTTTTGTAAGGTCCCTGCTTATAGTTACATGGCACCCAGCCTTAGGGGCACATAGGGCACACCTTAGGGGTGACCAATATGTAAAAATAAGGAAGTTTAAGATTTTGGAACTACCTTTAATTCCAAAGTCGATTTTGCATATAACTTTAATTTAAAAGCAGCCAGCAAGGTATGCCTGCCTTTAAAATGACACTGGGCACCTCAGCAGTGCACTACCTCTGCTGTGGTCCCTAAACCTACATGCCCTACCATATACTAGGGACTTATAGGTAGGTTGACTTGGCCTATTATAATTAGCCTAATTTGCATACTGATTTTACACAAAGCACAAGCCCTGGTACTGGTTAGCAGTACCCAAGGCATCATCAGAGTCAGGAAAACACCAGCAAAAAGTGGGAAATGGGGGGAAAAAGTTAGGGGGCCTCTGCAATCAGCCCTGTTCTCTCACACTCGTTAGCTGTCAACTGTGGGGCTATTAAGGGCAGTACTGCAGCAAGGAGGAGCTGCTGGTTCTTGAGAATAGCAGCCACATCACTGTGGTAGGCAGCCAGGTCGGCCCTGAGGGGTTCAATATTGCATTCTTGCACACGTTGACAGGATTGTTATTGTAGGTGTTGTGTCAACTCTCTTACAGTTGTGCTAATTTCCTTCAACCTTTTTTCAAGTTCCTGCAAGATTGTTGTTCACCCTTGCATGGCTGCTGCCTGTTCTGCTGTTGACATCATGCACAAACGCACCCCCTCTAGGCTGGCTGTCATATTTTCCATCCCCACCTGCACCTCCTTGGCCAGCTACCACTGTACTCCAACTACAGTTCTCTCAAAGCTGGTGCCAGTGTCGTCAGAGTCCTCAGCTGGTTTGGAGCTGGCAGGTCATACAATTGGGGTGGTGGGTGGATCCTCTGTGATGGCTGCTAGTTCTGTACTCCTCCTTGTGACTGAAGGTGGGGTATGGAGGGTTCCAAGGACATCTTGGAGGGTCTGCTGGCTGATGTTTGTCAGCTCGTCATCCATGTCACCAGGGTAGGTCTGAACAGGTATAGCTGCAGGAGAGCCATCGTCCTCTGCAATGAGATATGGTACAATTAGTGTGTCTGTGTTGTGGGATTTGTAATGTGACGTGCCTGCCTTCCTATTATTTCCACATTGTGATCTTAGTTCCTGTCTTTCATATTAGCATTCTCCCAGGCCTATGCCCCAACTGCATGTCACATGTATTGTGGTCAGTTTGAGGACTTGTCAGCATCACATCCTCTAGGTGTTGGTTCTGGCCAAATTGTGAATTGCCACCTTCTTGTCTACTCAACCCTCCGTCTACTTCCATTCTCATGGTGAGGCCTTTCACTGGCTGTGGGTGTTCTGATGGCACTTGCACCAGACTTAACATTCTGGAACTGCCCCTGTCTCTGATATTTCACATCCAACTATATGTTGCTGAGATCTGGCATATACTATGTTTTGCATTGGTATGGCACGATACGGATGTCAGCATTGGTAGTGTGTACTGCTGAGGTTGGGAAATGTGTGCTACATTGGATTGCACTGATGGTCCTAGCAGTGTTCCATTTCCTCCTCTGACTGTGCTGGTGTATTTCTGTAACCCGTACATATGTCCTCCCCCTCAATGCTGTGGTCTGAGCCGTTTGACATTTGGGATGATGCAAGGTGTCATTGGAGCTATTGTGACCCAGGCATAGTGTGGACCCTGACATATGCAGCATGGGTATGACATTAGTGCTGTGTACCTCATAATGTTTATTACAATGGCTGATGTTTGTAGCAACTATGGACAATCACATTTGACAGGATTGGAACATTTGTATTGATTTCAGGGGACTGATAACATTGTCATCCTGAACCCTCTAATTTGGATGTGTTTGATCCATGGAGACGTTACTGCCATTACCTACTTGACCTGTACACACAGCAGAGGTGATAATGGCAACCGTTGTCAATGTTAAATTCCACTTGCAGATATGGCCTGAGGTTGTTAATTGGGCCCTAGTTAATGTAGGGAGAATACTGGCTGACGTGTGACAGCATGCCAGTTTTACGTTGTGCCGTATCCTCCTGGCCTGGTTTTACCTTTCCAACAACCTTGGCATGGCAGCACACCCCCATGCATAGGTTGTTGGTGTAGGGTAGTACTGTGCCCCAGGTTTCCTCTGAACGGGCCATGCCCCTGTACCGTGCACCTTTAACCATGCCACTCGCTGCATATCATGACTTCCATGCATTGTGTAGTAGGTATGTCCCCCCACGGTTGCAGTTAACAATTAGGCATTTTAGTTCCCCATGTGACTTACCCTGCATCTGTGTTGTCTCCTGGTAGTCTGCACTGTCCTGTCCTTGAATCCCTGTGACAATCTCCTCAGGGATGACGGCTGCCACCATCTCCTCCATGTGGTCCAGGGTCTCCTGCGGTGCTGGACTCCCACCTCCAGTCTGCAGTGCTGCCTTCCTGTTCCTGGCCATCTTTTCCTTGGTCCTGCGCTTATAGTCATGCCAGCGTTTCTTGCACTCGATGACTGTTCTCCGTTCTTCTGCCACACTGTTTGCGCAGTTTTGCATCAAAAAGTATAAATATGGCCCTAAATTTGTTCAGAGAAGGCACACCAAATGGGGATTTTCCTTTTAGAGTTCAAGTTTGAACAACCTCTAGCGTCTGATAGGGTATCTTACTTAGCTGAGGAGGAAATCCTCAGTACCACAGACGTCTCTGTATATAGTACTGTGGTGTCCTTGTATTTAATGAGACAGAGATACTCAGGAGGACCCGAAAATTAGAGCCAGACCCAACGATGGCAGCACCATGTCACGTAGGTTCTCATTATTCTAATGAGACTACTGGATTTTGAGCAGCAGAATCACCTGTGGTGTGGGAGATTGAGTCTGACCCACTACAGGTGACACCTATCGCTCCAATCTGGGTTTTGCTCTGGCTAACTAGCAGTGCCTCATCTCTACCCAAGGGTAGGGATGATTGGGCAGCTGAGCGCATGACATAACTGGTTTATCAGGGAAGCCGTGGTCACTCAGGTCTCATCTGTTTCTCTCAGTTACATTAGTCTCATCTATACAATGACAAACAGAGGCAGTATATGTTTCAATAATGATTTTAATGAAGCGACTGCATCTTAGATAGCAAAGCATGGGCTGCAATAACCAGGGCAATACAGCATGACAAGATTAAAATTGTGACAAGGAGAGTGAAGCATAGAAATAATGCCATCATATTGTCACCACAGTCAATAGACTAATTCCTACCTAGGCCATAGAGAGGAAAGCCTTTGCTGTGGTTTGAGCCCTGAAAAGTTGAGGCCATACTTGTTTGGCTCTCACTTCACTGTTCAGACTGACCACAGGCCTCTCAGGTGGCTCAAACAAATGAAAGGTGAATATCCCAAACTGCTTAGGTAGCCCATCTCCCTACAGGGAATGGACTTTAAAGTGGAACACAGACCTGGGACTGCCCATGCCAATGCAGATGTCCTCTCCAGATTCTACCACTTAGAAGATGAAGACTCACTAGGGAAAGGGTAGTCTCATTCTCTTTCGTTTTGGGGGGGAAGTGTGAGAGGAGGCTTCTTTTTGCATGGCTAGCCCCCACTTTGTGCCTGATGTTGATGTGCTCTCAAAGTTGGTAGTGCCCAGGGCCCCTGCTAAGCCAGATTTCTTTCCCTGAAACTGTTGTGATGCTTGGCAATATTGGTTATTCTCTTAAATACCCCTGTAAATCCCTAGGAAATGAGTACCCCAGTGCCCAGGACAAGAGATATTAAGAGTAGGCCCCTGGGGGCAGCAGCACTGATTGTTTCACCCCCAAGGGCCCTGCACCGAGATACACCCAGCATTGCCATTACAGGCTGAGTGTACTGGGGCAACCATAAAAGGATAAATTCAACTTGGCATACTCTCTGTGTGCCCTGTCCACCATACACTGCATATACTATGGGTAAGTCACCCCTCTAGCAGGCCTTTCAGCCCAAAGGCAGGGTGCACCATACTATATGTGAGGCCATAGATGCATGAGCAATATGCCCCCACTATGTCCTTCCTAAACCAAGGACATAGTGAGTGAACAGAGCAGCCATTTTAATGTATGTACTGGCCACTGGTCAAACACAAGTTCCCCAGCCACATAATGGCCACTCTGCACCCTGGGTTGTTTGGTAGCAAACAACTCAGAATATTAAATCCAAACTGATACCAGAATTGGATTTAACCTTAAATGTACCCAGGGGCCACCTTAGATGTGCCCCCTGCAAAAGCTAACCCTAACTGACAGAATTGCTGGCTGGTTCCATCCAGTTGCCACTCCAGACAGCCAATATACAAACTTGGGGGAGAGCCCTGGCTCTCTGGTTTCTAAGACAATGCCCTTCCTGGGTGGAGGAGCTAACTCCCCCTCCCTCAGGAATGTGCAACACCCTGGCAGTGAGCTTCAAAGGGCTACTGCCCCTGAAACTCAAACCCCCAGGCCTGCTGCTAGCAGCAGAGGGCTTCCCCCTTTGCAAACCCACACTTTTGGTGGGAGCAAAGGTGGGAAACCAGACAAAGGGTAGGAAGAGTGGCCTCACAGAGCATGCACCACCCCTAAGGGCTTGCATGCGAAGTGGACCCTCTGATTCAGATGTCTCCATCTTGGAAGGGAGAGAAACAGCCAATGAGGTTTAGGGAAGTGGCCCTTCCCGCAGGAAGTGGTCACTATAATGGGTGTAGCCACCCAAGGGTAAGTGCCCCATTGGACACTACCAGGTTCCCCCTAAAATGCCCACTAAATTCAGTATTTAGTGTGCTCCCCTAGACCAAGATTGTAGTTTTGAAAAGGATTCCAAGAAGACGAGCCCCAGAGAAACTGCCAGGACGAGAACAGAGGACCTGCTGCACCAGAAGAGGCACCAAGACCCCTGCTTGCTGCACCAGAGTCCTGACAATCGCAACAGCGGAGGAGCTGAACACTGGACCTACCCCAAGAAACCCAGGGGACCTCCAGGCTTCAAGAATCACCCCAGATCCCCCTTCTGAGTAGAGGCACCACTCAAGAAAAGCAAGTAAACCGCAAAAGACCAAGAAACCAGCAAAGGACACTTCACTGAATCGCTGATATGTCTGCAACCGTACGTCACAGCCAGACCTAACGATACACAGATGACAGACCTGAAGTGCCCCCTAAGTGTACCACAACTGGTGGCGCTACGACCCATAGTGGGTGAGATAGAGCAATACCCTGGGTCCTGGTCAGATGACATCAGACCAGGAGAAAACCAGCTCCCCCAGAGCTGACAAATGATAAGGAGGAAGCCCCTATTGAGGGACTTCAGGGACACCCAAGACCTCTGACCAGAGTGCCCCCATTGTCCTGCAAGCAACCCTTAAAGAGACTCACCTCCAGCTCCAGTGGACGTTGTTGAGCCCAGCATCCAAGACCTCCAAAACACCCTTCAACTGGCCACCCAGGGCCTTGCATCATGGGTTCTGCTATGTGCCCCGGGTCCCCAATCCCTTGTGACCTCAACAGCCAAAGGGGACCCCCAGGCACCACTTTGAAGTTGCAAACCAGCTCCTTTTCGAAGGGGCCCATCCAGGTGGCCCTGTTCCAAGAACTTTGCCAACACTGCTCCTGCCGGAACCAGGAGCTGCCCGAAGCTCTCCAGCTGGCACAAGGTGCCCACCAACCCCTGCGATCATCCTGCCAAAGAAGAGACTGGTAACTCAACCGTACGATTTTTAATGCATTTTTAAAAGTGACTGCCTATTGATTCCAATGTTGCGTAATTACCCACAGAAAGACTAACTTTGCTAAAACTTTAAAAAGTCATAACAAGAAAACTACTTAACCCATTCGAAAAATTTTGGTCTTAAGTATTTTTATAAATTCTGATCTTGCGTTATTCATTGAGTGTGTGTGTGTGCATGATTGGAATTGAGAGTTCAGCAAATAATTAGCACATCTCCTGGATTAGCCTAACTGCTCGACCAGCTACCTTAGAAATTAGAGCATTAGGTGGTCTGATTGTTACCCATGAAAACTAACATGCAGTTGTTCGGGCCCCCTGCATTGTACTTGTTTTTTTTACACTATATGGAGGGCCAGCCTCCAACATATAGCTCAAGTCACGGCCTGACCGCAGAGGAAAGGAGGGAGGAGAGAGAGTTTCAACTGCAGTTGGCCGAATTAAACATGGAGGCAGAGGAGAAGAGAACAGAAAGAGAGGCTGAGAGAGCAGGCAAAAAAGTTGAGGGTGACAGGGCCTTGGCTAAAACTACTTATATCTCATGAACTGAGTCTGAAAGAGCTGGAGCTCAAGTCTAGGTAGTATGTGTCCAGCAATGATGATGGTAGCATACATACAGGACCTGCTGGAGACAAAAAGACTTCTATACCCAAAGATGTGCTGTCAAGTTATGTGGTGGGAGATGACATTGACAAGTGGTTTGCTGCTTAAGAAGTTGCACTAAGGGCTCCTGGGGTTCCTGAAGAGCAATGGCGGGTGGGCTTGTGGAAACGCATGCCAATACTTGGGAGAGACACACTTGTCACTTTAGAAGTTAAGGACCAGAACACTTACACACTCATGAAAGCCATTTTAATTGCCATATTTGGACTGAGCCCTGAAAAGTGTCACCAGAAATTCAGGAACAGTTCCAAACTTTCCAACCAAACTTGGATAGACTTTTATGATTCTTCTAGGAAGGCACTGAATGGATGAGTGCGGGGCAGCAAAGTAAATGACTCTATGAGTTTATATAATTTGAGTATATGCTCAATAGTTGCTTTACAGAGTTGCATAAGCACCTGATTGACAGTAAGCTGACTGATCCCAGGAAGCTTGCTGAGGAGGCGGTCCTCTTGGCTAGCACCAGAGTGTCCAAAAAGGTATCTGAGGGGGACAACCACAAAGGTGGTCAGGGTTCCCACCAGAAGAAAGAGGTGGGAGAAAAACTTTAAAATAAGGAGTTGCCCACAGGCCCACAAAATAGTTCCCAAGGGAATAGTGGTAACCATTCCCAGTCTGAGTCTTAAAAGAAAGGGTTTTTTGACAGTAAGACAGGGAGGATTCTACCCCAATGCATAGAGTGCACTAAGTATGGTCACTCAAAGGGTGACTCCAAGTGACCCAAGAGGGCATAGCCCCCCACTGGAGGGCGGACACCTGGGTTGGCTAGTATAGTGCTGGGGTCGGAGGTAATCGCAGTTAGTTTTGAGGAGCAGATAGAGGTAACTCTAGTGTCCCTGGGGGATGCACAGATGGTACGAAAAGCCCACATGCCTGCAAATACTTCCAAGTATAGGCAGTGGGTCACCATCAACAAGCAGCGGGTGGAGGCTCTGCATTGCACAGGAGCCAGCATGACTACTGTCAGAGGTCAGTTGGTGTCAGCACAGCAGGTCCTATTGAACACATTCCACCAAGTCATAGTCCCTGACAATCATGAGAGGTACCTACCGGTAGCTCTGGTTCCCTTTTAGTGGGGCTTGGCCTCTGGTACTCTGAAAGTAGCTGTGGGTCCTGTCATGTCTGTTAGGCAACGACCTTGAGCACACTGCCTGGAAGGAGGTAGAGCTAAGGTCTCACTTGGAAATATTGGGATTGCCTGAGTGGGTCTGCATGACCACAAAGTCCATGGCTGCCCGGGAGGGGAGTCAAGGAGAGCTAGAGCCTGGCAGAATGGCCCAGACAGCTGCCGAGGAGAGGGGCAAGGGACGCCGTAAACCAGTCCCAGAAGTTCCAGCGGTGGTTGACGGGGTCCCTGAGGAGGAGGCCCCTGAGCCAACTGGGGAGGTTGTTGCTGCCCAAGGTGACCTACCTGAGCTGGCTGGCAAGTTGAGGGTGGGCCCACCAGGGCAGAATTCTACAAGACTCAGAAACAGTGCCCCACTCTTGAGGGTTTGCGGCAACAGGCCTCAGCCCAAGCAACAGGTGAAGCCTATGGTGATCACCTGATCTATTGGGAGAATGATCTTCTTTACAGTGAGCCTTATGTACTGGAGGCTGGGGTAACATGTGTGCTGGTGGTCCCACAGTGTTACAGAGCCTTCCTATTGGGCCTGGCTCACAACTTTCCCCTGGCGGGACATTTAGGGCAAGACAAGACCTTTGCCAGGCTTGTTACCCACTTTTATTGGCCTTGAATGTGGATGGCCTCAAATGCATTCTGTAAGTCCTGTCCCACCTGCTAGGCCAGTAGGTAGACAGGGAAAAGGCTCAAGCCCCACGATCCCAACCCCCATTCATTGGCACCCCCTTTGAAAGGTTGGACATCAATGTCATTGGTCCATTGGACCCCAAAGCTGCACTAGTAAACAGGTTTATCCTGGTTTTGGTGGACCATGCCATCCGCTACCGAGAGGCAATCCCTCTGAGGATGATGACTGCACTGGTGGTGACCAGAACTCTAATGGGGATCTTTACAGGTGTGTGATTCCCAAAGGAGATTGTATCTGACAGAGGCACAAACTTCATGTCTGCATACATGAAGTCCATGTGGGATACGTGTGGGGTGATCTACAAGTTCACCACACCCTATCATCTTCAATCCAATGATCTCGTGAAGAGATTCAACAAGACCTTAAAAGGAATGATCACAGGCCTCCCTGAGGCCATGAGCCTAAGTGTGACATCCTCTTGCCCTGCCTTCTCTTTGCTTACAGAGAGGTACCTCAGGAAGTGGGTAGGGCTCAGTCCCTTTGAACTTCTCTATGGGTACCCTGTCAGGGGACTCTTAAGCATTGTGAAAGTGGGGTGAAAGAAAGATCCCAAGGCACCCCTCTTAGGATGTGGTCAGCTACATGTTGGTCCTCTGCAACCAGATGCAACACTTCTGGAAGAAGGCCAAGAGCAACCTCGAGGCCAGTCAAGAGGTGATGAAACGTTGGTACAACCAGAAGGCCACCTGTTTGGGTGATGGAGCAGGTAGAGCCTAGAGCTTGCCAGGACCACTGGACTGAGCCCATTTGAGATAAAAGAGCATAAAGGGGAGGCCACTTACTTAGTGGACCTTCAGTCCCCTGGGAACCACCTAAGGGTGCTCCATGTGAACCTACTGAAGCCCCATTTTGAGAGGACGGAGGTCAACA
The DNA here is from genome assembly GCF_031143425.1 of Pleurodeles waltl. Taxonomy (NCBI): domain Eukaryota; kingdom Metazoa; phylum Chordata; class Amphibia; order Caudata; family Salamandridae; genus Pleurodeles; species Pleurodeles waltl. The sequence continues at coordinate 628,028,089 of NC_090443.1, read as the reverse complement.
TGCTTCTGGTGACAGATGAGGGTATTGAGGAGGAGAGTGAACTTCTCCCCGACCTCCTCTCTGCCAAAGGAGGAGATGGGGCAATGGAGGGTGTCAATTTCTCTGACTCCCTTACTGGAGCAGTATTCCTCCATGTTTTTCCTCACCCCTGGACTCACACACTTGTGGGTCCATGACATTGACACAGGAGATAGTCCCCCTATAAAGAACAAGATTTACAGTTTTTCATGCACGGTGAAGGCCAGCATTAAGGAGGAAGTTGCCAAAATAATGGCTCTTGTGGTGATTGAGAAGTCCAGCAGTCTCTGGTCCAGCCCTGTGGTGCTGGTACCCAAGGCTGCACCCCCTGGTGCCAAGCCAGAACTTAGGTTGTGCGTGGACTACCAGGGTCTCAATTCTGTCACAAAGACAGAGGCTCACCCAATCCGAGCAGCGCCAAAGTCCTCAGTACTTTTGATTTCACATTAGGGCACTGGTAGATCGCCTCTACTCAGGTGTCCAACAAGAGATCCACTTTTTCCAATCCTGAGGGACTTTACCAGTTTAGAGTGATGCCCTTTGGGTTGAAAAATCTCCCCACTACCTTCCTAAGGTTAGTCAACAAGGTCCTAGCTGGGAAGGGTTTGTTCTGCGCTGCCTACTTAGACGACATCACCATGTACAGTTCCAACTGGGAGGAACACCTGGTCCACCTCCAAGAGGTGCTCCAGGCCCTGCAACAAGGTTCTTGCATAATCTTCTTGTGTTTTTGTGTGTTCTAGAAAATGTTACTGTGTTTTAATTCTGCTTTCCTGGTCTCTGGGGTGGGTTCTAGTACTTACCTTTGGTGTTTTCTAATACTCCCAGCACCCCTCTACACACTACACTTGCCTAGGGGGGAAACCAACATTCGCATTCCACTTTCTTAGTATATGATTTGTGGTCCCCCTTGGCCCATTTCTAACTACTGTGATTTTCACTAATTGCACTGCTGTTTAACTGTTGTTATGCCTATTTCTGCATGCTAGGGTATATAATGTGTGTATTACTTACCTCCTAAGGGAGTATAGTCTCCATGGTATTTTTGGCATCTGTGTCACCAAAATAAAGTACCTTTATTTTTGTAACACTGAGTATTTTCTTTCATGTGTGTGAGTACTCTGTGACTACAGTGGTATTGCATGAGCTTTGCATGTCTGCTAGATAAGCCTTGGCTGCTTAGCTACAGCTACCTCTAGAGAGCCTGGCTTCTAGACACTGTCTACATTTCACTAATAAGGGATAACTGGACCTGGCATAAGGTGTATGTACCATAGGTACCCATTACAAACCAGGCCAGCCTCCTACAAAACATGTCAATCCAAATTGCCTCATTCAAACAGCGTACATCTACACACAACCGGAAATCACTGTTTGCCTCAAGTGATATCACAACAGGTGACATTCAGTCAGAACTTTCAAGAGGCTCGATAATCTCCTTCTCACATAAGTCATTTAATATTTATTTGAGCTTATACCTATAATTTACTGGTGCAGTGTGTAAACTTCTGTCTTACAGAAATTACATTTTCTAGTAGTATAGTTTTATGATTAAATGCTTTCAATTTACCTAAGGATTTCTTTAAATACTTCAGCCAACTTCCCCTTCAAGGCCAGGCTCTCCATCCATTTGTCACACAATTCCTTTGCCACATAAACCAGAGGATTACTGTTAGAATGCAATTTGAACCACAATTCGTTAATTTGAGGCCATCCCAATATAATTCAATTTGTTCTTGAGTAAAACCCACCAAGGGTATTTTGTGACCCCTATAACTTCCAGGTTTTACATTCAATAGATACACATTTTTTCCTGGCTATAATTTGTCAAACAAGTTTTTTCTAATGATTGTATACCAGGCACAATAATGTATCCTGGTGGGTACTACACACCCATCTGTTTTTAATTGCACATATTTAATTTCACAGGTATGTCCTTACCCTCCCCTACACTATCCAGAGCACTTACCACCATGCCTTGCATACTCCCTTCCTCCCCATCATCATCAACTGGCACGTATCTCACACTTTTATAAACTCAGCTAGTATGGCCTATCTTTTTACACAATGTACATTTTTTTTTCTACGGCAGAGCACAGTTTAGAATTTTTCAAATGATCACTTGATCCGCATTAATAACATAACTTATCATCAGGTTTTTTGTAGCTAACTTTTCATTTACAGAATCCACATTACTATCAATAGTACCCTTCCATACAGACTGAATAAATGTTTCAGATACTTCTACACTCCTAGCCACACACAGAGCAGCTTTTAGGCTCACTTTGCCACGTGACGACAGTTTTTTTTTCTGTCTTTCTTGACTTTGTTTTCACTAACAATTGGTCTCTTGATACTTGGTAATATGACATGTAATTGAACTTACTAGTAAGTGCTAACCCTCTGAGTGCTGTCACAGATTAATCAATAGATCCATCTTCTTGATGAGGTCTAGAATAAAATTTGAACCTCTGTCATGCCACATTTATCTATACCGCTCTTGCACTTGTTTCCACGCAATTTGGTGTACATTTTCATTACCTAGATTATCTACAGATGGTAAATTCTTAACTTTTCTGAGGCCAATTGCCCCAACCTTTGTTTTAATAAACATAAATACCTATCTGGGGAACATTCTGCTACTTCAAGAATTTCCACATAAGGCTTAAATAAGTCTACATATAGGTTCAACTGTAATAGCGATTCCCCTGGTTCAGCCAAGAAAACGGGTGATGTTGAATTTAACTCATGGTCATGTGCATAATATTAGCCAACCAATGCAAAATGGAAGAATACGAAATACACAACTAAACCCTAGTAAAAGAGTAATGTGCAATTCACCAAAAATGAAATCATAAAAGTCAATATGAATGTATAGCTGCTGTATTATAAGTACACTATGCAGTTAATCAGTGCATATCACATCACAGTAGATGTGAAACTTAAATATTATTTGGTTTGCTACTGTTCAGTTGAAGGTGTGTGAATTAACCTTGTTCTGCACTATCTACCAATGCCAACTTGTATGGTGTTTGAATCACTGTGATTCCTCTTCACTCTACCTGCCAATGCCAGTCTATTATGGTGTGATGTACAGCTGCATGTAATTTCCCCCCAAACTGAAGTGCAAATAACTGTATAAACTGGACAAAATTCAGTTGAAGATGTGTGAATCACTGATGATCGGTACTATCTGCCAGTGCCAGTTTGTTATGGTGTGCGAATCACCATTGATCCACTTCATTCTAATTGCCAATGTAAGTTTATTATAGTGTGCAGATCACTGCTGATCCATGTAACTCAGGTCCCAACTTAAAATGACTGCTGCTAAAGTGTGTCACATGGCATTCCGTAACTGTCACCCAGCCCAGTCCAAAATGTCTGCCAATGTAAATAAATGTAGAACCATCACAGTGCTTGCGCATAGGTGACGCACAGCCAGATTCACTCTTGACAATGGCCAAGCACACAAAGGCTCAACCCCATCAATCTTTACCACAGCATGTCACAGAAAACCACAGAAGGTCGACTTCTCTGGTATTCTCTACACAAATCTGACAAATTCCGCTCTGGTTTGGAATGCAAAATAATTTTCTGTGTAGCTCTCTAATACCTAGTTGTCTCTCAGTCATCACCAAAGCTGAAGTAAAGGAGCCCACATAATTTGTTGATGTTCAGAAATTTTAATGAACAAGTACCAGAACAGAAGGACCGACACACTTCACATGGTAAGGTTCAGTCAACAACTGCCTTTCTTGAAACTTACCCACCAACACATTATACATTCTATATTCACACATTCTACCCCTCACGTTCTACAGTCTTTAGTAGTAGTAGTAGTAGTAGCTTTTATTGCATAATTACTTAAAATCATCGCATAAAATACAATACAAATACTTTGCCATAAAATACTTTTAGACATATACAATCTCCTCAGCCACACTGCATTCGAATGGAAATGTCAGTGTGTAGGATGCAAAATTAGATAGAATCAGAGGCCTGTCCTTGTTATCCGTTCTAATAACTTTAGGCATGTAAGCATTGTTGGAAAATGGGTTATTGGTAGGGCAGGTAGGTACCTACACCTAGCAACAAGCCACTAACCTCCACCTAGGTACAGTTAGGTCTCAGTAAATTAATCCCAGCTCAACCCTTGGTAGCTTGGCAACGAGCGTCAAGGCTTAACTTAGGAGACAAAGTGTAAAGCATTCAAATATCACAAAACAGTAATTAAATAAAACACAGGAAACAGTTTAAAAATCCAAAACCAATTTATAAAAATAGTTTATATTTTTATCTTTAAAATGACACAGAAACGATTAAAATCGGTTCAGGGGAACCGGAGATATGAATTTTTAAAGAATTATTACTTTTCTAGCGCTTAGAAACAAAAAGCGCCAATCGGGTCATCTGGTTGCACCTCGACCGGGGCAAAGTCAAACTTTAAGGCCGACCGCGATGGAGCCCTGCTCGGCTACAGGTCGCGGGAGGCCTCGGTTAAAAAGTTACCTTCTGACTTAGTCTTTATTTTGAAGTTTTTCTTCACCGGGACGAACCTGCCAGTTGAATCCGACCTCCTGGAGCCCTTGTCCGGATACGCGATGTGGGTTTCCTCGGTGGAGACTTTTACCTTCGGACTTAGTCGTTTTTTCGAGATGAAAATCCTTCGACCGGGGTAAACCTGGATCTTGATCCGACGTCCATGAAGCCCTTCTCGGATACGATGGCTGGGAGGTCCCGGTCAACTTTTTACTTTCGGACTTAGGTGGTCATTCTGACCCTGGCGGTCTTTGACCGCCAGGGCGGAGGACCGCGGGAGCACCGCCGACAGGCCGGCGGTGCTCCAATGGGGATTCCGACCGCGGCGGTAAAGCCGCGGTCGGACCGGCACCACTGGCGGGGTCCCGCCAGTGTACCGCGGCCCCATTGAATCCTCCGCGGCGGCGCAGCTTGCTGCACCGCCGCGGGGATTCCGACCCCCCCTACCGCCATCCAGATCCCGGCGGTCGGACCGCCGAGATCCGGATGGCGGTAGGGGGGGTCGCGGAGCCCCTGGGGGCCCCTGCAGTGCCCATGCCACTGGCATGGGCATTGCAGGGGCCCCCGTAAGAGGGCCCCTACATGTATTTCACTGTCTGCTGCGCAGACAGTGAAATACGCGACGGGTGCAACTGCACCCGTCGCACAGCTTCCACTCCGCCGGCTCGATTCCGAGCCGGCTTCATCGTGGAAGCCTCTTTCCCGCTGGGCTGGCTGGCGGTCTGAAGGCGACCGCCCGCCAGCCCAGCGGGAAAGTCAGAATTACCGCCGCGGTCTTTCGACCGCGGAACGGTAACCTGACGGCGGGACTTTGGCGGGCGGCCTCCGCCGCCCGCCAAGGTCAGAATGAGGGCCTTAGTCTCTTTTTTGGATGTTTTTCTTTACCGGGACGAACCACGAAGTCAGGCTGGGTCGCGGTTGAGGCAAGCTGGCTAGAATTTCCGCGGCGGGTCGGTCCCTCTCTGGAGCTTTTTTCCCAAAATTCTCAAATCTTTTCCAAACTTCTGGGGCTTCACCCAGATGTTTTTTTAAGGTTCTTTTGGGGTCCACAGCTCACCCCAAGGGTCCAGAAGGGTCCAGAAGTTCTGTGATGGTCCTTGGGGGGTGTGGACTTCAACTCCCAGAATGCACCTGGCGCAAACTCCTTTTTGGCCACTGGACAGTGGTCAGCTGGTCGCTTTCTTCAGGAGTTGGTGCAGGGGACTCTGGTTAGCAATTTTTTCACCTGTAGCAAACAGGGAGTCCCTCCTTGAACCAGTTGAAGCCAGGCAAAGTCCTTCTTGTGGTGAAGCCCAAGTGTGCAGCTGGTGCAGTCCTTCTGAGTGCAGGGTCCAGGTGCAGGCCAGGGGTCCAGCAGGGCAGTCCTTCTTCTTCTTTAGTTCCTTTCTTGTTGAATTCTGGAGGGGATCTGAGGCGTGGGTGCAGGTCTGCCAGTTTTATCCTTGCTCCTGGGTGAAAAGCAGGGGGGCCCTGGTTCTCCAATCAGGGACAGGGTCATCCCCCTGTGATGACCATTTCCTGGGAAGTGTGGCAAAAATCCATCCCAGAAGGCAACAGTCTCTAAAAATCCAACATGGATGAATCTGATTTTTGGAGGTTACATCTGGCTGAGCCCACCCACTGGTGTGGCTAAAAATCATAAACACACCCCTCTCCTGCCCTCTCCTAATCTAATCAAGGGGGGACCTAATTTGTCTGGGGTTGCAGGATGTGGGGGTGTTGCTGGGTGCTGCAAATGTCCTTCTCTGCCTTTGAAGACCAGTTTGGCAGCCCTCCCCCTTCCTGCCTCACCATCTGCTGAGGGGAGATTCTCTCCCCCAAGCACATTCCTTTGTGTGAAGCCTGGCCACTTCACACCTCATCAAGGCAGACTGGCAGAAGCTGCTGCAGGCTGGCCAATCAGAGCACAGCAGCAAAAACAATGCAGAGCTGAAATTGGCAACTTTTTAGGTAAAGTCTAAACTTTTTACCTGGACAAGTTATATTAAATCCAACAACTGGAAGTTGTGGGATTTATTACAACAATCAATTTGATACCAAATTCTTGGTATGTAACATTTAAGGAGACTTTAAAATTTAAAATAAAGTCTGCCCATTCTTGCCTATGAAGGCCATTTACTTCAATGAGGGAAAAACGAATTTGGCTGTTTTTACCTCACCAGGGCTTATAAATCTATTTTTATAAAGTCCCTGCTTATAGTTACATGGCACCCAGCACATAGGGCACACCTTAGGGGTGACTTATATGTAAAAATAAGGTAGTTTAAGACTTTGGAAGTACCTTTAATTCCAAAGTCGAATTTGCATATAACTTTAATTTAAAAGCAGCCAGCAAGGCAGGCTTGCTTTTAAAATGACACTGGGCACCTCAGCAATGCACCTAGGTGTGCACCACCTATGCTGTGGTCCCTAAACCTACATGCCCTACCATATACTAGGGACTTATAGGTAGGTTAACTTAGCCAATTTTAATTAGCCTAATTTGCATATCCATTTTACACAGAGCACAGGCCCTGGGACTGGTTAGCAGTACCCAGGGCACCTTTAAAGTCAGGAAAACACCAGCAAAAAGTAGAAAATGGGGGCAAAAAGTTATGGGGCCTCTGCAATCAGCACTGTTTTCTCACAAGCATTCTATCAATAATGCTATCTACATGTCTGTGTGGATACTCAGGTAAAAGGAGGTTATAACGTCTAATAAAAATAACAGTTGTAGAAAATCTAAAAACTTAATGCTAAAATATCAATAACCGAAAGTGCATGCTGTTGTCACAATAATCTCATCCTTTAGTGTGCAATTCACAAGCTCAGCCATGGGGAAAAGATTGCCTATACCAGGCTTAACTGCCGCCTGGAGATTAAATTAGCCATAGGAAGCACCAGGTAAAGCAGTACTCTATAATAGGAACTGAGAGAAGAAGCAGACATTTTCCTGTCTAGCCCATCATTCCAAAATCTGGCCCAGAGTCCCAAGTTATGAAGGAGCTTCCCATGGGTGAAAAAGGTGCGGGAAGCACAGAAATATTACACAATAGTTTGTTCTAAAGTTCGAACCAGGGCTCCCAGTCTGACCTTTCAATCCAACGACTAGCTCGAAGTCTAATGCTGTTGTGGGCCTTTCATGGGTGAGTAAGCCACTTCCTTAGTGTTGTTTCTTTAGTGGCTGCCTCTCCCCTTTTCATTTCTGCACCTTGGAGGCTCCAGGCATTCTGTAGGGCTAGTTTCATATTAGTAAAAAAGTTCCCATAGCAAGCAAGGCCCATTGGGATATCGGCCCTAAATATTAGCTTTCTGGCATCAGTGCATGATCTCACTCCATGCTTCAGGAAAAATGGTTTTAATAGAAGGCGTCTCTCCAAAGCCAATTGCGGGCAGCAACATCCTAGGGGCCATATCTATACTGTCTAATGCAAAACTGCGCTAACGCCATTTCTTAGTGCCGCTCGGGCGTCAAATTTATACTTTGACACACAGCGGCACAAACCACTGGTGTTGGCCATTTTTTACTCAAACTACTGCAGCACGTTGAAAAGGAAAACAGCGTTAACGCAGAGAAAATGACTTTGATCCGGTTTACGACGTCACAAATTGGATACAAGCCTTTTTTTTGCCACAATTGCATCAAAAAGCGGTGCAAACACTGCAAAATATAGAAAGGAGAGCCAAAATGAATCCCAGAAGTTTTGAGAGACCCCAGGAAGATGACAACGGACCAGGAACCCACCAGGAGGACCCACGCAAGACCCAGGATAGCTAGAAGAAGAAAACAAAGTGTCGGTTCAGTGCAGAGGAGCAGGAAATACTGGTGAAAGAGGTGACAGAACATCAGCACCAACTTTTGTCACCTCTAAATTGCCAATTAGTAGGAGAGAGGCAATTTGGCAACAAATTGTTGAGAAGATAAACAGTGTGGTAGAAGTACGGAGCACAGTCATCAAGTGCAAGAAACGCTGGCATGACTGCAAGCGCAGGACTAAGGAAAAGATGGCCAGGAACAGGAAGGCAGCACTGCAGACTGGAGGTGGGAGTCCAGCACCGCAGGAGGCCCTGGACCACATGGAGGATAAGGTGGCAGCCGTCATCAGTGAGGAGATCGTCACAGGGATTCAAGGACAGGACAGCGCAGACTACCAGGAGACAACACAGATGCAGGGTAAGTGGCATGGGAAACTAAAATGGCTATTTGTAAACTGTAAGCGGGGGGACCTACCTACTACACAATGCATAGAAGTCATGATATTCAGGGAGTGGAATGGGCAAAGGGGCACGGCACGGGGGAATGGGCTGTTCAGAGGAAACCTGGGACACAGTACTACACTACACCAACAACCTTTGCATTGGGGTATGCTGCCATGCCAAGGATGATGGAAAGGTAAAGCCAGTCCAGGAGGGTAGGGTACAACGTAACACTGGCCTGCTGTCACATGACAGCTGGTATTCTCCCTACATTAACTAGGGCTCAATTAACAGTCTCAGGCCATATCCACAAGTGGAATTTTACTTTGACAACAGTTGCCACTACCACCTCTGCAGTGTGTGCAGGTCAAGTAGTTAATGGCAGTTACGTGCCCCTGGATCAAACACACCTAAATTAGAGGGTTCAGGATGACAACGTTATCAATCCCCTGAACTCAATAAAAATGTGCTAAACCAGTCAAATGTGAATGTCCATAGTCGCTACAAACATCAGCCATTGTCATAAACATTATGAGGTACACAGCAGTAATGCCTTACCCAAGCTGCATATGTCAGCGTCCACCCCCAAACTTCCCACAATACATGTGACATGCATGTGGGGCATAGACCTGGGAGAATGCTAATATTAAAGTCAGGAACAATGAACAGGAACCAATATCACAATGTACAACTAACAGGAAGTTAGGCATGTCACATTACAAGTGCCACAACACAGACACACTAATTTTACTATATCTCATTGCAGAAGACAATGGCTCTCCTGGGGATATGCCTGTCCTGGACTTCCCTGATGACATGGATGACGAGCTGACAAATATCAGCCAGCAGACCCTCCAAGATGTCGTTGGAACCCTCCAGACCCCACCATCAGTTGCAAGGAGGAGCACATATAAAGCAGCCATCACAGAGGACCCACCCACCACCCCAATTGTACGACCTACCAGCTCCAACCGAGCTGAGGACCCTGACGACACTGGCACCAGCTTTGAGAGGTCTGTAGTTGAAGTACAGCGGGACCTGGCCAAGGAGGTGCGGGTGGGGATGCAAAATATGGCAGCCAGCCGAGAGGGGGTACGTTTGTGCATAATGTCAACTGCAGAACAGGCAGCAGCCATGCAAGGACGAACATCAATCTTGCAAGAACTCCAACAAAGTGTGAAGGAAATCATCACAGCAGTAAGAGAGTTGACAGAACACCTCCAACAACAAACCTTTCAACGCCTGCCCGAATGTAATATTGACCCCGTCAGGGCCGACCTGGCTGCCTACCACAGTGATGTAGCTACTATCCTTAACAACCAGCAGCTCCCCCTTGCTGCAGTACTGCCCTTAATAGCCCACCAGTTGGCAGCTCTGGGAATTCTGACTCCACGTCTTCAAACACTGAAGTGTGTGTGGCCCCTTCACACCCACCACCACCAAGGGCAGAGGAGACAACACACACATCAGGAGATGAAGACGTGGAACAGATCACCTTCACCCGTAAGAGTACCCGGTAGCATTAGTCCCTGCCACATGGCCACTTATAACCAAGGTCCTGTGCTTTGTAACATGCCAGCCTTGCAATAGCTGCTCACAAGCACTGTTTTCCAGCCCACTGTTTACCTTGTCACTATGCCCTATGATTGTCTCTCACTACCTCATTGGCAATTCATGTCCCTCTGCACTGTATGACACTTCACCCCAGCATCTCCAATGACATGTCCTTTTGCACTTTTTAGGATCACAATGGAAGGTGTCACACTAATGGACTCACAATCCTGGACTATGTAAAATAGCACAACAGCACTTTAAAATAAATTGCACTTACACAACCACTTTGTCTCTGTGTAATGTGACACATCAAACTTGAGGGAGATTAATTATGTTTGACTCATGTCAATGCCCATAGAATGTCAATGCAACTGCCCTGAAAGAATGTGGGCTGATAACTATGCACTGTGGTCTGGATTGTACCATCCTCTGCCCTTCCTGAGGGTTAATTCTGAGGTAAATACAAACTATACAGTATAATGCTGTGTTGGACAAAATAAGTCTTCTTCAAGGGATGTCTAAGCCGAAAAATATTGACTTCTAATTTTTCTTCCAGACAATTTTTACGTATGTGACATTTGACTCACATTTTTCCTCACACACACCATACAGCAGGAATGGATGTGTATGATTGTACGTACAAATAAGTAACCTGGCTGTACTATGTAACATATGATAGGTGTGAGTTATGTATACTATACTACATGAGATTATACCACCACTCACCTTATCAGTTTTCACATGAACATCAGGCTGCAGGCAGACGTAACACAGTGTCATCAATACCAAATCTGGTCTCAAAATAGGTCAGATTGAAAACATACATCCAAACTTAACAACACATTGGGAACCATAGTAACCTTGAGTGGTGGGTGCAATGGATGGGATATGCATAGAGATTAGCTTTGGTATAGCTGCCAATGTAATAGCTGAATTGGGATTTGGATGCAGGATGGAACACAAATGCAAATACTAAATTGACACTGTTCACCCATGCCAAGGCCCTGATCCCCAAGTATATGACACATACAGTAAAGGAGTACCTAAATATTTATTTAACAGCAAAAAAAGGATAATATAACTAGGGGAAGCACCTTAACTAACCTAACCTATCCTAACTACACATTACCCACAACTGGCCCTAACTACCCTAACCTAAAATTACTTATCACATTTAATTAAACACACTACACATCAACCCCTCACCCCCCTTATATGATGGGACACATGGAGGACAACATATACTAACCTAAATTCATAGGGGCATATTTATGCTCTGTCTGCGCTGAATGTGTGTAAAAAATGTTGACGCACAATCAGCGCAAACCTTGCCCCATATTTAAACTTTGACTCTCGAGCCCGCGGACGCCAAAATTCCACTGTGTGCGTAATTTTCTGGATGCGGGAAACCGTCTTACGTTAATCATATGCAAGGTAGGCGTTCCCGTCCAAAAAAATACGTAAACGGCTGTGCGTCGTATTTATGCTTCTGGACAAAAATGCTGCACGGTCGGGAGGTGGGGTCGGAAAATGACGCACAGCCTGATTTGCGTCAAAAATTAATTCCTGGGTCAGGGCAGGCATTAAAATGGGGCAAACACACCCGTATTTAATCAGAACACACAGAAGCAACAGCAGAGCAGCAAAAAGTAGACATGAAGGTGCTTCTCATCCAGCATGCATGCAGACGCAGAGCCCAGCAACAGCTGCTACCACAACACCAGCAGGGACGCCAAAGGCAGCACAGAAGGCAGGAGAGGATATTCCTCACCAGGACAACCCTTCATGGACTCAGGGAACATGACATCATCCAGAGGTACAGATTGAATTGGCAGGCCATTCAGCTGCTGCGCAACATAGAGCCACAGTTGGCACCCACCTTGCAGACACCCCACACCATCCCAACAGAAACCAAGCTGCTAGCTGTACTTCACATGTTGGCAAGTGGCTCCTTTCAAAGCACTGGCGCCCTGGTTGCCGGAATATCACAGCCATCATTCCCTGCCTTCTTGCCCAGAGTACTGGATGCCATCATTGGACTCACACCTCGCCACATCTGCTTCCCAAACACACAGCAGAAGCAGCAGGAGACAAAACAGGGGTTTTACCTCATTAATGGATTCGCACACATCCTTGGTGCCATTGACTGCACACATGTACGGCTTGTGCCACCTGCTGCAACTGAACACCTCTACCGCAAGAGGAAGCACCCACATTCCATCAATGTGCAGGCCATTGTCGATGACCAAGGATTGATCACTAACATTGTGGCAAAGTATCCTAGGAGTGTACATGAATCATTCATCTTCCATCACTCTACCATCAATCAACACTTCCAGGATGGACGATATGGCAATGGACTACTTGTTGGTAAGTACAGAAACCTACTTATGTACACACTGCACAGCAACCCTCTAAGACAAACAACACATACACCATGACAGCAACATGTGGACAGGAACACACTGAGGTTGTCACACCGCTAGCCATGTTTGATAGGTCTGCAGTGAACCTGTCACACATCTGAAATTAGGGTACAGTCTAATGTCAATACGTCAATGATCACAATGTATGGAGAGATTTGGCTAATTGTCACCTTGCAAAATGTAAGCGTCTCACTGATGTTTAAATGAATCCATTGCATATGTCTAAAGGTATGGGATGTCCAAGGTACATAGATGCTAACGTGTTACCACCACTGTCAACTTGAATCTGTGTATGGAACTATCATCTCACCCCCAGTGAAGACACAGGGACACCTGTATCACAAGTCACAATGCTAGGGAGTACACACTGTACGGCAAATCCCAAAACATACTGCTGACAACTGCTCAGCAGGCAAACACTCATTCAGCCTAGGAAACAACCCAATGCAGATGGTACATCCTAGAAGCCTATGAAGCAACACAATAACACAAAAGAGTCACAGACAACACAAGACAACTACTGCCATACAAGGTGCTATTAATGGTGCAAGCTACATCAACATGATCCCAATCATTTTCTTTTTCAGCTGATCAGGGGTATGGGATCCAGCCATGGATTATGACACCATTTGGCAACACAAGCACTGCAGCAGAGCGTGCCTACAATGAGGCACATAGGAGGACATGGACCATAGTCGAGAGGACCTTCGGCATCCCCAAGTCGAGATTCAGGTGCCTCAACATCACTGGTGGCAGCCTCCTATATTCACCAGAAATGGTCTGTAAAATCATTTTAACATGTGCCATCCTGCACAACATTTGTATACAAAGGAACATTCCCCTGTTAGAACCTGAGCCACAAATGCCTGAAGAGGAGGAAGAGGAGGATGCTGGCCTGCAACATGAGGGGGAACAACAAAACACAGCTGCTGGATTGCGTAGGCGGCAACATATTGTGAACAATTTCTTTTAGAACAACTAACCATCACCACTGTAGCAACATATGTAAATAAACACCAATAAAAATCACTGCTGATATACCGATCAGGACACAGAACATTCCAAAGCAATTGTGATGCGTATTACACAACAGTCACATACACACACACTGTAAATGACATACATCCCATACATTTCACATTTGAAGGGCAATAGCAGAGGACCACACCTATTTCACACATACATGTTGGCAACATGGTTCATCGCAGCATATGGCACACAACTAAGACTCCGCCAGTCTATAAGGGACAAAGATGCCTCATACCTGAGGCAGTGGATGTGCTATTGCATTGGTAACAGGAATGTATGACCAGACCCTTGACAACAGTGAGTCGTACAGCACCTATCTTTGCAAGGACTATCTGTGACTAGAGTTCCATATAAGCAGAACATAGACAGCACAAGTGCCACACCTATGACAAGCATTCCTAACTCCTGACATACCCATGCTCCTTGTCTCACCCCACATGTCTGAAGAGGTCCCTGGAATGGTAAAATGTGTACCCAGATATTCCCTCCTCTCCACACACAGACTAACAATAGTAATCCAGTGTGCTTCACGCTTTCCTATGGTATGCCATTGTCAAAGTACATCTGACTGCATGGTCTTCAGGTCAATTAATACACTGGCTTGTAGTTTCTAAGCCCTGTTATCACCTGTAGATTGCTTCTCATGTGAAATGTACTGTTGGCCATTTGAACTTGAATCTCACCTACAGGACTTGTGAGAAAGTGATGCAGCTCACACCTGTGAGCACCTCCATGCAGACCACCCATTTGTACATGCACTGCCCTTGCAGATGCTTTGAACAGCATAGAAGTTGCCATTTTGTCGAATACACTGTTATGCATTGCTAGAAAATAAGCCCTTTTGTTTATGTGTCACCTTCCAAAACATAGGACAAACACAGTTTTCCATGTCAACTGTCTTGTTCTTCCTCCGACCAGTGTAAGTCAGACCACTGAGTATGTACTTTGTGAAATTGCTGGATCCTGATTGATCCTGCATCCTGTCAGCCTGACTAGCACCTGTCTGTGCGTTACCCTAAAGGTTCCTTGTGACTACATATGTACCACACTTGCTTTCCCAAACCTCACATTCCTCAGGGGGTATTTTGTCAGGTGCTTCCTCAATGCATACCCCAATACATTGTATAGGATCATCTGCTTTTTAACTGTACCATAACTGTAAAATTGTCTTGTAATAACAAAATCATGGCCTATCCCTTGTCTGGGTCTCATGAACGCATGAACGACAAAGTGTGACAGTGTACCAGGGCCGTATGCAGGCTTTGATGTTCCCAGATGCAGTGGGAACTTTGCAGGCCAACCTGTGTACAAATGTTGTAATGACACCTGCCGGAACATGACTCCTGAGATATGATCTCACTCAGCACACCAAGGTTGCCCTGTTGACAGTCTCATAACACGTCTGCAGTGACAGGGTGGGACTCATGTCTTCATTGGCTTTACTTCCATTGATCTCCAAAGGATACTCAGTAGATACATGAATAGCCACCACTGACTCATGATGAGACCTGGACGTAACTGTGACAACATAGACCCCTTAAATTATACAGGATCAACATTGGACCACACACATGAACCAGAAACCTCTGTGCAATTGATCACTGGAAATATGTGGCCACGTGCTGCCTCGTCTGCTGGTCCAACACTGCCACAGGAGAGTTGTGGCTCAGTCATATGACCACAACTGTGGCGTGATATTACAGTTGAGGGTCACCTTTGGCTTTTCGTGTCAATAACATGGTACCCACTTAGTCTGTACATGTGCCTGACTCCCGGTGGGTTCACCAACAAGTGCCTAGGAAGCAGTTTCAAAATTACCAGGACATGTGATGGTCAACTTTTGGACCATTGACATGAACAAGCGTCTGCCATCTATCTGGTGCATGCTATGTAATTTGTAGTGTCTATGTTACCCAAAATCTTGGAAGTGCACACAACAGATGTTGCTACATGTATGGCTAACACATGTCCTCTCTCGTTTCCACGCTGACTTGCATCTAAGGTTAGGACACATTGACTTCACATTCATACAAGCATATTTTCAATAATGCATCTAGTGATGCACACACACTGGGTCAACAACTACATTAGTGGCCAATGCACACACATTGAGCCATAGGCATTGAGGTATTGTATTTATGTGCGTCACATTGCTATCCTCTCCTGACGCCAAAGATGCCCAATTTGTGCAATACATATATGTAGGCCACACTTAAGGCCATCTAGTGCATCAGCAAAGAGTGAAAAACATATTAAGGAAGTAGCGGATCATGGTCTGCAGCAGTATGATGTTTCACATGTGCCCATACACCATTAAGACCAAAGTGGGTGCAATCAGCCTATCTCAGTTGTGTCACAAATGTAACATTACATTAAAATGTTAAAATGACCCAAACCCAGTTAATGCCCTGAAATTTTCACTCATACGCGTCAGAAAATGACGCTTATGACTGAAAAATGACGCATTATGCCCTGACAATTGGTTAAGTGTTAGACTATTTCAAAATATATGGATGCGGCCTAATTTTTACTCCTATGCGTCGAAACAAATGACGCCCAGACTGTATGCGTCAAAATCTTTTGACGCATAACGATAAAAACGGCAGCCATTTTATGCAGGAAGTGATGTAATAGGATATCCTGTTTACAGATTGTGTACAGTGGGTGTACTTTCACTTTCACTTTGCAGTCTGTGATTCTTCTAGACTGTGTGGCTGTGTTCGGAGTTTTGTCTAGTGAAATTGTGCTTTTGTCTCCTGTGTGGTCCATTACTTGTCAGTTTGTGAATAAAATATTGCTGTTGTATCTTGTCTGAGTGTTTATTGTGTACTATTGCCTAGTATTGTGCTGTCTTTGTTGTTTTTGGGAGTCTGTTGTGGGTAGTGATAGTTTGGGGATAGTTGGGCTCTTTTAGTTGTTTAGTTTATGTTTTTCTATTTCTACTTTCCCGCTTTTCTACTTTGTTCTCCTTTATCCCCTATTACCCTTTTTTGTGCTAAGATGTTGGGTAGGCCACATTATTTGGACCTTCCGGAGGGCCAACCTCTCGACATTTTGATGGACATTATTCCCTCCCCTCCCTCCTCTTTCCTTATTCTTATACTTTGTGGGTTTAGGGGGCTTAGTGTTAGGCTAGTATAGGCTGGTAGTTTAGTTAGTGTCAGTTGGTGGTGGGTCCTGATTATTTCTACTGTTTCTTTTTGAGTGTGTAGGTGGGTGGGTGGGTGGCAATGTTGGGGTTCTTGTGTGTTTTGAAAACAAAAAGGTGAGGATGAGCTTGGGGGGTTCATATGGCTGGTGTGCCATTTCCTCTCCCTTATGATTGAGGCAGGTGGGCGGGTGATACAGGGGTATCACACCAAGGCACGGAGGCTCCGGTGGGGAAAAGTTCTGCATCACTTGCAGAGCGTATATCAGAGCCAGAGGAATGACCACCAGCCGAAGCACAGCTGGGCTGACCTCATCTCTAGGGAGCAAGATCTGCTGGACCACCTGGGAATTGTGATTGGTGGCCCTGTTGGTGAGTAAAAGCAGGTAAATGTGCATGATTAAATGCTCTGTAGTGACATCAGATGATTTGTGCAATATCTGCCGGCAATGTTGTTGAGTGTGTGGAATGCTTTGGAAACATACAGGATCATTCATGGACTATGTTAAGGACCATAATTGCTTGCTGTCAGGAAGCAAGTGCTCTGTAAACTTACTGAATACTTTTGCTTAATGTAAGTTGGTGCCGCCTTTGTGTCAAAAAGCAACACAAATCAGGAGCCAATTATGTATATATAGGTCACATTTGCCTGTGAGGTATAGATTTTCAAAATCTTTACCAACATTTGTTGACGCAACAGCTAGACTGACTTTCGAAACACTACATGATGCTAAAAATGAGTGCAGGCTTCACGTCAATTGATGATAGCAATGTGGCCCAAACATATGTCTCATGTGTGTCTGGTGAGTGTGTAAGGCAAGCGATCATGGAGGTTCTATATATGTTAGGGATTATTGTGGTCCTTTGTCATTTCGGATACAGGTCAGATCTGGATTTGGAGACATAGGGAAAAAGTGCAAGGTGCCCTGAGCTAACATCATAGACTGGTATTTGGTGTTTGTTGTTCTACCTTTTGTTTAGGGATGGCTGGCCAAAGGTATGCACATGGGTTCATATCTCTATGGGATGTGCAACTCATCCTAGCTGGGCCACATCAAATGAAGAAACTGTAACAACATGAGGGCTTACAACTGTCCCTGCCCCTCTGTACATTGTACCTGTGTGTCATAAATTTGTCATGGCCGCAATGGCTGGTTGAATGGTAATGCACTCCTCAAGGAAAGTGGCTTTGGATGTCTCTCTTGGATACACATGATGAAATGAATACACTCCGTTATTATGTCTGCTCACTAATGAAGGAGCATGTTTGCCAACACATGATACTTAGGGCCACTGCATGTGTGCAGATATGTGTATAAATTTCACTGGAGACCCATGGTATGTACATGTTAGCCGTGCTATATCAGATGCAGTAACATCATGTCTGAGTGGCTTTACTTACTTATGTAATCTTACACATAGTATTTGTCTTTGGAATTGTTGGACAGTGCACAGAATTTGAGCACATTTCTCCCTTCCATGCCTTACAGGTGGACCCGCACCCTACACTGTGGGCGAGGTGGCTTCATTCAAGGACCCCGACAACTCCCGTAAGTGTTGATATGTCTGTAATGTGTTGTGTTTGCTGGTGATGTGTGATGGACTCCTGTGTGTTGAACAAATAGCAAGGTGTGATGCGCTGGCCCATCATTTGTCTTGTTCCATTAGTGTGATTTCATTTTCTCAACATTTTAGACTTGGCCAATGCTTCTCCTCTTGTCTTAGTTAGGGATTCTAGGTCAGTCCGGGAGGCCCTGCAATGTGAATGGGGATGAGTCATGTGGATAACACTTGTATCAGCAAGAGTTGCACTGGACCTAATCTGTGATTTAGTCAGCCTGTCAGACCCACATTCTCCCAGAATGGGGCTGCAAAATACTTACCAACAGACTTCTGCTTCCCTATTCACTAATGTACTGATTAAACTGTAGGTTGAACTTCCTAGCAGCATGTAGCTCCACATGTAGTACTACAAGTATGTAGCACTTGAGTGCAATGGCCTAGGTGTGCATGCAAATCCTGGCCAGGGTTGTTCTTGCATCTCTGTGTTAGTTGTATGTCATGGCTTACTGGAAGTATATGATATGGACAAAGGTCTTCATTACCAGACATGTGTGGTGCTGGGATTGGTCAAGGGTTTGCTGTCTCCTATTTGTAGATACACCTTACCTGTGGTGTGTGTGTTGAGCCAAACACGTGTCCTGCTCTCAGAAGCTTCCTGGGTGTCCATGTTGTTTGAAATTGTTAGTTGTTTCTCCACCCCCCACCCTCATACACAGGCATGGGTTTGTGAATAGTGTACCTAGGACTGATGATGCAAGTTTAGTACACAGACAGGTAAATCAGTGAATCTTTTGTCTGAACCTAATATACACACTCATGTTTAGCACATGAGTACTATACTAGCAAGTCCATTTACAACTTGCAGATCATGTGGCCCTAAATTTCCATCCTGTACAATGACATTTGTAGCCCTGGCATTGGCGGAGGATGTGCTGCATGATTGTTATCTGAAAACTGGCAGAACTGTGATGCCAAAACACGCCAATTGTTACCCATCTTGTAGGGTTAGGATGTGCTATGTGTGATACGACCTTTGTAGGCTGGCCTGCCATGTACTTCCTCAGGGACATTCGATGATCTGTATGATGATATGAGCTGTTACAAGTACAGTAGATGTATTATCTGATTTACTTCTTGTGCCATTTCACACAATGCAGTTCCTAATGTAATTTTTTTCATTTGTCTTCACAGCTGCTAATATGACACCCATCCCGGTGTGCGAATTCCAAAGGCGGGCAATGCGGTACCAGCATATACTGGAGGTAGAGTCGGGTTCCTGAAGAATGGCCCGCAGATATCGAAATGAACTGGCCTCCGGAGCCTGGAGGGCATTCGCCAAAGGTGGCCCTTCTTTGCCTACCACAGCCACCACCAGCACCACCACCACTACGACCCAGGTGGCACCACCAACAGCTGTGACTGTTGTGGCAACAACATCTGCAAGCGCTCCAGGCCCTAGCACAGGACCACCTCTAGGGCAGCCCACAGACATTGACCCTACACAGCCCCACACTTCCTCAGCTGGCACACAGATCACCCCAGCTGCTGCTATTGACCCTGCTGCTTTTGTGGACATGCAGCGTAAAATGGACCGTGTCCTCAGAAAAATGTGTCGCCTGCGGCAGGATGTTCGCCATATTAACCGGCGGGTCTCGTCCATTAATTGGACCTTCCGGAGGGAGGGCCAACCTCTCGACATTTTGATGGACATTATTCCCTCCCCTCCCACCTCTTTCCTTATTCTTATACTTTGTGGGTTTAGGGGGCTTAGTGTTAGGCTAGTATAGGCTGGTAGTTTAGTTAGTGTCAGTTGGTGGTGGGTCCTGATTATTTCTACTGTTTCTTTTTGAGTGTGTAGGTGGGTGGGTGGGTGTCAATGTTGGGGTTCTTGTGTGTTTTGAAAACAAAAAGAAATTATAAAATAAAAAAATACAAATAAATATATATTTGTTTAGTATAGGATAGTATCTGTTGTCCTCCATGTGCCCCGTCTCATAAGGGGGGGGTGGGGGGGTTGATGTTTAGAATGTTTCGTTGCATGTGATAAGTAAGCTTAGCTTAGGTTAGTTAGGGACAGTTGTGGGTAATGAGTAGGTAGGGTAGATTAGGGTAGGTAAGGCTTTTCCCCAAGTTTTCTCTTCTGTTTTTACAGTTTAATAAATATGTAGTAAACCCTTTACAGTATGTGTGAAATGCCTATAGATCAGGGCCTTGGCATGAGTGTACATGATTTCTTTTGTAGTACATTTGTATCCTATGCTACAAACAAATCCCAAATTAGCGGTAACGTTGGCAGCTACCACAAAGCTACCTTGCAAAGATTTGACCCTTCATTACAACCACCAATCACAGTTACTATGGATCCCAACGTGTTTTTTTCAATAAGTATGTTTTCAGTGTCACATACTGTGCTTCCAGATTTGGTATTGGGGACACTGTGTTATGTCTGACTGCAGTGTGATGTTCAAGGAAACCCTTATTAGCCGAGTGGTAGTAAGCACTCTTGTAGAATTGTGTTCATGCCTCACATAGATAATTTGTGACATTGTTCAGCATGATTACTTATTTGGATGTAAACTCAGACACCTTTATTCATGCAGTTTGTTGACTTTTGCTTAAATTTGTGGCCAATGTTATATGTGTTAGTATTGCATGGAGGCAACATTTCGGTGCCACTATTTAATAGATTAGACATCCCTTGAGGACACATTATTCTGTCCAACACAGCATTATGTTTATGGTTTCTCTTTTCATCAGATATTACCCTCAGGAAGGGCAGAGTATGATGCAATCTAAGCCACTGTTCATGGTTATCAGACTACATTATTTCAGGACAGTTGTATTGACAAGCTATGTAGGCAAAATTCTGTGATCTACTGCACGGTTGATGTTTCACATTACACAGAGACAAAGTGGTTGTGTAATTGCTATTTATTGAAAAGTGCTGTAATGCTATATTTACATTGTCCATGATTGTGAGTCCATTCTAGTGACATCTTCCATTGTGATACTACACAAATGCCACAGGAAAATGCATTTGACATGCTGGGGTGATGTGTCAGACAGTGCAGAGGGACAGGATTTGCAAATGAGTAAGTGAGAGACAATCACAAGGCAGGCTGACAAGATAGACAGTGGTATGCAGAATTGTGCTTGAGTGTAGTTGTTGCAAGACTGGCATGTTACAAAGCGCAGGACCTTGGTAATGGTTGGCCATGTGGCAGGGACTAGTGCTTCCGGGTACCTTTACATGTGAAGGTGATCTGTTCCATGTCTTCTTCTTCTGATGTGTGTGTTGCTTCCTCTGTCCTTGGTGGTGGTGGTTGTGAAGGGGCAACACACACCTCAGTGTTTGAAGACGTGGAGTCAGACATCCCGGTCGCTGCTACCTGTGAGGGTCTTAAGGGCAGTACTGCTGCAAGGAGGATCTGCTTTTTCTTAAGAATAGCAGCCACATCACGATGGTAGGCAGCAAGGTCGGCCCTGAGTGGGTCATGATTGCATTCATGCATGCAGTGGAATGTTTGGGGTGCGAGGTGTTGTGGCAACTCCCTTACTGCAGCGGTGAATTCCTTTACAGTTTGTTGTAGTCCTTGCAGGATGGATGTTAGTGCTTGCATGGCTGCTGCCTGATCTTCAGATGACATCATGCATGAATGCACCCCCTCTAGGCTGGCTGCCATAGTTTGCATCCCCACCCACACCTCATTGGCCAGCTCCCTCTGTACTCTGACTACAGTTCTCTCAAAGCTGGTGCCTGTGTATTCTGAGTCCTCAGCTGTGTTGGAGCTGGCAGGTATTACAATTGGGTTTGTGGGTGGGTCCTCAGTGATGGATGCTAGTTCTCTGCTCCTCATTGTGACTGAAGGTGGGGTCTGGAGGGTTCCAAGGACATCTTGGAGGGTCTGGTGGCTGATGTTTGTCAGCTCATCATCCATGTCATCAGGGTAGTCCTGGACAGGCATATCCGCAGGAGATCCATCGTCCTCTGCAATGAAATAGGGCACAATTAGTGTATCTGTGTTGTGGCATTTGTGATGTGACATGCCTGCCTTTTGATGATTTTCACTTTGTGATCTTGGTTCCTGTTCATTGATCCAGTCTTTCAGATGGGTATTCTTCCAGGCCTATGCCCCACCTGCAGGTCACATGTATTGTGGTATGTTTTTTGACTTGTCGGCATCATCTCCTCTAGGTGTTGGTTTAGGCCAAATAGTGAATTGCCACATTCTTGTCCTATTCAACCCTCCGCCTACATCCATTCTTATGGTGAGACCTTTCACTGGCTGTGGGTGCTCTGATGGCACTAGCAGCATACTTAACAATCTGGACCTGCCCCAGTCTCTGATCTTTCACATCAACTTATATGTAGTTGAAATGTAGCGTACCCTATGCATAGCATTGTTATGTCACAATATGGATGTTAGTATTGGTAATGTGTACAGCTGATGTTGGGGAATGTGTGGACATTGCCCTGATAGTGGTAGCTGTGTCCTATTTCTTCCACTGACTGTGCAGGTGTATTTCAGTGACCAGTTACATGTGTCCGCCCCCTCAATGCTGTTGTCTGAGCAGTATGACATTTGGGATGTTGCATTGTGACCCAGGCACAGGATGGACTCTGGCATATGCTGCATGGGTGTGACCTTAGTGCTGTGTAGCTCCTAATGTTGATGACATTGGCTGATGTTTGCGGCAACTATGGTCATTCACAATTGACAGGAATGGAACATTTGTCTTGTTTCAGGGGATTGTTAAAGTTGTCATCCTCAATCCACTAATTTAGGTGTGTATGATCCATGGGGACGTTACTGCCATTGGCTACTTGAGCTCCACACACAGCGGAGGTGGTAGTGGCAACTGTTGTCACTGTTACATTCCAGTTGTCGGTATGGCTAGAGGTTGTTAATTGGCCCTAGTTAATGTAGGGGGTATAGTGGCTGACGTGTGACAGGTTGTCAGTTTGAAGTTGTGCCCTTCCCTCCTGGTGTGGCTTTACCTTTGCTCCATTGTTGGCATGGCAGCATACCCCCATGGAACTGTTGTTGGTGTTGTGTTATGTTGTGCCCCAGCTTCTCTCTGTACAGCCATGAGCCCGTGCCGTACCCCTTTACCCATGCCACTCCATGTATATGATGACTTCCATGCATTTTGTAGTCGGTATCCCCTCCCCGGTTGTAGCTGACATTAGTGCATTTTAATTCCCCATGCGACTTACCTTGCATGTGTGTTGTCTCCTGGTAGTCTGCGCTGTCCTGTCCTTGAATCCCTGTGACGATCTCCTCAATGATGATGGCTGCGACCGTCTCCTCCATGTGGTCCAGGGCCTCCTGGTGTGCTGGACTCCCACCTCCAGTCTGCAGTGCTGCCTTCCCGTTCCTGGCCATGTTTTCCTTGGTCCTGCGCTTGCAGTCATGCCAGCATTTCTTGCACTCGATGACTGTTCTGCGTACTTCTGCTACACTGTTAATCTTGTCAACAATTTGTTGCCATATTGCCTCTCTCCTACTGATTGGCAACTTTGAGGTGACAAATAGATGGTGCAGGTGTTCCGTCACCTCTTTAACCAGAATTTCCTCCTCCTCTGCACTAAAGCGACACTTTCTTTTCTTCTTCAAACTGTCCTGGGTCTTGTGTGGGTGCTCCTGGGTGGTTCCTGGTCTGTTGTCATCTTCCTGGGGTCTGTACAGGCATCTGGGATCCATTTTGGCTCTCCTCTGCTGAAATGGCTGTGTTTGCGGTGAATTTTGATGCTATTGTGTCCAAAAATGCAGCATATCCGGTCTGCGGTGTCGTAAATCGACTGACTTAATGCTGCGGTGTGCGTAAAACAAAAATTACTTACACCTGTAGTTTGCGCCGCCGGGCGTCAAAGTATAAATTTGACGCCCGCACGGCGCACCGAAATGGCCTTAGCCGGCGGTAATATTTTGCGTCAAAAAGTATAAATATGGTCCATACTATCTTATACTAAACAATATATATTTTTGTGTATTTTTTAAATATTTTTATTTATTTATTTGTATTTATTTGCAACACCTCCTGCTGCAGCCTGTCCAGTCTGTTCAACATCCGTTGCATGTCACGTTGCATTGCATGAAAATCACAAGTGTCAATGACTGCAGCAGGGGTGTTCTGGGTGCCAGTTGTTGAGGTTTGTCCAGTTGGTGGTGCCATGCTTGGAGGGGGAGGTGCAGGTGCTGCTGTCAGTGGTCCTGGAGCTGAGGAAGTTGATGGTCCTGCAGTGGTGGGTGGCATCCTTGGTGCCACCTGGGTTGTAGTGGTGGTGCTGGTGGTGGCGGCTGTTGTGGACACCGAAGGGCCCCCTTAGGCAAATGCCCTCCACACCCCTGACGCTCTTTCATGGTGATAACGCCATGCCATGTGGCAGAACCCAGACTCCACATCCAGAATGGGGCGGTAGCGCATCGCCGTCCGCTGAAATTCACGGATCTGGCTGGCATCCATATTGGCTGCTGATAAAAAAGATAAAGTCAAACATTAGGTACATCATTGTGTAATACAGCTACTGTTGAGAATCAGACAATACATCTATGTAGCTGAAACAGGCCATATCACCATACAGATCACAGATTCTCCCTAAGGAAGTACATGCCAACACAGCCGACACATGTCCTATCTAACAGCACAGCAATGCTCTAAAAGATGTGTACAACCTATATGATCTAAAGCATCATTGTTCAGCCATTAGTCACGTAACAAATGCCGCAAGTCCTCCACATGTGACAGGCCAACTAATGACTATCTTCTGGATGACAATCAAGGGTCACAAGATCTGTGATTTGTAAATGGAATTGCCAGGATGGTATGCAGATGCTAATCAACAGTGGGTATCATAGGTCGGGACAAGTGATTTACAGATTTACATGTCTGTGTACTACACTTGGATTATCACACCTAGGTACACATTTCATTACCCTAAGGCTGTGCCTCGGGGGATGGACAAGCAACACATACTTTCAAACATAAAGGACACCCAGGTAGCTTTGGACAGCTGTACATGCGTTTAGTCAGTCCACCACAGGTAAGGTGGGTGTCCAACTAGGATAGACACAAACCTTGGACAATCCCATCCACATTATGTTTGTAATTACAGACAATTTGATACCACCAATACATGTCCTACAACAAGCAGATAGATGCAAGGACACATCTGGGCATGAGCTGCATGCACACCTATGACATTGTACTCAAGTGCCACATACATGCAGCACAACATGTGGAGCTAGATGCTGCTAGGAAGTCAAACATACAGTCGAACATGTTCATTAGTGAACAGGTAGGCTCAAGTCTGTGGGTAAGACTTTGGCATCCCTCTTCTGTGAGATTCAGGGTCTGACTTGCTAACTAAGGCCCTCATTACAACCCCAAACTCGTGTTGCCCAGGGGATTATGAGTCCCCTTCCCGCCAGCCTTTCCATGGTAGTAGGAACCGCCATGGAAAGGCTGGCGGAAAGGGGAGTCACGGGGCCCCTGGGGGCCCCTGCACTGCCCATGCCTTTGGTATGGGCAGTGCAGGGGTCCCCTGGCACAGCCCCACACAGCTTTTCACTGTCTGCATAGCAGACAGTGAAATGCACGACGGGTGCAACTGCACCCGTCGCCCGGCCGCAACACTGCCGGCTCCATTAGGAGACTGCTCCCATGTTGCGGCCGACATCCCTGCTGGGCCCAGCGGGGATGTCATAATGGGCACCGCGGGAGTGCGGCCGCACGGCAGTTACAACTTGGAGGGCGGAGGACAATGTTGTAATGAGGCCCTAAATCTTCAAAATGGCCCTGTACTAAATTTTCTTTACAAGAAATTTAACAACAAATGTCGCCCTGTTCACATGGCCATGCCTACAGGGCTGCACTACAATCCCAAAATATGACTATACGCTACTGATTGTCCAACTCAAATATGGAAAAAAAAGTGAAACTCCAGTCAAGTTACATATCAGATCATGTGCCAGCACATTATACCTTGCTATGTGTCCAAAACACAGGAGTCAATCACACAACAGCTGCAAAGACAACACAGAACAGAAATATGAACACTTACTGAATATGTCTGGGTCTGCAAATCGAGCCACTTCGCCAAATGTGTAAGGGACAGGTCCACCTGTAAAGCATGGAAGGGTGAAATGTGCTCAATGTCTGTGCACTGTGCAACACTTTCAAATAAAATTACTGTGTGTGACATTATATCTGAAAGTCCAGCCTCTCAGGCATGGTGATACTCCAAAAAACATGGCACTGCAAACATGTATAGACCCTGTCACTCCAGTAAGTGATACACACACATACATTTGCACACATGCAGTGGCCCTAACTATCATGTGGTGACAAACATGATCCATTAATTGGTTGCAGACACATTTATGGAGTGTACTCCTTTCATCATTTGTAGTAATGAGAGACATGCAAAGCCACATTCCTGGAGCACTGCAATACCAGTCACTCTGGTATTGTAGCTTGTGCATCAAGGGACAATCAGTTACTGTGTGATGCTCATGTGGGTTGAGGGAAGGTAATGATTTATTATGCTTTCTATAGTCCCTTACATGTAGGGCCTGTGTTGTGTGTAGGTTATATATGCTACATTTACAGTGTACCCTGAGCCACATATGCCCCCATGACACCATAATGGCAGGGATCCTGTGTGTTACTTGGTGACAATTTGAGGCAAAACATGGATTGGCCATTTTAAATATTTTAATACAGCAATGAAATAAATGCTGACAGTGTATATTGTGGTCATCCACAACAGAATGCATGGGCACAGGTGTAGTCATTGCACCTGAAATGTGCCACTCATTGCCCTGTGAACCCATAATGGGTTTTGGAAATCACAGTTAGCCACATTCATCATCTTACATTTGCCAGGTTGGGAGATCAGCAGGTATACAGCAAACTGTCACTGTCACATTATTGAAACATGGTTTAGCAAATGGACTACTGTGTCAATCATGATGATGTTGGTTTCAATTTGTATGTACCTTCGGAATGGCAGCAGTCATAGGAATGGGAAGTTAGTTATTGTATAAATGCTGCACTAGATCAGCAGGGGTGTACCAAACGTAAACTAGCAAAATATTAGGGAACTTTATATGTATGATGGAATTGGTCAGGGGTCCTTTGCACAACATCATGCACGTAATACATTGTGACCATCCATTCCCCAACATCAGGTATCCCATGATGACCCCATAATGTATGAGAAATGCATGGCTATAGAGAAACACAGATGAGAAATGCATTAGCTCTGTTCCAGCTATTGTGCCCAAGACCAATTTAAAACACACAGGTACAATGAACAGAGGGCCAGGGATAGTTGTTATCCCTCAATTTGTATCATTTGCTTCATGTTATATGCTACATCTATGGAAAGTAGCACCAAACATTTAGATATGAACCTGTGTGCATTACATTGGCATCCATTCCTAATTTAATTGTGGCACAACCGAGTCAAAGTATCAGCCTAAGATATTACCGGAGGTTAGAAAGAAATTGGTACGTATGGGCCAGAATACAGTTCAGACACGTATTCAAAATAATTGGGGAACACATTAGTTCTTTGCTTTAGCTTGTGGAAAACATCTCTTTCCTGGTACACTCACAGACCACGGATAAAACTTATGTTTGAGCCACCTTAGCATCATCTATTGACTTGAAAGCAGCACTAATTTACAAGATCCAGTTGTGTTTTGTAAGTTAGTGCAGCTGTTGTGTCAACAAATGACGGTAATGTGTAGCAATTATTGTATAACTCTGGGCCACTGTATGTTTAACTTGCATTCCACATGTCCAAAACCATTGCCTGCAGCATATCAACAAATCTGCTACTGTCACTACAGAGCATTTAAATGTGCACATTAGTCTGAATTGTACTCACCAACAGGGCCACCAATCACAACACCCAGGTGGTCCAGCAGGTGTTGCTGTCACCAAATATGACAAATAAACACGCACAAAGAACAACTGAGACAATTACAAATTAAACAGATGACAAATAGGATGGCACACAGGAGACAAAAGCACAAATGGGGCAGACAAAACTTTAAGCACATCCACACAGTCTAGAAAAATCACAGACCGCAAAGTGAAAGTGAAAGTACACCCACTGTACCAATTCTGTAAACAGGATATCCTATTACATCATTTCCTGCCTCAAATGTGGTGCGTTTTTATCATGATGCATCAAAATATTTTTGAGGCTTACAGTCTGTGTGTCAATTTGTTTTCACGCAAATGCTTAAAAATTACCCCTGATCCATAGTTCAAAATATTTAGCATTGGTAGCCAATTTCATGGGTACATTGTAGGAGTTACGGCTCTGGGCCAATGGATGTATCATGGCTGTGAGCGTCATTTTTCTACGCATACGCGGCGATTTTTTATACATATGCGTCTTTTTTTACGCGTTTGATTCAAAATGTATGGCTTTTAATGGGTTTGGGTCATTTCTCACATTTTTATAGTAAATTACAGCTGTAACTGTATAGAGATAGGCTGTTTGCACCTGCATTGTGCATTCCAGTGTTTGGGCACATGTGGCAGATCACACTACTGCGGACCATGATACTCCAGTTGTTGTACCGGATGAGCACTCTTCACTGACGCAATAGATACCCAAACTTTTGGAATACAAATTAATATTACCCAGTTTGAGCAGGTTGTGCGTCAATAGAGGACAGCAAGGCTACGCAACTTAGTACATTAACTCATTGCCTGTGTGTCAATGTCTGAGAATTAGCTATTTCAATTTTAGTTGGGCCTCTGTGTGAAAATCACAAGACGTGTTTTCATTAATGTGCTTCTATGCATGTGTTGTAAATGTGGATAACCATCAGGTGCTATTCAGTGTGGAAATGAGTCAGGAAATGTGTTTGTCATACACGTAACAACTAATGCTGTGTGTGAACTTCCCTGACTTTTGGGATAAAAGCATCTCCCATGACAAACTATGCACAGGATAGATAGAGGACGGTTGATAATGGCAATGTTACAAGAGTAAGCCATCATATGTACTGAAATGTTGGATACCACTTCCTGGTCACTTGTTTGTATACTACCCATGATTCAGGCATTTGAAAATGCTATGTAGGTACAGTGTTTGTGACACAGAGTCCCAAAACCAATCCAAAAATGTAATGTCACTCCACAGTTTGAGTCATATAAATGACCTATGTTTCTCTTGTGGCCGTGGAGGACCAGCAGACCAAGCTGCATGTGTTCACATATTTCCAGTGATTAATTGCACAAAGGTGTTCAGTTCAAGTGTGTGGCCGTGTGTACCCTGTGTAATTATTGGGCTCCATGTTGTCACAGTTATGTGCAGGTCTAGTCATGAGTCTGTGGAGCCTTTCCCTGCATTAACAGAGTATCCTTCAAAGCAGAATTGAACGAAAGCCAAAGAGGAATCGACATCGTACATGGCAATAGATATTTTATGAGACTGACAACAGGGCAAACTTGGTGTGCTCACAAAGTTAATGATCAGTATTTTAAAACTGGCAGGTTTAATCACAACATTTGTACACAGGGTGGCCTCTAAAATTCCCACTGCAACCAGGAACATCAGTGCCTCTGTGCTGATTAATCTCACAGCTAGTTACCACGCAAACACCATCATTGGGTTGCAGTCAATGTGAATCTGTGTGTGGACCATCAGGGCACAAACATGTTTTGTCCTTTCATGCACAATAGCAAACGTTGTTTGTTGTGCCGGAGGCACCATAACCAATCCATGCACACAGCCATGGTACACTGTCACTGTTTTTTTCACTCATGCATACATGAAACCCAGACAAGGGATGTGGCCGGGATTGGGCTATTTGAAGACATATCCCAGACCATGATACGAAAAGTGAACTGATTATGCTGTACAGTCTATTTGAGGATTCATCGTATACCTACCAGACACAATACCCAAGGAGAAAAGTGAGGATATGGAGAGCAACTATGAGACAAATGTTGCCACAGGGAATCTTTCTGGTAACACAAAGACAGGAACCAATCAGGCTAACAGGATGGAGGCTCAGTCAGGAACTAACATGAACAAGGCACATACACAGTGAGCAGACTCTGACTGAGAAAGGCTGGAACAACACTGTGGAAAATGAAAACTAAATTTGTGCTGTGAGCTGCAACGTTACACAATCACCCAAAGCCTGTGTTACACATGTGGTTTATACAGCAATGCACAACAAGGATATACATTAAATGGCAGCTTCTAAGCCGTTCCAGGCAGCAGCAAGGGCAGTGCAGGTTCAAATGGCTGGTCTGCATGGAAGTGCTCACAGGTGTGTGCTGCTTCAGTCTCTCACAAGTCCTGTAGGTGAGAATCAAGTTCAAAGGGCCAACAGTACCTTTCACATGGGAAGCAAAGGACAGGTGATTACAGTCCTACAGACTACCAGACAGTGCATTATCGGACCTGAAGTCCATGCAGACCGATGAAATATGACTATGACATGCCATACTAAAGAGGGAAGCACACTGGAGTCAGAATGTGAGTCTGGGTGTATGTAGATGAAGAATTATCAGGGTACAAATGGTCCATTTACATGGCCCCCTAGAGAAGGGTGGGGAGAGACTGAAAACATGCCTGTGGCAGGACTTATAACCTGGGATGGCATGCGCAGGGCATGTCTTGTGAGCAATGCTTGTCATACCTGGGGCATTCGTGCTATCCATTTGCAGCTTACATGGACTTCTTGTCACACATACTCCTTGCAAAGATAGCTGATGTCACACTTACTGCTGTCAAGGGTCTGGTCATACATTCATGTTACCAATGCAATAGCACATCCACTGCCTCATGTATGAAGCAGTTTTTTAACTTATGATTGATGGTGTCTTATGCTGCAATGAACCATGTTGCCAACATGGATATGTGCCATAGCTGTGATACTCTGATATTGCCCTTCAAATGTGAAATGGACAGGATATATGTAATTTTTTCTGTGTGTGAAGTTGGGTGTACATTCATACCCATCAAATGTGATGTGCCTTTTTCAGTATCCTAATCTGTATATCTACAATGCCCCATGAGGCTAAACTCTGATTATGATGCCTAGGGATCTTGTGATGGATAAATAATTACCCAGACCATGATTTAGTGATTAGATTAGGTGTTTAATGACATATGGTAAGACAGTGGTGATGGTGAGTAGAGTTAAAAGAAGTTTTGTACCATGTGTTGTCTCCAACTCAATCCTGCAGCAGTGTTTGGATGGTCCCCTCATGTTGATGGACAACATCCTCTTCTTCCTCCTCTTCAGGCATTTGTGGGTCTGGTTCAGAGAGGGGAATGTTCCTCCTTACACAAATGTTGTGAAGGATGGCACAGGTCAAAATGATCTTGCCCAGCATTTCAGGTGAGTATAGGAGTCTGCCTCTGATGATGTCGAGGCACCTGAATCTTGACTTCAGGATGCCAAAGGTCCTCTCTACTGTGGTGCGTATCCTCTGATGTGCCTCATTATAGGCACGCTATGCTGCAGTGCTTGGGTTTGCAAATGGGGTCATGATCCATGGCTGTATCCCATACCCCAGATCACCTGAAAGAGAAAATGTGTGAAAAATGTTGATGTAGCTTGCACCATGATCATCACTTTGCATGGCAGTTGTTCTCTTGTGCTGTCTGTAACTCATCTGTGTTTGTGTTATTGTGTGGAATCCTAGGATGTACCATCAGCATTGGGATGTTTCATTATCTGAACTGGTGTTTGGCTGATTGACCGGATGTCAGCGGTATTTTTGTAGACTTGCAGTACATTGTGGCCTCCCACGCATTATGTCATGTGAAAGAGGTGTCCATGTATCTTAACTGGGGGTGACATGATACTTCCATACACAGAATCAATTCCACAGTGGTGGTAACAAGGTTGCATCTATATAGCCTGGACATCCCTTCCAATTTAACATATGCAATAGAATTTGTTAAACATCAGTGAGGCCCTTTGATTTGGCCAGGTGACAATGTTCAACACATCTCCATAAGTTGGCAGCACTGACGTGTTGACAATTGACAATGCACAAATATCCCATGTGTGACAAGTTCTATGCAGACCTATTTATCTGCCCTCACTGAGCTGACTCATGTTCAAACGTGTACTTACACTACTGAACCTGGTCCAGTTAAGCTGGCCAACTTGGTTGTGGGGTTGAAGCTTTAAGTGTCATAAGGTCCATGTGCATGTACATCTGTTGTGTATATGTGTAATTGTCTCAATCCACTTTGCAATATTGTCACATCAATATGTGTTCTTAGCACAGTCCACTTGCTTATTGGTAGTGGGCAATGTCAGACCAGGAGTGATGTGAGATGTTGGTACAGCCTCAGTGATTCCATGTCCCATTCATTGGAGTCATCATCATCATGCTCTGTGTGTCATGGTGTTAGACCTGCACCAACACACATTGCATAGCCATTACTGGAGGAAAGTACCAACTTGCCTGGCATGTTGCCCCCATATTTCACTGTATATATGTTGTTTTAGTGTATGTGTCACTGGGACCCTGCCAGCCAGGGCCCCAGTGCTCATAAGTGTGCCCTGAATGTGTTCCCTGTGTCATGACTAACTGTCTCACTGAGGCTCTGCTAACCAGAACCTCAGTGGTTATGCTCTCTCTTTACTTTCTAAATTGTCACTAACAGGCTAGTGACCAATTTCACCAATTCACATTGGCATACTGGAAAACCCTTATAATTCCCTAGTATATGGTACTGAGGTACCCAGGGTATTGGGGTTCCAGGAGATCCCTATGGGCTGCAGCATTTCTTTTGCCACCCATAGGGAGCTCTGACAATTCTTACACAGGCCTGCCACTGCAGCCTGAGTGAAATAACATCCACGTTATTTCACAGCCATTTACCACTACACTCAAGTAACTTATAAGTCACCTATATGTCTAACCTTTACCTGGTAAAGGTTGGGTGCTAAGTTACTTAGTGTGTGGGCACCCTGGCACTAGCCAAGGTGCCCCCACATCATTCAGGGCAAAACTCCCCAGACTTTGTGAGTGCGGGGACACCATTACACGCGTGCACTGGACATGGGTCACT
Source organism: Pleurodeles waltl (assembly GCF_031143425.1). Lineage (NCBI taxonomy): Eukaryota > Metazoa > Chordata > Amphibia > Caudata > Salamandridae > Pleurodeles > Pleurodeles waltl. The sequence goes on along the minus strand of NC_090443.1, from coordinate 627,994,560 downwards.
ACCTATGTACAGCGTCACAATGGTAACTCCGAACATGGCCATGTAACATGTCTAAGATCATGGAATTGCCACCCCAGTGCCATCCTGGCATTGGGGAGACACTTCCATGATCCCCCGAGTCTCTAGCACAGACCCGGGTACTGCCAAACTACCTTTCCCTGGGTTTCACTGCAGCTGCTGCTGCTGCCAACCCCTCAGACAGGTTTCTGCCCTCCTGGGGTCCAGCCAGGCTTGGCCCAGGAAGGCAGAACAAAGGACTTCCTCAGAGAGAGGGTGTTACACCCTCTCCCTTTGGAAAAAGGTGTCAGGGCTGGGGAGAAGTAGCCTCCCCCAGCCTCTGGAAATGCTTTGATGGGCACAGATGGTGCCCATCTCTGCATAAGCCAATCTACACTGGTTCAGGGATCCCCCAGCCCTGCTCTGGCACAAAACTAGACAAAGGAAAGGGGAGTGACCACTCCCCTGACCTGCACCTCCCAGGGGAGGTGCCCAGAGCTCCTCCAGTGTGCTCCAGACTTCTGCCATCTTGGAAACAGAGGTGCTGCTGGCACACTGGACTGCTCTGAGTGGCCAGTGCCAGCAGGTGAAGTCAGAGACTCCTCCTGATAGGCTCTTACCTGTGTTGCTAGCCTATCCTCCTTCCTAGGTATCCAAACCTCCTATTCTGGCTATTTAGGGTCTCTGCTTTGGGGAATTCTTTAGATAACGAATGAAAGAGCTCATCAGAGTTCCTCTGGATCTCTCTCTTCACCTCCTGCCAAAGGATCGACCGCTGACTGCTCAGGACACCTGCAAAACCGCAACAAAGTGGCAAAGATGACTACTGCAACCTTGTATCGCTGATCCTGCCCCCTTCTCGGCTGTTTTCCTGGTGGTGCATGCTGTGGGGGTAGTCTGCCTCCTCTCTGCACTAGGAGCTCTGAAGAAATCTCCTGTGGGACGACGGAATCCTCCCCCTGCAACCGCAGGCACCAAAAGAACTGCATCACTGGTCCGCTGGGTCCCCTCTCAGCACGACGAGCGTGATCCCTGGAACTCAGCAACTCTGTACAAGTGACTCACATAGTCCAGTGACTCTATAGTCCAAGTTTGGTGGAGGTAAGTCCTTGCCTCCCCACGCTAGACTGCATTGCTGTGTACCACGTGATTTGCAGCTGCTCTGGCTCCTGTGCACTCTTCCAGGATTTCCTTTGTACACAGCCAAGCCTGGGTCCCCCACACTCTAACCTGCAGAACACAACCTCCTGAGTTGTCCTCCTGCGTCGTGGGATCTCCTTTTGTGACTTCGGGTGAGCTCCGGTTCACTCCTCTTTGTAGTGCCTGTTCTGGCACTTCTGCGGGTGCTGCCTTCTTCTGTGAGGGCTCACTTACTTGCTGGGCGCCCCCTCTGTCTCCTCACACAAGTGGCGACATCCTGGTCCCTCCTGGACCACAGCAGCATCCAAAAACCCTAACTGCGACCCTTGCAGCTAGCAAGGCTTGTTTGCAGTCTTTCTGCGTGGGAACACCTCTCCAAGCTTCTTCACGTTGTGGGACATCCATCCTCCAAAGGGGAAGTTTCTAGCCCTCTTCGTTCTTGCAGAATCCACAGCTTCTACCATCCGGTGGCAGCTTCTTTGCACCCTCAGCTGCCATTTCCTGGGCATCTGCCCAATCTCGACTTTGTCGCGACTCTTGGACTTGGTCCCCTTGTTCCACAGGTACTCTCATCAGGAAATCCACTTTGGTTGCATTGCTGGTGTTGGTCTTCCTTGCAGAATTCCCCTATCACGACTTCTGTGCTCTCTGGGCAATATAGGTGCACTTTACACCTCCTTTTCAGGGTCTTGGGGTGGGCTATTTTTCTAACCCTCACTGTTTTCTTACAGTCCCAGCGACCCTCTACAAGCTCACATAGGTTTGGGGTCCATTCGTGGTTCGCATTCCACTTTTGGAGTATATGGTTTGTGTTGCCCCTATACCTATGTGCTCCTATTGCAATCTACTGTAATCCTACATTGCTTGCAGTATTTCTTTTTGCTATTACTGCATATTTTTGGAATTGTGTACATATCTCTTGTGTATATTTGGCATCCTCATACTGAGGGTACTCACTGAGATACCTTTGGCATATTGTCATAAAAATAAAGTACCTTTATTTTTAGTATATCTGTGTATTGTGTTTTCTTATGATATTGTGCATATGACACCAGTGGTATGGTAGGAGCTTTGCATGTCTCCTAGTTCAGCCTAAGCTGCTCTGCTATAGCTACCTTCTACCAGCCTAAGCTGCTAGAAACACCTCTTCTACACTAATAAGGGATAACTGGTACAGAGTGTAAGTACCCCTTGTTACCCACTACAAGCCAGGCCAGCCTCCTACAATTACACAGTACATATTGTTTGGAAGGGTGTGTGATTGAGTGTTATTGATGTGATATTGTAAGATTCATCTTCCAAGTTGTACTGGCAGTTAAGGACATGTCATTGTCACTGTGTGGTTTTAAATAGATCCCTTGTGTCTGTGGACTGGCATCTGTTGTTGTTTGCATCTGTCATTTGTCTATAGGTGTGTACCCCATTGGGTCAGGATATCAAACATGACTAGCAGTGTCACAACCGCAGTGTCTTCATGGCCACGTGTCAATGTAGTAGTGTATGTGTTGTCTGTCCTACAGGGTTGCTGTGCAGTGTGTATATAACTGGGTTTCTGTACTTACCAACAAGTAAGTCATTTCCATAACATCCATCCTGGAAGTGTTGATTGATGGTGCAGTGACGGAAGATGAATGAATCATGTACACTCCCAGGATACTTTGCCACGATGTCGGTGATCAAACCCTGGTGATCGACAATGGCCTGCACATTGATGGAGTGTGTGTGCTTCCTGTTGCAGTCTAGATGCTCGGTTGCAGCAGGTGGCACAATCCGTACATGTGTGCAGTCAATGGCACCATGCACGTGCGGGAAGCCATTGATTTGATAGAAACCCTGTTTGGTCTCCTGCTGCTTCAGCTGTGAGTTGGGGAAGCTGATGTGGCGGGGTGTGAGGGAGATAATGGCATCCAATACCTTGGGAAGGAAGGCAGAGAATGAGGGCTGTGAGATCCCAGCAACCAGGGCACCAGTGCTTTGAAAAGAGCCACTTGGCAATATGTGGGGGACAGCTAGCAGCTTGGTCCCTGGTGGAATGATGTGGGGTGTCTGCAAGCTGGGTGCCACCTGTGGCTCAATGTGGCGCAGCAGCTGCTGAATGGCTTGCCAGTTTAGTCTGTACCTCTGGATGATGTCATGTTACCGGAGTCCCAGATGGGTTGTCCTGGTCCTGAATATCCTCTCCTGCCTTCTGCGTTGCCTTTGGGGTCCCTGCTGGTGTGGTGGAAGCTGCTGGTGTTGGTCCTGTGCTCTGCGTCTTCGTGCATGCTGGATGAATAGCACCTCCATGTCTTCCTTTTGGAGCTCTGATGTTGCTTCTGCGTGTTTTCCTTAAGTAGCGGTGTGTTTCCCCCATTTTAAAGCCTGCCCTGACCCAGGCATTATTTTTTATGCAAATCGGGCTGTGAGCCATTTTCAGACTCCCCCTCCCAGCCGTGCGAGATTTTTGCGCGGTAGGATAAATATGGCGTGTGGGTGTTTAAGTCATTTTTTGGATGGGAACACCTACCTTGCATGTCATGAACACAAGGTGGTTTCACGCATCCAGAAAATGACGCACATTGCAGAATTTTGTCGTTCACAGGCTCAGGCGTCAAAGTATAAATATGGTGTAAGGTTTGCGCCGAACTTGCACCAAACATTTTGACGCAAATTCGGTGCAGACAGAGTATAAATATGGGCCTCAGTGTTTTCCAGATTCAGTATGATATTTTCACAGTACACAATCTTGAGAATTACCCCATGCACACTTCCAGTTGCATCTAAAATCCCTGATCCGGAGTATTAGGAGATGCATTAACAAAATATTCTGAAATGCATCGGCTCCCAGAGCAGTTTTCATTTATGGTTGAACATTTTTGGTCAAGTAAGACTCAGCCCAGCCCTCAGCTCCATTAATATTCCTAATTATGGCTATGTCATTTTCTCTAGACTTTTGTGTGCCCTGATATTTCAAAGTCTTTTTAGGAGTGCCTTCGATATGAGAAGGTCCAGCGCATAGGTGGGAACCAAGTTAAAATATTCCTTGGCTTGCCTAAGGTAGATTGCCCTGCTACTTGTGTTATCCTTGAAGATTACATTTAGGGAACCCCTCAGGCTGTCCTGATTGGCCCTACAGACACCATGAAAAAGCTTGATGATATCCATCTTACACAAAGTGTTCAGTTTTGTTATATTAAACTCTAAACGTAGCCCTGCGTGTCTGGTTAAGATAGTGATCTTAAATATCCTTTTATAGGCTCTCATCTGGCACTTTTCTAAAAATGCAGTTATCTTGGCAGGAAATGCCAATTGTCCATAGGTGATAGATGAGAGTAACTTTGCTTTAATGACCCTTCCGATTGCTCATTCCGCCTTAGGTCTTATTGTCGCTTCCTGGTATGATGTTTTCCCTGTGTTTGATAACCAGACTCCAAGGTAATGTTATTTATCTTTGTGCCTATTATTAGTGGACCAAGCTTCCACTCTCTTTGATGTTTTTTGACCTGATGACCAAAGACCAGCACCTTAGTGTTTGCTGCGTTTGCCCTTAAATCATTCTTTTCATTGTATCTATGTAGCATCTCCAGACCCCTTTTCAAACCTATTCTGGTCTGTGCAAGAAGCACCAGGATCATTTGCATATTGTATTTTTGGGAGTGCTGTATTCCCCAATTGCGGGAGGAGTGTGTTTCCTCTCAACAATTCCACTCCCAAATATGCCGTATATAGGCTGAAAAGGGTGGGCACAATGACAACCCTGTTTTAATCCTTTATTGGTCTAAATTTTCCTGGTTACATGTGAGTTTATGATCTTAATTCTCACCCAGGTATCGGGGTATAATGTGATTATGCTGTTGAGCAGTTTCCCTAGTATCCCCCATGCCGCTAGCTTCTGCCAGAGGATATGAGACAGTAATCCATCGAAGGCCGCACTATAGTCTATAAAGCAAGCATACAGCGGCTGGGCTGATGGTTTCAGTGCTTTCTGACCTAGATATGAGATGGCTAGCACGTTGTCTAAGATGGAAGAGCTACAACTAAAGCCGGTTTGGCATATTGGTATGATCTTATTTACTGCGATCCAATTTTTCAGCTCTTGCAACAACACCCTTGCATCGGCTTTGCCATCCACATCCAGAAGGGCTATCAGCCTATAGTTTTCTGGGAGGTTGAATTCTCCTTTTTTATTTAAAGATTGGGTGCAATATTGAGCCTTTCCATGCCTCTGGGGCCACAGAATGATGTATGCCATTGTTGAAGAGGGTGCTCAAGGGTTTGGCCCAGTATTCTTGGTCATCTCTGAATATGCACCCTGGGAGGCCATTTGGTCCCAGAGCTCCATCCCTCCTAATATTGCCGATCACTGTTTTTATCGATTTGACTGTGGTCTCTAGTGCCTTATCTATGCGGCCATCCAGATCGTATGTCCACCCCGTGTAGCTCAGGACTGTGGAGTGTTCTGGATTTGCGTAGAGGTTGCCTATGTGGGATTCCCATGAGCTGGCCAATATCGCACTATCCTATCTTGTTGTTCCATGGAGTAAAGAATTGACATAGTCTCTAAATTCTTTGTTTTTACTCGGTGGTGATAATGCGTGTAGATGGATCCAGCATTCTTCAATCTCCTCTTGTTTCAGCTCCCATATTGCTTTTTTATAATCTTTCTTCGCCAACCTCCTAAGAGCTTCACCTTTGGGAGATTTGTTCCTTCTGCAGAATACTTCTGCCTGCCTACATTTCAACTTACACTGTCTGTGTTCTCTAGATGTTGTGAATCTGACTATTTTCTTTCTTTTACTTCCTGAAGTCCCTTGGTACGTAGAGCTACATAGTGACTCATGTAAGTTCCTAATCGTATTTGCCCACTGGTCACTAATTCTGCCTGCCCCACTTCCCAGGTTTCATGGGACATTGACCTGTTTCCATAGATCGTATTTCCTCTTACAGGGCAGGTTCCATTTAATCCTTTTTGTCAGGGGGCACATCTTAGTGGATAATTGCAGCCTACTGGTTTTGTAGGACAGGAGTCTAGGTGCTTGGAGGTCAATCTCCATTTCTATGCGATTGTGATCACTCTCTGATCTTCCTATCACCTTATAACATACACATCTGTGTAATAAAGCTGGACTTAAGAAGATGTAATCCAATTTGGATATACTTCTGAATGTAGGAATCAGTGAGCCCATTATTGTATTACTGCAGTTGGACGTTCTCAGGTCATATACATTGAAGAAGGTTTCTAGGGTTGATCTTATATCATCTCCAGGGAGCCCTACCTCCTGACCAAGATGCTGAATGTTGAAGTCTCCTGCAATTAGGTGTTCATGGTCCAGATATTCACTTAAGAACTCCTTTAATAATTTCAGGATGATTTTGACCCTTGTCTTATTGTTTTCCCGCTTAGGATTTATATACAAATATATAATGGATATTGGTGTGATTTTTTGGAAAAGAGCTAGACCATGTATGGTTATCACATGCTCGTCACAGGTTGATTTCTCCCAAGGCACCAACTTGACTGCTAGGCCTTGCATAACATATGTTGCAAGACCACCCATGTATCTTCCAAACAGGTTTTTCTTTTGAACGGGAATTGAGTCGTTAAAAAGCCTGATATGGGCTTGGGCTCCGGCGTCCAAGTTTCCAGTAGGCATAGAGTGTCTGCATTGCTTAAGATGCCTTCAATATTGGGACTAGCAATGAGGGTGGCCAGGCCAGCCACATTCCAGCTGAGTATTCTAATCATCTTATTGGCTTTGTATGTAGGGGGTCCTCTATTGCTAAACCTTCATTTCCCCTTTAGTGGCCAGAGCTTCAAGGAGCCACCCGAGGTCCCTAGCTTCCTTCTTATTGACATCATTGCTTACATCTTTCACTTAAGTTCTTCTTAAGTGCCTTGTCAGATGCATGATAAGTCTCTTGTCTACTTTCAAGGGTTTGATCGTCCGGGTCCCTCACAGGGTGCTGACAGAGTTAGTTGGGCAAGTTGATTTAGGTTCCCTAGATAGAACTCAAGGGTAGCGTTGAGTCTCTGGTTTACTGATTTTTATACCCCAATTCTCCATTAAGCCCTCGTGTTCGAGTATTCTTTCTACTGTGCCCTGGTCAGTCCATGTCATTAGCGTAGACTCTCTCTTGGTGATCCATGCATATGTATTAAAATGTACTGTTGAGAGATCCTCTGTTGACAGATACGCTAAAGCTGGTATATAATGCAAGAGCCGAAGTATATTTGATCTATTGAGTATGTCCAAGGATCTTTGAGTTGCATATAGAGGAGAGTAAATGATTGACAGTTGTTCCTTTGATACCTGTGGGCTTCCAGCATTTGAATTCAATTTGCCACATTGTTCATGTACATTCTCAGGCCTATGTGTAGCAGAGGAATTCTCTCTGATTACTACACAGGTCACTGTTCAATGGTATCGTTCATTGCTCCATGAATACTCCTGTGTCTGCTCCATTGCTTCTAGGAATGGCTTCATTTCCTGTGCCAAGGTGTGGTCCTGATTGTCCCAGTTCCCATATCTTGGTGTTGAAGGACTTGCCTCCTGTTTCCCTTTGGAATCTATTCTAATTGTTGATGATTTGTTTTTTGAGTCAATTCCTTCTGATATTGTTGCCAGGTTGCTGGGATTGCTTGTCTGGTTACTGGAGGGCGTACTCTATAATGATCTTTTCTATGTGTTCGATTATGAGAGACTTGTGTGTGATCTTCCTGGAATTGTTGCCTGGTATCTAGGATCACTTGTGTAGATACCAGGGGGATTTCCTCCCACCTCCCAACTGCCTTGTGATTCTATTCTGATTGATCGCCACATTGGTTCTTGCAAGACTTCTTCCTGTGATTGTTTCCTGGGTCCAGGCGTCATCATAGCCTCGCTCTTAGGTTTGTTATAAAAAATGTGTTCTTCCTTCTTTGAGTCTTGGATTAAACCTATAGTGACCCTTATTCCATCCTTCACGAGAGGCTTATGATTCATAGGATTCTTCTTGGAATGGTCCCCTCCCAGGGGAGCGTCACCATTCTCACCCATGCATGATTGCACTGTCTCCAATGCAGGTTCTATGGCATCCGAATGTGAGGGTACCTGTTTGTTTGTGGTTGTGACCTTTGTGACCCTTGTATAGCCTTCGCTCTTCTGGAGCTCCAAGGAGGAGCTTACTCTGTCCCCTGCCACCTGGGTTGTGCCACTACTATCCTCATGTTTTCCCCTTAGGGTGTTGTTTTTCCCTTTTCCTCCCCAGGGTCTAAAATGGTATGCGTATTAGAACAAATTTCGAGAGCCAAAGTGGATTGTCATCTCTGCTGAAACATTAGGTAGGTCTCCAGCTGAACTGGCCTAACCCCCAAGGCCTGTGATCCTTTTCCTATGTGGTTCAATCTGCTTGTTTTTTTGCCACTTTGAGAGATTTTTTAAATTTCTTTTACTGTCTTCTTGTTTGTTGCTGATTGTTCCTGGTGTCAGATTCGCGTGAAGTCTTGGTAATTTCCCTGGAGTCTCGCTCTTCTATGCTGTTACCACCTACCTTGGTGTCAGCCACGATCGTCCGCTTTGAGTATATTGTACTTTGTTCCCTGTTGTCTGATTTCATCTCATTGCTTCCTTCCTCACCTTCTGTGAGTGTTGAGGTTTCCCTTCCAAATACCGATTCGATTGAAGCAGAGGGACCCCTTTTGTAGGTTTCCTCTCCAGTTTTGCAATGTTGAATGAGACTAGCCAGTAGCTCTGGCAGTGTTGATAGTGTATCCATTATTTTGTCATTGTAAGTTCCTTTAGGCATATTATCAACCTGCCATGTGTTGCCCAGTTTGTCTAGCTTACTACTTAATAGATTCAGTTTATTGTCCAATGCAAGTATGCTTTGGACCATCCAGTGGGTAATTTCTAGATGAATCTCCATCTTATGTGATTGGCAGGTGAGTGCTTTAACTGCTGCAAGGAGAGATGCATTGATTGAATTTATGATGTGATTTGGTCCGCCCTCTGCACCCTTTGCTTCATTTAGCTGATTTTCCTCCCCTATAGTCACTTCTAACCTCCCCTTTGTCTCATTGCCACTTCCTGGCATTTCCACGCTGTGTTCTTGAGAGACCCAGCCATCCAATTCTTGTATAGAAAAGGATGACGAGGGCCCTTTCTTTGTGCCTCGTTGGGGGATAGAGCAGAATTGACTGTTGCCTAGATTTTCATGAACATAGAAATTCTCTTTTGGTGGATCTGCCGGCTGGTGAATCTCTGCCACTATTGCCATTTGTTCTTTTCAGCAGGATCAACCTGCCCTTTGGCTGATTGGTGGCAGGTCAATGCCGAGGAAGCTGTTCTAGTTTTCTCAGGTCCACAGTCATGGCCCACTAGGTAAGCATTTCGGCTTGGTGGGCTGCCAAAATTATTGAGGAAATTGTTACATTTTTTCTTCTTGTGATAGCTGCGGTGTCTGCCAAATCTAACAATTCAGCTATTGCAGAGGCTTCCAGGCAGGAACTCATCGTGTCTCTAACACATCCTGGTGGGCTATCTGGAGCATCCAATGTAGGATTGCAAAGGCCCATTTGTGTGGTTTTGTTGGCCTCAGGGTCATTGAAATCTCCTGCTCCCCTCCTTGCTCTTGTAAAATAGTTATATATAAATTATTTCTTTGTATTCAAAATCATTTGTTTGAGACCTGACTTACGATCCTTCTTGGCTGTGGGTGAGTGGGAAACCTTGGCATGTAGGCCCTTGTCTCTTCCATCTGGACAATTAATTTCTGTAGTGCCCATAGTTTCTGTAGCATAGACTTTAAGCCCCACGGGGCCTATGCTAGGACCAGTGGGGCAACTTCCTTCACCTGCTTTCTCCAATCCAAATTTATTTAGCTTGAATAGTCAATCGTGTATCTCCTTTCCAATTTTCTTGTTGATTCTGTGCCCTTCGTACCTCCGGCCCCTGTTTCCAGCACTTCTGATTGAAGTGTTAGAGGATGGTTCTGACCATTATGGTCTGCCCTTATTTTTCACTTTTTGACCACCTGGTTGTTGACTTTTTACTGTGAGGGAGCCTCCTATGAGGGGACTCACACACAGTAAATACATTGTAAAATGGACTGCATGTGTTTACCTCCGGTGCCGCCGTGCTAAGGAAAGACTGTTGTGACGCAGCCTGGGCAGTAGGCCCCGGGTGGGTTACATGTGATCATGTGTGAACATGGATGTGCACCCATGTGAGGGCTGTGGGGTGAGGATTCTTGGTGTGCACAGCCCAAGAACTGTGCATAGGTAAGCCTGGTGCAGGAGGAACTATGCAGAGGGGGTGGTGACCTGGAGTAGGTCTCATGAGAAGGGCATACACATGTGAGGGAGAGTCAGTGGGCTTACTGTCTTTTCACTGTAGGGACACTCATTTAAATGCCAATGTCAGTGTGGTTAAGGTATTTGCATTGTGGGGTACTCCACTAAATGTCAATGGGAAAGGAGGGCCAAGGGTGCAACTCCAGTTCTCTGGGGTCCACCCAGACCAGAGTCACACCAAAGTACACTGTAACCTGTAAGAAAAGAAGATGCAGTAGGTTACAAGACCATAGTTGTACAACTTATGGGTCATCCATGGATGTCATCTTTCTCTGACTCAGCTCAGGATTAGGGCCAATTACTGCTATGTCCAGTTGCTTGAGCAGGGCCTGGCATCAATCAGCCAGCTGTCATTCCGTGCCAGGAGCAGGGTGGAGAGGCCCTTCCAGGAATGTCAGTGAGGAGGGGCTGAGACTTTTAGAGCACATGTGGCAACCAACTCCTCGAGGATGCCGTTTTGAGCTATCCCAGAAGACTGTGCAAGAAGGAAGGGAGAGGGACAAGGAAGTGATGTGGCACATCTGGATAGGCCAGAGGTGCAGACCTGCTGGACACTTCTGCCCCTACCTAAAAGGTCCTGCACAGGGGAGAGCTCTCTCTCTTGGCTGTGCTTCTGTGCTGGACACTGGGACTGCAGATGGGCGTCATGGACAACTGGAAGGAAGAAACCCCTGACTGCCCCTGGGGCAGGGAATCTGCCCGTCAAGGACTCCAGACCAGTGAGGCAAATGCCAGGGCCAGGCAAGCTGGCCCCCTTACCCCTCCAGAGTACTAGTTGGGGAAAGGACTGGGCTAGCGCAAGGAGAGCACGCTGCCCAGAAGGAAAAGAGGGCACCCAGAGGAAAGTCTGGCGTAGGGAGTCAGTGGGACTGGCTTCCTATGATCTGGGACCCTTTGAGGCCAGGAGGCCTAAGGAGAGTGCTCCTTGTGGCAAGGGCTTGTCACCAGGAGTCAAACGACACCAGAATGATGAAAATCGGCCCTTGGGGGCCCGAGATATCCAGGTAAGAAGGAGTGTGATCTTTTGAGAAGCAGCGACAAAGTGCGTGGGGCTCCACCGCTGCTCCAGATTGTGCCCCTTTAGTGGGACAAGGCCCGGAGGCTGCCCCAGGAGGAAGAGGAGCGAGGGGAGTGCTGTCACTCTCCCCCTCCAGAAGAGGAAGGGGCCCCGGACCCCATCCCTGGGCCCCGTGAAGCCTGGCCTGTTTTGATTTTATTGGGGATACCGTCGCGCACCACCCCTGCCGCAGTGGGTAGGGACTCCAGACCCCATCCCGGGTCCCCCTGCGGCCGAAAAAAGTAGGGAAGCGCCGTCGCGCCATCCCTGTGAAAATGGTGAAGATGGGCCTGGACCCCATCCCGGGGCCCCAGGAAGAAGGAGGAGTGGGAGGTGCTGGCACGCACCCCCGCAAGATGGCAGCTGGCAGTGGAGAGGCTGGCCAAAGAAGGAGCCTGGGATCGCCGTCATGCTCCCCGTGAAGATGGAACCTGGGGCCCCAGCTGAAGTCAAGTCGGGGGGAGCTGTCACACCCCTGTGAAAATCACCAACAGGGGCCCCAGACCCCAACAGGGAAGATGGTGTCGGGGAGTGCCGTTGCGCTCCCCGTGAAGTGGTGGATGAGCCCCTGACCCCATCCTGGGGCCCCAAGTAGAAGAGGACATTGGGGAGCACCGTCGCACTCCCTGTGGAGGCATGGAGGGGCCCCGGACCCCATATCGGGCCCCCACAGCTGTCGTGGAGGAAGGGGGGGTGCTGTTGCACACGTCTGTCCGCAGGAGCGGGCAGACACCATAGTGAAGCACATGGAGGTGCTGGCCATGCGGGGAGCTGGAGGGGGTGGCCAGGGATGGAGGGGACATGAGAGATTACACAATGTCCTACCACAGTGATTACATTACTTTGTGTATATTTGTAGATTGTTGCATAGTGTTGAGTAGTGTGTGTGTGAGTAATAAATGTGCTTTTAATTTATCAAAAGAAAAAGCACAGACTGGACAATCATTTATTGAGAGTCATGCTTGTGTGCTCATGAATGGGGATTACTAGCCCATACCACCTCCCTTGAGTAAGCCTTGGACTGCTCTGCAACGCCACTGTATGAGAGTCAAGCGCTACAATGGGGTGTTTGGATCCCAGTGGCGGTCGTGTGCGGACTCATTAGTTGTGCAGGCCACACAACTAGTGACCCACATACCAACACCAAGTGAGATTAGTGCTGGCGAAGACATAGGGTTTATTGATGGTTTTTCCAGTCTTAGTTCCCGTACTTGTTTCTGAAGGTTCTTTATCTTCTATGTCTTATGTATCTGTCCCCCTTCCAGAAGCGTCATGGGCACAATTGATCTTCTAGGCCTGCTGGTTGTGCAACTGGCTCAGTTAGCTTGCTCAAGTGGGTCGTAAAACTATAATGTGTTTAGTACATATTGGTAGGCACAGATATGTAGAAGTGGATTGAATCCAAATGGTTCACTAGTCGCCCTTTGCCACTCGCCTCTTGCTGCTTGCCTCTTGCTACCTCGCCCTCAAAATTGAGCACGATGAGCGGCGCCTCACCCCCTGCCACTCCCACAACTCAGACCTTCTGTGATATTGTTGCTTATGGTCCTATTGATTTGGCGTTTACTGCCACAGACCTTGGGAAGGGAGGGCATGGAGGGCACAAGCATGCTACTGCACCCTATGGGGTGCTTAAACAGTCGTAGTGAGCTTGAGTGGATGACTGAATGAAAACTACACGCTACTATTAGATCGTAAAGGTCCTATAGATCAATGCTCAATTGTTAAATTGGTGTTGAGTTGGAGCTTGAGTAGCGCTGGAGTTTAAGACAGAAGCCCCTCACTTCGGGCTCACTTCTGACTCCCACTACCTCAGGTGTCTTGCAGCTACACTCTGGTGGCGAGCAGGTCTCACTGGTTCTCCTCTACAAGCCACACCCAGAACTAGCTGGGCCTCCTCCACGGGGGACCGGGGCTCTTCCTAAACAGTACACTAACAATGCTGGCCTACTATGGTGCTGGTGCTGGTGCTGTGGTACTGTAGTGCTTGTGGTGTCCAAGTATCCAACTGATCTCCATAGTATTCAGCACTGTGCAACTTAGCAAGCGCTCCTCTTGCCCTGTTAGATTGCCTTATTGTTGCCTTTGTTGAATTACCTTTCTTAGTCCTAGTCCGAGTCCAAAGCCAAATCCTGGTCTCTCAGTGCTGGCACTGCACCCTCTGACCCCCTCCTACCATCCCCACCTTCCTCCGCCTTCTTCCCCACCCTTGTGCCTCCCGTACCCATCCTATACCTCCATTCACCCCCCACACTCACCCCCCCACACTCACCTGACTCACTGTACTTCTCTGGGAGAAGAGGGAGGTGGGGATGAGGGGGAGCAGGAAAGAAGGGAAGAAGGGAGATGGAGGCCAAGATTCATGGATGGGGAGGTCAGGCAGCTCAAGACAAGGGTCAGGACAGGTCAGGGTGGTCATGACAGGTGAGGCTGGCACTTACTTGCTGTGATGCTGCAATCCTTCAGTGGTGCAGTGGGCTCTTTTTGGTTCTGGCCTGATTCTGGCTTTATTCCGTGCCAACTGGCGTGTGGTGGTGTGTTGAATTCCAGTACAGCCGCCATGCACTGTGGGCCAGGCGGGTGGAGCGGGGGCCTGCGTCCTCAACTCGCCACGCTATTATACCTCCTATGCATCTGCTCCTCAGCTTGGCCCACTTGCACAACCCGCGACCCGCTGTAGGTTGCTGCTGCACTGCCTGGGGCCTGGGTCATGGTGGGTCTGGTGCCCGGCTGTGGCTGCCGCTACTGGCACAACTGACATCTGCTTCTGGCTTCCGGCTTCCATCTGGTACTGGTATTGATTCTCCCAATCACCACCAAAGTTGAAGTAAAGGAGTCCACAGAATTCGTTGATGTTCAGAGGTTTTATTGAACAAGTACCAGAACAGAAGGAGCCGCGCATTTCACATGCTGAGGTACAGTCAACAACTGCCTTTCTTGAAACTTCCCCAACACATTATACATTCTATATTCACACATTCTACTCCTCACGTTCTACATTTTTTTGTAGCGCATGCCACACCTGACCTTACGACTGGTAATTACCAGGTCTTATGAGGCTTGGTACACTTATTCATGTATCTCTAGTGTACAATACATTGGCATAAAAGGATGCAAGGTCCTCACGCGCACTAGGTGGCATGCTTGATCGTAGGGATTCACTCCTCACCAGCAACGGCTGCTGCAGATTAGTACTCCACAAGATCTCTATGCACCCTATTTTGTGTGAGAAGGGAGATATAGGATATTTTGCAATTAATTAAACACAACCTGGGCAGGGTTTAGTGTGCTATAACTGTTTAATATTGACAAATGTATTCATTGCTGTCTCTCAAGCCCACAATTAAAAAGCAATAGTCTAATGGGCTATTGGGACTCTTAGGGTTAGATGTATGAAAACAGGAATAAAGATTACATAATTGTGATTTTTTGTGAATCACACTTAGGAAATTGCTATTCCTTATGCATGAAACTCATTGAGTTTCATTTAGCAATTCCTAGTGGGTGGTAAATACACCTACCTCATGCATATTACTGAGGTAGGTTACAATTTGGAACCAACTATAATCTTCTGCCACCACAGAGATGGTGGCATGCTGGGGTCAGCAGACTAACACATCTGTGATTGCCTTTGAAAAAAACTATCTTTTCTTTCTTAAACACAGCCCGTTTCCCTTAAAGGAAAAGGTGTAGCATTTAAAAAGAAAAAAATGAAATATTTAAGTTTCATTTTTTTAAGAGTAGGAAGAGGTCTCTCGGATCATTGCCTGCTCTTAAAAAAAAAATTTATTCATCCATTCTCAAAGAAGAAGGACCCCTTCCCATCTGCGAGTGGGTAAACACATTTCGGTCACAAAACATTCATACCTAACACTGCGACTCAGTACTAGAAAGGGATGCCCTCCATTCCAACCCTTCCATATACAGAATTGCAGAACTCAAATTGTGACTTTGTAACAAGCTACCAAATTGCAATTTGTGCTCTGTGCATCAGAAAAAGCATGTTTGCAGTTACAAACTGCCTGATTCCCAGAGTTGTGAACACAAAACTACTTTGAACATCTCACCCTTAGTTCTGATGTCTTTTACTGTGAGAGTAAGCTAAGGCAGAGCTACATGGCATTTCCAGCAGACTCATGTTCTTGCAGTAGTAAAGGTTTCTGCTTTGCATTTTAGGATTGCAGTCTTGTTTATATAAAGAAGACCAGGACTACAAGTCCTTAGAACAAAATGCAAAAACCTGGGCCTGCTGAGCTTCTCATGCCTGATCCTAGAAAACCTGAGAGCTCTACATCCCTGTTCTATCACATAGGAAGCAACAGTGGAAGTGCCCATTGGCTGGCTCATGTCAAATAATTAGCCTCATTTGCATAGGGCTTGAGCTACCTAAATCATATGTGTAAGTAGCTCCACTCCACTCCCAGTTTTTGTTCATTTTCTGACAGATGTAATTTTGGTGTTATAATAGGATAATCAAGACTACAAGTATGAGAATGCAAAGAAAAATGCTTAACTATATTATTTACTCACATATGGACCTTGTAGTTGTGAAAGCTCTACAATTAATAATTATCTCACAGCTCTCAAATAGTTCTATGTCTTGTCAGAGACGCCTACCCAGTTCTGGTGTTGCTTTTCGCATTCTAGTATTTATAGTTTGGGTTTTAACATTTCAAATGTAGTCCCAGATTCAGATAACAGCCAGAACTTAGAGGCTTACTCACTAGTGGCATGAGAAAATCTGAAATCTGGTGCCTCCAATTGAGCTAGTCAACAATTGGTGGCTGTGGCCTATCTTAGTTTTTGGATTTGAAAATCTGGTTTCCCTGTTTTGTGGACCCAAGAAGTACAATAATGCACATGGTGTTAGCAAAACATGGCCTGGGTCGTGACTCAGAGGTTGATTTATATCTTGGTCGTACAGATATTCCATCAAAATGACAACAAAGTATGTGTACCAACAAGATAATGGTCCACCTGCCAAATTTTAATGCAGTCAGACCTTAGGTTTAATCACGGTGAAAACGACTTTGTCTCCACTGTGATTAAACCTATCTAATGCCCTGCGAAGTAAGGGCTGTCTGAGGTAGATCGCTTATTCTGCCATATCATTTAGACTGGCAAAATTAGAGGTCAGTTTTCATTGCCCATCACCTACAGAAAACCCTTGTGGTAGGGGACAAAGAAAACTGGTAATTGCTCCCTCGCCATGGGAGAGGATCCCAATGGTATGGGGAACATTTGTTTATTTTCAAATAGAAAATCCATCTTCAGGTAAAAAGAAAGTTTTGTGCAGGGCTTCATCATTTTGATGAATCCTTGCACCAAACTGTAAACAGCAGGGACAGGCTTCCTGCCAATGCTTTAGAAAAGACCTACAATTTGGTGGCCATTTCTAAATTTGATGGGCAGAGTAGTCTCTGCACATCAGAAGTTAAGTTCTACTCCAGGCCAACTGTGATTCCACCATCTGCTGACAATTAAATCAGACCACATTTTTTCAAACAAGTGTGAAATTTTCCCCTCAACGTATTAAAGGTTTAAAGTGGAGTATTATGTGTTCTGGGGGTTAGGCCTCATACCGTAATACTCTCACAATACCCCAGCGATGATCCTTAAGTAAGGCTTTACTGAGAGGACGAGGTGTTAAGGAGAACCGAAGATATTAGTTTTAAAAGCAATAGAAATACACTGCAGAAATACCATTGAAATGTTGCATTGAAGTCAATGTGAAAATGTCATATGTTGCAAAAATGCACTTAAACGATGAGTTGCATGGAACCCATGGGTGGGGAAGGGGTAAGTTAGTACAATCCCTGGGCCCAAATCATTACAGTCAGAGCAGTTTTAGCTGGCCATTGGAGTCCAGGTGCAGAGTCTTCCTAGCTGTCCACTGGCATGACAAAGCTGGTAAAGTGATGCAAAATCTCAGCTGGGGCTGGGTGGCAGATGTAGGTTGCACATTGTGCCCTTGATCTGCAGGGTCGAGTGAAAGGGCTAGTAGCCAACAAGCCTTGGCAGTAGTAATGGTGCTGGAATCTTTTGGGAAGTTACCGGTCCCAGGAAGTGAAGTGGAGGTGTGAAGCTTGGAGGCAGGCTGGACTATGACTCCCAGAAGACACTGGACCACCTGGTTTTTGACAATCCAATGTCAGGCCCTATGGCTGGTGAAACTTCGGATTCAGCTGTAAGTTTTAACCTGCAGTTTGCCGTGGTGCTACTAGTCGAGGGTAAACTGAAGGTGCTTCTGGCTTCCACAGGTGTCCCTCTGGTTGGGAGTGACCAGTTTCAGCTGAGGACAAAGGCTGAGCATTCAGTTCCCAGTCTGTTGCCTCAGGGGCAGAGTTTCCCTCTTTTGATGTTGAGTAGTGGCCAGAGTCCAGTTGTCAGTAATGCAGAGCATCTTCTGGCCCTTCTCTGAAGTTGGTTGGCCATATCACAGGTTCTGGTGTCAGGGGTGTCCCTTAAATCCTGAATTTAGGGGAGTTAAGAATGTGGAGACTAGTAGCCAATGGGAAGCTAGTTCCTATAGCTAATCCGCCCCTGAGGTGACCACATCTGGTGGGACAGGTCACGTTTAGCTACACAGAACCCTCTATTCTGCCACTGCTAAGATGACAGAAACTAAAATTTAGTGCACTGACCAGGATGCTCACCCAAGAGATGTGAGGACAGTGCTGATGGCTATCAGAGGTGGTTTAGCCTTTGAATCTCACTGCCCTGATGGCTCTATTCACTAGCCCGTCTGGAGAGCAGGAGGTGTAACCTCCTGCCCACCTTCGTCCTTTCTTCTGACCTCTGGGAGCTCCCAGGCTGTCTGGCAGAAGGTCATACCTCTGTCTCGGTTGCAGCAAACATGGGCAGAAGTACGGGCTGCTCAGTCAGAGAACAAAGGAAGGTGGCAAACAGGTTGGCAACTTCTAGTGTGCTGCCTGGGTGCATACCAGCTGCCCCTTGACTCAAGAATCATGCTGGGGTAGAGAAGGCAGGATGTTTGACACCAAGCTTGACAAATCTAGGCAGTACCTTAATGAAGCTAGCAGCCCTGGTCAAATGGGGCTTAAGTCCCATGTTAAACTATAGATTGGTCTACACTTATATTGTACCTTAATGTGAAGGATGCTATAGAAACACAGAAGTTTGTGGTTATATGTGTGCATCTCAAATATTATGTACCCTGACTCCTTGGTTGCAGAGGCCTAACCTAGTGGTGTCTGACATGTATGTAAGGCAGCGCATGGGACTGTGCCGCTCTCAGAGAGCGTATAGTCGAACTTGAGCAGTTTGCATTGCTCTGGCAGTCTGCCATGGCAGGCCTACCACCAGCACAGTGGGAGGCTCACCCAGGAGCTGGTCTTGTGCAAGAAGCACAGACTGGAACCCCCTGCGTGCCCCATTCAGCACCATGAGGGATGAGTTAGTGCTCCATCCCACCAAGCCACATGCTGGCAAAGCCAATGACTGCCTCCAGTCCATGTGGACCCTACTTCCAACCCACACCAAACCTCCACTGCTATTTACCTCTGCTCACGATAGGAGGTAAATGTTACTCAAAGTGTTTCCCACATGAATCATAGTTGACCCATGACCTTAAATCACAGGACCAGAAAATAAGTCTCCATGGGAAATGCTGATAACTACAAGTTCCGACTGCCATCTTAGTGGGAACGAACATGTGTAAGCCACCAAATCACCTATGAGCCAAGGTCATTTGATGACAGACATAATGCATGGCACCTTTCCGCTGATAGAAACAGCATATGTGGAGTGCCTGTTGTACAAGAACTGTGTGTAACATCGCCTGGCTTGGAAATGCAATCTCCGCTTAAATGCCAATATCCTGTCCTTCTGGCTTCTCCGTTTATGACACAGCCAAGGATCTCATTCACCACGCCAATTGAGATTTTAATAAAAGAAGCAGGAGTTTCTAATAAACTCCTGCGGTGAGCTGATAACACTAAACAGCTTTAGCAGCGTGGTATTTTTTATTATTAGTTTAGCGGTATATTAATATGTTAGTATTTGTAAACCCCCAAGTGATAAGGATTTATTTCACCAAGCATCAGTGCAAACCATTACAAAATAGATTAAGAGAAAGAAAATCACTGTGTATTACTGTTAGTGGTATCCGTTTATCCAGCAATCTAACTATCAAATGCATATATGTTTGTATATTTTTGCTGCATTGTAGAACTAGCTCGTAGGTGCAGCAGAACGCTTTTGGGGAACGTGCCTTATATAGCAGACACATCTCTGACATACGCTGCTGTACAAAGGCCATTGTAGTGCATGGGGTGTAATAAAGGCCAGATCATAAAAACTCGGATGGGAGTTGGGACATGTAATTGCTGCAGTGCACGGATAGTTGTTTTTTGCCTCCATATTTACAGCATAAGGCAAGGGAGTGTGGAGGAAGTTGAAACATGTAGTTGCTATAGCTTATTTTACAGTGTCTTTTTTTCTACATTTTAACAATATGTGGCAAAGATAGTGGGAAGGAGGTTGCGTCAGTACACTGGTTAGTTGTGTTTTTCATACATATTTACAAATTAGTTCACTGATAGATTAACTCAGCTATACAAAATCACACACTTGCTTCAAAACCTTGAATAGGTGTAGGCTTTTTGTGAGCCGATGTAAAGGCATGCAAAGTGACTCAAACTAGAACAACATCTTGGTAAAGCATTTGTATTTCAGCACAAAAGTTTTTTTGCCCTGGAAAGTTGCCCAAAAAATAACACAGTAGGGCTCTGTGTTACTTTGATTCAAGGGATTGTCGCATGGGTAGTATGGATGTTTCCATGCTACAACCTATGGTTTTGATGAAAAGCACCATCTACTAAAATTGGCACACAGGGCTTTGCCCCCAAAAAGTGTCTCCTTAAAGCAGGTGTTGACAAGGAGCGATCTTTTAATTTCTCCTAACTCTTAACAACTACAACTCTTCTGCACAGTAGGGCACACAACCAATCTGTGAAAAGCTTTACAATTAGACTAAACATTGTATTGTGTACTGGAAAGATTCCTTTAAAGTTTAAAACCTATGTTAGACAAAACACACACCACTTCGCAATATAGTACAAAAGTGTGTGAATGGCGCAAGGTGGCCTGTCTGTACACCATCTCAGAGTGAGAGAGCATAGCACCATATTTTAGTAGAAATGGCATTGCAATGGTCTCTTCCCCTAGCGCAATGCAGCACACCAAGGTTGCCTGTTGTGCTGTCTATTGCTAAAAAGAATAAATATGCTCTATGAGTGAAAAGTTCCATGCTTACCATCTCAATATTAGAGCTCATTTACAACGCATTAGATTGCAGTGTGACATCTCATTTGTTCACTCTATAGGGGATGTTCATAATACCTGAGGGCGGTTTTGTAATGCAAACTGATATGCCCCCCCTCGCAGAATTTGCTGAAGGGCCCCTGTGACGTTAATTGGCCTTGGGCTAAAGGGGAATCCCCGAAAGGTTGGGGCCGCTCTGCTCTGTAGAAACCCCTGGTGTCTGCGTTGTGCCCCGTCTGAGGTGTCTGTACACAAATAAACATGGAACTAACTAGTGTGATATTGCCCATTAGTTTGGGCATAATTAAACTACATCAAATTGCTACTAATAACTTGTAAACAGGTTTAACTTTGCGCTTCATTGTACTGGGAGCACATAGGAATTTTTACACATATGAAGGTAGAACACACACACAATTTAACACTTAATATTCAGAGTAGGAACCCTATGAAAAAATGCAAATACACAAAATTACTCACTTTGTCCAGGCCGCTATTGATGATACCATGTTATGTCAGATTTAGTTTCTTACTAATGTAGAAAAATAATTGGGAATGTCTATCAATCTTTTTTTATTCTATAGACACTTGGGCCCATATTTATACTTTTTGACGCAAAACTGTGCTGACGCAGTTTTGCGTCAAAAAATGTACCACCGGCTAATGCAATACTTTGACGCACAGCGGCACAAACCACAGGTGTGAGTCATTTTTTCTGACGCACACCACAGCGTCACATCGTAAAGGAAAATGACGTTAACGCAGGGAAATGACTGTCAGCTGATTTATTACACCGCAAACCGGATATGCGGCGTTTGTTGGCGTAATTGTGTCAAAACTCGCTGCAAACACAGCAAGTTGTGCAGAGGAAACCCAAAATGGATCCCAGATGCTTGCACAGACCCCAGGAAGATGACAACAGACCAGGAATCAGCCAGGAGGACCCAAAACAAGATCCAGGACAGGGAGAAGAAGAAAAGAAAGTGTTGCTTCAGTGCAGAGGAGCAGGAAATTTTGGTGAACGAGGTGACGGAACCCCAGCACCAACTATTTGTCACCCCAAAGTTGCCAATTAGCAGGAGAGAGGCAATATGGCAACAAATTGTTGACAAGATAAACAGTGTGGCAGAAGAACGGAGAACAGTCATCGAGTGCAAGAAACGCTGGCATGACTGCAGGCACAGGACCAAGGAAAAGATGGCCAGGAACAGGAAGGCAGCACTGCAGACTGGAGGTGGGAGTCCAGCACCGCAGAAGACCCTGGACCACATGGAGGAGATGGTGGTAGCCGTCATCCCTGAGGAGATCGTCACAGGGATTCAAGGACAGGACAGTGCAGACTACCAGGAGACAACACAGATGCAGGGTAAGTGGCATGGGAAACTAAAATGGCTATTTCTAAACTGTAAGCGGGGGGACCTACCTACTACACAATGTATAGAAGTCATGATATTCAGGGAGTGGAATGGGCGAAGGGGAAAGGCACGGGGCGTGGGCTATTCAGAGGAAACCTGGGGCCCAGTACTACACTACACCAACAACCTTTGCATAGGGGTATGCTGCCATGCCAAGGATGTTGCAAAGGTAAAGCCAGGCCAGGAGGGAAGGGCACAAAGTGAAACTGGCATCCCTTCACACGTCATCCACTATACTCCCTACATTAACTAGCCATACCGACGACTGGAATGTAACATTGACAACAGTTGCACTACCACATCTGCTGTGTGTGCTGGTCAAGTAGCTAATGGCAGTAACGTCCCCATGGATCTAAAACACCCAAATTAGAGGGTTTAGGATGACAACGTTAACAATCCCCTGAAACAAGACAAATGTTCCAGTCCTGACAAATGTTAATGTCCATAGTTGCCGCAAGCATCAGCCAATGTCATCCACATTAGGAGGTACACAGCACTAATGTCATACCCATGATGCATATGTCAGGGTCCATCCTGTGCCTGGGTCACAATGCAACATCCCAAATATCATACTGCTCAGACAACAGCATTGAGGTGGAGGACACATGTAACTGGTCACAGAAATACACCTGCACAGTCAGAGGAGGAAATAGGACATTGCTAAGAATATCAGGGCAATTTAATATACCACACATTCCCAGAAATCGGCAGTACACATTACCAATGCTGACATCAATATTGTGCCATAACAATGCTATACATAGTATATGCTACATTTCAACCACATATAGGTGGATGTGAAAGATCAGAGACTGGGGCAGGTCCAGATTGTTAAGTGTGGTGCTAGTGCCATCAGAGCACCCACAGCCAGTGAAAGGCCTCACCATGAGAATAGAAGTAGACGGAGGGTTGAGTAGGACAAGAAGGTGTCAAATCACTATTTGGCCAGAACCAACACCTAGAGGAGATGATGCTGACAAGTCCACAAACTGACCACAATACATGTGACATGCAGGTGGGGCATAGGCCTGGGAGAATGCCCATCTGAAAGACAGGAGCAATGAACAGGAACCAAGATCACAATGTGAAAATGATCACAAGGCAGGCATGTCACATTACAAAGCCCACAACACTGATGCACTAATTGTACCGTGTTTCCTTGCAGAGGACGATGGATCTCCTGCGGATATGCCTGTCCAGGACTACCATGATGACATGGATGACGAGCTGACAAACATCAGCCAGCAGACCCTCCAAGAGGTCCTTGGAACCCTCCAGACCCCACCTTCAGTCTCAAGAAGGAGCACAGATACAGCAGCCATCACAGAGGACACACCCACCACCCCAATTGTACGACCTGCCAGCTCCAATACAGCTGAAGACTCTGATGAAACTGGCAACAGCTTTGAGAGAACTGTAGCCGGAGTACAGCGGGAGGTGGCCAAGGAGGTGCGGGTGGGGATGCAAAGTATGGCAACCAGCCTAGAGGGGGTGCGTTCGTGCATGATGTCAACTAAAGAACAGGCAGCAGCTATGCAAGGGCGAACAACCATCTTGCAGGAAGTAGAAAAAAGGCTGAAGGAAATCAGCACAGCTGTAATACAGTTGACCCAACACCTACAACAGCAATCCTGTCAACGCATGCACAAATCAACATTGAACCCCTCACGGCCGACCTGGCTGCCTACCGCCGTGATGTGGCTGCTATTCTTAGGAACCAGCACATCCTCCTTGCAGCAGTACTGCCCTTAAGACCCCAACAGGTAGCAGCTACTGGGATGTCTGACTCCACGTGTACACACACTGAGGTGTGTGTTGCCCCTTCACAACCACGACCACCAAGGGCAGAGGAGGAAACACACACATCAGAAGATGAAGACCAGGAACAGATCACCTTCACACGTAAGAGTACCCCGTAGCACTAGTCCCTGCCACATGGCAACCTATTACCAAGGTCCTGCGCTTTGTAACATGCCAGTCTTGCAACAACTGTACTCAAGCACTGTTCTGCAACCCACTGTTTATCTTGTCAGTCTGGCCTGTGATTGTCTCTCACTAACTCATTGGAAAGTCCTTTCCCTCTGCACTGTCTGACACTTCACCCCAACATGTCCAATGACATGTCATTTTGCACTTGTGTAGGATCACAATGGAAGATGTCACTATAATGGACTCACAGTCATGGACAATGTCCATATAGCACTACAGCACTTTTCAATAAATAGCACTTACACAACCACTTTGTCTCTGTGTAATGTGACACATCAACCGTGCAGTAGATCAGTGAAGTTTGCCTCCTGTCAATTATTATAGATTGTCAATACAACTGTCCTGAAATAATGTGGGCTGATAACTATGCACAGTGGCCTAGGTTGTACAATACTCTGCCCTTCCTGAGGGTTATTTCTGAGGAAAATAGAAACTATACACCATAATGCTGTGTTGGACAGAATAACGCTTCCTCAAGGGATGTCAAATCCAGAAAATAGTGCCTTCAAATTGTTGCTTCAATGCAAAACTAACGTATGTGACATTTCCCACAAATTTAAGCTAACACACACCAAACTGCATGAATGGAGGTGTATGAGTTTACATCCAAATAAGTAACCATGCTGAACAGTGTAACAAATGATTCATGTGAGTTATGTACACTATACTACAAGAGAGCTTACTACCACTCACCTTATAAGGATTTCCTTGGACATGAGACTGCAGACTTAACACAATGTCCCTAATACTAAGGCCCTCATTACAACCCTGGCAGTTGGTGTTAAAGCGGCGGTAAAACCGCCTACAGGCTGGCGGAATAAAATTGGAATCACGACCATGGTGGAAACCGCCAACATAGACAGCCACTTTAACACTCCGACCGCCAAGGCGGTACAAACAAACACCCGCAGCGGTAACCGCCAACAGACAGGCGGAGGACTATGTACCGCCCACAGAATTACAACAGTCCAATCCGCCACCTTTTCCGTGGTGGATTCACCGCAAACAAAAACACGGCAGTAACAGGACTTGGAAGGGAAAACGCTCACCTCTACACACCCCACGAGGAATCAGGACGCCATGGAACTCGAGCTCCAGATACTGCCAGCCTTTATCTTCCTGCTTCTCTACCAGGAACAACAAAGACGGCAGCGAAGACCACGGTGAGTACTGCACCTATGACACAGGGGAGGGAAATGAGAGTGACACACACACGCAACACCCCCACCCTCACCCATGACAACACACACGCTAATACATCATGATACATTACAGTTACACCCCCTAACCCCCCCTGGAAGAATGCAAGGACAAAAGGAAATGAGTCAAATGTTTGTAATATATTCAAATACATGAATCAAAAATATATACATATATAAAGATATTCACACTATAAACAAATATATACACCAAGAATACAAGTCCAAGGGATTCCACCATCATTGTCCGTGGACCACTGGGCCCAAAATGCATGGGCGAGGCCCACACTCAACACCCGAACAAGACGGAGAGCACACTGCTGGGGCATCAGATAGAAATAAAACAGGCACCTCAGTGGGAAGGGAAGGGGGGCACCTCAGCCGGATGAGTGCACGACACCAGATCCATGAGGGGGGTCCATGCCCATTGATGTATCCTGGGGAGTGCAAAGCCACACTCTCTCAAGTATCTCCAGTGGGAGGTATGTCCACTGCTTTATCATGGGGAGTGCAAAGCCACAGTCTCTCAAGTCTCTCCAGTGGGTGGTATCTCCACTGCTTTATCCTGGGGAGTGCAAAGCCACAGTCTCTCAAGTCTCCACAGTGGGTGGGTTGCCCACTGCTGCATCCTGGGGAGTGCAAAGCCACAGTCTCTCAAGTCTCTCCAGTGGGTGGTTTGCCCACTACTCTATCCTGGGGAGTGCAAAGCCACAGTCTCTCAAGTGGATAACAGTCTCCACTGGTTCTGGAGGGGGCTTTGTGCCCAAGTGCTTCATCCTGCCAAGGACTGAGGTAGTGGATGCCTTTCTCCACTGGTTCTGGAGGGGGCTTTGTGCCCAGAGTGCTTCATCCTGCCAAGGACTGAGGTAGTGGATGGATCTCTCCACTGGTTCTGGAGGGGGCCTTGTGCCCAGAGTGCTTCATCCTGCTCGTGGCGGCCTCAGTAGAGTCGAAATCTTTGGTGCTCACTGGCCTGCAGTGCTTGTTGCGGCGGTGTCCTGTTCAGCGGTGCTGGTGGCGGCGGTGTCCTGTTCAGCGGTGCTGGTGGCGGCGGTGTCCTTCGCAGCGGTGCTGGTGGTGACAGTGTCCTGTTCAGCGGTGCTGGTGGCGGCGGTGTCCTTGGCAGCGGTGCTCGTGGCGGCAGTGTCCTGTTCAGCGGTGCAGGTGGCGGCGGTGTCCTTGGCAGCAGTGCTGGTGGTGGCGGTGTCCTGTTCAGCAGTGCTGGTGGGGGCGGTGTCCTTGGAAGCGGTGCTTGTTGCGGTCTTGTCCGCTGTGCAGGTTTTCCCAGACTTGCTGGTTTCACTGTGCGCCTTCCCCACCTTGGATGATGGCGCAGCTGTCTCCACACTCCCAAATGTACCCCTGGGAGCGGCTTTGGTGGCAGATGTTTTTACTCTCTCCCGCCGGGCACTGACCAACTTTTTATGCTTTTGAGGTGGGGGACTGTCCGTGCTCTGGGTCCTTGCCACACTGACTGCCCTGCTGCCTGGTGCACTCCAGAAGCCGGTTACTACTGGCACCACTGTTCCTGCAGATGTTGTGGCTGAGGTGCTGGGTTGGGACCTGGAGAGGCGGGCCCTAGGAGACTGAAGGGGTGGGGGAGGTGAGGGAAAGAGGTCATGGTTGGACAGGAAAAGTTTTTTGGGCACACTGTGATGGGTAGATGGAGGAGGTATGGGAGTGCAGGAAGAGGTAGTGGTTGTAGGAGGTGTACCTTTGGTGACTTTGGGTGAAGGTGCATGGGCTGGAGGCTGTCATGAGGTGGATGGCTGTTGGGTGGGTGTGTGGCTGCGTTTGTGTACCTTGGGAGGTGGGCTCAGAGACACACTGGGAGAGGACACAAGGGATGTGTGAAAGGTAGTGGGGGTGGTGAGTGCACGTGAGTGGGGTGTGGTGGTTGGTGTACTGGTGATGAAGGTAGTGGCTGACGATGTAATGCATGCAGGTGTGAGTGGAGATGAGACAGGGAGGGAGGAGGGAAATGAAGAGGAGGGGGACACAGTGGAGTCAGTCGATGTTGGTGTGTCTGCATGTGTATGATGCTTGCCTGAGTGCCTGTGGGATGTGTGGTGCTTATGCTTGCCTGAGCTTCCCTTGTGTTTTGACGTGTGTGCATGCTGGTCTGATGGTGAGCTTGGGATAGGCTGAGGAACAGAGGTTTGGGTCTGGTTGGAGGAAGTTGGAGGGGGGAGGCTAGAGACAGGGACAATGGCTGCCATCAGTGCTGAGGCCAGAGTCTGAAAAGCTTGCTGTTTGGCTGCCTGACCAGAATGAATGCCCTCCAGGTATGCATTGGTCTGTTGCAACTGCATCAATACACCATGGATGGCATTCAAAATTGTAGACTGCCCAACAGTGAGGGAACTGAGGAGGTCAATGGCCTCCTCACTGAGGGCAGCAGGGGTGACAGGGGCAGGGGCTGAGGTGCCTGGGGCGAAGGAGATGACCACCCTCCTGGTTGAGCGGCCACAGGGCAAATGCTGAGCGGCTGCTGGGAGGGCAGTGCTGGTAGGGGGGATGGCGGCTGTACCTGTAGATGCGGGATGCACAGATGGGCCCCCCATCGCAAGGGAGCTCCCATCAGAGGTGGAGTCCGTATCACTGTTCTCAGCTCCTGTCCCTGCCGTGGAGCTCCCCTCGCCCTCCGTCCCACTGGTGAATTCAGACTCCGTTGTTTCGCCCTCCAGGGCCATGTGGGATGCAGCTCCCTCCTGCTTCGGTGCCACTGCTCATCCGCCTGATGATGCTAATGCACACAAGAACAGGGAGACCACAAAAAGGGGGGAAGAAAGAAGAAAGACATGTTGAGTGCATACAATGCCGCTACTGTTGGCAGACACTACAGACACAGAAGCCCCCTGCACTATGCCGTGCACTTGGAGTTCCCTAATCAATCACAGGGACATGGGTTACAAGGCTATGCCCGATTGCTGCACACATGGATGTCACAAGAGCCTGACTAGATGTAGTTGGCTCTGTACACAGGTGGGGTGGGGTGCCACAGGGCCTGCCTTCAGAAGGGACCTTACCTACTAAACTCGCACTGGCCTAGGGGAACCCACAGCCCACCTCCCCCACTCAGACACCTGCAATGCGCACTGAATCAGCTGAATGAGAGTGTACTCACCCCCTTGTGGCTGCTGTGATGCCCTCAAGCGCCCATCCAACTCTGGGTACGCCACTGCCAGGATCCGGAACTACAGGGGGGTCATGGTGCGACGGGCACTCCTCCCACGTTGGGAGGCCATCCCCTGCTGGGCCTCCGCCGTCTTCTTGCTCCAGCGGCGAATGTCCTCCCATCTTTTCCAGCAGTGGGTGCTCCGTCTGTGGTAGCCCCCAGGGTCCGGACTTCCTTGGCGATGGCATGTCAAATATCCTTCTTCTGGTGGGCGCTGACCTACAGGAATAGTACAGGGGAAAAGGAGAAGATATAACTGTCCGCACCGTCACAGTCATTGGCCCGCATCCCTACTCTTGCCATGACGCACATGCACTCACTGTCGTTTCATGCACGCCTCATTCCCCCCCCTTTCATCCACACCACTCCAAACAGCCATTGCCCATATAGCATGCTCACAGTGTACTCACCTGTTTGTCTGGAGGACCGTAGAGTAGCGTGTACTGAGGGAGGACCACATCCACTAGTTTCTCCAACTCCTCTGTGCTGAAGGCAGGGGCCCTTTCCCCAGACACACGAGCCATTGTCTCTTCCAGACTGAGGTCACAGCAGCACTTGCAGTGTAGGTCCTCTCCTGTCGAAGATCAGGGATTAAGTGATTGAACAGAGAGAAAATGGCTGTCACGTTCACGGCGGTGCGTACCGTCACCGCCGGCGTACATCGTTATTGGCTCCTGGGACCCATAGGGTCCAATGTTAACCAATGCAGTATTGCGCCACGGTCTTCGACCGCCTACCGCGATGGTGTACAACACCAGCGCAGTTACCTCATATCCGCTTGTCCCACTTTACAGGTCAGGCAGCCACCATTTCAGGGGCCCACATGGCATTATTTTGGACTGGGTCACACATATCTAGGCCTTGCTTAAACACTAATACAGCCATATGTTGATTTGCAAACATTTTGCGATTAAGTAGTGTTTACGTACCTCAGAGTTGGTTGACTCTCTGCCCGCTGTTCTCCTCCATAGGCAAAGTCCACTGGGGCAGGTGAGGAGATGGCGGTATCCTCCGGTGTACAGACCACTGGTGGACCTGTCGACAATGGAGGAGCGACATGTGATCATCACCTACAGACTTGATCGTACCACAATCCTGGAACTGTGTGCCCAGTTGGAGCAAGACCTGATGTCAGCTATCTGCCATCCCACAGGAATCCCCACTCTAGTGCAGGTGATGTCAGAACTCCATTTCCTAGCAAGTGGGTCTTTTCAAACAACAGTGGCAGTAGCATCAGGGATGTCCCAGCCTTTGTTTTCCAACGTGTTGTCCAGAGTGTTTTCTGTGCTGCTGAAACACATGCGGAACTACATCGTTTTCCCTCAGGTTGAGGATTTGCCTACAGCGAAAGGTGACTTCTATGCCCTGGGACATATCCCCAACATCATAGGTGCCATTGATGGGACACATGTGGCCTTGGTACCCCCACGCAGGAGTGAACAGGTGCACAGAAACCGGAAGAGTTACCATTCGATGAATGTGCAGATGGTGTGTTTGGCCCACCAGTACATCTCCCATGTGAATGCCAAATTTCCTGGCTCAGTGCATGACGCTTACATTCTGAGGAATAGCAGCATCCCTTATGTGATGGGGCAACTCCAGATGCACCGTGTGTGGCTATTAGGTGAGGATATGGACCCTATACAGTGTAAATAGGCGTCTAACGCCAGTGAAGTTACCTCACATCCCATTGTCCCACTTTACAGATCAGGCAGCTGCCATTTCAGGGACCCACATGGCTTAATTTTTCAACTACGTCACACATACCTAGGCCTTGCCTCAACACTCATACAGGCCAAATTTCGGATTATGAATCATGTTCTGTGTAAGCTGTGGGTACGTACCTCTGAGTTGGTTGACTCTGTGCTTGCTGTTGTCCTTCATAGGCGCTGGTACATGTGA
Source organism: Pleurodeles waltl (assembly GCF_031143425.1). Lineage (NCBI taxonomy): Eukaryota > Metazoa > Chordata > Amphibia > Caudata > Salamandridae > Pleurodeles > Pleurodeles waltl. The sequence goes on along the minus strand of NC_090443.1, from coordinate 627,964,088 downwards.
GGAGATGGTGGCATCCTCCGGTGTACAGACCGCTGGTGGACCTGTCTACAGTGGAGAAAAGACATGTGATCATCACCTACAGGCTTGACCGTGCCACAGTCCTGGAACTGTGTGCCCAGTTGGAGTCAGACCTGATGTCAGCTATCCGCCATCCCACAGGAATCCCCCCTCAAGTGCAGGTGCTGTCAGTACTCCATTTCTTTGCAAGTGGGTGATTCCAAACAACAGTGGCCATAGCATCAGGGATGTCCCAGCCTATGTTTTCCCACGTGTTGTCCAGAGTGTTGTCTGCCCTGCTGAATCACATGCGGAGCTACATCGTTTTCCCTCAGGTGCAGGATTTGCCTACAGTGAAAGGAGACTTCTATTCCCTGGGATATATCCCCAACATCATAGGTGCCATTGATGGGACACATGTGGCTTTGGTACCTCCCGCAGGAATGAACAGGTGTACAGAAACCGTAAGAGTTATCATTCCATGAATGTGCAGATGGCGTGTTTGGCAGACCAGTACATCTCCCATGTTAATGCCAAATTCCCTGGCTCAGTGCATGACGCTTACATCCTGCGGAATAGCAGCATCCCTTATGTGATGGAGCAACTCCAGAGGCACTGTGTGTGGCTATTAGGTGAGCACCTGGAAGCAAGTCAGAGGGAATGGTTGTCTGGGTCTGGGGATATCCCTACAGGTTAGTGTGTGTCTAACAGTTGTCCCTCGCCATTAGCAGGTGACTCTGGTTACCCCAACCTGTCATGGCTACTGACCCCTGTGAGGAATCCCAGGACAAGGGCAGAGGAAAGCTACAATAAGGCCGATGGGTGAACTAGGAGGATTATAGAGAGGACCTTCGGCCTCCTGAAGGCCAGGTTCAGGTGCCTCCATATGACACGTGGTTCCCTATTCTACTCACCAAAGAAGGCATGCCAGATCATCGTGGCCTGCTGTATGCTTCACAACCTGGCTTTGCGATGACAGGTGCCTTGTCTGCAGGAGGATGGTCCAGATGGAGGTGTTGTGGCGGCTGTGGAGCCTGTGGACAGTGAAGACGAGGTAGCAGAAGAAGAGGACATAGACAACAGGAACATGGTGATCCACCAATACTTCTAGTGAGACACAAGTAAGAAGACAACACTGCCTGCTACATCTGATTTAATTCTACTACCTGTCTGTCATTTTCACCCAGTGTATGGTCACTGAGTTGTCACTTTCCCTTACGATTTCACAGATGTGGGTCCCACTGTTTGACATCTGCTTTGTTTCCGCATGGACTAGAGCTGTGTGACATAGGTATGTTGACAATACAGTGGACATTGCTATTTCCCTCAGTTATTGCAAATACACAATTGTGAAAGCACAGACTGGCTCCAGATTGTTTTGTGATTTAAGGGTGTTTATTTAAGTGCTAAATAGTGGAGGGGGTTGTAAAATGGTCAGGGGTGATGGTGGAGGAATGTCATGGCAGAGTCCAGTCTATTAGTCTCACAGGTGCATTGTACAAAGGGGCATAGGAAGTAGAGCTGGGGAAGTTTAAGGATGGACAGAGTGACAAAGTGGGACAGAAGGATGACATTCAGGGTGGTCTCATTTCTTGGCGTGGGTCTTGGCATTGTTATCTGCCTTTGTCCTGGATCTCAGGGACCGCTTGTGGGGTGGTTCTCCATCTGCAGGGGTGGGGTGCTGGTGTCGTGGTGCTGTGGCGGTGCGTCCTGTCCACTAGCGCCGGCGGAGGTGGTGGACAGTTCATCGTCCAGGCTCGTGTCAGGGGCCCGTTGTTGTTTCACAGTGTCCCTCCTGGTGTTGGGGACTTCCTTCAGCACCCCTATGATGGTGCCCAGGGTGGAATTGATGGATCTGAGTTCCTCCCTGAAGCCCAGATACTGTTCCTCCTGCAGCTGCTGGGTCTCCTGAAACTTGGCCAGTACCGTTGCCATCGTCTCCTGGGAATGGTGGTAGGCTCCCATGATGTTGCAGAGGGCCTCACGGAGAGTGGGTTCCCTGGGCCTGTCCTCCCCTGTCGCACAGCAGCCCTCCCAGTTCCCCTGTGTTCCTGGGCCTCTGTCCCCTGAACCATGTGCCCACTACCACTGCCCCCAGGTCCCTGGTATTGTTGGGGTGGTAGGTTAGCCTGGGTTCCCTGTAGTGGTGGACACACTGCTGATTGACTTGTCCTTGGGACAGAGGGATGGGCCCGCTGGGTGGGTGCTGTGCTGGTGTTTCCAGAGGGGGGTAGCTCTGTAGTGGCCTGTGCCAGTGTGAGGGGAACCGACTGTCCCGAGGTCCCAGATGGGCCGGGCTGGTCATCTTGATCCAGTTGGACAGTGCTGCTGTCATCACTGTGGGCCTCTTCTGTGGGTGAAATGGACATGTCTGGGCCCTCCTGTCCTACATCGGGTAGGGGTCCTGCAGGGGTGTAAAGGCATGATTATTGCATCTGTGTGTGCCATGGTGTGCAATGGGTGGGGGACCCTGTACCCCAGTGCTTGCATTCCTGTGTAGGACTTTGTGTGATAATGGTTTAGGGCAGTGGTCTTCAAACTTTTTAATGCCGCGCCCCCCCAGTTGAACAATAAAAATCATTGGGCCCCCCTCAGAATTTTTCACAATTATTTTAGAAAGATGGCAATGTTTAAATAGGTTCAAACCTATTTAAACATTGCAGTTAAGTACTGTTAACTTTTTACAACTGCAATAACATGCTTCTGCTTAAAACAAAGGAATGTTATCTGTATAATATTTCTTTTGGCCAGAGTTTGGCGCCCCCCCTGGGATCACTTGAGGCCCCCCAAGGGGGGCCCGCCCCCCAGTTGAAGACCTCTGGTTTAGGGGGATGTATGGGTATGTGCAGTGGACATGCTTTGGTGACGGGTGTCCATGCTTTGGTGTTACATGCAGGACTTGGGTTTGAGATGTGTGGTTTGTGATATTGGGACATATATGAGGAGTTGGAGTGATGGGGGTGAGGGCGAGTGTGGGGGTATGTGATAGCATGCAGATGGGTGGGGTATGAAGTAGTGAAAGATTTACCTTACCAGAGTCCATTCCTCCAGCTACTCCTGCGAGGCCCTCAGGATGCAGTATAGCCAAGACCTGCTCCTCCCATGTAGTGAGTTCTGGGGGAGGAGGTGGGGGTCCGCTGCCAGTCCTATGAACCGCAAGGTGGTGTTTTGAGACCACGGAACGCACCTTTCCCTGTAGGTCGTTCCACCTGTTCCTGATGTCATCCCGTGTTCTTGGGTGCTGTCCCACTGCGTTGACCCTGTCCACGAATCTTCGCCATAGCTCCATCTTCCTAGCTATGGTGGTGTGCTGCACCTGTGATCCGAATAGCTGTGGCTCTACCCGGATGATTTCCTCCACCATGACCCTGAGCTCCTCCTCAGGGAACCTGGGGTGTCTTTGCAGGGCCATGGGGTGGTGTGCGTGATGTGTGGGGTGGGGTGTGTTGTGATGTGTGGGGTGATATTTAGAGGTGTGTTGTGTGAGGTGCTTGGATGTTGTGTGAGTGATGGTGTAGGGTGCCTGTGGATGCTATTGTTCTTTCTGGTGGTGTCTCTCTCTGGCCTTCTGTCACAATTGTTGACGTAAGGGTTTCTGGATGATGTGGGTGAGTGCTTTATATTGTATTGGATGTGTGGGACTGGTGTGTGTATGTGTTTCAGGTGTGTGTATTTCGAATTGTCCAATGTGGATGTGTTTTGTAAATGTGTGTGTATCTTGAGCGCGGCGGTGTGTACCGCCAATGGAATACCGCAGTTGAAAGACCACTGCGTTGATTTGTGGGTCGTGATAGTGTGGGCGTATTCCTGTTGGTGTAACGGTGGATGTTTTGTTATCGCCAGTTTATCATTGACCTTTGGTGTGGCGGACTTGTGTGGGTGTCTGGATTTTGGCGGATTCCGAGCTGTGGGTCATAATGACCGTGGCGGAATTCCGCGGCCGCGGCGGTGTGTTGGCGGTCTTCTGCACGGCGGTAAGAGGCTTTTACCGCCAATGTTGTAATGAGCCCCTAAATCTGGAAGCACAGTATGTGAAATTGAAAACATACATCATGAAATAACCACACTTTTGGGATCCATAGTAACCGTGATTGGTGGTTGCAATGAATGTTAGCTAAGTAGCTTTGGGGTAGCTGGCAATTTTATAGCTCGGTTGGAATTTGTTTGCAGCATAGGACACCAAATCTAATACAAAAGAGACACTGTTCACTCATGCCAAGGCCCTGATCTACAAGCATTTGACACATACTGTAAATGGTTACCTAGATATTTATTAAACAGTAAAAACAGAAGTGAAAACTCAGGGAAAGACCTTACCTAACCTAATCTACTATAACTTCTCATTACCCACAAGTGTCCCTAGTTATCACATTTAACTAAACGATCTAAACATCAACCCCCATCCCCCTTATGAGACAGGGCACATGGAGGACAACAGATACTAACCTAAACACATACTATCCTATACTAAACAAATTAATTTTTTTATTTATTTTTTTGTAATTATTTTTTTTGTAATTTATTTTTTTAAACACAAGAACCCCAACATTGCCCCCCACCCACCCACACACATAAAAATGAACAGTAAAGATATTCAGAAATACCCACACCCCACCCACTAACACTAACTAAACTAACAGCCTATACTAACCTAACACTAAGCCCCCTAAACCCACAAAGTATAAGAACCAGGAAAGAGGAGAGAGGGGAGGGAATCATGTCCGTCTACATGTCTACAGGTTGGGCCTCCTCAGGATGGAGTGGAGTGATGGAACACACCCGCTGGTTGACCTGTGCCACCTCCTGCTGCAGTCTGGTCATCTTTCATAGGACACGGTCCAATTTCATTTGTATATGAGCAAAAGCAGCAGGGGTGGTCTGGGTCCCAGCCGAGGAAGTATGGGCCAGTGTTGTGGCAATGGCTGTAGGCTGCCCTGCAGGTGGTCCTGTGCTTGGACCTGGAGCAGTTGCCGTTGATGGTCCCGCGAAGGTCCCAGCTGTTGTTGGTGCCACCTGGGTGGTAGTGGTGGTGCTGCTGGTGGTGTCTGTGGTAGACACAGAAGGGCCGCCTTGCCCTCAAATGCCCTCCAAGCTCCGGAGGCTTGTTCATGGCAATATCTTCGGACCATGTTGCAGTACCCAGACTCGACATCAAGTATGTGGCGGTATCTCATTGCCCGCCGTTGAAACTCCCTGACCTGGATGGGAGTCATATTTGCAGATGTTAAGACAAATAGAAAATCAAACATTAGGTACTGCATTGTGTGAAATGGCACAAGAAGTAAATCAGACAATACATCTAATGTACTTGTAATAACACATATCATCAAAGAGATCATTGAGTGTCCCTGAGGAAGTACATGGAAAGCCAGCCTACAAAGGTCATATCACACATAGCACATCCAAACCCTACAAGATGGGTAACAACTGGCATGATTTTGGCATCATAGTTCTGCCAGTTGTCAGGTAAAAATCATGCTGCACATCCTCCTGCCAGGGCAACAAATGTCATTGTACGGGATGGCAATCTAGGGCCACATGATCTGTGAGTTGTAAATGGACTTGCCAGTATAGAAAGCATGTGTTAATCATGAGTGGGTATACTAGGTTCAGACAAGTGCTTCACTGATTTACGTCTGTGTACCAAACTTGTATCATCAGTACTAGGTACACTATTCACAACCCTACACCTGTGTCTGAAGGGGGTTGGACAATCAACTAATAATTTCTAACAACAAGGACACCCAGGAAGCTTAGGAAAGCTGGACATGGGTTGGGCCCAGGACACACACCACAGGTAAGGAGGATCTCCAAGTAGGAGGCAGCTAACCCTTGGACAATCCCATCAACACTCATGTTTGGAAATGCAGACCTTTATCCATATCATTTACTACCAGTAAGCCATGGCTTACAACAAACTGAGAAATGCAAGAAGATCTCTGGCCATGAGTTGCATGCACACCTAGGCCATAGTAATCAAGTGCCACATACTCGTAGCACTACATGTGGAGCTACATGCTGCTAGGAAGTTTAACATACAGTTCAACATGTTCATTAGTGAACAGGGAAGCAGAAGTCTGTGGGTAAGACTTTGGCATCCCTATTCTGGGAGAATTCGGGTCTTAATGGCTGACTAATTCACTAATATGGTCCACTGCGGCGTTTTCTGAATCAAGTTTTACCCCCATGATTCATCCCTATTCACATTACCGTGCCTACAGGACTGACCTAGAATATCAAAATATGACAATACAATAAGGATTGGCCAACTCAAAGATGTTGATAAAATGATATTCCACTCATGGAAGAAAACAAATGATTGGCCAGCGCATCACACCTTGCTATGTGTCCAACACACAGGAGTCCATCACACATCACCAGCAAACACAACACATAACAGAAATATCAACTCTTACTGGAGATGTCTGGGTCCTCAAATAGAGCCACCTCGCCAACAGTGTAGGGTGCCGGTCCACCTGTAAGGCATGGAAGGGAGAAATGTGTTCAATGTCTGTGCACTGTACAACAATTCAAAAGACAAATACTATGTTTAAGAATACATCAGAAAGTAAAACCTCTCAGATATGATGATACTGAATCCTACATACCACGTCAAACATGTACAGACCCAGGGACTCCAGTGAGTGATACACACATATCTGCACAAATGCAGTGGCCCTAACTATCATGTGGTGGCAAACATGCTCCTTCATCAGTGAGCAGACAAAATCATGGAGTATATTCGCCTCATCATGTGTATCCATGAGAGACAGCCAAAGCCACTTTCCGTGAGGACTGCATTATCAGTCAACCAGCCATTGTTACCCCATTGCGAGTATGGGTACTCACGGGGATGGTGGCCTGCTGGAGACAGCAGACCACCATGTCCGTGACTGCTTTTTAATAAAGCAGGTTTTTTTTTTCCATCTGCAGCCAGTTTTCATTAAAGGAAAACAAGCTGCACTTGGAAAAAAATACCGAAACCTGTAGTTTCGTTTTTTTTCAGAGCAGGCAGTGGTCCATTGGACCCCATTGCGAGTTGCAGAAGGTGTCTGAGACACCTTTCTCCATAGCTGGAGCAGCTAGAACTTGTTACCTATGTGTCCAAATCCAGATCAGACATGTATCCGAAATGAAGCAGGGGCACAATAATTCCTAATATTTTCGGGTTTTATATGATCGGTTTCCTTACACACTCACCGAACACACATGAGACTTATGTTGGCGCCACATTGCTATCATCAATTGACGTGAAGCCTGCACTAATTTTCAGGCTCCTGTTGTGTATATAAAGTTAGTCTAGCAGTTGCGTCAACAAATGACGGTAACGTGTCGGGAAATTCCATACCTCACAGGCAACTGTGGCCTATATCTATACATATTTTGCACCTGATTTGTGTTGCTGTTTGACACAAAGGTGGCACTAACTTACATAATACAAATGTATTCAGTAAGTTTGTGGAGCTCTTGCTTCCAAACAGCTCGCAATTGTGGTCATTAACAAAGTAGAAATAAGGCCCTGTATGTTTCACTAGCATTCCACACTCTCAACAACATTGCCGGCAGATATTGTAAAAATCAGCTAATGTCACTACAGAGCATTAAAAAGGTGCACATTTACATGATTTGTATTCACCAACAGGGCCACCAATCACAATCCCCAGGTGGTCCAGCATATCTTGCTCCCTGGAGACAAGGTCAGCCCAGCGGTGCTTCAGCTGGTGGTAGTTTCTTGGTATGTTGTATATCCTCTGCAAATGATGCAAGACCTTTGCCCACCGGAGCCTCCATGCCTCAGTGTGATACCCCTGGATCACACGCCCACCTGCCTCAATCATTAGGGGTAGGAAATGGCACAGCAGCAAAATAAACCCACCCAGCTCCTCCTCTCCCAGTCTGCCAAGACGAGGCCTACCCAACATAATGGTACAAAAAATGAAAATAGGGGATAAAGGGGAACAAAGGAGAATAGGGGGAAAGTAGGACTGGAAAAATTCAAAAAAACTACTAACACAGCCCAACTACACCCAAACTAACACTACCCACAACAGACTCCCAACAAAACAAAGACAATTGTTTACAACACAAATGACCACAAAAACACTCAGACAGGATACCACAGACAGTTTTTAATCACAAAAAGACAAATAAAAGACCACACTGGAGACAAATTCAATAAATGTACAGAGACAAATCGAGACACAGCCACACAGTCAGGAAATATCAAAGACTGCAAAGTGAAAGTACACCCACTGTACCTATTCTGTAAACAGGATATCCTATTACATCACTTCCTGCCTAAAATGCGGTACGTTTTTATTGACATGCGTCAAAATATTATGACGCATACAGTCTGCGTGTCATTTTTTATTGACGCACATGAGTAGATTTCACCCCGCATCCATATGGTTCAAAATTGTTTCTAAGTTAACCAATTTTCAGAGGTACAGGGTGGAAGATACCGCTCAGGGCCAATGGTTCTTTCAGGGCATTATGCATCATTTTTCGGGCATAAGCGTCATTTTTAGATGCATGTGCGTCATTTTTTTACGCGTATGCTGCAACATTTCAGGCATTAACTGGGGTTGGGTCATTTTACCATTTTAATGGTACATTACAGTTGTGACAATACTGAGATAGGATGATTACACCCACTTTTGGCATGACAGTGCATGGGCACATATGACACATCATACTACTGCGGACCCTGATCCGCTACTTCATGTACAGGATTTTCACTCTTGACTGACGCAATAGATGGGCAAACGTGTGGCCTACATATATGTATTACACAAATTGGGCATGTTAGGCGTCAGGAGAGGATACCAAGGTGACACACATAAGTACAATAACTCAATGCCTATGGATCAATGTGTGTGCTTTGGCTACTAATATTGTTGTTGACCCACTGTGTGACCATCACAAGATGCATTATAGCAAATATGCTTGCATGCATGTGGAGTCAATGTGTCCAACCCTCTGATGCAAGTCAGTGTGGAAATGAGAGAGGACATGTGTTAGTCATACATGTAGCAACAACTGCTGTGTGCACTTTCTATTTTTTGGGTAACATAAACACCACATTTTTACAAAGCATGCACTGGATAGATAGCAGACGGTTGTTCATGTCAATGGTCCAAAACTTGGCCATCACATGTCCTGGAATTTTGGATACAGCTTCCTAGGCACTTGTTTGTGAACCCACCATGAGTCAGGCACATGTACATACTAAGTGGGTACCATGTTTGTGAGCCAAAGATAAACCACAATCGTAATGTCACGCCACAGTTGAGGTCATACAACTGAGCCACAACTCTCCTGTGGCAGTGGAGGACCAGCAGACCAAGCAGCACGTGGCCACATATTTCCAGTGATCAAATGCACAGAGGTGTTTGGTTCATGTGTGAGGGCCAATGTTTAGCCTGCATATTTTTAGGGGTCTATGTTGTCCCAGTTACGTCCAGGTCTAGTCATGAGTCTGTCGTGGCTATTCCTGTATCTACTAAGTATCCTTCGGAGATCAATGAGGATTTGACAACCCAAATGGGGATGGTCCTACCCTGTCACAGCAGAAGTGTTATGAGACTGTCAACAGGGCAACCTTGGGGTGCTGAGTAAGATAATATCTCAGGATTCTTGTAACGGCAGGTGTCATCGCAACATTTGTACACAGGTTGGCCTTTAAAATTCCCACTGCATCTGGGAACATCATAGCCTCTTTGCTGATTATTCTCGCAGCTATTCACCACGCACGGACCATCAATATGTTGTCAGCAATGTGAATCAGCACGTGGACCGTCAGGGTCCTAACATGTGTGGACTTTTCATGCACATTATCTGACGTTGCTGGTTCTGCTGGAGACACCATACCCAATCCCTGTATACGGCCATGGTACACTGTCACAATTTGTCACTCATGCATACATGAGACCCAGAAAAGGGATAGGCCATGATTTGGGTATTGGAGACAAGTTCCCAACAATGGTACGATAAATAAACAGATTATGCTATACAATGTATTTGAGTATGCATTGTAGACCCACCTGACAAAATACCCCAGGAGGAATGCGAGGGTTGGGAAAGCAACTATGATACAAATGTAGCCACAAGGAACCTTTAGGGTAACGCACAGACAGGAGCCAGCTAGGCTAACAGGATGCAGGGTCAATCAGGATCCAGACATTTCACAAGGTACATTCTCAGTGGTCTGACTGAGACTGGTCAGAGGAGGAACAAGACAGTTGAAATGGAAAACTGTGTTTGACCTGTGTTTTGGAAGGTGACACATTAACCCAAGGGATGTGTTACACAGCAGATTTTTAGGGCAATGCCTAACAGTGTAATCAATAAAATGGCAGCTTCTATGCTGCTCCAAGCATCTGCAAGGGCAGTGCATGTTAAAATGGCTGGTGTGCATGGAGGTGCTCACAGGTGTGTGCTGCATCAGTCTCTCACAAGTCCTGTAGGTGAGATTTAAGTTAATATGGCCAACAGTACCTTTCACATGGGAAGCAATGTACAGGTGATAACAGGTCTTAGAGACTACAAGCCAGTGCATTATTTAACCTGACATCCATGTACACAGAAGTACAATGACTATGGCATATCATACTAAAGGGTGAAGCACACTGGATTAACATTGTGAGTCTGGGTGTGTGTAGAGAAGGGATTATCTGAGTACACATATTACCATTCCAGGGACCTCTTAAGATGGGTGTGGTGAGACCGGGAACATGGGTGTGTCAGGACTTAGGACATGGGCTGACATGTACTTGGAATGTCATGTGTGCAATGCTTGTCATAGCTGTGGCACTTTTGCTATCTATTTTCTGCTTAGATGGAATTCTAGTCACACATAGTCCTTGCAAGGATAGGTGACGTAGCAGTTATTGCTGTCAGGGGTCTGGTCATACATTACAGTTACTAATGCAATTGCACATCCACTGCCTCATGTATGATGCTTTTTGTTCCATTATTGACTGATGGTGTCTTAGTTGTGTGCCATATGCTGCAATGAACCATGTTGCCAACATGTATGTGTGAAATAGGTGTGGTCCTCTGCTATTGCCCTTCAAAGGTGAAATGTGCAGGATATATGTCATTTACAGTGTGTGTAAATATGACTGTTGTTTCATATGCATCACAATTGCTTTGGAAATTTCTGTGTCCTGTTCGGTATATCAGCAATGCTCCATGAGGCTACACTCTTATTATGATAGTTAGAGATAAAGGTAAGCAAAATGATTACCCAGACCATGATATGGTGATTATTATAGGTGTTTATTTACATATGTTAAAACAGTAGTGATGGTGAGTTGAGTCAAAAGAAACTGTTGACAATATGTTGGCGCCTACGCAATCCTGCAGCTGTGTTTCGTTGGCCCCCCTCATGTTGATGGCCAGCATCCTCCTCTTCCTCCTCTTCAGGCATTTGTGGCTCTGGTTCTAATAGGGGAATGTTCCTTCGTACACAAGTGTTGTGCAGGATGGCACAGGTTAAAATGATCTTGCAGACCATTTCTGGTGAGTATAGGAGGCTGCCTCCAGTGATGTTGAGGCACCTGAATCTTGACTTCAGGATGCCAAAGGTCCTCTCGACTATGGTGCGTGTCCTCCTATGTGCCTCATTATAGGCACGCTCTGCTGCAGTGCTTGGGTTGGCAAATGGGGTCATAATCCCATACCCCTGATCAGCTGAAAGAGAAAATGATTGAGATCATGTTGATGTAGCTTGCCCCATTAATATCACCTTGCATGGCAGAAGTTCTCTTGTGTTGTCTGTGACTCATTTGTGTTTGTGTTGAGTCCTAGGCTTCTGGGATGTACCATCAGCATTGAGTTGTTTCCTTGGCTGAATGCGTGTTTGGCTGCTGACCGGATGTCAGCAGTATATTTTCAGAGTTGCAGTACAGTGTGTACTCCCTTGCATTGTGACTTGTGATACAGGTGTCCCTGTGTCTTCACTGGGGGTGAGATGATAGTTCCATACACAGAATCAAATCAACAGTGATGGTAACACGTTTGCATCTATGTACCCTGGACATCCCATACATTTTGACATATGCAATAGATTAATTTAACCATCAGTGAGACACTTACGTTTTGCAAGGTGACAATTAGCCAAACTTCGCCGTACGTTGTGATCACTGACGTGTTAACATTTGACTGTATACTAATTTCACATGTGTGGCAAGTTCACTGCAAACCTATTTCTCTGCCCTTGGCAAGTTGACTGAGGTTTTAACGTCTACCTAGACTACTGCACATGGTCTAGTTCAGCTGGCTAACATGGTTATGAGGTTGTCGTTTTGAGTTTCAGTAGGTCAGTATGGCAGTACATCTGTTGTGTGTGTGTTAATTTGTCACAATGCGTATGTGTGGGAATGTGCACTTTCCATATTGTCCCATCAAGATGTGTTCTTCGCACAGTCCACTTGCCGTGTGTCATGGTGTTTGACCTGCAGCAAATAACATTCCACACCCCTTACACAGTACATATTGATTTGAATGGTGTTTGATTGGGTGTTATTGATGTGTTATTGAAGTTTAATCTTAGCAGATGTACTGCCAGTTGGGGCCATGTGTTTGTCATTTTGTTGTTTTACATTTTCCCCTTCTGTCTGAGGAGTGGCATCAGTTTTTATTTGGAATGGTACTTTGTCCCTAGGTGTGTCTCCCATTGGGTGAGGATATTAAAAATACCTAGCGGTGTCACAACCTCAGTGTGTTCCTGTCCACATGTCGATGATATGGTGTATGTGTTGTTTGTCCTAGAGGGTTGCTGTGCAGTGTGTGTATATAAGTAGGTTTCTGTACTTACCAACAAGTAATCCATTTCCATATTGTCCATCCTAGAAGTGTTGATTGATGGTGCAGTGACGGAAGATGAATGAATCATGTACACTCCCAAGATACTTTGCCACGATGTTGGTGATCAATCCCTGGTGTTCAACAATGGCCTGCACATTGATGGAGTGTGTGTGCTTCCTGTTGCGGTATAGATGTTCAGTTGCAGTAGGTGGCACAAGGTGTACATGTGAGCAGTCAATGGCACCAAGGACGTGTGGGAATCCATTAATGAGGTAAAACCCCTGTTTTGTCTCCTGCTGCTTCTGCTGTGTGTTGGGGAAGCAGATGTGGCAGGGTGTGAGTGTGATGATGGCATCCAGTACCTTGGGCAGGAAGGTGGAGAATGATGGCTGTGAGATCCCAGCAACCAGGGCGCCAGTGGTTTGAAAGGAGCCACTTGCCAACATGTGTAGTACAGCTAGCAGCTTGGTTTCCGGTGGGATGGTGCACGGTGTCTGCAAGCTGGGTGCCAACTGTGGCTCAATGTTGCACAGCAGCTGCGTAATGGCTTGCCAGTTCAACCTGTACCTCTGGATGATGTCATGTTCCCTGAGGCCATGAAGTGTTGTCCTGGTGCGGAATATCCTTTCCTGCCTTCTGCGTTGCCTTTGGAGTCCCTACTGGTGTTGTGGAAGCTGCTATTGTTGGTCCTGTGCTCTACGTCTGCGTGCACGCTGAATGAGAAGCACCTCCATGTCTTCCTTCTGGAGCTCTGCTGTTGTTTCTGTGTGATTCCATTAAATACAGGTGTGTTTGCCCCATTTTAACGCCTGCCCTGACCCAGGCGTTAATGTTTTTACGCAAATCGGGATGTGCATCATTTTCCGCCTCCGCCTCTTGGCCGTGCTGGATTTTAGCACCGTAGCATAAATAAAGCGCACGGGTGTTTGAGTCATTTTTTGGACGGGAACGCCTACCTTGCATGTCATTAACGCAAGGTGGATTCCCGCATCCAGAAAATGATGCACACAGTGGGATTTTGACATCCGCGGGCTCGGGCGTCAAAGTTTACATTTGGTGCACGTTTTGCACTGAATGTGCGTCAAAATGTTTGAAGCACATTCGGCGCCAACAGAGTATAAATATGCCCCTTAGTACATTTAACAAGGGGATGAACAAAACATCTGTTTTGTTCTACCCCAATTAAATCACTACAATCAAGGAGGGTTAACCTTCTTTTCTGGGATCCCTCTAAACTGAAAGATCTTTAGTGGGATCCTGGCATAACTTAAATATGTTTGTGAGACCCACAGGTAGCTCTTGTTGCATGCTTTATTATCAGATCCTCACCCAGTGCACCTAGAGTGAGTAGGTGGGCTTGACGCAGTTTGTTAGCAGAGCAATTACCTAAGAATCAGGGATTTAAGTGGGACTTGAAATTACCTTCTGGATCCTCTCCTGATTTAATTAGAGTTCCTTTGTCAAGATTAAAAACAAAGTGATGTATCTGATTACAATGACCCATAAACATCCATGAGTTGACATGTTTCAGCCTTCTATAAGCATTTGCAGGTCAGCAGGCTTTCTTTAGGACCTATATGTATTTAATCCCCACAATATGTTGCTGGTATTACCAAAATATATGAATTTCTAGGTGATGTGATGTATTCACACATATAAGTACAAAATATATATGCATATATAGACCAGGGTAGAACTTTTCCTCTGTATTATCTAGGAATTTCGAAAGGAAGATATAGGCCCGCATTATGACATTGGCGGTAAATCCTGCTTACCACCACGGTGATGGCCGCCAACATGCCGTCATGGAGGCGAACATCCATCCGCCATATTATGACACACACAAACACTAAGCAGACAGAATACTGCCACAAATATATATCCACCAGACCAAAGGTTAGTTGTAAAGTGTCGGTATGAACACCCATACCGTTATGCCAACAAAACAATGCCCTCCACATTATGAACCACAAATCACCACAGCAGACAATCAATGGCAGGAAACCATTGGCTGTACACATCGGTGCAGTCAGAATGGCTACCCAAATTTATAACAACACAACATTGGCTAAAACTAAAATCACACACCTGACACTGATACACACACCACACCCACCCACCCACAGCACTATAAAATAAACACCCACATTACCCACAACTTTTTACGAACATGAAAAATAGCCAGGAGATAGCCACGCAAATAAGAGACACAACTACACACACACAACAAACACCCATCCATCCGTCATGCACCCCAAACCCCACCACATTACTCAACACCCATTGCACAGCACACACCACACAACACCCATGCCCCCACAAAGGCACCCCCGTTTCACAGATGAGGAGTTGTGGGTCATGGTGGAGGAAATAGTCAGGGTAGAGCCACAGCTGTTTGGATCACAGGTACAGCAAATCTCCATTACAAGGAATATGGAGCTATGGTGAAGAATTGTGGACTGGGTGAACACTGTGGGACAGCATCAAAGAATAAGGGACGACATCAGGAAGAGGTGGAACGACCTACGGGGAAAGGTACGTTCCATGACAGCAAGGCACCAGCTTGCCATCCAAAGGACTGGCGGTGGACCCCCACCTCCTCCCCCGCAGCTGACAGCATGGGAGGAGCAAGTCTTTTCAATACTGCATCATGAGGGACTCACTGTAGTTGGAGGAGGACTGGACACTGGTGAGTCAATATTTAGTACCTATACGCCCATATACCTGCATGCCACCACCACCACTCACCCTGACACCCATCGCTCCACTCAGTTCCCTCCACAGTGCACCACCACAATATGCTAACCTGAATGCCAAACCCTGCATGCCATACCCACTGCATGAACATCCGTCCCAGCCCTGCATGTATACCCACCACCAATGCATGCACAGCATGAAGAACTAACAATCCCATAATACATCACCATTGACAAACAAAGGTGGCAAAAGCAAGGATATAGGGTAAGCGAGTGATGTAGAATATGTCACAGACATGTAGCATACTACACTACTCACATCCCCACAAGTGCCCCAGCCAATCACAGCAGTGAGGAGGTACCACAGCTATCCAGTTCCCCATCAGAAGATGCACCCAGTGATGAAAGTAACTCTGGACTTCTGGATCTGAATGAACTTCCTGGCCCATCAGGGACCACTGGTCAGTTGTCTACCCCAGCCCACACCCACTCCACCACAGAGCCTCCACCCTCAGCATCCAACACCACAGCAGCCACCCAATGTCACCACATCTCTGTCCCCTGCTGCTGATTTACCTGTCCCCAGGACATGTTAATCAGCAGTGTGCCCACCTGTACAGGGACCCCAGTCACAGCCAAGATAATCAGGGTCCTGGGGTCAGTGGCAGTGGGCACACCATTCAGGGGGCACAGGCACAGGGTGACAGGGACACATGGAGGACAGCTGTGCACCAGGGGAGGACAGGCCAAGGGAACTGACTGCCCAAGAGGCGCTAACAAATGTCCTGGTGACTTACAAACAATCCCAAGACAAGTTGGGTCAGATTTTAAACATCATGCAGGAGAACCGGCGGCTGCAGGAGAAACACTACCAGGACAGCAGGAGATCAGGAAAGATTTTCAGGCCCTCAACACCACAATGGCCTTCATTACAGGGGTGGTGGGTGATATGGCCAACATCATGAGGGACTATACAGCACACCAGTGGGCCCCTTCCACTAGCCAGTCAAGTGCACAGCACTCCACATCTGCTGCATGTAGCGGACAGGTGGCCCTGCCACAGGAACCACTGGCAACAAGCAACCCTCGCCCTGCAGAAGGTGAACCACCCCGCAAATGTTCCCTGCAACCCAGACAGACGCCAGAGACACATGCCAAGACCAAGACCACTGCCAAGAAATGAGACAGTCTTGAATGTCCCCCTTGTGTTCCACTCTGTCACCTTGTCCACTTTGAACTGCCACCCCATTCCATTGAACTATTCCTTCTATATCTTTCACTATAATAAACATCCTTGAACACAACTTGACTGATAGTGCTTTATGTGACGAAAATAATATTGACAGTTTCATCTTGTGCAATTGTCCTGAACTTTGTGATTGCATACAAATAATGGCCGGTAGCTGTCTGTAGTCATCACATCAGTACACAGTTATAACCACACCAGCATTTGCAAAATGAGAAGGCATAGGTGACAGTCATTTGAGATGATAAGGCAGTGACTGCCATCATGTTACAGCCACACTGAAAAGAAAAATAATCAGAGGACCGGTCAGTTCCACTGTCTTACCTATGTGTTATTGGAAGTACTGCTGTATGACTAATGTCCTGTTGTCCACATCCTCATCCTCTGCTTCCTCATCCTCACTGTCCTGAGGGTCCACTGCTGCCACAGGAGCATTTTCACCCTCCTCCTTCTGCAGATAGGGCACATGTCGTCTGATGGCCAGGTTGTGCAACATGCAGCATACAACAACTATCTGGCAGACCTTCTCAGGAGAGTAGCAGAGGTATCCACTAGTCAGATGGAGGCAGCTGAACCTGGCCTTCAGGAGGCCGGAGGTTTGGTCAATTATCCTCCTGGTTCACCCCCATGAGCATCATTGTACCTATTCTCAGCCCCTGTCCTGGCATTCCTTACAGGAGTCAAGAGCCACAACAGGTTTGGGTAGCCAGAGTCACCTGCAAGAATTGAGGAACAAACATTAGCCTTTCACAATGGTATGGGGGATGACTCCTGAAGGCATACACTAACATGAATTGGGTGGGGTCTCAAGCTCACCTATTAGCCACAACCTGTGTCTCTGTAGTTGTGCCATCACATTTGGGATGCTGCTATTCCTCAAAATGAAGGCATCATGCCTGACGCAGGATACTTGGCAGTGACGTGCGAGATGTACTGGTCAGCCAGGGACACCATTTGCACATTGGGTGAGTGGAAACTCTTCCAATTCCTGGTTACCTGTTCCTTGTGGCTGGGGGGACAAATGCTTTATGTGTTCCATCAATGGCCCCAATAATATTTGCGTTATGTCCCATTGCATCGAATCCAGTATTCCCAGTGGCCAAATCTTCCACTTGGGGAAACCAATGTTTGAGTAAGGCAGACAAAACTCTTGCCAGCACTATTGAGAACATTGGCTGTAAGATTATTGCTGCCAAGCCCACTGTTACTTGGAAAGAGTCAGTTGTCAGGAAATGGAACACAGATAGAACCTACACAAGAAGGAGGATCCCAGTGGAATGACGGATAGCAGATATCAGATCAGGCTCCATCTGAGTACATAGCTCTGTGATTGTGGCCCTGTCCAGTCTATAGATGAGTATTATGTGCTTGTCCTCCAGTGTAGCCAAGTCCACAAGGGGTCTGTACACAGGGGCTTGCCTCCTCCTCCTCCTTTTCATCTGCAGTGGTAGGTACCTAAGGGACACAAGAAGGAGACGGGAGTGACAAACTGAATAATGGAACCACTACTTCAGTGTACATTAACCATGTATGTAACTGGACTATGTAAATGGCAATGTATATACAATGGACAGCAATGACACAGTCTTCTATTTCAGAATGTTGACCAGCACCATGAAATGGAGAGAGCCTGTCCTGTATTTAGGGACAGGTGGAAGTGATGTAACTCCACAAGCGTTGGGCGTCATGGCGGAAGGTGGTCTTACACCGCAGTGCTATTCCTTATTGGCTAAAATGGGGCTCTATAGACTACAGTGTCCAATGAGGATCACCGGCGGCAGTGACGGTGTACACTGCTGTGGACGTGACCGCCATTTTCTGTCTGTGACCTCACTTGATTCCTGACTTTCCACAGGATAACACATCCACTGCGTGTGCTACTGTGACCTGAGTCTGGAACCTGCTATGGCCATGTGACAGGGGAAAGAGCCCCTGCCTTCACTTCAGAGGAGTTGGAGTGCCTGGTGGATGGGGTCCTACCCCAGTATAAACAGCTGTATGGGCTTCCAGACCAATAGGTGAGAACAGCATGGGGACGATGCATGCAACAAGGTTGCATGGAGATGTGAGCGTGCTGGTAGTGTGTCATTTGGGTGGGGGTTTTGGCTGGTGGTAATGTACATGTAGGGCTCTGGATGATGTGTGTGCCATTTGAGGGGAAATGGTATTTGTGGGCCAAATGTGTGACAGGCTGGATTGCATGGTTAATGGTGTCCCCCTGTCTGTATTTCCTCTGCAGGTCAGTGCCCATCAGAAGAAGAGATTGTGGCATGCCATTACCAAGGACGTGCGGACCCTGGACGTCTATAGCAGGTGGAGCACTCACTGCAGGAAATGGTGGGAGTAAATGAAGCGCTGGGCCCAGAACATTGCGGAAGCCCAGCTGGGGATGGCCTCCCAACAAGGGAGGAGTGCCCATCGGAACCTGACTCCCCTGATGGCCCACATACTGGCAGTGGCCTACTCAGAGATTGATGGGTGCTTGAGGGCAGCACAATAGCCACAAGAGGTTGAGTACAGTGTGTGTAACAACCATCTTTGTTGCCTGCCATGGGTTCCTGGTGGTGGGTTTCAGTTAGTGGGTGCCCTTCAATGCCAGCTCATACATTGCTCTGTGGTCCAGCTCTGGGTAAATGGGTGAATGGCAAAATCGTGTTAACTAGCTAGATGGCATTCCATGTCAGACAGGGTTTAGTAGGTCCAAGGAGGAGTGCAGATGGTTGGCTCTCATCTTGCCGTGGTACTTAGCCAATGGAATGCCTGTGTGGCGCATAGTGCTCAATCTTGATCCCTGTGTGTGATGGTAATGTGTATGCCATCTGTGGTGTTGGTGCTGTATTTGACCCAGTGCACACTTTCTCTCTACCTCCTCCTATATTCTTCTGTCATCCTGTCCATGTGTGTATTAGCATCATCTGGCAGAGGAGTAGGGCACCGGCTAATGAGGAAGCTGCGCCCACGGGACCCAGGAGGCAGAGTCCACTTCCATCCATATGGCCTGATTACGACCTTGGTGGATTGGATACTCCTCCACAAATGTGATGGATATCCCATCTGCTGTATTATAAGTTCCATTATATACTATGTAACTTGTAAAATGGCAGGTGGAATATCCGTCACATTTGTGGCAGAGTATCCCATCCGCCAAGGTTGTAATCAGGCCCATAATCTGCTACTTGAGAACTGTTCCATATATCTGTCATGAGGTGGGAAGACTGAACAGTGCTCTCTTTCATAGCTTTGCTGTCTGCCCCCTTCTAGGAGACACAAACATTCTAGGAAACACAAACGCTCCCAACAGCCATCCACCTCACACATGCACACTGTCCATGCACCTGCACCCACGTCCAGCAGACTTGCGCCTCCTACAGCCACTCCCTCTACCTCCACTCTCATCCCTCCTCTCACATCCCACCCCCACCTCCCTAAGAAGCTTTTCCTTGCCCAACCTGACCTCTTCCCTCCCTCTCTACCCCCCCATCCTGCCCATAGGAGGAGTGTCCCAACGACCCAGCCCAGCACCTCGGCCAAACAATGTGCCACAGCTCCCACCAAAAAAACAGCTGCTGGCACAAAGGGGCCACTGAGTGTGATGGCAGCCACTCCTAGTAAGTGCTCACCTATGCCTCAGAAAGGGAGGACTAGGGTAGTGAACCACAAGGGACAGAGGCCGGGGTTGGTGGAGGCACCTCCTAAACCTGAAGGCAAGGACACCAGTCACATGTCAAAGGCCAAGGGGGCCCATCACAAGAGGGAACACATGGATCCCCCTCCATCACAAAAAAAGCCAAGGAGCCCCCTCCACCACATAAGAAAGCCAGGGTTACCCCCCACCACCAAAGAAAGCCAAGGAGCTCCCTTCACCACCAAAGAAAGCCAACGAGCCCCCTCCACCAGCAGAGGGCAAAGATCCCTCTCCATCAACAGAGGCACCCAAGAAGCTTTCTCCACCAGCACAGGGCAAGGAGCCCTCTCCACCAGCAGAGGCACCCAAGGAGCCCCTTCCAACAGCAGAGGGCAAGGAGCCCCCTCCACTAGCTGAGGGCATGTAGCCCACCCTCCAGAGACTGTTGTGCAAGGAGCCCCCTCCAAAACCAGTGGGCATATTACCCACTCCAGAGACTGTGACCTTCCACTCCCCGCCAGTGACAATTGGGCAAGAGCCTCCTCCAGAACCAGTGGGCATTATACCCACTTCAGCTGAGGTGTCCCCCGCCCCTGTTCCCCCCTTCCCTCTGAGGTGGCTGCCCATTTCCAACATGATACCCCTGAACAGTGGAGTCTGGATTATGTCAGAAGTCTAGTTGGGCCTTGGACTGTGCCCTGTTGCCATGTGGGCCTTTGGTACTTTGGACTGGCCATTGGCCCAATCTGGACATTGATGCCTGCATTTACATTTCATATTTCTTTATCATGGGCGGTGGCAGAAAATTCCAGTGTTCGTACATCAGTATTGTTGTCCTTGCATTGTTTTCATATGGGTCCTGTGACATTCGTTTTACTCTGCAGCTGATTCTGTGTATGGTGCGTGTGAATGGTGTGTGTGAATGGTGTGTGTTGTGCGCATGTGTGTCACTCTACTTTTCCTCCCTTCCTCCCTTGTGTGCTTGGCGGCTGTACTCACCATCTTCATCTCCATCGACGCTGGTGTTCCAGGATGAACATGGCGTGGTAGAGCATCGGGAAGACTTGGAGTTCTGGTTCCATGGCAGCAGAGGAGTCCTCTGTGTCCCTGATGGGGAGTCTTTTGTTTTCAGTGAAGTGTTTCTGCCAGGCTTTTGATGTCGTTGATACTGCCCTGGAAATCCTGGTGGTTTGCTATGTCATAATAAGGAGGGCGGTACCTTGACTTCCGCCTGGCTGCTGATGGTTACCACTGTGGTCAGTGGTGTTAACACCCTGGCATTTGGTGTGGTACATTGGCTGTCTATGGGAGGTATCACCGCCATGGTCATAACTTTGTAGGAAATGCCGCCAGGCTGTTGGCAGTATTACCGCCACATTAACAGTCACTTCCAATATCATAATGAGGGCCATAATGTATAACTTCATTGGGGGTATATTCTCTTGCCCCTTTTATAATGTCACCTCATATTTTGTCACATCATGCTTTGTGTGTGCATCATGGCATGCTTTATAGAGGCTAAATAGACAATGCTATATGTAGGTCACTGTATAGACCTTTTTGGGGCACTTTTGTGTGTGAATTTAATCGGTTTGTCACATTTATTGATTTTCCTTATTGTGGGCACCTTTTTAAATGTTTTTATATATTGCTTAAATGCAGTGTGAAGATCTGCAAGCGTTAAAGTGGGGTGATCTCATGTGTGTGCATGCCTTGATGCACACACAAAGCATGATGTGACAAAGAGTGATGTGATATTATAAAAGGGGCAAGAGAATATACCTGCAATGAAGATATACATTTTGGCCCTCATTACAACATTGGTGGTAAATACTGCTTACCGCCGGGCAGAAGACTGCCACCCACACAAGTCAGCCACACCAAAGGTCAGTGATAAACTGGTGATAACAAAACCTCCACTGTCACGCCAACAGGAATACTCCCACACTATCACAACCCACTAATCCACGCGGAGGTCTTTCAACCGCAGTAAACCATTGGCGGTACACACCGCCGCGCTCAAAATACACACACATTTACAAAATCCAACCACATTGGACAATTTGAAATACACACACCTGATACACATACTGTACACACACCACACCCACATACTCAATACAATATAAAACACACACCCACATTACCCACAAACCCTTACAACGAGAAATTTGGAAGAAGCAGAGAGACAGAAAAGCAAAGACCACACCAGCATACAGAGGCACACAACACCATCACTCATACACATCCACGCACAAAACACCACACACCCCAAAACGTCACCCCACACATCACTAAAGACACAACCTCACACATCACCCACACCACCCCATGGCACCACAAAGACACCCCAGGTTTTCTGAGGAGGAGCTCAGGGTCATGGTGGAGGAAATCATCCGGGTAGAGCCACAGCTATTCGGATCACAGGTTCAGCACACCTCCATTGCTAGGAAGATGGAGCTATGGCACAAAATCGGCATCAGGGTCAACGCAGTGGGACAGCACCCAAGAACACAGGATGACATCAGGAAGAGGTAGAACGACCTGCGGGGGAAAATGCGTTCCCTGGTCTCAAGGCACCACATTGCAGTTCAGAGGAATGGCAGCGGACCCCCACCTCCTCCCCCACAACTAACAACATGGGAGGAGCAGGTCTTGGCTATACTGCATCCTGAGGGCCTCGCTGGAGTAGCAGGAGGAATGGACTCTGGTAAGTCAAATTTTTAACCATATCCCACACCCTACCTGAATGCCAACACATACCACCACCCTTGCCCTCACCCCATCACTCCAACTCCTCACATATGTCCTATTATCACAAACCACACATCCCAACACCAAGCCCTGCATGCAGCACCAAAGCATGGACACCCATCACCAAAGCATGTCCACTACACATACCCACACAGACCCCAAAACAATTCTCACACAAGGTCCTACACAAGAATGTAAGCACTGGGGTACAGGGTCACCCACCCATTGCACACCATGGCACACACAGATGCAATAATCATGCCTTTACACCCCTGCAGGACCCCTACCCAACGTCACCGGACAGGAGGTTCCAGACATGACCACCCCCCCCCCAGAAGAGGCCCACAGTGATGACAGCAACTGTGTCCAACTGGATCTAGATGACCAGCCCGGCCCATCTGGGACCTCAGGACAGTCGGTTCTCCTGCACAGTCACAGGCCACCACAGAGCCTCCCCCCTCAGGAAACACCAGCACAGCACCCACCCAGCAGGCCCATACCTCTGTCCCCAGGACACGTCAAGCAGCAGTGGGTCCACCACTACAGGAAACCCAGGCGACCCCACAAACCCAAGAACAGCAGGGACCTGGGGGCAGTGGGCACACGGCTAAGGGGACAGAGGTCCAGGAAAACCGGGGAAATGGGAGGTCTGCTGTGCGACAGGGGGAGGACAGGCCCAGGGAACCCACTCTCCACAAGGCCCTCTCCAACATCATAAGAGCGTACCATCATTCCCAGGAGACAATGGCAAAGGTACTGGCCAAGTTTCAGGAGACCCAGCTGCTGCAGGAGGACCAGTATTTGGGGTTCAGGGAGGAACTCAAGTCCATCAATACCACCCTGGGTGACATTGTTGGGGTGCTGAAGGACCTTGTGAACACCAGGAGGGACACTGTGGCACAACAAAGGGTGCCTGACACTAGGCTGGACGATGAACTGCCCACCACCTCCGCCGGGGCTAGTGGACAGGAGGCACTGCCACAGGACCACGACACCAGCACTCCACCCCCGGCAGATGGAGATCTACTGCGCAAGTGGTCCTTGAGATCCAGGACAAAGACAGAGAACAATGCCAAGTCCCCCGCCAAGAAATTAGACCACCCTGAATGTCATCCTTCTGTCCCACTTTGTCACCCTGTCCATCCTTAAACTGCCCTAGCTCTACTTCCTATGCCCCTTTGGACAATGCACCTGTGAGACTAATAACTGGACTCTGCCATGGACATTCCTCCACCATCACCCCTGATCATGTTACAACCCCCTCCACCATTTAGCACTTAAATAAACACCCTTGAATCACAAAACAATCTGGAGTCAGTCTGTGCTTTCACAAATGTGTATTTGCAATAACTGAGGAAAATAGCAATGTCATTTCTATTGTCAATATACCTATGTCACACAGCTCTAGTCCATGAGGTAACATAGCAGAGGTCACACAGTGGGAGCCACATCTGTGAAATGGAAAGGCAAAGTGACAACTCAGGGTCCATACACTCGGTGAAAGTGACAGACAGATGATAGGTCCAACAATTTTATCAGATGTAGGAGGCAGTGATGTCTTCTTACCTGTGTCTCACTGAAAGTATTGCTGGATCACGTTGTTTCTGTTGTCTATGTCCTCTATTTCTGCCTCCTCTTCTTCACTGTCCTCAGGGTCCACAGCTGCCACAAGACCTCCTTCTGGACCATCCTCCTGCAGAAAAGGTACCTGTCGTCGCAAAGCCAAGTTGTGCAGCATACAGCAGGCCACCATGATCTGGCACACCTTCTTTGGTGAGTAGTACAGAGAACCACCTGTCATATGGAGGCACCGGAACCTGGCCTTCAGGAGGCCGAAGGTTCTTTCTATAATCCTCCTAGTTCGCCCATGTGCCTCATTGTAGCGTTCCTCTGCCCTTGTCCTGGGATTTCTCACTGGGGTCAGTAGCCATGACAGGTTGGGGTACCCAGAGTCACCTGCAAATGTCTAGGGACAACTGTTAGACAAACACTAACCCTTAGCGACAACCCCAGACCCAGGCAACTATTTACAGGGTATAGGGTCCTTGTTCTCACCTATTAGCCACACACAGTGCCTCTGGAGTTGCCCCATCACATAATGGATGCTGCTATTCCTCAAAATGTAAGCGTCATGCACTGAGCCTGGAAACTTGCCATTCACATGGGAGATGTACTGGTCGGCCAAACACACCATCTGCATATTCATTGAACGGTAGCTCTTCCTGTTTCTGTACAACTGTTCACTCCTGCGGGGGGTACCAAGGCCACATGTGTCCCATCAATGGCACCTATGATGTTGGGGATACGTCCCAGGGCATAGAAGTCAGCTTTCACTGTAGGCAAATCCTCCACCTGAGGGAACACAATGTAGCTGCACGTGTGTTTCAGCAGGGCAGACAACACTCTGGACAACACATTAGAGAACATAAGCTCGGACATCGCTGATGCTATGGCCACTGTGTTTGAAAGGACCCACTTGCCAGGAAATGGAGTACTGACAGGACCTGCACTAGAGGGGGGATTTCTGTGGAATGGCGGATAGCTGACATCAGGTCTGGCTCCAACTGGGCACACAGTTCATGGATTGTGGCACGATCAAGTCTGTAGGTGACTATTACATGTCTCTCTTCCATTGTCGACAGGTCCACCAGCGGTCTGTACACCGGAGGATGCCGCCATCTCCTCACCTGCCCCAGTGGACATGCCCCATGGATGAGAACAGCGAGCACAGAGTCTGCCAACACTGAGGTAGTAAAACAATAATTTTATTGCACACATTTTTCAATACGCTATGTGCCTGTCACTGTGTATATGCAAGGCTTATATATGTGTGATGCATTAAAAATTGATGCCATGTGGCCCCCTGAAATGGCGGCTGCCTCACCTGTAATGTGGGACAAGGGGATATGAGGTAACTGCTCTGGCGTCTTACACCGTCGCGGTAGGCAGTCGAAGACTGCGGCGCAATCCTGCATTAGTTAACATTGGGCCCTATGGGTTCCAGGTGCCAATGACGATGACGCACGCCCATCACCACACACCACTCACGTGCACTCACCACCCCCACTACCATTCACACATCCCCTGTGTCCTCTACCAGTGTGTCTGTGAGCCCTCCTCCCAAAGTACACAAACGCAGTCACACACCCACCCAGCAGCGATCCACCTCACGACAGCCTCCAGCCCATGCACCTTCACCCAAAGTCAGCAAACGAACACCTCCTACAACCACTACCTCTTCCTTTACTCCCAAACCCCCTCCATCTACCCGTCCCAGTGTGTCTAAAAAACATTTCCTCTTAAATGTTGACCTCTTCCCTACACCTCCCCGCCGTCCGTCCCCTAGGGCCCACCTTTCCAGGTCCCAACCCAGCACCTCAGCCACCAAATCAGTGGTGTCAGCAATACCCGGATTTTGGTGAGCGCCAAGCAACACGGCTACCAGTGTCCCAAGGACCGAGGCCAAGGACATTCCCCCACCTCCAAAACAGAAAACGTTGCCCACATCCCAGAGAGAGAAGGCCAAAACACCTGCCACCAAGGGCTCAGGCAAGACAATTGTGGGGAGTGGCAAGACAGCTGCGCCACCATCCAAGGTGGGGAAGGGCCTAAAGAAGAAAGGCAAGTCAACGTCGCTGCAAACCTGCATGGTGGACAAGACCGCCACCGGCACCGCCGCCACGGACATCGCCGCCAGCAGCCCAGATACTGAGCCCTTCACCAGCACCGCAGACACTGTGCCCTTCAGCAGCACCGCTGTCAGTGAGCCCGCCACCAGCACCGCCACTACTGACACCGCCACCAGTACCGCTGTCAGTGAGCCTGCCACCAGCACCGCCACAACTGACACCGTTGCCAGCACCGCAGTCAGAGAGCCAGCCACCAGCACCGCAGTCAGTGAGCCAGCCACCAGCACCGCAGTCAGTGAGGCCGCCACCAGCACCACCGCCACAATGACCGCCGCAAGCACCGCCGCTAATGACACCGCCGCCAGCCCCGCCAGCGGACCCGCGACAACCTGAGCCAGTGGCACCACCGCAGACATGGCTGCCATCCCCAGTGGTCATCCGTACGTGGCTAGTGGTCACTTCCAGGGGCCTGGGCAGCTTCCATGTTGCCCCACCATCAGTGGACTGTCACATCCACTACCTCAGTCTTTGGCAGGATTAAGCACTCTGGGCACAATGCCCCCTCCAGAACCAGTGGAGAATCTCATCCACTACCTCAGTCCTTGGCAGGATGAAGCACTCTGGGCACAATACCACGTCCAGAACCAGTGGAGAAAGGCATTCACTAGCTCAGTCCTTGGCAGGATGAAGCACTCTGGGCACAAAGCCCCCTCTAGAACCAGTGGAGAAAGGCATCCACTACCTCAGTCCTTGGCAGGATGAAGCACTGTGGGTACAAATCCCCCTCCAGAACCAGTGGAGAATCTCATCCACTACCTCAGTCATTGGCACGATGAAGCACTCTGGGCACAATGCCTCCTCCAGTACCAGTGGAGAATCTCATCCACTATCTCAGTCCTTGGCAGGTTGAAGCACTCTGGGCACAATGCCCCCTCCAGAACCAGTGGAGACTGTTCTCCACTGGAGAGACTGTGGCTTTGCACTCCCCAGGATAAAGCAGTGGGCAAACCACCCACTGGAGAGACTTGAGAGACTGTGGCTTTGCACTCCCCAGGATAAAGCAGTGGGCAACCCACCCACTGAAGAGACTTGAGAGACTGTGGCTTTGCACTCCCCAGGATCAAGCAGTGGGCAAACCACCCACTGGAGAGACTTGGGAGACTGTGGCTTTGCACTCCCCAGGATAAAGGAGTGGAGAAACTACCCACTGGAGACACTTGAGAGACTGTGGCTTTGCACTCCCCAGGATACATCAATGGGCATGGAGCCCCCTCGTGGAGCTGGAGTCGTGCACTCATCTGACTGAGGTGCCCCCCTTCCCTTCCCCCTGAGGTGCCTGTTTTATTTCAATTTGATGCCCCTGCAGTGTTCTCTCCGTTTTGATCGGGTATCTTGTGTGGGCCTCATCTGTGCATTTTGGGCCCAGTGGTTCACAGACTATATAGGTGCAGTACCTGGACTTGAATTATTGGTGTCAATATTTGTTTATAGTGTATATAAATTTTGGACTAATGGATGTTTATTGATTACAACGGTTACAATAAATTCCTTTTGTCCTTGCGTTCTTCCAGAGGGGGTTGGGGGGGTGTAAATCTAATGTTTCAGCATGTATTGGTGTGTGTGTTGTTGTGGCTGAGTGTGGGGGTGGGGGTGTTGCGGGTTGCGTGTGTGTGTCACACTCTTTTCCCTCCACCTCCCCTGTGTTGTAGGTGCAGTACTCACCATGGTCGTTGCCGCTGTCGGTCGTGCTCCTGGTAGAGGAGCAGGAAGACTATCGCAGGGAGTATTTGGAGTTCAGGCTCCATGGCGTCTTGGTTCCTCGGGGGTTGTGTAGAGGTGAGTGTTTCCCCTTCCAAGTCCTGTTTCCGCCGTGTTTTTGTTCACGTTGAATCCGCCCCGGAAAAGGTGGCGGATTGGCCTGTCATAATAGTGTGGGCGGTACATTGTCTTCCGCCTGTCTGTTGGCGGTGACCGCCATGCTGTTTGTTTGTACTGCCATGGCGGTCGGAGTGTTAAAGTGGCTGTCTATGTTGGCAGTTTCCGCAATGGTCATAGTTCCATTTTTTTTACCCCCGGCCTGTTGGCAGTTTTACTGCTGCTTTACCACCGACCGCCAGGGTTGTAATGAGGGACTTTATCTTATTTTCTAAATTCCTAGATAATACAGAGGAAAATGTCCACAACAGTCTGTATTTGCATGCAGGCTTTATACTTGTATGTGTGAAGAATTGACAGCACATATAAATTGATATATTTTGTTAATACCAAACAGATTGTAGTGATAAAATACATGAAGGTCCTGAAGAAAGCCGTCTGATTGATTTATTTATTTAGGAGTTTTATATAGCACTGGCTAGTCCCAAGGGTATCAGATCCCTTTATATCAGTGAATGTTCCTTACAAATAGCGAGAAAAATCAAACATCTCAGAAAGCATGAGAATAGGTCAGTGGCTGGGCACAAGGGAGGTACAATAGGGGATGGAGATAGGGAGGACAAAAGGTTGAGTTCATGTCTTGACGGCTGCTTGACCTTCTATTAGTTGGTTGAGGAGCACACCTTTTAGGTGTCTCTTGAAGCTCAAGGAGGAGTTTATTCTGATATGTTATGGGATGGAGTTCCAGATTTTAGGGACATTGCTTGAGAAGGAGTGAGACAGGGTTTTTTGTTTGTATACTTTAGTTGGAATGAGGAGTAAGGTATTTGATCATCTTTGGTTTCTTCACTGGCATGATTTTTTGAGTAGGTTTGTTTTCTAGTATGAAGTGCTTTGTGGGTGAGACAAGCAGTTCTGAAGCTGCAGCAGGCTTCAATTGGGAGCCTTTTGAGTTATTTCAGGGCAGGGGAGATGTAGTTATATTTTTTGTTCCAGTGACCATTCTGACTGCTGTATTGATAGTGGTTCTAAGGTGTTCAGGGTGGGAATTCACTGTGCCTACGAGGGTGGTGTTCCCATAGTCTAGCCTAGACAGCACCAGCCCTTGAGTGGCAAGTTTGAGGTAGTCTGGTGGTAGTTAAGGTTTGCTTTTGTTCAGAAGTTTCAGATTATAGAAGGAACTCTTCACACTGTTCTTGATATGATCTTCCATGCTTAGTTTGGGGTCCAAAGTGATTCCTAGTGCTTTAGAGAAGTCAGCTAGGGTGAGATTGCAGTTAAGAACATCTTTGGAGTTTAGCCATTCTCAGATATGGGGGGCTGGCTCTGTCTTTGATATGAGCGGAAGTGGTTGAGTTTTAGGATAGCCAGAGTTGTACTTCTTTGAGGGTGGGATATATCTGTGTATGTTGTCTAGTTAGGACATTTCTAAGTAGAGCTTGGTGTCACCTGTGTATAGATGCAAGGGGATGTTGCTTGGTTGAGCATGACAGTGAGGAGCTCCATGTAGATATTGAATAGTGCAGACAAGAGGACAGAGCCTTGAGGAACACCCTGAGTAATTGTCATTCTGTCAGAAGTCAGATTGCTTTTTTGTATTTGCTGAGAGTGGTTTTGTAGAAAATATGTGAATTAGCACAGGACCACCCCTTCCACACCAATCCTCTTTTGGAGGGAATTCAATGATCTAGGAGTGTGAGCAGGCAGCAACTGTCTGATTCCAGTCATTTGTGCAGTTCATCTATTATGTTCAGATTAGCTGTTTCTGTGCTGCAGCCTTTTCTAAAGCTTGATTTTTGATTGTTCAGGAGACTATAGTTGTTGATGGGTTGGTATAGTTGTGAGAGAACACATCTTTCCAGGATTTTAGTTAGGAAGGGTTGATTGGAGACAGATCAAATGTTGTTTAGGTTGTTTGGAT
This sequence comes from Pleurodeles waltl, assembly GCF_031143425.1. Lineage (NCBI taxonomy): Eukaryota > Metazoa > Chordata > Amphibia > Caudata > Salamandridae > Pleurodeles > Pleurodeles waltl. The sequence continues at coordinate 627,933,535 of NC_090443.1, read as the reverse complement.
CTGCTCCCTTTTTTGGGAACACTCACATGACTTGAGTGAGCTTGAGGCAGTCTGGCATCAGTCTAGTCATCAGGAAGTTGTTTATCATCTTAGTCTAAAGGAGGGTTATGGCATGGTTAAGTTTTTTTGACCGGGATGCTGGAAGGCGGTCCGCAAGGTGGAAGGAGGGTTTAGACATAGCCAACAGATCAGATATGTCCTCTGACAAGAGTGTGTTGAAAACCTTCCAGCTTCTAGAAGTTTCCTGGGACCCTTGGATTCAATTTAATTCATTACTTTTGTTAAAGTGGATTATTGGTAAGAGTGGGTAAGTATCTACCCTTAGCAATAGGGCACAAACCCCCACTAGGTCCATTCAAGGTCTAAATAAATTAGTTCTGGCTCAACCCTTGGTAGCTTGGAAACGAGCAGTTAGCCTTAATTTAGGAGAAAGGTGTGTAAAGCATTTATTAAACTAAATTATGTTTCTATATTTAAAATGACACTAAAATGACAATTAAGGAAATGGAGATACAAATTCTTAACGACTGAATGTTTTCTAGTGCTTAGAAATCAAAAGTGCCAATGTGGACTTCTGGTCGCACTCGACTGGGACAAAGTCAAACGTTGAGTCTGACCGCAATAGACGGGAAACAGTCTTTACTAGGTGGCCAGATCAACACGTAGCTTAGTCGCACAAGCATTACCACAGTTGCTGAACTACACATTTACCTGAATCACACAACTGCGTGGTTGAGGTGCCATGCATATGCATTCAAGCACACAGCAGGAAAAGTCGGTAGAGGAACACAGCTGTTGGGTAAGTGAGGCTGGGGCAGGTGGGGGATCTTTAAGGACAGGGCAGGGTAGGTTTTAGAGTGCAGGGTGGGGCCGGGGGGGTCGGAGAAGTATTTAAGACAGTGTGGGGTGGGTATTAGGGTTCAGGCCAGGTGGGGGGTTAGGGTAGTTTTTAGGACAGGGTGGGGTTGGTTTTAGGGTTCAGGGTGGGGGCAGGAGGTCTGGGTAGTATTTAGGACAGGGTGGGGTAGTTGTTAGGACAGGGTAGGTTTTAAGGATTACGGCTGGGGTTGGGTGCGGGGGGTTAAGGTGGTTTTACAACAAGGCAGGGAAGGTGTTTGGGTTCAGGGCAGGGTTGGGGTGGTTTTTAGTAGCGGGTGAGGTAGTTTTTAGGACAGGGTAGTGTTGTACTTGCATGTAGCCTCGCGACTAGAACCCCGATGGTGAAGGGGTTGCTAGGTGCTCGATGGCAGAGTGATTCAAACGGGGGTTGAGGACGGTTGGAGGAGTGAGCGGCCATGTCCAGGGGCACTCGGAGACCTGTATGCTGATTAACTTCACCTGAAATAAAAGCGTCTCAAACTTACCTTGCTTACTTCATTGAGGCGACAAGGGTGTTCAGTCTTCGAGCACAGCGGGCCCAATCATCAGCAGATAAGTGGCTATAAATGACGTCGCCTCCAGCATTTTTCTCTGTGCCAGCAGGATCGATGGTGGATCTCATCCTGCACAAGGACGACAGGCCTTTCGTGTCAGGAAGCGGTTTACTGCAACTTGGGGGAGGGGTTTCCTTCTCCGGTGATACTGCAACTGGCCGCGAAAAATCACCTCTTTGCGCGCATTGAATGTGGAAAGGTTACACCCGTCACACAAACAAAGGTGAGGCATTGTTTAAGAGTGGTTCAGTTCTGTAGCGCTTCCGCCAAAAAAATTCATTAAAAAAAAAAGAACACCTCTACCCCCAGTGGATGTGAAAAGGACACTTGCAGCAGATTGGAGGATTTATTTATTCAATGGTGCAACTATCTAGGAAGCAATAAGGACTGGTTGAACTATTTGTTTATCTTGAACATACAAAAACATTTACAACAAAGAACGTTACAATTCTGATTCTGTTTCTAGGGATTTTTTTTTCTGTCTTTTTTTTTTGGGGTGCACTCTGCAATCGGTTCTCCCTCCACCACCATTTCTAGAGGGCCCTGGCGAATCACATATAGGCCCTCATTACAACATTGGCGGCAAAAGCCGCTTACCGCCGCGCAGAAGACAGCCAACACACCACTGCGGCAGCGGAATTCCGCCACGGTCATTATGACCCACAGCTCGGAGTCTGACAAAATTGAAACACCCACAAAAGTCTGCCACGAAAAAGGTCAGTGATGAACTGGCGAAAACAAAACCTCCACCGTCACGCCAACAGAAATACGCCCACACTATCACGACACACGAATCCACACGGCGGTCTTTCAACCACGGTATTCCATTGGCGGTACACACCGCCACGCTCAAAATACACATACTCTTACAAAACACCACCACATTGGACAAATCGAAATGCACACACCTGATACACATACACACACCACTCCCGCACACCCATTACAATATAAAACACACACCCACATCACCCACAAACCCCTACGACCAAAATACCGAAAGAAGGCCAGAGAGAGACACTACAAACTACTACCAAGCATCCACAGGCACACAATACCATCACCCACATAACTTCCACGCACCTCACACAACACACCACTAAATATCACCCACTTACCACTACACACACCACCCCACACATCTCCCACACCACCCCATGGCACAGCAAAGACACCCCAGGTTCTCTGAGGAGGAGCTCAGGGTCATGGTGGAGGAAATCGTCCAGGTAGAGCCACAGCTATTCTGATCACATGTGCAGCACACCTAAATAGCTAGGAAGATGGAGCTATGGCGAAGAATAGTGGACAGTGTCAACGCAGTGGGACATCACCCAAGAAATAGGGATGACATCAGGAAGAGGTGGAACGACCTACAGGGGAAGGTGCGTTCCGTGGTATCAAGACACCACCTTGCGGTTCAGCGGACTGGCGGCGGACCCCCACCTCCTCCCCCACAACGAACAACATGGGAGGAGCAAGTCTTGGCGATTCTGCATCCTGAGGACCTCGCAGGAGTAAATGGAGGAATGGACTCTGGTAAGGCAGTGCTTTACTACTTTATCCTCCACCCTACCTGCATGCCATCACATACCCCCACCCTCACCCTCACCCCCATCACTCCAACTCCTCACAAATGTACCAATAACACAAACCACACATCCCAACACCAAGCTCTGCATGCAACAACAAAGCATGGACACCCATCACCAAAGCATGGCCACTGCACATACCCATACACCCCCCTAAACCACCATCACAAGGTTCCACACAGGAATGCAAGCACTGGTTACACGGTCACCCACCCATTGCACACCATGGCACACACAGGTGCATTAATCATGCCTTTACACCCCTGCAGGACTCCTACACAACGTCACCGGACAGGAGGGTCCACACATGTCCACACCACCAACAGAAGAGGACCACAGTGATGACAGCAGCTCTGTCCAACTGGATCTAGATGACCAGCCCGGCCCATATAGGACCTCGGGACAGTCGGTTCCCCTGACACAGTCACAGGCCACCACAGAGCTTTCCCCCTCTTGAAACACCAGCACAGCACCCACCCAGCGGGCCCATACCTGTGTCCCCAGGACACGTCAATCAGCAGTGTGTCCACCACTACAGGGAACCGAGGCTAACCCACCACCCCAACAACAACAGGGACCTGGGGGCAGTGGGCACATGATCCAGGGGACGGAGGCCCAGGAACATAGGGGAACTGGGAGGGCTGCTCTGCGATAGGGGGCGGACAGGCCCAGGGAACCCACTCTCCACGAGGCCCTCTCCAACATTATGGGAGCCTACCACCATTCCCAGGAGACGATGGCAACGGTACTGGCCAAGTTTCAGGAGACCCAGCTGCGGCAGGAGGAACAGTATTTGGGCTTCAGGGAGGAACTCAGATCCATCAATTCCACCCTGGGCACCATCGTAGGTGGTGCTGAAGGAAGTGCCCAACACCAGGAGGGACACTGTGAAACAACAAGGGGCCCCTGACACTAGCCTGGACGATGAACTGCCCACCACCTCCGCCGGCGCTAGTGGACTGGAGGCACCGCCACAGGACCACTACATCAGCACCCCACCCCCTGCAGAGGGAGAACCACCCGCAAACGGTCCCTGAGATCCAAGACAAAGACAGAGAATGAAGCCCAGACCCCGCCAAGAAATTAGACCGCCCTGAATTTGATCCTTGTGTCCCACCTTGTCACCCTGTCCATCTTCAAACTGCCCCAGCTCCACTTCCTATGCCCATTTGGGCAATACACCTGTGAGACTAATAGACTGGACTCTGCCATGGACATTCCTCCACAATCACCCCTCACCATTTACAGCACCCTCCAATATTGAGCACTTAAATAAACACCCTTAAAGCACAAAACAATCTGGAGTCTGTCTGTGATTTCGAAAGAGTGTATTAGCAATTACAGTGACAAAATCCTCTTTCAATTGCAATGTCAACATACCTATGTCACCCAGCTCTAGTCCATGAGGAAACAAAGCAGATGTCACACAGTGGGACCCACATCTGTGAAATTGTAAGGGAAAGTGACAACTCAGTGACAATACACTGGGTGAAAGCAACAGACAGTAGAGAGGTAGTAGTGTCAAAGTACATGTAGTAGGCAGGTTTGTATTCTTACCTGTGTCCCATTGGAAGAATTGCATGATCACCAAGTTCCTGTTGTCGATGTCCTCTTCTTCTGCTTCCTCGTCTTCACTGTCCACAGGCTCCACAGCTGCCACAACACCTCCATCTGGACCATCCTCCTGCAGAAAAGGCACCTGGCGTCGCAAAGCCAAGTTGTGAAGCATACAGCAGGCCACGATGATCTGGCATACCTTCTTTGGTGAGTAGAATAGGGAACCACCTGTCATATGGAGGCACCTGAACCTGGCCTTCAGGAGGCCGAAGGTGCTCTCTATAATCCTCCTAGTTCACCCATGGGCCTCATTGTAGCGTTCCTCTGCCCTTGTCTTGGGATTCCTCACTGGGGCCAGTAGCCATGACAGGTTGGGGTAACCAGAGTCACCTGCAAATGGCGAGGGACAACTGTTAGATAGACAATAACCTGTAGGGATATCCCCAGACCCTGACAACTATTCCCACAGACTTGCTTCCAGGTGCTCACCTAATAGCCACACACGGTGCCTCTGGAGTTGCCCCATCACATAAGGGATGCTGCTATTCCGCAGGATGTAAGCATCATGCACTGAGCCAGGGAATTTGGCATTGACATGGGAGATCTACTGGTCTGCCAAACACACCATCTGCACATTCATCGAATGATAACTCTTCCGGTTTCTGTGCACCTGTTCACTCCTGCGGGGGGGCAAAGGCAACATGTGTCTCATCAATGGCACCTATGATGTTGGGGATATGTCCCAGGGCATAGAAGTCACCTTACACTGTAGGCAAATCCTCCACCTGAGGGAAAACGATGTAGCTCCGCATGTGTTTCAGCAGGGCAGACAGCACTCTGGACAACACATTGGAAAACATAGGCTGGGACATCCCTGATGCTATGGCCACTGTTGTTTGAAAAGACCCACTTGTAAGGAAATGGAGTACTGACAGCACCTGCACTTGAGGGGGGGATTCCTGTGGGATGGCGGATAGCTGACATCAGGTCTGGCTCCAACTGGGCATACAGTTCCAGGATTGTGGCACGATCAAGCCTGTAGGTGATGATTACATGTCTTTCCTCCATTGTCGACAGGTCCACCAGCGGTCTGTACACCGGAGGATGCCGCCATCTCCTCACATGTCCCAGCGGACGGTGCCTATGATGGACAACAGTGAGCACAGAGTCAACCAACTCAGAGGTAGGTACCCACAGCTTACACAGAACACGATTCATAATCCGAAATTTGCATGTATGAGTGTTGAGGCAAGGCCTAGGTATGTGTGACGCAGTTAACATTAAGCTATGTGGGCCCCTGAAATGGCAGCTGCCTGACCTGTAAAGTGGGACAATGGGATGTGAGGTAACTGCGCTGGCGTTGTACACCGTCGCGGTAGGCGGTCGAAGACCGAGGCCCAATTCTGCATTGGTTAACATTGGACCCTATGGGTCCCAGGAGCCAATGACAATGTATGCCGGCGGTGACGGTACGCACTGCCACGGACGTGACCGCCATTTTCTATCTGTTCAATCACTCAATACCTGATCTTCGACAGGAGACGACCTACACTGCAAGTACTGCTGTGACCTCAGTCTGGAAGAGACAATGGCTCGTGCGTCTGGGGAAAGGGCCCCTGCCTTCACCACGGAGGAGTTGGAGAAACTCGTGGATGGGGTCCTTCCCCAGTATACGCTACTCTACGGTCCTCCAGACAAACAGGTAAGTACACTGGGAGAATGCTATATGGCCTATGCCTGTGTGGAGTGGGGAGGATGAAAGATGGGGGGGTAGAATGAGGCGTGCATGAAACGACGGTGAGTGCATGTGCCACATGGCAAGGGTAGGGGGGGGCCAATGACTGTGACGGTGCAGTTGGTAACAACTTTTCTTTTTCCCCTGTACAATTCATGTAGGTCAGCGCCAACCAGAAGAAGGACATCTGGCGTGCCATCGCCAAGGACGTCCGGACCCTGGGGGTCTATCACAGACGAAGCACTCACTGCCGTAAGAGATGGGAGGACATTCGCCGATGGAGCAAGAAGACAGCGGAGGCCCAGCTGGGGATGGCCTCCCAATGTGGGAGGGGTGCCCGTCGCACCATGACCCGCCTGATGTTCAGGATCTTGGCGGTGGCATACCCGGAGTTGGATGGGAGCTTGAGGGCATCACAGCAGCCACAAGGGGGTGAGTACACTCTCATTCAGCTGATTCAGCGTGCAGTGGAGGTGTCTGGGTGGGGGAGGTGGGCTGTGGGTTTCCCTAAGCCAGGGCGAGTGTGCTAGTTAGGTCTCCTTCTTCTGGCAGACCCTGTGGCACCCACCCCACCTGTGTACAGTGCTAACTACACCTAGTCAGGCTCCTGTGACATCCATGTGTGCAGATGTCGGCCATAGCCTTGTAGGCCATGTCCAAGGGATTGAACAGTGGACCCCAAGTGTGTGGCGTAGTGCAGAGGGCTTCTGTGTCTGTTGTGTCCGCCAACGGTAGCGGTAACGCATGCATTCAACATGTCTTTCTTCTGTCGTTCCCCACCCTTTTTGTGGTCTCCCTGTTCTTGTGTGCATTAGCATCATCAGGCGGAGGAGCAGTGGCACCGGAGCAGGAGGGAGCTGCATCCCACATGGCCCTGGAGGGCGACACTATGGAGTCTGAATTCACCAGTGGGACGGAGGGCGAGGGGAGCTCCACGGCGGGGACAGGAGCTGACACCAGTGATATGGACTCATCCTCTGATGGGAGCTCCCTTGTGGTGGTGGCCACATCTGTGCCCCCTGAATCTACAGGTACAGCCGCCACCCCCCTACCAGCACCACCCTCTCAGCAGCCCCTCAGCCTTTGCCCCATGCCCGCTCACCCAGGAGGGTGGGCATCACCTTCGCCTCAGGCACCTCAGGCCCTGCCCCAGTCACCCCTGCTGCCCTCAGTGAGGAGGCCATTGACCTCCTCAGGTCCCTCACTGTTGGGCAGTGTACCATTGTGAATCCCATCCAGGGTGTAGAGAGGCAGTTGCAACAAACCAATGCATTCCTGGAGGGCATTCATTCTGGTCGGGCAGCCCATCAGCGAGCTTTTCAGACTCTGGCCTCAGCACTGATGGCAGCAATTGTCCCTGTCTCTAGCCTCAATCCTCCAACTTCCTCCACCCAGACCCACACCCCTGTACCTCAGCCTACCCCAAGCACACCATCAGACCAGCATGCACAAACCTCAACACACAAAGGGAGCTCAGGCAAACATAAGCACCACACATCCCACAGGCACTCACGCAAGCATCAGACACATGCAGACACACCAACATCCACTACCTCCACTGTGTCCCCCTCCTCCTTGTCTCCCTCCCTCCCAGTCTCGTCTCCACTCAAACCTGCATGCACTTCATCTACAGCCACTACTTCCATCACCAGCACACACACCACCACACCCCGCTCACGTGCAGTCACCACCCCACTACCATTCACACGTCACCTGTGTCCTCTCCTAGTGTGTCTGTGATGCCACCTCCCAAGGAAAACAAATGCAGGCACACACCCACCCAACAGCCATCCACCTCACGAGAGCCTCCAACGCATGCACCTTCACCCAAAGTCAACAAACGTACACCTCCTACAACCACAACCTGTTTCTCCACTCCCAAACCCCCTCCAGCTACCCGTCCCAGTGTTCCCAAGAAACTTTTCCTGTCCACCCTTGACCTCTTTCCCTCACCTCCCCCACCCCATCAGTCTCCCAGGGCCAGACTCTTCAGGTCCCAACCTAGCACCTCAGCCACAACATTTCCGGGACCAGTGGTGCCAATAGTCACCGGATTCTGGAGTGCACCAGGCAGCAGGGCAGCCAGTGTGGCAAGGAGGCACAGCACGGACAGTCCCCCACCTGTCAAGCATCAAAAGTTGGCCAGTGCCCGGTGGGAGAGGGGGAAGACTCCAGCCACCAAAGCCGCTCCCAGGGGTACAGGTGGGAGTGTGGAGACAGCTGCGACACCTTCTAAGGTGGGGAAAGGGCACAAGAAACCCGGCAAGTCTGGGAAGAGCAGCACAGCGGAGAAGACCGCCATCAGCCCCGCTCCCCAGGAGGCCACCGCCATCATCCCCGCTGGCCAGGAGGCCACTGCCATCATCCCCGCTGTCCAGGAGGCCACCGTCATCATCCCAGCTGCCCAGTAGGCCACTGCCATCAGCCCCGCTGGCCAGTAGGCCACCGCCATAAGCCCGCTGGCCAGGAGGCCACCGCCATCAGCCCCGCTGGGCCAGACAGGACTGCCAGCACCAACCCTGCTGGCCCAGACAGGACCGCCAGCACCAGCCCCGCAGGGACAGACAGGACTGCCAGCACCAGCCCCGCTGGGTCAGACAGGACCGCCAGCACTAGCCCCGCTGGGCCAGACAGGACTGCCAGCACCAGCCCCGCTGGGCCAGACAGGACCGCCAGCACCAGCCCCGCAGGGCCAGACAGGACCGCCAGCACCAGCCCCGCTGGCCCAGAAAGGACCGCCAGCACCAGCCCCGCTGGGCCAGACAGGACCGCCAGCACCAGCCCCGCTGGGTCAGACAGGACCGCCAGCACCAGCCCCGCTGGGCCAGACAGGACCACCAGCAGCTGATTCGCTGCCAATGGGCCCCGCCAGCACCGCTAAACAGGACACCTCCGCCACAGGCACCGCTGCCAAGGACACCGCCGCCACAAGCACCGCTGAACAGGACATCTCTGCCACAGGCACCGCTGCCAAGGACACCGCCACCACAAGCACTGCTGAACAGGACACCTCCGCCACAAGCACAGCTGAACAGGACACCTCTGCCACAAGCACCGCTGGCCCACGAGCGCCAGGGCACTGACGCTACTGAGTCCGCCACAAGCAGGATGAAGCACTCTGGGAACAAAGCCCCCTCCAGAACCAGTGAAGAAAGGCATCAACTACCTCAGTCCTTGGCAGGATGAAGCACTCTGGGCACAAAGCCCCCTCCAGAACCAATGGAGAAAGGCATCCACTATCTCAGTCCTTAGCAGGATGAAGCACTCTGGGCACAAAGCCCGCACCAGAACCATTGGAGAAAGGCATCCACTACCTCAGTCCTTGGCAGGATGAAGCACCCTGGGCACAACGTCCCCTCCAGAACCAGTGGAGAAAGGCATCCACTACCTCAGTCCTGGGCAGGATGAAGCACTCTGGGCACAAAGCCCCTTCCAGGACCAGTGGAGACTGTTATCCACTTGTACGACTGTGGCTTTGCACTCCCCAGGATTGAACAGTGGGCAACCCACCAACTGTAGAGACTTGAGAGACTGTGGCTTTGCACTCCCCAGGATTGAACAGTGGGCAACCCACCCACTGTGGAGACTTTAGAGACTGTGGCTTTGCACTCCCCAGGATTGAACAGTGGACAAACCACCCACTGTACAGACTTGAGAGACTGTGGCTTTGCACTCCCCAGGATTGAACAGTGGGCATGGGGCCCCCTCGTGGATTTGGCATTGTGCAATCAACCGGCTGAGGTGCCCCCCCTTTCCCTTCCCCCTGAGGTGTCTGTTGTATTGCTATCTGATGCCCCTGCAGTGTTCTCTCCGTCATGTTCGGGTATTGAGTGTGGGCCTCGCCCATGCAGTGTGGGCCCAGTGTTCCACGGACTTCAATGGAGCAATACCTGGACTACTATTCTTGGTGTATATATTTGTTTATAGTGTATATATATTTTTGCGTATTGGATTGTAATATATTACAATGGTTACGCTCATTCCCATTTGTCTTTGCATTCTTCTGAGGGTTTGGGGCATGTAACTGTAATGTATCATGCTGTATTAGTGTGTGTGTTGTAGTGGGTGAGGGTGGGGGTGGGGGTATTGCGTGTGTGTGTCACTGTTTTTTCCCTCCTCCCTTCTCTGTGTCGTAGGTGCAGTACTCACCGTGGTCTTCACCGCCGGCGTTCGTGCTCCTGGTAGAGGAGCAAGAAGATAAGGGCAGGGAAAATGTGAAGCTCTGGTTCCATGGCGTCCTGGTTCCTCGTGGGGTATGTGGAGGTGAGCTTTTTTCCTTCGAAGTTCTGTTTGCGCCGTGTTTTTGTTTGCGGTGAATCCGCCCCAGAAAAGGTGGCGGATTGGTAGGTTGTGATACTGTGGGCGGTACATTGTCCTCCACCTGTCTGTTGGCGGTGACCGCTGCGCTGTTTGTTTGTACCGCCTTGACGGTCGGAGTGTTAAAGTGGCTGTCTTTGTTGGCGGTTTCCGCCACGGTTGTGATTCCCTTTTTTCCCGCCGGCCTGTTGGCGGTCTTTCCGCCGCTTTAACACCGACCGCCAGGGTTGTAATGACCACCATAGTCTGGAAGCAATGGTATGACGCCTTTGAGACGTATTTAGGGGCAATAGGGGCATCATGGTACAGACCAGAACACAAAAAGTGTCTTCTTCTGCATTCCATTGGCTTCGAAGGGAGGTCTATTTTCAAGCACCTACCGGAGTTACAATTGGACGATGGTAAAATGGATGAGTACGAAATAGCTGTGAAGAAAATGAGCAACAGGTTTGATGCACCTCCCAGCTTAGTGGTGGCTAGGCACAAGTTTTTTAAGAGAGAACAACATTCTGGTGAAGATGTAGAGACTTATATTTCAGCGTTGCGTCTTCTGGCTGCAGAATGTCAGTTTGGAGAGCAAGGTGATCAACCCATCATAGACCAATTTATTTGTCAACGGACAGACAAGTCTACCAGACAGAAATTGTTATCGTTGGACAATACAACATTGATGGAAACTATAAGAATTGCAAAGAGCATCGTAACTTCTATCAAGTCCTCCAGAGAAATAGAATTGGCAACGGCTAGCAGAGTTAACGCTGTCATTAACAGAGAAGAAAAAAGAGAAACGGTCAAATTAAGCGGACAGAAGAACATTAAGTTTGCAAATTCTAACGCTTTTTTCAAACAAAGGAATGTTTGTTTTATATGTGGAAATGCTCCTCATCAAAAAGGGTTTAAGAGTTGCCCTGCATGGAATATCCAATGCAGAAGTTGCGGCAAAGTTGGGCATTTTGCTAAAGTGTGTCAAGGTGGAAAGCGAGAGTCTGTCATGACGGTGATGGGAGAGAATGAAGAAGCTGTGGAACACCTCATGGGAGAGGTTCAGGATATGGTTTTAGTCGTTGATGGTGGAGTGGTTAAGTCTGGTGATCCGGATAACTCTGTGGATCCGTATGTGTGCATAAGAGTAGGAGACAAGTCTGCGCTTGCTGGTGGACTCAGGGGCTAGGATCACCATGATTACCCTAGACTTGTTCAAGCAGAATTGGGAAGAGCGAGCTCTTGAGCCACCGGACAGGGCCCCAGTGTCCTATGAAGGGAGGAAGATTGAGATTCAAGGGTTTTTTGAGGATATTCTTGAGTTTATGGGGAGATGAATACATGGGAAAATCTATGTAGCAGCAAGAGCGTTGAACATTTTAGGTTGGTTCCATCAGGGTCTGTTTGGAATGGTGTTGCGACTAGGTACATCAGAACAGGTTGCAGTGATCAGAGAAATGGAGGAGATTGAAGGTCTTCTCAATGAGTTTCCTAAAATCTTTTCAGGAGAATTGGCAAAGCTGAAAGATTTTAAACATAAGATAAAAGTGAAAATGAATGCCGCCTAAGCCAAACATAAGATTAGGTCTGTGCCTTTCAGTGTGAGAGAAGTTTTGGAAAGGGAATTAGAAAGTTTACAGAACATGAGGATTATAGAACCCATTGAATCCTCTTTGTGGCTTTCTCCATTGGTAGTGGCTAAGAAAAAGAATGGAGAGTTGAGAATTTGTGTGGACCTGAGAGCGCTCAACAGAGAGATTTGGGTGGACTCACATCCCTTACCCAATATTACGGAAATGTTTTCTGCCATTAAAGGCTCAAAGATGTTTACGAAGTTAGACTTGGCTAGTGTGTATCATCAGGTGTAACTGGATCCGGACACCAGGTATTTGACAGCATTTGTATCGCCTTTTAACGTTTTCCAATTTTGCCATATGCCATTTGGGCTGTCGTCTGTAGCCTCAGTGTTTCAAAGGATTATGTGTACAACTGTTAAAAGGTATTTCCAATGTGGTGGTTTTTCAGGACGATGTACTAATTCACGCGCCTGATCAGCAGGTGCACAACAAGATCCTCAGACAGGTGTTGCAGAAATTCATGGCTCATGGCATCGTTCTTAGTAAGAAAAATTGCCAGTTCATGAAGCCGTCAGTGGAATATTTGAGTCATGTGATTAGTCAGGAGGGGGTTGGCCTGAAACCTGGTTTGATTGATGCCATCAAGGCAGCACCCCCGCCCACTGACAAAACCGGGGTAAAAGCGTTTTTAGGCATGTGTGAGTTTTACTCTCGGTTTATATCGGAGTATGCTAGTCGGGTTAGAGTCTTGTCAAATTTATTGAAGGCTAAGACCAGTTTTGAGTGGAGTTCAGAGTGTGAACAAGTGTTTGAGGATATCAAAGTCCAGTTCACCCAAGCCAAAGTGCTAAAACCGTATCATCAACAGTTCCAATGTTGCCTAACTGTTGATGCCAGCAATATTGGATTGGGGGCTGTGTTGACTCAAACCGTTGAGAGTGCGGAAAACACCATTGGTTTTGCGTCTAGAGTATTAAGGGCACCAGAAGTGCATTACTCCGTCATCGAAAAAGAGTTGCTGGCCTGTGTTTGGGCCATTGAGAAATTCAGAAGCTATGTGTGGGGGAGGCATTTTGTATTCAAAACAGATCATAAGCCTTTGGTTTCAATCTTAAAGGGGACAAACGATAAGACTGGTACACCTAGGATTGCTAGGTTAGTAGCTAGGCTGATGCAATATGATTTTGAAGTCATGCATATTCCTGGTGGAAGGAATATAAGAGCAGACTATCTGTCAAGATTTCCCAGTGAGATTAGCCCGACGACTGATAAAATTGTGGACGATGAATGTTGTATGATTGCAACGGAAGTTGGCTGGGTACAATGACTTGTGTGCGGTAATGAGGTTTATTGTTGAAGGCTGGCCATATGAGAGAGACTTGACGATGGCGATTCAGCCATTTCGGAAAATTTCAGATGAGGTAACAATTGAGGAGGAATTGAGGAGTTCAATAGTGAAGAAGGTGCATGAAGGCCATTTGGGGGCCACACTGACCAAAAGACGAATACGAGACAGCTTTTGGTGGCCACTCATGGACAGTGAAATTGAGCAATTGGTAAGAAATTGTGCTGTATGTTCCAATTCCAACAAGAGTTTGAAAACTGCGACACCACCCCTTATGCTCATTGTGCGTCCTGGAGGTCCGTGGTGAAAATTGGGCGTGGATATGGTCAGACCTTTTCACTCACTTAATTCCAGTCTACGGTATGCAGGCGTAGTGGTGGATTATTTCTCGAAATGGCCATATGTCAAATTTTTACAGGAGCCTAATGCTAGATTTCTAGTGACTTTCTTAAGAGAAGTGTTTATGAATGAGGAGTTTCCGGAAGAAATCATTTCAGACAATGGTGTTCAGTTCGTGTCTGAGGAGTTGAAAGTATTTCTGAAGCACGGTTCAGTCAAACACCTGAGGTTTTCCCTTTATGAACCTCAAACAAACGGTTTGGTGGAGAGATTCAACCATGTGGTGGGAGACTGTATCAGGTGGGCATAGAAGAGTGGGTGTGATGCGTTGGTGTTGGTTCAGGCTACGCTTTGGTTTTACAGAACAACTCCTCATCCTACCACGGGGGTATCTCCTTTTGAAGCATTGAAAGGGAGAAAGCCTAATACCCCAATCAAACCTGGGTGGATGTCTAAGTTTTTTTAACGAATGCTAGTCAGAGATCGTGCGGACTTTATCAAGGCCAATGTGGAAAACAAGCCGTTTACACAAAAGAGATACTTTGTCAATAAGAAAGGGGCTAAAGAGTTGCTTATTGTGGAAGGTGATTGGGTAGTGGTAAAACTGCCAACATTTGTTAAGAAAGGAGTTTTTAGGACAAGGTGGGTTATTTTTTTGGACAGGGTAGGTTTAAGGGTTCAGGGTGGGGGTTTTAGGAAAGGGTGGGGTGGGTTTTAGGGTTAAGGGTAGGGGCAGGGTAGTTTTTAGGAAGGGGTGGGGTAGTTTTTAGGACAGGGTGGGGTAGGTTTTAGGGTTTAGGGTGGAGGTAGGGGGTCAGTGTGGTTTTTGGGACAGGACAGGGAAGGTTTTTTTAGGGTTTAAAGCAGGGAGTCAGAGGTAGTTTTTAGGACAGGGTAGGGTAGTTATTAGGAAAGGATATATTTTAAGGAATACAAAGGGGGCGGATGTGGGGGTTGAGGTAGGTTTTACGACAGAGTGGGGTAGGATTTAGGGTTCAGGGCAGGGTTGGGGTAGGGGTAGTTTTTAGGACAGGGTGGGGTAGTTTTCGGGACAGGGTAGGTTTTAGGGTTTAGGGCAAGGAGCCAGGGTAGTTTTTAGGACAGGGCGCAATAGCTTTTAGGGTTCAGGGTGGGGGCAGGGTTGTTTTTAGGACAGGGTGATTTATTTTTTAGGACAAAGTACTTTTAAGGGTTCAGGGCAGGGGTCTGGGTAGTTTTTAGGACAAGGTGGGGTCGTTTTTAGGACAGTGTGGGGTAGGTTTTAGGGTTCAGGGCAGGGGTCAGGATAGTTTTTAGGACAGGGCAGAGTAGGTTTTAAAGTTTAGGTCAGGTGGGGGTTAGGGTAGGTTTTAGAACAGTGTGGGGTAGTTTTTAGAACAGGGTAGGTTTTAGGGTTTAGGGCAGTGGTGGGGGTTGGGGTAGTTTTTAGGACAGGATGTGGTACTTTTTAGAGCATGGTAGGTCTTAGGGTTTAGGGCGGGGGAGGTTGGGGTAGCTTTTAGGACAGGGAAGGGTAGGATTTATGGTGGGGAAGGCAGTCAGAGTAGTTTTTAGGACAGAGTATGGTAGTTTTTAGGACTGGGTAGGTTTTAGGGTTTAGGGCGGGGAGGGTGGTCAGGGTAGTTTTTAAGGTTTGGGGAAGAGACAGGGTAGTTTTTAGGGCAGGGTGGGGAAGTTGTTATGACAGAGTCAGTTTTATGCTTTAGGTTGGCGTGGGGGTCAGGGTAGTTTTTAGGAAAGGGCAGGGTAGGTTTTAGGACAGGTCAGGGTAGTTTTTAGGGTTTAGGGCAGAGGCTTGGGGACAGGGTAGTTTTTAAGACAGGGCAGGGCAGGTTTTATGGTTTAGGGTGGGGGGTCAGGGTAGTTTTTAGGACAGAGTGGTGTCATTTTTAGGACAGGGTAGGTTTTAGGGAGGGGCGAATGGGTCGGTGGGGTTGCACCACCCAACCATGCATGGCATTAACACATATAGCTTTACTAAGCATGCTTTAATAATGAAATTATTTGTAAAGGAATGTGTGGTAAAGGCATGCGTGGTAAAGACACTGTCATGATTCCGTGAAGGTGAGCACTGAAAGAGGGGCCACAATGGTCCCATAATTCTGGACAAACCTCTGGTAATACCCAGTAAGGCCAAGAAAGGCCCTGACCTGAGTCTGGGTTGTAGGAGCCTCCCAATCCAGGATGGTCTGGAGTTTGGGCTGGAGAGGCTGTACATGGCCCCCACCTACAAGTTGGCCCAGGTACACAACAGAGCTCTGTCCTATCTGGTATTTGCTTGCCTTGATAGTCAGGCATGCCTGGAGCAGGGCCTGAAACACTTCCCTCAGGTATCCCATGTGATCTTCCGAGGTGGAACTGAATTCAGCTATTTCATCCAGATAAGCTGCATTAAAGGATTCCAACCCAGACAAGTCTCTGTTCACCAACCTTTGGAGGGTTGCAGGAGAATCTTTCAATATAAAGAGCATCACTCTGACATGAAAGGCGCCCCATAGGGTTAAAAATGAAGACCCATCCTTAGCTCTTGGAATTAGGAAAATCTGCCAGTATTCTGTGATCAGATCAAATGTGCTCAGGAAGCTAGCAGTCCCCAACCTGTCAATGAACTCATCAGCTACAGATATGGAGTGAGCATCAGTCTTAGAGACTGCATTCAAATCTCTGTAGTCTACACAGAATCTTAACTCCTTCCCACCCTGGGGATGAGATTTCGATACCAGCACCAATGGACTGGCCCAAGGACAATCAGAGGGCTCAATTACCCTTAACTCCAACATCCTAGCTACCTCAGCTTCAATGTTGGCTCTCACCAGGTCTGACAACCTGTACAACTTATTTTTGACAGATAAGTCGTCACCAATGTCAATGTCATGAACACAACATGTGGTGAATCCAGGGTCAGGGAAAACAGCCCAGCAATCTGCTCCAACACTTGTCTGCAATATTGTTGCAGCTGTGCTGTTAGCTTGGGGGGGAGTACTATTCCCTCCACTGACCCATCTTGTACATTGTTAGAGAGGAGGACTGGCACAGATTCACGCTCCTCCCCCTTTCCCTCATCTGTAACCATAAGCATGGTTATGTCTGACATGTCTTGGTAGGGTTGAAGTCTGTTGACATGCAAGATCCCATGGAGATTCCAGGGGTGCCAAGGTCTACCAGATAGGTGACCTCACCCTTTTTCTCCAGAATGGGGTAGGGTCCAGTCCACTTGGCCAGAAGCTCTAAAGCCCATGCCAACTGACCTGAGCTTCATGAGCTCTTCGCTGGCCTCCAGCTTGCTACTTGAATTCTTCATGTACTCTGCCATGTGTGACCACAGGCCTAGCACATAGTCAAGCACATTCTGCTTGGTCTCTTTGAGAGGCTTCTACCAAGACTCTCTCACCAAATACAATGATCATCCTACAGGGTGCTCAAACAGTGACTCAAAGGGGCTGAAGTCAACCCCCTTCTGGGGTATCTCCCTGTAAGCAAACAACAGGCATGGGAGGAGAACATTACATCTCCTCCTGAGTTTGTCAGACAAACCCATGACCATGCCCTTCAGGGTTTTGTTAAATCTTTCCACCAAACCATTGGTCTGGGGATGATATGGGGTGGTGAACTTATAGGTAACACTGCATTCATCCCACATTGATTTCAGATAGCAAGACAGAAATTTTGTGCCCCTATCTGAGACCCCCTCCTTGAGGAAAGCTCACTCTGGTGAACACACCAAGTAGGACCCCAGCCACTGTGGGAGTAGGTACTGTTCTGAGGGGTATTGCCTCTGGAGCATTTAACTTGCTTCCCATCTTGCCATTGGCCTGACAGGTGAAGCAGGAGCTACAGAACACCTTTACTTTTTCTGACATGTGGGTTCAATAAAAATGGCTGACCAGCCTATTCCAGATCTTGATTTGCCCCAAATGTCCTGCAAAGGGAATGCCATGACTTAGGGTGAGGAGGAATTCCCTGTACTTCTGAAGGACCACCACTCTTCTGGTTGCCCCTGGTTTGGGGTCCATTGCCTCATACTCCATCCTCCCAATAAACCCTGTGGTGTCCACTGACATCCCCCTGTTCTTGCCCGGAGGCAGTCTGCCTTAGGACCTCAAGAGTGGGACATTATTTTTACCCCTGGCACAACTCTCGCCTGGTGGGTCCACCTGCCCCTTGCAGTTTTGCCAAGTTAGGCAGAGCTTGCAGTTGTGGGGCCCTTACTCAGAGGTCAGATTCTCCCCCCCAGTACTGGATTCATCCTGCACCTCTGCAACGTCTGGGGTTGGCAAGCCAGTTCCTGTGCCCTTTTTCTTACTTCTGGAGGCTTAGCCTATTGCTCCAGTGTCCAAGTGTCCAGCACTTCCCTGTTGTGCAGCCTTTGACCTGGTCACAGCACACACTCATTCATGGAGGTCCAACATCTGTGCAAGGACCCTTCTCTCAACCTCTGACCAGTCAGATGCTTCAAGATCATTTCCCAGTAGATACTCTACAGGGAGTACAGGAGCTACAACTACCTTTTCAGGGCTAGTCACACCTCTCATGGGCACTAAGGTGACCTCTGTGTAACCTGAACCCATCCCTGGGCTAACTTCTACCCCCACCCCTACACTAGCAATCCCTTGGGAATGCCCATATGTGGGGGCTTCTTGGAGTAGACAGCTTGTCCTCTCTTGTGTCTAGGCTGGCAACACTCAAAACACTTCCATGCCTTGGCAAGTTCCTAGAACCTTCCTGCCTTAACAGGGTCATGATGTTTCCCCTGACACCGCTTCTCCTTGGATGTGGCATGGCTTGGGGCTCCCCACTCCGTGCAGGTTTTAGAGACTCTTGTGAGGACTCTTTTGATTTTTATCCTCATTCTCTTGGGCTTTCCCCTGGGAATGACCCTGCCCTCCTTTCTTTTAATCCCCCCCAAGGGGTTTGTTGGTAACTCTAGTTCACAACCATTCATCAGCTGCCTCCCCCAGGTTCCTTAGCACACCCCTTTCCAGCCCTCACCTAGTCTAATCAGGGGGTACCTGGTTGTCAGGCTGCAGGAAACGGGGGAGGAATAGTTGTTTTCCAAGATGTCTGTCTTTCCTTTGAACTCCAGTTTGGCTGCTGTTCCCCCATCCTCTTCTACCAACTGATGAGGCAGATCTCCTCCCACCAGATGTTTCCTTTGTTTCAGTCCAGGCCACTTCATACCTCATCAAGGCAATCTGTCTCAGGTTGCCAGAGGCTGACCAATACAGGGCTGAATTTGGTAACTTTTAGCAAGGTGAGTTTTAAAAGTTTTTTTGAATTCAACAGAGGCGAGCTGTTGGCTTTATTATAACGTTTAATTTCATAGTAAACTTGCCATTTAGCTCCTTCCTATCGAAAATGAGACTTTTCTATTTTAAAATAAAATCTCTCCATGTTAGCCTGTGGAGTCCATTCACTACAATGGGGTAAATTAATTTGGCTAATGTTCCCTCATATTTTAGTGCCTGCTTATAATTACACGGCACCCAACCCTGGGGGCACTTAGACCATACCTTAGGAGAGACTAATATAAGGTAGCTTAGGACTTTGGAAGTACTTTTAATTCCAATGTTAAATTTGGGGTTAACTTTAACTTAAAAGCAGCCAGCAGGGCACGCCTGTCTTTAAAATGCTGGGGTCCCTAAACCTATATGCCCTACCATATATTAGGGACTTATATGTGTATTGTACGGCCAATTATAATTAACCTAACTTGCACATTCCATTTTACACAGAGCACTGGCCTGAAACTGGTTAGCAGTGCCCAGGGCACAGTCAGAGTCTGTAATCACCAGTATCAGTCAAAAGGTTTGGGGGTGACCAGTTCAAAAAGGAAGACATTTCTATAGCTTTTCTATGGAGTGATCATTCACAGTGTGACCGTGAGGTTAGTAGGTGGGTTGCTGTCTATCTTCTTGGAAGGCGAGTACCCTGTGGATGGCTGGTTGGGATCTTCAAGGGAGAGCTCTAGTTTTATGATTTTGATACTGAAGAAATTGGCAAAGTTGTCACACTGCTCTTTGGAGATCTGAGGGTTTATTAGGGAGGGCTTGGTGGTTTCTTGTTTGTTGATATTGAAAACCTTTTAAGGGTGGCTTTTGGCATTATTTAAAGCACGGTGGAAGAAGGTGGCTTTTTTGTGATGTGTTTTTTATAATTCCTGAGCTCCCTCCTGAGCTGATCTAGGTAGGCTGTGGATGGATTAGATCGCCAGAGCCTTACTGCCGCTCTAAATCATCGCCTTTCACTGTTGAGGTCTTTATTAAATGAGGATCTCAAAGGTGAGTTTCTCAATTTTTTAAGTTTCAGAGGGGCTAGTTGGTTCATTTTGGAAGACATCGTGGAGTTCTGGTGGTGGTGAGTTTGTTTGTTGAGAGGTTAAATGAAGGGGGGAGTAGTGACCCCATTCTTTTTTTCAGTTTTTTGTCTTCTGTTTCTCACCCATTGAAGGGTATTTTGGGTGCAAGTTGGGTTGTGAGTTGGTATGTTGATGTGGAACAGAATAATATGGTAATCCAACCAGTCAACAGTGAGTGTGTTGTTGACAGATAATGTTTTTCCTGAGCTATGATAGCATCCAGGGTTGAGCCTCTGGTGTAGGTATGATGTTTACAATGCTGGGCATGTTTCTTACTAAGTGCTAGGTCATTTAGAGATTGGATTAGGGCATTGCCTTTGTTGTGCTAGCAAAGATTGAGGTCCCCAAAGATGTTGTTTTTAGCTTCTGAGGGTAAGCAGTGTGTTATCAGATCTGCTAGTTATTCACGAAAGGAGAGTATGTTACGCAGTGGGTGGTAGAGTAGGTGATAATTCATACTTATGTTATCTTTCATCCTTATTGGTGTTGAGATAGTCAGTTGTGTTATAAGTTAGGATGTCTGTTTCCTCCACTTTGATTTTTTTTGTATAAAAATGGCAATGCTTCCACCATGGCAGCCCTTGCTGTCTTTCTTGATGATTGAAATTCCGGTGGGACTAGCATGTCCATGATCAGGTATGAGGATCCTTCCAGCCATGTTTTTGTGATGAATGCAATGCTGTGGTTCAGGATTGCTTCTGCTAGTTATGTTGCATGCTTAGTTGCAGATCTGCAGTTAGTGAGCATACATCTGGTTTCTCTGCAGAGCTTGAGAGCTTCAGGGGAGGAAGGTAAGGGAATAATGATGAGTTGTGCTGAAGGCCCAGTCATTTTCGTTGGCATGGGATTTCTTCCTAGACCTGAGATGACCTGAATCTTTGAGACAGGGTTGATTCTAAGAGGTTTCGGGTTGTAGTATGTGGCTAGCTCCATTGCCTCACTCAGAGACATCATGGTGCTCATTTTTTTAGGTCGCTGAGCTTTGTTGTTGAGAAACTTGTGGTCCAGCTTTGTGGCTGTGTTTTGGCTCACCAATGGAGCCATTTGTTGCTGTAGGGAGGCGGTAATGGTGATTGTTACAAATTGGAAACGTGTAGATTCAATATGATATTGTTGAGGCCCTTTATTACTTTCTCAGTTGGTTGTCAAAGTGATTTAGTCCGTCATTAAGTTTGGACTGAGGTAGTTAGTTTAGTGAGAGGAAAGTCTGTGTATTTCACTTTTGATTGTGTGAGGTATGGTGGTCCAGAGTCAGAGAGTGTATTTTGGTGGTGAATGGTATGTGCCTCTTTGAGGTATTGTTGTCAGCAAATTGTTGAATATAGAAGGCAGATAGTGAGATTTGGGAGCATGAGCAACTTTCTCGACTGCCTAAGAGGTATTAGAGAAGGGGTGAGGGGTGTGGTTTGTGTAGGGAGATGGTGATCAGAGGATTTGTTAGGTTAAGGAGTGGGATAAGTGGTCATATTCTGTGCTGAGCGGGATATCTGGACTGGGATTGAAAGAGTGTTGGTAAGTGAGTATATCATGTTGTGGGAGTGAGGGGTAGTAGTGTGGGCCAGTGGATTGCAAGGTACACCATGTTCGATAACAGTTGGGGTAAGGCCAAGGTGTATTGTGAGGTAGGGAGTAGATTTTATGGTCTGACACTTGCCTGTTTTATTATGTGTAGAGTCCTGTGGGGGAGATTCTCTTACGGAGTAAGAAACTTGTGTCGTGGTATGGTGATTTTCAGTATAGGGAATATGCATTCAAGGGTACATAGGTTGGTATCATTGGCTTGTTTCATGATAGTTCCATTTTTGAAGAAAGTTATGGTAGTGTTTCAATTGAACACGGGTGGGTTGGAGATTATTGGTTTGTGGCCATATAGGACGTTAGTGTTTTTTTTTATGTGAAAGTATTGTGTTATGATTGTTTTCCATTTTGCAGGACATGTAGTGTAAAAGATTAGATCTGTCCTCTTAAGGCCTTTGGATGCGTTGTTATCGATGTCAGCAATGAGTGGTTCACAGCGTTGTTTAATCAATTTGCATTTGAAGTTTTTAGCCACTGTGGCAGAGATGTCAGAAGGAATCATAATGGAGAAAGAGTTATGACAATGAGGTTTTAAGATGGGAGGTAACGCAGGGTTGGAGGGTGCTGTGGAAGCTTGCCTCTAGGGGGGACTCTTAATTCTTATAGCAGTGAGGTCAGGCCTATTTCCTAGCTTCACTTATTGAACCTGAAGATTAATTTAGGGTAGTGACAAGCTGATTTCAAATAATTTTGTAGTGTATTTGTGAATTGTATTTTAGTCTAAATAGTGCAGGGGAGTGCAGCTCAGAGCAGTGTCTATGGTTGAGTTGAACTGTAGCTAGGTCAGTCCAAGATGACCACCAATGTTTTGGTAGGAGAACAGCCTGGGTTCAGGAGGTCCTCTTTTTCTTGCTCTACCCAAAAATGGCTGCTGATCTGGTGGAGGGGGAGAAGCCTTGGTTCGGGTGGTCCTTTTTCTGTCTCTATGTAGTGTGTGTCCTCTTTCTATCTCTATGGAGTGGTGGGGGAGCCAAGGAGGTCAAGGAGGGACTTTGACCTCTTACAAATTGTTTTTGAATTAATTTCATGGGGAATGCTATGAGCACCAGGGAACCTGCTGACCGTTAGAGGTATAGAAGGGTGAAACATATTGCCCCATAGATGTTTTGGGTCATTAAACCAGATACATCAATTTGGTTTTAACCCTGCTGAAGGACCTCAAATTAAATTAGGAGAGGATCCAGAAGGCAATTTTAATTCCCACTTAAATCCCAAATTCTTAGTTAAGTGCTCCACTAACAAACTGTGTCGAGCCCACCAACTCACACTAGACTCAGTGTGTGAGGATCCGATATTGAACCATACCACAGCTTTTACCTGTGTGTGAGTATCCTATAAAAACATTTAAGATGTGCCAGGATCCAACTAATGATCTTTCAGAGTAGAGAGATTAACCCTTCTTGAATGCAGAGATTTGACATAATTCGGAAGACTGAGGTGGTCATTCCGACCTCGGCGGTCTTTTTTCCAGACCGCCGAGGCCGGGGGAGACAGAATACCGCCATTGCCGGCGGTATTCATGCCTCCCTATTCCGACATTTCCGCTGGGCCAGCGGAAATGGCACATCAACTTTGCCGCCGGCTCGTAATAGAGCCGGCTGCAATGTTGATGTGCAGCGGGTGCAGTAGCACCCGTCGCGCATTTCACTGCCAAATGCGCGACGGGGCAACGCCTGGGGGCCCCTGCACTGCCCATGCCAAGTGCATGGGCAGTGCAGGGGCCCCCAGGGGCCCCGTGCGTCCCCTTACCGCCAGCCTTTCCATGGCGGTGTCTACCGCCACGGACAGGCTGGCGGTCGGGGACTCATAATCCCCAGGGCAGCGGTGCTTGCACCGCTGCCCTGGGGATTATGACCGCCAGGTGGAAACCTGGCGGGAAAATGGAGGGGCCGGCGGTATGGCCGTGGCTTTTGCGCCACGGTCATACTTGCTGGTGGGACACCGCCAGCCTGTTGGCGGTGTTCCCGCCAGCAAACCGCCGGCCGCCAGGGTCGGAATGACTCCCTGAATGTTTCCCTTCCATAGTTTCTCATTCCTCTGAAGTGTTACACATCTACCCCAGTTAACCAGGTGTATTGTATGTTTGTAATGTATTAGAAAAGGAAGGCTAACTTTTGACCATCTATGTCGAAAATAAATTTTCTGATGCTCATAAGTGACAAGGGCAATTTTGAAGATAGTGTATGTTGCAAGTAGGTGCCTTTTTGTTTATTGTAATGAGTACACAACTTACTCTAACTTTAAGATCCTCTTAATGGATTTAAATGTAATTCAGAAAGAGAATCCCACTTCTCAGCCATATATGCTATTGAAATGTCCATAGAAATCACAGATTATAAACAGTACTTTATTGTATAGGTTAGTTTATACCAGGTATAACGATACACTTCATAACCCTCAAATACATTCAAATATTTAATCATTAGCATTTGTTAACTTTGTTCCTTTATTTTTAAGTTTTATATAGCAGAAAATTGACACAGGAGCACTACAGCACATTACAAGTATAAACTGTTTTATATGCTTACAATGATAAAATAAAATACCACACTAATATGTAAAATCTATATCCATAAGTGTGCTTTATAGGTGCAAATATTATTGCTAAATATAGCAAAGTATGACAGGAAAACAATAAGGGAGGACAATTTACAAATTACAAGAGGGATAAATGAGGAGAAACCTAGATAAACAGATCAGCAAAGTTATCAAGTAGAAATACTTAATTACATGTAGTGTTACACAGTGGTATGAGAGTAACATAACCAATCATTAAAAATAAATTTACAGAAAGCATTTTAAAAGGAAATGAATCACTATGAATTAAAATATTTGAAACAAGAGAAAGAAGTCACTGATGAAATATGTGAGGAGGAAGGGTAGAAACAACATTGTTGTCAGACGTGGGAAGAGGAGAAAACTAAGAGTGCAGTCAAGACAGAACGGAAGGGATGCAGAAGTAAGTGTAGTATGTGATTCATTAAGAGAAGAAGGAGAAGGGAAGAGATCATTTTTGTAAAGACCTCCTGGATCCAAGCGGATTTCCACATTTTAAGCTTTGTTTCATATTTCATAGCTTACATGTTTAAATTGCATCACTTTAGCTCTGACATTTTATATACTTTTCTTGCATGAAATTATTCTAGGAATATATTGTGTGGGTTTCTTGTTTTAGATAGCTTTTCTTGACATTTAATCAGTGCATTCTGTTCAAGGCCAGGAACGTGGTACATAATATCCTAGTGCTTGGGTTGCCCATTCAGGAGACAGCATCTAACGTCTAGACACAGCATTGGGTAAAAGGTTGTTCTTGTAACACAGTATGGCTTTTTTATACAAATTATGTCCTGATCTTGAAGGTGCAGATGAGCTTTCCAGCCACAACCATCCTGGGATGAATGCTGTATTGGACAGGCAGCTCTGCTGGCCCTAATCTACATGTTTTCACACAGGGTTGCTATCCACACTATAGGTTGACTCCTTACACCAATTCCATGTAAGGGGTCAAGGCTAATCGCTTAGATCTGGCCAGGCAGAAGGGTATACCTGCTATGCTCTCAGTATGGTCTTAGGGTTAGGAAGAGACATCTAGCACCTCTAGAAATCATTCACCATGGTTGAATTGTTCATTGTCTTTACCATGTTCATAATGCTGGTAACTTTGCTCTGTCTCCTCTGCCCAATTATCACAGCTTGCTCTCTGATTGTTTTAGTAAATGTATTGAAAACCTATGTTGTATCTGTCTTGTGTTTTCATCTGAGCATGCATGACTAATCCAATGAAAATCTGCCTCCATGACCTCCTTGGGAGTCAGAGGGCCAGATATACCAAAAATAAAAATTGCGACTCGCATTTTGCGAGTTGATGCGACTCGCAAAATGCGAGTCGCAAACTGGAATGCCAGAAAAAAAAGCGATCCGATTTTGCGACTCACAGCCGGACTCGCAACGCTGTGTGCGAGTCCGCAGTTTGCGAGGTCGCTGTTTGCGAGTGTGCAAAAACGAACTCGCAATTAGCGAGTGGGTGTCGCAAATTGCGAATACCTTCAAAATTGCTTGCAGATGCAGCAGAACACTCCAGAAAGCGTACCAGAACACCCTGGAAACACTTCCTGGCACATGATGATGACATCACAGCCAGGAAGTTAACAAATACACCTGGGAGGAGGGCTCAACAGTGAGCAGTGTCTCTGCCACTCACAGTAGGGTGCTGAGGAGTGGTAGGCACAGCACCATGGACGCAGCAGGGACCAGCCAGGCTGGCAGGAGGGGCAGGAGATCATAGATAACAGCCAGGACAGATTCATGTGGCACATGGCGTTAATGTGCCACATGACTGCTTGGCATTTTCCTGCCCATGGACCATTTCAACTTGTATATAGTTTCTTCATGACATTAATAAAACAGTTATTTTGGTTCCACTTAACAAATGGTTAATATTAATAGGTGAGTATGGTGGGAGTTGACACGTACCGTCCAGAATATTGCGTTGCAATGTGGTCCCGTCTCAGTCTGCCTTGATTAGCTAGACTCCTATCCCCATGATGGCGATGTGGTTGTTCTTGCTCTTCATCATCAGGATCTGGGTCTGCAGGGGTGAGAGGTAGCCCACGTCGGGTGGCTATGTTGTGGAGGATGGCGCATGCGACCACAATTTTGAAAGCGGTAATGGGGGTGTATTGGAGGGCGCCTCCGCTGCGGTGGAGGCATCGGAATCTTGCCTTCAGGAGTCCGAAGGTACGCTCTATGAGGTTCCTGGTCCTCTTATGCGCACTGTTGTATTGCCTCTCTGAATCATTGCTGGGTGTTAAAAATGGAGTCATAATCCATGGCCTTAGAGCATATGCACTGTCACCTGTTGGGCACAAAAGTACACTGTTAGTAAGTCCAGATAGTCGTGCACAGTGACCTGTGTGTATGTCTGCAAGGTGTATGCAGCTCTACCTAGGAGGTATCCGTCTCCAAACTCCCCACGTTCCAGGCATTGATGTATCCCACTATGTCTAAAAATGTATGAGTCATGGGTACTGCCTGGAAACTTAGCTATGATGTCCGTGATGACGTAATGGGCATCACAAACAACCTGTATGTTGAGTGAGTGGGTACACTTTCTGTTGCGGAAAATATGTTCCAGATTAGCGGGGGGCATATTTGAATGTGTGTCCCATCTACACATCCAATGACATGGGGGAAGTGGGCAATGCGGTAAAAGTCCAGCTTCGTGCTGTTAATTTCTGCCTCATTCCTTGGTAAGTATATGAACTGAGACCTGTGCGCTACTAAGGCATCTAGGAATGCCCTGAGGAACCTTGACACTGCACTTTGGGATACCCCACCTGCCACGGCAATGACCCCCTGATAGCTCCCTGAGGCCAAGAGGTGCAGTGCGCATAGTACTTGCACATGCGTAGGGATGGCGCAGCCACGCAGAGTCTTGTGTTCTAGCTGTGGTTTTAGTAAATCTATTAATTCTAGAATGGCAGCGCTGCTAAGGCGGTATTTATCATAGATCTCCTCTTCAGTTTGCTGGAAAAGGGTCTGCCTTGTTCTATATATCTTCTCCTGTCTGTGGCCCCTCCTCCTCCTCTGCTGGGCTGCGTAGACTCTCCTCCTCACTGCTATCAGGTATATGTCCGCCATCTTGAGTGACCCAGATGCCTTCTGGGTCTCCTTTTATACTTTGGTAATGGTTACCACCTGCTCTGAGTTAGTGGTAAATGCGACTTGCAAACTGGGCTTTTTGCGACTAGTCGCAATTTACGAGTTGCAATTGCATAAGGTTTGTGACTCGCAAATTGCGACTTGCAATTTGCGGGTCACAAAATGGGGTCGCAACGGATGCGACTCGTAAACGGGTCCCATCGCTTTTTGCAAGTTGGAAATGGGCTTTTTGCATCCCATTTCCGATTTTGCACTGTCGCAAATTGCGAATCGGCCCGTTTGCGAGTCGCAAACGTTTGCTACATCTGGCCCAGAGTGTCATGTTTAGATTGCCATAATCAGCTTCCATCCTGGTCAGTTTAGGTTTTCAGGTATGGCACTGTGATCTAGCCAGGAATTGGCCCGACAGTCGCTGATGGTTTTGAAGGACTCAGTCGCCGACATTCTAAAAACCTGCCGGCCTAATACACAGTCCTACTATCTTAGAAGGAAGCATATATCATCTTGCTGTATAATATCAAAGAACAATAAGGAAAGAAGAAGAGTGGCCAAGAAGCACTCGGAAGGATCATAACTGGAACTATCTTTCAAAGAGAAACAGCTTTAGATCATTCTTCAATATACATTTCCAGCGTAACTAAGATGCATAGCATCATTAGTAACTTTAAGTGATGGACTCAGTAATATATTTTAGTCTGATACCTTCACATAATTCTTCAGAGTGCTAAGTTTTAAATATGTTGTTTCAGTTCTGTCAGGGAAGGAAGTCTGGAATTCAGCCAGAAGTTATTAAGACCTTTAACACTTACTGATGATTTCCTCAGCAGATTGAGAGACTTCGTCGACTTTAGAGCAATCAGGGAGGATGCTTTGAGCAAGAGAACAATTCACTGCATCAATTGAATAGGGTGCAAGTCTGTATCTCAGGTCTTTAGTAATAGCAGCTGAAATCAAGTCTGTGAAAATATTTGAGGGGCTCCCATTAATCAAATTATTTTAGAACATTTTCCAAAGTTTACAAGAGTCTGGGTTGGTCATTGAAAGCTTTTGAGAGTTTAATCAAATAGGAGTTCAAGTCATTTATTTTTAACAGTTGGCATTAAGATATTTCATTATGAAAAAAGATGGACGTTTTTTTATCATTTTTACAAATTAAAACTGCTGTTTTTTATTTCATTGTTAATGTGCCAATTAGAGATTAAAGTTATGTAAATTAAATATGTTTATTTTATAGAAACATCTCCTTTTTAATCCCTTTCTAGAATTCAGATAGAAGGTGAACATCAACGTTAATTCAGCTTTCAGATTTCATGAACAACACTAAGCAGAAGATTTTGATGTACTTGCTTCTCTCATCGATGGAGATGAATCATCAAGAATGCAATTAGTAAGAAAATCATTTTGGAGAGAAATAAATCAAGATTGAAGCAGTTATACACATGTTGAAAAAATAGTTTTTATTAAGAAGTATGAGAAAGTCATCCTCTTAGCCTTGTTCACCCCCATTTTTTATTTACTGACACTTGTGTTAACTGACTCTGACTGTGTCCTGGATTCTGCTAACAAGGCCCAGGGCCAGTCCTCTGATTAAAAAGGGGACCAGTGCTCTGATTAAAAAGGTATGTGATAAATTGGTATAATTACAATCAGCAATGGCAGACCCCAGTAAATTGGTAGTATATAAAGAAGCAAGGGGGATTCAAGCTACCTATATATCCCTAGTATATAATAGGGCAGGGGGTTTAGAGGCCCAGTAGATTTCCTGCACTGGAAAGTGCACTGCTGTGTTGCCTGCTGTCATTTTAAAAGGCAACCCTGCTTTGCACACTGTCTTTAAAAAAAATATATATGCACATTCGACTTTGGGATTTAAGGTACTTCTGAAGTGGTAATCCACCTCAGTTTTACATGTCACCTCTAAGGTCTCCTCGAGAGGTGGGGTACCTTGTGAATATAAGCCATGGTGGGGAACAAACTGTCCATTTAGTGTTTTTGCTAATGTAGATGCTTAGCTCCATAAGCTAACATTAGAATATATTATTTAATTATAAATATCGCAAAGAAGGAGCTAAAAATGTCATTCAAGGAGTGAAAGATTGATAGTGATAAATCCAACAACTTGCGACTGTTGAATTTATCATGACTAATACAGAAAAGAAGTTTCTTTCTTATGCTTGACTACAGCATACAGTAATTAAGTTAGGATCTTTAAAAATTCTCTAAATTGACTGAGTACAAAATAGATGTTTGAATTTTATAAATTGGTCTAATCTGTTTTTAATCTATTTTTATTTTTTTCTAAATTGTTCTGTCTCTCTAGTAAAGTTTTTTAGTTGTGACTAGGGATACCATGGAGCTGGATCTAGCTAACTTCTCCAAACTCTCAGTAGCTGAGCTTAGGGTACAGTGTAAGGCCAGGAGGCTACGTGCTGCTAATAGGATTAGGAAAGCGGAACTGATTAGGCCCCTTAAGCCCTGGGCATGGACAGCTCCCGAGAGCAATGGGAAGGGGAAGGATAACGCCTTCAATGACCACCACTAGGAGGAGGAGAAGGATGACCCATGCCCATTGCTTCCAGTACTACGTTCATAGTTCCAGCTAGGAGAGGGAGGGAAGGCTCCCCCACAGGGGAACTAGAACTGTCCCATGAAGATAGAAAGCTTCAGGCTCTATTGGAAGCCTTAGCTATAGATATAGAGAAGCTAGAACTAGATAAGAAGAAGTGGGCAAGAGAAGAAAAGAGAAGAAATGGAAATGGTGGCAGCAACGAAGATGACGATACTGAAATGCCTAGGGGTAGTGGGTTTGATCGCAGGCTTCCCAAGGGAATAGATTCCATTTATGTAGAGGGTGATGACATTGATAAATGTCTGGCTGCATTTGAAAGGGCCCTTAAGATGGGAAAGGTCCACCCTAAGTATTGGATTTCACTCCTAATCAAACTGACACCAATAGCTGGGAGGGATAGGTTCCTAACCCTAGAGGGGGATGAAGCAGAATCTTCCTCCCACCTGAGAAAATGCCTAGTCACAAAGCATGGTCTAACCCAAGAACAATACAGGGTGAGGTTCAGGGACACCCAGAAGGTACACACACAGTCCTGGGTGGACTTTGTAAATGTCTCAGTAAAGGCACTGTAGGGCTGGATTAAAGGTATACAAGAGAATACTTATGAGGGGCTGTATAATCCCAGGTATCACCAGCTGGTGTATACATGACATTGATACTGGTGACAGCCTACCGGTCAAAACAAGTTGTATAGGTTGTCTGAGTCAGTATTAAGGGTGAAGTAGCTTAGATGCTGGAATTGGGGATAATGTAGCCCTCTGACAGTCCATGGGCTGTCCAGTGGTGCTGGCACACAATCCTGATCCCCAGAGGAAAACGAAAGAGTTGAGGTTCTGTTTGGACTACAGAGAACTGAATGCAGTCACAAAGACTGATGCTCACCCTATACCTAGAGATTATGAGCTCATTGATAGGTTAGGGGATGCTATACTACATACTTGAGTACATTTCATTTGACCATAGGCTACTGGCAGATTTCCCTCAGTGAAGGAGCAAAGGAGACGTCAGCATTCTCCACACCAGAGGGACATTGTCAGTTTAGAGTAATTCTATTTGGTGTAAAGAATGTCCCTACTACCTTCCAAAGGTTGGTGAACTGGGTCCTGTCTGGGCTGGAGCAGTTCAGTGCAGCGTATCTTAGCTGTGCACACTTCCACCTGGAAGGATCACTTAAAACACCTGAAGGAAGAGCTTCAGGCCCTGCAGCAGGCAGGCCTGACTGTTATGGTCAGCAAGTGCCAATTAGGGGAGAGCTAAGTTGTGTACCTGGGTCACCTTGTAGGTGGAGGCCATGGGCAACCTCCTCAGGCCAACATCCAAACCATATTGGCTTGGATTGCTGCTACAACCCAGACACAGGTCATGGCCTATCTTGGCCTGACTGGGTAATAAAGACGATTTTTTTTTTTTTAAACTACGGGACCATTGTGACAGAACCCACCTCAAAGAAACAGCCCAAGAAAGTCATTTAGTTGATTTATTTAAAAAAAGCTATGGGACCACTCTGACAGAACTCCCCTCAAAGAAACAGCCTGAGAAAGTCATTTGGACTCCAGTGTATCTGAAGGCCTTTGACTCTCGAAAATATGCCATGTGTTCATCACCAGTATTACTGCCCCCTGACTACACAAAGGAATTTGTGGTTCAGAGAGATGATTCAGAGCATGGGATTTGGGATTGTTGGCACAGGTAAATGAGGAGGGCCTTGGTTTTCTCCTCAGAGAACAAAGGAAGAGTGCCATTGAGAGGGAAGCCTTTGCTATGGTTTGGTCACTGAAAAAGCTGGGGCCATACCTGTTTGGTACTCACTTCCATGTTCAAACTGACCTCAGACATCTCAGATAGCTTATGCAGATGAGGGGGAAGAATCCAGAGCAATTCAGGTGGGCCATTTCTCTACAGGGGATTGACTTCACATTTGAACACAGTCCTGGGGTTGCCCATGCCAATGCAGATGGACTTTCACGTTTTTTCCACTTAGCTGATGAGGACTAGCAGGGTGTAGTCTAATTATCAATCACTTTTCATTTGTTGGGGGGGACAGGTGAGAAAGTCATCCTTTTAGCCCTGTTTGTCCCCATGTTTGACTGATACTGGAGATAACTGATTCTGACTGTGCCCTGTGCTCTGCAAACAAGGTCCAGGGTCAGAGCTGTGATTAAAATGGTATACAGTAATTAGGTATAATCACAATTGGCAATGGCAGACCCTTGTAAGCCCCTCGTATATAATAAGGCAAGGGGATTCCTATAAGTCCCTAGTATATAATAGGACAGGGAGGTTTAGAGAGACAGTAGATTTCCTGCACTGGAATGTGTATTGCTGTGTTGCCTACTGTCATTGTTAAAGGCAGCCCTGCTTTTCTGACCATCTTTAAAAGTAAAATATATGCAAATTCAACTTTGGAATTAAAGGTACCTTATTTTTACATATACCTCACTTAGTCTCCCACGCCTACCCTCGCTTCCTGTACCACCCAGCCAGATGGCAGGCCCAGGAATGTAATTTGCAGAAGATCTGGAGGGGGGGGGATGTTAATGGAACCAGTAGGTTGGTTTAACCAGGTATTACTCTCCTGGAGAGGAATACCCCATCTTGAATTTTAAAGTGCAGTGCTTTGTAGGATAAGAATATGCCACACCTTGGAGGAAGCTGTCATGCTTTCTGGAGGCACCCTGTACCTCATTGGACAAGGGTACCCCATGCTTGTCACCCTAGCTCATTGAATTAATGTGTGATAGCTGCATAGCAACTCCGATCTGAGCTTGAAACTACAAGGAGAAGAAGGCTTACCCTGCTGGAACACTGGACTGCACCCCAAAGGATTTCCCTCTGAAGGACTGCTTCTGCTGCACACTGGGAACAACAGCCCTAATGACTTTCCATTGCTTCCAAAAGGATTAAGGAGTGGACTCCCTGAAAGCAAAAGGTTAATAGAGCTTCCCTGCACCATCTCCCTCAAGAAGTCCCCATCCCGGATTGCATCCCTACAACTTTTAGGAAGCAGGTGCATTGTAGCAATTGTAGTTCCTTGGATTTGTGTTTGGATTTGACTAGGGCCTCGTGGAGAAGCAATCAAAGGATGTCACATCAAAATTGGCCTGCTGGAGGAGTGCGCACAATATCGAGAGAATATCCTCCAGAAAAAGTTTCTAAATCCAAAGGTAAAATTTTAACTGGGGCCTCCCACTTAGTGTATCTGACCAGGGATCCATTGTGGTCAGCCTCAAACTTTGACTTTGTTCCAGTCAAGTGCAACCAGATGTCCCAAGTTTGCACTATAGGGTTTTAAGCACTAGAAAGTGTTTAATCTTGAAAAATCCATATGTCTGGTTCCCTATTTTGGATTGTGCTCATTTTGGTGTCATTTTAAACATAAAACTATTTCCTATTTTTATACATTGGTCTGGGTTGTTTTATTGTGTGTTGTGTTATTTAATGTATTGGTGTTTTAAATGTTTTACATACCTGTCTCCTGAGTGAAGTTTGCCCTCCCGCAGCCAGCTACCAAGGGTGGAGCCAGGGACTAATTTATTGCAACCTTGACTGGACCTTATATTGAGTTGGTGGCCTTATTACTAGTGGTAGGTGCACACTTACCACTATTAATAATCCCCCTATCAACAGAAAGAGTTACACCTGTTGTTTATGGAGTAATTAGTATCACCACTATCCATGTTGAAGTGTGAGAGAAAGAAGTTTATGTTGGAAAAGTTTAGTTGGTTCTTAAATTGTTCTGCAAATTGCTTGATAAATGTTATGGTAAACAACTGGGGAGTAGATAACATTTAAAGTGTTCAATGGTGAAACCAGGATCTTTATTTTCAAAAGCAAGCATTGACAGGAGAAGTGGGTGCTGTTCAATAGTTGTTTGCTTTGCATAGTATTCTTATGAACTAATGTAATCCCGCCATGAGTCCTACCCAAAGTGGGATTTTTCTTTTCAAAAATCGAAAAGAAAGATTACCATTTGTCTCCCATCGGGGGATATTTGGGCAATTGTCACTGCCCCTTACTTCCAGGTTTTACCAGGCAGTGAAAGACAGTGAAAACTGGCCATGTGTTTGACCATTCAAAATCCATTGGGCAGACACATAGCAAAACCGTGAGGTTGGAGGTTTATGTCAGCAGCAAAGAAAGAGTGGTCTCTGCTGTCGATATAATAATGGTCCGCTCAACTCTAAGTGAGGTAGGTGGACCTTCAGTTTGGCAAAGAGGATACTCCCTCCCTGTTGCTGTAGAAAACTCTCTCCTCCAATCTCTCAATTGGGCAGTTAGCCTCAAAATGTGACTCCTGGTCACTCTTACAGCCCCCAGCTCCTTGGAATGGGCTCCTTGGCACCATGATTCTCTACAGCTGGGGTTTCCACCCTCTGTGTGCTTCCCCACACCCTCCCAAAGGCAGGGATGGAAGGGGAAGCCCCCCCACCCCTGCCCCCCCCACCCCCCCATAATGACGTCAGCGTGCGATTGCACACTGACTTCATTACAGGGTGCCAGTCGCGCAGGAAGCCATTTGCTTCCTGTGTGCGATCGGCGGAAGAGGTGAGCTTCTCTTCCCGGTGGGTGGGGGTTTGCAAAAAGGGGCACCGAGGGAAAGGAAAGGGTTTTCCTTCCCCCCGGTGTCTCTTTCAGCATTCCTGCTGCCCGATCGCATTGCGATCGGGCAGCAGGAATGCCCACTAGACGCCAGGGATTTTTTGTTGTTGTTGTGATGTGTTTTTTGAGTGTTGGGGAGCGGCCCCTTGGGCAAGGGTCGCTCCCCTTTTGGGGGCAAATTATTAGGGGCCATTTCTGCCCCCCAAGGGGGGCAGAAACCACTGGAACGCCAGGGATGTTTTTATTTTTGTTTATTTATGTGGGGAGTGCCCCCTTGGGCAAGGGGCGCCCCCCCCCAAGGGGGCATAGAACTGTTGGCCTTTTCTGCAGATCGGCCTATTTTTTTTAGGTCCATCTGCCCCCAAGGGGGGCAGAAGCCACTTAGACACCAGGGATAGTGTGTGTGTTAGTGGATGGGGGGGCCCTTGGGCATGGGTAGCCCCCCCCTTTGGGGGCACATGTACCAAGGCCATTTCTGCGCCCTTTGGGGACAGATCGGCCTATTATTTTTAGGCTGATCTGCCCCCAAGGGGGGCAGAAACCACTAGAACGCCAGGGATTTTTTTTATATGTTTATTTTTGTGGGGGGGCGTCCCCTTGGCCATTTCTGCCCCCATTGGGGGCAAAAGCCACTTAGACACCAGGGATAGTGTGTGTGTGTGTGTTAGTGGATGGGGGGGGCATGTACCAAGGCCATTTCTGCACCCCTTGGGGACAGATCAGCCTATTATTTTTAGGCCACTTAGGCACCAGGGATAGTGTGTGTGTGTTTTTTTGTTTTTTTTGTTTGGGGGCTGTCCCCTTGGGCAAGGGTCGTTCCCCATGGGGACACACTACTAAAGGTATTTTCTGCCCTCCTTGGGGCAGATAGGCCTATTTTTTTAGTAGGCCCATCTGCCCCTATGGCAGAATCCACTTAGGCACCAATTTCTAAATGTTTGATGGTGGGGTGTTTGTCAACTGATGAAGTATTTGCATTTGTGATAAAAAATGTTTTCCTCCTTTTTGTTCTAGTTCAAAGCTTTTGCTTTATTTGCTGTGGCTCCTTGCGGTTTTGGGGGTGGTTGACCTGCGGTTTGCATAGTTGCATGTTTTAGGTAAGTAAAATCAATTTACTCCAAAGGAGTATTGTTGCCATGCATGAATGACATGTTTGTAGGGGGTGTACTAAATGCAGGATTGTGTGTGAAATTGTCCTTAGATTTGTGCACAATGATATTTGTTTTGTCTTATTTCTAATCTGCTTTTCTTTCTTTCTTTTTAGTGGGATATCATTGGTGATTGCTGTGTCTGTGCAGAGTAGTTGCTGGTGATTCAAGCTTTTTCAGGCAAGTGAGCGGTACAGTTTTTGAGTTTATAACTCTTACTAATAAAGCTACACTTTATTACTTATCTTACACAGTGCTGGTTGTTGGTGGTGAATTTGTCCAGTTAATTTTAGTAGGAAAGATCACGGCTAGCCACAGGATGACCACTCAGCAGGTGGTTGGTATGCTTTTTGAGTCATTGTCTGATCATGATTATGAGACGGACTCTGCATCTGAGGCAGAGGAGGAAGTGAGAGATTCTGGCAGTGATGTTTCTGTTGGAGAGGAATCTTCTGATGAGGAAGCCACACTCAGTGCAGATGAAGGGTCTGTTTTAGAGGAGGACACTGATGTGCCATTAGTGCAGCAACCTGGGGCTGAAAGGTTTCCCGTTATAAGACCTGATCTCTGGGTTGCCCCAAACATGGAGCAGCCAGAGTTGCCTGACTTTACTGGTCTCCCGGGGTGTAGCGCCAATACAGAGAACTTTTGCCTGTCAATTTCTTTGAGTTATTCATGGATGATGTGTTTTTGGAAGAGATTGTTGAGCAGACTAATTTGCATGCGGAGCAGCATTTGATGGACAACGTTGCTAGACTTAGGCCACACTCTAGAGCTGCCCAGTGGATTCCCACAAATTTGGAGGAGATAAAAAAGTTTTTGGGTTTGACTTTTTTTATGGGGTTGATAAGGAAGCCGTCACTGGCTTCTTATTGGTCTACTAGTCCCTTGATGGCAACAGCTACATTTCCTGCGACCATGAGTGGTAATCGGTATTTGCTTCTTCTTAGGATGCTGCATTTTGTTGACAATGCATTAGCCTTGCCACGAGATCACCCAGATTCTGACCGTCTATTTAAGATTAGGCCTGTCCTTGATCATTTTTTAGATCAGTTTTCGGAGGTCTATGTTCCAGGCAAAGAGATAAGGGTGGATGAGTCTTTGGTCTTCTTCAAGGGTCGTTTGGTTTTTAGGCAGTACATTCCTAGCAAAAGGGCACGATATGGAATTAAATTGTATATGCTGTCTGAAAGTAGTACAGGATATGTGTAAAGTTTCCGTGTCTACACTGGTAGGGATTCCAACATTGACCCCCCTGGTTGTCCTCCCACTTTTGGAGCCACTGAGAAAATTGTGTGGGATCTTGGTAGACGACTGTTCAACACAGGTCACCATTTGTATGTAGATAACTTCTACACTGGAGTGCAGTTGTTCAAGGAATTGTTGAAAGTGGACACTGTTGCTTGTGGCACAATTCGTTGTAACCTGAAAGGCTATCCAAGGGAGCTTGTTTGTAAAAAACTTGAGAGGGGACAGTGCTGTGCCTTGCAGAATGATGAGCTGCTAGCTTTGAAATTTTCAGACAAGAGGGATGTCTACATGCTAAGTACCATCCATGATGAGAGTACTTCCCCCCTGACTGTTTGGGGCCAGGTTGCTGAAGTGGGCAAAACTGTGTGCATTTTAGATTATAATAAGCACATGGGAGGTGTAGATAGAGTTGGTCAGAGGTTGGAACCTTATACTGCTATTCGTAAGTCTTACGTTTGGTATAAGAAGTTAGCAATTCACCTCTTCCACTTAGCAACCTTTAATGCTTTTATTGCGTTTAGGGATAGGTCTCCAGAGTCAAATATGACATTTGTGAAATTTCAGGAGTCAGTGATAGAGAGCCTTATTGTGGTGGAACAGGCCAGAGTTCCTAGAGAAGCAGTGGTGGAGGATGTGGCTAGATTGAAAGATCGCCACTTTGCTGAGCACATTCCTCCCACACCCAAAAAAGACTTTCCAGCTAAGAAATGTAGAGTGTGTTTTCGAAGAGGTATCCGGAGGGAGACTCGAATGTACTGCCCAGATTGTCCTTCAAAGCCTGGGCTGTGTGTGGGTGGTTGTTTTAAGAATTACCACACCCAGAAGAATTACTGGGAACAACCATGAGTGTAAACTCATGTCTGTTTTGTATTTTCATGTGTTCAGTTTCATGGTTAAAATTTCTGTCATGTACTTAGTTAGAGCTTTTGTGTTTGTAGTTTTGTAATTATTTCTACTTAGTTAGGGGTTCCTCTGTTTAAAATAAAAATATAAAAAAATGATGCCATTGTGTGAGGAGTGGGGCTTGGCTGAGGGTATACATAGTGTACATATTGACTTGCTGTTGGCTACTGCAACACACTGCCAGCCAAACACCAGTCCACACACTCCCATCAGCTGGTGTGATTGTTGTATCAGGCATGTGGGCGTATGTAAGTGATGGGCCCTTGAGTGGCACTGTCTGTCGATCTGAGTGTTGTAATGTGCTGGGTCCGTGGCTGGCAGTGTGAATGGTCTTGTGCGTGTCATGTATGAAAGGTGTGTGAATGGATTGTAAAGCGGTTGGTGCCTTGTCGCGGCTTTACAGCTCACGAGCTGTGAGTCATTGGTTCAGTTTTTTGCCTTTCAGTTATTAACAGTGCATTTCATTTTTGTGAAATCTCTTGTTAATAAAATTTGATCCACTGAACCATCACTCACCCTTGTGCCAAGTCCAACCAGTATGTGTGGTAAAAATGACAAAACCTGCTCCGCTGTAATCAGGCGTCGCAGCACACCTGTGACACGCTAGGTTCCTCGGGTGGGACCCCGATGATGAAGCATGCCACCAACTTGGTTTGTGGGTGAGGGGTCTTTTTCACATAACCTAAGTGCGTTTCTTTTCACAATTTTAGTGTTTGGCACATCACAGACATATGTGGACATATCAAAATGATATATTACAAAACTACCTGTGTTTGGGGGAGGGGGCACCTAAGTTTTTGGTCCTGGGTGCGTCCTTCATCTAGGGAAACCTACCAAACCCAGACATTTTTTAAAACTAGACACCCCAAGGAGTCCGGGGAGGTGTGGCTTGCGTGGATCCCCCAACATTTTCTTACCCAGACTCCTCTGTAAACCTCAAAATTTGCTTAAAAAAGAATATTTTCCTGACTTTTCTTAGTAGGATCACCGCTCCAGCACATAATTCCTACTCCCCAGTGTTCCCCTCAGTCTCCCAAGTAAAATGACACCTCACTTATGTGGGTCCCCAAAGCAGAGTCAGTCTAAAGATGTATAAAAGAAGAATATATGTCCTTACAAACTCGCTGTGCTATCCCCTCTATCTCTGCAAGTTTTGGGCCTTATTCTGTTGCAGGCACCTGGCCCACCCACACAAGTGAGGTACCATTTTTATCGGAAGACTTGGGGGAACGCTGGGTGGAAGGAAATTTGTGGCTCCTCTCAGATTCCAGAACTTTCTGTCACCGAAATGACAGGAAAAAGTGTTTTTTTGCCAAATTTTGAGGTTTGCAAAGGATTCTGGGTAACAGAACCTGGTCAGAGCCCCACAAGTCACCCCATCTTGGATTTCCCTAGGTGTCTAGTTTTAAAAAATGCACAGGTTTGCTAGGCATCCCCAGGTGCCGGCTGAGCTAGAGGCCAAAATCCACAGCTAGGCACTTAGTAAAAAACAGCTCTGTTTTCTTTCTGAAAATGTGATGTGTCCACGTTGTGTTTTGGGGCATATCCTGTCGCGGGCGTTAGGCCTACCCACATAAGTGAGGTACCATTTTTATAGGGAGACTTGGGGGAACGCTGGGTGGAAGGAAATTTGTGGCTCCTCTCAGATTCCAGAACTTTCTGTCACCGAAATGACAGGAAAAAGTGTTTTTTTAGCCAAATTTTGAGGTTTGCAAAGGATTCTGGGTAACCGAACCTGGTCAGAGCCCCACAAGTCACCCCATCTTGGATTCCCCTAGGTGTCTAGTTTTCAAAAATGTGCAGGTTTGCTAGGTTTCCCCAGGTATCGGCTGAGCTAGAGGCCAAAATCCACAGCTAGGTATTTAGTAAAAAACAGCTCTGTTTTCTTTCTGAAAATGTGATGTGTCCACGTCGTGTTTTGGGGCCTATCCTGTTGCGGGCGCTAGGCCTACCCACACAAGTGAAGTACCATTTTTATCAGGAGACCTGGGGGAACGCTGGGTGAAAGGAAATTTGTGGCTCCTCTCAGATTCCAGAACTTTCTGTCACCGAAATGACAGGAAAAAGTGTTTTTTTAGCCAAATTTTGAGGTTTGCAAAGGATTCTGGGTAACAGAACCTGGTCAGAGCCCCACAAGTTACCCCATCTTGGATTCCCCTAGGTGTCTAGTTTTAAAAAATGTGCAGGTTTGCTAGGTTTCCACAGGTGCCGGCTGAGCTAGAGGCCAAAATCCAAAGCTAGGCACTTTGCAAAAAAACAGCTCTTTTTTCTTTCTGAAAATGTGATGAGTCCATGTTGTGTTTTGGGCCATATCCTGTTGCGGGCGCTAGGCCTACCCACACAAGTGAGGTATATTTTTTATCGGGAGACTTAGGGGAACATAGAATAGCAAAACAAGTGTTATTGCCCTGTAACCGGGCATCTATCGCTGTGGCAATACGCACTCCGACGGAGCCAGTAACAACATACCCCCGGGGCACTCCGGAGAGTCCCGAAGGGGTGACGTCAGACGCAGATGGCGTCTCATCCTACACTGAAATAGAGGCCGGACGAGAAGAACGCCTTCCCAGAGAGCAGGAAGGAACTCTGCAGGCACGGACCGAGGAGAGAGACACGCTGAAGCAAGAAAAGGTCGAGAAGGAATGCGACGTGACCGGAAAGACGCCGGAGAAGAAAGGAGGCCTCGGAACGCCTCCCGCCACTACCGGGGAGAAATCAGGATACTACGAAGGGGCCAGCCACGTCCCAGGATGGCCGTGGCACCCACAGGTACGTTCGTACCTAACCTGGGGTTTCTGTCCGGCTTGGCTAAGGGGAAGGAAACCGAGGGAGGGGAATACGGGGAGTAAGGAAGGGAGGTCCTACAGAGAAGGGGAAATCTACTGACGCCACCACTAACCTCACTGTGAGGGGAATCCCTCTTAGGAAAAGAGATAAAGACAAAGAGGAAAAATAAACCGGAAGGTTCACGGGAAGGTGACAGTCACTACTGAAGGAAGTTACCCCGCCACAACCCTACACCTCCCTCTCCTCCCACAAGCCTATTAACCCTATTAAGACTCCTGCCTTACCTCTACACTTACCTGTTGTCCCGTTCTTCTTTTTGTTTTGGGGAAACCTGGGCTGCTGCCACGAGGGAAAGACCGGACCTCCTTCTATCCGGGAACGCGATACACGGGAATCTCGACCCAGAATGCTACAAGAGAGAAAAGAACCCGGATGAATACCATAAGAAGCCAACCTGAAACATAAGAATCAAAAAGACAACCTTAATTACGTATAAATAAAACACTTATCCACTCAATCCTGAGCCTATAGAGTTATTCCAATATCTCTTCCGCCCGGAGGCAAAGAACCCATTACAGTGGTGTCAGAAGTGGGATATTGGAATAGGTGACAGGACGGACTGATACCATGGAGGGTACTCCCACCATAGCGGACATGATGCAGCAATTGGCTGAGGGGCAGAGACATCTGCAGATCGTGTGGGAGGAACAACAGAAAGAGGCGAAAGTGGAAAGGGAAGCCCTACAAAGCGCTCTCAAAAGTCAGGCCACTATCATGGCCAACAATCAGTTGGTACATCAGAATGCACTAAAATCCTTAACAGATACCACTGCGGCCACCAGAGTACATCCGAATGTACTCAGCTCAGTGTTACAAAGGTATCAGGAAGGCAAAGATCCGGACGCCTTTTTTACCAACTTGAGCGAGTTGCCACTTCAGCCACCTGGCCTCAGGATAGGTGGGGCCAGTACATTGCCCCTTTGTTAACCGGGACCCTCCAAGCAGCCTATCCAGCGGTTAACCCGGGAGGTATGACGCCCTACCAAGATATTAAAAAGAGCATCCTGGAGAGGGGGGCTTTGACACAGAACATTATAGGGTCAGGTTTAGTAAAAGCCAAGTGGGGACCATCCGAGAATCCCAGAGCATTATATTTTCGGATAAAAGATTTGGGTCTCAAATGGCTAGGACCAATAGGGGCTAATAAGGAAGACATTATCGAGGCCATCCTCTTGGAACAATACCTAGAGGCCCTACCCACCAATACCTGCAACTGGATCAAACAACATCCGAGTCCCGACATGAATACTACCATCGAGTTGGTCTGTGCTTTCCACCGCTCCCTCGAGTTTAAGACACCCCTCCATCGCACAAGCCCTACCCCAATCCAACAGAACCTCAGACAAACCTCTTCCCTGGGGCGAAGACCGGTTGAAGACCCAGGAAAATCACGAGGGGCAGAGAAACCGTATTTGCAGCAACCCCAGTGTTATAGTTGCGGGGAGTGGGGCCATATAGCCCAGGTTTGTCCCCTTAAAACTAAGAAACCAGAGCCTATGGAAATAGGAATTACTAGAGGGAGGGTCTTCTTTACAGGGGGAAAAGATACCCAGTATAAGAAAGAGCTTTTCATCGATGAGAGACTAACTGTGGCACTTATCGATTCCGGATGTAGTCAGTCCATAATCAGGGCTGATTTAATAGACAGCCATACCATCACGCCGGGACTTACTGTCTCCATTTGTTGTATACATGGTGAAACGAGGGAGTATCCCATGACCTGGGCCACCCTTTCGTGGGAGGGAAAAGAAACCCCCATAAGGATGGGAGTAATTGAACGACTGGTTGAAGAAGCCATCATCGGAACAGATTTCAAGGACTTTTCAATACTTTTGGATAGTACAAGGAATAAAGAGGACACGAGTTCCTGGTGGAGGAACGCCCCCTTTTCTAACATACAAATACAACCCCAGGCTATTCGGTACAAACCTACTAGGAGAGAAAAACGAGAAACAAGGAAACTCTATGGAAAAGGGGATTCGAACTACAATAGGGTAATTACACGGGTGCATACCCTCACTGGTCTTCCCCCCTTCCGTACTTGTCAAAGGGAAGATCCTAGTCTGATTAATGCCTGGAAGACTGCCCGACCTCGAACCCCTGACGATAAGGGCCCTTCTTTTGCTATAGTTAAGAATCTGTTATATCGAATCACTAACAGTGAAAGGCAAGAAAAGAAACAACTACTGGTTCCCGAGCCCTATAGACGGCAGGTG
Source organism: Pleurodeles waltl (assembly GCF_031143425.1). Classification (NCBI taxonomy): domain Eukaryota; kingdom Metazoa; phylum Chordata; class Amphibia; order Caudata; family Salamandridae; genus Pleurodeles; species Pleurodeles waltl. The sequence continues at coordinate 627,890,534 of NC_090443.1, read as the reverse complement.
TTACATCTGGCCCATAGTCAACCGGGGGTGGTCACTATGGGAGAGAGAAGACGGAAGAGTACCTGTTAAGCAGGTTCTATTGGCCTGGGGGTCTTTTCTCAGATCAGAAAATTCTGTCAACAATGTCCTAAATGACAATTGATTGATCCTGGACTGAAGAAAAAAGCCCCCTTACAGCCTCTTCCCATTAATGAAATACCTTTTTCGAGGATAGGGATGGACATCGTAGGTCCTCTTCTACCCTCCTCTAAAGACTACCGATATATACTAGTATTGGTAGATTACGCTACACGGTACCCCGAGGCCATCCCACTCACCAGTATTAACACCAAGAGTGTTGCCAATGCAATGATAGGGTTCTTTTCCCGAATAGGCTTTCCCTGAGAAATTTTAACAGGTCAAGGTACCCAGTTCATGTCCAATTTGATGGCTCAGATTTGTCAACTTCTGGGAATTAAACAAATAAGGACTGCGGTTTATCATCCACAAACCGATGGGTTGGTGGAGAGATACAACTGCACCCTGAAAACTCTCTTAAGAAAATCGGTTTCAGAGTCAGGTAAGGACTGGGATAGAAGGTTGCCATTAGTATTGTATGCCATCCGGACATCATGAGAAAGCCTCCACAGGACATAGGCCCTCATTCTGACCCTGGCGGTTTGTAACCGCCAGGGCAGAGGGCAGAGGAAGCACCGCCAACAGGCTGGCGGTGCTTCCGGGGCAATTCTGACCGCGGCGGTAAAGCCGCTGTTGGAAAAGGGGAACCGGCGGTTTCCTGCCGGTTTTCCCCTGCCCCAGGGAATCCTCCATGGCGGCGCTGCATGCAGCGCCGCCATGGGGATTCCGACCCCCTTCCCGCCAGCCTGTTCCTGGCGGTTTACACCGCCAGGAAGATGCGGGAACGGGTGTCGTGGGGCCCCTGGGGGCCCCTGCAGTGCCCATGCCACTGGCATGGGCACTGCAGGGGCCCCCTAACAGGGCCCCATTAAGATTTTCAGTGTCTGCAAAGCAGACACTGAAAATCGCGACGGGTGCCACTGCACCCGTCGCACCCCAGCAAATCCGCCGGCTCCATTCGGAGCCGGCTTCATCTTTGCTGGGGCTTTCCCGCTGGGCCGGCGGGCAATCTGCTTGAGACCGCAGTGCGGTGTTGCGGTGTTTGGGCGGTCCCTGGTGTTCTCCGGTGGTGTTAGTTCCAAAGCCGGATGGGTCTATACGCTTCTGTATTGACTTCAGACAGGTCAATGCCGTATCCCAATTTGACACTTACCCCCTTCCAAGGGTAGACGAACTTATAGAAAGATTAGGAAAAGCCAAATATATGTCTACCATGGACTTGACCAAAGGGTACTGGCAGATTCCTTTAGCAACAGAGGATAAAGAAAAAACTGCATTCTCTACCTCCTCAGGCCTATATCATTTTAATGTTCTCCCTTTTGGGTTACACAGGGCACCAGCCACCTTCCAACATCTTATAGATACCATATTACGACCTCATACCAGATACGCAGCCGCCTATCTGGATGATATTGTTATTTATAGCGAAACTTGGGACGACCACCTGTCACATTTACACAAGAAATTTACAGTCTTACAGAGGGCGGGTCTGACAGCCAATCCTTCCAAAAGTCGACTTGCGTTTCATGAAATCTCCTACCTGGGGTATCACATAGGAAGAGATATCATTAAACCACAAATGAACAAAGTAGAGGCCATTTTGCGCATAAAAACGCCTACCACGAAAAAAGAGGTTTGTTCGTTTTTAGGCCTAGTGGGGTACTATCGAAGATTTATACCGCACTATTCCACATTGGCGGCTCCCCTGACGGATCCCTTGAAGAAAGGTCAGCCCAAAAATATTACGAGTCTCAACCAGGTCCAGTCCCATAGTTACCAAACCTTACAAAGGTGTCTTACTACTCAACCGGTATTAAGATGTCCTGATTTTGATCTCCCATTTCACCTGCAGACGGATGCCTCATACGTAGGTCTGGGGGCAGTTATTTTCCAAAAAGATGAAGAAAACGTAAGCCACCCTGTGGTCTTTATTAGTCGCAAGCTTTTCCCAAGGGAACAAAGATATCCTATAATAGAAAGGGAGTGTCTGGCCATCAAGTGGGTGATTGAGAGCCTACAGTATTACCTCCTAGGGCGATCTTTCCTACTATATACGGACCACGCTCCTCTTACGTGGCTCTCATGATATAAAGATACCAACGTACGTATTCTGAGATGGTTTATGGAGCTTCAACCTCTCTCCTTCCAGGTTTGCCACCTCCCTGGTGAGCTTATGGGTCAGGCTGACTATTTGTCCCGATTCCCTGGCCCTCTGGGCACGAACAGCCCCTTTCTTGGGAGGGGATGTGTAACCGGGCATCTATCGCCGCGGCTATACGCACTCCGACGGAGCCAGTAACAACATACCCCCGGGGCACTCCGGAGAGTCCCGAAGGGGTGACGTCAGACGCAGATGGCATCTCATCCTACACTGAAATAGAGGACGGACGAGAAGAACGCCGTCCCAGAGAGCAGGAAGGAACTCTGCAGGCACGGACAGAGGAGAGAGACACGCCGAAGCAAGAAAAGGTCGAGAAGGAACGCAATGCGACCGGAAAGACGCCAGAGAAGAAAGGAGGCCTCGGAACGCCTATACTACGAAGGGGCCAGCCACGTCCCAGGAGGGGCGTGGCACCCACAGGTACGTTCATACCTAACCTGGGGTTTCTGGCTGGCTTGCCTAAGGGGAAGGAAACCGAGGGAGGGGAATACGGGGAGGAAGGGAGGTCCTAGAGAGAAGGGGAAATCTACTGACCCCACCACTAACCTCACTGTGAGGGGAATCCCTCTTAGGAAAAGAGATAAAGACAAAGAAGGAAAATAAACCGGAAGGTTCACAGGAAGGTGACAGTCACTACTGAAGGAAGTTACCCCACCACATGCCCCTTGTCTTTCTCTACATTTTTTCCCTCCAAATGTAAGACAGTGTGTAAAAAATACGTCTATTTGAGAAATGCCCTGTGATTCACATGCTAGTATGGGCACCCCGGAATACAGAGATGTGCAAATAACCACTGCTCCTCAACACCTTATCTTGTGCCCATTTTGGAAATACAAAGGTTTTCTTGATAGCTATTTTTTTACTCTTTATATTTCAGCAAATTAATTGCTGTATACCCGGTATAGAATGAAAACCCACTGCATGGTGCAGGTCATTTATTGGCTCTGGGTACCTAGAGTTCTTGATGAACCTACAAGCCCTATATATCCCCGCAACCAGAAGAGACCAGCAGACGTAACGGTATATTGCTTTCAAAAATCTGACTTTGCAGGAAAACGTTACAGAGTAAAACGTAGAGAAAAATTGCTGATTTTTTCACCTCAATTTCAATAATATTTTTTTCAGTTGTTATTTTCTGTAGGAAACCCTTGTAGGATCTACACAAATTACCCATTGGTTCATTCAGAATTTTGGCTACTTTCCAGAAATGTTGCGGTTTCTGGGATCCAGCATTGGTTTCATGCCCATTTATGTCCCTGACTGGAAGGAGGCTGAAAGCACAAAAAATCGTAAAAATGGGGTATGTCCCAGTAAAATGCCAAAATTGTGTTGAAAAATTGGGTTTTCTGATTCAAGTCTGCCTGTTCCTGAAAGCTGGGAAGCTGGTGATGTTAGCACCGCAAACCTTTTGTTGATGCCATTTCCAGGGAAAAAACCACAAGCCTTCTTCTGCTGCCACTTTTTCAATTTTGTTGGGAAAAACCAAATTTTCACTGTATTTTGGCTAATTTCTTGGCCTCCTTCTGGGGAACCCACAAAGTCTGGGTACCTCTAGAATCCCTACGATGTTGGAAAAAGAGGACGCAAATTTGGCATGGGTAGCTTATGTGAACAAAAAGTTATGAGGCCCTAAGCGCGAACTGCCCCAAATAGCCAAAAAAAGGCTCGGCACAGTAGGGGGAAAAGGCCTGGCAGCGAAGGGGTTAAACCTTCCCAGAGTGCCTCTTCCACCTGCAGGAGATATGTCCTTCCCTCTAGCCATTTCCTTGTGAAGATGAGATTTTCTCGCCTCTCCCAATATTGAAGCTGGCTTTCCATCTTGTTGTGCTGTGAGCAATGACAGAAAGTTTCAGGTGGCTCCAGGCACTATTGGTTTAAGTTCCTTAGATTCCCATTTAGGATTACAACTTTGACAAGAAGAAATGTGAAAACTGCTCCTTGTTTATCTTTATGACTGTGGAGTCCCCACAAATAAAAAGATAGGAGAGTCATATCCTTTTATGCATAGAATCTCCACAGTCGGTAAGATACTACTCGGAAATTACCTTTGTGAATAGCAAGCAATCATAAAGTTACACAAAAAATGTAACTTTTCCTTTGTGAATCAGGCCCCTAGAATCATTCTGTTAAAGGTTCTACTAAGTTTCCTAGAGGGAGGGTGCTAAGCTCCAGTGACTCAGGCTCCATTGAGGTGACACCTCTTCACAATCTTACTGTTATTTCTTAGTAATACTAATGTTCAATTCTGTAAACACATTAATGCTGTCATCCTGTGTAATGTCTGTTTCTTTCAAAGACCCTAAATATAAAAAGTACGGTAATTGTACATTTAGTTGTCGCTGAAGGGGGATTTAGGGTCTAGGCGCTTAGACAGAAATCAAGGTGAGACATCAGTTAATATGTGAAATTGTGCTGATTTCAAACAAAACATACAGACAAATATGTTTTAATTCATATGCAAGTGTGGCTATGGACCAGCCTTTTGTGACCTCCTGTTTAATGTGACCAGAGGTTTGATGCTTCCTCTGCTGTATGTGATATTGAAGAGCTCCTTCATGTCCTCCACGTGTTCTCTAGCTATTAGGTAAGCTTACACAGCTTTGTCGGAAACTGTATCCAATATATAAACTGAAGATAACTTCATACCAAAAAACATGAAGAGAAAGGCGATGAACTGGCCCGGGTGGCACTGAATCATCTCTGCAGGCTCTTGTCTAGTGAGCTCTGTGAGCTGTGCAAAGCCATCGCTGGAGACCACAGTGCCCATTGTGCCTTCCTCACACCGCCTCCTTCACCACCCACCCACTTTCTGACCCATGAATATATTTCCCACCTGTGCAGAACTGGCAGTCAAAATATATGCAGTAAAACCTCAATAAATAGTGCATTCCGAGTAGTTTCACCGCAAGAAAAACACACCCTGCATGATAATTCCCCATTCTATATGGTTTTACTTATAATTGCACGGTCCTGTAGCAATTTTACTGCGCAAATACGGTAAAATGGCATACAGTTTTACTATGCAGTCAAGTCACCCCGTGCAACTCGTAAATAGTAGCATGTGAGTCTTCAACCTTTTTGAGGCCCTATTTAAATAGAGCTCAAAGGTTGCCTGTGTTAAAAAAATAAATAAAAAAAAACATCGACCAGTCTTGCACAACAAGGACACTTTCAATTTGGTCTTTTAACTTTTTTATTTTATTTTATAGTACCGTAGCAATGGACATAGAACTAGTAAGCCCAAGTAGAACTCGTTTCATGGCTTTCATAAAGAAAAGCTGCAGTTGATACAAAATAATACTAGCCAGTTAAACCTGTGTGGAAATATTGCAAGATTTAAGATATTCGATTAGACCATCCATCTCCCAGGAAGCAATATATTTCCCAAGAAAGTTAATATGAGCCTGAGGTAACCTGAGCCTGAGATGTGCAACCTGAGGTGTTGCTTGGCTTTTAAAAGTCTGATGCTGAAAACTATCAGTAATCTGAGTAATACTTCTATTATTATAGACTTTTAGTTATGCATAAACTAATGAAAAGCTTATTTGCACAAGTGTGATCCTGTGAGATCCGTGTAAATTTATGAATTGTTCCTCTGTAGAGGACTTAAGGCCTGATATATACTTTAGCAGAAATAATAATCTGTAAGGAATGGTTACTGATATTCAGACCAGCACATTACAAGTGCCATATGATATAATAGGCTTGTAGTACGCAGACAGGATATTGGTAATATTTGTTATGGAGTATCCCATCATACTGAAATATAAATCCGGCCCTTAGTCTCTAAAAATCTGCAATTGTGAGTCATGGATTTGCCTTCCAAAGCGATGTATGCAAAATGTCGGGCAACAATGTTGTATAACCACTCTGATGTTGGATCACATGGCATCGATGCAGTGATCTAAAAATGTGTTACATAAATCTGTAGGATTTTTAACTTAAGGGATATTTTTTTCTTCCTGAACCCTAAGCTGGTGTAATATGTATAACTCAGTGTATATTTATTTTGCCTGAGGCCTTAGCCCATAGGGTCTTTGTAGCCTGAAGGATTGAATTGCTGCTGGAAGAGTGAGAGATTAGTGTAGCAAATAGGTTGACTTTGCTGTCAAAGATTGAGCTTAAACAATCTCTGCAAACCAAGGCTTAAGTATACCCTTAGAGGCAGATTCATCAAAGGGTTGTCTGACTTTTGCACACACAATGGGAGGCAAAAGCGAGACAACGCTTAGGTTTGATTTATCAAGCCACACAAGGCTACCTTGCACAGCCTTCCCTGGCTTGGTAAATCTATTGCTGTATTGAGTTACTCTGCTCTGGGAAGGAGTTCCATGGATGGAGCATGGGTGTTCCCTTGCATCCACCAATGGATTTTGATGCATTTCCAGATTTAGCCTGTACTGGTTGTCCTGGAAATTCATCAAAAGGCCCCCCCTCCACAGGTGAAGTGTAACGAAGAGAAATATATATTTTTTTATTCTCCTTACTTCCTCTTTCTGTGTGCTGTATTCTGCAGCACACATAAAAAGAGGAAAATGCTTCTCATGATTGTTTATGTGCAGCGTGGTGCTCTTTCCTGCACAAGACAATCCTGCTTACAATGCAGGTAGGCGCAAGGATACCTGTGTTGGAGATAGACAGCATATTGTGAGCCAGCGCAAGAAAATACAGGAATGTGGAGTACAGTGTTAAGTACGGCATATCCCTTCCCTTTCCCTATCGCACAGAGCAGGGCAGCAAGGTGACTTGCTCCACTGCCCTGCTTTATTTTTTAATAAATATGCCCCTAAGAGGTGTTTCACATCAGAAAGCTCTGCTGTCTGACATCAGGGCCTTGGCAATGTCTGTAACCAAAAGGCCAGCACTATAGCCTCTATTCTGCATTTGTAAAATCCATATAACGGGAAGGATTGCTTTTTGAGCCTGTGTGATATGTAAAACCCCTGCTGCCGAGGTGGAAAGTTTTGCCTTACACATGTTCAGCGGTACAGTTTACAAATACTCACAGACGTTAGCAACTCCATCTAAGAAGATTTAGAGGCATCCACTCGTTTATGAAATGTGTATTTACCATAAAACTCTCTCGAAAAAGGTGATTATTTGATTACGTTTTTCGGAAATGAATTAAATTAATCAAAACTTAAAGATATTTGCTATTCTAGACTTTTCCTATATAAGTGGGTTGAAAAACCTTTCTTCTATGTCCATCTAGCCTAGTGTAAAAACTCTTTCATTAGTGTCTCTTGGGGCCGGCAAGATATCATCTGCTGGCTCCAGTGCTTAACCTAGTCACCTCGTTTTGAAGAACCTAAGCACAATGAAAAACGTCATTAAGAAATCCAATGACAGGAATTGGTGTGATCCAGGCAGGCAATGACAACAACGGTTACCCTCTTCCTTGAGGAAGGGAATACTATTTTCAGCTTCTGGCACTGGAGTAAGCATTGCAAAAGACCGGGATGGCTTGTAATGCTCAGCAAAGGTACCTGGCAAGTCTTTGAAAACCATACACTTTAAAAACGCTATAAATGTATAACTCCGAGGTATTGATTCTTCATGATTCTCTCCTAAAAGAATACATCAAAGTACCCTATTCAAACAGTAATACGTGTCATTAAATATTGTTTTTGTCACTGCTCATATGTGATCTGATTCGGACCACAGATTATTCATAAAGCGTCCCAAATGTTTCCCAAACCTTCACTAATGAATCCAGGAGAATCCGTTTTACAAACTTTAAGTGACACACCAAAGAGAATTAACAACGGTCCACATGTGTTTTCATTCAATTCATGTAGTTACGAACAGACTCATTCTCTTGTTTTTGGTTAAAATCTTTCCCCCAGAGTTCAGTGACTGGAAAAAAGAGCTCTGCAGACTTCATTAGTATGGGAAAGATGAAAGACAATATTTTCTGCATCAGCTAGGAAAGATGAAATGGGAAGTGGAACCATGAGAAAGTAATTTAAAACAATGGCGAGGAAATGAATTAAGAAAACGTTATATTTAAGTCGAATCTTCTGGAAAGCAAGAAAGAACACAAACTTGCTTATGTATCGTTTGTATTCCTTGCTCTGGTAGAGAGTCACTCGGATCAATAACTGGATTCGAACCCAGTAACACACTGCTATGTGGTAGCAACAATTTTTGAAAAGCTGTTACCCACTTTAGCTAGTTATAAAGAAATTTGAGGCTGGTCAGACTGTGCTGTGCTGTGCTGTGGATAGCGTTGTAAACCACAGAGCACAGAGAGTAGTGGGCCCTGGGAGGGGACCAGGTGGTTGGGTGGGTTGTGTTGACGTTGTCAGGTATTAATATCATGGATCATGTTATGCATGGCTCCACTCAGAACTCCTCTGCCTCTGTTAGTAGTTGAATACGGGGTGATGTTGATTTTGGCGACCATACATGAGATAAGATGGGTAAAACTTCATTACAGGGATGCTTTTCACCTCAGGGTTCAGAGTGACATAGATACTCGAGCTTTGCTCTTGTCTACTTGATGTCAATCAGAACGCTTTGATGAAAAACATTCCCTTAAATCACTGTTACCATCTATAATTCTATATTTCATGTATGGCTTTCATTGGAAGCCTTTATCAGAAATGGGGGATTCGAAGGGGCATATTTACAATCCCCTAGCGCAGTGGTTCCCAACCTGTGGTCCGGGGACCCCTGGGGGTCCGCGAAGCCTCCTCAGGGGGTCCGCGACCACTTAGAAAATTAAATAATATTAGCAGATTAGGTCCCCAGCTTTCAGTAATGACTCAGTGGGGGGTCCCCGGATTCCAATAAAGATTCAGTGGGGGTCCCCAGGCTCCAGTAATGATAAAGTGGGGGTCCACAGAAGTGAAAAAAGGTTGGGAACTACTGCCCTAGCGCCTTCCTGCATCACATTAGCATAATTGTTTACACTAATGTGGCATTAGGAAGGCTTTTTTGTCACACCGTATTTACAAAGTGGTACAATGCTCTCATTGCGCCACATTGCAACCCCCTTGCTCCACATTATTCCTGCGCCAGGCGTAATGTTTGCAAGGTGGCGTTCCGGTGTTAGAAAAGTGACAGTTTCACTGTACCATTTTTGGTGTCATTTTTAACACCTTCTCAAAGCAGGTGTTAAAATGACATACCCATAGATACCTATGGGCCTCCTTGAACTTTGCTGCACTAGCATCAAATGTTTTGACGCAAGTGCAGCAAAACGCCCCATTAGAGTAGAAAATTCTGATGCTAATGTCCTAACGACCGCCATGGTGGTTCATATTGTCTATATGGCACACTTATGGTGTCATTAGGTGGGGCAGGGGCGACGTAAGAAAACTGGTGCATCTGCACTGATGTGCCAGTTTATTGTAAATATGCCCCTAAATCTGGTAACTCATAGCTATGACTTAGCAACAGTTGTTAATAAAAAGCTTTTACCCACTGCTGTTATGTCATAAAAGAATTTCAGGCTGTCCTGGCTGGTTCCTCTAAGAGCCTATCAAAGCAGCATACGAAAGCAGGGATCACAATTTCTGGAGGGGAGACAAAAGAAGGCGCAGAGAGTGGTGGGGATGGATGGCAGAATGCCAGGTATGTTATGTATAGCTTCTCTATTATTTGTCTTCTCCTGCTTAGGAGATGAAAGCAGAGACAGGTAATTTTGGGGGTCATACATAAAATAAAAGTATAGATGGGTAAAACTGATTTACAGTGATGCTTTTCAGCATGGGGTTCTGAGTGACATCATAGACAGCTCGAGCTTCCCTCTTGTTTAGCTGATGTCACTCAGAACCCTTTGATGAAAAACATTCCCTGGATTCACTGATACCTATAGATAATTCTACATATTTGTGAGGACTGTCAGTTTAATTTCCACAAATGATATTTACAAGTAACTTTAAGAACTTTCACTGGCAGCTGCCACAATTACTTCCCCAAATTAGTCTCTACCAATTGGTTTTAGAACGATCACATCAGATCTCGCCAATGCGAATATCTTTGACTAAAAAAAGGTACTGGTAAAGTCAATTATTTCAGCTTTTGTGTAGTCAAACTGTCATACTAGGCTTCATTAACAGACACAGTGGGGCCCACATTTATACAGAAACCACACAACGCAAGGTAGCAAGTAACGATACTACACTGAATTTTGTGAACAGGAAAGAATAGAACAGCAATTTATCTATGAAAATGTGGCACTGTTTTGCTATCTCACTGAGATGGCACATGATTGTAAGTCTTACAAATGCCGAATTACTAAATTGTCAACTCCTCTGCAAGCTTCCTTCACATATAAAGACTGGTGTAGGAAATGGCCGTCTTTTGGCATAATGTAATTCAGATTTTTCCCCTATCTGCTTTCTTGGCTGTAGTACTCTGTTCACTTTACCCCTGCTAATCAGGAGTAAAGAGCCTATTGCCCCTTGTTAAACATGGTTAAATTTGCCTATTTCTGATTGGCACATTTAAAGTGCCTGTAAGTCTCGAGGATATGGGTTACAAAATGCATCCAGGACCTAGAATTGAAATACTTCTTCTGGACTATCGCACCTATTGGGCCATCAATTAGAGTGGCAGTGTAAACACGGGTACAGGCCTAACCTGCGTAGTCAGACTGTCTAGTGTAAAATATGCAGTGCGACCTGTAAAAATAACCCTTTTTGACAGGCAAATACCTGCATTTTCAATATTACAAAGTCACCATTATGTAGCTATTGTAGCCACTAAGCAGGATGTATGGTATTTAAAAGCGGGAGAGGCAGAACATAAATTTTACCAGTTTACAATGAGAAGGCCCCCAAAAGTTATTTTCACTGTGAAAGGCCTAGTCATTTGTAGAAAACAAGAGTACAGTTAAAATACTAACATTGCTAACTCAGGAATGGGACATGCCTGGAAAAATAACCAAACCACTATTTTAATAGTTATTAAAGTGTAATTCAATGGTGAAGTTGAATTTTTAATAAGTAGTAAGGAAACATAACGTTTTGAAAGTATCATTTACTCTGCCTGAAATACCTGGAGGCAAATTTGCATTGCCCACAAATCTTGGCATAAATGAGGTTTAAATTAGGTGTGAAATGACTTGCAGGATCTTCACAATAGATTAGTTTGATTGACAAGAAGACCGGATTGGACAGGGATAGCTCATCTAAGGTCACGAGATTATTCAATGTGGGGACTGCGGACATTCTTTTAGCACGGCAGTGTCAAATGATGTCTGATAGGTCTGTCTGAAGCACATGTAAACATTTGGCACACTTGAATGGGAGTAACCAGGAGGTCAGGATAACTCTTGTGTATTACATGTCTGGGTACTGCAAGACCCTGGATTTATCCTATCAGACCACTGCCTGCTCTGCAAAAATGTTTTCAGTGACATTCACAAAGGGGAAGGGGTCCCATGGGGACTCCTTCCCGTTTGCGAATGTGTTAGCACCAGTGTCACACTGCAATTGTTTTGCGACTGATTTCGCGGTCACAAAACAATCATACATGGGACTGCGAGTCACAATTAGGAAGGGAACACCCCTTCCTAATTGCAACCCACAATCCAGTTTTGCGATTCGGTAAAAAGATTACTGAATCGCAAAACTGGGTTTGTGCATCGGGAAGTGCATTTTGCACATCACAAACAGCCAGATTAGCTGTTTGCGACATGCAAAATCGTTCGCACATGTGGAGCTATATTTTTTCTAAGGTAAGTCTGCCTGCCCTGTGGCATACCTACCAAGGGGATGAGCTCAGGGTAACTTAGTGACTTTAATGCTTCACCCTAACAAGAGTTGTGATTATTCCTTAAAATGGACAGTCACTAATCCCAAATAACTTGATTTCTTGCAAGTAGGTACACATAGACAACAAGCAGAGCAAACTACTCTTTCTTTACCTCTCTGTCTCTCACACACACACAAGCACTCTATCCATCATGCATATACACACCATGTTACTCTAATTAAACGATACATACTCCTGTTTTCATTGTATTGTAATGTAATGCACTGCAACATTTGTATAGGAGTTAATACCATTGATGAGCCTGTGAAGTGGTCCAAATTTCATTGTTTCCTGGGTAACCTTTTCTGAGGTATGAGAATGTGATTGAAAATGTTCAATGTAGAATGACCTCTATGGGAAATATCTGTTGAGGTAAGTGTGATGTGAATACATATTTCACACATGGTGCAGCAAAATTCTCAGAGCACATGCAGGCGGTGATGAAGAGAGTGTGAGAAGAAGATGCATGTAATATGCATATATATATATTTTTTTTTTACTTGCCCATATCTTTGGCATCCTTTGAAGAACCTTCACAAAAGTTTCCAATAAAAGGTGAGGAGCCAGCTAGGACCAAGAGGGCCTTGAGGCTCCCCATGGGCCCCTAACAATCAAAACTTCATGTGCATTGTCAAGGCAAAGCAAGAGTGACTTCACAGCATTTCCACAGTGAACTCTTACCTGTAACTTTGATGGATTGTGTTCTAAACTTTAAAAAGCTACGAGTATGCAAACTTGCATAGAAAACCCACCCAATTCACCTTGCTCCTAATCGAAACTTCATGCGAATAGCCAAGGCAAATCAAGTGTGTTTTCCCTGCATTTCCACTGTGAACAGTTACCTGTAATCCTTGATGGAGGTGTTTGCATTCTTGTGTTTTTCAAGTGCAATATCTCATATAGTGTCTGTGATGAGTAGGTTCTTTTTTGTCATCTACTGCTGAGACCAGAAAGCATGTTCTAAAGTTTTAAAGCTACAAGTCTATAAACCTAGAAGACCATAGACATTAGTAATATGCAACATCTCCCCCCATTTTTCCTGGAAGATGGAGAGCTTACTAAAAGGACCCCTTGACCATGTTTTCCATTTATTTTGGAGATGTGTGTCTGATGCATAGGTATATGATCACATTTCCATCAAACAAAGAAGGACTTCATGAGTGCTGTGGGGTAGGCTGTAGGGTCTGGCTACAGGCCACCGGGGGCTTTACACCAAAAATGAGAGGGGGGACCAAGTGGACCTCATTGTGTCACCCTAATTAGGCTGGGTATGCCCATACATGGGTACCATGCATACTGTATCACTGAAACCAAACTGTACTCGGCTGATGAGCCAATAATTTGGTTGAAACTGGTCCTATTTTGCTTGTGCTCTGGTTTGGGGAAGACCCGGATTGTCAGTTTGGGCTGGATTGCTCCTATTGAAGCAGGGTCAAGACTGATTTGTATACAGCTGGGTCCAAACTGAGGTATCATGGTAAGCAAAATAACAATGGATTGGGATGAGGCCCGAGTGACTACCATTGGATGAGATTGATTCAAGAGTTCCATCCATCACTGTTTTGTATACTTCTAGAAAGTTGGCACTTTCTTGCTTTAGCCATTTGGGACATGTAGCCTATCTTGCAACAGACAGTTTTTCCTCTAGACTGTCATACAATAGTGGGATTAGGTGTGCCCTATTTGGCCATTTGCTGGTAGGATCGGGGACCAGAGCTTAGCACAGCCCCACTTGCAACTGAATAGCCTGTGCTTGCCTTCACACAAAGGGGCTAATGGCCCAACACTGTTACTGCAGCCACCTTGGATCCAGTACAAGGGAAGTAGGGTACTCCATGTACTTCAAGGACACTGTCTAGATGCCTCTCCCACCTTCCAGAGCCAGGGCACATGTGTATTCAAAGGGGACCTCACAGACAATATCCTCAGAACATTTCTGGACCGGTGGATACTCTACCAGGAAGAACTATTTGACCTGCATCACTTGAACTCAGGGTCCAGGGTGACCCCAAAGGCTAGTTGGCTGGCCTCCTGATCTGAAGCATCGTGGACATAACAGGATTCCAACAACCTTGCACCTGAACCTGGACTCAGCCGTCTGTGAATCTACCCTGCCAAGTGGTGTATTTCCAGTCCTGGGCCTGAGAAGTGGGGTTAAGGTGCTTTACCAGCCTCTGGGCCCCAGCAGAACCAACGCATCTCTGAACAGAGTCGAAGCTGCTGCATGGATTGGACCTATTGCAAAGGCCCACATTGCTCCAGCAAAACACCTTCAGAACCACCACTGCACAATGCATCATCGACACAGGTCCTCACATGCCTCGTTGACGGCAGCCTTGATGATGACGCCAGACTCTTCATCACAGCTTCACAGTCCTTCGGAATCAATGCATCACCTCAACTACATTCCTCAAAGCCTGACTTTGCATCGCAAGTCTCACTGATGGGAATCCTCGATGACAATGCAAGCCCTCACACCGCAGCCTCACTGCTTCTCAGAACCGATGCATCACTTCAGCTGTGCAACACATCTTCAATGGTGATAGAGGGTACTTTTATTTGGTGGGCCTAGCTGCGTTCCTGTAGTCAGCCTGCACTCCATCGGGGTCAGCCTTACCTTGTGACTTTGTCCTTGTCTGGGGTGACCAGATATACATAGTTGGCACTTTATGTCTTTTGATAGTATTTTTTTTTAAACTCTACAATTCAATATCTTCTGAATTGTATTTTGTCATTTTTGCTTTGTTTTATTCATTACATTAAGCTATATTTTATATAGACAGGTGTGGGATCGTTTTGTGTGATGTTTTTATTATTTTACTATTTTGAAATGTTGCACAAATACTATACACATTCCCTCTAAGTTAAGCCTGACAGCTCAGTGCCAAGCTACCAGGGAGTTGAGGACAGGTCAATTTGATGCTTGCTTGTGTCTTACCCTGACTAGGACTGTAATTGCTTCTTGACCAGGGCTCACATTCCTGTCAATCAGTAACACAACTTCTGAAAAAAAAGGTAAGATTAGTGTTTGTATTAGGTCTGATATTTTATTTTTAATAGTTGTACAAAATATTGTTTTTTAATTGTCTAGTTGAGTTTCATTTGTTTTTGTGTTCTAACTTGTTATTATTTGATTGTCAAGCATGTTTACATTTTTACTGTGGTTTTATATTATTTTGGATTACATGTTTTTATTTTCTATAAAATGTTTCAGCTGGTTGTGGGGTAGGTAGTGGTACAGGGTGGGAGAGGCATTTTTTAATATTTATTTTTAATTGCTTATAACTTTGTCAATATTAAAATTTCTTAATTGGATGATTGTGTTAGTTATGTAATTGTTTTAATTATTTTGTGTTTAATTGTTTTGTTTAAGAAAAATGGTATATATTTATATCATGTTTAAGTAATGGAAATTATTTATTTTCTTGTATTATTAATTATTACATATGTCTTTAATTTCATAGTAATTTAGGACAAAGATAAAAATCTGAGCATTTTAAATGTCCCCACTTTAACCCTTCAAAGCCCAACACTTTTCTTACAGTTTCTTTGGTTGGGGTGGGAATAGTTAAAGTGACCCCTGCAAAACCCAGTACTTTCCAACTGTTTTTTCATATTGGAATGATAATAGTAAATCCAGACCATCCAAACTCCCTCATTTTCCCTACTATAGCATATGTGTTAGTGGCAATGGTAAATCTGACCCCCATTAGCCATAGTCAAATACTTTCCTAACTGTTGCTCAGTCTGGAGTGAGAATATAAAATATGACCCCTCCAGAGTCCAGCAATTTCCCTCTTGTAATGTAAATTGGATTGGTAATAGTAAATCTAACCCCTTCAAAGTCCAACACTTTTCCTACTTTGGTCAGGTTAAAGGGAAGTATCGAATTTACCCCTCAGGTTTATTATTTATCTTGTTATTTAAATTGTTATATTATGCATGTTTATTGTTTTAATTTTATACGTTAGTTTAATATAAATTTTTACGAATTTATTTTTGTCAACATTTTAGATTAATGTATTTTTTATGTTATTGTATCAAAATTTAAAATGGTAATATATGATGTTCATGATTATAATTATGATTTAAAAAACTAAATTTTTATTTCTTATCTGTTAGATTTATTATTTCTATATTGTATGTAGAATTGTAAAAAATGTAATATGAACCAACTAACCAAAATTACTTTATTTGGCCACAAAGGGCCATAAAAGTACATAAAACACATTACAAGAATACAATTCATCAATCATATAGAGATTAAAATCTGATAAATATGGAAAAATAATACATATCAAATTTCTGTAAAAATAAAAATACACCCATATTAAATGGTAAAAATACAAAAGAGGCAAAAAAAGATGGCACATAGGAATTAATATGGAGTTTCCAGATAAAACCATCAGAAATTAGCTTCTGATTTTCGGCCTAATGACTCAACTCCATTGCAAATATTTGGCCGCCGCACAAACAAGAAAAATCCCTGGTTTCAGTGAACAGTTCCGACAGGCCTGGGCCATTCTTCCTACATCCCAGCTGCCTACATAATGAGGTGGTTGATTTTTTTCCTTTGGCGGGTATAACCTGGGCAAAAAAAGAACAAATATGCTAAGGACCCATTTGACTGGAAACATACTGGGCAAGTGGCACTTGCCCTGGTGTTAGATTGCCATTCAGCAGTAAATGATAAGAAGGGTAGTATGCCATTACACAATTTGAGAAATAAACTCCTGGCTCCCCAAAGCAGACAAATATTAAAAGAAAGGTTTAAAATCAGCATGATGTTTAAATTGAAGGAAAGTCTTGTTGAGAGTGCCCCAATTTGACCTTTTTTTGTCCATCTCCCACTTCCATTTCCAAAAGGAGTCCTTCAATACATCCTTAGCAAGAGAGGAACCACCCAAGCCTATAGCCACCAAGGTATTTTTTATAGCTTAATCATTCAATAGGTCGGGATTTATCATGGTCCACTACATCCTTAAAAGCAAGATAGTATTTCAATAATGCAGTGGTATGCTTCCATCTTTACTGAAAAAGGAGGGGCTTTAGAGGCTATCAATTCAAGGCCCAGATCACGTAGCAAGGGTGCTAAAGGAAAACTATTAGGGAGATTTGCTAAAGAGCGCACAAAATTATTTTCTGCTGAGCTCAGTTCCTTAAGGTGTAGCCCACCCCTAGTTCAGTCCCATAAAGTGCATTAATCTTAGCCTTTGCTCAAGAAACCTTTAAAACAGGTGAGACACATTTTACCATGGAAGTGTTGTACAACCTGAGGATGGCAGCAGCATGGTGGGGTAAGTTTAGGGAACTTTTGATCAACTGCTCTATTTCCTGACAAAATGCCCCAAATCTTTTGACCAATGTTTGGAGCCCACACAGGGTTTTTTAAATTAGTAATTTATTGTCAGCAAAGAAAAGCAGGGGATCTTACTGCCTGAAAGCCTACGTGCATAACTCACACAAACAGATCTCCAAGGATGCCATCTGACCCTGCACGCTTACCAGGACCTATGGACTTAATTGCCCCAACTGTCTTGTTGGAAAGTGGATAATTGGAAAGAGCAGGTAGGTATCTACTCTTAGGAATAGGCCGCAAACCACCATTAGGTCCAGTCAAGGTCTCAGAAAATTAATCCTTGCTCAACCCTTGGTAGCTTGGCCCACGAGCAGCTACGCTTAACTTAGGAGACAGGTGCATAAAGTATTTAATACCAACAAAATAGTAAATTAGTCAAACACAACACACAATAAAAATACAATACCAAATGATAAGAATATGATACATTTTTATCTTAAGAAAGACACCAAAACCACAAACATCCAATGTAGCGGACTGGAGATATGAATCTTTAAAGATTATAGGTAAAATTAGCGATTAAAAGCAAATAGTGTCAAAGTGTTAAAAAAGGTAGCACTGGGCAGTGACAAAGTCCAGAGTTCAGACCATCTATGATGTAACACTTTTACACTTATTTTCAGAAGTGTTTTTCAGATTCAGGAAAGGGGTCCACAGCACCAGCCAAGGGTTCAGAGGCTCTAGTTTGCCTCTTGGGTTTTGTGACTACAACTCCCACAATGCAACTCTTCAGCTTACGGAGCTTCTTAGAATAGTTGCTCCAAACTTCTCAAAACTTCTGGATCTTCTTTCAGAGGTCCTTTTTGGTGTCCGAAGTGTCCAACAACTTGATCCAAGGTTCCAGAAGCTCTGAGATGCTCCTTGGAAGTTGGGACGACAGTTCCCAGGATTCACCTGGCCAGAATCTTCAAATGGCCACTGGACACTGGTCAACTGGCCTATTCTTGCAGGATTTGATACAAGTGACTCTGGTCAGCACCTTTGTACCTGTAGCTTATGAGGAGTCCACTTCTTGACTTGCAGAAGCAAGGCAAAGTCATTTCCTTGGTAAAGTCCAAAGTGTGCAGCTGGTGCTGTCTTTGTGGGTTTCAGCAGGGCAGTCCTTATTCTCCAGTATTTTCTTCCAGAAGGGACTCTGAATTGTGGGGCTGCTCTGCAGTATCTATCCTTGTTTCTGGTTGGGAATCAGGTGGGTGTTCCATTCCAATAGGGTGCAGGATGACACCTTCTGGAGTGACAACTCCCTGTGAAGGGTGGTATAAATCAATCCCAGAAAGCAACGTTCTCCAAAAATCCAACATGGAGAAAATTCATCCTTGTAGGTTAGGTCTGGTATGACTAAGTCTCCCTTAACATACCGCTTCAGTCCCTCTCCTAATCTAATCAGTGGGGCTCCCATCTGTCTAGGAGAGCAAGAAATAGGGGAGGTCCAGTTTCTGTCACAAGTGTCTTTCCCTCCTTTGAAGACCAGTTTGGCTACTCTTCCCCATCCTCGTTTCTCTGCCCAATAGATGCTTCCTTTGTCTCAGCCCATGTCACTTCACACCTTATTAAGGTAGCCTGGCTCAGTCTGCTAGAGGCTGAACAATTAGGTAAGGGTCCTACAGGACTGAATTTGGGAACTTTCAGAAAGAGTTCCAAAACCTTTTCCCTGTGTTAGTTCTATTAAATTCAACATGGGCAGATTGTTGGATTTATTATAACACTTCATTTGTCACCAAACTTGATATATTTAGCTCCTCTCTATCAGAAATAAGACTTTATTATTTTAAAATAAAGTATCCCAATTTAGCCTGTGGAGCACATTGGCTACAATGGGAAAAATAAATGTGGCCATTTTCCCCTCAATGGGCTTATAAAACATCTTTTATAAAGTCCCTGCTTATATTTATACTGCACCCAACCTTTGGGGCACCTGGGACAGACCTATATGCAAAAATAAGGTAATCTGAGACTTTGGAAGAACTGTTAATTCCAAAGTCAAATTTGGGATTAATTTCAATTTAAAAGCAGCCAGCAAGGCAGACGTGCCTTCACAATGACACTGGACACCACAGCAGTGACTCTACAGGTGCACTAACTACACTGGGGTCCCTAAACCTACATACCCTACCTTGTACTAGGGACTTATAGGTAGGTTGTCAGAGCCAATTATAATTAGGCCTATTTTGCATATATACCGTTTTAATCGGAGCATTGGCCCTGGAACTGGTTAGCAGTGCACAGGGCACAGTCAGAGTCAGAAAACACCAGTATCAGCTACAAATGAGGCCAAAAAGTGAGGGTGCTTTTGCAATCTCCCCAGTTTTCCCACATTCCTAATTTACGCTAATATCAAGGATCCCACTGGTTGAGCTAGGGATGTTAATGGAGAATGTATGAAGGTATTGTCAGGACTCTTAGGTAAAGTAGAGGCATATAGATCTGGAAAGTTTTTATGCCATGTGCCAGGATGTATGGATTCAGCTAAGTGGCTCGAGGGGTTCTGTCCTTTGTTTGCTATCAGCTGCCAAAACTTTAGGTAGTCCTTATTAGCTGCTGCTTCACTAACCTCTTCCCAAAAAAGCACTCCACTCATTCCGGGCTTTGTGTAGTGTCTGATAGAGCCACAAAAAAGTGGTTGATGTTTATAAACGATTTAGTAATCTCTATTAGTTTGTTATTAGATGCTGTTCAGCACTCTGTCACTTTGACTCTGTATAAAACATTCTGATTATTGTTGTCTTTGTTTTCATGTATAATTTGCATTCTTCTATATTGTAACTGTACGTATGAACCATGGCTACTTTTGATGATAATAGAGATGCTCTCTTGGAAGAATTATTTCAGACAGGTACCCACAATGTATCATCTCACATACACACAATCCCTCACAGGAGGGTTTAAGAATGAAGTTAATTAAAATTGAGCGTTTAAAAAAACAAGAACTTTCACGATGGTGGGATTATACGATCCTGCAGAGATATATGGAAAACAAACAAATCCCTAGGGGGTTGTGGGTCATCTTGTTCCCTCCCTTTGACGATCTTAGCCCAGACTTACTAAAGGAATGGGAACAACTCCTCATAGCATCATCATTTGGCATGATGGACATTCTCATTCGAGATGCCAAGGCCAAAAGAGATAAACTACTACAGGACATAGCACTGCTAGAAAAAGACATTCATGGCATAGATTCACCTGAGATCAAAGCAAAAAACTTTAACATCCTCAAGGAGGTTTTACAGAAACACCAATTATACATTAAAGACAAAAAACTTCGCAAACTTAGGAGAGATGATAATGATTATAAAAATGGGAGGGTATTTACTTTTGCACGTAAATGTGACAATGCCAAATTGGATAGTAGTAGGGACCCTATAAAAAAAGACTTTCTTTCTTCTAATACCACAACTAGTGATACCGATCTATCCAGCATCTCCAGTGGTGCTAGCGAAGATATGAGGGAACAATTCCCACAACCTCCCTCTTGTTCCTCACATAGGTCCCCTTTTTTATTAGAACTGGAGAGATACCGAAAGGGCCAAAACAATTGCAGAGGAGGGAGGAGGTACCCGTAAGACCACCAGGTGGGGAAAACACAAATCCAAACACAAGCAAAAGATTGGAGGGAGTCACCACACGCTTGACAACTCGCAGCTCACAACAGTAACGGGTAATTCTGCCCCCTTGATACACATCCCCAATTCAATCTTGATTGTCAACATTTCAACAGTTATTCTGAATCCTGAACAAATAAACATCCTCAAAAAAGGCTTAGGGTTTGTACTCACTGCGTTACCTGACTTTACGCAACTGTATATTAGTCTATTCAAGTTCATACACAAATGTAAGCTTTACAAATACTTCCAAGACAGTAACACTCCACCTCAAGTTGCCACTGCTCTGTGTAACACCTCTAGTTCCATGTCCATCAAAGATGTTAAGGATGTTCAAACCCTGTTGTCTATTGAGCATAATGATGGTCCTCTTCCATCACTTTCAGAGATTCTTGGTTACCTGAACATAGCCCCCAACACCAGGGTACCCAGTGGTCTGAAAACCACTTCGAAATTTACACCTGTCATACACAGGGACTATGCAATTGATTCCTTCTACAGTAAAATAACTAATGATCTTTACTCCATGGAAGAACAATACCATCTAGGGCATAAGACAATTTCCCTGCACAATATCACCAAAGCGGAAAAACAGGCTTTACACTCTCTCAGAACACACAAAGACATTGTAATCAAAGAAGCAGATAAGGGAGGGAACATTGTCATCATGGACAAAGTAGACTGCATCTCTGAATTGGATCGCCAACTCTCCGATAGTACTGCCTATCAGAAACTCAACTATAACCCTATGATAGGGGTGAACAGCTACGTACAGCAAAAACTGCAAACATGGCTGAATCTTGATCTCATCTCAGATATGGAGTTTAAATATCTTTACAACACTACACCTACATCGCCCTGTATCTACATCCTACCCAAGATACACAAATCAGACACCTTCCCCCCATGTAGACCCATCGTCTCGGGCATAGGTTCCCCCACGGAGAAATTATCGGAATATATTGATATCCCTCTTCAGCCCTTCGTCCACAATCTTCCTTCATATATCAGGGACACCAAGGATTTACTTTGTAAGGTCGCAGATTTTGAATGGACGGAGGGTCACTACCTAATAACCTTGGATGTCACCTCATTATATACTAGCATCCCGAGAACAGAGGGCTTACTAGCCATTCAACATTACCTTGACACCAGAGATTCATCTCTACTCGATCACTCAAACATGTTGCTGGACCTTATAGGCTCGGTCTTAGATAACAACATCTTCATGCATAATGGGTGCTGGTATCGCCAAATACAAGGAGTGGCTATGGGGGCTAAATTTTCTCCACCGTTTGCTAACCTCTACATGGGATACCTATAAAAAACATGTGTGGCAATTCTGTCCTCCCACCTTAACACAACACATCTTGTTTTGGGGAAGATATATAGACGATATTTTGGTCTTTTGGTCGGCCGACACACATGCATTGATGCTTTGTATTCAACATCTCAATGCGAACACTTTCAACATCAGATTTACATATGAAGCCGGCCAGTCCTCCATAAATTTCTTTGATCTTACACTCTATATTGACCATGGCAAGATTGCATTAAACTATTCAGGAAACCTACAGCATGTAATGCGATTCTACATGCTACCAGCTCACATCCTAAGTCTCAGATTAAGTCTATCCCCTTTGGGGAAAGTACTAGAATTCGCCAAAATTGCAGTGAAGATGGGGTTTTTCAGGAGGAACTGCTTAACATGGAAATACGATTTAGCCATAGGGGCTACCACCCTCAAACCTTTAAAGAGGCCAGTAATAGGATTAAGAAAATCAAACACTCTGACCTCCTTATTAATTTAAAAAAAGACAAGACACACAAGCAACTCTCCGTTATTATAAACCATAGTGCACTAAACACTCAGATTTTTAAAACCATTTGCAAACATTGGCCGTTACTTCTAACAGATAACACACTCAGGAGTGGTTTAACAACAAGACCACACATCATCTATAAGAAAGGACTAACCTTACGGGACCACCTATGCCATAGCTTTATTCCATCTGTTACTAATGACACCTGGCTGCCCAAACCCCCACCAGGAATGTACAAGTGTGGCCACTGCAACATTTGTGGATACATTAAGGATAAAACAGTATGTTTCCAATACAACACACATGTCACACACAAAATCAAACACTTTATCAACTGTAATACGAATTTTGTTGTGTACTGTATTGTTTGCACCTGTGGTCTCATCTATGTTGGAAGCACTATCCGGCCTCTGAAAGAAAGAATACAGGAACATCTGAGAGCCATCCGGTCATCTAATATCAACTATCCATTTGAGACACACTACAATGAGGTAACTGGACAAAGAGAAGTCTTGGATATCGCAATACATGGTATTGACTCACTAAATAAACCACTGAGAGGGGCAATAGGACCTTGGCCCTGAGACGCCTTGAGAGTAGGTGGATAATCAAACTGAGGGCTGTGGAAAAGGGCCTGAACATACATAAGGACCTACATATGTTCCTATAATGTTGTACACTGTTTCCCGACACTTTTGGTCTTGTTTTTCCTTTGATGATGAAGATAGTGTGGGCTGTTTTTACATTTATATGGATGTATCCTCATCTCAGGAGCTAGTTATTTTAACTATTTGTCTATGTCTATTTTTATCTCTTTCTGCCCCTGCCTGACTGCATACCCATATTCCTATTAATTGGTGTATATTCACATTGCACGTGGTTTCATTTGTAATTTGGGCTCTACTTCTACACGTTCTCGCATTAATGCCAATATGTTATTTCCCTCGTAGCTGTATATACAATGTTCATATACACATCAAGGTATATACAGTATTATTATTATTATTTTTTTTTTTTGTGTGTTTACACCTGCTGGTATTTCTATCCGGCTGCTTATATTTCATCCTTCAACTGTTTCCGAACTTTATTGCCTGAATTTGTACTTCTGGGTCATACTATCTATACACTACTGTTTTTTAGCAGTGTTATATGCATTATTTAAGATGGCCGCCATAGTTTCCTGTGGCTTCAATCACGTTTTCAATATAGTCCTTTTTTCATTTCTGACCATTCCCATTTAAACAGTCTCTCGGCGTGGCTCGGTGTTATTCTGCTCACACTACACGCGCACGCCAATATCGGCTCCTTCAGAACGTCTCGGGACCGGGAGACTACAGGTAAGGAGCCTGCCTGGGATTGTAATCTTTCCTGGGTCCTGTTCCCATTTGCTTGCACGTTACTGGCTGGGTTATTTCATATATTCTTGTATGTATTTTTTTAAGCAGACACGTGTAATTTCTCTCTGTCTGCTTACTGGTATTTGACACAGGAACGCTAATATACCGTAAATGACTCATGTCCCCTAAACTGGCCTTGACGTATTTTTGTGGACAATGGTGAATTACTCCTTCTTCGTGAGCACCAAGATCCACATTCTTGCAGCCCTCATACTGTATAGCTTTTTTTTGGACCTCCCTACGGGTACGTTTTGTAACTTTCTCAGCATAGTTATTACATAGGAGATCTTCCTGGTTTTTAGTTACCTGTTTTGGGGTTTTGATCTATTATTATGTAACTTGAGTTAATGGGAAGTAGTTTCCTACCTCCTTAGCTCCATTCACACATATATATATTAGACATTTTTCTTTTTTTCTTTATGCGCAAGATACCTGTCCCTTCTGTTTTTTTGATATTGTTCTGGTCAGCGTTGGGTTCCTCTCATGGTGGTATTGTTACAACTATTCTTGTCCTATAGGTGTTTGGGCTTATCAGGGCCCCACCACGGACTACCCATAAGACTTTGAGTGTTGGCGTACACAGCCTATACATCACACAGGACCCACATTTCCTGTTACGACGAAACTTCGTTTGGACCCAGAAACCATTTCCTATATATGGTTTGCTTTGGATACTTTTCTGTTTCTGCACAAAATATTTTTTGGTATGTTTGCATACTATACCCTTTTCACACACTAGGGTTATTGTACTTTTTAAGTCTGTGGGACTATTCTTTATAAACATCTTGTCCATGGACTTACTTGCATGGGCAAATCTCACTTCCTTGCTATGATGGTTGGGCCGCCGCATGTCTTTATACATACTACCAGAAGTCCTCTGAGAACTTACTATATTTTTGGTCTAAACACAAAATGGCTCAACATATTCTCCTCTCTATAAACTGTGTCACATCTGGTGTATTTCCTAGATTCTTATCAAAATCTCACGTTTCCTTACTTTCTTCTCACACCTCTTGGGCTTTTCTCTGGGGATTTTGGTTTCATACTTAGTATGAGAGTATGTCAATCCCATTCTCCTTTGGGCTTTTTAGAGTTTTGAATCCTTGTAAATTTTGCCCTATAGTTTTTCCTATAATGTTTTCATAATTTTTTTTTAATTGTGTGCAGCACTCAACATTTCTTCGCTGTTATGTTGTATATAAGAGATATCATCTTTCCCTTGTTTCAGCCTTGAAAAAGTCCTGCTGGACGAAACATGTGTTGGCTGTCTCGGAACATTTATGCTTTCTATATTTCCAACATATGGAATTAAAATTTCTGGATTTCTACTCACTGTGGACTGATTTTTTTGGAGTGCCCTGGTACTTTCTGTTTACAATTTGTGTAGTGTCTGCTTACATTTCTTCCCACAAGCTCTTATAGCAGGAATGGACCATTTGAATATCAAGATTTGCCCCGCTGAACTCTTTAGGATACCAAGTAAATGATGGTTTTGTTCTGAGCCCCAAGTTAATATTCTGGGATGTCAAGCAAACTCCCAATTTTTCAAATAGTGTATTGTGTACCACAAATGCTGCATGCAGACTTCTGTATAAGGGATAAAGGTGTTCAAGTTGCTCAGAAGCTTTGGACAGTGCCTTATTCATTTTGGCCCTAAGGCCAGTATTGGTGGCCACCTTTGCCCATTTAATTCTCCTCCCATTGTTAGATGTTACAAGATCTCTAGCAAGTGAAGAGATGATTGACACAGCCAGTCTAGTAAGTATATTTAGGGAACACTGCAGGGCATTGTGGTCACTATCACTTCTCGATATTTCCCTTATCTGCATTAAATCATGCCACGTGGGAGGGCAATCAGTACATGATCAATTCTACTAGAGGCATCTGGGTAATATTAAGTGTGAGATGCCTCCCGGTCTGATGGAGTGCGACCATGACAGGCCCTCAACTCAAACCTGGCAGTGAAGAATAGTAGCTGATAAGCTATATCTGACAACTGCCTTACCGGAGCTACATCAGTTTTAAGTATCCCCTTTGTTTCATACTCAGCTTCAGAAATAGAGGAACTACTATTGTCCAAGAGTTTGTATGTTGTATTAAAATTCCCTTCAATGATGAGGCCATCATGTGAAACATAGGAGTTCCAATGGACAACTAGCTGATGTATAGTCTGTGATCTCCCTTCCCTTTTTTGTCCCTCAATTATACACATTGTAAATATAATATGGGCAGGAGTCATTCCCTCTGGCCATAATGCCCAGTATGTCCTCAGACGCCAGATCCAGAGGGTAAAGTTTCACATTCAAGGAGATGCGGCCCCATATTATGACCCCCCCCGAAGGGCGACCCTTGCCCCTTTATATCACATGCATAAAAAAGGTAAACCCAGGCCTGTGGATGGAATAGACACTCCAGGTTTCTTGAAGGGGGCATATAGCAAAAGAATCAATAAATGTACCCCATTCTAGTCCAACCTCAGAGTGATCAGCCGAGCTTTAGAAATACCTGATTGATTGATTAATTGACCTGATCCCCACCACATTCCAGAATAACAAGTTACTTGGTGTCCAACCTTTAGCACTGTAATCTGATGAAGAAGGGGCCAACACTGCTAAACTAGCACTGTCATTAAGAACAGCAGTCCCCTTGGGCATTAGAGCTTGAGACCACATCCCCTTGGGGGATAGGAGACAATCAGCCGTCACTTCTCTGTCAGTGTACCATAGAGGTATCCAGATTCAAATCTGATGGTGCGGCCAGCCTGAGATGGCTTTGATTTAAACTGGATGGTTATGCCAGAAGGAGGGGTTTTGCAGACCTCTTAGACAAGTAAACCATTCACAAGGCGTCTTGTCTTCAAGGTTAACTGTAACTGATCACACTGCCCTGGCAGGGATGAAATATTTCCAAGGTGCCTTAAGGACATGATATCAGAGCATATAATCAAAAAGCAATTGTGGACTGCCCTGATGTAATGGATACACTTATTAATCAAAGAAGACTCGTCCTCAAATGTGTCCAGGACTAATTTGGGAACACCAACCATATACACAGTCCCATAGAAGTTTTCCAGCATAGTGCTCTTCTTGCCTAGTAGATGAGCCCTGATGGGAGAAATAGAAATGGGCTCTTTACTCCGTGGTTTAGTGGGCTGCGTGTTGATTACTAAGGAGGAGGGCATTGATAGAGATGCCAGCGGCAAGGTTTGATTACTCAGCTTATCTGGGCATTTCCTGTGAGAATGCAAGGGGTCTTGCTTCAACTGTGGTGCCCCAAGCTATTAACTATACACCTATTTTACTTAGTTATGAGTGCCTCGTAGGTTGAGGGCACATCATGTGCAGCCGGTGTATGCAGTGGCTGTGGTATCATTGTTTTTACGAAATCCTACCTCCGTTGTTAGCGAGATCACTTGAATCCTCAGTACCTTAAAAACTTCTTTCAACTGCTTTACTAAATAAAGGGTGTCAGGGACTTCCACACCGAAAGGCTCCTGGAGTAGTGGTAAAGGGGCAATCAAAGGGGGATCTACAGAGAACACATTGTTTACCAGCTCAGATGGACTAGATGGCATACATCCTGCTTGTGTGCCTCCTAAAGGGGCTACCTCATTTCATGATGGGGAGAGAATGCCAAGAACGGAAAACTTGTTGGGGCACAGTGGTAGTGAGAAAATTGGACCTGTTGCACATGGTGCTGTAGGTTTAGCAGCCATGGGAGATGAAATGGTAGCGGGGATATCTACTTGTGTATCTACAGCTAGTGTAGTGAGAACCCTCTTTCTAGGGCCAGAGGCCTAAGGAATAACATTATTTTTTCCTACTAAATATTGCAGCAACTTTACCACGAGTTTTGGGTACCTACTCTGGTCTCGTCCTAGAAACGATTCCACTTCTTCCATTAAAGAGTCAATGTCATCAAGAGTAGGAGATTTGTGCAAATTGGCCGGGTCTGTTTTGGTGGAAAGCTTGCTGCTTTTGATCTTTTCCCCCACAAGAGCCTCCACAGCTTTCCGCTTTCCTATAGTCACCAATACCCAAAATCAAAAGCTCAAGGAGTGTGCTAAGGGTGAGCTCACGGAGACAGATTAATTTGAGAGAGCCTTACACAACACACATCGCAATTTACATACGCGTGAACAGCATACCAACACAACTACCGCAAAGTGGTATCCCCCAAAAACTAATCCGTGAAACAAAAGGTCTGCGAATGAGGCAGTGTTGTCCGACAATAAACTGAGAGGACCGGGGAGCCCTGGCTCTCCCCCAGAGCCCCAGGGCCGGGCAGTGTACAGGGGCTCAACTCTGTGATTTTAGACAGTCACACCACTAGAAGGAAAGGCACCGGGGTCGAGGCAAATTACTGGCAAGGTCGTCAGTATAGCAACATTAAAGGAAAAAAGTACTTGCCACTTCTAGCACTTGGGTACAAGAACCCTGAACAGTACAACCAAGGGGATAGCCCTGCCCTCCCACAACAGAGCTGTATAGCACACAGGAAGTGCACCTCCTCCTCCTCAGTAGTCAACAGGTGCAGGATGGCCTCCTGGGACACGTAGTCCCTCGCAGTGTCAGCTCCTCCAGTCCAGTGTAATTTTATTTTAAAGTTAATGTATGTTGTCAATTATATAAAGTGTATACTAGTTAACACTCAATATATCTATCCCTTTTTGAGAATATTGTCGTCTTTTATATTCATGATGTTGATATATTATTTTTTTTACATGCGAAGTATGCAAAGTAAACGTTTGGTGTTATTAATTATTTTTTTTGCTAATGTTTTTCGCACTGATATTTGGTGATACAACGTTTCCCTACAAAGCCATTATGATTACGCTCAGGTAAATGTTTTCACTTTACCAGAAAGCTGAAATTTTTGAAGGCATTAAAATTTAAGCTTAATAATACTAAGAAATGTTTGTAAATAAATGACACAAAATATTCCAGTGTCTTACATGAATTGAACAAAAATGATGCTCAGAATGTTAGATAGTGAATCAGACTTTTGATCATCATGATTTGACTGTGTAATTCGCTAATGAGGCTGTCCATAACAACATTATTTATTCGAATAAAAATTATATACACAAGATAAGATTTTATATAACAGTCTATTTTGAAACAAAAGTGAATACTCTACTCCATACAAAATAAATATCATCAATTTTGATTACATCTATAGTAGTTGCGCCAGACAATCATGTGTAAGGTTTCTTGTTTTAAGTGGCTTTATGTAATGTTCTTGTTTTATTTCCCATAGTTTTTCTAAATTCTGAAAGCCATTGGTCATTGCAGTTCATGCAATTTAGTACCCCAAAAACTTTCCTAAGGGTGGAGATTTTTCAATGCTTATAAAATAGTGGGGTGATAACATTTTAATGTAGCAGGACCATCTCTAACATGAAAATATGCACATAGGAGTTTCCACAAGTTTTTTGTGTTTTTGCTAAGGTATATTGAGGTAGGTACACAGCCAACGCCTGCCATGTTTGAGAATCTAACAGGCATGACAAGCCTGGAAGGAGAGAGCAAACATACACCTATTACTAAAACATTAATATTTCTGCAGGACCCAAAAACTAGCAAGCACAGACGAGTGAATGTACTGCTAGCCGTAAAACATTTACATGTCTGTCTGGATGCCTTGCCTAGTAGGTACAGCAATCATGGGGATGAACAGACAACATACCCTTACCCTGGAAACAACATTATTAGCTCAGTTGGAACTCCAAGCTTTCTAACTATAGCACAATTAAGATACCCAACAGACCAGGTAGGGAGTTGATGGGGCAGGTGGCAGGTGCAGCATGCAGGAGTATCAGTGGTTCATTTAGTAAAAACAAAAGGAGTTGGTACAGTAGACCCTATCTGACTGGGCTGAGTATTGTAATTGGGAAGACATTGTTTCTGGGGATGCTGAATTGGTCTAGAGTTCCTCCAGCATGTCAACTGCATCAGATAATACAAGCACCTGGAGGTCAGGCACAACCTCCAGTATAAATAATGGGATTTCCAGCCACTCATGGCACAGTCTGTATCAACAGAGCACTGTGTGTGTTTCTGTCAGTGCACTGTTCTCCAGCTGGGGGCCCATTCACAGAAGCCCCTTAGCCGCACCACAGATGAGAGCATGGTCATGAGAGGATCCATCAGGAGCAATGAAGAAGGTGGTGTGGCAAGAGGGAGCAGGAGCAATTGGTTGTGGTGCTCCTAACCATCAAAAAGGGTGCCTGAATACCTCACAGAAACTTGCATCTTCTGTTTCCTCCATACACTCATTAAAGATGTAGCACATGGTGGGAAATATTTCTATCCTCCTTTAACTTCCTTGCAGGACAGATCTGTTTGTAACATAGCTACTTGCAATATTTGCCATCGGAGGGCATGATTTTAAAATGGTAAAGTTAGACCAAAATTCTCAGTTAAGACCAAAAGTCTAACTTTACGACTTTTCGATATTTACAAAGAGGCTTACACCTAGTATCTTCACGACTGCAGAGTTTCTGCACTTGGGGGGGAGGCTCCGCATTCAAGGAGGAATCTCTACCCAGGGTGTGGAATCTCCACACTTGGGGTGGAATCTCCAAACAAAGGTTGTAGTGAAGTGTAATTTAATATACCTGCACACACATTATGACACCCGCAGCCCTTGCACTACAAACCACATAAAAGCAGCATACATTCTAGGCTCTGTATTTTCCACACTCATAATTCACCTGCCTGCTCTGTGCCTTGCCATCAGCATGCTAAATTTGAGGAGGAAGAAGAACTACACTGAGGAGGATACCCAGTTGATTGTTAGTTTTATAGCGAGGAACTACAAAAAATTGCATGGTCTTCCGCCATATCTTAGCAGTGCAACACAGAAGGCAGCTCTATGGCAGCAGTTGGCTACTGGAGTCAATGCATTGAGGGAGGATGTCTGGTCTATCACAGACATTAAAAAGAAGTTACAGGATGAGAGGAGGTGGGTGAAGGAGAAGTTCAACAGGATAGAGGTGGTTACATCCCTCCCAGTTGGACAAACTGGAACCCATCTCCGTCTCACCCCACTGTCCACCATGCACTACCACCTGCTGCATGGGCTGTCTGTGAATGATGACCTTAATATGGTGTCAGGTAAATGTGATGATTTAAACAATGATTTAAATTGATAAATGTGTACAATAAAATGCAAAGGTGACTATGGAAGTCACTTCAAATTTGTGCAAATATTCATGATGATTTGGACTCTTATGTGACTAATTTTGTCTATCACACTAAAAAGTCCCAGAATCCTTTGTGAGGGAAATGTTAGCTTCCAATTTCTAATTCACAAACATTGCTGGTGAGTTTATTTTGCACTGGTATATGGCATGAATTAGTAACCATCATAACTGTTTTGTAAATGCAACTCAGTAAATATGTGAAAGTTTGCACATAATCATTATTTGTTAGAATTGTCTGTTGACTTATTTTTATTTCCACATACAGCCAGAGTAAATTCACTCAGAGGATCAGAGGTCCCTGCACTTGCAGAGAGGCAATATCATGGGGCAGGTCAACCTTTACCACTGGCACAAAGTGGTACGTAACCTAGCCAGAAGAGTGTTCTATTTATTAGATTGTGGTCAGACAACCCATAGATATTTTACATAGCTTCCATCAATAGTCTCAAACATATGAATTGAACTATGATATGTTGTTCATTACATATGTCAACTAGACTGTAATCTAAATACACTAATTTCATTTTATTTTAGTCCCTGTGATGTTGGCTTGGAAAGTACATGCTACAGCGATTTCTGCTCCAGGTACAGGTGTGACATATAGTCAGGCACTACACACTGTGTAGGTAGTAGATTCTGGTAAGTATATTAAACAGTACTTTATTTAAAGCTCTGAGTCTTATATATTGGAACATATGTCAGTAGTATTTGGTTTGTGTCTAATATCCCCTTTGTCACTTATCACCATATGCTAAAATACGGCTCATTAGAGTATGTGAGTTCATAACATGTTAGCCAATTGAAGAATGGCTCTATATTTATATGATGGCTAAATATTTATCTATAGTTAAATTGAAATAATAGAGTATGTACTAAATTGTTTATATTGTCTCACCTAAAGAGGAGTAGGCCCAACCTATGACATATACATGGAAAATGATTCACATAATCCTTTGTATGGGGATATGAATACGTATGGTATATTATGGATGCTGTCAGGACTTACTCAGACAACCAAAGTAGCTCATCCAGGGATTTTGGAGACATTCTGACTACACAAGTTGGACCAACTACCATCCGTCAGGTAAGTGTGCCTCATAGTATTGTAAACTATTAATTCCCAAAATAGTGGACCATAACCAAATTGTTGTGATAGGAATCAAGCAGATATTGCCACTTTTTTGAAGCGTCTGATGGTGTGTGATATGATCCCAACATAATCAGTGGTGTCTGTGTTAACTTTGCATGTTCACTTATAATTCATGCTGAACATTAATTAAGATGTTACTTCCTTTTGAAGCTTTAGGATTGAGGACCATGTCTTCTGCCACACAATCAAAGAGCCAGATTCAGAAGCTGACATCATGGGGGAACCCCAGTACCACACAGAGCTGTGGTTGGAGCAAGTGAGTTTGATTTTGCTTTGCACATCTGTAATGACCACCTCAGTGCTACAGTGTGAGCTGTCAGATGTAAGTTTAAACAAACAAGGTCACAAGTGGATCACCAAATAAATGCAAAGAATGTTTTCGACCCAACCTTTTTGTTGTAACAACTGATATAGAATGGGAAATACGTATCACGTTGCAATCTCTATCTTTCAAGTGCTGAGGACAAAAGGTCCCTTGATGAAGCTGATCCATTCACCAGTGGAGGGTGGCAGGCAATCCAAGGAGAGAACCTAATCTTCCTCCAGGCAGCAATGTCAGATACCAGCACTCCTCAAGAAGCGGAGGATTGGGAGGAAGACAAGGAGAAAGAACATGAGCAGGTGCTGGTCATAGAGGAGGATATGGATTATGAGTCGTGCACTGTTGGCCTGCTGGCCAAAACACTGAAGTCTACATCAGGTCTGGTCAGCATTGTAACTCACACTTCACCTCTGAGGCTTTCCCATGCCAATCAGTCAGCCAAACAGCCACAGCAATCACCTACCACAACCCAACAATCACCTCTTCACAGCTCTCATGTCCAAGGTAGACGTGTTGCTTTTCCTATATACTCTTTCCAGGCAGGGCATCCCAGGCCTTTTCTCAAGCATCTGAGAGACCTAACACCCCTTGTGAGGAGTAGGTATTCCCTAGGCATGAATCTTCCCCACAGCCTCCCATGTGCCTCCACTTCCCATCCTGGAGGACTTGCAGGTCATATCAGAGGCTGTCCAATGCGGAGGTGGCTGGCAGATGGTCACAGTGGCCAGTGGGAGGATGAATTTTCCGAATAACAGGCTGTTGTGAGGGAGAAAATTTGTGACATAGGGGCTACTTTGTGTGACATTCCAGACTCACTACAGGAAATCCCTCGGATGATTGACAGGCAATCTTGGACAGGATTGAGAAATCTTGCTAAGACATGTCAAAGAAGCAAAAGTATTTCATATCAATCTATAGGTAAGAGAGTGCAAGACACTCTGCCTTGGCCATGAAGACTGTGGTGGGCTTGTTGAAACTGTTTCAAAGTCTTCATGGTAGACACGTTGAGGTAATCCAACAAACCTACCTGCAGCACACCCCACCCAGCCACCTGTAAAACAACCTGCAAAGGTACCCTACTATATACACAAGCCCCCCCCATGCATACACCCCCTTACGCAGTCATGTCCTCCCTCCACAGGTACTTCCCCCTGCACAGTCATGTCCATCCTGCACAGAGATGTCCCACCCATACATGTATATCCTCCACCTGTAGAGGCACTTACCCCACCTTACAGGCACAATCCCCACCTTTAAAGGTACCCTCTGCCCTGGTACAGGCACACCCATTAACTGTACAGGCACCCTTATCCCCTGTACAGGCACACACACCAACTGTACAGGCAGATACACCAATCCCACCCACACATCATCACCACACAGTAAAAACACTTACTCACAGAGATCCTCACCACCTCAATTGCAAAGTCAGAAGAGAGATTCTGCATGATCACTGTAAAATGTAAATGCTCACAATATTTGAACATATTTTTTTTTTCACAATTCAACACTGAGTTGAGTAATAGATTATGATGATCAAATGGTCACTCTAGTTGTTGACCATGTTTGTGGTGATAAAAGTATGTGAGTAAGACATGTAGATTTGTAGGACCATCTGTGTAACAAGATATCATGTTGAAAGCATAGATAAACACCTACGGATGTAGATTTCTACACTTTGAATCCAGCATATATAATGAAAACACAAGACAGAGATGGCATACATCTCCCACAGCTCATCGGGGCAGGAACTTCGAGGGGGAGTACTGGCAGGGGGTGCAGCCTTATGCCACCCAATAGATGGGGGGCTTCAAGAGTTAAGGAGGGATTGTTGGCAGGCCCAGATGTTTTCAGAGCCAGCTCCGTGGATACCATTTCCATTTCTAGTTATCGTGGGCCAATGGGAGACCCACATTCATCTCCCCCTGGTTGGTGATGTTTCTCTCAACAACTCCCCTTCAATCTCATCAGCCTTCACCAAAACTGGTGATGTCACTGGTGGTGACTTGGTCCGGGTGGGAACACTACCCCTGCACTATCCCTCTTCCTCCTCACTAGCAGTATCTAGAGGATTTCCTGTGGATTATCATTGGATTTTGACCCGACTGCAGAGTCTCCATCCTGAGGGTGGAGTTTCCCACACTTGGGTGAAGATTCCTCAATCAGAGCAATAAAAAAAGAAAATACACAGGAAGTCACATACAGGACATAAAAAACAGAAAGTTGAATACAGGAAGGTGCAGCAGCAATTTTATGTCATTTTGTACCATTCTCACACATTCTCACCTCACAGCAACATCCTCTGCAACCCTGATGCTCTATTTCTCAAACCTTCCTCCCAACATGGCTGAGGGACTTGAGAACAAGACACCAGAAGGTCATATCAGATGCTGTCTGACGCGGTGGGGGCTGGCAGATGGACACAGGGGCCAGTGGAAGGGTGATTTTTTCCAATAACAAGCTGTTATGAGGGAGGACATTTGTGCCACGGGGCAAATCTGTCTCAGTAGTGAGTTTCAGACTCACTACAGGAAATCTCTCAGACGATTGACAAGCAGATCCTGGTCTTGGGCAGGATTGAGAAGTCTTGCCAACACATGTCAAGGAGGCAAAATGATGCCACATCAATCTATAGGGAAGAGAGAGCAAGACACCATGCTTTGGTCATTAATATTATGGAGGGCTTGTTGAAATTGTTTCAAAGTATTCACAGTCAACACATGGAGGTAATCCAACACACCTACCTTTAGCACACCCCACCCAGTCACCTGTACCACAACCTGCACATGTACCCAATATACAACAAGCCCCCAATGCACATTCCCCCTTAAACAGTCATGTTCCCCTGCACAGTCATGTCTGCCTTGAACAGTCACATCCTACCCATATAGGCACATCCCCCACCTGTACAAGCTCGTACTCACAGATATCCTCACCACCACAATTGCGAAGTCACAAGAGAGATCCCCATGCTCACTGGAAAATGTAAATGCTTACAATATTTGCAAATAAAAATAAATTTTTCACAATTCACTACTGAGTTGAGTAATAGTTGTTATGGTCAGTTGGTTACTTTGGTTGTAGGCTATATGTGTGACAATAAATATGTGTGAGTAAGATATGTAGATTTGTAGGGCCTTCTGTGGAACAGGGTATCGAGTTGAAAGCATAATTAAACACCTAACAACTTAGACTTCCTTACAGAGAAACCAGCATATATAATGAAAAACACTAGGCAGAGATTGCATATCTTTCCCTCAGCTCATCTAGGTTGGCACTTTGAGGGGGAGTAGTGCAGGGAGTGCAGCTGGATGCTACCCAATGGACTGGGGGCTTCAAGAGTTAGGAAGGGATCAGTGGCAGGCCCACATGTTTTTTGGATCTGTTCTGGGTACACCATTTCAATATCCAGTTATTGTGGGCCAGCGGGAGACCTACATTCATCTCTCCCGTGGCTGGTGGTATTCCTCTTAACAGCCTCCCTTTAATCTCCTCAGCCGTCACCCAGATTGGTGATGTCACAGACTTGGTATGGGTGGGAGCATTATCCCTGCTCTATCCCCCTTCCTCCTCACTGGCGGTGTCTTGAGGATTTGCTATGAATAATAGTTGGGTTCTTGCTCAACTGCAGCGTTTCCATCCTGAGGGTGGAGTTTCCACACTCGGGATGGATATTCCACACTCAGGAGAGAAAGAAAAGGAAACACACAGAAAGTCACATAAGGACATAAAAACAGGAAGTTAAATACAGGAATGTACAGGCACCCATTTTATGTCTTCTGTGCCATTCTCAGCCATTCTCACCTCACAGCAATGTACTCTGCCATCCTGCTGCTCTGTTTCTCAAACCATCCCCTCAACATGGCTGAGGGATTTGAGGACAAGGCACCCTCTTTCAGTCGGACGGAATTTTTTTGATAAACAAGTTTTATTGTTTTTAAAGGTGAAGGAAAAGGGGAGAGCAATAAAATAAAGTGCAGAGCAATGACATTTACAATGCAGTAAGTTCCAGCATCAACCAACCATTGACAATACTATTTGGATGGTAGTATGAGACAAAAGGTAAACCACAATTTAAATCCTGTTACAACAACCATAGTTGTGTTCTAACTATGGCATCATGTCCACCCATCTTACCCATATTTTCTCAAATTTCCGTGGGCAGCCTCTGGATTCATAACAATTTCTCCTGGTTTGGGCACCAGTCAACACCTCTTCTCCACTTTCTGAGTGACGGGCCTTCGGATGAGCTCCAGGCCGCAGCAATGTCTCTTTTGGCGACCAGCATGGCTGTGGCAGCCAGGGCTCGTTCACCCGTGATCCTCCCATTTCCTCCATCACCCCTAGCAGGACCAACTTTGCAGACCTCTGTACATCTTGTCCCAGGGCCTTTCCTAATTCTTGGATCACTTTAACCCAATATGTCTGTATCACTTGACAGGTCCAAACCATATGGAAGAAATTAGCAGGCTCGCTTTAGCATTATGGGCACTGGGTGGAGCGGAGGAGACCCGCTCGGTGTAGTCTGGATGGTGTCAGACATGCTCCATGGAAGTAGTAGAATTGCACTGTACAGAGTCTAACCAACACCGCCAATACCCTGGGTGCCATCATAGCCTCCCTCCATTCTGTCTCTTCCAGGGCCCCAACCCATGACTCCTATTTGGTTCTAACTGAGCCCAGGTCCCCAGGAGTGTTGTTAATTAGCATTTTATAGGTTTTGGAGACGCTTTCCCCCCCCCCAGGTTCCCCATAATTAGTTTGGCCTCAAGTGAGTTAAATTCTGGCAAAGGGCCTATGGCTGGCAAGTGGACCCTCAGGGCATGTCTAAGCTGGAGATATCTGAAGAACTGTGTCTGAGTTAGTTGGAAGTCTACCTGTAGGTCTAGAAATGATTTCATAGCTTCTCCTTTCCACACATCTCCCACCAAGGAGATGCCCAGCAGGTCCCATTCTGTGAACCCCTCCAGCGCTGCAGTTGCGCTTAACCACTTCCCTTTCCACAGTGGGGTCTGATGGGTGATAACGGTATTCTGGTGGGTATGTCTTAATGCAGCACGCCACGCCAAGAAAATCGCCCTGGTTATCTCTTCCATATCTCGGGGGAGAGGCTTTCCATACAGCACATATAGGATATGCGGGAAACCCAGGATCTCCAACTCTACTCAATTGGCCGGGTCACCCCCATTGAACCAATCGTGG
This sequence comes from Pleurodeles waltl, assembly GCF_031143425.1. Classification (NCBI taxonomy): domain Eukaryota; kingdom Metazoa; phylum Chordata; class Amphibia; order Caudata; family Salamandridae; genus Pleurodeles; species Pleurodeles waltl. The sequence goes on along the minus strand of NC_090443.1, from coordinate 627,852,432 downwards.
ATCACTATTAGCTGGGTGGTTAGATAATACAGATAGGGATCTGAGGCCCCCAGGCCCCCGTCGTATATCCCTCTTCGGCAGTGTTGAGTCACTACTCGGTGTCTGGCACCCTTCCAGAGGAACAGCCCTGTAGCGCTTTCAAGAGCTCTAAACCAGGCGCTCAGGAGCTCAGGATTGGGAGATGATAATTCTGAAAGGTATATAGGAGCCTTGGCAGGATCATCATCTTGTATAGGCCACTCAGCCCATTACATATAGTGGCACAGTTTGCCATCTCTGCAGGTCTGTTTTAACGCATGCCAGCAACGGTGACAGGTTCTTGGTCCATGTCAGTTCAGGCAGAAGGGACACCCAGATACCCAGGTACTTGAAGCTAAGTCTGCGCAGCGGTATTGTGTCCTGCCAGTCAAAGCAGTCACGTGAACTAGCCAGTGGGATCAGTATCGATTTGGTAGGGTTCATCTTTAGTCCCGACGCCTGCTCATAGCGCCGTAAAAGGCAGAGACTACGTGGGCCCATTATACTGGGCTCTTCCATGTATTCCAGCCGCGATATACCGGTTCTGTCCTGATCATCTGGGCCAGAGGCTCAATGGCCAGAGTGAACAGAAGGGGGGACAAGGGCCATCCTTGCTGCGTGCCCCGATGAACCTCGAAAGTTGAGGACAAGGCCCCATTGACCTGTACATGGGCTGTAGGATTGGCGTATAGCACCTGAACTAGATGACAGAACCTCTGTCACAGTCCCACGCGCCGGAGCATCAAAAAGAGAAACCCCCAGTCAACCGAGTCAAAGGCCTTTTTGAAGTCGATGAGTAAAAGGGCAAGGTCTCGGGGCAACCAGCTACGTTCAGCCAGAGCCACGTGTGGCCGACGGATACAGTGGCGGGTATTGCGAGTGGACATGAATCCACATTGATCTGGGTGGATCAGTTCCAGAACCCTCTTGAGACAGGTGGCGAGGATAGCAGTAAAAATTTTAATTTTGGTGTTGATCAGCGATATCGGCCTATAATCTGCACAGTGCAGCAAGAGGGGTAGGGTTTTGGGGAGTACTACAATGGTGGCGGCATCTAACTCTCAGGGGAAGGATCCGCCACTTTCCAAATCTGTAAAGAGTTTTAACAAATATGGTGTTAAGTCTTCCCTGAAAGCTTTATAGTAGTATGAGGGGAACCCGTCGGGTCCTGGCGTTTTCCCGGTACCCAATGCCGAAGTGGCTGCCCCTATTTCCACTGCGTTAATAGGTTCGTCAAAGATCCGCACCTCTACCGCGGGCAATCGTGGGAGGGGAACCTCGTCCAACAGTTGGCGGGCCTGACTCAGATCGATCAGTGCAGACGCTCTATATAGTGTTTGGTAGTACCTGACAAAGACATTGGCTATTTCTGGGTGTTTCATGACAAGCTTCCCCTCCCCGTCGTAGATTTCAGGGACAATCCTGGAGGCATGGTGGCGAGATACCAGCCAATATAGCATTTTCCCCGTTTTGTCCCCCCCAACCATAAATGTTTGCTGTGGTAGCCCTCCACAGGTGCGACGCCGCCTCTAGGGATTGATCTCGGATTTCTTCACGGATTAGGAGTAGTTGCCGCGCCGCCCCTTCACTTGGGTTTGTTGCATTCTCGTTTTCCAGACCCATCACCCGAAGCTCCAGCTGTTCGATACGCTGGGCTCGTGCGCGTTCTCAGTCTTGTATCATGCTTTTAGGCGTACCCCGCAGCACCGCCTTACTCGCCGCCCATAGAACAACTGCGGAGGTTACTGACCCTTCACTCAATTCAAAGTACTCTCGCTGTGCTTGCTCAGTGTAGCTCTTGTCTTGGAGGTACCACATGTTTAATCGCCTCATGGTACGGTACTGAGACCTGGCGGGACCCACGATGAACCGAAGCGGACATGGTCAGAGATTCCCCTGGCTAGTATTTCAATGAGAGAGAGGGCTGTGCAGTCCATGCTCAGGAGTAGCACCAGGTCAATTCTGGATTGCGAGCCATGGGCTGCTGACGTGTGGGTGAACTGTCGCCATCTTGGGTGCCATACCCACCAAGCATCACAGAGCCCCATCGCAGAGAACCATGCAGTGATTCCCACCTCTGTTGAGTGTCTGTATACGGAGAGCGGACCGGCTACATCGAAGGCCGGATCCGGAGTTGCGTTAAAGTGACCTCCCACCATAGTGAGCCCAGGTGGTAGGTCTAAAAGTAACTTGGTGAGGTCCTCGAGGGTTCTACGGACCAGTGGAGGAGGAGCATAAACACTGACCATGTTAATTGTGGCTCCCTCAACTTTGCCGGTGATGGCTACATAGTGTCCCTGTTGGTCCCTCCACACCTGGATGTTTGTCATGGGAAATGTCCGATGCAGTAGTACGGCCACCCAACACGATCCGCACGTGAACCTGGCATGCTACACCCTATCAAAACCCATGCGGGTCAAGAAAGGGCAGTTGTCGCCCAGGAGATGTGTCTCCTGCAGCAGGAGTACCTCCGGACGATATCGGTGTATGAAGGCGAACACTGCGGTACGCTTAATCTTGTCTAGGAGGCTATCAACATTCCACAAGATGGCCTGTGTCTGATTCATGGGGGTGGGTGTTTGGAAGTTCCCATAATGATTACCAAAACTATCTATTGCTGGGATTGGGGATCTCGGGGAACCTTTATCTTGTCACTGTCGCTGCGGGGCATGTGCCTCTAATGTGTCAGTTGAGTTCCTACGTTCCTTGCTCTGTGCACTAAATAATTAACACAAACATTGCAATAACATAAAAACTGTAAAAAAGGTAACATCGGCCTCTAAAACCAGACCAGAACTCCCTCGCCCCCCAACTCCCACCCCACCCCATACTTCCCCCCAGAAGCATCTGTCGCCCATATTTAGCACCTCACTTCTGGAACTGGTGAGGTGAACCGTTGACTGATAGGGTAGCAGTGGTGGTGGACCACTCCATAATGTCGGATCAAGTACAAAAGCACAGTAAACAGTAATTGATTAAGCTTGACATAGTTCCCATCAAACCAGCAGTCGGTTTCCTTCTTACAGGTTTCTCCTTGGTGAGATCACAGTACTGGACTGCGGGACAAGTCTGTGTCCTCCAGGGGCTCTGATTGGGCCTGCTTCGCACGCTGTGGATCCTGGTCCCCCCGGGCGACTCCAGAGTCTTCCAGTGATCGTGGGCTCCGCGGTTCCATCTGGTGGCTCTTCGAAGGTGAGTGCGAATGGGATCCGCGTCACACCGCGTCGTCCCGCAGGAGCCTCAGTGGCCGGGTCCACAGCGCAATCTGGCGGGGCCGCCGCATATGAGTTCAGGGCCAGGGATATTTCTGTCTGGGACCCAGGTCAGCCAAGTCGTCCCACACTCTGCGGGTCAGCCGAGCGAACTCGAGGATCCAGAAAGCCGCAGGCCTTCGACAGCTAGCCTGTGTCTTTCGGTTAGTTGGTGTTCCCGGAGGAAGTGCCCTGCCGATGCTCCAGACCACCCCCGGTGTGACCTCCAGGTCTCGGTCACACACTCAGGTGGGATGGGCCCCCGATGGAGAAAAGGGCCGACTTTCGCCACTCAGCCAGGAATCACTACTCCGGTCTGGGCGTTCTTCTCTAGCGAGGAAGAGAGAGAGGAAGAACATGGGAGAGGCCCTCTCTCAGCCAGCAGCACAGGTCTTCCACTCCCATACCCGGGCGGCCGCCCCAGCCCACGGCTCACCACCGAGCAGCTCTTCTCAAATTTAGCCTCTAGCGGGGCACGATTGCTCTTCTATCGCGGGGGGCCTGTGAGCGAGTATTGGCTTTGCAGCGCCCCAGGCCTCTTCTTGCTGTGTGCCATGGCACCTGCTCACGGCCCAGATTCCAGGGCTCAGGCAGCCGCGGATCGTTTTCTCGCCCATGTCCGGACCAAGGGCTGGCGCGATCTCCTCCTCTCCGCCCCTTCATCCCGGGAAGGGGGGGCGCCCGAGAGCTGCAGGTCCCGGTTCATCTCTAGCCGATCTCGCCCGTGACCCGCCTTCAGCAGTGTGGTGTGCTGCTCTTCACCACCTTGAAGCGGGGCACCTCTCCTCACCACGCCAAAGCATCACGGCAGGGTGCGCGAATGCACACAAGCTGACGCAGCAACCCCGGCTCCTAGCGGCCTGCACCGCAGCTTTACCTGCCGTCTGCCATCTTGGTCACAGGCGATTCACTCGTCTGCGCTCGGGCCGAAGGGTCCGGAAAAGTTGTTTTCTTATCTCAGGGGAGGCAGCAGGGCCCCGGGGGTCTGTCAGTGGTGTTGATGGGGATGGATTGCGTTCTTTGCAGGAGGCGGATGATGGAGGGGTCCAGAGCATTATGAAAGTGCGACCGCCATCTTGACGCCTTGGCCACTCCCCTCCGTCGGACTGAATTTAACATCGTATCTGAGGGGGTGTTTGATAAGTACTTTCATCATAATGGGGGCCCTGATAACCAGCTGATTGATGCAGTTCACACCCAAATCTGGAGAGATATTGCTGCATGCTGCAGTGCAGTGGGTCTACCTGCGGTGGGCCAAGATATGCTGTAAACTCAGTCAGCTCAGACAGTGCCAGCCATGGCTACATTTAGGGACCATGTGAGATTGCCAGATATCTCACATGGTACCTAAATATATCCCTGATACAGTGTCATTTGAGAATAGATGGACATTAGACCTGTGTGTGATGCATTCAGCATTACACATAATACAAAATGGCTAGCCTTTTTTAATCAGGCCCTTAGTTATTATTTGGATGCATTAAGGTGTCTGTTTCTGAGCATAGACAAACCACATCATTCCACAGGCACTCTTGAACCATGGTGTATGTATGACAGACATGTGACTACACTGCCACATGAGTAGCAGCACACACTTTCAAAACCTGTACATTCAAATGTTTCATGCTGCAAATCCTAAACACAACTCAACACAGATGCTTACCATTGTGCATTCGGTTATATCAGAGGACATCACATATGCAACATGTAGATAGAAGGAGTGTTTGCATCTTGCTAGCCATCATGATAGAACATGGGTAAGCAGTAGATCATGGTCAACAAAGTGCTGAACAATCCTACCCGCACTATGTAATCATCCCAACCACTGTGTCTCAAACATCACCATTAAAATCTTATTCTAATTCACAACAAAATTTTTGTTACATTTGCAATATTATTTTTCAAAAACATGTCCACTGAGAGGACCAATAAGTTTCCAACACTGCCTGTCACCCCATGTCACATATGTTTGCAAGGACAGTTGTCCAAAATACAGTGTGTGACAGAGTTAGCCACATTTCAACAGTGAGGAAGACATGATTGTTTGTGGTATGGATACCCCAGATTTCTAAAGTGAACACCTAATTGTAAGGTTGTAAGACCTGGTATCCTTGATGTGGTTTTTCCTGTGTTTTTGCCTCTGCTTCCTGCATTTTTGACTGTGTGCTGAACTTTGTTTTGGCTGTTTTTTTGGTACTCTCAACACTTTACCACTGCTGACCAGTACTTAAGTGGAAGTGCTGCCTGTATAAATTGTGATGATGATTGGGTATCCCTCATTGGCATATATAATTTACTAGTAAGTCCCTAGTAAAGTGCACCAGAGGTGCCCAGGGTCTTTAAATCAAATGCTACTAGTGGGCCTGCAGCATTGATTATGCCACCCACATGAGTATCCCTGTAAACATGCCTCAGACCTGCCATTGCAGTGTCTGTATGTGCAGTCTTGAACTTCCAATTTGACCTGGCAATTGTACTCAATTTCCAGGCACAAACCTTCCATTTTATTACATATATGTCTCCCTTAAAGTAGGCCCTAGGCAGCCCCATGAGCAGGGTGCAGTGTGTTTAAAGGGTAGGACATGTGCAGGTGTGTTTTACATGTCCTGATGGTGTATTACTGCCAAACCCGTTTTTCACTATTGTAAGGCCTAACTCTCCCATAGTTTAACATGGAGACTGCCTTTAAATATCCTTTAAGTTCAGGTTTCCATTGGGAACAAATAGATATATCGAGTGTGGGGTCTCTGAACTCACAATTAAAAAATATATCTTTTGTTACAGTTGTTTTTTAGATTGTCTGTTTGAAAATCACACTTTTAGAAAGTGGGCATGTTCTTCCTTAACCATTATTTGTGTCTGCCTGCCTGTGGAATACATATCTGACAGTTGGGCTGTTTGGGAATTCCCTCTTGACAGTGACACAAAGGAAGCTGAGGAGTGTCCTGCATATCCTAACGAGTTTCCTACGCTAGAGTTGGGAGGGAGGAGCTGACACTTACACCTGAAAAGGCTGGTCCTGTCATCACTCAATGCTGTCTCCACCCCTTGGTGTGTTTCTGGGGCCAGGCCGGGGCAAGGTAGGATCTTTGGTGTTTTCAGACCCCGGTGAGCTGAGAATGAGGCTGCAAGCGGGAGTGTCTCTTTGAGGAATGTGTGACTACAAGCACACACACCAACTGGAGGTTCTAAGAGGCGAATAGAGTAGAAACCTAAAGTTTATCTAGCAGAACGATACCTATGGGTATTATTTAATTTGATTTAGTTGTATATATTAATCACACCACAGAGCATGTAGTAATGGTGCTTTCACTAGTGGTAGGTGTACAAGGAGTGACACTAGGGAGTTCACCTTGGTCCTGATGAAGAGTCTAGGGGGAGACTCGAAGCATGTAGACCATTTAAGAGGTAAGGTACATAATATACCCCCCTCCCAACACCCCTTTTCAACTTTACCACCCCTGTGAGACATTTTAAATTAGTAATATCATCTAGAAGGCAGTATTTTTAACTCCCCAAGACCCCACCACTCCTATCCCTTTTAGCATTCACATTGTTGAAACCATCAGTGCTCCCATGTATTCTATCGGTCGCAGCACACCTCGTTCTGTAGCAGAACAGGAGGAAACCCAATGAAGAAGCATGCCACCAAGGAGTAACCCTGGTGGGTGAGGGTTTTTCATACATAAAACATTTTTTTGTCTCCCTGTGGAAGTTCTCTCGGGCTGGACCTTTTTGTAAAATTACCTAAGCTCTAAAGAGGATAGACCCAGTCCCATTAAATCCTCCTTCTCTCCCTTAGTTAGCAGGATCTAGTGAACAACTGAGACTTTCATTGTAGTTTGCCTACTTCAAAGGCAGAAATGAGTATACGTAGTGGACCCAAAGCCCCAGACTTTTAGAATACTTCTCTATCAAGAGGAACCTCTGCCAAGGAGAAGAGCTGGAGAGCTGAAGGGGGAGCACTGCCCCTTTGCTGTGTTTGCTTTGCTAGGTTGGCCTGCAGTTGCTGCTTCTGCCCTAAAGGGAACAAAGAATGGACTTTACTGTGTGTCCTGCTTGTGAATATTCTCCAAGGGCTTGGACTGAACTTGCCCCATGTTCTGAAGTCTCAGGGCCATCAAAGACTTCATCTGCCAGTACCTGGGCTCTGTTGCTGAGACTCCCACCCAGTCATGTAATGCCACATCCAGTCCCTGGGCCCTTGAAAAGAGAAGCTGGTGAACCCAAAGAGAAAATCCACGCACCAGGGCCTAGCGACAGAAAAATTGATGCAGCGCATACATCACAGCTAAAATGATCAACGCATCACCGGTAAAATCGATGCATCAGCAGCTCAGCGCAAATTCATCGCTGCTGTCCATCCGGATTTTTCACTCATCGTCCCTGGGAGCAAAAAACATGCAACATCACCACACAGACCTGAGGCTGGTTGTCTGGAAATTAATGCAACACTTCCATGCAAGGAAAGAATCAACACATCGCTTGCACAGCAGAGAAAGAATCAATGCACTGCCTCACTTGCGAGTAAGAAATAGATGCATTGCTTGCTTTTGTGATGCATGCTTGCCAGTGCAGCTTTATTTTTGACACATACCAGATACTCTGTGCTAAAAAAGACACACCCATTGATTTCCTTTGGATTAAGACTCCTTTACTTTAAAAGTTCATATCTTTGTTTGTGTATGCTGGATTTCTGCTGTTTTGGGCTTGCTTGATTTAGATACACATTGGCTATTTTTCTAAACTGGTGTAGAGTCCTTTTGTGGTGTTTTCACTGGTACAAATTCTTTACACATTGCCTCTGAGATAAGCCTGACTGCTTGTGCCCAGCCACCAAGGGGGTGAACAGGGTTTATCATAGATGTGTATCTCCCTTGAACAGAGTGCAAACTGACTGCCAACCAGAGACCCCTTTCTAACATTGGTGATCAGCAGTGAGGTTAGGACTTGTATGTGTGCTTGACATCCAGTGATTGGTGTACACTACTGTTTTATTGCAGACCATTACACAACCAAATACAGTTGTTTCTCTTGGATCTCATTTGCTTTTCTTTTTTGTCCTTTGCCTTTTGAGACTTTGCACCTTTATTGAACATTGTCCAAAAAGATGTCTCTGAAACCATCAGCAGTTGTTGCAAAAGTGGTGTTTGAGCTGGAGAAATAGGGGAGTTACACAGTGGCCCAGCTCAAGCAATTTTGTAAGGCGCTCCAAGGCCCAATCAAAGGTTCTACCAAAAGGACGAGCTGCAAAAGGCACTCAGGGCCTGGTTGGCAGCAAAGGAGGCTGAGGGGCACAGAGCAGAGGAGAATATGGCTATGAATGAGAAGGTGCAGAGCATGCATGGTGATTTGGTGGGTAACCTGGACCTGCCTGGAGGGAGGGCCTCCAGGGCAGGCAGCAGTGTTTCTTCTAAACGTCTGACCACAGAGGAACTGAGGGACAGACAGGCAAAGAGGCAGCATCATTTGGCGCTTGAGAAGCTCAAGGTGGAATTGGCTAGACTGCACCGAGAAGCAGAAGCAAAGAAAATGGTACTTGCCATGGAGGAGAGAAAAATTTTGTTGGCTCATGAACTGATTTTAAAGGAGCTAGGTCTCAAGGGCAGGTTCAGTACAGATGGTAGCAGCAGTACCCCAGTGCAACATGAGAAGTACATAGTTGCCTAATGATCTGGTAAAGGATTATAAGAGGGAGGATTACATATACTTGTGGTTTAAGGGGTATGATTTAGCTCTTCACATGAACCTTGTGAACCTTGTTCCTGAGGTACACTGGGGGGCAGGTCTTTGGAAGCACTTTGAGGTAGAGGTGAAGGACAGCTTGACAGCCCTAGGGGATCCTCAGGGGCTCACTCTCTCTACCATGAAGGACACCCTACTCACTAGGCATGGTCTCACTCCACAGCAGTACAAGGAGAACTTCAGGTCTTGCAAGAAGGGGGATTCTCAAACTATGTTAAAATGTGCTGAATCTTTTTGCAGAGCACTGGATGGTCGGCGGAAGAGCAGTAAGGTAACATTTTATGAGGGGCTATATAATTTGATTGCATGGGAGCACTTGTATGGTCTTTGTTTTCTAGAGCTGTTCCAGCACCTGATTGACAACAAGCTGACCGAGCCCAGAAAGCTTGCCCAGGAAGTGGAGTGGTGGGAGAGCACCAGGGTCCAAAAGAAGTATGGGTGAGACGTCACCAAAGGTGGGCAGGGTCCCCATCAGAAGAAGTGGTGGGGTAAGGGTAAACAGGGGGAGCTCTCTAAAGGGTCTCAATCTAGTTCCCAAGGTAAGGATTCCCAGCCCCCAAACCATGGAGCTCTACTTGGAAGCCTGCAGAGAGGGATCCCCGCAAGTGCTATGCATGTGATGAGGAGGGTCACATGAGGGTGGATCCTAAGTGTCCCAAGCAGGCATCGGCACCCATTGGTGCATAGTCAGAGGGTTTAGGCAGTATAGCGCTTGAGGAGGAGTTTTTCCTAGGAGAAGGGTGAGAGCCAGCTGAGAGGACCCTTGTCTCACTAGGGGATAGTGAGATGTTCCAGAGGATCCTCACGCCTGAGAACACTAAGAAATACAGGCAGTGGCTGACCATCAATGGATAGAGGGTGGAGGCTCTGGGAGACATGGAAGCAAGTGTGACTACTGTCAGGTGTCACCTGGTGTCTGAAGAGCAGGTAACCCCTAATGTGCTTCACCAAATAGTTGCTGAACACAACTCAGACTGCCTATGCAGGTGGTGCATATTCCCTGTGAATGGGGGGGGTCTCAGGTTACTTGAGGGTAGCTGTGAGTTCAACGATGCCTGCTGGGTAACGACCTGGAGGATTCCCCTTCGAGTAAGCTGGAACACCGGTCACACTTGGAGATGTTGGGTCTACCATGCATGGTCACCCTGTCTATGGCAGCCCGTAAGGGTGATCAGGAAGCCCTGGAGCCTGAAAGAGTGGCCCAGGTGCCTGCCAGGAAGAGAAAGGGCAAGGGGTGTGGAAAACCCACCCAGGGAGTTCCCACAGTCCGGGAGGAGGCTGAATCTGAGGGGGATGCCCCATAGCCTACAGGGGAACAAATGGCCAAATTGAGGGAGGTGCTCGAGCTGACCCATTGGCAGACGGAAGGGGGTCCAACCAGGGAAGAGTTCTGTGAGGCACTGAAGTCATGCCCTTCTCTTGAGGGTCTGCGGCGACAGGCTCTAGACCAGGCATCTGGCAAGGAGTCTTGATCATACTGGATTTAATGGGAGGATGTCCTCTTGAATAGTGAATCAAAGGTTGCTGAGCCTGGGGCACCCTGTGTGCTGGTGATAGCCGAGCACTTCAGAACCTTCCTACTGGGGCTAGCTCATGACGTGCTTTTGGCAGGACATTTGGGGCAGGACAAAACGTTTTAGAGGATTGTCACCCACTTTTACTGACCCCAAGACAGCCATGGGCAACAGGTTTATCTTGGTCTTCGTGGACCATGCCACCCGGTACCCGGAGGCTATCCCTACGAGATCAGTGACAATCCCTGTGGTGGGCCGGGCAGAGATGGGGATTTGTACCCAAATAGGGTTCCCCAAGGAGGTGGTATCTGACTGGGGTATGAACTTCATATCTACGTAAATGAAATCTCTGAGGATGGAGTGTGGGGTAACCTTTATCACTCCTTACCATCCCCAAGGAAATGGGTTGTTTGGAAGGTTCCTCACACCCTGAAGAGCATGAGGTGTAAGTGGGATGTCCTCTTGCCATGCCTTCTCTTTGCCTACAGGGAGGTACAGCAGAAGAGACCTGGTTTTAGCCCCTGTATGGCCACCCAGTGAGAGGACCTTTGAGTTCTGGTAAAGGAGGGCTGGGAGAAAGCTCCCAGTAGGCCCCCCAGGACGTGTTCAGCTGCATGCTGGCCTTTGGAAACAAAACTGCCCGCTTCAGAAAACTCGCTCAGGCAAACCTAGAAGCTGGCCAGGAGGACATGAATAGGTGGTACAACCAGAATTCCACCATAGTTGAGTTTCAGCCTGACCAGAAACTGTGGGTCATGGCCCCAGTGGAGTGTTGTGCTCTCCAGGACTAGTGGAGTGGGCCTTTTGAGGTGGTGAAGCACAAGAGTAATGCCACCTCTCTGGTAACCTTTCAGACTCCCAGGAACCCTTTAAGGGTTTTACATCTGAACAACCTCAAACCATATTTTAAGATTTCTGAACTGACCATGCTCTTGACAACAGATAATGGGGTAGAGGAGGAGAGTAGGCCTCTTCCTGACCTCCTGTCTGCCAGGACAAAGATCGGTTCTGTGGAGGGTGTGAACCTCTCCCCAACACTGACACTGAAACAGCAGAGGGACTATCACCAGTTGCTGAGACAGTTTGCCTCTCTGACGTCCCTGACACTAGTGGTCACTCATTTGTGTACACATGATGTGGACACTGGGAATAATCCACCTGTGAAGCTTCAGAGTTACAGCATGACTGACAAGGTTGGAGCCAGTATAAAGGATTAAGTTGGTCATTACAACCCTGGCGGACGGTGTTAAAGCGGCGGTAAGACCGACCAACAGGCTGGCAGTAAAAAATTTGGAATTACGACCGTGGCAGAAACCGCCAACAAAGACAGCCACTTTAACACTCCGACCACCACAGTGGTACAAACAAACAGCTCGGCGGTCACCGCCAACAGACAGGCGGAAGACAATGTACCGCCCACACTATTATGACAGGCCAATCCGCCACCTTTCCGGGGCGGATTCACCGCGGATAAAAACACGGCGGAAACAGGAATTTCGAAGAGAAAACGCCCACCTCTACTTACTCCACGAGGAAGGAGGACACCATGGACCCGGAACTCCAAATTCTCCCTGCGATAGTCTTCCTGCTCCTGTACCAGGAGCACCAATGCCGGCGGCGAAGACCACGGTGAGTACTGCACCTACGACACAGGGGAGGGGTGAGGCAAAAAACAGGGACACATGCAGCACGCAACACCCCCACCCCCACCCTCACCCACTACAACACACACGCTAATGCATATCTATACATTATAGTTACACCCCCCAAGCCCCCCCCGGAAGAACGCAAAGACAAAAGGAAATGAGTGTAACCATTGTAAAATTCAGTAAGCAAAAATATACATATATACACTATTAACAAAATATACACCAAGATTAGGAGTCCAGGTATTGCACCATTCATAGTCCGTGGACCACTGGGCACAAAATGCATGGGCGAGGCCCACACACGATACCAGATCAAAACAGAGAGAACACTGCAGGGGTATCAGATAGAAATACAACAGGCACCTCAGGGGGAAGGGAAGGGGGGGCACCTCAGCTGGATGAGTGCACGATGCCAGATCCACGAGGGGCCTCCATGCCCATTGATGTATCCTGGGGAGTGCAACGTCACAGTCTCTCAAGTCTCTACAGTGGGTGGTTTGCCCACTGTTGCATCCTGGGGAGTGCAAAGCCACAGTCTCTCAAGTGGATTACATTCTCCACTGGTTTCTGGAGGGGGCTTTGTGCCCAGAGTGCTTCATCCTGCCAAGGACAGACGTAGTGGATGTGTTTCTCCACTGGTTCTGGAGGGGGACTGATGCCCAGAGTGCTTCATCCTGCCAAGGACTGAGATAGTGGATGTGTATCTCCACTGGTTCTGGAGGAGGACTGGTGCCCAGAGTGCTTCATCCTGCCAAGGACTGAGGTAGTGGATGTGTTTCTCCAATGGTTCCGGAGGGGGACTGGTGCCCAGAGTGCTTCATCCTGCCAAGGACTGAGGTAGTGGATGTGTATCTCCACTGGTTCTGGAGGGGGACTGGTGCCCAGAGTGCTTCATCCTGGGAAGGAGAGACGTAGTGGATGCATGTCTCCTCTGGTTCTGGAGGGGGACTGGTGCCCAGAGTGCATCACTCACCCCGTGACGGTCCCTGTTGCGTCATTGCCCCTGCCGCTCATGGGCTAGCGGTGCTTGAGTTGGCGGTTCTTGCCCTGTTCAGCGGTGCTTGAGTTGGCGGTTCTTGCCCTGTTCAGCAGTGCTTGCCCTGTTCAGCGGTGCTTGAGTTGGCGGTTCTTGCCCTGTTCAGCGGTGCTTGAGTTGGCGGTTCTTTCCCTGTTCAGCGGTTCTTGCCCTGTTCAGCGGTGCTTGAGTTGGTGATTCTTGCCCTGTTCAGCGGTGCTTGCCCTGTTCAGAGCGTGCTTGAGTTGGTGGGTCTTGCCCTGTTCAGCGGTGCTTGCCCTGTTCAGAGCGTGCTTGAGTTGGTGGTTCTTACCCTGTTCAGCGGTGCTTGCCCTGTTCAGCGGTGCTTGAGTTGGCGGTTCTTGCCCTGTTCAGCGGTGCTTGCCCTGTAAAGCGGTGCATGAGTTGGCGGTTCTTTCCCTGTTCAGCGGTGCTTGAGTTGGCGGTTCTTGCCCTGTTCAGCGGTGCTTGCCCTGTTCAGGGTGCTTGCCCTGTTCAGCGGTGCTTGAGTTGGCGGTTCTTGCCCTGTTCAGCGGTGCTTGAGTGGGCGGTTCTTGCCCTGTTCAGCGGTGCTTGCCCTGTTCAGCGGTGCTTGAGTTGGCGGTCCTTCATTGCCCAGCTGGGCTGGGCCTGGCGGTCCTTCATTGCCCAGCTGGGCTGTGGCTGGCGGGGTCCTCCTGGGCAGCTGGGCTGTGGCTGGTGGGGCCCTCCTGGGCAGCTGGGCTGTGGCTGGCGGGGCCCTCCTGGGCAGCTGGGCTGTGGCTGGGGGGGCCCTCCTGGGCAGCTGAGCTGTGTCTGGCGGGGCCCTCCTGGGCAGCTGGGCTGTGGCTGGCGGTGGCCTCCTGGGCAGCGACGATGGGGCTGGCGGGGGCCTCCTGGACAGCGACAATGGGGATGGCGGGGGTCACCTGGGCAGCGACGATGAGGCTGGCGGGGCCCTCCTGGCCAGCGGGGATGATGGCCGTCTTCTCCAGACTTGCCGGGTTTCTTCTGGCCCTTCCCCACCTTGGGAGGAGTCACAACTGAGTCCACATTCCCACCGGGACCCCTGGGAGCGGCTTGGGTGGCTGGAGTCTTCCCCCAATCCTGCCGGGCACTGGCCAACTTCTGGTACTTCACCGGGGGGGGGACTGGCTGTGCTGTGGCTCCGTGCCACACTGGGTGTCCTGGTGGCCGGTGCACTCCACATACCTGTTACAACAGGCACCACTGGTCCCGGAGTTGTTGTGGCTGAGGTGCTAGTTTGGGACCTATGACTTTGACGGGGGTGGTGGGAAATAGGTTAAGGGTGGACAGGAAAAGTTGTTTGGAGACACTGGGATGGGTAGCTGGAGGGGGTTTGGGAGTGGAGGAAGAGGTGGTGGTTGTAGGAGGTGTACGTTTTGTGGCTTTCGGTGCAGGTGCATGCGCTGGAGGCTGTTGTGAGGTGGATGTATGTTGGGTGGGTGTGTGCCTGTGTTTGTGTATCTTCAGAGGGGGCGTCACAGACACACTGGGAGAGGACACAGGGAACGTGTGAATGGTAGTGGGGTGGTGACTGCATGTGAGCGGGGAGTGGTGGTGGGTGTGCTGGTGTGGGACGTAGTGGCTGTAGGGGTAGTGCATGCAGGTGTGAGTGTAGACGAGACTGGGAGGGAGGAGGGAGATGACGAGGAGGGGGACACAGTGGAGGAAGTAGATGTTGTTGTGTCTGTATGTGTGTGATGCTTGTGTGAGTGCCTGTGGGATGTGTGGTGCTTATGTTTGCCTGAGCTTCCCTTGTGTGGTGAGGTGTGAGCAGGCTGGTCTGATGGTGTGCTTGGGATAGGCAGAGGTAGGGGGATTGGGTCTGGGTGGAGGAAGTTGGAGGGGGGAGGCTCGACACAGGGACAATGGCTGCCATCAGTGCTGAGGCCAGAGTTTGAAAGGATCGGTGAAGGGCCGCTGGACCAGAATGAATGCCCTCCAGGAATGCATTGGTTTGTTGCAACTGCCTTTCTACAGCCTGGATGGCATTCAAAATGGTAGACTGCCCAACAGTGAGGGACCTGAGGAGGTCAATGGCCTCCTCAGTGAGGGCAGCAGGGGTGACTGGGGCAGGGGCTGAGGTGCCTGGGGCGAAGGTGATGCCCACCCTCCTTGGTGAGCGGGCACGGGGCGAAGGCTGAGGGGCTGCTGGGAGGGCGGCGCTGGTAGGGGGGGCAGCGGCTGTACCTGTAGAAGTGAGGGGCACAGATGTTGCTGCCACCACAAGGGAGCTCCCATCGGAGGACGAGTCTGTGTCGCTGGTTTCAGCTCCTGTCCCCGCTGTGGTGCTCCCCTCGCCCTCCGTCCCACTGGTGTATTCTGAGTCCGTATTGTGGCCCTCCATGGCCATGTGGGATGCAGCTCCCTCGTGCTCCAGTGCCACTGCTCCTCCGCCTGATGATGCTATTGCACACAAGAAAAGGAAGACCGCAAAAAAGGAGGGGGGAGAAACAGAAGAAAGACATGTTGAGCGCATGGATTACCGCTACCGTTGGCAGACAAGACAGACACAGAAGCCCCCTGCACTACGTCGCGCTGTTGGGCTCTACAGTGCAATTCCTGGGAAATGGCCTACATGGCTATAGACGACATATGCACACATAGATGACACAGGTGCATGAATAGCTGTACTTGGCACTCTACAGAAGTGGGGCGGGGGGCCACAGGGCCAAGCCTTATGGAGGGGCCTAGCCTACGGAACTCGCCCTGGCCTAGGGAAACCCACAGCCCTCCTACCCCACCCAGACCACTCCACTGCACGCAAAGTCAGCCGAATGAGAGTGTACTCACCCCCTTGTGTCTGCTGTGATGCCCTTAAACGCCCATCCAACTCAGGGTAGGCCACCGCCAGGATCCGGAACATCAGGGGGGTCATGGTTCGACGGGCACCCCTCCCACGTTGGGAGGCCATCCCCAGCTGAGCCTCCGCAGTCTTCTTGCTCCAGCCGCGAATGTCCTCCCATCTTTTCCGGCAGTGGGTGCTCCGTCTGTGGTGGACCACCAGGGTCCGGACGTCCTTGGCGAAGGCACGCCAAATATCCTTCTTCTGGTGGGCGCTGACCTACATGAAATGTACAGAGGAAGAAGGGAAGTCATTACCAACTGCGCCGTCAAAGTGAGTGGCCCCCATCCCTACCCTTGCCATGTGGCACATGCACCCACGTCTTTCATGCACGCAGAACTCTGCCCCCTTCCTTCTTACAACCAGCCCTCTCCACACAGGCATAGCCCATACAACATGCGCCCTGTGTACTTACCTGTTGGTCTGGAGGACCGTAGAGTAGCGTATACTGGGGAAGGACCCCATCGACGAGCTTCTCCAACTCCTCCGATGTGAAGGCAGGGGCCCTTTCCCCAGACGCACTAGCCATTGTCTCTTCCAGACCGAGGTCACAGCAGCACTTGCAGTGTAGGTCCTCCCCTGTCGAAGATCATGTATCGAGTGATTCAACAGATAAAAAATGGCGGTCACGTATGTGGCGGTCACGTCAGTGGCGGTGCGTACCATCACCGCCAGCGTACATCGTCATTGGCTCCTGGGACCCATAGGGTCCAATGTTAACCAATGCAGCATTGCGCTGCGGTCTTCGACCGCCTACAGCGACGGTGTACAACGCCAGCGCAGTTACCTCACATCCCATTGTCCCACTTTACAGGTCAGGTAGCCGCCATTTCAGGGGCCCACATGGCCTAATTACTAACTGCGTCACACATACCTAGGCCTAGTCTCAATACACATACAGGCCAGATTTTGTGTATGAATGGTGTTCTGTGTAGACTGTGGGTACACATCTCTGAGTTGTTTGACTCTGTGGTCGCTTTTGTCCTTCATAGGCACCGTCCGCTGGGACATGTGAGGAGATGGCAGAATCCTCCGGTGTACCAACCGATGGTGGACCTGTCGACAATGGAGGAAAGAAATTTGATTATCACCTACAGGTTTGACCGTGCCACAATCCAGGAACTGTGTACACAGTTGGAGCCTGACCTGATGTCAGCAATCCACCATCCCACACAAATCCCCCCTCAAGTGCAGGTGCTATCAGTGCTCCATTTCCTTGCTAGTGGGTCTTTTCAAACAACTGTGGCCATGGCATCAGGGATGTCCCAGCCTATGTTTTCAAACGTATTGTCCAGAGTGTTGTCTTCCCTGCTGAAACACGTGCAGAGCTACATCGTTTTCCCTCAGGTGGAGGATTTGCCTACAGTGAAAGGTGACTTCTATGTCCTTGGACATATCCCCAACATCATAGGTGCCATTGATGGGACCCATGTGGCTTTGGTCCCCCCCCACAGGTTTGAACAGGTGTACAGGAACCGGAAGAGTTATCATTCCATGAATGTACACATGGTATGTTTGGCAGATCAGTACATCTCCCATGTGAATGCCATGTTCCCTGGCTCAGTGCATGATGCTTACATCATGCGGAATAGCAGCATCCCTTATGTGATGGGTCACCTCCAGAGGCACTGTGTGTAGCTATTAGGTGACTCTGGTTAACCCAACCTGTCATGGCTACTGACCCCAGTGAGGAATCCCAGGACAAGGGCAGAGGAACGCTACAATGAGGCCCATGGTCGAACTAGGAGGGTGATTGAGCGGACCTTCGGCCTCCTGAAGGCCAGGTTCATGTGCCCCCATATGACAGGTGGATCCCTATTCTACTCACCAAAGAAGGTGTGCCAGATCATCGTGGCCTGCTGTATGCTTCACAGCTTGGCTTTGCGACGACAGGTGCCTTTTCTGCAGTTAATGGTCCAGATGGCGGTGTTGTGTCAGCTGTGGAGCCTGGGGACAGTGATGAGGAGGAATTAGAGGAAGAAGACTTGCAAAACAGGGACTCAGTCATCCAGCAATATTTCTAGTGAAACACAGGTGAGAATACATTCCTGCCTGCTACATGTACATTTACACTTCTACCTCTATCCTGTCTGTCGATTTCACCCAGTGTATGGTCACTGAGTTGTCACTTTCCCTTACGGTTTCACAGGTGTGGGTCCAAACATGTGTCATCTGCTTAGATTCCTCATGGACTAGAGCTGTGTGACATAGGTATGTTGACATTGCTATTTCATGAACATTTTGTCACTGGAATTGCAACTACACAATTTCAAATTCACAGATAGACTCCAGATCTTTTGGTGCTTTAGGTGTGTTTATTTAACTACAAAATATTGGAAGGGAAAGTTAAATGGTGAGGGGTGATGGCGGAGGAGTGTCCATGGCAGAGTCCAGTCTATTAGTCTCACAGGTGCATTGCTCAAATGAGCATAGGAAGTGGAGCTGGGGCAGTTTCAATATGGACAGGGTGACAAAGTGGGACAGTGGGATGACAATCAGGGTGGTCTCATTTCTTGGCGGGGGTCTTGGCATCGTGCTCTGTCTTGTTCCTGGATCTCAGGGACCATTTGCGGGGTGGTTCTCCGTCTGCAGGGGGTGGGGTGCTTGTGTGGTGGTCCTGTGGCGGTGCCTCCTGTCCACTAGCGCCGGCGAAGGTGGTGGGCAGTTCATCGTCCATGCTAGTGTCAGGGGCCCCTTGGAGTGCCACAGTGTCCCTCCTGGTGTTCAGTACTTCCTTCAGCACCCCTATGATGGTGCCCAGGGCGGAGCTGATGGTTCTGAGTTCCTCCCTGAACCCCAAATACTGTTCCTCCTTCAGGCGCTGGGTCTCCTGAAACTTGGTCAGTACCATTGCCATCGTCTCCTGGGAGTGGTGGTTTGCTCCCATGATGGAGGAGAGGGCCTCGTGGAGAGTGGGTTCCCTTGGCCTGTCTGCCCCCTGTCGCACAGCAGCCCTCCCAGTTCCCCTGTGTTCCTGGGCCTCCGTCCCCTGGACCGTGTGCCCACTGCCACTGCCCCCAGGTCCCTGTTGTTGTTGGGGTGGTGGGTTCTCCTGGGTTCTCTGTAGTGGTGGACACACAGCTGTTTGTCGTTTCCCGAGGCCCCCGATGGTCCGGGCTGGTCATCTAGATCCAGGTGGACAGAGGTGCTGTCATCACTGTGGGCCTCTTCTGTGGGTGGAGTGGTGATGTCTGGACCCTCCTGTCTGGTGACGTTGGGTAGTGGTCCTGCAGGGGTTTAAAGGCATGATTATTGCATCTGTGTGTATCATGGTGTGCAATGGGTGGGTGACTGCGTACCTCAGTGCTGGCATTCCTGTGTGTGAGCTTGTGTGAGGATGGTTTAGGGGCGTGCATGGGTATGTGCAGTGGGCATGCTTTACTGATGGGTGTCCATGCGTTGTTGTTGCATGCAGGGCTTGGTGTTGGGATGTGTGATTTGTGATATTGGTACATTTGTGAGGAGTTGGAGTGATAGGGGTGGGGTGAGGGTCGGGGTATGTGATAGCATGCAGGTAGGGTGGGGGATGTAATAGTTAAGATTTGACTTACCAGATTCCATTCCTCCATCGACTACTGCAAGGCCCTCAGGAGGCAGAATCGCCAAGACCTGCTCCTCCCATGTTGTTAGTTGTGGGGGAGGAGGTGGGGGTCCACCGCCAGTCCGCTGCACCGCCTGGTGGTGTCTTGACACCACAGAACACACCTTCCCCCGTAGGTCGTTCCACCTCTTCCTGATGTCCCCCCGATTTCTTGGGTGTGTTCCCACTGCGTTGACCCTGTCGACTATTCTTCGCCATAGCTCCATCTTCCTTGCAATTGAGTTGTGCTGCACCTGTGATCCAAATAGCTGTGGCTCTGCCCGGATGATTTCCTCCACCATGACCCTGAGCTCCTCCTCCAAGATCCTGGGGTGTCTTTGCCATGCCATGGGGTGGTGTAGGTGATGTGTGGGGTGGTGTGTGTGGTGATAAGTGTGGTGATATGTAGTGGTGTGTGTTGTTTTGTGCATGGAAATAGTGTGGGTGATGGTGTTGTGTGCCTGTGGATGCTAGTTTGTTGATGGTAGTGTCTCTCTCTGGCTTTCTCTCTGTAATTGTGGTTGTAGGGGTTTGTGGGTGATATGGGTGTGTGTTTTATACTGTATTGGGTGTGTGGGAGTGGTGTGTGTATGTGTATCAGGTGTGTGTATTTGGAATTGTCCAATGTGGTGGTGTTCTGTAGATGTGTGTGTATTTTGAGCGCAGCGGTGTGTATCGCCAATGGAATACCGCTGTTGAAAGACCGCCATGTGGATCCGTGTGTCGTGATAGTGTGGGCGTATTTCTGTTGGCGTGACGGTGGAGCTTTTGTTTTTGCCAGTTTATCACTGACCTTTGGTGTGGCGGACTTGTGTGGGTGTCTGAATTTTGTCGGATTCCGAGATGTGTGTCATAATAGCTGTGGCGGAATTCCGCGGCCACGGCGGTGTGTTGGCGGTCTTCTGCACGGCGGTAAGCGGCTTTTACCGCCAATGTTGTAATGACCCCCTAAGTTTCCAAGGTTCTAGCAGTGGGGTGATAGAGTTCTCCCGCAGTCCTGTGTCCAGTCCAGTAGTCTTATTTTCAAAGGCTGCTGCTCCCGGTGCCACTGCTATACTTAGATTCTGCATGGACTATCGTGGACTCATCACCATCACTAAAATTGATGCGTATCCCATCCACTGAGCTGATAAGCTCACAGATCAGCTAAGAGCTGCCAAGTTCCTTAGTACATTTGACTTGACGTCTGGGTACTGGCAGATTGCCTTGACTGAGGCAGCCAAAGAGAGGTCTGCATTTTCAACACTAGAGAGTCACTACCAGTTCAGGGTCATGCCCTTTGGGTTGCAAAATGCCCCTGCCACCTTTCAGAGGTTGGCCTACCAGGTTTTGGCTGAGCTTGAGGATTTCAACACTGGCTACCTGGCTGACATTGCAGTGTTCAGCTCCAGCTGGGAGGATCACCTGCCTCACCTCTGCAAAGTGTTGGAGGCCCTGCAGAAGGCAGGCCTCACTATTAAGGCTAGTAAGTGCCAAATAAGGCAGGGATCTGTGGTTCACCTGGGACACCAGGTGGAGAGTGGCTAGGTGGCCCTGCTACAACCCCAAATTGATGCCATTCTGACTTGGGAACCCCCCAAGACCCAGACAGAGGTTAGAGCCTTCTTGGGTCTCACTGGATACTACCGGAGGTTTGTCAAGGGGTAAGGCACCATCAATGCCCCTTTGGCAGAGCTGACTTCTAGGAAGCAGCCCAAGAAAGTGATATGGACTGAGGGTTGTCAGACTTCTTTTGATGGCCTGAAGACAGCCATGTGCACCCCTTCAAGGCTAAAGGCGCCCAACTTCTCCAAGGAATTTGTTTTCCAGACTTATGCTTCAGAGCATGGCAGTTCTAGCACATCTAAATGAAGAGGGCCTATACCAGCCTTTTGCCTTCATTAGTAGAAGGTTACTTGCCAGGGAACAGAAGTGGAGTGCATTTGAGAGAGAAGCTTTTGTTGTGGTCTGGGCACTGAAGAAGCTGAGGCCCTACTTGTTTTGGACTCACTCTCAGATTCAGAAAGACCACAGGCTCCTCAGATGGTTAATGCAGATGGGGGGTGAGAATCCAAAACTGTTGAGGTGGTCCATCTCCCTACAGGAAAAGGACTTTACGGTGAAATACTGCCCTGGTACAGAACACACCAAAGCTGATAGTCTGTCCAGATTCTTTCGGCTTAGTGAACTCCCATGAGGTTGGGTAGTTCCCTACTTTCAGCTGGGGGAGGGGGGTGACAGGTGTTAGACCTGGTTTCCTTGGTGTTGTTTCTGCTGTCTTAAGTGGTAGGACATTTGTGTTTTACATGTTCTGATATTTAAATACTGCCAAATTTTGTTTTCCCTATTGCAAGGCCTATCTCTCCCATAGGTTAACATGAGGACCCTATTTAGCTACCCTTAAAGTGCAGTTTCCCATTGAGAGCAGATGGAGAGGTGGAGTTTGGGGTCTCTGAACTCACAATTTAAAAATATATCTTTTGGTAGAGTTGGTTTTTAGAATGTCTATTTCAAAAAATGCTACTTTTAGAAAGTGTCTAGTTTCTTGCTTCACCATTTTGTGCCTCTGCCTGCCTGTGGAATCCTTGACTGGGTCAGATTGACAGTTGGGTTGTTTGTGAATTCCCTCTTGACAATGATGCAAAGGGAGCTGAGGAGTGTCCTTCATATCCTTATGAGTCTCCTAGGCTAGTGTGGGGAGGGAGGAGCTGACACCTAGACCTGAAAGGGCTGTGCCTGTCCTCACACAATACAGTCTCCAACCCCCTCGTATGTGTCTGGAGCCAGGCCTGGGCAAGCCAGAATCTTGTGAACAACAGAGACGTTCGTATGAGGCTTGCCTACTTTAAACGCAGAAATGAATATAAGTAGTGGGCCCAAAACTCCAGACTTTTAGAATACTTCTGGATCAAGAGGAACTTCACCAAGGAGAAGAGCTGAAGGAGGAGTACTTCCCCTTTGCTGTGTGTGCTTTGCTGGGTTGGCGTGCAGTTGTTGCTTAAGCCTTAAAGAGAACAAAGACTGGAATTTGCTGTGTATCTTACTTGTGAAGATTCTCCAAAGGCTTGGAATGAGCTTGCCCCCTGTTCTGAAGTCTCAGCGCCATCAAAGACTCTATTTGCCAGCACCTCGGCTTTCTTGCTGAGACCCCTACCCTGCCAAGTGTTACCACATCCACTTCCTGGGTCTTTGAAAGGAAAAGCTGTTGAACCCAAGGAGAAAATCCAAGCACCGGAGCGGAGCGACATAAAAAGCGACACAGTGCCTGCATTGCAGCTGAAAAATTGATGCATCGCCAGTAAAATTGATTCTTTGCCAGCTCAACACAAATTCATCACTGCACTGTGTCTGGATTTTCCACGCATCTGCCCTGGGCATCAAAACCTGCAACATCACCACACCGACATGAGGCTGCTTGTCTAGAAATTGACGCATCTCTTCCCTGCGAGAAAAGAATCGCAGCATTGCTTGCCTAGCAGAGAAAGTATTGCCACCTAACCTTACTTGTGAGTAAGTAATCAATGCATGTCTTGTTTGTCAGATGCACGCTTGTCCGCATAGCTTTATTTTTGACGCATACCAGGAACTTTGTGTTAAAACAACATATCCACTGATTCGTTTGGATTTCACCTCTTTTTACTTTACAATTTCATATATTTGCTTGTGTGTTGGGTTTTGTCATTTTGGTCTTGTTTGATTTAGATAAATATTGATTATTTTTCTAAACTGGTGTGGAATCCGTTTGTGGTGTTTTCACTGTGTTACTGTGTGTGTTGGTAGAAATACTTCACACATTGCTTCTGAGATAAGCCTGACTGCTTGTGCCAAGCTACCAAGGGAGTGAGCAGGGGTTATCCTATTGTGTATCTCCCTTACCCTGTCTAGAGTGGGGGTCTCTGCTTGAATAGAGTGCCAACTGTCTACCAACCAGAGACCCATTTCTAATGAAGATAATCTGTTTCACATGTACCTGTAGGTTTCCATCTTCTACACAGTGCCAATCCTCACTGACTCTATGCATTGACATGAATCATTATGACACTTGGTGCAGACACAGTTGTCAGATGTCCACTGTCCAAGGAGGTCTCACACATGCAGTGACAGTTAATCCCCTAAGGTCAATGGAGTCCTTAAAGACTTTGTCCATTCTAGCCACTAAAATGTGCACAAAATGTGCTGCATATTTGCATGACCAGTCTTTTTCTCCTTGACAACAGCTGTTGTTTACATACATTATGTATGGCTTACAGAGTAGTCTCAGGATGGGATTCATGGACAGAGTGTTAAATGTCCACCAATCATCATTACTATCAGACTGTGAAACCACATAAAGGTTGTGACATAATTGGATGCTCAGGAGAAAAAAGTGCCAACCAGCATACCCTGTCCTCTTTTTTGTACAATGGACCTGTTCCCTGGATTCAGTCCTAGGTGAGGGCTCAGAGGTATGTGTAAGCCATGATTTACTGCAATGTTGTGCAAGACACAACAGACTACTATTATCTTGCTGACAGCTTCAGGAGAGTATAGAAACACCTCCCTCATATGGTCAAGACATCTGAATCACAACTTTGGGAGACTAAAAGTGTACTCTATGATGGCTCTCGTATGTATGTGTGCCCTATTATACCTACGTTGGGGTACAGTGGTTACACATCTGTATTGTGTGAGGAGTTGAGGGGAGAGTGCATATTTCGCATCACCTGAAGAAGAAAATGAGGAAATATTTGCACATGTCCATCTTGCACCTGTGGAGTTCATAATATATGAAATGGTACGTTCAGTGTCTGTTAGTGTTAAGTATGTGCGACGCACATTTGTTCTTGAGAATGGATTTGTATATTAAAACAACATGTATACATATCACACTTGTCTGGTGCTTGTGTTCTTACCTAGAAGTCATATTTTACCAAAATATCCTGCTGCCTGCAGCCAGACAAGAAGTGACCTGTGAAATATGTAGCTGCCAGGTTTACTGCCTTGGAACACTGAATGCACATCTGCAAAGCAGCCACTTGCATCACACACCCTGCACATTGATGACTGCCAGAGGTGTCTGTTGTGGGAGATGTGTGCTTTGTAGTGAGGTGGCTGAAGTGCCACAGGAGGGCAATTAATTGCTCCTAACTTACCTGGGAAGTGGGAATAGAGGCAGAACTTCCAAGCAACCCTTTGCCTTTCTGCCAGTGTATGTGGTATTGGTATGTAGAGATGCACTCACCTACTGATGCTGTTCAAAACTTGATGCAAGCATCATGCCTGGCTTGCCTGTGGTAATGCCCACAATGTCACTGTTCACCCCTGTAAAGGCCCCATAGCGAAGAAATGGAGAGCTGCTAGGACCTTGACATAGGCTGGGATGGAGTGGAAGTGGCATATCTATGAGGCACGATCCTGCTTCCACTCACAGACTATGTCCAAGATTACACTAGGGGAACACAATATTTGAACCTTACCTCTTGGTTGGACATCCCAAAGAGTTAATTCCTTTGCCAAAAGATATTCTCTGCTCTTCTTCTCCTCATATCATTTTGTTGCATCATAACGGGCAAACACATTCAGCAACATTTTGCAAGGTCTGAAATGATTTGTGTGAGGGGGCTTTGGGTTTGTGTATGCAATCGAGCTGCGATTGGCTGTTGGGCTAATGACTGTCCCTGAGGTTCTGATCAGGAGGCCAGCCAACTAGCCATCAGAGTCAGGCCACTTTCAGTGGGAGCTGAGTGAGGGGATGGTAGGCACTGGCACAGATATGTGGTGTACCTGGAGAAAGTTAGGAATCGGAGGTTTGACCAGAGTTTTCAACGTGTATTTAACATTCCCATTTGGGCTGTTTTTGGAAGACATTACATACCATAAGACTAATAGGTAATTGTCCGACTATATAGTAGAAATGTGGTATCATTTAAACTTGTGATATTCTGAGTTCTGATGGCCACTTGAAGGGTCACATGTATAGGCTTCTGCCATTGTTTCTTATTTGACATTTGTACACTGTTGTGTGTGTGTTTTTGTCATCACCCTTCTATTGCACTCCCTACTCATACACAGGGGTAACAGCTCAGTGTCTACATGTAGCTCTTTCCTTTTTTAAACAAGGCATTTCCCTGTGTTGGTTAAATAACAAGATGTCATCAATTTTATGATGTGTGTAAAGGCACATATGTTGGGACACACACTATTGAATTTCCACTTTTTTCACTCTCTTGTGTTCTACCCCGATAGTGTGGCCTCCATCCTGAGTGTGGAGATTCTGCTCTGAGTGCGGAATTTCCACCCAGAATACAGAAACTCTGCAGTTGTAAAGATACTGCTCATAAGTCCCTTTGTGAATACCAAAAAGTAGTAAAGTTAGACTTTTCGTCTAAACTTAGATTTTTGGTCTAACTTTATCTTTGTGAATTGGACACTAAGGGGGTCATTATGACCCCGGTTCTGAGTGTAATGTGGCGGTAGTAGCGCCAACAGGCTGGCAGTACATACTGCCACATTATGAGAATGGCGGGTTGGCAATTCTCCACTCATACCACCATGATGGTATCAGCTGCTGGGCTGGAGATGTCAATCCCCAGCCCAGCAGCTGGCACAGTACAGCTGATGGCATTATGAGCCTGCTTACCACCATGGTTTTCATGGCATCAGCAGCTCCATTAAAACCATGGCTTCTCCTTCCCTGTCACCATTAGGCAGCTTCCTCATCCCCCCAATACACACCAGATGCTCCCCAACCCTCCTCCATCCAAAGCCCCCCATACACACAGTAATTCCCCTACCCCGACATTCAAATACACCCCCACCCCGATCCAAACACCCCCACCCCCACCCAATCCAAACACACACACCCCCACAGAGATTCATACACCTCTCCATTACCATACACGTACACACCTGCAGACATGCACCATGCATACACTGAATCACTCACACTGGCATGCACATATTCATTCTCGCGTACTTCCAGACATGCTCGCACACATTCTTACACACAATCACACTGACTTGCAGACACACACTCACTTCACCATTCTTACACACAATCACACTGACATGCAGACACGCACTCACTTCACCATTCTTACACGCATTCACTCACATGCATACAACCATGCAAACAACACAACACACACAGAAGCATTCACACACTCACTCACACATTCATGCACACACTCAGACACACACACACAACACCCCCCACCGTCCCACCCTCTTCCCCTGTCGAAAGCCCGACTTACCTTGCACAAGGAGGTCTTCCGGCCAGAACACTGCCAGGTCATATTACATGTCATAATAATGCTTGTGGTGTTCTACTGATGTGGAGGTGCTGGTGGTAGCAGCATCACCGTACCACCGTCCGTCACCATGAACAGCATGAACACTGCAGGATATCCGCCCTTCTTGTGGCGGAAGTCCGGCAGTGCTCATTACATGGGGAATGGATGGTAGCCGCCGTGGGGGTATTTTGGAGGCCATCACAGCTGCGTTAGGTGGTTTTTACAGCCAAAATCAAAAGGACCGTCTAAATGTCACATGGATTTCTCAAACAACACCAATGGTATTAGAAATTCAATTAAGCGTCTTTTCAATGGAAAGTGCATCTAACAGTAGTTACACAGTTGCTTTAATCAACTGTGTAAATAAATTTACATTGACTGAAAAAAAAGTAAAGTTAAGGTTGATGGGTATTTGTATTGAATAGAACACAAAACCTTAAAAAGAGGACTAATATACATACACAAAAATTAAGGTTCTAACATAGCCTCATCTCTCTACACACCATAACATGTGAAAGAAAGAAATTGGATTCTAACAAGAGTGAATGAATATGTAGTCAAATGAGTATATGGATTTGTGTGACAGATTAACGATAAAATTGGAGTAACACTGCATTTGCATTATTGCTTAATTGCAGTGGAACCTATTATTTCCTGAAGGATTATGAGATTGAGGACATGGTTCTACAAAATATAATTAAAGTGATGAGTTATTATGCCATGCTACTTCATTCTCGTTATATATCTCAGTATATGAAAGTACTTTGAAGACTGCATTGTGGTATTCCCAATTTCTGACATATAAAAATGTGATTCAGTACATTTATAGATTGAATAATGTGGTTGTTGAAAATTGGCAAAACAATCTCTTGACAGGGTAAAATGTAAGCAAACTCCAAATTAACCTGTACTTAACCCTCTGACAACTTCACACAAAGCAGTCAGGATTACCTTAAATACAATGTATAACATATTTATGCAGTACTTCAAACAGTAGTTGTTAGACCTGACAGCCTTAGGGTGGTCTTCCTCCCAGCTTTTTGCCCTGCTCCCTCAATTATCCAACCTCATTTTTGCTGGCTTTCCGACTCTGTGCACCTTACTACTGCTAACTAGTGCTAAAGTGCTTGTGCTCTCTCCCCTAAAACATGGTAACATTGGCTCCCCAATTGGTATTTTTAATTTACATGTAATTCCCTGGTAAAATGCACTACATGT
Organism: Pleurodeles waltl; assembly: GCF_031143425.1. NCBI lineage: Eukaryota > Metazoa > Chordata > Amphibia > Caudata > Salamandridae > Pleurodeles > Pleurodeles waltl. The sequence continues at coordinate 627,824,344 of NC_090443.1, read as the reverse complement.
GCCCAGGACCTTAAATTAAATGCTACTAGTGGGCCTACAGCATTGATTAAGACTGATTGTGCTGTGTACACTGCCACTTTGACCTAGCAACATAAACCTCCTGCCAGGCCTAAACCTTCCCTTTTGACACATATGTCACTCCTAAGGTTGGTCCTATATGACCCAGGATGCAATGTACCTAAAGACAGGACATGTCCTTTTGGTTTTACATGTTCTGTGTTTCATCACTGCAAGGCCTATCTCACCCATAGGATAGCATCAGGAGTGCCTTATTACATTTTATAATTGTAATTCCCAATCTGGAAGAGATAATTTTGTCAAGTTTCATGTCTCTGGACTCACAATTTGAAATCACAACTTATGGTGAAGCCTATTTTTTAAATTCCTGTTCTGAAAATGCCACTTTCAGAAAGTTGGAATTTTCTTTCTTTAGGCATTGTCTGCCTACTGCCTGTCTCCAATACATGTCTTGGGTGGGGTGACAGTTGGGCTTCTGCATTCCTTCTAGACAGCCACACAGAAAGAGTGCTTAGGTTTGAATGATGGGCAATGCATAGCCTGTTGGGCCATCCTGGGCAGGATGGGTGGGAGGGGTTGACACTTACAGGTAAATGGGTAGTGTCCTGCTCCACACAAATGCTGTATTACCCCCTGTAGTGAGTCTGGAGCCAGGGCAGGAATGGGGGACCTCTGTATGCTGTAAAGACTTTTCTTTGAAGACTTTCTCACTTCAAGGCACAGCTGAGTATAAGTACTGGACCTCTGGCACCATCAACAAACAACACTTCTGTACCTGTGGATACTCTGCTAGTAAGAAGGACTGCTGTGTGGCAACAAGCACTGCTACTCTACTGAGCTGCTACCCTGCTGGGCTACTGCTCTGCTGTGCTGACCTTCTGTCTACTGCCATCTTTGCCTGGCAGTGAGAAGGACTAGACCTGTATCTCTCCAACCCAGAACCAAAGTGACTCTAAGGGATTGTTGCTTGCCTCCTGTTTTCTGAAGTCTAAGGGGCACAAAAGACTTCCAACTCCCCTGCTTCAGCACCTGACCATTTGTGAGTTTACCCTGGCAAATGGGGCCTCCCCAGTCTTTGACCCTTGGAAATGGGCCTAAGGTACTCTGCTGTCTGTGGACAGCACAAAGCCAAGTAAAGTCTCATCAAACAGCTCACCTAGATTGATGCAAGCAACGACAAACCCTGCAAAGCCTTGCTGCACAGCTTGCGGGGACTGATGCAAGTGACACAAGGCCTCACAAAGTCTCGCCGCACAGCTTCTCGGAGCCAACGCTGGAAAACAAGAAGCCTCTCAAAGCAATGCTGAACAGATAGCACATCAGGATTTTAGGTACTGTGAAGGTGGCTTTTATTGGGTCCCTGTAGCTGGCCCATGCTTCACCCCAGTCAGCCTGAACTTGTAACTTTGTCCCAGTCTGAGACTAACAAATAACTAGAGTTGGTGCTTTGCACTTCTATGAGCTATTTTGACCTAAATCTTTCAAATTGAAAAGCGCAGGATCTACTTATTGTTTTTTGTCATTTTAGTCTTCTTTTAGTTATAATATGAACCTCTATTTTTCTAACCTGGTATTTGTGTGTGTTTTTCCTCTGTTTTATTGTCTGAAGTGTGCACAAATACTTTACACATTGCCTCTTACGTTAAGCCTGACTACTCTGGGCCATGCTACCAGAGGGTGAGCACAGGTTAATGTAAGGTGTGTTTGTGACTTATCCTGACTAGGCTTGTGGTTCCTGCTTGGACAGTGTGCATACCTCTACCAACTAGTACAACTTAATAAATTATGTATGACCAAAACAACAAAAATACAATTGGTAGAACTGGAGATATGCAATTTTAAATTTGAAAGTAAAAATAGTACCTAAAATCACAAAGCACTAACTGTGGTTATCTGCTCATGCCAGACTGGATACAGGGACCATCTTGAGGATGTGTTGCACACCAGTGATTCTACAGAAGTCAAGGAGCAGCAAGGCAAAGTCCTGCATTGTTCCCAAGGATGCCATCAACAAGGATCTTGAACTGCGAAGACCTGCATTGAGGACGCATCGCACATCACTGGTTCTGAGGATTATGCAAGGTGTGGCATCGCTGTTCCCCCTGGGAACAGTCCAGCCCCAAAATGCCAGTCCAGATCCTCCCTAGGCAGGAAGGAAGCATCCTGGGACCGGTTTTGAGGTATCGCCACTCATCTACCAGGCTAGCTTGAATTAACTGGCACAATGTGCCCAGGAGGCATGTCTGGGAATACCTGGCACACATAGGGTGGCAAATGCAAAAAGGACAGATGATGGACAGAATGCTAAACAATGTCAAACATTCTCTCCCCAGTCACAGATCTGGGCCTAAATCCATTATTTTTGCCCACCTAGCCACCCCAGTCTGGACCCAGCCAGCAAATCAGTCTCAACCCTGCTCCCTATGGGAAGAGTCCAGCCTGAACTGCCAGGCCAGGTCCTCAGTGAACCACGAATATATATGCCTGTTTCACGGACATGTAAGAGCTGGGCGCAAACAGGGCCAGCTTTATGGTGGTGCGACTGGTGCGGTTGCACGGAGCTCTGACCTGGATGGGGGCACTGACTTTGTGGGGGGTGCTTTGTTTGGCAATAACCTATGATTTTAAACCACCTGCTGCAGATTTCCTTCTGCGCCCAGCTTTCAGGTAGCAATAAGAATGTCAAGATAACTCTTGTTAATAATCTTTCTGCTCTAGCAAAGAGGGAGATTGGAGTTTTGTCTAGTGGCAGTTTTGACTCGTCATAAAGTAGCACAATTGGTGAATATGCCTGTGGCAAAGAACAGATCTGTATTTTTTGTAGATAGCTCAGTGGATTAGTAAAGCTAGCCTTTACCAGCTCTTAAAAAAAAAAGAAATGTATGTGAGAAAGGGGCTATGGAGAGATGAGGGACACTTTTGCCGGGTGATAGTGAGGGAATCCAAGGAGAAGGTCATGGGGGGTGCCAATCAATCAATTAATCAATTTGTTGAGCGTGCATACTCACCTGGTAGGGTCTCAAGGCACTGGAAGTGGGGGAGTGCTACTGCTCAAAGAGCCAGGTCTTGAGGTGCATTCTGAAGGAAAGACGGTGCTGGGTCTTGGGTAGGTTGGTGGGGAGGGAGTTCCAGGTTTTGGCGGTGAGGTGGGAGAAGGACCTGCTGCCGGAAGTGGTGCGGTGAATGCGAGGGACTGTTGCGAGGGCGAGGTCAGTGGAGCGGAGCTGGCGTGTCGGGATGTGGAAGTTAAGTCGTTCATTGAGTTAGGCCGGTCCGGTATCATGCAGGGCTTTGTGAGCGTAGTAAGGATTTTGAAGATCATCCTTTTGTTGATGAAGAGCCAAAGGAGGTCTCTGAGGTGGCCTGAGATGTGTTTGTGGCGAGGGAGGTTGAAGATGAGACGTTCTGAGGTGTTCTGGATGAGCTGGAGTTTTCTCTGGAGCTTGGCCGTGGGTCCCGTGTAGAGGGCATTGCCGTAGTCCAGTCTGTTGCTGACGAGGGCGTGGGTGACTGTTCTTCTGGTTTCCACGGGAATCCACCAGAAGGTCTTGCGGAGCATGTGGAGGGTGTTGAAGCAAGAGGATGATACGGCGTTGACTTGCAGGGTCATGGAGAGAGAAGAGTCTAGTATGAAGCTGAAATTGTGTGTTTGGGTGGTGGGTGTCGGGTGTCGGGGGCAGCCCCAGGGTGGCCAGCCACCAGGAGTCATCCCATGCTAATTTGTTGGGTCCGAAGATGATGATTTCGTTTTTTTCTGAGTTCAGCTTGAGGTGGCTTGCTGTCATCCAGTTAGCGATGGCGAGAAGTCCGGTGTGGAGGTTGTTCTTTGCGGTTGTGGGGTTCCTTGTGAGGGGGAGGATGAGCTAGGTGTCGTCCACGTAGAATATGATGTTGAGTCCATGGGGTCGGACGATGCTGGCGACCGGAGCCATGTAGATATTGAAGAGGGTGGGGCTGAGTGAGGATCCATGGGGGACTCTGCATATGGTCTTGGTGGCCTGTGATCGGAACGAGGAGAGGCAAACTCTTTGTGTTCTTTTGGACAGGAAGGCAATGAGCCAGTCTAGGGCTTTGTTGCAAATTCCGGTGTCGAAGAGGCATGTGGGAAGGGTTTGGTGGCATATGGTGTTGAATGCTGCGGAAAGGTCGAGAAGGATGAGGGCAACAGTTTCACCTTTGTCAAGCCTGTTCCTGATGTCGTCAGTGCAGGCGATGAGGGCGGTCTCAGTGCTGTGGTTTTTGCGGAATCCAGACTGGGAGACGTCGAGTAGGCTGTTGTCCTCCAGGAAGCTGGAAAGTTGGTTTTTGACTACCTTCTCTATGACTTTCGCTGGGAAGGGGAGTAGGGAGATAGGTGGGTAGTTTTTTAGGTCTTCGGGGTGGCTTTGGGTTTTTGAGCAAGGCATTGACTTCTGCGTGTTTCCAGCTTTCCGGAAAAATGGAGGTCTCGAAGGAGTTGTTGATGATGGTCTGTAGATGGGAAGCGATGATTTGGCTAGCCTTATTGAAGACGTGGTGGGGGAAGGGGTCTGTGGGAGAGCCGGAGTGGACGGTGCTCATGGTTTTGGGGGTTTCTTCATCATTAGTGGGGGTCCAGGTGCTCAGTGTATTGGTGCGGCATGGTGCGATGAGGTTGACCATGTCAGTGGTGGTAGTGGGGGACGGCGCTGTGAAGCTTTCATGTATGTCTGCGATCTTGCGGTGGAAGTAGATAGAGAGGGAGTCGCAGAGGTCTTGTGAGTGGGGAGGGTCGATGTAGCAGGCTATGGAGTTGGTGAGTTCCTTGATGATGTTGAATAGTTCCTTGCTGTTGTGTGCATTGTTGCCTATCCGCTCCCTGTAGAAGGATCTTTTGGTGATGTGGATGAGCTGGTGGTGTTTGCGCATGGCAGATTTGAGGGTGGTGAAGTTGTTCTCAGATTTTTCTTGGCGCCAGGTTTCTCAGATTTCTGGCATTCTCGTTTCTCGTTTGGAGGCCAAACAAAAGATTGTTGCGCTACCAGCACTAAAGCTGGCCCTGGGTGCAAATCCCTGTCTATTGAAATTTGTAGAAAGAGATTTGCTTCAAAACATACAAGAAAACCCATTGAATGCCCCCTTGACACAAAGTGACAGAAAGCTGTGCATAGCACAAATTTGCATTACTTTGGGAATCTAATGAACATTTGCATCTGAATTGTGTTACAAAAGTAATGCAAACCAGGCAGAAAACGTTAGTAAATATTGACTTATATGTACTAAGATATGGCTCTATTTTCCTCTCCCCCTATACTGGTGCATTGAGCCACAGTGTAAGGGTGTGCAGTTTCTGTAACGACAACCTTTTGTACTGGAAGGAGATTTCAAGTGAAAATAAATCTGTTAACATTTTTCCTGCTTTGTGTCTGTGCTGTACAATGCAGCATGCATGTAAAGTAGGAAAAACAAGGAGAAAAGAAAACATTTGTCCTTGTTAATGCCGCCTCGAGGAGGCATAGCATTTTTATATAAATCCTTGACTACGAATGTTTGTGGTTAGGGAAATGCATCAACAGTACTTGCATAGGAACACCTATGTACCATGCATGCCACACACTCATGATGCAAAATAATGCACAGCTACGCATAGCACAACTTTGTGTTACTTTGGAAAACTATGCAATGCAAATGCTGACTTGCATAGGCTAGTAAATCCCAGCATAACACTTAGCTGTTCAGTTTTCTTAAAACTGGAGTACAATTGTTGTGAATCTGTGCCTGCAAGCCTTTCTGCTGTCTCCTTCTGACATAATGCAGTGCAGCATCTTTAGTTCCTGCACTATATTGCAGGAATTGTTTGGAAATCTGGGCCTCAGTCTTTTTTAACAACACTGCACTGCAGACAACTTAAAGGTAATATTAGTAAAACTTTATCCAGAAAGAAAAGGTACATACATATTGCTAAGTACTCTAACAAAACAAAGTATTTGAAGTACATTCTGAGGTGACTATGTCTTAACACAAGTAAATGGAATACCACTTGAAAAAGTAAAATTTGTCTGAATTACCAGTTGAGTGTTAGACGCAGTCTCTCTCATTTTGTTCACGACAAGATGCATTTAAGTGATTCGTAGAGCTTGCTTTAAAAGAATGATCGGGAGTCCGTAGGAGAAAACCAAATGGACAATTATGTGTTTAACAAGACAATTGAAGAGTTATTTTAAAAACCAGCCCACATTAATTTCAAGATAAGAAAAGGATTGGCAGTAGACATTTCATTCACTAATAGCTTTGGCACTGTTTGATGAATGTGAATTTATTTTGGCAGCTCGCAAATAAAGGTCCTGATTATATGTTGGCAGTAATAGTCCAGCTGTCAAGTTTTGATTGAAAACCCATCTGCCGCCATAACAGTTTACCAGCCCTACTTAGATGTTAGTGGGAGCATAGGCGAAAGACTTCTGATGGTCCTCAGTCATCGCCAAGAATCACCACCCACGTCAACAGCACAATAGGCTAAAGCATCAGAATACCACCCCATTTACCGGCTGAGCCAATCATGATCTCCATTCCTGCTGACGCACCTATGGCGGCTAAACCTCCATATCAGAGTTGGCAGATTGAGAGGCACTTTTCACATTTCCTTCCTCCATAAACCCGCTCACACTAGTCCTGCAGTTGCTCCTGGGCCAGGTTCAAGTTGGTAATCAACCCCATCATTGCTGAAAACTGACAGTAAGTCACGGTCATTTCTGTTATCCTCGAAGTTGTTGCTTCACAGTAGTACTGGACTTGTGCACAGGTAAATATTGTTTTGCAAATAACACCATAATGATGCACAATGCTTAAGTCTGTAATTGTTGTACTTAGAAACTGTATCAGAATAGATCTTAGGATTTATATAGAACCCACCATTCTGGTATGAACTGTCTCCATGGCAGTGGACACCTACACAAAAAGTTTTGCATCAATAACAGAAATGAATGTGTCCACACAGATGTGTGCAATAATTCTTTACAAACTCTGGAAGTATCATCAGCAACAGTATACCCAATCTGAACAAAATAAGCCTATGATAATGTAGCAGTTACACTACAACAGGCTACAGGTGGGTGTACACAGAGTGTACTTCCAATCTTATTGCAAAAATGGCAGAGATGTATGAAGGTTACATGCCCCCTTGGTGTTTACAATATATCACAAACATTAGATGTCACTTAATTGTAAAGTGCCAGGTTCTCTGTGTAATGCATCTGTGCATATCATTGACATAACATGTCAAAATAAACACACATGCATTCTCCAGTCACAAAAACAGAAACAAGAATAATTTTAGTGTAAGTGTCCAGTAACAACATGAATGCTTGCACCAAAATTATTATGTCCATCAAAAATGTACAACACCAGTAAGTACGATGTTATCAAATTAACTGCAATTTACAAACTGTGCTGGTCACTGTCACAAATGAGAGTAAGGGCATGGCACACATTAACAGAACTTACATTATCAGCAAACAATTAGTAGCATTCATCAAATAAGGCTAGGACACAGGTATTCTCAAAATAAAAATGTTTTATAAACATGAGATAATTCTCTTATAAACAAATTTAAGAGGCTGTAAAACAGAAAATCATATACTAAGTCTGTAGTCCAGAGTGTGGGTGCATACCCCCAACTTGTCTCCTAATTTCAATGTCAAAATAAGCCACCTCTGGATGGAGCATCTATGAGGTACGGAGCAGGCACCTCACTGATCTTACTGGAAGGGGGTCCTTGGGTTTTGGAGGGGAGGTTTGGGGTTTGGGAAGGGTGGGTTGGGATTTGGTATGGAGGGGTTGGGATTTGGAAGGGTTGGAAAGATATTTGAGAGGGGTGGATTTACGCTTAGAAGAGGTGAGTTGGGATATGGAAGAGGTGGTTTTGGATGTGGAAGGGGTGGTATAGGAGGTAGAAGGGCTGGAAAGATGTTTGGAGGGGTAGATTTGGGTTTGGAAGGGGTCGGTGCCAGAGAAAAAAAGTAGGTACCCCATAGGAAAATGGGTAGGATGGTTGTCAGGGAGTTCGGGTTGGGAGGTAGAGGAAGTGGCTGTATCTTTTGTGCATGTGTGTTGAAGGTGTTGGTCCCTGAGGGTCTGGTGCAAGTGTTGTATGTTAGATTTTAATCTGTTGGTGTGGGCCTTTTGGTTCAAGATGTGTGTGTGTGGATGTGTGTGTTGTGAATGTGATGTGTGTTGGTGTGGTGTCTGCGTGTGTGCTGGTGCATGTATGTGTGGTGATGGGTGTCCTGAATGGGGGTGCACTTGAGGTGTGTGTTGATGTTGGTATAGTGGTGAGTGCACTGACTGGGTTGTGTGCTTTTGGTGTGTGTGGGTGTTTGCATAGTGGTGAGTGCACTGACTGGGGGTATGCTTGTGGTGTTTGTGGGTGTTTGTGTAGTGGTGTGTGCACAGACTGGGGGGGTGCTGGTGGTGTGTGGGGGTGCCAGTGTATTGGTGGGTGTTGCATCTGTGGGTGTGCTGGTGGTAGGTGTGTGTGTTTGTGTGTCATGGTGGGTGTGATGCCTGTCAGTATGCTTTGGTGATTGTGAGGTGTGTGGTATCTGCATGTGTGTGCCTGTGTTTTTTGCTGTTTCAGTGTGAGGATTTGATGCTTTTGTTGTTGTAGTGGGTGCATGCAAATGTTTGTGTGTGATTTGGATAGGGCTCAGTTGAGGGGTTTTTGATGAGGAAGGGGTGGGAGTCTGGGCACAAGGTTGGTGTGGGTTGAAGGCTGTACCCTAAGAGGAGGCCAGACTTTGGAATGACCATTGTAGGCCAGACTGGGCACTGTAAATGCCATCCAGGTAACCCAGCATCTGGATGTTCTGGCTAGCCAGTGCTGGGATGGTATTCAGAAGAGCAGTCTGACCTACAGTGATAGTCTGCAAAAGATCTACAGCCTTCTGATTGAGCACAGCCTGGGACACCGGAGCAGGGGCAGAGGTGCCTGCAGCAAACATGATGCAAACCCTTTTAGAGGGGTGGCTATGGCAACTGGGGGGTAGCAAGAGGGAGAGTGGAGCTTGGAATGTGGGTGGCCAAGTTCCACAGCCGCTCCAGGGTCTGCCACCACTAGGGACTGGTCTTCATTGGAGGCCGCCGAAGAAGATGTCGAGTCAGTCATGCCCTTTGTGGCAGTCCCTTTCACCTCCATGCCACTGGGTATCTCAGTGTGAGTGGTGTCCACACCAGATTTTCAGCTACCTGCTTCCTCCCCGGCAACGTGGCCACTGTTACCGTCACCTTGCCAAGATGAAGCTGAAAACACAGATAAAACATTTTGATGGTATCTGTGCAAATACAGTTGGAAACTAATGTTAAAAATACAACATTTGTGCAAAGTTCAGTAATCCCATATGCCAGCGCTCATATCATGTATGCCTTTGTCACTTATATACTTGTAGGTGCCTCTACGAAAAAGGGTTTTAACAGCATGCGTAAACACAAAGTTCTCAAGACATCTCTGACCCACTGCAGTACAGAGCATAAATGTATTCACATTTCCCAAAGGACCAGGTGTTGAACCGGACATTGACTTCTCAAGATGGCACACTACAACATCTATGTGTTGTAACCTTGAATCTCTAAATGTCCCTTTATTATCACATTGCTCTCCATCATGTATTTCTACTCTGGACAAAACTAAGGACACCAGAATGTTGTTTAGGGGACGTGTAGCGCTCTCACCAATGTGAGCACATTCCTGTCTTTTGCAATCAACATAGTTTGGCATGCAAATTCACATTGTTTGACACAGACTGGCTTAAATGCACATTTGTAAAGGATGAAGGCCTCAGGTAAACCTGCTCCTGTTCACATGAAGTGGCTAGAAGTTTGCATGGGCAAATTGGTTTCAAACATGTTTCCTATTATGAATGATGCCACTGTACACAGAACCTCAGACCATTTGGTGCAGATGTACATTCTCATATTCTCATAGCATAAACTTAGCAATGTAAGGTCTGATATATCAAGTGCAGCATCATAGTGCAATTTGTCTTAGTCGCCAGTAATGGGGCCTACATTACCGACTCACAGTTGTGATGGAGAATCCCATCTGACCCAATCATGACATGGGGCATGTTTGGTGTCACTGACACTGAGACCTCATGATATTGAGAAATTTAACAACCCCATTTTTGCATGCAGCCATGTCTCTGCTCACAACAGGAAAGTCCAAGGAAAAGATGTTAATGGATCAGAGTTCCCCTACATTGAGTACTGTGATCAATGGCATAGATTAAATTTGCTTGTGCTAAGTATGTGTGTCCTCATAAATTGTAATTTGAGACAGATTTAATAAGTGAAATCACCATCTATCCCTTGTTATTCCATTTCAGGGTACTTCACCATGTCATCTTCATTTGGCCATTTCAGAGTTGTGACAATCACATTGATATGTTGCTGTTTGAAAGTACAAATTGAACAAGTGTTGATTCTGGGACAGTCTCCCACTTGGGATGGACAGATCTTGTACAGAGGCAACTTGCACTCTGATAGAAGGGAAGTTCAGTAGATTGTATCAGACGTGTTTTCTGTGTAATGGTGGCATCAAGGTAACAGTTACCACTTTACTTGATCAAACCACATGTGTATGTTCTTCCTTCACATTCGCTACATCGTCAATGTGTGGACAGTGGAAGTAGCTGTTGATGTGTCTCCTCATACTTTTTTACCATACCACTGAATGATGACTCTGTCAACAGATAGTGCCACGGTATACTGCAATGGTTATGTGGCATCAAATGTTCCTACTGCCATGATGTAGACTATTGGTGTTATTGATGTAGGATTCCTATTATGAGGGCAAGATGTATGGCTTCAAATGAGGTCATGCATCAATGATAGTTTGCCTATTTTATTTAATGCCATCAAATATCTCCTTTCCTCCAATGTGTGAAGGTCGTGGAGTGTCTAACCCTGAAGGGCACAGACTATTGGATTTAGCCATTGTTAGTGAACCTGAACTCTGATTTTGTCAAAGACGTTTTAGCTACATAAGTATGTTCTCAATACATTATGAATTGTGTTTCTTTTTTTTAATAAATGGTAGCACTTTACTTCTTTGTCATTTCTGATTTTCATTAGTAAGTAAATGTTCAAAAGAATTGACAATTGATGGTGGAAGACAGACATGACAAATGAAAGGCCACATGAAATCCAACAAGAGTCTTGTAGCTTGTGTACACAGCATTCATTTGAATGACACAAAAGAACAGGAAGGTGAATCAAAAATGAGTAAATGAACTGGGAATGTCTATCATGGTGGGTGGTAGTATGGTAGTAGAGCCATGAACAGTTTGGAATCCAATTTACTAAATACAACTGTCCTCAGAAAAGGTAAATATGTCCATGAAATAGTCCAGAGACTAACAAACACTGGAGGGAATTAGGATCTGGTCTCTTTGAGGTGGCGATGGCAGTCTTGCCATCCTCTCCTGGCAGTCCAGATGAAAATCCCCTCTGGGGAAAGATGGGGGCACAGGTGCAGGGACTGGGGTGAGAGGAGCGGGCTCCTCATGTGGCAAAGTCTTCCTGTCTGTGTCTGGCAGTGGTGCACTTGGACCAGATGTAGAGGGACCACCCACAGGGCCAGAAGGAATGGGAAATTCCCTGCTCACGTGGTGGTGGATGTCATAAAGCATCCCAGTCAGGGAGACCTTTTTTCATTGTGATTGAGTAGTTCCAAGATGAGCTCCCTCTGTACCTCCTTGATCTCCTGGATGTCAGTTGCAACCTGGTCATCACATCCTGGGACTGTTGTACTGCTCCCAAGACTTGGTCAATGGTATCCAGGCTCACAAAGACCCCAGTAACCTCACTTTGCTAGCCCACATATTCCCTTCCATGACCACTAACCCTACTACCCTGTGCCCTTGAGTAAGTCTGCTCCATTCCACTTGGTCCTGGCAGAACCAAAGTCTGTGTTGGTGTTGTCTAAACAGCAGCCAAGACTGGGGGGCACAGGATTGGTGTGTACATCTTCGGTACACAGGAAGTCGAGGTGTCGTCATGCTGATATGGTGTTGTAGGTGTGGTGGGAGGTGTAGGTATGAGCCGAGTGAGACTCACTGCAGCTGTCTGGCCAGACAGACCAGATGGACTAGCTAGCTCCTGATCATCTGGACTTGCAGCAGTCGAGTCCTCACTGAAGGTTTTTTCCTGGGCTGGAGTTGAGGTGTCTTGGCTGGTGGCTGGCGGTCCACTGGGCGGGATGGTTGGACCTGTGAAGGCTGCAGAGAATTTGTGATTAATATGTTGTTTGTGCATTTCATGTGTCTTTTTCTATAAAAGGGCTAATCTAAAAATAGGAAAAAGTAGTAGCAGAGTGATAGACTGATTGGGCCTTTGTGTGATTTTCATTATTTTACACATGTGGCCTGATTTACACAGATGCCGACTCCAGTTCTGAGATGTTGTGAAATTCAAACGTGTTATTTCAGAATTGTACATTATGTGTAGCAGACATTCAACCCAACACAGTGATGAGTAGACTGGAGTACTGGACCATTCCAAAGCCTAGCAGGCTACAAATATTTTAATTCAAAGTGGTTCAACTTACAAAGAAAACTCTAATTGATCATCATATGGACAGCACTGATTAACTTGTGTGTGGCTACTACTTTTATTCAGCATGCACAACACATTCTTGGAAACTTGGATTCAAAATACAATGAATTACGTAAGCATTTTCATCACTTTAATTTAGCTATGAGAAGGTCTTACCATGCTTGAGATACACAAGAAGTGAGATTTTAATCAGTAGCATGACATAGTGGCTGTCAAATGCACTAGTTTTTGAGATGTGTGGACATATGGAAATAAAGGAAGGTGGAACAACATTACATTGCACTATTGTTTTGCAGATCCAAAAACAGGATATCATGGTAGTTGTAGTCATCTGTTGACACAATAGACAATACTTTGAAAAGTGAGTTCCACATATCTATTTCAATGACTATAGTGGTGATGAACACACATTTGCAACATGTACACACACATAGGTGTGATGTGAAAAGGACAAATACCACTTACAAACACTATACCTTCCTGTTCAAATGGGGTGTTTTGGACTGGGTTTGGGAGAAAAACAACTTACATTGATATAAAGCAAGAGGATGAACAAATGCAAAGGATGATCCATGGGAAACAACACACAATCTGAATTAACATACTACACGTTGTTAAAGGGAGAGATACAACCATGATGCTAGTAATCAGTATGAAACACTTTATTTTGTGGAGTCAAGTTTAGATATATCTGTTTTGCTAAGGGTGGTTAAGTATTCTAAACTTCAAATGTAAGGGCAGGACTTCCTTTGTGATTGTTGAGGCATTGCTAAGTGTAACTTACAAGACTCCACTCGACAAGGGATTCCAGACAGGCCTCTAGGATATAGAATCTGCAAGAACTTCTCCTTCCACTGAATGAGTTTTAATGGGGGAGGGGAGAACTACTGCTAGTCCTCCGGGACTTTAGCCAATGCTTAGAGGCCAGTGAACACATTCTCCACTGCAGGTATTTCTACCTCTTCCTAATCTCCTTCTGTGTGTACAGATTTTTAGATACAGCATTCACTCTGTCAATTTTCCTGGACCACATTTGCCTCTTCTGGGACATAGTTGTATTTTGTTCTTTTTCTCCAAATAATGGTGCCTCTACTTTTTAATTTCACACACCATGACAGACAGCTCTCTCTCTGAAAAACAGGGATTTCTCCTACCTGCCATTGAGAATGCTAACAAAACTATAGAGCACAAAAAAGAAGGAAGGATAATGGGAAAAAGTACAATTATCACAAAAACAGGGAGGGGTACACAGAAAGAATCCTGTCTCCTGTGTTGAAAATCTGCTGGAAGACTAGTCCTCTTCAGTGTGATGGCGAAGGATCGTTGCCTGAAATGGAATGTGTTTTATTGTGTGTTTTGCGGGTGTTCACAATTGTCCAGTATATACCACAGGTGTGGGCTACTAGCAGTCAAACAATAGCCAAAGCCATAGTATCGTACTGAACCGGACCCACAAGTGGACTCTCCAGGATCCCTCCATCAAGACAGCAAAAGAGTGCCTGCCCCTCAACATTGAAGTCTCACTCTTCAGCTGCTGGATGCAGCTTGCACAACAGAGAGGACATTGTTGGGCGGTCTTTGGCTCAGTCACAATACATCTAAATTGAGCAGGTGGAAGACCATTGAATTGATGGTCTTTTACAGGTCCACGCCCGATACAGCTTGGCAACGCGATAGCTAAAATCTAAATCAGGCCCTAAGCCCAGTCAAGACTATACAGGCCCTGTGACAAACCCAATCCCTGGTGTGCAAAGCAAAGTGGGTTAGGTGCACTGCCTAACTAAAGGCACAGAATGGGTACAGGGCAGATAAACACCATGCATAATAAAAAGCCATGTAATTCACCCAAAAAACATTTTTGAAGGTCATTTATGGTTCACAAGTCTTGAAGTTCATCACTTATGCTGTGCAGTGCACAATGCACACCATAGCTAAAGCCCACATCATATTCAGTCATGCCCAACTTTAGCAGTGAGCCTGCTTAACATGCTTTGCAATCAGTAATCTGCTTTCTCAAACTGGAGGATTATTTAAGGGGGAATTCCATTGAAAAGTATTTTTATGTGTTTGAACACTTTTTATTTAAACAAGACTACCAATAAAACATTGCCTTTAATTGTTCCACATTGCACTTTTGAAACTCCCCTCCATGTTTTTCGGGAGTTCCGTTTAGGGCGGCCATTTTGGTGCATTTGGGGCCCTAGCTGTTTTAGGCCTTGGTTATTTAAGGGCCTTTACTCCTCAGACGCTCAGCTGTGAGCCTGCTTAATACACTTTGTGATCATTAATCTGCTTTTTCTAGCTGGTGAGTTGTTTGAGGGGGAATTCCTTTGAAAACTTTTTTTATGTGTTTGAACATTTTTTAACAAAACTACCAATAACACGTTGCTTTTAATTGTTGCACATTGAATCTCCTCTTCCTAGTTTCCAGGAGTTCTGTTTAGAACAGCCATTTTGGGGCATTCAGCACTCTAGCTGTTCTAGGCTTTGGTTATTTAAGGGCCTTTATATCTCAGACACATAGTGGAAGCATGCCGTGGGAGAGCCAGCAGCACGCCGAAGGTGTGCCAAAGGCAAGCATGTCTGCACCCGTCGATGACCAGACCCCGACCAGCGCCAAACACCTGCCTGTTTATGTCCAAGTAACTTCATGTCACCTACATTTCTAAAGTCACTTATGAAAGCTTCTAAGCATTGCAATGTTACTCTCTGTCCCACTAAGATGAAACCCTCCCGACATGCTGGAATTGCAGAGTTGCACTTATTACTCCATTGAGCACCCTGGCATGCTAATGAAAACATCTGAGGAAAAGTTACTACGCTGTGGCCTAATTAATGCTTGCTCTTTGAGTAAACGTGGTGAGAATATTTATGACCTTCTTGTTGATCTTCAATAGGACCTCCATTTTAATACTGAATCATGGCTCAAAGAGTGGTGTACCCCTGACTTTGCTCAGAAACTGCATCCAGACTATACTATTGTCAGGAAAGATAGTCTGGAGGCTCATGGGGTGTCTTGGCCATTATTTACAGGAACATCTATCAATGCACTACCTTTGAATTAGGCTCTTTGGAAGGAGCAGAAAGTTCTGGGTTTTGTTTCAAACTTATCGCCTCTCTGTCATTTGCTGATGGATTTATTTATTGCCCCCCAGAGACAAGCTGTAGGTTTCTTGATTCCATAGGGAAAGCTCTTGCACCTTCTATACTTTGTTTTGCTAACTTCACCATCTTGAGAGATTTTAATCTTCATCTACAGTGCAGTAAAAAGTCAGAAGTAATTTATTTTACTTAGACTCTTAACTTTCTGGGTCTTCAGCAACTGGCAATGTCCTCACTCATTCTGCAGGCTATATGGTTGATGGGGTTTGCTCAAATAATTCCACCTTGGTAGTCAAAGATTTGATCCTACATGCCTGGTCTCACCAGTTGTTGACCCCGTTCAGCATATTTTTACAATTTAATAAGTAATCTCCCATTTGCCCTTTGTCACCCCTGAAATGGCTTAGAAATGAGGGAAGCTGCTAAATAATCCCAATTTGGCAAAACAGTTATCCAGCTCTATTTCAACCATGTCGGTTAATGTAACAGATGACGCTCTAACTTTTAAAAATTGAATAAGCCATATTAGTGATGATCTAGACCCAAAACCTCCTCTAAGGCTGAAACCTAATTTAGGGTCCTCCACTCACTGGTATTCGCAAGCACTAGCCAAGCAACACCTTTGTTGTGAGCAGCTTGAGCAAAAATCGAGGGAAGCATACAATTCTCATGACTTACATCAGTTTAGAACAGCTTTAAAAATGTATCAAAGCCAGATTAAGACAGCAAAAATGGACTGTTTCACTGAACAGATCGAGGAAGCAAAGACTGATCCCAAAATGATTTTCACAATTGTTAAGTCATTCTTTCAACCTAAAGAACTACTCAGAGAAATACTCCCCCTCTCTGATTTTATGTGATCAAATGTCCTCATTTTTAGTATAAAATTCTTAACATTCAACAAGAGTTCCATTCTATCTATCCAGTAAACATTTTCTCAGAGAAGCTGAATTCCTCGACTAAGACTTCCTTATAGTCATTTCAAAAATTAGCTTGTCCCAGCCTCGCGAAACAATCTTGTCCTGTAAATCAGGTTCTCCAATAGATCCCGTTCTTGTATTTATTCTGCAAGTGGTAGATATTAATAATCCTGTAATTAGTGAGATTTTGAATTATTCCTTATCTTCAGCTGAGGTTCCAATAGATTGAAAATCTGCTGTTGTTAAACCTCTGCAGAAAAAAAAAAAAACAGGTAGCAGACCCATCCACTCTTTCAAAACTGTGTCCCATTTCATTACTTCCTGCTCTTGGTAAAATTATTGAAAAACTTGTAAACAGTCAATTGACAGCATTTCTGGAAGAAGCAAATATCCTCCACTGTTGTCAATCTAGTTTCTGTCCCAGTAATTCCACTTAGTCAGCTTTATTGGATGTAGCCAATACTCTAAAGTTTACTTTAGATGTTTGTAGGAATGCAGTGCTGATATTTCTAGATCTGTCGGCTGCCTTCAATACAGTTTTGCATGACATCTTTGTCAACACCATGGCTGCGCGCGCGCTCTAGGGCCTGCCTGATGCCAGAATCCGTGCATTACTGTTTCCACCACACAGTCTTGGTCCAGAGACTGCCCTTTGCAGAGTCTGGTGGCTGCTGCAGCATGCTGTGCGTGCACTGTCTTTATTTCATGGCATTAGTCCCAAGTATCTTTATGGCAGCCATCTTGTGAGGCGGGCTTTGGGCGTGGCACATTGGGCGTGGCACTTTGGGTGTGACACTTGGGGCGGGGCACTTTGGGTCTATTTAAGTGACCCTGCCCAGTTCTCTTTGCTCACTATTCTGAGGATCTCATGAGGACCAGAGCTTTTCAGTGTTCGGGTGTTTCCATGTTCCTTCTTGTTCACCTGGGATTTCCCCGTGTTGAGGCATTTGAAGCAGCGAGTAGCAGACACTCAGGGCGGTAAGACGGATGGTGGTTTCTAGCTACCATCATCTGTTTTCTTATTTGATAAAACTGTTGAAAGGTTGATATTCTTTTTTGTTGGTGAAAGTAGTAATCTTTGGCAATCAGCTGCAAATATTTAAATTGATAACAAACTAAGCGAATGTTTTGCTGTTACAGCATTACCGCTTTCTTGCAGTCACTTTTCAACTTCAGCTGCTTACTTGTGGAGATACATTGTATAAGCGTGGTTATTCAGAAAAGGTCTAAATGGTTATGAATAAATGTTAAGGCAATAATTTGAACTCAAGGGAATATTTGATTACGGTTAATGTAAAATACGGACACAAACTGAAATCGTGTATCTTGGAAAGTTTTTGAAATGTGAAGTAACATTTCTTTGAGTGAATACTCTGTTAACCTTTCATTTCTTGAAACTTATGAAAGGCGCTATGATTTACTATTGTTCCAAGCGACTGCTGGATTTATAGTTGACAGATTCCGAAGAGTTCTGTGATTGATATTTCTCTGTAGTATCTGTGATTCTTGTTTCCGCAGGTCTCCTTCCCTGCTGCACCCTTCTTTAACTCCCTACCCCCCACTTGGCCACCCTGCGCTGTTAAGACTTGTAGAGTTGGTGCTGCCAGGAGGTGGGCCTATTGATAACAATGCGTGTACCCTGAGGATTTGGTCTCGCTGGCAGAACAGTAAGCCCACAAATTTAAATCCTCCTGGTTTACGTTTGAGTTGTCAATATGGCCACCTTGGACGATTTGATAAAAGTAATTACGCAAATACAACTTGATTTGATTGTGTCGCGTAGGCTCTCATTATCCTAATGAGACTACTGGATTTTTGGGTGGCAGGATCGTTCACAGTGTGGGGGAATAAGTCTAACCCACGGCGAAGGACCCTTGTCACCCCAAATCCGGGTTGAGCTCTGGCTAACTAGCAGTGCCTCATCTCTCCCAAAGGGAAGAGACAATTGAGCAACCGAGCGCATGACATCTTAGTGCTTCCCAGGGAAGTCATGGTTACTCAGATTCCAACCAGTTCTCTCATACACAGTGTGGTCTCATATATAAATGACAAAGGCAGTTTGAGTTTTAAAGATTAGTTTAATAAATCGACTGCAGTTTAGCTAACAAGGCGTGAGCCGCAATAACCAGAACCATACAACACAGTAAGATTGAAATAGTAACGAGGAGAGTGAAAAATAAGAATAACGCTATCATAGTGCTACTATAGTACGTTCTCTCTTCTAAGTTCTATTTTGAGCACAGCATGTTAAGCTCTAAGCCTGCCTTTCAGGTTCCCCCGGGAGGACATCAACCCTCATACCTGAGCAAAGGCCTGTGATCTGGATCAGCATCTGCAACAGGGCAGTCAGCGTCTAGTTGTGGTTTCCTGGTCGGAATCTTCCTCTTACGTGTACCAGGACTAGGAAGTGTTTTTATAACTAACACAACAGTGTCAATTTAGACCAAATCCAATTCAAACTGTGGTCATTGAAAGCAGGAGGTTCTCCACTTCGGCAGATGACAAGACCGGAAAATCCACGCCAAAGACTATTAAGGAGCAGGTGTTTTCCAAAGCCCCAGAATCAACCAAGGCGGCATCCCGTACACTGTCCGTAAACAAGTTAATATCAACTTCCTCCAGGAAGGGTATCTCGTAATCAGCCTCACGAAGCAAACGCAGCCGCAGCGCGCATGTCTGGGAATGAGCCCTCATCGGCCAGATCAACAGATCAGCATCAACCACTGGGGGGCATTGCTGTGAGAGACAGACGTCTAGTGCATGTTCAAAAGAGCACCAACGGCACCGAAACACGGGCTGCACACAATCCAAAACCGGTCTGAATGACAGAGACCAGTCATACTCCAAATGTCCCAGGAGTGTTGCTCCGAAGTGCTGCATCATGCGTTCACGACACAGCTGCGCTGATTGGAGCGCCCACATTCGTCCTTGTTGTGGCGGGACAGCCATTGCGGAAAAACAATAGCAACAGCAAAATGCCTGCTAATAAAGCCAAAGTGATCGGAAATCCCCCAAAAATGCTTCTGAAAATTGAATGAATAGCCGAAGGTATTAAACCGAATAAGGAAGAGAAGGTGTGAACGAAACCAACACCTACGGCTTTGAAAAATTGTGCAAATCCAGCTGTGCTGGACGCATTAAATATACGTCCCACGAGTTCACCAAAGTGGCTCGGAAAGTTGGTATTTAACAGGGACTGTATTTCCGCTGATGACCTTGCCACCTGAAGTGCGTAGGTCTCGCGTGCAGATGTGAGGGCCACATGCTTTTGAAACATTAAAGCCTTTAGTCTACTTAACTCGTTGAAATTCACCTTGGAAGAATGCCTTTTTCAAATTTTCCTGATCTATCTGCCTTCACCAGGCCGCAGCCTCTTGTTGGGAAAGTTTCCATATTTTATTGTACACTTCGTACAAGAAACGCTTCCTACGTGGTGTCTTCGGGCCTGACAAAAAAATCTTGCAAGTCAGTGTTATTAGACAGGAGAGTGAGATGTGTCTTGACTGCATCTAGCGAGGATGATTTTAACCATTGTTGACACAATTTTCCCACACTATGGGCCTGATTCTAAGCTTGGCGGACGAACCGCCAGAAGACCGTACCGCGGTGAAAAGACCGCGGCGGTCATTCTGGGTTTCCCACTGGGCTGGCGGGCAACCGCCAAAAGTCTGCCCGCCAGCCCAGTGGGAAACACCCTTCCCACGTGGAAGCCGGCTCCGAATGGAGCCGGCGGAGTGGGAAGGAGCGACGGGTGCAGTTGCACCCATCGCGAATTTCAGTGTCTGCAAAGCAGACACTGAAATTCTTTGTGGGGCCCTCTTAGGGGGGCCCCACGACACCCCATACCGCCATCCTGTTCCTGGCGGGCGAACCGCCAGGAACAGGATGGCGGTATGGGGTGTCAGAATCCCCATGGTGGCGCAGCAAGCTGCGCCGCCATGGGGAATTCCCATGGGCAGCGGAAAGTCGGCGGTACACCGCCGGCTTTCCGCTTCTGGCCGCGGCTGTACCGCCGCGGTCAGAATGCCCGGCGGAGCACCGCCAGCCTGTTGGCGGTGCTACCGCCGACCCCGGCCCTGGCGGTATTTACCGCCAGGGTCAGAATGACCCCCATATATGTAGTAATAATTTCAGCATGTTCAGGTGATATGTAGCGAGGGTCTGCCCGACTCGCCCTGAAACCCCCTGAGGAGGTGACAAAACGTTGATGACACCTATTGGTGTCTAAAGGCCACAATAACTACCCGCCCGGACGTGACAATGAAGTCTTAAATGTACCATTCTGGACCTGTAAGTTCACTAAAAGTGGCATTGATATATTTCTGCCAATCCTTCATTTTTGTAGGGACAGGTATACTAGGCATATTCAATTCTCTAATCGTTGCTAAGCCCAAACAGCTATTCTGTTGTACTGTTTCATTTAAAAAAATCATTTGGACGGGAATGAGACATGCTCTAAACAATGTTTCTCTACCCTGTGTCTGCCAATGTTTTGTTCCCCAAACACTTTTCAAATCAACATTATTTGACCAATATTCATAACCTTCAATCGACAGTCGGGAAACAAAAGAATCTGAGTATTTGAATTTCGTATTAGTCAACAACATTTGCTTATCTTTAGACGGAGTTAACTTAAAATAATATGACTTAGCATTCATTTGATGATACCCAGAAAAATATGCATATTTGTCAGAATATGTTTTAGAACTCCCTTGCGGGGGAGTTGGGCAATGCTCCCATTGCATATAGTCAAATATCGTTTTCGGACTACTTGTTTTATGTATAAAGTGGTGCCCATAATTATTATAGCAAAACATGTCACCATAATTGTCTTTAACCTGGTAAAAATCTTAATTCTCATAGACAGTATAGTATTGTAATTCAGTCATCATGGAATCGACTGTCTTCACATCCCAATCATCAGATACAATGCCTGGTATTACGATATCATTCATAGATAACTTTAGAACATACGGTATTTAAATTATCTCAGTGGACCATATATATCAAACATTACTTTATCCCACACAATCCCATCCAGAATTGGTACTGCAGAAATGTTCACAAAGAACAAGTCTCTTCGAACCTTATGTGATAAAAAATGTGGCTTCAACACCTCCTGCACCTGTTCAATCGCTGATCTCTCAGGAAGAAAATGACCATGTATCAACAGAAAAAAGGTAACAACAAACCCTATCCAGAGAAAAAATGCTAACATAGTCAATATGCCACAGATAGTTCCAAGAAAAAAAATAATACGTATCTTTAAGTCAATAAATCAGCTTACGTGGACCTGGGTCAGTGGTTGAAGCGGCAAACGAGTCTGGTAGACCATCGTTGTTGTTTGCAAAGTACCCAGAGGCGGTTCTTGTAAAAGGTGTTGCCGTATTCAATGGAGGAGTTGGTGTTTCTCACGGTGGTTCACTGTAGATAGCACCACCCGCAACATCAGTAGTCATGGTGACTCGATCAAATGTTTCCAAATTATTTGTCGTCAGTGGAACTAATGCAAGATCATCTTCCACCCTCCCCAAGCTCGGAGAGGCAACAGTGTTGGTATAAATAACTTGGAGTGGAACATCTTTCCCAGTAGTGAGAGGGAATCGGGAACTACTGGACGTTCCTCTTGGTCTGCTGTGCAGAATCGGCACATGTTGTAACTTGACATTGTCAATGGAAACAAAGCGATTTTCTTTGGCACCTGGCAACGGTGGTAAAATAACAGTGCTTGTTCCGTGTATCTCCAACACAGGGACTGGTGCTCGATAAGAAGGGCCAAATTCTTTTTTCACTGCGACCTTTTCACGCACAAGATCCCCAACTCTGGGAATCCAACCAGTAGGCGTTACTGGCACATCCTTAATTCCTGTGGAGGCAGCGCTGTTAGAAGAGTTATCTTCACGGAACTGTTGTAATTCCTGCAAAACAGTGACACGATCATTTATGTCAAAAGGCGTTTCCGCCGCCTCCACACCAGGACCATCTAGATCCGGAACAAACATTTGTGTTCCGAACACTCATATGAAGTACGACCCCCCAGGGACCTTCTAGGCAGGTTATTCAGTGCTCTCTGTACTCCATGCAGGTGGGTTAGCCAACTACGACCCGTACCTAAGACTCTTGCCATTAAGGATTGCTTTAAATCACGATTTAATCGCTCCATGACAGAATTTCCCTTGCGATGAAATGGAGACGAGAACTGGAGCTGGACCCCTAACGAAACCATGGTGTCCCTGAATGCCCTTGAGGCAGAAGCAGGGCCCTGGTCCGAATGGAACGCAGCAACTGCATATGTACCGACAAAGACACGCAAATCTTTAATAACAGTTCGAGCGTCAGCCGAGCGCTGTGGCCATACCCACACAAATCTGGAGCAAGAATCTACAGTCACCAGTATATATTTGTATGCACTATCCGGTGTCCGTGGACCGCAATGATCCAAGTACACACATTGTAATTGTCTGTTTGATATTAAGAGGGGCATCTGCGGCGGGCGCTTAGCTGTTGAAACTTTAATTTGTTGACAGATGTCGCAACAAAGGACATTCTGCTTAGTCTCCTTATAGAGACCAGACCACCAGTAACGGGCCTGTAATAGCAAAATTGTGGCGGCCACGCCAGCATGTGCAGATGCCACCCCCCTGCAACCGAGCGCATCACATCTTAGTGCTTCCCAGGGAAGTTGTGGTCACTCAGATCCCAACCAGTTCTCTCATACACAGTTTGGTCTCATATATAAATGACAAAGGCAGTTTGAGTTTTAAAGATTAGTTTAATAAAACGACTGCATTTTAGATAACAAGGCGCGAGCCGCAATAACCAGAACCATACAACACAGTAAGATTGAAATAGTAACGAGGAGAGTGAAAAATAAGTTCTATATTGAGCACAGCATGTTAAGCTCTAAGCCTGACTTTCAGGTTCCCCCGGGAGGACATCAACCCTCATACTTGAGCAAAGGCCTGTGATCTGGATCAGCATCTGCAACAGGGCAGTCAGCGTCTAGTTGTGGTTACCTGGTCGGAATCTTCCTCTTACGTGTACCAGGACTAGGAAGTGTTTTTATAATAAACACGCCGGTGCTCTAAGAAACGTCCCTACGTAAGAATATGTACTTTTTACGAACCCTAAAGACTAAACTTCTACCACGTCTATGGGCAATATACCAGACTGAATCCTTGACTGAAGCATAGAGCGAGCAAGAATGTATTGTTTGAGAACTCAGGTGCTGAAGTAAGCTAAACCGTGTGATAGAAGAAAATAAAACAAGACCGTGAAACTGGTTATTGAAAAATAATAGTGCGAGGCTGAATTAAAATGCATCTAGGGCAAAGTGCACAGAGGCCTAATGCTTTAAGCAAACGTGCAAAAGCTATATTAAAAATGGCTACACTACAATTGAGTCGAGGAACACCACTGCCGCCTTAGCTGAAATGGTTGATCAACTAGAAGATAAAGTGGGAAAGAAGGAACAAAGTCCTTTGGGAATGGGTTGGCATACTGTTCTACCACAAACGTCAGGAGTGAATCCCCCACCTAACATTTCACTCACTGTTCTGACACCAATTCCTTCAGCTGTACCCAAGCGGTTTTCTGGTGATCCCAATAAAGTTCAGACTTTTCTTACACAAGTTGAACTCCATTTCACTTGCAGACCAAATACCTTTCCAGATCCACAATCCCAATTAGCATTTCTAATTTCCTATTTATACAGAGATGCTGCCACATGGGCAGTCCCCTTAGTTCACCAAGAGAGCCTATTACTCTACAATTGGAGAAGGTTTGTGCAAGAGTTTGAAAATGTATTTGACCGAAGAGCAATTAACCTGTCAGCAGATCGAGAGTTGCTAGAGTTACCCCAGGGAAATAGGGATTTAGTTTCATATTTGGCTAATTTCAATCAGTTAGTGGCGGAAACAGCTTGGCCAGAGGAGAAAAGAGCCGCTCTTTTCTATCAACGTCTCAAAGATGACTTCAAAGTTTTTCTTGCACAAATTGATCCTCAACCAACTGGCTGTTCAGAGTTAATCAACCTTGGTTTAAGGTTGGATCATCGCCTTGCTGAAAGGAAAGGAGAACGGAGAAAACCTGAGAGGAGCACTTGGTGTGCGGACAGGAGTAAAGGTACACAATCAAATAATGAAGTTAGCCCAGAACCAATGGAGATAGGAGCAGTCAGGAAACCTTTAACTAAAGAGGAAAAGGAACAGTGCCAAAGAAATTGACAATGCTTGTATTGTGGCCGTAAGGGTCATTTTGTAAAAGATTGCCCAGTAAAATGAGAGAGCAAGATAATTGTAACAAAAAGAACTGTAGCAAGTGTAGATACCGGAAAGGAAAACTAGGTTAAAGAAGGGTTACTCTTGGGTGTAGTCACTAACCCTTCTCAAGACACAAATCAAAATCAACAATCAACAAGGTCTCAAAATTTAAGAATCGGTCTGGAGATACAGGTATAAGGTCAAGTTCATGTTGGCAAGGCTTTAGTGGACTCTGGTGCTACAGGCAATTTCATGGACTCATAGATAGTTCAATCATGGAATATCCTGTGTGAGAAAAAGAAAACACCAGAGGTGGTGCAAGCGGTAGATGGCAAACTACTATCTGGAGGACCAGTGGGTCTACAAACTCTTCCATTGTCAGTAACTTGTGATGGACAGACGCAAAAGAGTGAACATGTTGAATTGATAACGTTTGATGTGATTCATGCTCCTCGGTAAGGGATGATTCTTGGAATGTCATAGTTGAGTTATCATAATCCACAAAGAGACTGGAAAGAAAGAAAGATAGGCCCGTATTTATACTTTTTTTAGCGCAGCATTTGTGCCGCTTTTTGACGCAAAACGGCACAAACCTACAAAATACAATGGTATTTTGCAAGTTTGCGCCGTTTTTGCGTCAAAAAACGACGCAAATGCGGCACAAAAAAAGTATAAATACGGGCCATAATGTTTTCATATCCTTTCTGTAAAAGCGAGGTGTCCTAAGACAATGAACATTAAAACTCCCATTGAATCCTACGTAGCCACAGCCGCTCAGGAGGATATAATATTACCCTTGCAATATTAATCATTTACTGACGTGTTTGATGAAATGGAAGCAGAAATGTTACCCCCGCAGAGACCATATGACTGTCAAATCGATCTCATGCCTGGACCCGTATTATCGTATATATGCCTTATCCGAACAGGAAAATCAATGTCTCAGAAAGTACTTAGACTAATTTCTAGCTAACGGATTCATTTGCCCATCTAAATCTCCAGCAGTCTCTCCTCTTTACTTTGTTGCCAAAGCAAATGGAGATCTTAGAACTTGCATAGATTATAGGGTGCTTAACAAGAGCATGATAAAGAAAAAGTATCCGTTACCCTTAATTCCCATCCTTCTAGACCAAGTAAAAAAGGCGACAATCTATACAATACTAGATTTAAAAGGAGCACATCATTTAGTCAGAATGAGAACTGGTGACGAGAGGAAAACTGCCTTTAAAACTCAGTATGGGTTATTCGAATACACTGTCATGCCATTTGGACTTTGTAATGCCCCGGCAGCCTTTCAGTTCTTTCTGAATGATGTCCTGTGAGAATATTTGGATCTTTTTGTAATAGTATATATAGACGACATTCTAATTTATTCCGATAATGAAGCTGAACATGAGCAACATGTTAACAAGATTCTTCTAACGCTCAAGTTAGTCACAGATTTCCTGGACTTCATACTCAGGCTGTCCGTTAATAGAAAGAGGAGGCGGACGCTGGAACTGGCGATGGTATGGCTCAGGAACAAAGAGTTTTAACTGGGACACATGGAAAACAGGATGAACCCTCCAGGTATGAGGTAAGCGGAGACGCACAACTACAGGATTCAGGACTTGCAAAATCCGAAAAGGTCCATAAAAACGTGGCTTGAACTTATTGGTGGAGAACCGGGATGGTAGGAATCTGGAAGAAAGCTACACCTTGTGGCCCACTTGATACAAAGGTGCGGCTTGTCGATAACGATCCGCCTTTCGTTTCATTGCCTGTTTCGAAGCTAGGACAGTTGTGTGAAGTAGTCCCTGGATTCGACGGATCTGTCGTGAAAAAGAAGTGACAGCAGGCACAGAAGAGGATGTTCGGGAAACAGTAGTGAAAGTCTTCGGATGAAATCCATAAGTACAATAAAAGGGTGTGGTCTTGGTCGCACTATGCATTGTGTTGTTTTAGGAGAACTCTGCAAGAGCAAGATACTCCGACCAATTGCTTTGTGTGGCATTGCAGTAACATCTCAGATACTGCTGAAGTTCTTGATTCACTCTTTCAGTTTGCCCATTAGTTTGTGGATGGAAACCAGAGGATAAAGAAATCTCAATATTAAATAAGGCACGAAAGGCCCTCCAGAAACGTGATACATATTGAGGTCCTCTGTCTGAAATGACCTCTTGCGGAATACCATGGAGGCGAAAAATATCCAGCAGAAAAATGCGACTCATTTCTGGGGCCGTCTGTAGTTTCTTCAAGGCTCAGAAATGTGCCATCTTGGTGAATGAGTCCACGGTCACCATGATTACTTGGTTACCAGAGGAGGTAGGTAGAGAGCATATGAAATCCGTGGATAGAGTACACCAAGGAGCGGGAAGAACCGGTAAAGGTCTTAATAAACCTGTCACCTTAGTTCGGGGTGTCTTAGTCTGAGCACAGACTGGGCATACTGACACACAGGTTTCAGTGTCTGTCTTAAGCGAAGGCCATCAAAAAGATCGCTGAAGCAGCTCCTGGGTCTTCCTGATACCTCGATGACCGGCTATAGGAGAATCATGGCACATTTGTAGAGCTTCTGTCTGCACTTTCTTGGTAGGTAGAAAAAGAGCATGTTGATGATAGAAGTAGTTGTTCTTCTTCTGCAAAAAAGGAGTCACTCTATCCCATTCTGAAGCAGACAGAAACTGGTACTCGGATTGAATGCGTTCTCGAAAAGATTGAGTAGCACCGATGATTCTGCTAGACTCAATAAGAGGTGGAGAGGAGTTCTGGGCTATGTCAGGATATCTGCCGGATAAGGCATCTGCCACTGAATTCTGGGAACCAGGTATGAACGTGATCACAAAATCATACTGGCTAAAGAAGAAAGCCCATCAAGTCTGACGACTATTGCGACACTGAAAACTCCGAAGACATTGGAGATTACGATGATCAGTCCTGGTTTCAAAAGGCTCTCTGGAACCCATCAAGAAATGCCTCCATTCTTTACAAGCTACTTTGAGCGTGAGTAGTTCTTGTTCTAGTACAGAATAATTGCATTCAGCCTCTGATAGGATATGAGACAGATAAAAGATAGGATGTTCCAGTCCATCGTTGCCTTGATTTTGTAGCAGAACTGCCCCAATAGCTCTGTCTGAGGCATCAGTCTCAATGATACATTTCTTGGTATTGTCAGGATGACGCAACATGGGTGCTTGGGTAAAGGCTGTCTTCAATTCTTGAAATGCGCGTTCAGCATCCTTGGTCCAAACGAAACCCTTCTTCAGGTTCTCTTTCTTAATTGTTTGTGTTATGAAACTTTGTAGGTGGGCAAAGTTCTGAATAAACTGACGATAAAAGTTTGATAAACCAAGGAAACATTGCGTTTCCTTAATGGACGTTGGAGAAGGCCAATCTAATATGGCACTGACCTTGTCAGGATCCATGGATATTCCGTGTTGATTAATACAGAACCCCAAATACATTACTTCAGATTTATGGAACTCACACTTCTCAGGTTTACAAAACAATTGGTTTTTCTTGAGTCTTTCCAGGACTTGCAGGACATGATTTATATGTTGCTCAGGATCACGGGAATATATCAAGATATCATCCAAATAAATGACGACATATTGGTTGAGTAAATCAGAGAACACCGAATCCATAAATCGTTGAAAAACAGAAGGGGTGTTGGTCAGTCCAAAAGGCATAACACGGTACTCATAGTGCCCAAAAGGGGTACGGAAAGCTGTCTTCTATTCATCTCCTTCTTTGATCCAAAGGAGATGATAGGCACCCCTTAAGTCTAATTTGGTAAACATCTTGGCTCCTTGAATGGCATCCAATATATCTCTGATTAAAGGCAGCGGATATCGATCCTTAATCGTTATTCTGTTGAGTTCACAAAAGTCAACACAAGGACGCAGATCCTTGGTGTTCTTTGGGACGAAGAAGAGAGGAGCCCCAGCCGGGGACGTGGAAGGAGCAATCAAACCGTTGTGCAAGTTCTCGTCTAAATATTCCTTTAGCACCTTCTTTTCTTGGTCTGTCAGAGAATACATTCGACCAAAGGGGACAACTTCATCAGGAATTAAAGGAATAGCACAGTCATAACTGCGATGAGGCGGCAAAATAGGATTACTAGGCTTCTGAAAAATCCTGATATATTCCTGATAGCAATCTGGAACTCCCTGGATCATATTGATAGAGTTAGTGTTATCCTTAGTTGACTGACAGGACCTTTTGGGAGTCCAATAAGAAGTAGTGGAATAACAATTCTGTTGACAAAATGAAGACGATAGGGATATAGTTCTTGTTTCCCAATTGATATAGGGGTTGTGTCGGGCTAACCAGGGTATTTCCAAAATCATGATGTGATTTGGTGAGGCTATGAGATCAAAGGCAACATGTTCTTGATGCCCCCCAAATGTCAAACAAAGAGTAGGAGTTGAGGCCACCACAGGTCCTGAGGTTATCGGAGAGCCATCCACCGTGTGAACCTGCTCAGGAGTCTCTTTACGAATGCGGGGAATTCCTTTACTCATAGCCCAGGTCTCATCCAGATAGAGTCCACTGGCTCCACAATCAAGGAGAGCCAGAAGGTGTTCTTCTTGATCTTGTGAACTTTTTAACTTTACCGGGAGGAGAAACAGGGTGGACATGCTTTTTTTGGAGGAACATATTGATGGTACTTCAGCTCTTCCTGTCTCCTTCCTCCTTACAGGGGACGGGAGCTGGCGTTTCCCGCAGGTCTTGAGAGACCTACTGGACAACTACGGATCAGGTGGCCAGCCTTACCACAGTACATACAAAGTACCTTTCGTCGTCGTCCCTCCCTTTCTGACTCTGTCAATGGCCCACAAACGAGATCTATCTGCATGGGTTCTTCAGGGGGAGTTGGAGGGGCTTCGGATGGAATATCTTCCATTCGCCGACTGCTAGCACGAAAAGTACCAGACTGGTATGGAGCTTGTGTTCTACGTCTCTCCACCTTGCGCTCTCGAAGTCTATATTCGATGTTCATAGATTAATCCATTAATTCCTTCAAGAAGAATGTACAAGCTCATCTTTAATTTCTTCACGCAGTCCTCGGCGGAAAAGGGTTATGAAGGTGCGTTCCACCCAGGAGGTTTCAGCTGCCAGCTGTTTGAAGAGGGTTATATACTGCAGAACATCCTGATTACCCTGCTGAATGTCACATAAGGCTTCTTCAGCTGCTGCTTCTACCCCAGGTCTCTCAAACATTTGTTTGAAAAGAGTCAGGAAAGCGGAATAGTTAGCCAGGACTGGGTCTTCTGCAGAAACCCAAGGAGTCGCCCAAGCAAGCGCCGGACCAGACAAGGAGCTGATCAGATAGCCCACCTACCTTTATCCAAAGAAAACTGGAGGGGGCAAAAGGCAAAGAAAACCGTCATGGCGTCAAAAAATTCCTTCATCTTTAGAGGATCTCCAGAATATCGAGGAGTAGTGGCAGATACGTGTGGTATGTCCATTGATCGGGAAGACAAGACCTGTCGTAGCGCAGTGTTCTCTGCCCGTAACTGTTGTAACTCTTGGGCTTGTTGTTGGACAGTCTGCAACATGGCTTGAGCATTTTCTGACGCCTCTCCCTGTGGATCTTCCATGGAGATCTTGCAATGCAGAATCTTTTGGCATTGCAATCTGTTACGTACTGCGCTGGACTTCTCACCTCTGGATACCGGGTTGGCGAATACACCAAGGCCCTCATTACAACATTGGCGGTAAAAGCCGCTTACCGCCGTGCAGAAGACCGCCAATACACCGCCGCGGCCACGGAATTCCGACACAGCTATTATGACCCATATCTCGGAATCCGCGGAAATTCAGACACCCACACAAGTCCGCCACAACAAAGGTCAGTGATAAACTGGCGAAAACAAAACCTCCACCGCCACGCCAACAGAAACACGCCCATGCTATTACGACACATGAATCCAAGCGGCGGTCTTTCAACCGCGGTATTCCATTGGCGGTACACACTGCCGCGCTCAAAATACACACACATCTCCAAAACACAGCCACATTGGACAATTCGAAATACACACACCTGATACACATACACACACCACTCCCACACACCCAATACAATATAAAAGACACACCCAAATCACCCGCAAACCCCTACGACAAAAAATTATAGACGAAGACGACAGAGAGAGAGCACAGCATGGACAACCCCACCACACAGAGGCACACAACACCATCACCCACACAACATCCACGCACAAAACACCACACACCACTACACATCACCACATACACCATCCCACACATCACCTACACCACCCCATGGCACGTCAAAGACACCCGAGGTTCTCTGAGGAGGAGCTCAGGGTCATGGTGGAGGAAATCGTACGGGTAGAGCCACATCTATTTGGATCACAGGTGCAGCACACCTCCATAGCAAGGAAGATGGAGCTATGGCGAAGAATAGTCAACAGGGTCAACGCAGTGGGACAGCCCACAAGAAATCGGGAGGACATCAGGAAGAGGTGGAACGACCTACGGGGGAAGGTGCGTTCCGTGGTCTCCAGGCACAACATCGCAGTACAGCGGACTGGCGACGGACCCCCACCTCCTCCCCCACAACTAACAACATGGGAGGAGCAGGTCTTGACCATTATGCATCCAGAGGGCCTCGGTAGAGTCGGTGGAGGAATGGACACTGGTAAGTCAAATCTTAACTATCATATCCCCCACCCTACCTGCATGCTATCACACACCCCCACCCTCACCCCCCTCCTATCACTCCAACTCCTCACTAATGTATTAATAACACAAACCACCCATCCCAACACCAAGCCCTGCATGACACAACAAAGCATGGACACCCATCACTAAAGCATGCCCACTGCACATACCCATAACACCCCCTAACCATCATCACACAAGGCCCCACACAGGAATGCTAGCACTGGGGTACACGCTCACCCACCCATTGCACACCATGACAGACACACATGCAATAATCATGCTTTTACACCCCTGCAGGACTACTAACTAATGTCACCAGACAGGAGGGTCCAGACATCTCTACCCCACCCACAGAAGAGGCCCACAGTGATGACAGCGGCTCTGTCCAACTGGATCCAGATGACCAGCCTGGACCATCGTGGGCCTTGGGACAGTCGGTTCCCCTCGCACAGGCACAGCCCAACACTGACCTTCTACCCTCTGGAAACACCAGTACAGCACCCACCCAACGGGCCCATACCTCCATACCCAGGACACGTCAATCAGCTGTGTGTCCACCACTACAGGGAACCCAGGATAACCCACCACCCCAACAACAACAGGGACCTGGGGGCAGTAGTAGTGGGCACACGGTCCAGGGGACGGAGGCCCAGGAACACAGGGGAACTGGGAGGGCTGCCGTGCGACAGGGGGCGGACAGGCCAGGGGAACCCACTCTCCACGAGGCCCTCTCCTCCATCATGGGAGCATACCACCACTCCCAGGAGACGATGGCTACGGTCCTGGCCAAGTTTCAGGAGACCCAGCGCCTGCAGGTGGAACAGTATTTGGGGTTCAGGGAGGAACTCAGAACCATCAGCTCTGCCCTGGGCACCATCGTAGGGGTGCTGAAGGACATACAGAACACCATGAGGGACACAGTGGCACTCCAAGGGGCCCCTGACACTAGCATGGACGATGAAATACCTACCACCTCTGCCGGCGCTAGTGGACAGGACACCCTGCCACAGGACCACCACACCAGCACCCCACCCCCTGCAGACGGAGAACCACCCCGCAAGCGGTCCCTGAGATCCAGGAACAGGACAGAGCACGATGGCAAGACCCCCGCAAAGAAATGAGACCACCCTGATTTTCATCCCACTGTCCGACTTTGTAACCCTGTCCATATTGGAACTGCCCCAGCTCCACTTCCTATGCCCATATGGGCAACGCACCTGTGAGACTAATAGACTGGACTCTGCCATGGACATTCCTCCACCATCACCCATCACCATTTTACCACCCCCTCCAATAAATGGCACTTCAATAAACACCCTTGAAGCACAAAAATATCAGGAGTCAGTCTGTGATTTAGAAAATGTGTATTAGCTATGACATTGACACCATCCGTTAGAAAATGTAATGTCAACATACCTATGTCACACATCACAAGTCCATGAAGGATGCAAGCAGATGACACACGTTGGTAACCACACCTGTGAAACCGTAATGGAAATGTACAACTCAGTTACCAAATACTGCTTGAAATTGACAGACAGGATAAAGGTAGAAGTGTGAAAGTAAATGTAGTAGTCAAGAAAGTGTTCTCACCTGTATGTCACTGGAAATATTGCTGTATGACTGAGTCCCTGTTGTCAATGTCTTCTTCCTCTGCTTTCTCCTCATCACTGTCCACAGACTCCACAGCTGCCATAACACCGTCATCTGGACCATCCTCCTGCAGAAAAGGCACCTGGCATTGCAAAGCAAGATTGTGAAGCATACAGCAGGCGATGATGATCTGGCACACCTTCCTTGGTGAGTAGAATAGGCAACCACCTGTTATATGGAGGCACCTGACCCTGGCCTTCAGGAGGCCGAAGGTGCATTCGATCACCCTCCTAGTCCGCCCATGGGCCTCATTGTAGCGTCCCTCTGCCCTCGTCCTGGGATTCCTCACTGGGGTCAATAGCCATGACAGGTTGGGGTAACCAGAGTCCCCTAATAGCCACACCCGGTGCCTCTGGAGTTGACCCATCACATAAGGGATGCTGCTATTCCGCAGGATGTAGGAGTCATGCACTGAGCCAGGGAACATAGCATTTACATGGGAGATGTACTGGTCTGCCAAACACACCATCTGTACTTTCATGGAATGATAACTCTTCCGGTTCCTATACACCTGTTCACTCCTGTGGGGGGGGGGGGCAGAGCTACATGGGTCCCATCAATGGCACCTATGATGCTAGGGATATGTCCAAGGGCATAGAAGTCACCTTTTACTGTAGCCAAATCCTCCACCTGAGGGAAAACGATGTAGCTCCTCATGTGTTTCAGCAGGGCAGACAACACTCTGGACAACACGTTGGAAAACATAGGCTGGGACATCCCTGATGCCATGGCCACAGTTGTTTAAAAAGACCCACTTGCAAGGAAATGGAGCACTGACAGCACCTGCACTTGAGGGGGGATTCCTTTGGGATGGCGGATTGGTGACATAAGGTCTGGCTCCAACTGGGTACACAGTTCCTGGATTGTGGCACGGTAAAACCTGTAGGTGATGATTAACTGTTGCTCCTCCATTGTCAACAGGTCCACCAGCGGTCGGTACACCGGCGGATTCCGCCATCTCCTCACATGTCCCAGCTGACGGTGCCTAGGAAGGACAACAGCGACCCCAGAGTCAAGCTACTCAGAGGTATGTACCCACAGCTACACAGAACACGAAACATAATCCAAAAAGTTGTCTGTATGTGTGTTGAGTCCAGGCCTAGGTATGTGTGACGCAGTTGAAAATGAAGCCATGTGGGCCCCTGAAATGGCGGCTGCCTGACCTCTTAACTGGGACAATGGGATGTGAGGTAACTGCGCTGGCGTTGTACACCGTCGCAGTAGGCGGTCGAAGACCGCTGCGCAATGCTGCATTGGTTAACATTGGACCCTATGGGTCCCAGGAGCAAATGACGAAGTGCGCCGGCGGTGATAATACGCACTGCCACGGACGTCACCACTGCAGACGTTACCGCCATTTTCTATCTGTTCAATCACTCGATACCTGATCTTCGACAGGAGAGGACCTATGCTGCAATTGCTGCTGTGACCTCAGTCTGGAAGAGACAATGGCACCTGCGTCTGGGGAAAGGGCCCCTGCCTTCACTGCACAGGAGTTGGAAAAGCTCGTGGACGGGGTCCTCCCCCATTACACGCTACTCTACGGTCCTCCAGACCAACAGGTGAGTACATAGGGTGCAAGTTGTATGGGCTATGGCTGGGTGGAGAGGGCTGGATGCAAGAAGGAAGGGGGCAGAGTTCTGCGAGCACGGAAGGACTGTGAATGCATGTGCCAGATGGCAAGCGTAGGGATGTGGGCCACTCTCATCGACGATGCAGTTGCTAATGACATCTCATCTTCCCCTGTACATGTCATTTAGGTCAGCGTCCACCAGAAGAAGGATATTTGGCGTGCCATCGTCAAGGACGTCCAGACCCTGGGGGTCCACCAGAGACGGAGCACCCACTCCCGTAAAAGATGGGAGGACATTCGCCGCTGGAGCAAGAAGACGGCGGAGGCTCAGCTGGGGATGGCCTCCCAACGTGGGAGGGGTGCCCATCGCACCATGACCCCCCTGATGTTCCGGATCCTGGCGGTGGCCTACCCTGAGTTGGATGGGTGCTTGAGGGCATCACAGCAGACACAAGGGGGTGAGTACACTCTCATTCTGCTGACTTTGCGTGCAGTAGAGGGGTCTGGGTGGGGGAGGAGGGCTGTGGGTTTCCCTAGGCCAGGGCGAGTTCCGTAGGCTAGGCCCCTCCGTAATGCAGGCCATGTGGCACTCCACCCCACCTCTGTAGAGTGCCAAGTACAGGTATATATGCCCCTGTGTCATCTATGTCTGCTGATGTCCACCATAGCCATGTAGGCCATATCCTAGGAACTGCATGTGTAGAGCCCAACAGCGCGGCGTAGTGCAGAGGGCTGCTGTGTCTGTATTGTCCGCCAATGGTAGCGGTAAGCCATGCACTCAACATGGCTTTCTTCTGTCTTCCCCCCCCTTTTTTGTGCTCTCCCTGTTCTTTTGTGCTTTAGCATCATAAGGCGGAGGTACAGTGGCACCGGAGCACAAAGGGGCTGCATCCCACATGGCCATGGAGGGCCACACCACGGACTCTGAATACACCAGTGGGACAGAGGGCGAGGGGAGCTTCATGTCGGTCACTGGATCAGCAAAAAGCGACATGGACTCGTCCTCCGATGGGAGCTCCCTTGTGGTGGTGGCAAAATCTGTGCCTCCCACTTCTACAGGTACAGCCGCCACCCCCCCTACCAGCACCGCCCTCCCAGCAGCCCCTCAGCCTTCGCCCCGTGCCTGCTCACCCAGGAGGGTGGGCATCACCTTTGCCCCAGGCACCTCAGCCCCTGTCCCTGTCACCTCTGCTGCCCTCAGTGAGGAGGCCATTGACCTCCTCAGGTCACTCACTGCCTGTTGTATTTCGATCTGATGCCCCAGCAGTGTTCTTGTGTGGGCCTCGCCCATGCATTTTGGGCCCAGTGGTCCACGGATATTGAATGGTGCATACCTGCACTACTTATCGTGATGTATACATTTTTGAATGAGGATATCTATCTGTATATATGTGGTTACTGTATTTTGATATATTACAATGGTTGCACTCATTTCCTTTTGTCTTTGCATTCTTCCGGGGGGTTGGGGGTTGTTCCTGTAATGTTTGGAAATGCATTGGTGTGTGTGTTGTAGTGTGCGAGGGTCGGGGTGGGGGTGTTGCGTGTGTGTGTTCCTGACTTTTGCCTCCCCCCTTCCCTATGTCGTAGGTGCAGTACTCACCGTTGTCTTCGGCGGCGGCGTTGCTGATGTTCGTAGAGGAGCAGGAAAACTATTGCAGGGAGTATTTGGAGTTCCGGCTCCATGGTGCCCTCCTTCCTCGTGGAGTGTGTTAAGGTGAGCGTTTTCCCATTGATATGGCTGTTTCCACCGTGTTTTTATCCACGGTGAATCCGCCCCGGAAAAGGTGTTGGATTGGCCTGTTGTAATACTGTGGGTGGTACTTTGTCTCCCGCCTGTCTGTTGGCGGTGACCGTCGCGCTGCTTGTATGTACCACTGTGGCGGTCGGAGTGTTTAAGTGGCTGTCTTTGTTGGCGGTTTCCGCCACGGTCATAATACCAATTTTTTTCCACCGGCCTGTTTGCGGACCTACCGCTTTAACACCGTCCGCCAGCGTTGTAATGACCCCCCAAGTCTTTTACAGGTTCTCGATACTCCCAGATAAGGGCGACCCCTTCTAGTAGCCACGGTGCCGCTTGACAGGCTACACCAAAGCAGACCGTACCCTCCAGAAGGAGTCCCAGAGGGAAGAAACCCCAATACTGGGGAAAAAACCTCAAACAGGAACTCCTGAAGAAAAAACAAGAAAAACAGGACTAAACAACAGGAAACAAAAATAGGCAAAAATGTCCCAAGGCAAAAAGCAGGAACAAAGAACAGAAGCGAACAGCACAACCAGAAGGAAGTGTTTGCAATGCAAGGTGGAACAAGACTGACTGACTTATATACTGAGAAAAGGAAAGAACACCATCTTGAATTGGGAAGAGCCCATAGACCAGTATAGGAAAAAGGAAGTAGTAAAAAAGAAAAACAGAGCATGCTGGGACAAAAACACGAAGAAGACAGGATGGACACAACATGGACAGAGACAGGTAAAAAGACCAGACAAACCCACCAACAACAAAAAAGAAGAAAAAAGGGCTACAGGTAAGTGTAGCGGGACCAGGAGCGAAATATATGCTTCCCAGAATGTGTAGTCAAAAAACGCGGGGAACGGCGCTCCGAGTATCGGTAGCGCGTTCCATCCGCGCAGACAGAAAGAGACGCCGCGTCTGAGTGCAGCGTTACACTCACCTCTTAACACCGAGACAATTACGATGGATGTTATTTTTTGCAGAATTTGACTTTGTGGTCACCTTTCGCCCTGGTAAAGACAATCGTAAAGCTGATGCTTTATCCAGACAAGATTCTATGATATTACCCATAACTCAACCACCAAAAGCCATAATAGCCCCAGAAAAGGTTCTATGTATTATAAAAACTGAAGACTTTTTTGAAAACATCCGTAACTATTTTTCCATTGAGAAATGGCAGAAATAGGTTCAAGCAAATCATGATAGAACTATCAAACAAGGCCTGCCCTTTCACGAATCTCGTTTGTTTGTCCCGAAAACTAGCCTACGTAAGTTAGTTTTTCACTGGCTACACACCGTCCCCATAGCAGGACATCCAGGCATCCCAAAGACACTTGAATTAATACAAAGATATTTTTGGTGGCCTACCCTAGTAAAAGATGTTAAACAAATGGTAACAGACTGTGAAACCTGTGCCCGAACAAAAACAAGTCATTCAAAGCCCAACTGACTTTTACAACCTCTCTCAACTCCAAATAAACTATGGGAACATATATCTGTAGATTTTATTACACGATTACCGTCAGTACAACATCATTCCGTAATTCTCGCAGTTGTAGACAGTCTCACTAAATATGCACACGTCCTAGCTTGCAAATAATTACCTACTTCCAGTGATTTGGCAATTATACTTCTAAATCAAGTGGTTAGGCTTCATGGACTGCCTAAAGTGATACTCTCTGACTGAGGATCGCAATTTACCTCAAGTTTCTGGCAAACATGGTGTAAAACAGTACAAGTCACATCCACTCTGTCCACCAGTCATCATCCACAAATAGATGACAAACCAAAAGATTAAATCAATCATTAAAGCAATATTTACGAGCTTATGCAGAAAAGGCGGTAACTTCTTGGGTATCAATGCTTTGTCTAGCTGAATTAGCCTATAATAACTCTTACCATACAGCTACAGGATCAACACCTTTTCATGGGATGTTTGGGTATCACCCAGATACATTACGTATCACAATACCCAAAGAAACCGCCCTTACTCCAGCAGTCTCAGATACTATAAAACACTTCATGAGGTGCAAAAGCAAATTCAATAACACCTGGAAAAAGCAAAACTAAAATATAAAAGACATTATGATAAAAAACATTGTGAAGGTCCACAATACAAGCAAGAAGATAAAGTGTGGCTCTCAACTCATCACATCACCTTTAAGAAAAAGTATATGTTCCATCCTAAGTACATTGGTCCTTACACAGTACTTCAGCAGATAAATCCAGTGACATACAAACTGCTGTTTCCCACACCTTTACATATTCACCCCCTTTTTCATACTTCTATTTTGAAAAAAGCACATAAAAAATCCTGTTCTTGTCCTTCTCCAGTTCTAGTGCAAGGAGAATGGGAGTATGAAGTGCGACAGATTTTAGATTCAAAATTCCAAGACCGCACCTTATGGTATCTAATAGCATGGAAAGGCTAAGGACCAGCAAATGACTCCTGGGTTTCAGCACATGGAGTGTATGCCCCATGACTTGTGCAGCGTTTTCACTGCCTCCATCCTCATAAACCAGGCCCTAGAGCGCGCTAGAGAGGGGGGAATACTGTCAACACCATAGCTGTGCACGCTCTAGGACCCACCTGATGCCAGAGTCCGTGCATTACTGTTTCCACTATGCAGTCTTGGGCCAGAGACTGCCATTTGCAGAGTCTAGTGGCTGCTGCAGCGTGCTGTGCACACATTGGCCCTCATTCTGACCTTGGCGGTCGGCGGAGAGGCGGCGGTCGGACCGCGAACAGACCGGCGGTATTAAAAATGGCATTCTGACCGCGGCGATCACCGCCGCGACCGGACGCCACTTCCCCACTCCGACAGCCACGGCGGTCATGACCGACGGGCTGGAGTCTGCGCACTCCGGTCCGGCGGTCGACCCAAGACCGCCAACGGTATCATGACCCTGCTTACCGCCGCGGTTTCTGGCATTCGGGAACCGCCATGCGAACCATGGCGGTAGGCACTATCGGGGCCAGGGAATTCCTTCCCTGGCACTGATAGGGGTCTCCCCCACCCCCCACTGCCCCCCCGAGTCCTCCCCCCACACCCTCCACCCCCCTGCCACCCCCCAGAGGTGGTACGAACCCCCTCCCCACCCCGACATGCACATACACGCACCCCGACATGCTCACACCCCCAACATGCACATATACACACACCCTACACACACACATACACAACGGGGACACATACCCGCACACATACATGCCGACATGCGCACCCGCCAAACTACACACATTGCCCATAGGCACAGCAGCACTCCCCGCCCGCATGCACGCACTCACACACCCCCTCTACACACTCACACGCACACCCCAATGCACGCACACATCACACAACACCCCCCCACCCCCTCCCCTCACGGACGATCAACTTACCTTGTGCGTTGGTCCTCCGGGAGGTGACAGGAGCCATGGGGAGGTGACCGCCAACAGAAGACCGCCAACAGAAGACCGCCACACAGAAATGTGGGTCGTAATTCTGTGGGCGGTGTTCTGCTGGCGTGGCGGTGGAGGTTGACCAGTCTCCACTTTCCCGCCGACCGCCAGTGTGGCTGCTGGCGGTTTTCCGGCGGAACGCTCCCAGCGGTCAGAATGCGCACAGCGGCATACCGCCGCGGTCGGCGGTCTTCACCGCGGCGGTAACTCGGCGGTCTTGCGAAAAGACCGCCAAGGTCAGAATGACCCCCATTGTCTTTATTTCATGGCATTGGTCCCAAGTATCTTTATGGCAGCCATCTTGGGTGGGGCACTTTGGGTGTGGCACATTGGGCGGGAACTTTGGGTGTGGCACTTGGGGTGGGGCACAAGTCTATTTAAGTGACCCCGCCCCATTCTCACTGCTCACTATTCTGAGGATCTCATGAGGACCGGAGCTTTTCGGTTTGAAGTCGGGTGTTTCCATTTTCCTGCTTGTTCACCTGGGATTTCCCCGTGTTGAGGCATTTGAAGCAGCGCGTAACAGACACTCAGGGCGGTAAGACAGATCGTCGTTTTTAGCTTCCATCATCCATTTTCTTAGTTGATAAAACTGTTTAAAGGTTGATATTCTTTTTTGTTGGAGAAAGTAGTAATCTTTGGCAATCAGCTGCATATATATAAATTGATAACAAACTAAGCAAATGTTTTGCTGTTACAGCGTTACCGCTTTCTCGCGGTCACTTTTCAACTTCAGCTTCTTACTTGTGGAGTCGCTCAGTAGCGAGAGAGATACATTGTATAAGCGCGGTTATTCAGAAAACATTTAAATGGTTATGAATAAATGCAAAGGCAATAATTTGAACTCAAGGGAATATTGTCACAGTTGATTCGTTGCTTACCAGAATTGTCTGCAGGATGGTCTTGTCGCTTGTAGGTTCTGCCTTAGCCTAGATATGGTCGACCCTTTTTGGTAGCCACGGTCCTGCTGATAAGGAAACGTCAAGGCAGTCCGTGCCCTGCCAAAGGAGTCCCTGAGGAAAAAACCCAAAGGGAAAAAAAAACCTCCAGACTGGAACTCCCTGGAACAACAAAAGCACAGGAAAGGCAAGTTGTCAAAAAACAAAAATATAACTGGAAAGCCAGAAAGAAGCAGAAAAAAGGGACTGGAAAAAACCGGAGCATGATCACCACCAAAAGGAAGTGTTGCAGCGCAAGGAGATCAAGTGTCTGAGTCCTAATATACCCCAAAACAGGAAGTGACATGCAGGAAGGGAAAAGATGCCATGTTAGTTTGGGACAGGGATCCTGATGCATGCAGGGAAGAAAAAGGTGTGCTGGGGAAAGGAAGCAAAAATATGGCTCCACCCAAAAGAGAGATAGACCATAAAAGAAGAACAAAAAACAGAAGAAAGAAGAATAGAAATAAACAAAAAAACAGGTATGTCCTAAAGTGGGGAAAATGGGGCCAAACTAATTCTTAGGCCATGCCACCTCCCGAACTAGCCGAGGCCCGATGTGAAACCTAGGGCCTCCTGCAAGGAAAAAAGGAAAGCGGCATGTCCGGCGGCCGAAAAGAGGAACCACGGCAACTGCCCCGTTCCGAATTGGTGCCTTGGGGTGCATCACAGTAGGCCGCGGCACAACAAATATTTGATTATGGTTAATGTATAATACTGACACAAACTGAAATCGTGTATCTTGGAAAGTTTTTGAAATGTGAAGTAACATTTCTTTGAGTGAATACTGTGTAAACCTTTCATTTCTTGAAACTTATGAAAGGCGCTATGATTTACTATTGTTCCAAGCAACTGCTGGCTTTATAGTTGACAGATTCCAAAGAGTTCTATGATTTATATTTCTCTGTAGTATCTGTGATTCTTGTTTCCACAGGTCTCCTTCCCCGCTGTACCCTTCCTTAACTCCCTAGCCCCCACTTGGCTACTCTGCGCTGTTAATGCTTGTAGAGTTGGAGCTGCTAGGAGGTGGGTCTGTTGACAACAACGTGCGTACCCTGAGGATTTGGTCTCGCTGTCAATCTTACTCCAACACATTCAGAAGTGTGGCATTTCTCTTCTTGCCCTGGCATGGCTCAAAACATTCTTTCAGACTGCAAACAAACAGATTTGTTAGTCTGTATTGTTCAGCTGAAAAGACAATTTTTAAGGAGTACCTCAGGGCTCATCCATGAGCCCCGTCTTAATTAACAATTGCATGGATCCGTTAATCTCATTGATTATCTCATTCAGGATCGATACTACATCTTCCGCTGATAATACTCAACTTATCTTGACCCTGGATAAAACCTCCACTAGCTCTGAATCCAGCTTTAAATGCTGTCCAACTAAAGTTATCCATTGGATGCAGCATAATCATTTGAAATTAACACAGATAAGATAGAGATTATGGCCCTCATTATGAAATTGGCAGCAAATCTCACTTACAGCCACGCTGACGGGCGCCAACTTACCGCCGCCGTTGCGGATATCTGTTCACCATATTTTGACACACACACACAAATCTGTCAGTATTCAGCCACATACACAAATCTACCTCACCAAAGGTCGGTGATAAACTGGTGGTATCAAAACCCACCCTGTTCCGCCAACAGAACTACACCCACCAAATTATGACCCACGAATCACCACGGCAGACATTCAACAGTGGTAAACCATTAGCTGTACATACCGCTGCGCTCACAATGGACATCCATGTACAAAACAACACCACATTGGACAATTCATACAACATACACCTGACACCCATACACACACCACTCCCACACCTGTATAAAACATACACCCACATTACCCACAACCCTTTACAAACAACAATTACTGCTAGGAGATTGACACCAAGACCACTGACACAACTCGAGCCACATACTATTCACACCTATACACCACTCACGCACTGCACATCACACACCCCAACACATTACCCAAAGCACCATCATCAACACACCTCATATATCACCTGTGGCACCACAAAGACATCCCCGTTTCACAGGGCAGGAGCTAAGGGTCATGGTGGAGGAAATTGTCAGGGTAGAGTCACAGCTCTTTGGAGCACAGGTGCAGCAGATATCTATAGCTACGAAGATGGAGCTATGGCAGAGAATTGTGGACAGGATCAACGTCGTGGGACAGCACCCAAGAACTAGGAAGACATCAGGAAGAGGTGGAACAACCCTCACAACATGAGAGGAGCAAGTCTTGGCAATCCTGCATCCTGAGGGCCTGGTCGGAGTCGGAGGAGGACTGGACTCTGGTAAGTCAACTCTCTACTACTATCACCCCGACCTGCATGCCATCCCATACCCTCACCCGCACCCTCACTCCCATCACTCTACTACTTCCTACACACAACACCATCACATCTCACTCATCCCAATGCCAAGCCCTGCATGCTGTACCAATGCATGGACACTCCTCACAGCCCTGCATGGACACTCATCACTACACCATGCACCCCATCGAGAACTAACAATCCCACCATACACTGTGAACAAGTGAAAACAGGGAGTACTTACAGGCCATTAACAACACCCTGATCTCCATTGCAGGGGTGCTGGCAGGCATGGTCAACATTATGAAGGAGGCAGTCTCACACCAGCGGGCCCCTGCCACTAGCCAGACATCTGAACAGCCTTCCACTTCCACTGCCGCTAGTGGCCAGGAGGCCCCGCCACAGGACCCACAGGCCACCAGCACCCCTCCCCCTGTAGAAGGTTAACCACCCTGCAAACGATCCCTGTGATCCAGGCAGAAGCCAGAGACACTTGCCAAGACCCCCGCCAGGAAATTAGACTTTCCTGATTGTCACCTTTGTGGCCCACTCTATCACCCTGTTCACCT
This sequence comes from Pleurodeles waltl, assembly GCF_031143425.1. Lineage (NCBI taxonomy): Eukaryota > Metazoa > Chordata > Amphibia > Caudata > Salamandridae > Pleurodeles > Pleurodeles waltl. The sequence continues at coordinate 627,780,568 of NC_090443.1, read as the reverse complement.
TGAAATGCCATTGCTCCGCTTCCTATGTCACCATTGACAATGCACCTGTGCTATAAACAGACTGGAACAATACCCTGGACTTTCCTCCATCATCACCCCATCCCATTGCACTTGCCCCTCCATATATTGGCACTTCAATACACACCGTTTGAAAAAAAACATTTTGGAGTATGTCATGTATACCAAATATGTTTTCATTGGAACAGGTGCAAACATTGTAAATCAACTGTACAGAGAATGAGCATAGATGAATGACCTGTAGCTGGCTGTGGTGATCACACCAGGAGTATATGTCAGCTCACCAACATCTGTAAAATGATTTGCCAGAGGGAACAGAAAGTGACCCTAGAAGTTGAAAATGTCAGCATGCCATTGCCACACAATTTAAAACAAATGTAATTGAAATGTGAAGTAACACTGTCCTACCTGTGTGTCATTGGAAGTATTGTGGGATCACATTTGTTCTGTTGTCTTCATCCTCATCCTCTGCCTCCTCATCCTCACTGTCCGCAGGGTCTACTGCTGCCACACGGGTATCTCCAGCCACCTCCTTCTGCAGGAATGGGACATGGCATCTGAAGGCCAGGTTTTGCACCATGCAGAATGCCACCACTATATGGCAGACCTTCTTTGGTGAGTAGCAGAGGGATCTACCTGTTAGATGGAGGCACCTGAACCTGGCCTTCAGGAAGACAAAGGTCCTTTGAATGATCCTTCTGGTCTGCCCATGTGCCTCATTGTAACATTCATCTGCCCTTGTCCTGGCATTCCTCAGAGGGGTCAGCAGCCATGATAGGTTTGGGTAACCTGAGTCACCTGCAAATATTGAGGGACAATATTTAGCCACACTCTATCCTATATGGCACACACCATACCCATACACCAACAAATACTGGGTGGGAACCAGTGATCACCTATTAGCCGCACCCTGTGCCTCTATAGTTGTCCCATCACATTGGGATGCTGCTATTCCTCAGGACAAAGGCAGCATGCACCGACTCAGGATACTTAGCATTGATGTAGGAGATGTACTGGTCTGCCAAGCACACCATCTGAACATTCAGAGAGTGGAAACTCTTCTGATTCCTGAACACCTGTTCATTCTGGCGGGCGGGGGGACACAAATGCAATATGTGTTCCATCAATCACCCCAATCAAGTTGGGGATATGTCCCATTGCATAAAACTCGGCCTTCACTGTGGCCACATCCTCAACCTGGGGGAAAACAATGTAGCTGCACATGTGTTTTATCAGGGCAGACACCACTCTTGTCAGCACTATTGAGAACATTGGCTGTGACATTCCTGCTATCAAGCCCACTGTCACTTGAAAAGAACCAGTTGCCAGGAAATGGAGTTCAGATAAAACTTGCACAAGAAGGGGCATTCCAGTGGGATGACATATAGCAGATATCAGGTGAAGCTCCAATTTGGCACACAGCTCTGTGATTGTGGCCCTGTCAAGTCTATAGGTGAGGATAATGTGCCTGCCCTGCAGTGCTGCCAAGTCCACCAGGGGTCTGTACACAGGGGTATGTCTCCATCTCATATTCATCCACAGTGGCCGGAATCAAAGGGACAAAAGAGTGAGGAGCCGGACACAACGTGAACAATGGAACTAGACAGAACTTTGCATCCTGAAAACATTAAATGGGCCTGCTCCCTTCCCACCCTGAAATGGCGTCCACCTGTCCTGTGTGGAGGGACAGGTGGAAGTGAAGTAATTCAGCTGATGCTTTGTGCTGCTGTGGAAGGTGGTCGGGAACCACCATGCAACTCCTCATTGGCTAACATTGGGCCCTTAGGATTACAGTGGCCAATAGTGATCCACGCTGGCGGTGTCGGTATGCATTGCCGTAGACATAACTGCTATTTTCTATCTGATTCCTCACTTGTTACCTGACCTTCCATAGGTGAGACCTACACTGCATGTGCTGCTGTGACCTGTGTCTGGAATCTACCATGGCCCGTGTGACCGGGGAAAGGGCCCCAGCCTTCACTTCCGAGAAGTTGGAGCCACTGGTGGATGGGGTCCTACCCCAGTACGGACTGCTTTATGGGCCTACAGAACAACAGGTGAGTACACTGTGAGCACGGTTTATGTGGCATCAATGCATGGAGTTGTGTGTGTGAAGGCCTTGTGTAAAGAGAGTGGTGGATGTCCTCTTGGTGGTGTACAGGTTGTGTGTTGGGCCATGTGTGTGTAAATGTTGATGTGAAGGGGTATAGTGGGCCATATTTGTAACAGGCAGGACTGTTTATCTAATTCTATTTTCCTGTGTGTATTGACTCTGCAGGTCAGTGCCCATCAAAAGAAGGGTATATGGCGTGCCATCGCCAAGGAGGTGCAGACCCTGGGGTTCTATGGCTATCAGAGCACCCACTGCTGCAAAGGGTGGGAGGACCTGAGACGCTGGGCACGGAAGATGGCAGAGGCACAGCTGGAGATGGCCTCCCAACGAGGAAGGGGTGACCGTCGAACCTTGACTGCCCTGATGGCCCACATACTGGCAGTGGCCTATCCTGAGCTGGATGGGCACTTGAGTGCATCTCAGCAGCCACAAGTGGGCGAGTACAGTGCCCATCATTACAACTTATGCATGGCAGGGTGGTATCCGGGTGGGGGTTGTGTGTCTATGGGTGCCCCTAGGCCAGGCCTGACATTGCAGCATAGGTCCCCTGGTGGCTAGGGTTTAGAAGGGAAATGTTTGCTACCTAGCTCGTGGGCATCCTCTACTAATCAGGGCTGCGTGGGTCCCAGGTGTGATGCATTTGGCGGTTAGTGCCCCTTGCAGGGGATGGGCAGGAGCCTCCCCCCACTAGCAGCATCACCACTGTGCATCAGTCTGAGGTGGCAGGGGATGGGCAGGAACCTCTCCCCACCAGCAGCACCATCACTGTGCAGCCATCCGAGGTTGCAGGGGAAGGGCAAGAGCCTCCCCCCACCAGTGGCACCACCACTGTGCAGCTGTCACAGCCTGCAGAAGGTATGTAATCCTGCATCCAGGGGCTGCTGTGCGGCCTGTCCCCTACAGAATCAGTGGGTAAGACACCCAGCTGAGTCACTGTGGCCCATCACTCCCTAGGATCAAGCACAGGGCACGTTGCCACCTCTAGAACCAGTGGGTATGACACCACCTGAGAGACTGTGGCCCATCACTCCCCAGGATCAAGCACAGGGCACGTTGCCCCCTCCAGAACCAACTGGTCTTGTTACATCTCCCAGCTGAGGTGCCCTCCCATCCCCCGTCCCCCTGACGTGCCTGCCTATTTACCAACTGATGCCCCTGCAGTGTTCTCTCTCTGTTGAAGCAGGTGACATGTGTGGCCTTGGACTTTGGCCTGTGGCCATGTGGCCCATGAAAATTGAGGACTGGGATGTGTCCCTTTTTCTGTAAATATGTATATATCTATTATCTTACCTAACTTATTATTTCTACTGTGTTGATCTTATTACAAACACATTTGCAAAATTGTTTTGTCCTTGCATTATTCAGCCGAGTTACGGACTCATATTGTTTTTTTAATGCATCTGGTTGTGTGTATGGTGTGTGTGTAGGGTGTGTGTTGTGCGTGTGTGTCACTCTCTTTTTCCTTCCCCCCTCCCTTGTGTGCTAGGCAGCTGTACACACCGCTGTTGTCTTCGCCAGCATTGGTGTTCGTGGTGGAGCAGAATGTAGAATGTCATAGGAAAAACATGCAGTTCAGGTTCCATGGCGGTGTGGTTCTTCCCTGTGTCTCCAATGGTGAGTCCTTTGACTTCTGACCTCAGTTTCTGCCAGGCTTTTGATGTTGTTAGTATCACCCGGAAAAGGTGGCGCTTTGCAGGGTCTTAATATGGTGGGCGGAACATTGACTTCCGCCTGGCTGTAGGCGACTACCACCGTGGTGGCTGTTGTTTACGCCCTGGTGGTCGGTGTGGTACATTGGCTGTCTTTCGGAGATCTTTCCGCCATGGTCATAATTAGGCATAGTTACCGCCATCTACTTGGCGGTATCACCGCCACTTTATCACCAACCGCCAGGGTCGTAATGAGGGCCTGTGTTACTTAAGAAGGACAATCTCTTGGATACTCATCTATGGTGGTTGATTTCTGCCTTCCTCCTACCGGCCGCGGTTAAAGTAGTGAAAAATGTAGGACTAAAATTCGATGCATCACTAACCTTCTGCCCTAAAGCCCTTGCTGTAGCAGGAATGTGCTACAATTTAATGAAAACTTTGAAAAAATATTTTTTTATTTCTGCCTTTATCAGCAAGAAAGACCTTGACAGTTGCAATTATAATGTGTTGGTTTGATTACTGCAACAGCTGATATGCTGGGTCCACTAAACAAACGATCCAGAAATTGCAGGAGGTACAAAATGCAGCAGTCAGGCCTGTGCTGAAACTATCTCAATGTTCTTCAGCTTCAGCTGCTCCTAAAACTCTCCATTGGTTCCCAGTTCACAAGAGGGTTCTTTTTAAAATTCTGCTGCTTACATTTAAAGCATACAAAGCCCGTGGTCCGAAATGGGTCAGATGTACGACCATTTCATTTTGCAAGTCTTGTAATTCATTGCAAGTCGCAATTAGAGACTCACAAAATAAAATGTACAGATGTGTCTCAGACACATTTAGCGATTCCCTGTGGGGTCATAAATGACCTACATCATTAATATTCATGAGGTAGGTCGCAATTTGTGACCACATTGGGAATGCCCACACTCACAGGCATGGTGGCCTGCTAGGCTCCGTAGACCACCATGTCTGTGACTGCTTTTCAATAAAGCAGGTTTTTTTTGAGGCATTCCGTACTCCTTAAAGAAAAATGGGATGTATTTCAAAAAGAGGAATGAAACATTTCCTTTTCATTTTTTCAGAGTAGGCAGTGGTCCGTGGGATCACTGTCCACTCTGAAAAATTATTTTCGCATTCTCATTTGCAAATGGGTTAACACCAATTTGAAATTGCTGTTAACTGTGATTGTTTTGAGAACTCATTCACGGTCACAAAACAATCACATAAACCATTGCGACTTGCAATTAGGAAGGGATGCCCTCGGGACGCCCCTTCCTAATTGCGAGTTGCAGTCCTTATTTTGTGAGCCAGTAACTGTGTACTGACTCAAAAAAAGGGGTGGAACATCGTATCTGGCCTTTTTGCGGTCGCAAACAGCGATTTTCACCTTTTGTGACCGCAAAAAAGTGTCGTACATTGGGCCCTATGTCACCAATCATACCCTGAGACCCTCATCTGCCAACCTCCTCAAACCTCCTCTGTTTAGACTTAAAACTAAAGGAGGCAAATCCTTTGCAATCTTAGGTTCCAAGGCCTGGAAGCAATTCCCCAGAGCGATAGTCATGCTATATAAATTCCATATTCCATTCCTTTTAGCGGATGGCACTATTTCTTTTCATATCATGTCTTGAAATAAATTTGGTTTACTTTTCGCAATAAAAACACCCAAATGCATATCTAACAAGGAGAGAATTTTAAAAAGCATAGATGTTCTTGTTTCGGTTCGGTGTTCATCGAACAAAGCAATTTCAACAGTGGTTCATAGGACTGTAAATTCAATAAAAGATAGATCTCTGAAGAACATGAAGCAATGTAACAAAAATATGCGTATAAGATATTTCTTGCTTTCGGATAGCTTGTTTTCGAAATGAAAAAAACATTATGGTTTTCCGCGAGTGCAATGCAGAGGTTCCTAAAACGAAGAACGTACTGAAGTGGATACCATGGAGAAATAGGTGCAGAAAATACATCTTGCCTGACTAATACAGGACAGTAGATGTCCAGCTTTAGACTGTGATACAGCTAAACCCATTCAGCTGTAAGGTTTTTCCTGACCATTTAGGTTTTTTAAAGATAAACATGTATTGAACAAAAAAGACAAAATATTACGTTAAAGGTTGAATAACATATTTCACAAGTGCACTCAAAGCACCAGATAAACATGTTTTCAATCTTCACTTGGGATCAACTCAAATTTCTTTAATCAGAGCAATACAAAAGTATAAAACTGTAGATAGTAGACTAAATGAGAAAATCTGTTTTCAAATTGTACAATAATATCATGTGTGGCTTAGCCTAGCCTCAATAGATAAATTAGTACTGCTCAAAACATGTTAAGTTGATGAAGTATAACTGTAGGACTGTTCCCATCACCATCCCTAAATGCTGATTTTGTAATGCCTCAAATTGTACGTAGAAGCCATTTATTAGATACCCCAGCTTCTGCAACACCATCTCTGGCCTCATCGCTCCAATTGCTATTGACTCTGAACAGTTCAGGCCTATTTACAAACCCCTGTGATGCAGGGTGGCAGAGCAAGTGTATTGGTGGCTACCCTTCTTCCACTGGGAAAAGGCAGAATTGCACTGTATATACTAGATACAACTCATTTCTGTCCTCTCCCCCTGCACTGGCGCTTAAATTAGCTGCCTATCATCAATGCGAACACCCTTGTACCATAGTGCAAGGGTGCCTACTTTGCAGGAGCGATTGATTATATGAAGGAAGGTGCCCCTTCCTGCACACAAGCAATTAATAATGGAGTTTTGCTCTTTCTATGACGGTCAGATCAGACAGATTCAATCTCATCTCCTACGTCGATGACACCTAGCTCATAATTTAGCTGGCTCAAGACCCTTGCAACACCAGAGCCAACTTCACACTTGCATGCTGAATGTTGCTGAATGGATGAAAAACAACTGTCTCAAACTTAACACAGACAAGATGGAAATCGTCATCTTTGGGAACAACATGTCTCCCTGAAAAGACACATGGTGGCCCACGGAACTCGGTCCAGCACCAGCAGACCATGCCTGCAACCTCGGCATCATCCTAGACAACAGATTATATGTGAAAAAACAAGTCAACACAGTCTCATCCACTGCTTCCACACCCTCTGCACGCTGTACAAGATCTTCAGGTGGCTCCTGTTCAACTCCAGAAAGACAGTAGCACAAAACCTTCATCACCAGCAGGCTGGACTACTGAAACACACTCTATGTGTGAATCACTGCACACCTCCTAAACAGACTACAGACAATTCAAAACACAGCATTAAGACTCATCCTCAACCTTCCCAGAAGGATACACATCACACCCCACCTCAAGGAACTACACTGGTTCTGATGAGGAGGAGATGCCAATTTAAGATGCCGACTCACGCATACAAAGCCCTGTGCATGAAGGACCTTCATACATTAACAAATGCCTGACCTTCCACTAATAGACCAGACACCTATGATATGCCTTCTTCTTCCTCACAGACCCTCCATCCAAGATGGGGTGACATGTGGGGATCTCACCAGGTTCTGTTACCCCAAATCCTGTGCAAACCTCAAAATTTGACCAAAAACACACTTTTTCCTCACATGTCGGTGACAGAAAGTTCTCGAATCTGAGAGGAGCCACAACTTTCCTTCCACCCAGCATTCCCTTCATTCTCCCAATAAAAATGGTACCTCACTTGTGTGGGTGGACCTCGCGCCTGTGACAGGAAATGCCCCAAAACACAACGTGGACACGTCACATTTTCCCAAAGAAAACAGACCTCAAAATTTGGATAAAAGAACACTTTTTACTCACATTTCGGTGACAGAAAGTTCTGGAATCTGAGAGGAGCCACGAATTTCCTTCCACCAAGTGTTCCCCCAAGTCTCCCGATAAAAATGGTACCTCACTTGTGTGTGTAGCCCTAGCCCCAGCAACAGGAAATTCCCCAAAACCCAACGTGGACACATCACATTTTCCCAAAGAAAACAGAGCTGTTTTTTGCGAAGTGCCTAGTTGTGGACTTTGGCCTCTAACTCAGCCGACACCTAGGGAAACCTACCAAACCTGTGCATTTTTTAAAACTAGAAACCAAGGGGAATCCATGATGGGGTGACCTGTGGGGCTCTCACCAGGTTCCGTTTCCCCGAATCCTGTGCAAACCTCAAAATTTGGCCAAAAACACACTTTTTCCTCACATGTCGATGTCAGAAAGTTCTGGAATCTGAGAGATGCCACAACTTTCCTTCCACCCAGCTTTCCCTTAATTCTCCCAATAAAAATGGTACCTCACTTGTGTGGCTGGACCTCGCGCCTGTGACAGGAAATGCCCCAAAACACAATGTGGACACGTCACATTTTCCCTAGGAAAACAGACCTGTTTTTTGCAAAGTGCCAAGCTATGGAGTTTGGCCTCTAGCTCAGCGGGCACCTAGTGAAACCTACCACACCTGCACATTTTTTAAAACTAGACACCTAGGGGAATCCAAGATGGGGTGACCTGTGGGGCTCTCACCAGGTTCTGTTACCCTGAATCCTGTGCACACCTCAAAAATTGGCCAAAAACACACTTTTTCCTCACATATCAGTGACAGAAAGTTCTGGAATCTGAGAGGAGCCACAACTTTCCTTCCACCCAGCATTCCTTTAATTCTCCCAATAAAAATGGTACCTCACTTGTGTGGGTAGGCCTAGTGCCTGTGACAGGAAATGCCCCAGAACACAACGTGGACACGTCACATTTTCCCAAAGAAAAGGGACCTGTTTTTTGCAAAGTGCCAAGTTCTCGAGTTTGGCCTCTAGCTGAGCCAGCACCTAGGGAAACCTACCACCCCTGCTTATTTTTTAAAACTAGACACCTAGGGGAATCAAAGATGGGGTGATATGTGGTGATCTCACCAGGTTCTGTTACCCAGAATCCTTTGCAAACCTTAAAATTTGGCCAAAACACACATTTTTCTCACATTTCAGTGACAGAAAGTTCTGGAATCTGGGAGAAGCCACAAATGTCCTTCCACCCAGCATTCCCCCAAGTCTCCCAATAAAAATGGTACCTCACTTGTGTGCGTAGGCCAGGCGTCCGCAACAGGAAATGCCCCAACACTCAATGTAGACACATCACATTTTCCCAAAGAAAATAGACCTGTTTTTTTGCAAAGTGCCAAGCTGTGGATTTTGGCCTCTAGCTCAGCCAGCATCTAGGGAAATGGACCAAACCTGTGCATTGTTGAAAACTAGACACCTATGGGAATCCAAAATGGGGTGACTTGTGGGGATCTTACCAGGTTCTGTTACCCAAAATCCTTTGCAATCCTCAAAATTTGGCTAAAAGAACACTTTTTCCTCACCTTTCGGTGACAGAAAGTTCTGAAATCTGAGAGGAGCCACAAATGTCCTTCCACCTAGCATTCCCCCAAGTCTCCCCAAAAAAGTGGTACCTCACTTGTGTGGGTAGACCTAGCGCTCGTGACAGGAAATGCCCAAAACACAACGTGGACACTTCTCATTTTCCCAAAGAAAAGAGACCTGTTTTTTGCAAAGTGCCTAGCTGTGTATTTTGGCCTCTAGCAGTCGACACCTAAGAAACCTACCACACCTGTGCATTTTTGAAAACTAGGCACCTAGGGGAATCCAAGATGGGGTGACTTGTTGGGCTCTTACCAGGTTGTGTTACCCAGAATCCTTTGCAAACCTCAAAATGTGGCCAAAAACATATTTTGACCTCACATTATGGTGACAGAAAGTTCTGGAATCTAAGAATAACCACATTTTTCCTTCTACCCAGCTTTCGTCCAAGCCTCCCGATAATAATGGTACCTGACTTGTGTGGGTAGGCCAAGTGCCCGTGACAGGATATGCCCCAAAACACAACGTGGACCATCAAATTTCCCAAAGAAAACAGCTGTTTTTTACAAAGTGCCAAGCTGTGGATTTTGGCCTCTAGCTCAGCCAGCAACTAGGAAAACCTACCAAACCTGCACATTTTTTTAAACTAGACACCTATGGGAATCCAAGATGGGGTGACTTGTGGGGATCTCACCAGGTTCTGTTACCCAGAATCCTTTGCAATCCTCAAACTTTGGATAAAAAAAACACTTTTTCCTCATATTTTGGTGACAGAAAGTTCTGGAATCTGAGAGAAGCCACAAATGTCCTTCCACCCAGCATTTCCCCAAGTTTCCCGATAAAAAAGGTACCTCACTGGTGTGGGTATGCCTAGTGCCCGCGAAAGGAAATGCCCCAAAACACTATGTGGACACATCAAAACTAAACTACCTGTTTTTGCAGGGAGGGACCTGTGTTTTTTGTCCTGAGCTCAGCAGCCATATAGGGAAACCTACCAAACCCAAACATTTCTGAAAACTAGTCACCAGAAGGAATCCAGGGAGGTGTGACTTGCGTGGATCCCCCAATGTTTTCTTACCCAGAATCCTCAGCAAACCTCAAATTTAGCTAAACAAATCTTATTTTTCCCACATTTTTGTGTGGGATCACCGTACATGGATGAATTTCTTGCCACCCAACAGTCTCCTGGTAAAAATAATACCTCACTTGTGTGGGTGGGCCCAGTGCCTGTGACAGGGAAGAGCCAAAAACATGTTGAAATTGAAGGGGAACCAAAGCGGGACCAAAAGGGCAGTTTGAAAAAAAAAATATATAGGCTGACAAGTGGGGCAAAAGTTTCATCGGTATAGATGAGACAATGCTGGGTGGTAGGAACTTTGTGGATTCCTGCAGATTCCGTAAGGTTCCATCACAAAAATGTGGAAAAGTTGGAGGCTTGCAGGGCATTGTGGGTAAGAAAATGGTGCGGGGTGCGTGTGAAGAACACCACCCTTTACTCACCCAGATGTTTAGTTTTCAGATGTGTCTAGGTCTTGTGGATTTTTCTACATGGCAGTGTCCCAAAGTCCAAAAAATGCAGTCCTCACCATTCCAAGTGGGACTATTATAAGAGTGAGCCAAACTCTCATGGCCCAAATGTAAAACCAAAACCCAAAATAATCAAATGTCCTTTTTCTTGCCATGGAATAAGATGTTTTAGTGTATGGGGGGAGAGGTGAAAGACTGTTACCCCCTTCAGTTGGGATAGGGGCATAACCATGCTCATACTGGTTGGTGGCCACCACCACAATATTTTTTTATTTATTTTTTAATTCCCTGGCATCTAATAGACTTTCTGCCCCCCTGGGGCGTGGATCGGGGGTAATTGGTGCATCTGCCCACTGGTGGGAAGAACAACATTTGCCCGATTTATTTGGGGTGGGGGTATGGCCATACACCCACTCTCTTATTTAAAAAAAAAAATCTTCCCTGGTCTCTGGTGGGCTTTCTGCCCTCCTTGGGGGCAGATGGGCCTTACAAAAATAGGCTGATCTGCCCCAAAGGGGGCAATTATGGCCAACAGTAATGTGCCCCCATAGGGAGTGACCCTTGCCCAAGGGGCTGCCCCCGAACAAAACACACACATACACACACACACACCCACACACACCAGTACCTGGTGCCTTGGTGCTTTCTGCCACCCCGGGGGCAGATCGGCCTAATAGAAATAGGCTGATCTGCCCCCATGGGGAGCAGAAATGGGCTAACATAAATTTGCTCCCCCCAGGGGAGCGACCCTTGCCTAAGGAGTTGCTCCCCTTGCGTGAAATTGGCGCCAAAAAAAATCACCTGTGCCTAATGGTTTCTGCCTTCCTTGGGGGCAGATCGGCCTAATAAAAATAGGCTGGTCAATGTCTTAAAATAGATTTTCCCCCCAGGGGAACGACCCTTGCCTAAGGGGTCACTCCCCTTGCGCAAAATTGACACAAAAAAATAAAAACCTCTGGTGTCTGGGCAGATTGGCCAGCACCAGGACATAATGGTTACGTCTGTGGTGTCTCAGTGCCTCAGTGCCGCAGCCACGGGCATAACCATTACGTCCTTGGCTCCCAAGGGGTTAAAAATACTTTATCTAGCTCACCTGGAAATAGGCAGTTGTTTTTCTTAAGGGTGGTCTTTTTTCTGGTGTCTTTGAGAAATCTGGCAACGCCAACTTCTTGAATTGCAGAGTTTTAGTGAAAACATTTTTGAACATTTGTGTGGTATTTTTATTCTTTTTGTATATATTACTCAGTGATGATTGCCATTCAGTAATTATAGTTAGGACCTCTTTTCCACGGGAAAAGCATTTTTTCTTTCTCCAATAACTTTGGCGCCATTTTATGAATCCCCACAAAACTTTCCAAAAAAACATTCTTTGACCTCAGCTTCCAACTGAAAACTTCTGGGGTAATTGATCAAGCGGGGTCTGATAAAAAGAAGGGGATCTAAAAACACATGTTCCCATTTCATTTTTCCATGGGAAATTTAGACACAGCTAACCTCAAATGCCTGAACGGATTTACACTAAGTTTTGCAGACAGCTATATCGTGAGCCAGAAAAATGTGATTTCTGTAAATTGCAGTAAATCCATTCAGTAGCTTTTGAGCAATTAAGGCTAAATAATGTTAGATATATCATGCCATGGAGGATACCTCAGATGAAAGATCACATGCTGAAATCTGATAGACTGCAACACATCAACATTGATGTGGTGGGAGCAATCATAGGAATAGAGGCTCAGTCCAAAGTCCTAAGAAATAAGATAAAAAAGACATAAGGGGGAAGGGTAAGGATACCTTGATACCCTAGGCCCAGGTGGACCCTGCTTGGGCCATAAACATGTTTTTGTTATTATTTGTGCAAATTCACAGAGGATCATTAAATCCACATGACTATGATAAATACCCCCGGGGGAGGTCAGTACCCAGCGGTCGGTGGAAATTGATTTTTTGAGGGGGCACATGGTCCCCCTTCGCAAGCCTCGTGAGTACCTGGGTACTCTATACCCTGGGAATGAGGTAGAATATGAAGAGAGGGGGCACTTCGACTCCCCTCCCTGACCTTCTAAGGCCCCCAAGAACCACATTCCCTGGCACCATAATAAATAAAAGGGGAGGACGGGTGTGAATCTTCCCTCACTGAGCCTTAAAATGCCCCAGGAACTCCATCCCCTAGGACCGTAAAGTAACTTAAGAAAGAAGGGGGGCCCTGAGCCCTCCCTGAGCTTTTGAAGGTCATGGGAACCTATCCACTGAAGCACATGAGGCCATCTCATCTACTCTGTCCCTCTGTCCCCGGGAGCCCACCCCTGTGTCAGAGTAGTTTCCCTGTCCACAGTGATCTGGGCAGGGAAATATATGTTTGCTCCCAACTGGCAAGAGCATGTTTGAACCTTGAACCAAACAGGAGCAACATACCTTGCCTGCCTGCAGCAGCACAGGCAGGGAAGGCATGTTTGCTCCCACCCAACTGGAGATTTAAAAATGCTCCCAGTGGGAGGCAGCAGGTTTCTGTTTCCTTGCCTGCACCAAAATATAGGCAGTATTTGGGGAGCCAGCTGGGCCCACGTGGACCATGGTCCTATTCCCATAGCTCTCAGTGTGGTGCTTAGTGGGTGCCCGAGCTAGGCATCTGGGCACCCACCCATAATTTAGAGAGGTCCCACGGGTGAGGTCCCTCGGGCTACAATAGGCTCGGAAGGGGGGTTGCCCTTCCCCTTATAATCAAATGCAGCACTAGGGATGGGCTTCATTTGCCTAATAAGGCTCAGAGATGGGGGCGAAGCAGCCCCCCTCCACCTTACAATGACATGCTGCCCCAGAGGATGGGGTCTTTGGGGCCTATTAAAGCTCGGGGAGAGGAGCCAATTAGGCTTCCCTGCCCTTTTTTGTTGGGATTTGGTCCAAGGGGATCGGGCCCTAGGGCCTTTTAAGGGTTGGGGAGAGGGCTGCTCAACCTTCCCCTCAATATATATGTCTTGGCCCTGGCAGAGAGGGTCCCTGGAGGCCACTATTCGCTTGGGATGGTCATTTGTCCCTCCATTCCTACTTACATATATGGTTTGGCCCAGGAGTTGGATCCCCAGAGCCAATGTTGGTTCAGGGAGTTGGGCTATGCACCCTCCTCCCCTAAGGGGCCCCAAAGGATTGGGACAACAGGGCTCTTTCTGGATTGGGGAGAACAAAGGCCCCCTTTCCATTTTACAAATGTTGTTTTGGTCCCTGTGCCTGAAATGACTCAGGGAAGAGGGCCTCATGCTCCCTCCCCTTTAAAAAATGCCCTCAGGGATGGGATTCACACTGCCTCAAGGCGAACCCTACTCTGTGCATGCAAAAAGCCACACGCAGTGTGGAGTTGTATGCCTGGGGAGGTTCATCACAGCCCAAGCCCTGTGGTCAGCCTTCCGCTGTGAACAGCACAAGGCCATGCTCATGGGTTGATTGTCTCTAGGTGATTGGCCACAAGGCCTTTGGCGTGTCTGTTGGGGCAGAGGCTTATGTATGGTAACAAAATGTTACTTTACTCTAAGAACCTCACTAAAGAAAACAAAGGTTACAGTAATGTTATAGTTGAGTGAAAGTTTCAGGAATAATGTAACTTTTTTACACATACAAAACAACTGAAATTCACCAGTTAATTTGAGCTCTGGCAAGTATAACTTGTGCCCCCAGGTAACTATAACTCGCACCCACATCATGCACTGCTACTTATTACAAATATTACATCACTCATGATATCTTCTAAGACATCACTAATAATATCTCTGCAATAATTGCAATTATATTATTGATGAGAAAACTGTGCATGATGGAGGAGGGCATTCTCAGAGGGAAAAGGGGGAATTTAGAGAACTCTGCAACCTGTCACACCATGAGTTTAGTTTGAAGACATGGAGAGAATGACTAGTTTAGCAGTGTCAGTTATCGGTAGGATTGGTCACCATCAAAGACTGTGTGGTGCCCTATGATAAAGAGGAGCACCAGAGCTGAGAAATCAACACACTGCAGATGAAATGAAAACACCAGGGGCCAAATTTAAGAAAAGTGGTGCTGCATGCAATGCAGCACCACTTTTCTTGTGCCCCCTGTGCCCCCCTAACACCACCATGTATGTGCCATATTTGTTATATGGCACACCATGGCAGTATTATGAACAATAGCAGCAACATTTTTGACCGCTACTGTGGTGCTTTGCTCCACTTACGTCAAACATTTTGATGCTAGTGGAGCAAAGTGCTAGGTGGCTCATTGATTACAATGGGTGTGTCATTTTAATTCCTGCTTTCAGCAGGCATAAGAATGATGCCACAAATGGCACAATGAAATCTTGTAGATTTTATAGTACCATTTTTGCGAGCCTCCTTTCGCCGGAACGTCCCCTTTGCATGCATTATGCAAGGCACATTCATAATGTGGCGCAAAGCATTACAAAGTGGTGCAATGCATGTATTGCACCACTTTGTAAATATGGTGTGGGTAAAAGGCCACCCTAGCATAAAACAAATGACAGTAAGGTGGCACTAAAGTGGTGCATGGGGCTCTTAAATCTGCCCCCAAGTCTGCAAATCAATACTGGCAAGGGTTTTCTCTTTTTTCAAACCCTCCTGGAGTCAGGCATTTTTGCCCAATTGCTCTGAATTGCATTGATATTTTTACTTGGCCCTTGAAGGATTCTAGGCCACTGTCTTAAAATAAAAATAAGACTGCCGCTGAAATGTACAACATTTAATGCTTCATTGACATGTACCTCTGCATGTTAAAATCACTGAAAGTTTTTTTAATGTTAATGAAAGTTAAATTTAGTGTATATTTATTAGTACTCTCTTCAAATATTTTGAGAGTTGAAATTCTTATGGCTAAAGGACTCATATATATATTTTTTTATTATGTGACACCTCGACAAAGCCAGTAGGATGGGCTCCTCATTAATTGTCTTCTCATGTTGTATTATGCAAGTGAGGTGGGCTTGTGTTTTCAGGGAGTTGGAGCTTGCTGGTATGCAAACTCTTAGAACTGCCTCTGGCATAGCTGGTACAGGGTCGATTTAGAGGCTTACTTGCTATGCATAATCTTTCTTTATTGTGTATCCATTTTAGTTTGTGAGGGCCTTTAGCGGGTGTCATCATAGATATTTAGATTTGTCCTTCTATATATATTTGCTAATTTGTGTTGTAGTTTCATGTGGCAATAAATACTTTTCCTTTTTATAAACACAGACTGGACAGCGATTTATTTAGTGATGGAAGTTCCAAGTCTCTACACCACAGCACCTTCTCTGAGTAAGCCTTGGACTGCTATGTCTCACTACCCAAAGAGTCAAGTACTAAAACGTAGTGTGTGGTTACCAGTTTGAAAGTCCATAGTAAAGGTGCCCCAGAAGTCGTAGGACACTCCGTTCTCCATGCTACAAATCCATTATATCCTATGGCACTTGTAATAGGGTGGACAGGATATTCGTCATGGTTGTGATGGATTTCCCAGTCCGCCAAACTTAAAATCCGGCACAAAGTCAATGCATAAAATGCCTGAAATCACTTGTAAAAACCAGCATGCGAGCCACTGCTGCACATAGAGTACTAAGCAATCAAGATCCTTAGCAAAAAAAATCTCATGAAGGGCAATAGCCGCTATTTTATGCCGTTTTTTTTGGTTTTCCTAGACCAAGGCCAAATGTGCAATATTAGTACACGTCAGATCCTCCTTATACTATTCCAGAAATGTAAATTCTGCTTCACACAACTCATTAATAAGTCAGCTTTCATATCAGTGTAGAATTTCTTACATTTTTTGCATTCACTTTCCCACGAATATTCAATTATGTCAGACGGCATTTCAGCTAAAATGAATATGAAATCAGTTCCATGCAGTGTGCAGAAATCAGTCCATTTCTTGGCAAGTAGAAGTCTAAAGTAATTAAGCAGTGCTGTATGGGCGGCAGCTTCCTGCTCTAAAGTACGCCTGAGATAATTACCATATTAAAGTCAAAACATCATGTGCTTCCCTGATAGATGGATGGGTGGCGAGACTGGGCAGACATTAAACAGTCCATGTTCTCTGCTTCTTGGAAAATGTGCCATATATGCCAATTAGGAAAGTGATATCGCAAGTCTGAACTCCCCATAAATTGAATTTATTTGCCTCGTACATGAAATCCCAATTTTTTGCAGATAGTGACCTGTGAAGAAAATTATACACATTGCTCAATGTACAAATCTTCATTACCCAAATGTTGTGTCTGAAAGGGTTGCCTGTCCAGCAGTTTGTGACAGCAAGAGAAAGAAGTGTTGCTTCCAAATCAATCAGAGCTGTAGAGTGGAATATTATGCGCCTACAAAAGATATTTTCTTAAGACCAAGTGAAATGCAAAGCCTATCATCACAAGAAAGGAGTTTTTCTCGTCTTAGGTCCATATTTATGAAAATGTGGCGCATCAGCTATGATGCGCCACATTTCTTGCTCCCCCCCCCCTACTGGCACCTAAATACACCATGGTAGCGCCATATTTATAATACAGCGCACCATGGCAGTTGATGGCATTATAGCGTAAAGATTTTTTATGCTATTGTGGCACTTTGCTACACTAGCAACAACAATTTTGATGCTAGTGCAGCAAAGTGCAAGGAGGCCCATATTTTACTATGGGAGCATCATTTTAATACCTGCTCTGAGCAGGTGTTAAAAGTGACACCAAAAATGGCACAGTGAAATCTTTTACATTTCACTGCACCGCTTTTGTGGGCCTCCTAGAGCTGGAATGCCCCCCTTGCATACATTGTGTCTGGCACAGGCATAATGTGGCGCAAGGGGTTACAAAGTGGCACAATGCATGCATTTTGCCACTTTGTAAGTATGGCGCAGCAGAAACGCCACTTCTGCTCCATCCTAAAGTCAAACAAATGATGCTATGGCTGCGCTAAGGTGGAGCTAGGCGCTCTAAATATGCTGCTTATTTTGGACATACTCTTGGAGTGCCACAAGAGTAAGTAAGAGCAAAAACCGAATGAAAAGGCCCGTTACGCAGAGATAAGATAAACAAACTATCGAGCTTCACTTCCACTCTGATAACCAACTATCACTATTTTTATCAAATTTGTTGTGAAAGAGCAAGCACATAACATAATGCGCAGTGTCACTACAGTATTCCATATATACAATGGACTATATAATAAAAGGACTAATGGTGAGGGTGGACTAATCCCAAAACAGTCCATTAAACACATTACAATGTAAAATAAAGTAATCTATATAGACCTAATCTACATAGTTTATCCACTAACCGAAAAGGCTCCAGCCCGTGTTAGCTATACATTCTAAAAGTGGAGACACCGCTATACCTTATTTTCTGCCAGTTTTATTCTAACAGAAGCACCTATATTAATTATGGGTTGCCCCAGAGTATTTAATCTGGTGTAGTAGTTTTTTTTACAACCATTTCTAGTCTGGATGTACAGGGCATCTTGTAAACTTGGATGTTTTGTGAGCTGATATTTCTTTTTTATTGTGTTGTACTCTAGATTTGTATTACAGGTGGGCGAGCCATTGTAAATTCAATCCCGGTGGCTCTGTCTCAGCTGACGCTCCTCTTGGATTCTCGAAGTCCAAGACGAGGGGAGCTTTCCTGACTTCTGTCTGCTGCCCACACTCTTATTCTATGCACCAATAATCAAAAAAAGGAAACAAGAAGAGAAAAAGAGATACTCCTATAGTGACTGAATTGCACCCTGTTAATCAGAACACCTGGGATCATTCAGGGCTTCCCTGCTTGACCAAATTCTGTGATTTTAGACAAATATTGTTTCATCTTTTTGCTTCATTATCACATGTGAGAGCACCTTCAACCACCTGATTTCAGGATGCGCGCTGTAGAAAAACCTCTTGTGTTCAATTGAAAACACTTTAAGATTGCTTCATCTATAATAATACTATAGGCCACACATGTTACAGATGACAGCTGACTTCCATCTTAGTTCATGAATGGCATTGTTGTCAAGGCGGTGGGGGTGGAGGACAGTAATGTTTCTAAGCTCAAGCTTAACAAATTCACTTTTAATAATAGCTCTCAATACAGTTGTACAATCTGATGTACTATGGCGAAACGCTGCAACATGGGACAAATATTCTCTTTTTTATATTTGGAACACTTCATTATATTTTTACATGATATTTGTTGTATGATTTACAAGGCAAATATTTTAATGGCTCGGCTCGGGCGCGGGCTGTTAAAGCAAAGCCATAGGATTGGCTCCTCTCCAGCTCTCGCTGTTAAATTATAGAACCGTCCATCTGAAATTTTTATGAATGTGAAAAAAAAACTCATTTACTATTTCTATTACAGCAGATGCCATCTCATTCAATCCTTTCCTGGGCATCAGTTAGTAGGATCACATCATCATACTTAGGGTAAAGCACAAGTGAGAACCTATTTTACTAATTCCATTTTCAGTAGGTCCGAAGGCATCTAGCATCCATTGCAGTGATCTTCTGAAATGGATGATGGCAAGAGCAACAGCTAACAAAAGAGAGCGGGTGTTCTTCCAGCACTTTGCAGCACAATGAGAAATAGGGTTCTTATGGATTCCCAAAAGTTGTTTAAAAGGCTGAGTCATGCCTTGAGTTTCACTGAAACATTTAGGGAGTGGGACAATGCTGGCTATAGGTGGAAGGATGGTCGTGCTAGGTGCATACTTTCTTCTTGCCCTTCCCAGCTTGGTCTTCTTACCTTTATGAATTTCCCTTTATGAGCAGTGCCGAAATCCTGCCCTCTGGATTATGTATGTGCATTCCAGTGGGTAAAAAGTGAGACTGGAGCAGGGCATGATTGTCAATGGGAAAAGGAGAAAGGGTAGGGGTTCAAAGTGGCTAACTGCCAAACCAGTTGCCAACTGACGAGGGTTGAGGTCTTGCTGTAATTGACCAAATAGGAAAGATTTGGGATAAAAAGATGTTTGGAGGCATGAACAAAGTGGACAATTGACCAGGCCCTCACCTTCTAAGGTGTCCCCAGTATTGTAATCGTTCTTTCACTCTGACTTACCCTTGTGCATGTTTCTGTCAGCACCTCACTAACTCTACTTCTGACTCTCTCTCTTTTTTTCTTTTAAGAGCCCAAAAATGTACATAAACATATATTTTGGGGGGAAAATATGTGTGTGTGTGTCTGTGTGTCTGTGTGTGTGTATATATATATATATATATATATATATATATATATATATATATATATGCTGAAAAAACTAATGTTAAAGTGACTTTATAGTTAAGTGAACAAAGGTTAAAGTAACTTTATAGTTAAGTGAATATGTCAGCTACAACAGTAACATTTTGAACTAAAAAAACACAGAAATTCACCAGTTACAACTTGCACCCCTGCCATGCAATGCTTATAACCACATATATTACATCACTCATGACATGTCAAAGACATTATTTATGACATCACTGATGCCTACTCAACTAACATCATTGATGGCATCTTTCATGACATCAATAATTGCTTCATCTAAGCTTCGTTTTTGCACCTACTGCTCTTTAAATTAGTGTGGCACTAGAAGCCTGAAAGTAAGTATAAAATAGATCAGAAGAAGAGGAGGCATCATTATTGCTATCATATAGAAGGCAGGGATTATATGTAACATTGACTCCATACCATACACTTCAAGGGTAGCATAGTTCCCATTGAAAATCAACCACAAGTAAATGGTGTTCAATCTGTATGAAACTGTTCATAGAAAGCCATGTTCCTAAAAAACACGGAGGGGCATATTTATACTCCGTTTGCGCCAAATGTGCGTCAAAAATTTTGACGCACGTTCTGCGCAAAACGTGCACCATATTTATACTATGACGCCCGACCCCGTGGACGTCAAAATTCCTCCGTGTGCCTCATTTTTTGAATGCGGGAAACTGCCTTGCGTTAATGACATGCAAGGTAGGCATTTCCGCCCAAAAATGACTTTAAGGCCTGTGCGCCTTATTTATACTCCCGTGTCATTTTGAGGCACAGGAGGGGTGGTCTTTAAATAATGGTGCACAGCCTGATGTGCGCCGTTTTTTAACGCCTGGGTGAGGGCAGGTGTTAAGGGACCTGTGGGCTCACTTCCATGGTCTCTGATCATAGAAGCAGTCCAGTGGTGCCCTTCCCTGCCCCCAGGGACACCCCCTGCCAGCCTTGCCCACCCCTGGAGGACACCCATGGATGGGGGGGACCCATCCCAGGTACGTACAGGTAAGTACAGGTAAGTATTATTGTTTTTTTTTAAAGTGGCATGGGGGGGCTAATTTGGGCCCCCCCTACATGCCACTGTGCCCAATGGCCTTGCTCAGGGGACAGAAGTCCCCAGGGCACGGCCATTGGGCAAGGGGGCATGACTCCTGTCTTTGCTAAGACAGGAGTCATTTCAATGGGGGTTGTGTGTCAAAAAATGGCACAATTCTGATTTGAGCCATAATTTTTGACTCAAACCTGACTTGCACGATTTTTTTGACGCACAATCCCCATTTTCCCCTATGCCGGTGCTGCCTGGTTTGAGTCATTTTTTTTTTACTCTGACCAGCCCGCAGCGCCAGCTAATGTCAATCCTTAAATATGGCGCCCGCATGGTGCGTAGGAATGGCGTTAGCCCGTGGTAAAAAAATTTACGCAAACCAGCATCAGCGCAGGTTTGCGTCAAAAAGTATAAATATGTGCCTGAATGTCTGTTCCACAATGTATGCCCTACTATGCACAGCCTTTATCTATATCAAACCCCTCACAGTCGCTAAACCTACGGTGAGAAATGCAGTTGAGGCGAGTAGAAAAGTGCGTACTATAAACAGTATTGCTCTCTGGAAAGAGTTTACTCTGTATCAGACTGTTTGCATACAGTGAAACTCTCATGAGAAATACGTCACCGAGTATTAAAAAGTATCTACCAAGAACAGGGTTCGCTCTATACAACACTTGTCAAAAAATACACTATTCACTTAAAATATCCATGGTCAGAAAGTGCTAAAGATTATACTACCTGCAGCCTTAATGCTGCTGTGAAACTTTACAAATAGTCTATCTTCTGAAGCAAAAGAAGCAGATAAACACAGGTTAGTACTGGTGCACACAGTCTTTGACATTCTATAGGAATTGTCATGCTAAAACGATTCTGTCTAATAACTCAAGGCTGCTTACAATACTTAGGGCCTCATTTCAAAGAATCTGACACATCAGCCACAATGTGTCAGATTTCTTGTGCTGCCATTTGATCCCCTAACGAGGCCATTGATGCATTGTATTTACAATACAGAGCTCCATGGCTTATCTTTTCACAGATGTGTCAGAAACTCTGTTGGCACTAAACTCACGCATTGCTGGACTAGCGTAAAAAAATGTTGCTAATCCAGCAATATGAGGAGGCCCTCATAGAGAAAAGCCCTGCATCAATTTTATGCCTGCTCTGAGCAGGCAGTAAAATTCTGACGCCATGAAGGTGGAGAATGACACAGTGAAATGTTGTAAATTTCACTGCGTCAGTTCTGCATGGTTTTTCTCATGGGAAGGCCTACCCTGCATACATTATACCTGGTGCAGGTATATGTGATGCAAGGATTTACAAATCAATTCATTGGGCATAATGCATCAGTTTGTAAATCTGGATCAGTGTGAAGCACTGCCAGCTCCCCTGCTGCGTCAAAAAAATTACTCATCTGTGGCACAAAGGCCTTGTAAATGAGGCCCCTAGTATCTGCTATGTAGAATGCTGGGCCTGGTAGAAGCATTTTCTGCAGAGCCAAAAATCTTGTGTGGAGCATGCTGAACACAAGTCATTTTCTGTCACCAGCACACAAGGTTACTCTTCAGAGCACAGATTTATAACATGTTCAATACACTTACACCCGTTAACTGGACACAGGCTGTGCAAAGTTAGGTAGAGAAGTACTATGAAAGCTACTCACCACTATTGAAAATGTAAAACAAACTAGCACACTCATTGGACGATGTCATCAGTGATGTCATCAATGATGTCATTTAGGATATCATCAGTGATGTCATAAATTACAACACAGAACATATAATGAGTGATGCAATATGTAAGGTCACAATCAGTGAATGGTGGGAGTGCATGTTATTGTTAGTTCTGGTGAAGTTATGTGTTTTCTTTTTATTTATTTTTTAGTTTAAAACGTTAATGTTTTCTGACATATTCAGCTAACTATAATGTTACTTTAATCTTTGTTTTTTCAGTGAATATCTAAATTTAAAAAGACCCCGCTATCAGACTAAACTATAAGGCTACTTTAACGTTTGTTATTTTCAGTTAATTTCTAGGGTTTTTTAATATAAAGTTTTATTTTATCACCATTCATAAAGACAAGCTGCCACCATGCATTGCCTTTGGCTAGGGCTTTATTTTTTAAGTGGAAGGGAGCCCATGGGCTCCCATCGCCAAGCCATTATAAGTCTACGGGATCCCACCCCGGGGCCAAAACCTTCAAAAAAGGGGAGGAGGCCATGCAACCTCATCCCGACACCCCTTAAGCCCTGGGGACCCCCATCTCGAATGGCCTTCTTTTATTACAGGGAAGAGAGCCACGTGTTCCCCTTCCCCGAGTCTTATTAGGCCCTGGGGACCCCTTCGCCAATGGCCTTTTTTCCATTAAAGTGGAGGGATGCTTTGTGGACTTCCCTTCCTGAGTATTACTAGGTCCTAGAGACACAATCCCCATGGCCATTTGTTAATTAAAGGGGAGGTGGATGTGTGGCTGTTTTTTTTTTTAAAGAGGACAGTGGCTACATGTCCTCCAACACCCAAGCCTTACAGTGCTTTGGGACCCCCATCCCCTGTGGCCTTTGTTTTATGAAAGGACAGGGAGCCATGTAGCCCCTCTCCTCTAGCCTTATGAGGCTCTGGGACCTCAACCCCTAGGGCTACTACTTTAATTAAAGGGAGGGCATGCTTTAAAAAAAAAAAAAAGTGGGTTCAAGGAACTCTTGTGGGTGTCCCTCAAAACCTCACATGGTTATGTTTTTTCTACCTTAATATCTCAAAAACTACTAAAAAGATTCACACTGAATTACAGAAAGCAAAGCCTGCAGACCAAGATCTAGCTTCCAGCCTAATTTGGTGTAATTCTGTTCAGCAGTTTTTGCTATAGCCCTGCCTAAACACTCCTTGAAAAATCCATGGGGGTTTTGGTTTTGGGAATCCCCTTTTTTTCTGCCCGCTTGATGAATCACCCTGAAAATTTCCATGCACAAACTAGTCAAAAAGTAGCACCTTTCTTGGAGATTTGTCAAACAGATCTAAAATTATTGGTAACACAGAAAAAACATTTCCTATGGAATTGCTGACATAACTATAACTACCCAGTCGCCACTATAACTCATGCCTTTTCCAAGCACTTTTTATACCCTTGCATACTACATCACTTATAGCATGTGAAATCATAGTATTCACAACACTTATAACTTCTCAAATTACAATATTTGTCACAATGAATCATTGAATTCAGTAACGCAAGTGGAGAGTTGTTATATGGAGGATCGTAACATACAGTGGAGGAGGGTGTTGTAAGTCTATTGTCATAGAGTGGGGTATTCCAGATTGGAATATAGTGGAGTAGTGTAGAGTGTAGTAGCGTAACATATAGGGCCTCATTATGACTTTGGCTGTCTTTTTGGAAGACCTCTGTGGTGGTGGTAATCCAAAGGCATTATTGAGAGTCACACCGTGAAGACTGCCAGAATTCAACCAAAAATCCGAAACAGCCAGGTCACAGGAGGGCCTTAAAGAGGCAGATCAACCATCAGCACCACCAGCCTGGCACTCTTCCACTTACCAGATTGCGAGCCACAAATCACTACAGCTGTTCTTTCACAGCAGAAAACCATTGGCGTGAGAAGTGCAGCGCTCAGAAACCACTATTGTCAGAACACACCACCATAATGGACAGTTTGAATATCCCGCACCTGACACACATACACACACCAGATCACTGTGTTATATAACACATCCCCACACAACCAATAATCCTTTGCTACAAAATTGATTTCCACATACACAGAGAGCAAGCAAATACACCTATATAGCACCATTACACCATAGGCACATATACACATCTCACTCAGCACACACCACGCAACAACACTGCCAATACAAAACACACATAACAAGCACACACACACACACCACAAGCATCCATCACTCACAATGTACCACCCACACCCCATCACTCTTCACTGCACCCTTACACAGAGAACACCCCCTACACAACCACTACCATGTCCCCACAACGCACCCACTGTTCACGACAACAAGTTGAGGGTCATGGTGGATGAAATTGTCAGGGTAGAGCCACAACTGTTTGGAGCACAGGTCCAGCAAACCTCAATAGCCAGGAAAATGGAGCTGTGGCAGAGAATAGTCAACGGGGTCAACTCAGTAGGTAACCATCCATGCACAAGAGAGGACATCAGGAAGAGGTGGAAGGACCTTAGAGGGAAGGTGCGTTCCATGTCATTATGATACTAGATAGCTGTGCACAAGACTGGCGGTGGGTCCCCACCTCCTACTCAGACTTCACATTTTGGGAGGATAATGTCCTGGACATTCTGCATCCAGAGGACCTGAATGGAATATCTGTAGGACTGGACTCTGGTAAGTGCCCACAACTACCATGGAACACAATTGTCGTGCATGCTTCCTCACCACCCAAATACTCCCCAATCCATTGTATGTCTTAATACACCTCCCACCTATACACCTAATTCCCCTCTCCTGCATGCCACACCTCCACCCAGCTCAACTCCCCACAAAGCCTTTGGCAAAGGCATAGATAACAGAGGATAACACTAGTACTAAAACTCCCACAATTCACTAGCCCATCTACTTGAAAAGCCTGCAATGTGCACATCACATCGCCTGCATTTATGACTATTGAACTAACCATGCCAACTAGATGGTATGACTGAGGACCACTACATGGCAATGACAGCAATACAATGGAACTTCACACTGCCAAACAAGGCAAAACACAACTACAACACTGTGACAATTGGCTAATAATCAATATCCTCAACCCAGAAATTGACCCGCCATGATATGGATTGTAAGATGGCAGACTCCATGCACATGCACAACATGCACAGACAGAGACAATCATCCTTGCATTCAGACATACTCTCCTCCCATTGAGACATCATGCTGCAATGTACAGCCATTTCCCTCACAACTAGCAAGCCTGAATAGTCACTAGCTAATAGTGCAGACCAGTCATGTGAAGTGTCAGACAGTACTAGAATCCATCCACAGAGCCAAAGTTACTAAACCTGAATGTCACCCACCGAAATGGACAATGGTAAACATGTCATAGACCACTATCTACCACCAATGGTATACTGTGCAGCAACTGTCATTGTCATTGCTGGGAATCATGACAAGCCACTGTATACATAAAGAGTGAACCAAACACACTTTATAAACTGTCTCACTCCCTTCCACAGGTACCCCTGCCAGTGCCACCATAGAGAGGATACCAGAGACTGACAGCCCTCCTCTGGATGAAGGCCCCATTGAGAACAAAACGTCTGGATGTCTGGACACTGACGACCCACCTGGCCATCTGGGACACCTGGTCAGACTACTACTTTCTGCCTCACCATGCCCACATCAATCCCCCCTACCCTGTGTCTTCTGCATCACAGCCAACCCTTTGTCCCTGAACCTGTGTCCCAAGGACTCTTCAAACTATTTTGTGTGCACCACAGTACAGGGACCCCAGACAACCCCTCACACCCCAGACAATGAAGGTCCTACATATACTGGGAGTGGGCACACCGTGCCAGGGGCACAGGCACATTGAGTCAGGGGGCATGGGAGGGAAGCTGTGAGCCAGAGGATAGGGCCCCAAAGGGACTCTACTGACCAGAAACCATCTCCCAAGTCCTGGTAACATACTAACAGTCCCAGGACAGGATTAGCCAGATCATCACCATGTTGGGGGAAAACCAAAGGCTGCAGAGGAAACACTACCAGGAGGTCATGCAGCAGTGGTAGGCCCACAATACCAACATGGCCTCCAATGAAGGGGTGCTGAGCGACATCAACACCACCCTGCGTGCTTCCTCCATTCACCAGCAGACCCCTTCTGCTAGCAATGTAACATCTGAGGCATCCACATCTATGGCAGCTAGTGGAATGGAGGCCCTGCCAGGGGAACCACTGCCCTCAGACACCACTTCCTCTGTAGCTGAAGAACCCGGAATGTGGATGTCCACCCAGATATCTGACTGGAACAGATGCCAAGACAGAACCCACTGCCAGGAAGTGATTCCCACCTGATTTGACTCCCTTGTATGCCACTGAGACACCCTGTTGACTGTTCATTTACATTACTCCATCTTCCCATTGGTGCATGGACACTAGACCTGTGCAAACAACAGCTATACGACCTACTCTGTTGATTCCATCTACCATGACCTCACTCATCACCTGTTGGACATTGATTGCACCGTATTTTTTGTTTTCACCATTTCATTATATGCACAATAAACACCATGGAACACAGCTACTGCAAATGTGTATACATTAAAACATCAACAAATTTAATTATTGCTAAATATGATCTGGTTATGCCCCCCTACATCCAACAGGCAGTGTAATGGACTGCAGAGGGAGGCATCCTCAGCATCCTCAACAGGAGACACATTGCAACAGATATGTCCCAGGACAGATGTCAGAGACTCCAAAATCCAGGGCCACACAAGAGTATAGTCAGTATTGAACACGCCAAAAGACCATGTCAGAGAGTGCCATCAGGATGGAAGGCATGGAGCCACACAAAGCACATATCCAGCACATGGATGATGTTCCCAGTGTAGTATACCTCCTATGCAGGGGCCTCCAAATATTACCTATATATCACCAATCACAGATAATTAATCACAAATCATGTTACCTGTCATCTGTCATGTACAATCCTCAAAACTGTAATAATTTACCAATGGCTAATGACTATGAATTCCTCAAGCCATAGGTCGCAGAGGCAGACTCATATACCACCGTCAGTAGGTGGAATGACATGAGAACAGGAGAAGGCAGCAAATATAGCTCAATACTGGTGTGTACATTGAAGTTGTGAATGAAGGAAACTACAGTGAGTACACTTGGTAGAGCTGAGACACTTTTACTGTGCACCTTACATTCAACAGTCAGCTCCCCCCACACACACACATAGGGATAGGACCACATTACACCCCCACTGACGAGACAACTCAGGAGGACTACTGTCACCAATTAATGTGGAAGTATAACACCCAACATACCTGTATGGCACTGGAAGTACTGATTGACGAGCTCAGTCCTAGAGTCTGCTGCACCTTCTTCCTCTGTCTCCTCATCACTTCCCATGTCATCATTACCAGCCACTGGTCCAGCTGCCTAACCCTCAGCAGCTAGCAATGGAATCTGACGTCTCAGGGCTAGATTGTGGAGCATGCAGCAGGCTACTATTATCTGGCATACCTTTTGAGGCGAGAAGAGGGCATCTCCAGATAGGTCCAGGCACCTGAATTTGGCCTTCAGGAGCCCAAATGTTCTTTCAATGACAGGCCTTGTCCTCCCGTGGGCCTCATTGAAATGGTGTTCCTCTCACATGGCAGGGTACCTCACTGGTGTCAACAGCCAGGGAATGTTAGGATAGCCAGAGTCACCTGTGTATAAAAATGTAGGAGCAGTTAAATTACAGGAACAGCTACAGGGAAGAATATGCTGACAGGTGTCATAGAAGTGAAACACCTACATGTGCATACATACCAAGGGGCCAGGCCCTCACTGTGTGTAGTCTTGCCATCATGTGTGGGACATTGCTTTTCCTCAAAATGTGGGAATCATGCACTGATCCTGGAAACTTGGCTGTGAATTTGAGATGTACTGGTCTGCCAGACACACCACCTGAACATTTATGGAGTGGTAGTTCTTCCTGTTCCTATTCACCTGTTCATTGGCACTGGACCAGGGCTATCTAGGTCCCATCAATTGCCCCTATCACAAGAGGGATGTGTCCCATTTCATAAAATTCTGCCTTTAGACAGTCCAAATCAGCACATTGGGGAAACCTGATGTAGCTGTCTAGGTGTTTCAACAATGCACACAGTACATCCTTCAACACTAGACTGAACATGGGCTGAGACATCCCTACTGTCAAGCCCCTCTGTATTCTGAAAGGATCCTGTTGTTAGAAAGTGTAGAACTGACAGGACTTGTACTGTGAGAGGGATGCAATAGGGATTGTGTATGGCTGGCAAGAGATCTGGCTCCAATTAGGTACATAGATCCATTATGGTTTGACGATCCAGACGATAGGTGAGAATGACATGTATGTCCTCCATGGTTGCAAGGTCAACTAGTGGATCGTACACTGGTGGTTGTCTTATTCTACTTATGGCAGGATATCTAGGTAGAGAGGAGTGAATGTACATTGAGAAAAACATTTGACATATGTAAGCAGAACATGTCAATATAGCATGCCCCTAACACACATGTTTGCACTGCTGACATTGCAGCCATGCAGAAGCACTTTGGTCACCATCCTTGCAGCACATTGCTGTACATGTAAGTCACATAGGATTCATATCACATGCTTAATGTAACATATGTGGCAGGCTGAGCTGTCCTGCACTGATCAAAAGAATAGTATTTGGATATACCAATATTGCACCATCACCTATGTGTCTCACAGTATCTAAATATGGCCATCATCGGATATTCTGCCACATCATGTACATGTGTCATACATGTGACATTTCTTTGCCGTATCATGATGGCACAACATAGAATTACTCCACCATTTGGGTTACTATGTCCATGGCAAACTTATTTTGGCACATCAATGCATTATATGTGCAGAAAATGGCATCCGCCTGTTCTGCTGCACTGGACAGTTGGAAGAGGCCTAAGACCGATGGCGTATGTCTTCATGGCGGTAGGCGGTTGCAATCGCCGTGCTACTTGTCATTGTTTATCAGTGCTGCCTGTGGTGGACTGGAGCCAATGGCCATGACTGCCGTCAGTGACGGTCCTGTACGTGGAGGCCATGGCTGCAGTTTTCTGCAGCCTTGCTCACTTGACTCGTGACAGTGGTGCTAGCAAGACCTCCACGACCCGGGCTTCTGTATGCTGTCTCTTGCGGAGCCATTATGCCATGTCCTGCAGGTGATAGGGCCCCCGCCTTCACCCCAGAAGAGCTGGAGGAGCTTGTGGAGGAGGTCCCCTGTATGAACAGCAACATGGTGCACCAGAGGAGCAGGTAAGTCCAATGCCATAGTCATGTGTGATAGGGATTGCGTTTGAAGGTGAATCTGGCAAGTGTACAGCTGAGGGAGTATATGCATGCAGTGTGGATACTTGGTGAGTTGGTATGGTGCCAGTAATATGACTATATCCTTTTATCTGTGTCAACCATGCAGGTAAATGCCCATCAGAAGAAACAGATCTGGCGTGCCATTGCCAGGCAAGTGTGGATCCTGGGGTCCACAGCCGGCAGAGCACCCATTGTCACAAGCGGTGGGAGGACCTGAGATGCTGGGCCCAGAAGACCGCAAAGGCCCAGCTGGGGATGTCCTCCCAATGAGGGAGGGGTGTCCGTCGGATCCTGACCCCCCCCAATGGCCCACATTTTGTTGGTGGCCTACCCTGAGCTGGATGGACATTTTAGGGCAGCACAGCAGCCACAAGGCGGTGAGTAATGACTGTATCCTGGGACTTGGCTTGGGTTGTATGGGATTAGCTGCCTCACTGTAGCTTATGTGACAATGTACTCAATGTGACATGTATGGAGACTAGTGGGAATGTGTAGTAATCACCCGGCCCGAGTATCAGTTGTAGCTGTGTTTTGATGGTTTACTGTCAGTTGATGTACATCTCCCATATCAAGACATCTCCATGTCTGCATTGTGGGGATGGTCGAATGACATTGGCACATGTTTGACTCCATTCTGCCTTTTCCATGGATGTGAGCTTGTATACCATCTTATCCACTGAGTATGACCTACTCCACCCATCTACATTTGAGCATTACTGGCCCTATGGTGTCAGTCCACTCTCATCTGTTTAGCACACCTGTATAAGTAACTGTGTGACTTGTTTCATCATAGGGACCGTATACATCAAGTACTCTTAATGGTATTGACTCCATGTGAGGCAGCCATTACATTTCCACCACAGATATGGCCTGTATAGGACTGAACTAATGACTTGATACTTGTATTCCAATATAATGGTCATCTGCTATCTAAAGGGTATGTGAAGGTTGCTAAAGTAAGAAAATATTGAAATGTATGTTTAATTAGGTCTGATTGCAATCATTATGCATTTCTAAGTGCTAGACTTGTGGAGATGAAACCTTAAACCCAATGGGATAGTACTGGAGGTGGTAAGTGCTTAGGCAGACTTTGTCAATGTCAGTATGTTATGTACATGCCATGTCTGCCAATGCCCTACCAATTACAGAGCAATATAGCTTAGTTGCTGCCTACATCATGTCCAAATGGTTACTTGGGGCCCATCTGATGGAGTGGGAAAATGGGGGTCATTACAACATTGGCGGTAAAAGCCGCTTACCGCCGTGCAGAAGACCGCCAACACACCGCCGCGGCCGCGGAATTCTGCCACAGCTATTACGACCCACATCCCAAAATCCGACAAAATTCAGACACCCACACAAGTCCGCCACACCAAAGGTCAGTGATAAACTGGCGAAAACAAAACCTCCACAGTCACGCCAACAGAAATACGCCCATGCTATCACGACCCACGAATCCACGTGGCGGTCTTCCAACCGCGGTATTCCATTGACGGTACACACCGCGCTAAAAATACACACACTCTTACAAAACACAGCCACATTGGACAATTCAAAATACACACACCTGATACACATACGCACACCACTCCCACACACACAATACAATATAAAACACACACCCACATCACCCACAAACCCCTACGACCAAAAATTCAGAAAGAAGGCCAGAGAGAGACACCGCCATCCACAAACTAGCAGCCACAGGCACACAACACCATCACCCACACTACTTCCACGCACAAAACACCACACACCACTACATATCACCACACTTATCACCACATACACCACCCCACACATCACCTACACCACCCCATGGCACAGCAAAGACACCCCAGGTTCTCTGAGGAGGAGCTCAGGGTCATGGTGGAGGAAATCGTACGGGTAGAGCCACAGCTATTTGGATCACAGGTGCAGCACACCTCCATAGATAGGAAGATGGAGTTATGGCGAAGAACTGTCGACAGGGTCAACGCAGTGGGACAGCACCCAAGAAATCGGGACGACATCAGGAAGAGGTGGAACGACCTACGGAGGAAGGTGCGTTCTCAAGACACAACATCGCGGTACAGCGGACTGGCGGCGGATCCCCACCTCCTCCCCCACAACTAACAACATGGGAGGAGCAGGTCTGGACTATTCTGCATCCTGAGGGCCTCGCAGGAGTCGGTGGAGGAATGGACTCTGGTAAGTCAAATCTTAACTATCATATCCCCCACCCTACCTGCATGCTATCACAGACCCCCACCCTCGCCCCCTCCCCTATCACTCCAACTCCTCACAAATGTACTAATAACACAAACCACCCATCCCAACACCAAGCCCTGCGTGACACAACAAAGCATGGACAACCATCACTAAAGCATGCCCACTGCACATACCCATAACACCCCCCTCAACCATCATCACACAAGCCCCCACACAGGAATGCTAGCACTGGGGTACACGCTCACCCACCCATTGCCCACCATGACACACACAGATGCAATAATCATGCTTTTATACCCCTGCAGGACCACTACCCAACGTCACCAGACAGGAGGGTCCAGACATCTCCACCCCACCCACAGAAGAGGACCACAGTGATAACAACAGCTCTGTCCAACTGGATCCAGATGACCAGCCCGGACCATCGTGGGCCTCGGGACAGTCGGTTCCCCACACCCAGTCACAGGCCACCACAGACCTTCCACCCTCTGGTAACACCAGCACAGCACCCACCCAGCGGGCCCATACCTCCGTCCCCAGGACACGTCAATCAGCTGTGTGTCCACCACTACAGGGAACCCAGGATAATCCACCACCCCAACAACAACAGTGACCTGGGGGCAGTGGTAGTGGGCACACGTTCCAGGGGACGGAGGCACAGGAACACAGGGGAACTGGGAGAGCTGCCGTGCGACATGGGGCGGACAGGCCTAGGGAACCCACTCTCCACGAGGCCCTCTCCTCCATCATGGGAGCATACCACCACTCCCAGGAGACGATGGTAACGGTACTGACCAAGTTTCAGGAGACCCAGCGGCTGCAGGAGGAACAGTATTTGGACTTCAGGGAGGAACTCAGAACAATCAGCTCCGCCCTGGGCACCATCGTAAGGGTGCTGAAGGAGATACTTAACACCAGGAGGGGCACTGTGGCACTACAAGGGGCCCCTGGCACTAGCCTGGACGATGTACTGCCCACCACCTCTGCTGGGGCTAGTGGACAGGACGCCCCGCCACAGGACCACCACGCCAGCACCCCCCCCCCCTGCAGACAGAGAACCACCCAGCAAACGGTCCCTGAGATCCAGGAACAAGACAGAGCACAATGCCAAGAACCCGCCAAGAAATGAGACCACCCTGATTATCATCCTACTGTCCCACTTTGTAACCCTGTCCATATTGGGACTGCCCCAGCTCCACTTCCTATGCCCATATGGGCAATGCACCTGTGAGACTAATATACTGGACTCTGCCATGGATATTCCTCCACCATCACCCCTCACCATTTTACAACCCCCCTCCAATATTGAGCACTTCAATAAACACCCTTGAACCACAAAACAATCTGGAGTCAGTCTGGGATTTTGAAAATGTGTATCAGCAATGACAGTGACAAAATGCGTTTTCAAATGTAATGTCAACATACCTATGTCACACATCTCAAGTCCATGAGGAATCTAAGCAGATGACACACGTTGTAAACCACACCTGTGAAACCGTAAGGGAAATGTACAACTCAGTTACCATATACTGGGTGAAATCGACAGACAGGATAGAGGTAGAAGTGTGAAAGTACTTGTAGTAGGCAGGAATGGGTTCTCACCTGTGTGTCACTGGAAATATTGCTGGATAACTGAGTCCCTGTTGTCAATGTCTTCTTCCTCTGCTTCCTCCTCATCACTGTCCACAGGCTCCACAGCTGCCACAACACCGTCGTCTGGACCATCCTCCTGCAGAAAAGGCACCTGTCGTCGCAAAGCCAAGTTGTGAAGCATACAGCAGGCCACGATGATCTGGCACACCTTCCTTGGTGAGTAGAATAGGGAACCACCTGTCATATGGAGGCACCTGAACCTGGCCTTCAGGAGGCCGAAGGTGCGTTCGATCACCCTCCTAGTCTGCCCATGGGCCTCATTGTAGCGTTCCTCTGCCCTGGTCCTGGGATTCCTCACTGGGGTCAGTAGCCATGACAGGTTGGGGAAACCAGAGTCCCCTAATAGCCACACCCAGTGCCTCTGGAGTTGACCCATCACATAAGGGATGCTGCTATTCCGCAGGATGTAGGCGTCATGCACAGAGCCAGGGAACATAGCATTTACCTGGGAGATGTACTGGTCTGCCAAACATACCATCTGTACATTCATGGAATGATAACTCTTCCGGTTCCTGTACACCTGTTCACTCCTGTGGGGGGGGGAACAGAGCTACATGGGTCCCATCAATGGCACCTATGATGGGGATATGTCCAAGGGCATAGAAGTCACCTTTAACTGTAGGGAAATCCTCCACCCGAGGGAAAAAGATGTAGCTCCGCATGTGTTTCAGCAGGGCAGACAACACTCTGGACAACACGTTGGAAAGCATAGGCTGGGACATCCCTGATGCCATGGCTACTGTTGTTTGAAATGACCCACTTGCAAGGAAATAGAGCACTGATAGCACCTGCACTTGAGGGGGGATCCCTGTGGGATGGCGGATTGCTGACATCAGGTCTGGCTCCAACTGGGCACACAGTTCCTGGATTGTGGCACGGTCAAACCTGTAGGTGATGATCAAATGTCTTTCCTCCATTGTCGACAGGTCCACCAGCGGTCGGTACACTGGTGGATTCCGCCATCTCCTCACATGTCCCAGCGGACGGTGCCTAGGAATGACAACAGCGACCACAGAGACAAACAACTCAGAGGCATGTACCCACAGTCTACACAGAACACCATTCAGACACAAAATCTGGCCTGTATTTGTGTTGCGCGACAAGGCCTAGGTCTGTGTGAAGCAGTTGGTAATGAGGCCATGTGGGCCCCTGAAATGGCGGATGCCTGACCTCTAAAGGGGGACAATGGGATGTGAGGTAACTGTGCTGGCGTTGTACACCATCGCGGTAGGCGGTTGAGGACTGCGGCGCAATGCTGCATTGGTTAACATTGGACCCTATGGGTCCCAGGAGCCAATGACAATGTACGCCGGCCGTGATGGGATGCACCGCCGCAGACGTGACCGCCATTTTCTATCTGTTAAATCACTCGATACCTGATCTTCAACAGGAGAGGACCTACAATGCAAGTGCTGCTGTGACCTCGGTCTGGAAGAGACAATGGCTTGTGCGTCTGGGGAAAGGGCCCCTGCCTTCACGGCAGAGGAGTTGGAGAAGCTCGTGGACGGGGTCCTCCCCCAGTACACGCTACTCTACGGTCCTCCAGACCAACAGGTAAGTACACAGCGGGCACGTTGTATGGGCTATGACTGTGTGGAGAGGGCTGGTTGTAAGAATGAAGGGGGCACAGTTCTGCGTACATGAAGGACTGTGAATGCATGTGCCACATGGCAAGGGTAGGGATGTGGGCCACTCACTTTGACAGTGCAGTTGGTAATGACTTCTCTTCTTCCCCTGTACATGTCATGTAGGTCAGCGCCCACCAGAAGAAAGATATTTGGCATGCCATCGCCAAGGACGCACACCCACTGCCGGAAAAGAGGGGAGGACATTCGCTGCTGGAGCAAGAAGATGGCGGAGGCTCAGCTGGGGATGGCCTCCCAACGTGGGAGGGGTGCCCGTCAAACCATGACCCCCCTGATGTTCCGGATCCTGGCGGTGGCCTACCCTGAGTTGGATGGGCGTTTGAGGGCATCACAGCAGACACAAGGGGGTGAGTACAACATCATTCAGCGGACTTTGCGCACAGTGAAGGTGTCTGGGTGGGGGAGGAGGGCTGTGGGATTCCCCAGGCCAGGGCGAGTTCCGTAGGCTAGGCCCCTCCGTAATGCAGGACATGTGGCACCCCACCCCACCTCTGTAGAGTGCCAAGTACAGGTATACATGCCCCTGTGTCATCTATGTGTGCAGATGTCGACCATAGCCATGTAGGACATATCCCAGGAATTGCATATGTAGAGCCCAACAGCGCGACGTAGTGCAGGGGGCTGCTGTGTCTGTATTGTCCGCCAACGGTAGTGGTAAGCCATGCACTCAACCTGTCTTTCTTCTGTCACCCCCCCCCCCTTTTTTGTAGTCTCCCTGTTCTTGTGTGCATCAGGATCATCAGGCGGAGGTACAGTGGCACCGGAGCACGAGGGAGCTGCATCCCACATGGCCATGGAGGGTCAAACCACGGACTCGGAATACACCAGTAGGATGGAGGGCGAGGGGAGCTTCACGGCGGGGACAGGATCAGCAACCAGCGACACGGACTCGATGGGAGCTCCCTTGTGGTGGCGGCAACATCTGTGCCCCCCACTTCTACAGGTACAGCCGCCACCCCCCTACCAGCACCACCCTCCCAGCAGCCCCTCAGCTTTCGCCCCGTGCCCGCTCACCCAGGAGAGTGGGCATCACCTTCGCCCTAGGCACCTCAGCCCCAGCCCCTGTCACCTCTGCTGCCCTCAGTGAGGAGGCCATTGACCTCCTCAGGTCCCTCACTGTTGGGCAGTCTACCATTTTGAATGCCATCCAGGGTGTAGAAAGGGAATTGCAACACACAAATGCATTCCTGGAGGGCATTCATTCTGGTGAGGCTGCCCTTCATCAA
The DNA here is from genome assembly GCF_031143425.1 of Pleurodeles waltl. NCBI lineage: Eukaryota > Metazoa > Chordata > Amphibia > Caudata > Salamandridae > Pleurodeles > Pleurodeles waltl. The sequence goes on along the minus strand of NC_090443.1, from coordinate 627,743,873 downwards.
ACCCTGCAAACTCTGGCCTCAGCACTGATGGCAGCCATTGTCCCTGTGTCTAGCCTCCCCCCTCCAACTTCCTCCACCCAGACCCAATCCCCTGTACCACAGCCTATCCCAAGCACACCATCAGACCAGCCTGCACACACCTCACCACACAAGAGAAGCTCAGGCAAACATAAGCACCACACATCCCACAATCACTCATGCAAGCATCACACACATACAGACACACCAACATCCACTGCCTCCACTGTGTCCCCCTCCTCGTCGTCTCCCTCCTCCCTCCCAGTCTCGTCTACACTCTCACCTACATGCACTACCACTACAGCCACTACGTCCAGCACCAGCACACCCACCACCACACCCCGCTCACGTGCAGTCACCACCCCCACTTCCATTTACACGTCCCCTGTGTCCTCTCCCAGTGTGTCTGTGACGCCCCCTCCGAAGATACACAAACGCAGGCACATACCCACCCAACAGCCATCCACCTCACGACAGCCTCCAGCGCATGCACCTTCACCCAAAGTCACCAAACGTACACCTCCTACAACCACTACCTCTTCCTCCACTCCCACACCCCCTCCAACTACCCATCCCAGTGTTCCTAAGAAACTTTTCCTGGCCAACCTTGACCTCTTTCCAACCCCCCCCTCCAACTCATAGGTCCCGTACTAGCACCTCAGCCAAAAAATTGCCGGGACCAGTGGTGCCTGTTACAGGTATGTGGAGTGCACCGGCCACCAGGCCAGCCAGTGTGGCATGGAGCCACAGCACAGCCAGCCCCCCCCCCTGTGAAGCACCAGAAGTTGGACAGTGCCCGGCGGGAGAGGGGGAAGACTCCAGCCAGCAAAGCCGCTCACAAGGGTCCCGGGGGTAGTGTCGACTCAGCTGTGACTCCTCCCAAGGTGGGGAAGGGGCAGAAGAAATCTCCAAAGTCTGGGAGGAGCAGCACGGCGGAGAAGACCGCCATCATCCCCGCTGCCGAGGAGGCCACCGCCAGCCCAATCGTCACTGGCCAGGAGGCCACTGCCGGAGTCACTGCCCAGGAGGCCAGCCGAATCATCACTGGCCAGGAGGCCACCGCCACAGTCACTGGCCAGGAGGCCAGCCCAATCGTCACTGGCCAGGAGGCCACCGCCAGAGTCACTGCCCAAGAGGCCAGCCCAATCGTCACTGGCCAGGAGGGCACTGCCAGAGTCACTGCCCAGGAGGCCAGCCCAATCGTCACTGGCCAGGAGGCCACCGCCAGAGTCACTGCCCAGGAGGCCAGCCCAATCGTCACTGGCCAGGAGGGCCCCGCAAGCCACAGCCCAGCTGACCCATGAAGGACCGCCAGCCACAGGCCTGCTGGGCAATGAAGGACCGCCTTGGCAGGCACCGCTGAACAGGCCAGGGACCGCTGAACAAGGCAAAGGCCGCCATGGCAAGCACCGCTGAACATGGCAAGCACCGCTGAACAAGGCAAAGACTGCCATGGCAAGCACTGCTGAACAGGGCAAGCACCGCTGAACAGGGCAAAGACCGCCATGGAATGCACCGCTGAACAGAGCAAGCACCGCTGAACAGGTCAGAAACTGCCAATTCAAGCACCACTGAACAGGGCAAAGACCGCCATGGAATGCATCGCCGAACAGAGCAAGCACCGCTGAACAGGTCAGAAACTGCCAACTCAAGCACCGCTGAACAGGGCAAAGACCGCCATGGAATGCACCGCTGAACAGAGCAAGCACCGCTGAACAGGTCAGAAACTGCCAATTCAAGCACCGCTGAACAGGGCAAAGACCGCCATGGAATGCACCGCCGAACAGGGCAAGCACCGCTGAACAGGTCAGAAACTGCCAACTCAAGCACCGCTGAACAGGGCAAAGACCGCCATGGAATGCACCGCCGAACAGGGCAAGCACCACTGAACAGGTCAGAAACTGCCAACTCAAGCACCACCGAACAGGACAAAGACCGCCAAGTCGAGCACCGCTAGCCCATTAGCGGCAGGGGCAGTGACGCAACTGGGACCGTCACGGGATGAGTGCTGCACTCTGGGCACCAGTCCCCCTCCAGAACCAGTGGAGACATGCATCCACTCCGTCTGTCCTGCACAGGATGAAGCACTCTGGGCACCAGTCCCCCTCCAGAACCAGTGGAGACATGCATCCACTCCGTCTGTCCTGCACAGGATGAAGCACTCTGGGCACCAGTCCCCCGCCAGAACCAGTGGAGACTGTTATCCAATTGAAAGACTGTGGCTTTGCACTCCCCAGGATGGTACAGTGGGCAACCCACCCACTGTAGAGACTTGAGAGACTGTGGCTTTGCACTCCCCAGGATGGTACAGTGGGCAACCCACCCACTGTAGAGACTTGAGAGACTGTGGTTCTGCACTCCCCAGGATGGTACAGTGGGCAAACCACCCACTGTAGAGACTTGAGAGACTGTGGCTTTGCACTCCCCAGGATACATCAATGGGCATGGCATTTTGGGCCCAGTGGTCCACGGACAATGAATGGTGCATTACCTGCACTACTAATCGTGGTGTATATTTTGTTTAATGTCTATATATATATGTATATATTTGGTTACTGTATTTTGATATATTACAATGGTTCAACTCATTTCCTTTTGTCTTTGCTTTCTTCCGGGGGGGTTGGGGGTTGTTACTTTAATGTTTGGATATGCATTGGTGTGTGTGTTGTAGTGGGTGAGGGTCGGGGTGGGGGTTGTGATGTTGGTTGTTTGTGTCCCTGTGTTTTTTCCTCCCCCTCCCCTATGTAGTAGGTGCAGTACTCACCGTGGTCTTCGCCGCCGGCGTTGTTGATCCTCGTATAGGAGCAGGAAGACTATCGCAGGGAGAATATGGAGTTCCGGCTCCATAGTGTTGTCGTTCCTCGTGGGGTGTAGAGGTAAGCGTTTTCCCTTTGTAATGGCTGTTTCCGCTGTGTTTTTATACGCGGTGAATCCGCCCCGGAAAAGGTGGCGGATTGGCCTGTTGTGATACTGTGGGTGGTACGTTGTCCTCCGCCTGTCTGTTGCCGGTGACCGCCGCGCTGTTTGTCTGTACCGCCGTGGCGGTCGGAGTGTTAAAGTGGCTGTCTTTGTTGGCGGTTTCCGCCACGGTCATAATTCCAGATTTTTTACCACCGGCCTGTTGGCGGTTTTACCGCCGCTTTAACACCGACCGCCAGGGTTGTAATGACCACCAATGTCTGCTACCCTTGGACTAGCAGGTGTGGGTGATTAGGACAGGATTCGGTAATGTATGACTTATGAGATGTTGAAGTGAAATGAATGTTGTATTTTATCTCTTGAGGTAGCCTTATGTAGTAGTGGGATGTGTTGTCAGTGCAAAGGCAGTGGTGTTGCTCCATGTGTGCATAATGCTTACATGTATTTACAGTCTGAGATGTGTGTTATCTGGACTTAGGTACAGGTATTCACTATTCTAGAATGGTGTGTGTAGGTTGTGTTATGTTGTGGAGACCTACTAGTGAAACTGCGCAGAGGGTGAAGGGAGTGCCACGTGGGAGACAGGATCTTCCACGTCATGTTCTGAATCCTCCTCCAGAGGACACTCCCTGGCAGTGGTGGACCCTTCTGGGATCACCCCAGTTCAATCTATGTCCATCACCCCCCTAACTACCACCGCCCTTCCTGTAGCTCCCCACCTAGTTGCCCATGCCCGGTGGGCATCTCCTTCACTGCAGGCACTTCTCCCCCTGCCCCAGTCAGCCCTGCTGCCCTCAGTGAGGAGTCTATTGACCTCCTGAGGTTGAACTCTATGGGTCAGTCAACCATTGTGAATGCCATCAAGGAACTAGCAGTTCACATCCAGCTGAACAATGCGTTAATGGAGGGCAGTCTTGGTGCACTGGCTGTCCTAAAGATATCCTTTTAGGCTCTGGCCTCCACACTGACAGCAGCGAGTCACCCTTTGCCTACTCTCTCCCTACACCTACCTCTTCCAAATCCCATACCTCTCTTCCCAAACCCTGCCAAAGCACACAGACAGACAAGCTTGTATTCACCTCAGCATTCAGGGGTAGTGCAGACAAACACAAGCACCACAAGACCTACCACCAGCATGCACACAAGCAACACCCACTAGCAGACACTCCAACATCCACTACGTGCACATACTCCCCCACCACCTGCACCTTCACAAACACTACACCAGACACACCTGCAGCTATGACACCAACATTCACTGATACAGCCACAACTCCTATCTTACCCACAGTTAGCACAATATCAGACCCTCAGATATCCACCCCAGTCACCACATCTGCAGACACAACAACCATCGACAGACCCACATGCAGCACATCTTCCATACCTGCAGACACCACCCAAAGAGACAGTCACCCATCCAGCATGGCATCTCCCAGCACCTTCTCCCCCTCCTCCAAAGACACATAAACGCCCACACTCACCCACCCAACAGACACCCAGTACACACAAGCATTCCTTTCATGCACAAGCACCCAAGACATCCACCAAGATACCTCCTACAACCACCCCCATTCCACTCCCAAACCCTTTTGCCATGACCGCCCCATGTGTCTTAGAAGATGTTCCTCTCAGCATTTGCCCTGTTTCCTACTCCTCTTCTACCCCATGATACCCCCAAACGGTCAGTGTCCCTCTCTAATTCCAGCATTTCTACCTCCAAGTCCTTCCCTACCCCCGCTAGGTCCCATGCCCCACTCCCTTCCAAGAGGTCAACCCCTCCCAAATGTTCCCAGCCCTCCCCTAAACCTTGCCCTAAGCCACCCTCCCAAGCCAAAGCCCAAAGAACCCCCTCCCAAACCCAAGCCCAACCCCCTCCACCTCCAATGAATTCCTGAGGTGCCTGTCTGCCCCTTTGATGCCCCTACTCTGTGGAGGTCATATAGCAGTTAAGAGTCATGTAGGGGCACACAGAAGTGCCATTTGGGCCTTTAGCACTTTGAACTTTGGACTCGTCAATGGTCTTCTTTTTGTACATATTTAGTTATTTATTGCCATACATATTTATAGATTTTAATACATCATGGCCAACCAGTAGTTGGTTCGAAGGTAACATACTTGTCCTGCCTTTATTTCCACATTACTATATTGTTTTTGACTGTATTGGTTTGTGTGTGTATGTGTGTGTTACATGCGTGTGTGCGTTGGATGTGCTAGCTGTTGTTTCTGGGCAGCATGTGTGGGTTTGGCCCTGGCATTTTTCCCACTGTGATTGTTGTGGATTGTGTGTAGGAAATGTTTGTGTTTGTTACATGCATGTATGATGATCATTTTTGTATTGTTTGTGCTGGCATGTATAATGGTGGTGGTGTTTGCTGTTGTGTAGATGTTGTTTGTGCATGTGTGTTTGTGGTGATGGAATGTCAGAAGCAGTGCGTGTTGTGTTAGCGTGGTATTAACTATGCTTCATTATGTGGCTGTTTGATTGTGTATATTGGTTGTCAGGTGTTGTTACATGTTGCTGTATGTATGTAGTGTCATGTGGAAGTATGTAATGTGTTTGCTTGCCAAAGCATTTGTGTTTTAGCAGATGTTGTGTAGTTGTGTGAACTGGTGGTGTTGTGTATTGTTGTGCTGGACTGTGCCAGTGGTGCTGTGTGTCTGCAGGTTGGTGTGTGCATTGTACGTGGGTGTTGGCCATGCTGTGTGTAGCATGGGTGTGCGTGTGTATATGTGTGTGTCTGCATATGGGTGCATGGTTACGTGTGTGTGTCACCTTTGCCAGCCGTCCCGGATGTGTATGTTGTGTGTGTATGTGTGTGTGTGTGTGTGTACTTTGGGTTTTCCATGCAGTGTAAAGTAGGTATGCGTATGTAGGAGGCTGGCCTGGTTTGTAGAGGGGACCAAAGGTATTTACACCTTATACCAGGTCCAGTTATTCCTTATTAGTGAAATATAGTCAGTGTCTAGAAGACAGGCTGTCTAAGGGTAGATGTAGCTGAGCAGGCAAGGCTTATTTATCTAGGAGCCATGCAAAGCTCATGCAATACCACTGGAGTCACACAGTACTTACTCACATGAAAGAAAATACTCAGTGTTACAAAAGTAAAGGTACTTTATTTTGGTGGCACAAATGCCAAAAATACCTTAGAGACTTTACCCCCTTAGGAGCTAAGTAATATACGCAGTATGTACACTAGAATGCAGGAATAGCAGCAAAAACTGTTAGAAAACAGTGCAAATAGTGAAAATCACAATAGTTAGAAATGGGTCCGGGGGAACACAAACCATACACTAAAATGGTGGAATGTGAAAGGTGGTTTCCCACTTGGGCAATTGTAGTGTGTAGAGGGGCTCTGGGAGTGTAAGAAAACAGCAAGGGTAAGTAATAGAACCCACCCCAGAGACCAGGAAAGCAGGTGTAAATCATAGTAAGTTTCCTGGAACACACAAGAACACGTGATAGAAGATTATGCAAGAACAAGACGAGACTGCAAGATACCAGCAAGGGATTCCTGGACCTGAAGACCTGTGGAAGAAAGGGACCAAGTCCAAGAAGCACTGAAGAGGCCAGAGAGAACAGGCCGTGCTAACCCGGATGAAGGTGCAAAAGAAGAACCACCGTGCTGGGGGATGGAGCTGTTTTTTGCAAAACATGAAAACGTGCACACAAGCCTTCGCAACTGCAAAACATGTGGTGCATGGCAGTACTGTCTTGAGTGGGGAGGCAAGCTGTTACTTCCACTAAAATTGGAACGCTGGACCTTAGGACTGTCTGGACCACTTCAGTCTACCACCTGTGTTGCTGGATCCACGCACTTTGTCAGGAAAGGGGACCCAAGCCACTGGTTGTTGTTGCAGAGGGATGCCTGCTGAAGCACGGAATTGACTCCTTCACGTCAAGTGAGATTCCTTTCTTCTTCTGGTGCAGGCTGAAAACTGTCTGACCTCTGAGGATGCATGACCTGGAAACAGTTGGAGTTGCTGGCAGGAGCTGAAGATACAATGTTGCAGAAGTTGTCTTGGCTTCTCTGTTGCAGTTTGTAGAGTTACTGGAGGGTCCAGATGCAGTTTCGTTGGTAGAAGGTGAAGTAAAGGATGCAGAGGATACCTGCTGGAGTCTTGCAATCTGAATCTGAGGAAACATCCAGAGGAGAGACCCTAAAAATCCCTGAAAGCGGGATTGGTCAGCTACACATGTAAGCACCTATCAGGGGAAGGCTCTGATGCCACCTGCTGGCACTGACCACTCAGATGCTCCCAGAGTGCCTCACCACCTTGGAATCCAAGGTGACAAAAACCCAGGAACATTCTAGAGGAGCTCTGGACACCACCCCAGGGTGGTGATGGACATGGGAGTGGTCACCCCCCTTTCCTTTGTCCAGTTTGCACCAGAGCAGGGAATGTGGGTACCTGAACTGGTGTAGACTGGATTATGCAAGGATGGCACCATCTGTGCCCGCATTTCCAGAGGCTCTGGGAGGCTACCCCTCCCATACCTGTTACACTTATTTCCAAAGGGAGAGGGTGTAACACCCCCTCCCAAAGGCAATGATTTGTTATGCCTTCCTGGGCTTGAGCTGCTTGAGCAGAAGGAGGGCAGAAACCTGTCTGTGAGGTGGCAGCAGCTGGGGCTGCTTAGAAAACCTCAGAAGGCTGGTATGGCAGTACTTGGGGTCTACTGTGGAGCCCACCAAGTGCATGGGATTGTACAACCAATACTAGAATCAGTATTAGGCTACAATTCTAAGATGTTAGACACCTTACAGGGCCATATTCGGAGTTACTGTTGTGCAGCTGGACATAGGTATTGACCTATGTCCAGTGCACGCGTAAAATGGCGGGCCCGCACTCACGAAGTCTGGGAAAATGGTCCTGGAAAATGTGGGGGCACATCTGCTAGTGTAGGGGTGCCCTCACACACAGGTAGTTTGCACCCAGCCTTCAGGGTTGGAAGGCGTGACATGGGCTCTCTATGGGTGGCAAAAGTAATGCTGCTCCCTTGGAACCCCAATGCCCTGGGTACCTAAGTACCATATACTAGGGACTTATCAGGGTTGACCAGTATGCCAATTTGGGAAAAAATACTGTGTTACCAGTATACAGTGACAAAATTGAGAGGAGAGAGAGCATAGGCACTGGGCTCCTGGTAAGCAGGATCCCAGTGACACAGTTAAACACACTGTCATCAGGCAGAATTTGGGGTTACATCCAAAAAGAGCATACCTTCCTACAGTGTACTCATGGTTGCTGGCTCTGGAGTCGTTGTGCGAGCAGGAGTAGTGGGAGGATGTGCATTTCAGGTTCCGTGATGGCTCCAGACAGGTACGTGTGCCTGAAGGTGAGTGTCTCCTTTTATAGAGTTGGTTTCCACCAGGGTTTCCGTGGTGGTGCGGTCGCGGCAGAAACCTTGGCGGTGTGCAGCCTCTTTATATGTCTGTCAGAAACATGGTGAAGGTGGCTACCACCGTCTGTGGCGTCTTGGCCACACTGGCCGTGGTTTGGCTGTCTTCTGTTGGGAATACCGCCATGGTTATAATTTGGCGGTCTTCTCCTTCAGCCTGTTGGTGGTACGACCGCCTCCATCAACATAGTGGTCCTGCTACCGCCAAACTTGTAATGACCCCCATAGTGTAGAAAAGTCTTAAATAGTGTAGTGGCATGGTGACTCATATAGTTGCTTCAAGTATTGTATTTGAACATTGAGTTGAAAAGTAGAATGGCATGTTGAACAGTAGAGTAGGGTGTCATAGACTATTGTAGAATGGAGTAGGATGTTTTAGGTGGAGTACGGTGAAGTAGAGTGTTATGTAGTGGAGTAGCTTCAAACGGAGTGGAGTAGAGTACAGTGGAGGAGAGTGTCATACAGTAGGGTGCTGTGTCACATAGTGAAGTGGGTTATTGTAGAGAGAAGTTGAGTAGAGTGTCATTGAGTGTTATACAGTATAGTACAGTAGAATTGAGTGGATGGGCATAGAGTGGAGAAGTGTCATTGAGTGGCATAACATGTAGTACAGTGTTGTAGAGTGGAGTTGCATACAGTGGAATAGAGTGTCAGGCTGTAGAGCTGTGAAGAGCAGAGTATAGTACAGTGGCACAGAGTTGGATTAAGTGTAATAGAATGGAGTATAGTGGAGTGGAGTACACTGGAGTGGGGCAGTGTAGTGTAGGTTTGGGTGGAGCTCACCAAATTTGTCTTCACTGCTCATGCTGGGATTTCATGTCAGGATCACCTTCTGTGCTGACAAATCAGCCTACACAGCACCACACAATGTGCCATAGGGCGCAAATGCTTGAGCTGATTTCCCTCAAGCAGCAGCCTTTTGACCGCAAACGGTCCCAACCGTCCGCTTTGGTAAAATCTCACCGGATGTCCTCCTAGCGACTGAAAATTGTGCTAAGAGGTATACATCTTGCTCATGCTTGTCAACTTACTGTTTTGGCGCCCCATGCAAGAAAACATTCTGTCACATGGCAATTGGTGGAATTTTGGCGGTGCTACACATTACAAGCATAACTCAGAGTTGGCAAAATTACACCACTTCCGCTGGTTGAACTGAATATTTTGCATCCCTTAGTGTAGAGCAGAGTAGAGTGTCAGAGAGTGGAGTGGCATGTTGCAGACTTTAGTGGCATGGAATGCAGTACAGTGGAGTGGAGTAGCATACAGCTGAGTAAAGTGTACTGTGTTGTACAGTAAAGTGTAGTGGGGTATTGTACAGTATTGGAAAGTGACAATGAGTATAGAAGATTTGAGTGGCATGCAACCTAGTTAGTTTTTATACAATGGATTGGTTTACAGTACAGTGTTGTAGAGTGTGGAAGATTAGGTTGGCATGCAGTGGTATTGAGTTCAATGGCACAAAATGGTGCAGAGTGAAGAGGCATACACTGGAGTAATGGAGTAGAGTGGAGTATTGTGTCAGAGTAGAGTGGAATAATATGGGGTGTAGTGGGATACAGAGGGTTGCATACAGTGTTGTACAGTGGACTAGAGAATTGTAGAGTAGTTTGGAGTAGCATGTTCTACAGTGGCATATAGTATAGTACAGTCTTGTACAATGGACTGAAGGAGTATAGACAGAAGTAAAGAGTCAGAGAGCGGGATACAGTGTGGTAGATTGCAGCAGCATAGAATACAGTAATGTGTCAAACAGTGGAGCTGAGTAAATGTGATTGTTGTACAGTAGCGTAAAGTGAGGTAAAATCTCCTATGGTGAAATAGAGTTGAGTGGAGAAAAGTGTTATGTAGTAGAATAGAGTATTGTACATTAGAGTATACGGATATAGAGAGAAGTATAGGGTGGACAGTGGAGTGTATGGGGACAGAGTGGAGTAGAATGTCATATAGTGCCATGAAGAGTGGTAGACTCTTAAAGAGTGGAGTTATATAGAGTGGAAGAGAGTGGCATACAATGGAGCAGCGTATAGCGGAGCGGTGTACACTCTAGTGCCATGAGTGGATTAACTTAAAGTGCAGTATCATACAGTGGAATAATGTACAGTGGATTACTGTACAGTGGAGTGTGGAAGAGTGAAGTAGCACAGAGTGGAATAAAGTGGAGTTGAGTAGTGTACATTGGTGTTTTGTACAGTAGAGTATGTTACAGTGGATTAACGCTTAGTGGGTTGGCATACTTTGAAGAAGCTTAGCGTAGAGTCGAGGAAACTATTGCAAGTTGGAATGGTGTGTCGTACAGTAGAGTGGAGTGCTGTGTCTACAGTGTTGGAAACTGTCAGTGGAGTACAGCATTGTACAATAGAGTGAATGGCCATAGATTTGAGTGTAAATGTGAACAGTGGAGTGTACGAGATAGAGTAAAAGTCTAGTAGAACAACATGGAGTGAAGTAGAGTTTTCTGATGTGGAGTTAGACAGAGTGAAGGAGAGCATACAGGAGTGGCATAGAGTATAGTAGTGTACAGCTGAGTGGTATAAAGTGGAATAGCATAGAATGGGGTACTGTAGACTGGAGTGGTGTACAGTAAAGTAGCAAAGTATATACTGGAGTAGCATACAGTGGCGTGGTGTATAATGGAGTGGTGTAGACTAGAGTGGTGTACAGTGGCATCAGGTAGAGTGTAATAGCATACAGTGGAGTGGCACACATTGAAGTGGTGCCCCACCAAATTACATAGAATGAAGTGGCATAGAGTAGAGTGCAATACACTGGAGTGGCATAGTGAGGAGTAGAGTACAGTGGACTAGCATACACTGCAATAGCGTACAATTGAATGTTATAGATTTGAAGGGCATATAGTGGAAAAGAGTAGAGTGGAGTGGCATAGAGTAGAAAGGCATATAGTGGAATAGCATGTAGTGGAGTAAAGTCCAGTGGAGTGGCATGCAATGGTGTCATGTAGACTGGAGTAGCCTAGAGTGAAAGTACGTACAGTGTAAGAACATACACTGTAATGGCATACAGTAGAGTAGTGGACAAAGTATTAGCATTGAGTGGAGTGGAGTAAAGTGCTCTCTTGTACAGTGGACTAGCATAGAGTGAAGTGGTGTAGAGTGCAATAGCATATAGTGGGGTGGTGACAGTGGTGTGGCATACAGATGCATGTGAATGTTAGCAGCAATGTAGATTATGGTATGTAGAGTAGCAAAAAAGAGTGAAATGTGCTTTCTTGGGTTTTTCCAGATTTATCAATCTATGCAGGGCTCCTCATGGAGGCCTTGCGTTGCATTGTAAATCGGATGTAAGCATTGCTTTGCCCATGTGACACCATATGTGATGCAAGGGTATGGAAAACAAATAATACAGTTAGGCCTTAGATATATGTTGGGCCATGGTATACCGTGATAACTTTGCAGTATGCCGTGGTACATGGCAATGACAAGCCAGTATATAATTGGTAATAGTTGTTTTAGAGAACAAAAGAGCACCAATATTGTTTTTAGTACGCTTGGGCTGTGGTCAGTGTTAGAGCCTTAGATATCAGTAAGTAGTAGGTCCCTACCTATTACCACTTTATTCAAGTGGTAATATCTGGGGATTTTCTTAATTAATATGTTTTAAAGGAGCTTATGGCCATGTACTGCAGTAGTGTCACAAAGGTTCCTGAAATTATACAGTGGTATTGGGGAGACAGATATCACTAGGTTTAAATACCTTATAAATTAAAAACATACTTACCCTACTTAACTGCAATACCCAAAAAGCATAATCTCTGCCGAATTTCATGTTAATCCACCCAGCCATTTTGAGCTACACCAAATTCAATAGTTTATGTAAAATGCATTGGTGGAAAAACACATTTTGGGACCCCCTTCTATCTTTGCACCTGTTAATGATTCACCACAAACATTTACATAATCTCAAAATGCAGAAGATGCTATAGGCCTGGAACGTTTTATGGAGATTTGTCAAACGGAGGTGACATTTTTAGGCAGCTAATATAAGAGGAACTCCTATTTTTGGGAATACTAAATGTAACTGCAGAGGAGCAATCAGATTCAATATGATGTATTTCTCTTCATCTATTGTATTTGTAATAAATGTATTTATTTTTTTACATAATCATGTGACTGTGTGTCATTTAGTTGTTCATGTAGTAGTTCAAAAACTTTATATATGCACTTTAGTTTATTTTTTGGACTTCTGCTACAAGTGAGGACCAAAGTGAATAAAAGCAATCATTGTTATTGTTATGAAAATTGTAATTATTTTTTTTTCCTAATGGGCAATTATCATGTCCTCCAAAGAGTAGTTTGTGTGGCTCACTGCTAGATCAACTTTTTATTTTGTTGAACAGGGGAGATTAAGAAAAATTATTTTTGTTTGACTTGGTCGGTCAGTTCTATTTTGTGATCCAGAGAGCAGGCAAAGATAACTTATGTGAATTAAGATCCTAACAGGAATTTGCAAATTGGGAAATGCAAGCCATTCACACCTATTGGCCTTTAGGTCCATAGGGACAAATGGAATCCCATTCCCTAATAGCGATTCCCTAATAGCAATTGCGAATTTTAAGAAATTACTATTAGGGATTCGCTATTTTCTTGCATCCCATTTTGCGTTTCTCAAATAGCGATTTCTTAAAATTCGCTATTTAAGAAATGCAGACCTTTGAACCTTTAATCATTTGAGACATCTGGCCCTACATCTTGTGAACTAAGGTAACTATAACTCGTGCCCTCACCATGCACTAATTACCCCACAAATTACAGCTCTTATGACATCTTTGAAAACTTCATTGATAATATCAATGCAATATTTGCAGTGACATTTTTGACGAAACAACTCTGCTTGTCAGAGGAGTGAGTTATAGTTACCTTAGGGCACATGCTAAAAAAGAGAAAAGGGGTCCATTTCGAACCCCCGCAGCCCTGGGGACCACCACCTCCCCAGAGCATTAATCAAAGTTAATGCAGAGGGGTCTCCTGGCCACCCACTTCCCCTAATCTCATTGGAGGGGGGCCTCAGGGCTATGGGGACCACCACCTACTCTTTGCTGGCTCCTGCTATGTCCCTGGGTGCCCACCCCATGGACATAAGTGTTTGCTCTGGCTTGGCTACAGCTTTGACAGCTGCAGCCAAGTCAAGTCAATCACTCTGCTTTCTGACAGCTGGACCTATCAAACAGGCCCCACTGTCACAGAGAGGAGTTTTCATTTCTGTTCTTTGCACACAGATATGCATGCAGGTAACAGTGATGAAAGCTTAGCTCCAGTAACCACGGAGCTGCTACTTAAAGCAGCTTCTCAGTTGCTGGAGCAATGGGACCATGAGGAGGTGTTGAGCATCCCCGGCGGTCCCAGATAGCCCATAAAGGACCCACAAAATGTTTTAAAAAAATAATTGGGGTATGACTGAGAGGGAGGCCTTAAGGCTTCCTCCGCTGTCCGCGATAGTCCATATAGGGTAAAGAAAATAATCATTAAAAAAAGGAGCGCAACTGTGAAGTTAACAGATCTTCAAACTGACTGTTCAAGGTTAAACTCCAGCTGTATTCAAAGTCATTGCCCTCCTTTTATCTTTTTTTTCACCTGCAAATGTTTAAGGCTCATACTGAAAGCTGATCTTACTATTTTCAAATTACAAATGCATTCTTCTTTTCAAATTGTGCAGAAATATCTCATTTTAAGTATATCATACATCAAAGCCTCAAAAACTCTCTCTCCCTCTCACTTTAAATCTCTTTCTCCCACTCACACATCCACCCAGACACTTATGCACCCACTCACAGACCCACTCAGACCCACATGCACCCACTCATAGTCCCAGTCACACCCTCATGCACCGACTCATAGACCCACTCAGACACTCACTCATTAACTCCTTACCCACTCAGACTCTCATGCACCTACTCACAAACCCACTGACACCCTCATACATCTACTCACTGTGGTCAACCACTGCCAAACATGGCCAAAGGCTGTGCACGGCAGTGATAGGACTAACATATAGTAATGAAAAAGACATCGAAATTCACTGAAAAAACAAAGATTACAGGGATGTTATTGTTAGGAAATAGATTTAAAAAAAACGTATAAATTCACTCAAAAAACAAAGGTTACAGGGGCATTATAGTTAGGCTCACATTTTAAACATATCAAACCATAGAAATAGACCAGTTATACTTAGAGTTATCTCAAGTAACTATAACTCGTGCCCTAAGGTAACTATAAATCATGACCTTACCATGCACTGCTAATTACCTCACAAATTACAGCACTCATGACTTCTTTGATGTCATTGATAATGTTACTGTAACACCTGTAGTAAACATATTGATAAGACTACTGTGCATGGCGGGGGCACAGGTTATAGTTTCCAAGTGCACAAGTTTAGTTACTTGAGATAACCCTAACTATAACTGGTGAATTTCTATGGTTTGATACTTTAAAATGTGAGCCTGTGAGCCTAACTATAACCTCTCTGTAATCTTTGTTCTTGAAGGATATATATATATATATATATATATATATATATATATATATATATCAGTAGGGTTATCTCAAGTAACTACAACTCGTGGAAACTATAACTTGTGCCCCGCCATGCACAGTAGTCTTATCAATAAGTTTACTACAGGTGTTACAGTAACATTATCAATGATATCACAGAAGTCATGAGTGCTGCATATATATATATACACACATATATATATATATATATATATATATATATATATATATACTCTTAAATTAATAGAATAATAGAAGTTTGGAAATTAATACACAGCTCTTCAGAAAAGGGGACCTCAATTGTGTCTGTCCTGGAGCACCAAAAGTTCAACATTGTAGGGACTGGATGCCAATTCACCAAGTAGAACAAAGTGATCTTTCTTATTGTCCAGTTTGGCCATTATCTCATATTTGATGAGGCCAGTAACTGAAAATCACAACAGCTTCTGTAGTTTAGTACAACACGCCAACTAACTATAAATTTAGCCAAATTACAATCAGTGCAAGGATCATGCCAGTGCAAGATATGCACCAGTGCAATCACAAGGAGGCTGTGACCTATGCAAATAGGGAAAACCTGTTTAATTGTGCCTGTTCCATATTACAGACAAGGTAAAAGTGTCTAAAAGTGGCAGGAGGCACACTTGTTGTGCACCCCTTAAAAGGTAGAACAATGTCATTATATTCCCTGAGGATTCCCTGGGATGGGGTTGTGCTTGTCTTGAAGACCACTCTGGCATTGATAAATTAATGATTTTTTGATTAGTGGAAGAATAAATTCATCATCTAGTGTTGCAGATTCAAAGACCATAAATTTAACCCTGCTGAGAATGATTACTGTGATACATTATGAAGGGTATCTGTGTGCTGTGTCAATTGAATTGTTCAAACTAGAGATGCATGTATTAATCTAAGATATATTTGTTTCGTTTTGAAAAGCACTGCTGCACTGTAGAATATCATGTGATGGTGTAAAAATGTATATACGAAAATAGTTGTTTACAATAAATATCCAAAAGAAGACTAAGGGCCTGATTTAGATATTGGTGGTATTACCCCCAAGACACGTCGGCAGCAGGCCCAAAAAGGCTGTCAAGTTGGATGGCCTTTCTGTCCACGGTAATTAGATGTATTGCAGCTAAGCCAAAGACCACCATAATTGAGTGCACTCTTTCAAGCCAGTTGAATCTCCCAGGCAACTCTGCGGATTCCCATGCCAACGGGTAGGCCTTCCATCGCCATCTTGATGGCGGCATTGCACTAAGCCTATTTAGATCACACAGTTGTGCTGGTAGTGTTTGATGCAAGGAGGCCACACCTGTTGTATATTGGGCAATATTGAACACCTGCAAAACACATCATAAAACACTCTACCTTCCAGACCATGGCCCTTTGCCATTCCACTGCTGCAGACCATTCAGACACCATACATTTCAAGCCAGGACACAATTTTTTCTTTGTTTTGTTTTTCTCTCCCTCTGTGTTTTTTTTTTTAATTGGACTTAGTTTCAATACTCTTTTTTTTGGTGCAATATAAATTTTGGTTTGTAGAAATCACAATGCCAGGGAGGAGAAATCGCTATTTCACAGAGGCAGAACTGACTGTTATGGTGGATTAAATAATTAGAGTAGAGCCACGATTGTTTGAAGCACAAGTACAAAATACTGCCTGTTCTTAGAAAAGGCAAATGTGGTCCAGAATAGGGGAGAGTAAATGTTGTACCTAACAAGCTGTGCACACAGAAGATTTAGAAGAGATGGAACAATCTGCGTGGGAAAGTCTGTTGTCTGGCATCTAGCATCATCTGGAGAGTCTAAGGACTGGTGGTGGTTCTTTCAGCCACCCTTTACAACTATTTCTCTTGGAGGAGAAAGTCTTCCTGATACTAAGAGAGTCATTACAACCCTGGCGGTCAAAGACCGCCAGGGCTGTTGTGATGGAAGCACCGCCAACAGGCTGGCGGTGCTTCCCATAGCATTACAACTACGGCAGAAGCGCCACAGTTGCACCGCCAGCGCTGCCCAGGGGATTACGAGTCCCCCTACCGGTTTGAACCGCCAGGAAAAGGCTGGCGGTACGGGGAGTCGCAGGGCCCCCTGACAGGGACCCGTGCAGCTTTTCAAAGTCTGCTATGCAACTGCACCCGTCCCACGGCTGCAACACTGCCGGCTCCATTTGGAGCCGGCTCCTGTTTTGCGGCAGAGATCCCTTCTGGGCCGGCAGGCGGAAACTAGGTTTCCACCCGCCGGCCCAGCAGGGATCTCCAAATGGCCGCGGCGGGGGTGCGGCCACATTGGCGGCCGCCTGGTGGTCCGATCTTGCCACCCGCCAAGGTCGTAATGAGGGCCTAAATCTTAAAGGCTTGACTAGATTCTCTGGTGGTCTGGAATATGGTATGTTGCACTTAGCAATGCCTTCACAATCCCTAATGAAGTCCTGTCCTTAAGTTAGACGTTTATAATGGTTCAACACCCTTAGCAAAACAGATATAACTTAACATGACTACACAAGAACTTCTTTCATACCAATAATTAACCTCATGGTTGAACCTCCCTCATTAACAATGTACAATATGTGTACTAAGATTGTGAGGTAGCCCTCGTGGATCATCCCTTTCAGTTGCTCAGTCCCTTGTGTACTATCAATGTATATTCTTCTACCAAAAATAGTCCGTAAACTCCATCCATTTGAACAGGGAGGTGTAGTGTCGATAAGTGGTATTCACACCTATTCACATCATACCCATATGTGTGCACATGTTTTACATGTGTGTCCATCTCCACTATAGTCATTGAAACAGATACGTGGAATTCATTGTCAAACAAGTATTTTCTGTGGTGTGAACAGATGACTACAACTACCATGATCCCCTATTTAGTATCTGCAAAGTATAGTGCTGTTTAATGTTGCTCTACCTTCCTTAACTTCCATATGTGCACACATTTCAACAAATTGTGCATTACACAGTCACCAAGTCAAGCTATGGTTTAAACTGTCAGTTGTTGTGTATCTCAGTCATGTTGATACCTTCTCATATCTACATTGAAGCAAGAGAAATGTTCATGTATTTCATAGTCATCTGCATCCACAATTTCCTACATTGTGATGTGAGATGCTATATAAATACAGTATTCTCACACAATTTACATTGCCTTGTCCATATGATGACTTATGACAGTTACATTTTGAAGTTGCCCCCCATTGCTTCTAATGTCTTGAAGCCTGCTAGGCCTGGGAATGGTCCATTACTGTTTTCTACTCACTGCTGTGTTGGGTTGAAAGTCCACTACATGTAATGTTCAATGCTGAAATAACACTTTTGAATCTCAGGGCATCTACAACGTCATCACTGATGATGGCATTTGTGTAAGCCAGCCGGCATATGTAAAACAATGAAAATCACACAAAGGCCTAATCGTTCCAAAAGTCTCATTTAACTTTTTGAGGTTGCCCATTTGTAGATAAAGACACAAGAGGAAGCTCATGTTGGAAATACATAATCATAATGATAAAATGAGCTCCCTGACGGGGGTTCCTTTTGACATACACCACTTAGTGAGCATGGATTTTCTTATTCCAACTTCCCCCCTCTGTTTACCCATTACATTTGGCACTATCACACCACTACCAGCCATAGAGAGGGAGGGTCTTCCACATGAGAAGGCACTACTCCCACACCAGTCCCTGAACCAATCCCCTCCTCCTCCTCAGAGGGGATGGTTATCCAGACCAGCAGGAGAGGATGGCTAGACTGCCACCACCACCTCAAAGATATGCAAATCCTAAGGTCCTCCAGTGTGTGTCTAGCATTCACTCTGTGGACTATTTCAGAGGCACTTTTACCTTTTCTGAGGACAGCTGTATTTCTTTCATGGGACTCCAAACTGTTTTTGGCTCTACTGCAATATCCACCATGATAGACTTATTTGTTTCAATTCCACATTTTTTGATTGACATGTGTTATGCTAATAAATGGAATTAACACAGACTACAAGAATAATGGTGTATTTTTGTGGCCTTTAATTTGTCATGTCTGTCTTCCACCATCATGTACTAATTTCTTCTGAAGATGTATTTGCCAAAGAAAATTTGTAATGAAAAAGAGGTAAAGTGTTATCCATTGTATTCAAAGAAAACAAACACAAATCATTATGTATTTGGAACAAACATAAGTTGGAAACAAGTCCTTGAAGAAATTAAATCTGGCTTTCAATTACAAGGCCTAATCCCAATAGTTTGTGGCATTTAAGGTTATACGCTCTACGACCTTGACACCATGGAGGAAAGGGGCTATTCGATGGGACTGAAGTAAATTATCACTGAGGCATGACCTCAGTTGGAGCCATAAATCCTGCTCTCACAATAGGAATCCTAGATCACTAGCACCAATATTCAACATCATGGCGGTAACAACATTTGAGGTCACACGACCAGTATAGGACACTGTGGCAGAGTCTGGTGCAATGATACATTCACCATTTAGTGGTGTACAAACAAAAAATCCTATCAACTATGAGGAGACACATCAACAGCTACCTCCACTGTCCACAAATTGAAGACTTAGCCAGTGTGAAGGAAGAACAGTATGCTAGGGGTTGACATACACATGTGGCTTGAGCAAGTGAAGTGGCACATATTGGGCTTGATTTAGATGTTGGTGGTAGCAGTCCTGCCATTGACTTTTTGATGGGAAACCCACCTGCCACCATGACAGTCCCCCTGCCCTATTTAGATGTCAGTGGGAGCATAGGTGAAAGATCACTGACAGTCCGCCGTCACTGCCAACAATCTTCTCCCACGTCGACGGTGCCATAGGCAAAAGCGACTGGTGGCGGGACTCCAGCCCCTTTTACCGCTGAACCAACCATGAGGTGCAGTCCCACCAAGCAACTGTGGTGGCTATACCGCCAGACCTGAGCTGGCAGACTGGCAGGTATATAAACACAAAACTCACATTTTGAAAGCTTTCCAAATACCCTGCCACCATGAACCCGCTGCTACCGGTCCTCCCATTGCTCCTGGGCAAGGTCCAAGATAGAAATCAACCTTGGTGTTGCTGGAATAGAAGGTAAGTCATGGGCATTCTGTTACCCTTGGAGTTGTAGCTGCATAGTAACACTGGACTGGTGCATGGCTCAATAATTTCTGTAAACACCACCATACTGTTGCTCAATGCTGAAATGTGTAAAGTTGAATCCTGGAAATGTATCAGAACAGACCTCGAGATATAAGTAGCACCCACCAATTTTGTAACGCACGCCTACATGGCAATGGACACCTACACAAAAAGGCTCAGCACTCACAAATAAAAATGTGACCATAAAGGTGTGTGTAAGAATGTACCCAAAAGATCTAATGTATCAACTTAACAGTATACCCAATTTGAACCAAGCAATCCTATGATAATGAAGCAAGTACACTACAACATGCTTCAGGTGGGGGCGCACAGAATGTAACACAATATTCACTTGTGACCTGCAAATATGTCAGTGATATACTAAGGTCACATGTCCCATTGGTGTGTGCAATATATCACGAACATAAGATAACATTCAACTGTAAAGTGACAGGCCATCTTTGTAATACATATGTACATATTATTGACACATCATGTCAAAATAAACAAACATGCATTCTCCACTCATAAAAACAGAAACACATATAATTTTGGTGTAAGTGTCCAGTAACAAAACGAATGCTTGCACCAAAATAAAAATGTACAACACTAATGCATGCATTTAAAAAAACAAAGAAAATATACAACCTGTGTTGGTCTGTGTCACAAATTAGAGTAAGTGCATGGTTTGTCGTAGTTTGGACTCTTGCTCTGAGCAAGACTGCTGGTTTACGGATGACAGTACTTTTGTGTGTAGGTGACTACGCCTTTCCTACAACAAGTCGCAACTGTTGTCCCAACCTTATCGGCTCACTAGCAGCACCTCAGCAGAAACACAATAGTAACAGGTGATTTATGGCATCCGTTACGCATGGACTCGAGAATAAGACATCTCAGGGAGTGTCGTGGTTAAACAGAGATTCCCCTTTCTCACAGATATATCATGTCTCATACAAACACAGGCAATGACAAAGATGCAGTAGAGTTTCAATAGTTTTTATTTAACATAACTGCAATTTGCGATAAGTTGCATGGGCTGCAATGATTAGGATAATGAATAATGCAAGAAACTGAATTGTGAAGACAAGAGTCATTATTACAAAGACCCCCACCATCTTGCAGTATGTAGAAAAAACATATGAGATGTAATATGCTCTAATACCCTAATGTGAATGGCCTAACCTCCTACCTAAAGGAGAGCTGGGTTTGTTAAACCTAATATGCCAATGCCGTGTCCATGAGAGGAGCCCCCAACCCTCGTTACCTTGGAATGAGGTCTCTATCTCAGACTCCGCAGGGACACGAAGACTGGGTCAGCGTCAAGACGACTGCAGCATCGGTATCAGCGATGGTGGCGATGCCCTCTGGTTGAATCCCTCTGATTATCTGTCTAAAGTGTGATGTATTTATACAGATCTACAAGGACCCCTGACGTAGGTGTGTTCCTAAACAATAGATAACAGGCATGCTTGGGATGGCAATTAATATAAACAATCCCTCGAAAGTATAGAGAGGGAAAATCCCTAAGTGTGAACACCTACTGTTTGTTTGTCTTTGGTGCTTGATCTTGTTGCCTTGGCGCGGTAACACTGATAATGTTACCCATAACAAGTGGCCTAACTATAAACAAGGCAGCCATCTTAGAAGAAATAAATAATTAAGTGGGCTAAGACAGAGCAAGCTAAGTAGGTTAAAAGTCACTAGGTGACAGGGGCACGAGTCTGCAAGCCAGAGGCTAAGCTAACTCCTGTTATCCCATTAAAACGAACTAGGATTCACTACAGGTTCACGCACACACAAACATAACATAATCAACAAACAATGAGTAACAATTGAATAATAAGGTCACACTTTATATAATGATGAGTTTAGTCACTCAATGATAAATATCATAAGTCCATCATAATTAGGGCAGTAACGTCTCAGCCCATGTGGGCCACAATGGCTTCCAGGCCCATCAGTTGCCTCCTAAGTTCATTGCCAGAATAAGCCTCCTCTGGAAGGGGCATCTATGAGGCAGAGAACAGGCACTCAATGATGTTACTGGGGATGGGTGTGGGATCTTGGATTTGGGAGGAGTGGGTTTGGGTTTAGGAGGAATGGGTTTGGTAGGGGTTGTTTGGAATTTGGAATGCGTGGTTTGAAATTTGGAAAAGGTCAGTGCCAGAGCAAAACAAGGTCTTCTCTGGGAAAATGGGTAGGGTGGTTAAGAGGGCGTTCAGGTTGGGAGTAAAAGGGAGTGTCTGTTGTACATGTGTCTGTTGAAGGTGTGGGTGCTTGAGGGTCAGATGTATGTGCTGTATCTTTAGTTTTGTATATTTTATTGACTGTTGGGTGGGTGAGTGTGGGCGTTTGTGCCAAGTATGTGTGTGTATGTGACTGTTGTGGTTGTGGCCTTTGTTGCTGTGGCATCTGTGGGTTTTCTGGTGCATACATGTGTGGTGGTGGGTGTAATGACTGAGGGTGTGATTGTGGTGTGTGTGGGTGTTGTTATAGTGGTGGGTGTTGTATTTGTGGATGTGGTGGTGGGGTGTGTGTGCTTGTGTAGTGAATGGTGTATTGACTGGGGGTGTGATCATGGTGGTGGTGGTGTCTGTGGTGTCTACATGTCTGTGCTTATTTGTTCATGTGTTTCTGTTAGGATGCGCTGTTTGTGGGTTCATGCATGTTTGCATGCACTTTGGCAGGTCTGGGCTGAGGGATTTGGAAAGGGGGAGGGGTGGAAATCTGGGCATGAAGTTGGGGTGGGTGGGACTCTGCAACCAATTAAGAGGCCAGGCCCTGGAATGACCACAGTAGATCAGAGAGGGTACTGTGAATGCCTTCCAGGTAAGTTAGCATCTGGGTGTTCTTATCAGCCAGCCTCTGGATGACATTCAGAAGTGTTGTCTGGCCTACAGTGACTGTCTATAAAAGTCTACAGCTTCCTGACTGAACACAGCCTGGGACACCGGGGCAGGGGCAGAGGTGCCTGCAGCAAAGTTAATGCCACCCCTCCTAGGAAGGTGGCTGCGGCCAACTGGGGGGGAGCAAGAGAAAGAATGGAGATTAGAATGGGAGGGCAGATAAAGATGAAGGTGTCACAGCCTCTCTACGGTCTGCCCCCACTGGGACTGGTCTTCATTGGAGGCTTCTGAAGAAGATGTTGATTCACTGGAGGCTTCCGTGTCAGTCCCCTCACCCTCCATGCCACTGGGTCTCTCAATGTCTGTGGTGTCCACACCTGATACCCACTGACCAGCTTCATCCGCACTGATGTGCCCACTGTCACCTTTGCCTTGCCTAGCTGATGGTGAAACAAAAGACACAACAGTGATAGTGTATCTGCAAGAATACAATTGGGCATCAATGTGCATCACACAATATTTGCAACAACTTCAGTTATCCCCATCTCAGCTCCCACATCATGGATGCCTCTGTCACTTATACACTTGTAGTTTACCCCATAACAAAGGGTTCCAAAAGCATGACTAAACATATAGACCTGGCTGCATCTCTGAACCACTGCAGTACAGAGTTTAAATTGGCTCACTTCTCCCTAAGGGTAAGATTTCTAGATTCAAAGTGTCTGCCCAAAATGTGACTTCATACCATCTATGTGATGCAAATGTCCTTTTCAGCATCACATTGCTCTCCATTATCAATTTCTCCTCTGGGCAGGAATAGGACACCTAAATGTTGTCTGTGGGATGCACAACTCTCTCACCAATGTGAAGACATTCCTGTCTGTTGCTTACAATATAGTTTGCATAGAAGTTAACGTTGGCAATCACAGACTGGCTTACATGCACATCCGTAAAGGACTAAGGCCTCAGGTCCACCAGCTACTGTCCACATAAAATATCATACATTTTCTGGAGAAACTACTTTCAAACATGTGTCAAATAAGAAATTATGATACTCTATAAGAATATAAAAACTTTTCTTGCAGGTGCACATTCTCACACTGTCATAGAACTAACTTAGCAATATCAAATCTGATATAACAGTTGCTTCATGATTGTGCAGTTTACCACAGTCACCAGTAATGAAGCCTACATGCACTACACATATTTGTGACGTACAATCATACCTAACTCAATCATGACATGGGACATATTTTGCAAAATTGTCCCTCATGTCACTGTGAAAATGCTGGCAATCCCTTTGTTTGCATGAAGCCAGGTGTCTGCCCACAACAGTAATTGCCTTGTGAGGAGGAAAATAGTGGCATGCTAAAGCACAAAGCAATAAACCTCACACAGCATCAGACAAAGTCTGATCAACTTACTTCTCCAGAAATCATCATGGGCTTAGGATGTATGTCTTCCTCAAAGTTGATGTCATACAACACAGCTGGAAAGTAAAGAGGTTAAACCACAACCATAGCTACAGAAAATGACTTGCCCCCCTTATTGCTGCATTTGGGCCTTCAACTGGCCATCAAACTCTTGGCCAGCTGCTGCAAGGATGTGGGCCATGAGGGGGGTCAGGGTTCAGCACACCCACCTGGATCGCTGGGAGGACTGCCCGACTTGGCTCTCGGCTGATTTTCTTGTAGCCACTGCAGGTCTTCCCACATCTTCCGACAGTGCAGACTATGCCGCTTGTGGACCCCAGGGTCCGCACCTTCTTGGTGATGGTCTTCCAGATTTCCTGCTTCTGATGGGCATTGATCTGCAAAAGACAATTCAGTACCATTGTTGGGAAGTACTGCTGTGATATTACATTTTCTAAATTCACACGTACATTTACAAAACAGTTACCAGATTTTTTTTCCATCAAATGGTAATAGGTAGATTGAAAAAACTGATTTCCAGTAATCTCATATGCACCGTCAATGCCTAATCAGGCCTATAGCATCATCTCGCCAGAACTATGCAACTACTCCTGTTGTGAATGCTACCCCTGATCACTCACAATCATTGTGAGCTACTGAAGGCCAAACCACCTGTACAACTGCCAAGAGTCAGACCCCATGGTCTGCATTACATACATTGACTAAGGGAAAGATTTGAGGGCTGTCATGTGTCAATGAGAGCAGGTATTTGTGTTTTTTTGAACAAGTGGGACTTTTAATGGGACAGACTCGGATAGATGATGATGAGACAGTGTCATCACAACTTACTGCACCTAAAACAAGTCTACCTATATGTGGCTCCATGACAGATTTAAACCATAAAGAGCAACTGACACACAATATGTGCTGGAATCTCATGTAAAAGTACAGCATCAGACAACTCCAATACCCTCTTAATTTTTCTCTCCACATTACTGTCATTTCAACATTGGCTGTATGTTGTCATACTGGTACACTGTCGACTGGACACTGGTATTCAGTGGCCTGCAGTTTGTGTGATGAAATAAGATTTATGTGTTATACTGACACACATTACAGCTCCTACTGTCAGGTGGCTTAACATTGCTATGCACAGACATTTCAGTCAATGGTCACAGAAATCTGTTCCAGCTACATCATTCTGTCAATTCCAAGCACAACACCACGCATACCAAAAAGGAACCAAATAGGTTGTGAACCAGGATGAGTATATTTAGTCAGACATTCCCCAATCAGACATGTGCCTGTTCCTCTCGGGTCCCATAGAGTTGGCTGTACAGGGACAGAGCCTCCCTGACAAGGAGCTCCCCCTCCTCAGGGTGGAAGGCAGGAGTCCTGTCACCTGCGTTACCTGGCATCCTGGCTCCCATAGGTCAATAACTGCATAAAAAAACAAGGAGGTCTTGATGGCTGTACTGTCAGGAGGCAAGTGGATATTTTTTCACAACGCACCATACATGTACACGTCGGACACAATCTATGACGTAGATGGACATAGCCATTGGCTTTCTTGCGTAAGTGTCACACATGTTAGCCTATGGCATGGCCAGTTGCAGAGGTCACCACCTACTACGCAGTCAACTTCTGCTTTTGCATCACCAGCACTCACAATGGAGACTGGGGCATTCCTAAAAGTCAGATACGAATAACACTTTTCTTGGCAAGATATGACACAATAATATGTGAACCATGACTTTGCTTGACAACAATAGTACAGCGGGAAAAATACTACCCCCATTGCCGATTTGTTTTTTTTAAAATTGTTTTAAAAAAACAATTACAGTTCAAATGTATTATTTACATATGATGATCAAAAATACTAAATATGCCTTTTTAGGATCTTAGTGGAAGAAATATTTTGTGTCTGTGTGTTTACATGTATTTCCCAATGTCATTTGCACTGTTACCCAGAAGTCAGATTTGCATTGACATTAAACCATTCGATCATTTCACCTAATCTTTTCCATTCCATACATACAGAGGTCTGAACACAGGCATGGGTAGGAGGTGACAGCCTCAGGTGTTCCGGCCCTTTCCAGACCTTGCCACCATAAAGGAAAGGGACATCATCAAGCAATATCATCTAAATAGGCAAACTATCCTGGATTTCTTTTTCAGCAGTTGGATCCTAATCTCCTGCCTCACAATAGGAATCCAGTAGCCATAACACCAACAGTAAAACTCATTGAAGTATTACATTTTGTAGCCGCTGGCACCTTTCCATGCACTGGCAGTATCCTTGGCATGTCCCAGTCAACATTCAGTGGTGTGCTACAAGAAGTCCTTGCTTCACTAATAAAAAAAAACATCAACAGCTACATCCAATTCCCACCTCCACAGTATTTGGCCACTGTGAATGGAGAATTTTTTGCTTCAAGTGCAATACCAAATGTGGTTGGAGCAATAGTTGGCACATATATTGCCTTGGTGTCACCACACAACAGAGATATACAGCAATCAGAAGAACTTCCATTCCATTAATATGCAAGTTGTCTGCTTAAGAGAATTATATATATCTCAAGTGTGTGTGTCCTCTTCCCTGGGTAAACACATGATTTATTCATAGTATGGAACCACAGTATACCAATGCAGATGTCACAACTTTGACCACAAAGGGCCTGGCTTTTCGGTAAGTACAAAATGACTTATCAATCTTTTGCCTGAATCCTAGTTTAGGAATGGGCAATGGTTTCATATGTGATTAATTTGTTGATGTGTTGCTTCCATGTGGGAGACTCAGCATATCCTAACCGACCATGGTTATTGGCACTGCTGAGGAATCCAACAACACCAGGGGAAGTCCACTTCAATGAGGCCCATGGAATAACGCAGAAGCCAGTGGAGTGGATATTCGGGCTCCTGAAGTCTAGGATTGGTTGCCAAGACAAGACCGGAGGCCAGATGATAAGGTGTGCCAAATCACGGTTGCCTGCAGCACTCTCTATAACATCACCCTCAGGACAGACATCACTATAATTGAACAGGAGGAAGACTGCGATGAGCCCCCAGGTGAGGATGTTGAAGTGTCCTATGAAGATGAAAACGGTGAAGAAGGAGTTGACTTACGTCAAGATGTGTTTGCCCACTTCTTCACGTGAGTATAAGTTTACATTTACAAATTTTAAGCTCCATTGGCAGTACAGCTTGTGCCTGAAGGTACTTATCTGTCTGCTATTGTTATTTGTTAAGAATGGTCAGCGCAGGAGTGTTCAATGCAAAGATGTTAGGGGATCAGAGTTTCCCTACATTGGGTAATGTGGTCATTGACATAGATGAACTGTGCTTTTGCTAAGTATGTCTGTCCTCATGATGTGTCAGTTGAGTTTAACATTCCCTTCTTAATTTGTTTCAAGTTCTTTCACCATGTCATCTTCATTTGGATATTTCAACATTGTGGCATTTGGGATATGACTTTTTGTTAGCACACCACTGAATGGCGAATGTGCCATTGCACCAGATATTGCCACAGTGTCCTATATTGGTCATGTGGCCTCAAAAGTTGTCACTGTCATGATGTATATGATTGGTGTTATTGATCTAGAATTCCTGTTGTGAGGGCAGGCTGTATGGGTCCAACTCACATCATGTATCAGTGATAGTTTGCCTATTTAATTTGTTCCCATTGGATATTCCCTTTCCTCCATGGTATCAATGAAGTGAACCATATAACCCTGAATGGCACAGATATTGGGGTTAGGATTGTTTTTTGTAACCCATGCTCCATTTCTACAAGGACCTGTTCCTAACATTTCTACATTCCACATAAATGTTCAATAGAGTTTGTTCACTATAAATACATTTGTTGACACTTTTTCATTTGTAATTGCAACATTTCTTTCCTCAGTAAATGTCCAGTAGTTTTACCAACATGATGATGGAGAACGTACATGACAAAGGAAATGCTACAAATAATCAAACAAGAGACTTATATTCTGTGTCCATTACATTTATCATGATGAAAAAAACAAGTGTGAGGTGAAATAAAATGAGATGAAATAAATTAAAAATAGTCTATCGGTGGATAGAAACATGGTAATAGAGCCTAACACAGTTTGACATCTGGGGGTATATTTACACTCTGTATGCAGCAAATGTGCGTCAAACATTTTGACGCACATTCAGCGCAAACATTGCCCCATATTTATACAATGATGCCCGATCCCGCGAACGTCAAAATCCTTCCGTGTGCGTCATTTTCTGGATGCGGGAAACTGCCTTGCGTTAATGACGTGGAAGGTAGGCGTTCCCATCCAAAAAATGACTTTAAGGCCTGTGCACCTTATTTATACTCCAGCGTCATTTTGACGCACCGGAGGGGGCGGGCCTTAAAAAGTGGGGCAGAGCCTGATGTGCGTTGTTTTTTTAATGCATGGGTGAGGGCAGGCGTTAAGGGACATGTGGGCCTACTTCCATGATCTCTGACCATGGAAGCAGTCCAGAGGTGCCAGTCCCTGCCCCCAAGGACACACCCTGCCACCCCTGGAGGACACCCATGGATGGGGAGGACCCATCCCAGGTAAATACAGGTAAGTTGGGGTAAGTATAATTTTTTTATTTTTTTAAAGTGGCATAGGGGGGCCTATTTTTTCCGCCCCTCCATGCCACTGTGCCCAATGGCCATGCCCAGGAGACAGAGGTCCCCTGGGCATGGCCATTGGGCAAGGGGGCATGACTCCTGTCTTTGCTATGACAGGAGTCATTTCAATGGGGGTTGTGCATCAACAAATGACGCAAGTCCGGGTTTAGCCATGATTTTTTACTCAAACCTGACTTGCACCATTTTTTGACACACAACCCCCATTTTTCCCTATTCCGGCGCTGCCTGGTTTGAGTCATTTGTGTTTTTCCTCTGACCAGCCCGCAGTGCCAACTAACGTCAATCCTTAAATAAGGTGCCCATCTGGTGCGTAGGAATGACGTTAGCCGTCAGTAAATATTTTGACGGTAACCAGCGCCGGCGCTGGTTTGCGTCAAAAAGTATAAATATGGGTCCTAATGTCCAAAATACTACTGTCCTCTGAAAAGGTAAATGTGTCCATGAAACAGACCACAGGGTGAATGATACGCATACATGGAGGAAATTGGGCTTTGCATTTCTTGGAGGTGGTGGTGTTGATCTTGTCATCCTCTACTGCTGGTCCAGATGATTGTCACTTCTGGGGAAGTGGGGGGCACAGGTACAGGGACTGGAGTGGTAGGGCCAGGCTCATCCTGTGGCAGGGCCTCCCTGTCTGTGGCTGGGAGTGTTGTACTTTGGCCAGATGTTGAGGGACCACAGACAGCCTGGGAAAATCCCTGTGCAAAATGTGATAATGTCATATGCCACCCCAGTCAAGGAACACAAATTGGAAATTCTGTTCTGCATGTCTGCGTTGTTCTACCTCTGCACCTGCCAAATGTCCCAGGGCTCATTTAGGACCTGATCCATTATGTCTTGGGATTGTTGGACTGATCCCAAGACTTGATCAAGGGTGCTCTAGCTAACAGAAATCTCTTTGGCCATCCTTGGCTGACCCACAGATTCCCTCCCTCAAACCCTACTCCCACTAGCCTGTGCCCTTGAAGTTTGTCCCAAACCACTGGGTTCTGGCAGACCTGCCAGCTGAGCTGTTGGTGGCTCAACAGTAGCCAAGACTGGGAGGCACAGGATTGGTGTGCTGGTTCTCAGTGCACAGGAAGTGGACTGGTCACACACTCTGGTCATGTTCCAGCTGTTTGGGTGGTGTAGCTATGGACTGGGTTTGACTCACTGTAGCTGTGTGGCCAGACAGACCAGATGGACAAGCTTGCTCCTCATCATCCGGACTTGCAGAATTGGAGTTCTCACAAGAGGCTTTCTCGTTGGCTAGAGTGGAGGTGTCTTGGCTGGCAGCTGATTGTACACTGGGCCGGACGGTTAGACATGTGAAGGACATGTGAAGGATACAGGGGATATGTGATTAAAGTATAGTTTTTGCATTTCATGTGTCTTTGTCTACAAAAGGGCCAACCTGAAACCTAGATGAGAGATATTGACTGATTAGGTCTTTGTGTTATTTTCATTGTTTTACCCATGCAGACTGATTTACACAGATGACAACTCCAATTCTGACCTTGTAGAGATATCCTGAAATGACAAAGTGTTAGTTCAGATTTGTAGGTTACATGTAACAGACGTTGAACCCACACAGTGGTGAGTAGATCGGAGTACTGTGGCTACTAATTCTGTTCTGCATGCACTTTTGTAGATATCTTAGATTCAACAGACAATGAATAGTGGAAGCATTTTCATGTATTTAATGTGGCTATGAGCAGGTGTCCACATGTTTGAGATACACAAGAAGTGATATTTTAATCCATAACATGACATGGTGACTGACAAATGCACTAGTATTCAAAATGTGTGTGCATAGGGAAGTAAAGGACGGTGTAACAACATAACATTCCATTGTTGTTTTTCAGATCCAAAAACAGACCATCATGGTAGTCATCTTTTGACACCATGGACAATACTTGTTTGAAAAATTAGTTACACATATCACTTTCAAAGACTGCCTTAGAGATGAAAACATTTTTGCAACTGGTACACGCATATGAATATAATGTGACTAGGAGAAAATACAACTTAGGAACATCATACTGTCCTAGGAAATGGATGCAGTTTTGGACCTGGTTTTGGAAGCACAGCAATATACATTGATAGCCAGTAGTAGGCAGGGCCCATGCAAGGGATGATCCATGGGTAACTAGACAGAATCTGATTAGCCATATTTCATTATGTTAGAAGAACAACTACACCCATGATGTTGGTAATTTGTATGGCACAACAGATTTTTGTTTAGTCAAAATTAGCTATTTCTGTGTTGCTAAGGTTGTTGCAGCATTCTAAAAGTCTACCTTATGGGGAGGACTCCATTGGTGATTATGGAGACATATGTAGTCCTAACTTACCAGTCTGCACTCCACTAAGGAATCCAGTCAAGTCTTCAAGATGGAGGATTTACAAGACCTTCTTTTCCCATGTAAAGAGTTGTAATGGGGGGAGAGCAGAACCACAACCAGTCCTCTGGGCCTTCAGGTGACACTTGAAGGCTAATGAACAAACCTTTACTCGCAGGTCACTCCAACTCTTCCTAATCTCCTCCTGTGTGAGCAGGTTGCTAAATACTGCATTCACCCTGTCAACTATTCTGGTCCACATTTGCCTTTTCTGGGAAATGGTAGTATTTTGGAATTGTGCTCCAAACAATTATAGCCCTACTCTAATGATTTCATCCACCATGAAAGATTATTCCCTCTCTGTGAAATGGGGATTTCTTCTCCCTGCCATTGTGAAATATATCTAAACGGAACTAGTGCTAAAAAAATGAAGGGAACTATAAAAAATTGCTTTCACCAAAAAAACACAGAGGGAAAGGTAAACAGAATCAAAAAACCTGTCTCCTATGTTATGGATTTGGCTGTCTGTCTGGTCTTCTGCAGTAGAATGGCAAAGGATCATGGTCTGAAATTGAGGGTGATTATTAGTGTGTTTTACAGGTGTTCACAACTGTCCAGTTTGCAACAGGTGTGGGATATTAACATCTAACCAATGGCCACAGGCATGGTTCTGCACTGTAAGGGTCCCCCAATGGACTCCTGCTGACACACCAGCAGCATAACTGTGTGATCTAAATAGGCTTGGGGGGATGCTGCTGCCAAGATGGTGATGGACTGCTAATTGTTGGCATCAGAATCTGCTGCATCAGCTGCGGGATGCAGCTGGTGTGACGGAGTGCACTCCATCGGTGGTGTTTTCGCCTACCTGCAATGCATCTAAATACGGCATGTGGGAGACCACCGGTGTTACAGTATTTTCAGGCCTGCCACCAACGCAGCTTGGCAGTAAAACCACCAAGACCTAAATCAGGCCCTTTGTCTTGAAGGCACCATCACACAGAAAACACGTCTCATATCTTCTGAACTTCCATACTATCAGAGTTCAAGTTGTCTCTGTCCAAGATTTGTCCAACCCAAGTGGGAGTCTGTCCCAAGATCAACACATGTTCACTTTCTGCTTTCCAACAGCAACCTATAACTGAAAATATCACAACTTTGAAAAGTTCAAATGAAGATGACATGGTGAAGGACCCTGAAACAGAATAACCAGGGATAATTAATGATTTCACATGTTAAAATTGACTCAATTGTCAACTTATGTGTTCCCACGTATACTCATCATAAGCAAAGTTCATCTGTGTCTTGGAGTTTACTAAATTGGGGTGTTCCTCCGCTGGCTATAGAGAATGCAACAGGCAACCATGATTTGTCACACCTCATTGGGTGAGTGAAGCAGGGCTCCACCATTCTTGTCCAGCACCTTAACCTGGCCTTTAGGAGCTGGAAAGCCCATTCTAGTGGCCTTTGTATTCTTCCATAGACCTTACTGAAGCAGACTTCCCTTGGTGTTCTTGGATTCCTTAGCAGTGCCAATGACCATGGTCTGTTAGGATATGCTGAGTCTCCTACATAGAGGCAATACATCAACAGATTACTTACATATCAAGCCGTTGTCCCTTCTTAAACTAGGATTCAGGCAAAAGATGTAATTACCAACAAGCCAGGTCCTCTCCGGTCCATGTTGTGACATTTGCATAGGTATGGCGCTGTTCCGTAGTATGAATGAATCATCTGATGACCCAAGGATGTGGGCACACACACTTGAGATATATAAATCCGGTAAGCAAACATCTTGTAGGTGGATGAAATGGAAGCTCTTCCTATTGTGGTAGACCTGTTCTTTTGTCTGTAATGACACCAAGGCAATATATGTACCACCCGTTGCTCAAACCACATGCAGTAGTCCACCCAAAGCATAAAAATCTCCCTTCACTGTGTCCAAATCCTGTGGACATGGGAATTGGATGTAGCTGTTTATCATTAAGGAAACAAGGATTACCTGTAGCACACCACTGAAAGATGGTTGGGACATCCCCCAGCTACTGTCATAGTATATTGACGATGAAAATGCAGTCCTGCCATGGGCTTCACTACTGGTGTTATGGCTGTTGGATTCATAGTGTGAGGTACAAGATCAGGCTCCAACTGCTGGCACAAACCCAGGATAGGTTGCCTATTTAGCCCAAATGTCTCAATGATGTCCCTTTCCTCCATGGTTGCAATGTCTGGAAAGGGCCAGAACACCTGAGGATGTCACGTCCAACTTATGGCTGGGTTTATATGTGTATATGTATGAAAAGGAAAATATCAGCTGAAATGTTCACATCAAACTTTCAATGTCAAAACACATTTGCATTCTTGGTAACCGTATGAATGTCATTGGGTAATGCATGTACACACATTAACTTAAAATGTTTGTTCCTCAAACATTATTTACATTTTTTCCTT
Organism: Pleurodeles waltl; assembly: GCF_031143425.1. Taxonomy (NCBI): domain Eukaryota; kingdom Metazoa; phylum Chordata; class Amphibia; order Caudata; family Salamandridae; genus Pleurodeles; species Pleurodeles waltl. Next base: position 627,710,222 of record NC_090443.1, on the reverse strand, counting down.
TTTCTGTGTGTAAATAATACATATGAAATCGATTATTTGCACATATTTGAAAAAAGAAAACTTGAAAATACTATCAACTGAGGTATTACTTCCCCTGTGACAATACTGGTGTCAAACACAGTCATGGCTCACATTTTATTGTGTCACATCTTGCCAAGAACAATGCCGCTTGTATCTGTCATTTAGAAATATATTAGTCTCTCTTTTGAGTGGTTGTGATGCATTAACAACCGAAAAATGGCCAGCTACACACCGTAAAATGTCAGATGCTTGACCTAGCCATCAGGACGTTGGCTACCCAAAGGCCGTAGGCCGAAGTTGACCGTGCAATAGGTGGTACCCTCCATGGGCTAACCAGTGTAACGGCTGCACATAGAACCCAAAGGCAGAGTCCGTCTCCGTCATGGATCATGTCAGCCATGTACTTGTATGTGTAGTGTTACAAATGAAATCACTTGCCTCCAAACACTGCTGCCAACCAGACCATTTTATGTTTTGCTGCTGTTTCTGACCTCTGGGAGCCAGGATGCCTTACAAAGCAGGTGACAGGGCCCATGCCTTCAGCACAGAGGAGCTAAAACGTCTTGTCATGGAGGTCCTGTCCCTGTAAAGCCAGCTGTATGGGAACCCAGAGGAACAGGTACATGTCCGATTGGAGAATGTCTGACTAACTACTGCCTTTTTAATCCACACGCTAATTTGTCCTTTTTGATTAATGGGGGAAGTGTTTTAATTGGGGTTAACTGAATGACATAGCTGGGACAGACTGCTTTTTGCCACTGTCTGTAATGTCTGTGCATGGCAATCCTAAGTCACCTGAAAATAGAAGCTGTAATGGAAGTCCACGTAACACACAAATCCTATTTCATCACACAAACTGCAGGCCACTGACTACTAGTGGCCAATAGACAGTGTATCACTTACAACATAGGAGCCAATGTTGAAATGATAGTGATGATGAGGGAAAAATGTAGAGGATCTGGATGCCTGATGCTGCACTGCCAAGTGGAATCCAGCCCATATTGTATATCAGGCTGCTCTGTGAGGCTTAAACCTGTCTTGGAGCTATACATAGGTAAGGTTATTTTGAGTACAGCATAATCATCCATACTAGCCTGTCCCATTACAGCACACACTTGTTCATACATCCCACAAATCCCTGTTCTCACTGACACATAGTAGTCCTTCTATCTTTCCCTTAGTCACTGTGGGTGATGCAGACGTAGGGTTCTGATTCTTGACAGTTTAGACAGGAAGCGATTGTAGCTTTGTATGGGATTAATGCAAGTATTGTGCAGATGGTTTGGTCTTTAGTAGCTCACACAGATTGTGAGTAGTCAGGAGTAGGACTCACAACAGTATATGTTACATAGCTCTGACCAAGGTGATGTTGTAGGGCTGATTAGGTAACATGAGTAGCTAGCAAGTTTTGATGGTGCTCATAAGATCACTGCAAATCAGTATTACCTAACTACCATTTTTGGAGAAAAAATGCAGGGTCTGATTTTCAAAGGTAAACGTATACTTTTGGTCTAAGTTAGGCCAAATGTGTAAGTTTACAACCGCCTGGTATTCACAAAGGTAAGTTACGAGTAGTATGTTTACGTCCGCACTCGGGGCAGAACATTGACAATTGGAGCAGATCATCCGCACTTGGGGTATATAATCCGGTGACGGGCCAGAACCCAATGATAATCAACAGAAAGTGACATAGAGGAAATGCAAGACGGGAAGTTCCAAACAGGAAGTTGCAGGCAGCCATTTTCTAGTCATTCTGAGTCATCTTCTGCTACAGACAGGATCCTCTGCCATCCTGCTGCTCAGTTCATCCTTACTGCCCCCAAAACAGCTGAGGGAATTGAGAAGAGGGTACCCCCCTTCAGAGACAGGGTATTGGACATCTTATCTTGGGGGTGCTAGACCAATACCCTCAGCTTTATGAAGGGGCCCGAGGATCACTTGAGCAATGCAGCACATGCCCAGAGCTGGGAGCAGATTGCGCAGCCCTGCAGTGTAGTGGGCTTATACCACCAGAGAGCCAGGACATGCCGTGACTGCTGGGAGGAACTGAAACATCAGCCCGTCTAAGGTCCTAAGAACTGCTAGGGCTGTCCTCCCAGCCCCACATGCATCAGCCACACCTCACACCACTGTACAGGAGGGTCCTAAGTACAGTCTGGCCAAACCTCCATGCTCAGCTGGAAGAGTTTGAGCAGCAAAGATCTGGTGAATGCATTGCCTGCATTCTGTGTCTGGAAGCATGGTGTAAGTATTAATATAACTGTAAAAACATGTATCACATGTCATCATGTACAGAATCTGGGTGCATGCTGCAGAAGTCATAAGGCCAATGCCCCATGGGATCACATTGGAAGCACTGACTGAGTGATTTCTGGAACTTGTATTGTACTGGACACTATAGGGGAAATAGCCATCACTCATGCTATCATGTGAAGAAATGCAATGCCTCCCCCACGACTGAGGAAGCAAGGGCCTTATCACCGCTGGGTACAATGCCAAATGGATGGGCCAGACACTGTCCAGTGTGAGGGCAAGTGGGCACGGTTCTTGTGTGTAATGCTGTTACATGCAGGCCTTGGTTGTGTGTATAATTAGTGTAAAAATATCATTTCTTGTATCTTGGAGTAATGACTGACATTGGAATACTTGTCTCCCACAATACAGTTCTGGAATTACCAAGGTTAAACGAAAGCACATGTCCTTACAACAGTGGCTCGCCTGTCTCATTTCACAGTGAAATGCTATCATGTGAAGAAATGCAATGTCTCCACCATGAAAGGGGAAGCAAGGGCCTTATTACTGCTGGATGCAATGCCAAATGGGATGGCCAGACAGTCCAATGTGAGGGCAAGTGGCCACATTTCTTGTGTTGAATGCTGTGACATGCATGCTCTTTCTGTGCCTCTCATGTCTCTTGCACACATTCACAGCTATTGCAGCAGCTGCCAATGCCCCATGGGATCACATTGGAAGCATAGACTATAGACTACTGTGCAGTTTATGACTTGCCGTGTGCTGGACACTATAGGGTAAAAAGCCATCACTCATGCTTTCATGTGAAGAAATGCAATGCCTCCCCCATGACTGAGGAAGCAAGGGCCTTATCACCACTGGGTACAATGCCAAATGGATGGGCAAGACACTGTCCAGTGTGAGGGCAAGTGGGTACGTTTCTTGTGTGTAATGCTGTTACATGCATGCCTTGGTTGTGTGTATCATTAGTGTAAAAATATCATTTCTTGTATCTTGGAGTAATGACTGACATTGGAATACTTGTCTCCCACAATACAATTCTGGAATTACCAAGGTTAAACAAAAGCACATGTCCTTACAACAGTGGCTCGTCTGTCTCATTTCACAGTGAACTAGCTGAGCCAACTTTGCACACACGCCAACAGGTGTGAAGCACCATCAGACAATCCTGAACTGCCAAACTTTAGATCGTTTCAGTCGTCCCCCAATGATTGTACTTATAGCCTAGCAAAGGTCAGGGCCTAGGCTGGTTTGCACTTGTACACCCATGCAAGCATTTATGTGGAATCAGACCACGCTACACAGCAGATGATATGCAATATTTTGTGGCTACCAAGTCTGCACTTGGAGGGTGACCGCTGACACAAGGGGTCTAATTCACAAAGGTTAACTCAGACCAAATGTATATAGTATACACTTGGGTCCCGATTTATAAATGTAAACTTAGACAAAAAGTCTAAACTTAGATGAAAAGTCTAACTGTACTACGAGTAAAGTTAGATGTTGGGTCTCAACTTAAACTTTTGGTCTAAACTTAGATTTTTGGTCCAAGTTTACCTTTGTGATTCAGGCCTATGGCTTTGGTGTAGACAGGTCCATCCAGACTGTGTTCCATCTCCACTTGTAGATTGACTTGTGAGGAAGACTAGGTAGTGAGGAAAGGAAACCCTTGACCTTCACACTTACAGATTTTATGGCCTTTGAGAATCAGGACAAAATTATTAGGTTTTGTTAAGGTTTGGCTTTGTCACTACAGTAAGGTATACCACCCACAATTGTGACTGATATCAATGTATGAGTCATATCTGGACATATCACTGAAAGTACACATTCTACTGGGAATAAAAGTCACCTGAAACTGGTCAGAGAGATCAAAGGTGGACAAAGTCAACTTTTGTTTCAGATACTTATGTGCCTTGGCAGGATTTTTGCACCAACTACTTAATGTTCTCACTTCCTTTTCAGTGGACCCTGCTAGCCAGGAAGACAAAAGAGAGGACCAAAGAGAGCTACCTAGGGACGACGGCAAGCATGACCTCTATTATCAACTGAGGAAGAAGAGCTGGAGGAGGGACCTGTACCATCTACAGGCAAGGGAAGTGTTCCCACCCAGATTGACTCTGAGGACAATGCTCGGGTAGAGGATGTGGAGACTGTAGGAGGGCCTTGATCTGGACACCTCTAGTCGGGGGGAATGTTGCCTCTCTCTGGGACATTGAAGACCTTCATCAGCCAGAGGTGTCCCCAGAGCCCCAATCTTCTACATCTGTGGCTGGCTCTGTCACCTCCCAAAAACAGGAGACCCCCAGTCCAACCAGGCCACCAGCTGCCACCCCTGCCAACAGTCCCCCTATCTGTGCCTGTCCCAGTCATACTGAGAGCTCTGTTGTCTCTGACACCCCACATCCTACCTGTGATACTCAAACTCCTCCATGTGTTGTGCCCCCTGTGGCTCATCCCAGGAAGGGATGGTGGCATCTGAGTGGGAGCAGTCTAACCTACCTTGGCTCCTACAGCAGTTAATAGAAGAACAGCATAGGACCCGAAAGGACTTGGTCCGCTCCCTGGTTTCCATCAATACCACCCACATTTCCTTGAGTGCAGCCATGATTTCTGTCTTGTCCCAGCGTTCCTCCCACACCACTGTCCATGTGCCCCTCTGTTGTTCCTCCCAGTCTGTTCCCCCACTCCTCTACTACCTGTGCGTCTCAGTTCTGTGGTTTAAGGTCCTCCTCTGGCCAGCCAGGAAGAGGTCACAAAGGAGAGGATCTCATTGTGGTAGAGAAAGATGACGACCAGAATGACTGTTGACTGGATATTTTATTTGGACAGGACTTTTCTTTTTCCCCCTAAGTGAATCGACTGTTTTCCTTGATGTGTCCTGACATGTCTTATTTATGTTGCCCAATCCCCTCCATGTCCCTTGCCCCAACTCTGCGAAGACCAATATTTATTTTTGTTTCTCCCTTTCCCAATGGATGGTTGCGTTTTTTCAAATACATTTATCCATATAAAGAAAAAAAAGAGAAAGTGTGTCATGTAGTTCACTGTCTGTGCTGGAACCATTGTATAGAATTCTATGTCTGGAGTTGGTGAGCTATGCCTTCCACATGACATAACTGTACACAGATAGGTACTAGTGATGAACATGTCTTACCCAAATTGTTGACATATACACGGCCTACAGCCACATAAAGCCTTTGAACATCATCAAATAATTACCAAACGATTTCAAATGTGCAAAATTGTATTTATTTACATAGTGCTGAGCATGCAAATGTCCTACTGTTCCTGGGGGATCCAAGCTGTGTCTTCTCAGTTTTGGTGGTGAAGACCTTTGCAATTTTGTGCGTTTCTTGGAGCACTAACTTGTAGATGGGTGGGGTGCCTGTCCAGTGTGGGGATCCACTTGGGCAGCGGGTGTCTGATCCTGTCTAGTGTTGGGGTCTGCTTGGACAGTGGGTGTCTGAGCCTGTCCAGTGTGGGGGTCTGTCTGGTTAGGGGTGTCTGAGCCTGTCCACTGTGGGGGTCGGCCTAGACAGCGGATGTCTAAACCTGTCCAGTGTGGGGGTCTGCCTAGGTAGCTGTTGTCAAAGCCTGTCCAGCGTGGGGGTCAGTCTGGACAGCGGGTGTCTGTACCTATCCATTTTGGGGATCTTCTGGGACAGCAGGTGTCTGAGCCTGTCCAGTGTGTGGGTCTGCCTGGCCAGGGCATCTTGGAGCCTGTACAGGGACAGTATGTGACAGTGCATTAGAGGGCGTGTGCAAGGTGAGTGTTAGCATAGTGGATTGGGGGTCCCGGTGCAGGTTGCCTAACCAGGGGTTGGAGGAGTGATGGTGAAGGTAGATGCATTGGCTCACCTCCAGGCATTGACTGCAAAGGAATTGGTATCATTTTGAGTATCCCCTCCATCGTCTTCAAAGCCAATGCATGGTCTCTTGCACGCTCTTCCCTCTGTAAGGGTATGATGTCATTCAGCCTCTTCCCCTTGTCTTGCCATGATATATCCATCCTCTCCCACACCTTGGTCATTCTGTAAACCAACTGTGGGATTTGACGCACGTCTTGCAATGAGGGGGACATGTCAGACAGTGTAGCCCCTATGTCACAAATATCCTGCTTTACATCTGACTGCTGCTAGAAAAAATCTTCCTCCCACTCTTTGACTTGTATATCTGTCAGCCCTCTCTGCCTGGGATGCCCTCGAATACAAACAGCAAGTCCAGTTGCAGGGGTAGTGGTGCCAAGTGGGAGGTTGTGAGGAGTAGATTTGTGCCTATGGGCTACCTGCTCCTCACCGGGGCAGTAATGTCCCTCTGGTGTTGGAGAGAAGGCCTGGGAGATACTGTCAGAGTGGGAATATGTAGGGGAACCAATATGTCTGACCTCGATGGGAGGGCTGTGAAGAGGTGAGCATTGGGTTGTTCTTGTGGGGAATGGGCAATCTTCTGGGTTGTAGAAGGAGGTACCATTCCAGCCACAACAGATGTGGGCTTTGAGTGTGAGCTGCGTGGGCGAAATAGAGTGGTCATGGAATTCGCCTCCACATCACTTATAGTCAGCCCCTGATATCCCTCCTCCTCTACTTCCTCCTCCTTCTTCTTCCCCTGTTGTGCATTTCTGGAATCTGACAAGGCAACTTGGAGAAGAACTCGGTTCTTCAGTCGGATTGCCCAGCGCTCGTCACTGGTAGTTGATCCCTCATCCGGTCTCAGACATTCATCTTCACCACCTGTGAGACAGAGTTTGCAACAGGCTAAGTATGTGGCTTACAACATGATGTAGTGCAACACAGGTATTGGTCAAAAATATCTTCATGTGACCTGGTTTGTGTACCCCTACACGTATTAGCTCTTTCTGTGGCTTGAGATGTTCAATGCAGATGTGAAATGTACACGCAAACTCAACAGTTCCAACCAAAGGTCTGTGTGGTAGTGGGCTCCCCCCAGACTTCAGCTGCTGGATGACAACATGTTTACTATTCACCATGTATCAAATGTGATTATGCACACCTGACATAAGCATCACAAATTGGTTAGAGTACATTTTGCACACCATCTATATGAGAGATCACAAATGGCAATAGCTGCTCATTTACTTCCACAAAAAATGTATTCTTGTTCAAGGGGTGGTGGGGTATAAATAGTTTATCACACCATAAGGCACACTTACCTGATGGATGCATGGCAGTGGGTTTGACTGCTGCAGACACAATGTCTGATAAGCCCCTGGATGGTATCATCCTTATCAATGATGTTGTCCTGGCAGCTGTAATGTAACATACATATCCATTACTGATAGCAAAGGATGATGGTGATGATTCCACATGTACATGTTAGAGATATGGGACAGTGATCAACAAGTTACACCAAGACCTAGTCAACCATTTTCCACAATTATAGGCAAACAATTAATTAGATGTCACAGAGAGCTATAGGACAGGAATGACTTGGTTGTCCTCCACTGAGTACCTCCAGACACACATACATCTTCATTGGCATCATGCATCCTAAGTATGATGCGGTGTGTGCTAATTTGCAATTTTTGTAAAGGAGTCTTCCTGAACATGCAGATCTGGCCAATTTTTGCACATCAGATTTTGTCAATACAGTGACAGGTACATGTTTGATAAACACAATCATCAAACAAAGTATGGGTGATACTTGTTTAACCCCCCCCCCCACAGCGCCACATTGCTAATTATGGACTGTGAGGGTAGCCATCTCTGTTGTGCACTTACGCAGCTGGCATACAACTTCATGTTCTATGTTACCTGACACTGTACACAGTCATGGTCAGCACACATCCTCTGGTCCTCTATTCTGAGGTTCATTCATTTGTGAAGTTGTTGGCAAAAGATGGTTAACAGTATTAAAGGAGCCCACATCTTACTCACGTGGAAAAGCTGGGCCGTTCACCAGCTTAACTGTATACATGATGTGGTGTTTAACCACTAGATGTCTAGTCTTCACCTTCTCTACACTCAACTTCCCACCCCACCACACTCCCAAAATGCAAGAGTTCTGGTATCATTAGACCCCTCACCAACAACATGACTTTAGCTGTTGTTTCCTGGTAACTTGTTAGCAAGTATCCATGTCAGGAAATTAGGAACAGATCATGACTTCACCTCTCCATTGTGTACTTCGGGACAAATTAATGAGCCTCTCAAAACCCCGGAGAGTCACTCTTTGTACAACTCCATCTGCACACACCAGTGAATCATGTCTATGAGGCCATAGCAGGCCACTTTGCATGGTTTGAAGTGGCTTCCCTGGAGTGTGTCAAAGGTGGACCAATCACTGTGTTGCCTCATTCTCCACTTGAATGACATTCAATGAACAATGGGAACACTTGTGACAGTTCTCCAGAGTGAGAGAGCCATGTATACCGGGGAGGCACAAACACCTTACACCCCGTGAGGTAAGTCATTGCAGCTTGTCACATGTAGACCTCCAGCACTGACAGACACATAAATTAACCTATGTGCAAGCCCATATGAACCCTTAGATGGGTAATATACACATACATATAATTGGCCAACATGTCATGTTGGTGTGTGGCATACTATTATGAGCCATATATGAGCATATGGGGATGAGTGACAATAGTGACATTAGACAGACACTACATACTGCTAGCATTTACAACACAGTTCAGGAACAAAAGCTTTTTATGAAGCCATTTTTATGTATCCTTACCAGTGTCTGACATCCACCCAGTGTGTGGTGTTGGACCAGAAGTCACATGCATACATGTTTTAGAGGTCACTGCAGGCTGTACATTTCTGGACAACGTCACAGGGCCTACAATGATATGTGTGTGTTCAGTTAACATAGTAGTTGGCACATGAAACACAGGCATACATAGTTCACTTCACAGAATTGACACAGTTCATACATTCCATGTACATCAACTGTGAATTGACTGGTAATAGCGTATGGGTGAATGCCCACCCTAGCCATATTTAAGTACCAGTCTGTTGCGATGATATGGGTTGTTGGGCTCCATAACGTTGTCTCACTGATTGTGCAGGGACCTGTGCTCCAGTGTGGGACTGTTCTTTGGCTGTATGTGGCAACAGAAGAGAAATGTCATCAGATATGTCCAAGATATTGTTTATATGCAACCTGTTACATGACTACATATTTGCATCTACATGTCAACAGCAGTGGTAAATGTATAAGGGACCCTTGCTATTGCCATACACCAATGTGAAGTCTATGAAGCAGCAGTGATGGCTCAATGTCTGGGACTGAGTTTATGTAAATTTCTTTTGCCATTACAAGGGATTCTGGTTATTGCATTGTAATGGACTAGCTGCAGCATATGAGGGACAGGGTCACTATACAGATAGCACGTATTTGGAACATCATTCATGGTCACATTTAATGAGTATCACAAACATTAGGCACTTGGTGTCATTGTTAGTTACATTGCAAAATACCTGGCACCACATTGTGGTCATCAGTCACAGGCAGCCCGTAGAGCAGCTGGGGATATATGGTAAAGAAGACATCCCTCTCAAGTGGGGAGAGTCAGAGGCTGGCTCCAATTTGTACACTTTGGAGAGCCCTGGCCACCTTTATCCTGGTGTACTTCACCTTCCTCTTCTCATTCTGCCACTTTTTCTTGATGTCGTTCACAGCCCTGATGTCCTCCCTTAGTGCAGCGACTGCCGTGGCCAACTGCTGCCATAAAGCTGCCTTCTGTGAGGAACTGCTGCTGTAGGGTGGGAGACTATGAGGTCTCTTGTAGTCCCTCACAATGAACTTCAGGATCATGGTGATCTCCTCTGTGTAGTTTTTTCTTTCCTCCTAGTGGGCAGTATGGCTTCAGGATATGCAGCACAAACAGGCACAGTATGGTTCTTTGGAAACCAGAGCCTTGCTTGCGTGCTGCTTTTATACGGTTTTTGGGTCTGGGTTGCAGGTGAGCTTGATTATGTGCAGGTGCATGTGATTACACTGATTATGGCTGTAATCCAGATGACCCGGCCCGAGTGCGGATGATCCTGCCTGAGTGCGTATGATCCGCCCCAAGTGCAGATGATCCTCCAAGTGCGGATAATCTGCCCCGAGTGCAGATGTATAGATACTACTGGTAACTTACTTTTTGCATTGGGCCCCATGACTGTAAAGTTCCCAGCAATGCCTTGTATACTTAAGGTGATGCTAAGAGTGCCTAGCACTAGAGAAAACCAAAACATGAGCCTGCCCAGCCCCTGGAAGAAAAGGCTGAGAAGACTGTTAAATATTTAAAACTGGGATCTAAACCCCTCCTTACAGACATCTCACTCTTCTGTGGATTGAACCTCTCACAATTCAGTCAAGCAGATACTACAACTGTTCATGATGTGTCATCCACCTGTACCAGAGCTTTTTTAAGGGGAATTTGAAGGTGGTCTGAATTAAGTAAAAACAAGCCTGCACAAAGCAATTTGAATGACAGCGTGAATGTGGCAAGGATTTGGAAGAGCATGACAAACTTAAACATAATCACCTGTGGCATACAAAAAGACTTCCAAAGAGCGTACACGATCTCATGAAAAATATTGGTATTTACATCAAATGTAGGGAAAACCAGAACCATGCCCAACTTGACACACCCAGGTGAGTGACAGTGTTTACAATGTTTTTGTGTGTAATGTTTGTTCCTATCAAATGTAGCACTATAGGAAAGGAAGTTTTACAGGCCTCAGTTGTGAAAGCTGTTTTACAACTATCTGACATCAATGGCCTGGAAGAGGAGAGGAGCATAAAAAGATGAAAACTTTGAGAATAAAAAACTATAAATACCCCACGGAAAAATATATAACACAACATCATATTTTTTAACATAGTAACTCAGAACATAAATATTATCAAAATGTATTTGAAAATGAAGTAGCTATTTATATGTATCTTTATTAAAACATTTGTAGATGAATGTAAAGTGTTTAACAAAACAATCAACACCATGGAAATGGTACTTTTATTCTTTGATTTAAACTTCATCATCAGTGAACAATATTTTCATCTTGCCAACATCCCAGATCCCTATGCCTTTTTTAATTCAGCCAGTTTGAGATCTGTTGGTCTATTTCCTGGAAATTCTTCAAGTCTACCTATATTTTCCAGTGCACTTGTGTATTTTTTGTGTGTGGTATGATACAATAATACAAAGCCCACTTAGGGGTGGCTTATTAGTATTCCAAAGGAACATTTAAACACAATTGGTACTGCAGTTCACTAGTAGTATTTAAAGTACGGTCCCTAGATGTACCTTGCGACTTACAAGTAAGGTAAATATGCAAATTAGAGTGATACCATTTCAAACATTTGAAAATGTTGAACACAAACACTTTACTACTGGTTAGCAGGGGTAAAGTGCACAACGTTCTACAGTAATTAGAAACAGATAGGGCAACAATCTATGGGTACAGCTTGCAAAAGATGGTCATTTCAAGAGCCTACCTTTCAAAGTACTAGCAAGAAGGGTTTGATTGAATGGCAAGGTGCTCCAAGATTGTTTATGGTTTGAACATTCCCTATGAAAAAGATGAGCTATGATGTGACTGTTTCAATCAATCAATCAATCAATCAAGGATTTATAGAGCGCACTAATCACGCGTTAGGGTCTCAAGGCGCTGGGAGGGTGAGCTACTGGTCGTAGAGTCACGTCTTGAGGCATTTCCTAAATGTCAAGAGGTCTTGGGTCTGGCGAAGGTGGAGCGGTAGGGAGTTCCAGGTCTTGGCGGCTAGGTGAGAGAAGGATCTTCCTCCGGTGGTGGTGCGGTGGATGCGGGGGATGGATGCAAGGGTGAGGCTGGCGGAGCGAAGATCGCGGATGGGGGTTTGGAAGGTGAGTCTGTCATTGAGGTAGGCTGGGCCTGTGTCGTGGAGGGCCTTGTGTGCGTGGCTGAGGAGTTTGAAGGTGATCCTCCTTGATACTGGTACCAGTGAAGGTCTCTGAGGTGGGGGGGAAATGTGGTCGCGGCGTGGGATGTCCAGAATGAGGCGGGCGGTTGCGGTCTGGATTTTTTGCAGCTTTGTTAGGAGTTTGGTTGTTATTCCTGCATATAGGGCGTTTCCGTAGTCCAATCGACTGCTGACCAGGGCATGGGTGACAGTTTTCCTGGTTTCTACGGGAATCCACATGAAGATTTTGCAGAGCATGCAGAGAGTGTTGTAGCAGGAAGAAGAGATGGCATTGACCTGCTGAGTCATGCTGAGTGTAGAGTCCAAGATGAAGCCTAGGTTGCGTGCAAGGGTGGTGGGTGAGGGCGTGGTTCCTATGGAGGTGGGCCACCGGGAGTCATTCCAAGTTGATGGGTTGGTGCCAAAGATGAGGATTTCTGTCCTGTTTGTGTTTAACTTGAGGTGGCTTGATTCCATCCAGCTGGCGATGGCGTGACATCCGATGTGGAGGTTATTCTTTGCCGTTGTAGGGTCTTTCGTGAGGGAGAGGATGAGCTGAGTGTTGTCTGCGTATGAAACTATGTTGATGTGGTGGGTTCGTGCGATGTTGGCGAGGGGGGCTATGTAAACGTTGAAAAGCGTGGGGCTGAGTGAAGATCCTTGGGGAACGCCACAGATGATTCTGGAGGCTTCTGACAGGAACGGTGGGAGGCGGACTCTCTTGGTTCTCCCTGAGAGAAATTACGAGATCCAGTCGAGTGCCTTGTCGCGGATTCCAGCATTGTGGAGGCGTGTGTGGAGAGTGTGATAACATACTGTGTCGAAAGCTGCGGAGAGGTCCAGGAGGATGAGTGCTGCTGTTTCTCCTTTATCGAGCATGGACCTAATGTTGTCTGTGGCAGCAATGAGTGCAGTCTGGGTGCTGTGGTTTCTGCAGAATCCAGATTGGAAGGTTTCGAGTACCTTGCTGTCTTCCAGGAACCGGGATACTTGGCTGTTTACGATTTTTTAGATGACCTTGGCTGGGAAGGGGAGGAGGGAAATCAGCCGGTAGTTCTTGGGGTCGTCTGGGTCTGCTTTTGGTTTCTTCAGCAGGGCATTGATTTCTGCATGCTTCCATCTTTCTGGGAAGGTGGCTGACTCGAAGGAGCTGTTGATGGTTTTGCAGAGGTGGGGGGCGATGATGATGTTTGCCTTATTGAAGATATGGTGTGGGCAGGGGTCCAATGGCGATCCGGAGTGGATGGAGGCCATGGTGGTGGCGGTGTCCTCTATGTTGACGGGGGTCCAGGTGTGGAGGAGGTGGGTGTTGCTTGGAGCGTTGGGTTCTTGGGTGTTTGTAGTCAGCTGGTGGGTCTTGGGTTTGAAGCTATTGTGGATTTCTTCTATCTTTTGACGGAAGTGGGTTGCCAGTGAGTTGCAGAACTCCTGTGATGGCGGGGGTTCGTTGGAGCAGGTCCTGGGGGTGGAGAGCTCATTGACGATGCCGAAGAGCTCTTTACTGTTGTGAGCGTTGGCATTGATGCGGTTTTTGAAGTGGGTCCTTTTGGTGGTGCAGATCAGTTGGTGATGTTTGCGTAGGGCACCCTTGAAAGCGATGTGGTTGGAGTTGGTAGGGTCAAGGTGCCAGGTTTTTTCCATTCTGCGACATAGCCGTTTGGATTCCTGTAGTTCTGGGGTGAACCAGCTGGCCTTGAGTCTGTGGGAGTTGTTTGGGGTTTTCTTGAGTGGTGCGAGGGTGTTGGCACAATCTTCTATCCAGCGATGCAGGTTGGTGGTTACTGTGTTGGGGTCCGGGGTTCCAGAGGGTGGAGCCCGGGTGAGAGTGGAGATCAGTTGATCCATTGATATTTTGCTCCAGTTGCGTCGGGGGGGTTGTGTGCGGTGGCGGTGAGTGACTGGTTTCTGGTAGGAGAAGTGGATGGTTAGTACACCACAGAATTTGGTTAGTACACCATAGACAAATGGGAATAATGCTCCATCCCTGCTGTTTGGGTAAGAATTTGGCAGGTCTCCTGAATGTATTTAGTGTGCAAGTAATGGTAATGGTTGCAAAGGTTTGTGGACACCTTAACCTCCTACAATTATGCAAGGGTTGTCGCGAAAGTCTGTCTACAAGAATGTTCAAAACTATCTTAGGGACAAGCATCACTGTTCTAATAATTACTTCATTCATTTGCCTGAATCTAAGATCAGCATCTTAGATGTTAAATTTTTCAATGGTCATCCGCACCGACTCGAGTCACTACAATATCAGAAAAAAGTCAACACTAAATCATTTCTAAAACATCAACAAGATAGCTTAAGGAAACCCCTTATGGTTATTCACATTGCAAAACTGTTATATAAAGTGTGTTTAATAATTGCTGTCTTCACTTATTCAAGTGAAATAAATACCTTCTGGGTACACCCTTGTGAGAATGCATGCTGGCACTATTTGAAATATTACAGGCATGTGTCAAGGGTCCTACAACAGTCATCTAATTTCCATCTATTGGAGTGTAGTGTGCATTCAGATTATATATGACACAATGGACAACTGTAGGATAATACACAATTAAACAATCTCTATACTTATCCATGTATGCTCATTCTGGGAAAATAATTAAGGTATTAAATATAAAATCATGCCTAAGCTGGGCTCCTTCTTTCTCCTCAGTTTAAAGCTTATCAATGAATGGTTGTTGAGATATGGCAATGGCATCAATTTCTTCTCAAGAATAGGGGATTATCTGGGGTTTTACAGACTGCTGCCAATCCTGTAGCCTTGGATTATGCAGGCAATTGTAAGATTTGTGGCACATCAAAGTTGTTTTCAAGGTCTGTGGTTATATGGGTACCCTCCTGCCATGTCTGGAGTGCCATCAGAATGATTGTACTGCTCCATTCTAGACAGAGACATTTTACATGTTCAGAATCAACCACATGTGAGCCTACTTAGAATAGAAACTCCACAAGCAAAACAATAGTAGCATGTCCATTCAAAACCACTAACACTTGCTGATCTGCCACAGGCATAATGAAAGGTCATGGACACTAAGGCCCAATGGGTTGCATGTGTACCTCAAGGGCTTGCTGCCACTTACTTTTTTCAGTTTTCTCTGCAAGTACCGCAAATAAATATCTCATTAAGCTTTTGTAATCATGGCATTCTGGCAAAGGAATCCCTGTTTACTGCTTCCAGAAATGTCACTGTAATATGTTACTTCAGTATTTAACATAGTTAATATTTAGCTTAAGCCAGAAGTTCTGTTTTGATTTACTGACTTAAAAGAAGTGCCAGAAGACCTAAGAACTATCCCTCCATTTTGCCAGTGCTTTGAAGGCATGTATTCAGAAGTTCTCACATAAATCATTTCGACTTAAATAAAGGAAATCGTTTTTACTCTTCCAAAGTAATAGAGGTAGAAGAACCAGACATATGGCAACCTTTATTTTTCTAATTTTAAAGATTCTCTGTCGTAGCAATTCTCTGAAGTAACTGGATGACTAGTGCAACACAAATACCTATATAGAAAATAATCAAATAAATAAATAAATACATACCATATATGCTGTGAAAAGCCCAGCACACTTATGATACCCTATACCTAATTTTTAATTTTGCAGCCTGGGGCTGAGGTGAATTAAATCGTTGTTAAAGTTTAATCCAGTTTGTCATTCAAAATTTAAACCTGGCAGGTGATTGTGATTTGTGGGTGGCCGCAAGCACTCTTTTACTGGCTATCAACAGGTCATGATTACTTTGCCCACTATTGCATACGCTTCTGCTTTTTGTCAACCATATACAATAACCACATTTAGAACTTCTCTGTTTTTGTTATTTTCAAATGTAGTTCTAGTTCATCAAATTCAGGCACAATGCACTCATTTGGATATCTGCAGTCATTTTACTGCATTCTTTGCAGTTTAAAGAGTTTTTCTCTGAAACCTTTCCAAAGATTTTTCTAAATTTCATAAGTGTATGAGAGTTGTGGACACTTTCAGGAACAATAGATAAACGTGGGCTAGACAGACTGCAACCAAAACAGAAAACAACTTTTAATGGGAGAATACATTTGTTTCAGATAATTATTCAACTAGAACTTCTTTTATGGTTTTTTTGATGACCTGTGATGTCTTATGAAGGTGGCATATTTACAACAGATTGGTAAATGTGAAAACTCGTCACCTCTGGAAAACGTCTAAAATGTCAGCCCTTTTACTATTTCCCATTATATCTCATAAATAAAATACCTCTCTCTCGGCTTTACCTTTTCATATACAGAAGATTTACATTTGACAGGGACTTTTCACTGCTCCTGCAAAACACCTACATCACCTCGTCCCCCACACTGATATATGCTCAATTGGACAACACTATCATTTTTCCCAAAGCACCGCCATTCCTACATTTATCACATTCCTCCTACTTCATCTGCATTCTCAATATCAGATCTTTCAATACCAGTGTTTCTGTAACAGTTCTAGCTGACACATTCAGCTACCTTTGAATATGGAGGAGAGAGTTAGCAGGTTGACCCCCAGCTACCCAACTCTGACATTATATTCCCTGTACAAACAATTAGCTCTGTGCAACCAATTAGCTCTATTTATCTATGAAATCTTTACTTCATTGCTACCTCCTTCTTAAAGCCAGAAGGCCAGAAGAGCGTGTACTCTATAAAACTAGTCCAACAGAAATCACTACAACCGAACTAACATTGAAAATCATTCCTTACTACATTGATCATTGTACAACTATGACTCTTTCATATCTACATATATTTACTCTAGAAAAATTGCTTTTTCTGCATGTCAGCCCATAAATGTTTTACTTTTTCTGAACCTTTTTTTTCTACTAGTATTATTATTCTGTGTACTGTAACAATGTACATCAGTGCTACAGCGTATGTGCTCTGGCACTACAATGGTATTGGTAAAAATGGTTATATCCAGTTGGCATATTTAACTGCCCTGTAAGACAATAATAGATGCTGCAAACAAAAGCACCTAGTTCATGGAAGTTGAATGTCATATCTGGGCTGCATTGTGTATTTACACCACCCACATATATGAGGAAAAATATTTCTGCCTGGAACAATATTGTTCTCCTGCTGGACTGGAGTTTAAATGCACTGCAGGGATACCCATGAGGCAACAAGTGTTCTCGCTGCCTGTTTTTAGATAGTCATAAGTCACCCCTAAAGCAACCCTTGTAACAACACAGGGCAGAGTTCCAACATAAAAACATATATCACTACATATTTGACTTAATGTGCTATCTCAGTGAAAGAAAGCCCAAAACGTATTTCACTTTGTAGGTTTGCTAGGCATGTTCCTGAACATGGCTAGATGGCATTTACATCTCAATTTGATACTCCTGTCTGGCAAAATCTAGAACAATGCATAAATGCATTTTTCACTTAATTTTCAAAATCTGTTTTAATAATGAATAAGATGTTTTAAAACCTAAGGGGGGGGAAGTAACCATGTTAAAATGTCCTCAGTACTCTCTAAGCCAAAACTGGCCTACTCCCGGTTTGGTCCCCCATCACACCTCAGGAGCAGGATTACACATCCTTGGCTGGAAGACTTAACCACTGTGGCACAGAGAACAATAGCCTGCCCCAGTCTAAGTACCTCTATTTAGAGCAAATGGTCTGATTATTTCATGTTGGAGGCTACTAGAAAACTCCTGAGACTCCCAAAGAGGAAAAAGAAAAAATTACAGCCACATCCTGGAAGAAATCCAGGTGGCTTCTTGGAAGGCACAGAGATATGTAACAGGCAGACAGAGAACTCTAAATATGGTTGACTGTAGGCCATAATTGCAGCAGAGTACATGCCTCTGCTGCTCTGGCACAATGTAACACAGGTACTATGGGGCTTCTTTACAAGCCTACTGTGCTGCCGTAGTGTCACTTTTTTGTGGCGCTGCGGCGGTGCAAGCAGTTCCATACACTGTGCCACATTTACAAACTGATCCAATGGGACCTTCGTGCTAGTTTGTAAAGCTCTTCTCCACATTATACATGAGCCAGGTATAATGTATGCAGGGTGGGCGTTCTAACCTTAAAACTCACGCAGACCTGATGCAGTGAAATTTACTACATGTCATTGCGCCATTCTGTGCCTTCACAACGTCACTTTCTTAACATCATCCCAGAGCAGGCGTTAAAGTGACACTTAGCTTTTTAACATTGGAGCTCCCCTTGCATTGCTGGAGTAGTGTGAGATTACCGATGCTACATTAGCATTACACCACCTTTGCGGCAACAGATGCATTCGAATTTCTGGCACATCTGTGGAATTCAATGCCAGGGAGCGCTATATCATAAATACAGCACTACCATGGTGTCATTAAGGGGTCTAGGAGTGGTGCTAGAAAACAGGTGCATCGATGCCGATGCACCAGTTTCTAGTAAATGAGGCCCTAAGTCCATTCTTTGGCACTCAAACTGCTTTCTCTTTTTACTGATCAAAATCTTATATACATAATTATTAAATTTGCACATTACGGATATCTTAATGTAATATTGTCATCTGTGCATTACTAACACTTTGGTTCAAGTAGACATTAGAATAGAGGAGAAAGGAACACCTTTTCCTACACCGTTTGAACAAAGTGAAAAATGCTTTCAGATTGACCGTGCATGTGCATTTAGTACTGAAAGCAAATGAAACTTCCTACTTTGTATTCAAAACAGTATTTTATCATGAGAATGGGTGTCTACTAGCCATCCCGACGGATTTAAAAGAAATGAGGCTATTTGTTTTCTTCGGCTTAATGAAGGATGCAATAGCGCTTGTAATATTAAATAAAGTATGCACTGAAGCTTTTGATGTGCCACATATTGTTCAGGGTAATATTCTTGTTTTAGAGAATCTATTTCAATAATAGGATTTGCTCAGTGAAACTACATACAAAAGCCCTTCTTACAAAAGGGTTTTGAAAGTAATTGATACGTATTGGGTTTTTGGGAGCTTCGAAAACTCAATCTCCTTAATATGAACTGCATGTTAAGTGTCTTCACAATCATTCACCTGGCAGTGTGCTCTGGTCTGAAATGAGTGACAGGTACATTTAACAGTAATTGAGTTGGTGTATCCGGTTTGCGATATTACAAATAGTATATATTCAGGGAAACTAAGTTTACCTTAGAATTATGTTTGTTATAGAAACAGAAGACGTAAAACAAAATGTCTTGGAGGAATTTTAATTAAATCGCCAGGAATTGTTCAAGAAGTAGAGAAAACAAACTCTTCATTTTCTACACATTTAATGCACTTCATATCCATGAATACAGTTGCTCTGGAGAGATACCGGCTTGATAATTCCTATTGCACTGTGAAATAAAAAAAGACCTCTTTGGCCGTTTACGTACTTGTTCTTTTTAGATTTTTGGACAGTTGAAAAATTGGCGTGAGAGGGCACTACAATTATAGGGATTCGAAAAGTCAGTAGGTAAGGTAGATAATTTAATAAGGGGTTGTGCAGACAGAAAGTGTGTTTTTTAATCTACTGAACTAGCTTAAAATGAAATGTACAGTGGCTTGTTCAGTTCATTTTGTATATGACATGAGGCAGTAAAGACGAGAAATTCCATCTGTCCATGGTGGTGCACTGGTTCTTTACCTTTGCTGAGGTCTGATGCATACTGAACAGGACTAGTTAGGCTGCTTTCAGTTTTCTAGTACATTTCTTGTTTATATGTGGCTAGCTTAACACTTGCCAGGCTACAAGGTGCGAAATATGAATTACCAGTGAATATTTCCTGATCTGATTTGTGCGGATTCTCTATAATGTGAAACATTTTAGGTCCATATTTATACTTTTTGACGCAAAACTGCGCAGACACAGTTTTGCATCAAAAGTTTTAACGCCGGCTAACGCCATTTCTTAGCGCCATTAGTGCATCAAATTTATACTTTGACGCACCGCTGCGCAAACCACTGGTGTGAGTCTTTTTTTTTTACTCAAACCAATGCGTCATGTCGTAAAGAAAAACAACGACAACGCAGTAAAAATCACTTTGATCCAGTTTACGACATCACAAAACGGATAGGCGCCATTTTTTGACACAATTGCATCAAAAAGAGGCGCAAACACAGCTAAATGTGCATAGGAGAGCCAAAACGGATCCCAGAAGCTTTGCGAGACCCCAGGAAGATGACAACCGACCAGGAACCAGCCAGGAGGACCCACACAAGACTAAGGAGAGGGTGAAGAAGAAAAAGAAGAGTTGGTTCAGTGCAGAGGAGCAGGAAATACTGGTGAAAGAGGTGACAGGACACCAGCACCAACTTTTTGTCACCTCTAAATTGTCAATTAGTAGGAGAGAGGCAATTTGGCAACAAATTGTTGACAAGATAAACGGTGTGGCAGAAGTACGGGGAACAGTCATTGAGTGCAAGAAATGTTGTCATGACTGCAAGTGCAGGACCAAGGAAAAGATGGCCAGGGACAGGAAGGCAGCACTGCAGACTGGAGGTAGGAGTCCAGCACCACAGGAGGCCCTGGACCACATGGAGGAGATGGTGGCAGCCGTCATCTCTGAGGAGATCGTCACAGGGTTTCAAGGACAGGACAGCGCAGACTACCAGGATACAACACAGATGCAGGGTAAGTGGCATGGGGAACTAAAATGCCTATTTGTAAACTGTAAGCGGGGGGGAAATACCTACTACACAATGCATGGAAGTCATGATATTCAGGGGGTGGAATGGGCAAAGGGGCGCAGCACGGGACATGGGCTGTGCAGGGCAAACCTGGGGCACGGCACTTCACTACACCAACAACCTTTGCTTTGGAGTATGCTGCCATGCCAAGGATGATGAAAAGGTAAAGCCAGTCCAGGAGTGTAGGGTACAACGTAAAACTGGCCTGCTGTCACACTAAAGCTGGTATTCTCCCTACATGAACTAGGGCTCAATTAACAGTCTCAAGCCATATCCGCAAGTGGAATTTAACATTGACAACTGTTGCCACTACCACCCCACCTCTGCTGTGTGCAGGTCAAGTAGCTAATGGCAGTTACGTGCCCATGGACAAATACACCCAAACTAGAGGGTTCAGGATGACAATGTTATCAATCCCCTGTAATCAATAAAAATGTGCTAAACCTGTCAAATGTGAATGGCCATAGTCGCTACAAACATCAGCCACTGTCATTAACATTATGAGGTACACAGCAGTAATGTCATACCCATGATGCATATGTCAGGGTCCACCCTGTGCCTGGGTCACAATAGCTGCAATGACACCATGCAACATCCCAACTGTTATACTGCTCAGACAACAGCATTGAGGGGGAGGACATATGTTACTGGCTAGTGAAATACACCTGCACAGTCAGACGAGGAAATGGAACACTGCTAGGACCATCAGTGCAATCCAATGTAGCACACATTCCCAAACATCAACATTACACACTACCAATGCTGACATCTGTAGTGTGTCATGCCAATGCTATACATAGTATATGCTAGGTCTCAGCAACATATAGCTGGATGTAAAATATCAGAGACTGGGGCAGTTCCACATTGTTAATTGTGGTGCAAGTGCCATCAGAACACCCACAGCAAGTGCAAGGCCACAACATGAGAATGGAAGGAGACGGAGGGTTGAGTAGAACAAGAAGGTGGCAACATACAATTTGGGCAGAACCTACACCTAGAGGATGTGACGCAGACAATTCCCCAAACTGCCCACACTACATGTGACATGCAGGTCGGGAATAGACCTGGGAGAATGCTAATGTTAAAGACAGGAACAATGAACAGGAACCAATATCACAATGTGCAACTAATATGAAGTCAGGGACGTCACATTACAAATGCCACAACACAGACACACTAATTGTACAATATCTCATTTCAGAGGACGATGGCTCTCCTGTTGATATGCCTGTCCTGGACTTCGCTGATGACATGGATGACGAGCTGACAAACATCAGCCAGCAGACCCTCCAAGATGTCCTTGGAACCCTCCAGACCCCACCTTCAGTTGCAAGGAGGAGCACAGATACAGCAGCCATCACAGAGGAGCCACCCACCACCCCAGTTGTATGACCTGCCAGCTCCAACCCAGCTGAAGACCCTGACGACACTGGCACCAGCTTTGAGAGGACTGTAGTTGGAGTACAGCCGGAGCTGGCCAAGGAGGTGCGGGTGGGGATGCAAAATATGGCAGCCAGCCTAGAGGGGGTATGTTCATGCATGATGTCAACTGCAGAACAGGCAGTAGTCATGCAAGGGCAAACATCAATCTTGCAAGAACTTCAACAAAGTGTGAAGGAAATCAGCACAGAAGTAAGCGAGTTGACACAACACCTCCAACAACAAACCTTTCAACGCGTGCACGAATGCAATGTTGACCCCCTCAGGGCGACCTGGCTGCCTACCACAGTGATGTAGCTGCTATCCTTAAAAACCAGCAGCTTGTCCTTGCTGCAGTGCTGCCCTCAATAGCCCCACAGTTGGAATCACTGGGATTTCTGACGCCACGTCTTCAAACACTGAAGTGTGTGTTGCCCCTTCAAACTCACCACCACCAAGGGCAGAGGAGACAACACACACATCAGAAGATGAAGACGTGGTACAGATCACCTTCACCCGTAAGAGTACCCGGTAGCACTTCTCCCTGCCACATGGGCACTTGTACCAAGGTCCTGTGCTTTGTAACATGCCATTATTGCAACAGCTGCTCACAAGCACTGTTCTCCAGCCCACTGTTTACCTTGTCAGTATGCCCTGTGATTGTCTCTCACTACCTCATTGGCAATTCATGTACCTCTGCACTGTATGACACTTCACCCCAGCATGTCCAATGACATGTCCTTTTGCACTTGTGTAGGATCACAATGGAAGGTGTCACACTAATGGACTCACAATCCTGGACTATGTAAATATAGCACTACAGCACTTTAAAATAAATAGCACTTACACAACCACTTTGTCTCTGTGTAATGTGACACATCAACCATGAGGGAGATTAGTGATGTTTGCCTCATGTCAATGCTCATAGAATGTCAATACAACTGCCCTGAAAGATTGTGGGCTGATAACCATGCACTGTGATCTGGATTGTACCATCATCTGCCCTTCCTGAGGGTTAATTCTGAGGTAAATAGAAACATTACAGTAGAATGCTGTGTTGGACAGAATAAGTCTTCTTCAAGGGATGCCTGAGCAAATCATTGTCTTCAAAGTTTCATTCCAGACAATCTTTACGTATGTGACATTTGACTCACATTTTTCATCACACACACCATACAGCAGGAATGGATGTTTATGAGTGTACGTGCAAATAAGTAACCTGGCTGTACAATGTAACAAATGATAGGTGTGAGTTATGTATACTTTACTACATGAGATTATACCCTCACTCACCTTATCAGGGTTCACATGAACATAGGCTGCAGGCAGACGTTACACAGTGTCCTCAATACCAAATCTGGTCTCAAAGTATGTCAGATTGAAGACATACATCCAAACTTAACAACACATTGGGAACCATAATAACCTTGAGTGGTGGGTGCAATGGATGGCAGATTCCTAGCGAAGTAGCTTTGGTGTAGCTGCCAATATGACAGCTCAATTGGGATTTGGATGCAGGATGGAACACAAATGCAAATACTAAATTGACACTGTTCACCCATGCCAAGGCGCTGATCCCCAAACATATCACACATACTGCAAAGGAGTACCCACATATTTATTAAAATGTAAAAATAGGATGCTAAGACTGGGGGAAACACCTTAACTAACCTAACCTATACTAACTACACATTACCCTCAACTGGCCCTAACTACCCTAAGCTAAACTTACTTATCACATTTAACTAATCACTCTAAACATCAACTGCCCACCCCCCTTATATGACGGGACACATGGAGGACAACATATACTAACCTAAACACATACTATCTTATACTAAACAAATATATATTTTTTGTATTTTTTTTTAAATATATATTTTTGGTTTTTATTTTTTATTTTGTATTTAATACACAAAAACCCCAACATCATCCCCCACCCACATAAAAATAACATGTAGAAATATCATACCCTCCACCCCCCAACCCACTACTACTAACTAAACTAACAGCCTATTCTAACCTAACACTAAGCCCCCTAAACCCACTAATTAAAAGAACCAGGAAAGAGGATGGAGGGGAGGGAATCATGGGTTAGGGTATCAAATTCACAACTTTGCCCTGCGCAGGGTCTTCTTAATAGCACGCACTCTCTTATTTATCTGCAACACCTCCTGCTGCAGCCTGTCCAGTCTGCGCAACATCCGTTGCATGTCATGTTGCATAGCACGAAAATCACCAGTGTCAATGACTGCAGCAGGGGTGGTCTGAATGCCAGTTGTCGAGGGTTGTCCAGTTGGTGTTGCCATGCTTGAAGCAGGAGGTGCGGGTGCTGCTGTCAGTAGCCCCTGGAGCTGAGGAAGTTGATGGACCTGCAGTGGTGGCTATCATCCTTGGTGCCATCTGGGTCATAGTGGTGGTGCTGTTGGTGGCAGCTGTTGTGGACACAGAAGGGCCCCCTTGGGCAAATGCCCTCCACACCCCTAAGGCTCTTTCATGGCGATAACACCGTGCCATGTGGTGGAACCCAGACTCTACATCCAGAATGTGGCGGTAATGCATCACCCTCTGCTGAAATTCACAGATCTGGTTGGCATCCATATTGGCTGCTGCTAAAAAAGATAAAGCCAAATATTAGGTACATCATTGTGTGGTACAGCTACTGATGAAATTCAGACAATACATCTAATGTAGCTGAAACAGGCCATATCACCATACAGATCACAGATTCTCCCTGAGGAAGTACATGCCAACACAGCCTACACATGTCCTATCTAACAGCACAGCAATGCTCTAAAAAATGTGTACCAACTTAAATGATCAAAGCATCATTGTTTTGCCATTAGTCACGTAACAAATGCTGCAAGTCCTCCACATGTGACAGGCCAACTAATGACTATCTTCTGGATGACAATCAAGGGCCACAAGATGTGTTATTTGTAAATGGAATTGCCAGGATGGTATGCAGTTGCTAATCAAGAGTGGATATCCTAGGTTGGGACAAATGATTTACAGATTTACATGTCTGTGTACTACACTTGGAACATCACACCTAGGTACACATATTTCATAACCCTAAGCCTGTGCCTCAGTGGGGGGTGGACAAGCAACACTTACTTTCAAACATCAAGGACACCCAGGAAGCTTTGGACAGCTCTAGATGGGTTTAGTCAGTCAACCACAGGTAAGGAGGGTGTCCAACTAGGATAGACACAAACCTTGGCAAATCCCATCCACATTTATGTTTCTAATTGCAGACAATTGTCGACATCATTTGATACCACTAATACCTGTCCTACAACAAGCAGATAGATGTGAGCACACATCTGGGCATGAGCTGCATGCACACCTATGACATTGTATTCAAGTGCCACATACATGTAGCACAACATGTGGAGCTAGATGCTGCTAGGAATCCAATCATACAATGTAACATGTTCATTAGTCAACAGGGAGGCTCAAATCTGTGGGTAATACTTTGGCATCCCTATTCTGTGAGATTCAGGGTATGACTTGCTGACTAAATCA
Source organism: Pleurodeles waltl (assembly GCF_031143425.1). Taxonomy (NCBI): domain Eukaryota; kingdom Metazoa; phylum Chordata; class Amphibia; order Caudata; family Salamandridae; genus Pleurodeles; species Pleurodeles waltl. The sequence goes on along the minus strand of NC_090443.1, from coordinate 627,684,440 downwards.
TGAAAATGGCCCTCTGCAAAATTTTCTTTACAAGAAATGTAACAACAAATGTCACCCTATTCACATGGCCATGCCTACAGGGCTGCACTACAATCACAAAATATGACTCTAGGCTACTGATTGTCCAACTCAAATATGGATCAAAATGTCAAGCTCCAGTCAAGTCACATATCAGATCATGTGCCTGCACATCATACCTTGCTATGTGTCCAACACACAGGAGTCAATCACACACCATCTGCAAACACAACACAGAACATAAATATCAACACTTACTGGATATGTCTGTGGTCCGCAAATCGAGCCACTTCGCCAATTGTGTAATGGGCAGGTCCACCTGTAAAGCATGGACGGGTGAAATTTGCTCAATGTCTGTGCACTGTACAACACTTTCAAATAAAATTACTGTGTGTGACATTATATCTGAAAGTCCAGCCCCTCAGGCATGATGATACTCCAACATACATAGCACTTCAAACATGTATAGACCCTGTCACTCCAGTGAGTGATACACATACATCTGCACACATGCAGTGGCCCTAACTATCATGTGGTGACAAACATGATCCTTCAATTGGTTGCAGACTCATTTATGGAGTGTACTCCTTTCATGATTTGTTGTAATGAGAGACATTCAAAGCCACATTCCTAGAGCACTGCAATACCAGTCACTCAGGTATTGTGGCTTGTGCATCAAGGGACAATCAGTTACTGTGTGATGCTCATGTGGGTTGAGTAAAGCTAATGATTTATTATGCTTTCTATGGCCCTTTACATGTAGGGCCTGTGTTGTGTGTAGGTTACATATGCTACATTTACAGTGTACCCTGAGCAACATATGCCCCCTATGACACCATAACGGCAGGGATCCTGTGCGTTACTTGGTGACAATCTGATGCAAAACATGGATTGGCCATTTTTCAAAATTTAATACAACAAAGAAATATATGCTGACAGTGTATATTGTGGTTATCCATGACAGAATGCATGGGCACAGGTGTAGTCATTGCACCTGAAATGTGTCACTCATTGCCCTGTGTACCCATATTGGGTTTTGGAAATCACAGTTAGCCACATTCATCATCTTACATTTGCCAAGTTGGGAGATCTGCGGGTATACCTCAAACTGACACTGACCCATTATTAAAACATGGTTTAGCAAATGTCCTACTGTGTCAATCATGATGATGTAGATTTTCAATTTGTATGTACCTTCAGAATGGCAGCAGTCACAGGAATGCTGGTCTTCTGATCTTAGCATACACACATGTCTGTGATAGCCTCCATACTAGGAAGTTAGCTGTTGTACACATGCTGCATTAGATCAGCAGGGGTGTACCAAACATAAACTAGCAAAGTATTAGGGAACTTTATATGTATGATGGAATTGGTCAGGGGTCCCTTGCACAACATCATGCAAGTAATACATTGTGACCATGCATTCCCCAACGTCAGGTATCCCATGATGACCCAATAACTTATGAGAAGTGCATGGCTGTAGAGTAACACAGATTGGAAATGCATCAGCTCTGTTCCAGCTATTGTGCCCAAGACCAATTTAAAACACACAGGTACAATGAACAGAGGGCCAGGGATAGTTGTTATCCCTCAATTTGTATCATTTGCTTCATGTTTTATGCTACAGCTATGGAAAGTACCACCAAACATTTAGAACCCTTGTGCATTACTTTGGCAGCCATTCCTAATTTATTTGCGGCACAACCGAGTCAAACTATCAGCCTAAGAAATTACCGGAGGTTTGAAAGAAATTGGTATGTATGGGCCAGTATACAGTTCAGGCATGTATTCAAAATAATTGGGGAACACATTAATTCTTTGCTTTAGCTTGTGAAAAACATCTCTTTCCTGGTACACTCACAGACCATGGATAAAACATATGTTTGAGCCGCAGTACCATCATCTATTGACATGAAGGCAGCACTAATTTACAAGATCAAGTTGTGTTTTGTAAGTTAGTGCAGCTGTTGCGTCAACAAGTGACGGTAATGTGTAGCAAGTATTGTATAACTCAGGGCCACTGTATGTTTAACTTGCATTCCACATGTTCAAAAACATTGCCTGCAGCATATCAACAAATCTGCTACTGTCACTACAGAGCATTTAAATGTGCACATTACTCTCCAATTGTACTCACCAACAGGGCCACCAATCACAATTCCCAGGTGGTCCAGCAGGTCATGCTCTCTGGCAACAAGGTCAGTTTAAGTTGGTGGTCGCTACGCAGTATGTTGAAGATACAACACAAATGGTACAACACCTTGGACCACTGAAGCCTCCTCGTCTCTGTGTGATACCCCTGTATCACACTGCCACCTGCTTCAATCATCAAGGGGAGGAAGTGCCACACCAGCCAAATGAATGCCCCAGCTCCTCCTCACCCATTCTCCCCAGACATGGCCTACCCAACATGACAGAAAGAATAGGAAAAATAAAGGGTACAGAGGAAAATAAAGGGAAAGGAGGAAGGAAAATGAAAGAAAAGTAACCCTCAAACAGCCCAACTATTCCCAAACTAACAATACCTACAACAGACTCCCAGCAGTACAAAGACAAAATTAGACACCAAATATGACAAATAAACACTTACAATGAACAACTGAGACAATTACAAATAAAACAGATGACAAATAGGATGGCACACAGGAAACAAAAGCACAATTGGGACAGACAAAACTCTAAGCACAGCCACACAGTCTAGAAAAATCACTGACTGCAAAGTGAAAGTGAAAGTACACCCAATGTACCATTTCTGTAAACAGGATATCTTATTACATCACTTCCCGCCTCAAATGCGGTGCGTTTGTATTATGATGCATCAAAATTTTATGACGCTTACAGTCTGTGTGTTAATTTGTTTTTACGCAAATGCTTAAAAATTACCCCGCATTCATAGTTCAAAATATTTTGCATTAGTAACCAATTTCATGTGGTGCAGTGTAGAAATTACCGCTCGGGGCCAATGTATATATCATGGCTGTGAGCGTCATTTTTCTACGCATATGCTGTGATTTTTGACGCATATGCATCTTTTTTGACGTGTTTGCGTCAAAATGTATGTCTTTTACTGGATTTGTATAATTTCTCAAATTTTGAAAGTAAATGACAGCTGTAACTGTACAGAGATAGGCTGATGCCCCTGCATTGTGCACATGTGGCAGATCACACTACTGCGGACCATGATACTCCAGTTGTTGTACCGGATTAGCACTGTTCACTGACGCAATAGATAACCAAACTTTTTTAACACAAATTAATATTACACAGTTTGAGCAGGTTGTGCGTCAATAGAGGACAGCAAGGCTACACAACTTAATACATTAACTCATTGCCTGTGTGTCAATGTCTGTGAATTGGCTATTTGAATTTTAGTTGGGCCTTTGTGTGAATGTCACAAGATGTGCTTTCATTAATCTGCTTGAATGCATGTGTTGTAAATGTGGATAACCATCAGATGCTATTCAGTGTGGAAATGAGTCAGGGTATGTGTTTGTCATACAAGTAGCAAGTAATGCTGTGTGAACTTCCCTGACTTTTGGGACAAAACATCTCCCATGACAAACTATGCACAGGATAGATAGAGGATGGTTGATAATGGCAATGTGGCAAGAGTAAGCCATCACATGTACTGGAATGTTGGATACCACTTCCTGGTCACTTGTTTGGATACTACCCATGAGTCAGGCATTTGAAAATGCTATGTGGGTACAGTGTTTGTGACAAAGAGTCCCTCATTACAACCCTGGTGATAAATCCCGCTTACCCCCATGATGACGGCCGCCAGCATACTGTGTCCGCGGCGGAAATCCGCTACGGGTATTATGACCCTGATTTAGAAATCCTACACAATACAGACACAAACACTAGTCCGCCACACCAAGGGTCAGTGATAAACTGGCTGTACCAAAACCCACACTATTACGCCAACAGGAATACACCCACACTATCATGACCCACGAATCAACACAGCGGTCATTTAACTGTGGTAATCCATTGGCTGTACACACCGACGTGCTCAAAATAAACACACATTTACAAAACACAACCACATTGGACAATCCAAAATACACACACCTGATACACATACACACACTCACACACTCACCCCACTATAAAACACACACCCATATTACCCACAACCTCTTACAATGACATTTTTGAAGAAGCAGAGAGACAGAAAAGTAAAGACAACACCAGCATCCACAGGCACAGAACACCATCACTCACACACCATCTACGCAGCTCAAAGAACACACCCCAACACATCACCCCACACATCACATCTAACATCACCTCACACATCACCCGCACCACATCATGGCACCTCAAATACACCCCAGGTTTTCTGAGGAGGAGCTCAGGGTCATGGTGGAGGAAATCATCCGGATAGAGCCACAGCTATTCGGATCACAGATGCAGCAGGCATCCATTGCAATGAAGATGGAGCTATGGCGGAGAATTGTCGACAGGGTCAACGCAGTGGAACAGCATCCAAGAACACAGGATGACATCAGGAAGAGGTGGAACGACCTACGGGGGAAGGTACGTTCCATGGTATCCAGACACCAGGTAGCCATACAGAGGACCTCCTCCTCCAAAACGAACAACATGGGAGAAGCAAGTCTTGACGATCATGCATCCTTAGGGCCTCGCAGGAGTAGCAGGAGGACTGGACTCTGGTAAGGCAAATCTTTACTACTATATCCCCCACACTACCTGCATGCCATCACACACTTCTACCCCTACCCTCACACCCATCACCCCAACACCTCACAGATACCCCACTATCACAACACACACATCCCAATACCAAGCCCTGCATGTGACAACAATGCATGGACACCCATCACAGACCTACATGGACACCCATCACCACAGCATGTCCAAGGGAGAGACTCACCCAGGGCACACAATCACCACTCACACAAGGGCCATGGCGATAATGCAAGATCAGTAGTAGAGGGAAACATACCCATTGCACAATATGGCACACACACATGGAATAACAATGCATTTACACCCCAACAGGACCCCTACACAATGTCATCGAACAGGAGGTGCCAGCCATAACCAGTCCCCCCACAGAAGAGGCCCACAGTGACGACAGCAGCTCTGCATGCCTGGATCAAGATGACCAGCCCGGCCCATCGGGGACCTCTGGACAGTCGGGCCCATATTTATACTCTGTTTGCGCCGAATGTGCGTCAAATATTTTGACGCACATTCAGCACAAACCGTGCACCATATTTAAACTTTGACACCCGAGCCCGCGGACATCAAAATTCCTCTATGTGAGTCATTTTTTGGATGCAGGAAACTGCCTTGCGTTAATGACATGCAAGGTAGGCGTTCTCGCCCAAAAAATGACTTTAAGTCCTGTGCGTCTTATTTATACTCCTGCATTATTTTGACGCACAGGAGTGGGCGGGCCTTAAAAAAAGGCGCACAGCCTGATGGGAGACGTTTTTTAACGCCTTGGTAAGGGCAGGCGTTAAGGGACCTGCGGGCTCACTTTCATGGTCTCTGACCATGGAAGCAGTCCAGAGGTGCCCTTCCCTGCCCCCAGGGACACCACCTGCCACCATCGCCCACCCCAGGAGGACGCCCATGGATGGGGGGACCCATCCCAGGTAAGTACAGGTAAGTTGAGGTAAGTATTTTTATTTTATTTTTTTAAAGTGGCATGGGGGGCATAATTGGGGCGCCCCTACATGCCACTGTGCCCAATGACCATGCCCAGGGGACAGAAGTCCCCTGGGCATGGCATGGCCATTGGGCAAGGGGGCATGACTCCTGTCTTTGCTAAGACAGGAATCATTTCAATGGGGGTTGTGCGTCAAAAAAAGGTGCAAGTCCGGTTTGAGGCTCGATTTTTGCCTCAAACCTGACTTGTACCATTTTTTGACGCACACCCCCCATTTTTCCCTACGCCGGCACTGCCTGGTTTGAGTCTTTTTTTTTTTACTCTGACCAGTCCGCAGCGCCAGCTAACGTCATTCCTTAAATAAGGCGCCCGCATGGTGCGTAGGAATGGCGTTAGCCGGCGGAAATATTTTTGACGCAAACCAGCGCTGGCACTGGTTTGCATCAAAAAGTATAAATATCGGCCCCGGTTCCCCTGCCACAGTCCCACCCCACCACAGAACCTCCCCCCTCAGGAAACACCACCACAGCACCCCCCCCAGCAGGCCTATGCCACTGTTCCCAGGACACGTCAATCAGTAGTGTGTCCACCACTACAGGGACCCCAGGCAAACCCACTAACACAGGACGATGGGGACCTGGGGTCAGTGACAGTGGGCACAGGGTTCAGGGGACAGAAGCACAGGATAACAGGGAGGCTGGGAGGACTGCTGTGCGACAGGGGGAGGACAGGCCCAGGGAACTCACTCTCCACAAGGCACTCTCAAACATCATTGGAGCATACCACCATTCCCAGGAGACCATGGGCACGAGACTGGCAAACGTTCAGGAGAACCAACAGCTGCAGGAGTACCTGGGGATCAGGGAGGACTTGAAGTCCATTAACACCACCCTAGTTACCATTGCAAGGGTGCTGGCAGACATGGCCAACATCATGAGGGAGACAGTGGCATACCACTGGGCCCCTGACACCAGCCAGAAGAATGAACAGCCTTCCAAGTCTGCCGGCGCTAGTGGGCAAGAGGTCCCGCCACAGGAACAACAGGCCACCAGCACCCTACCCCCTGCAGAAGGAGAACCACCCCGCAAACAGTCCCTGCAATCCAGGCACAAGACAGCGAGCATTGCCAAGACCCCTGCCAGGAAATAAGACTCTCCTGATTGTCACCCTTCTGTCCCACTCTGTCACCCTGACCACCTTGAACTGCCATTGCTCCACTTCCTATGCCCCATTGGACAATGCACCTGTGACACAAAGAGCCTCGACTCTACCATGGATATTCCTCCACCATCACCCCAGTCCATTGCACATCCCCCTCTACGTATTAGCACTGAAATAAACACCCTTGAATCACAAAACAATCTGGAGTCAGTCTGTACTTTCACAAATGTATTATTACAACCTCGTAGACAAATATCAATGTAAATGTTCATTTGCACATACCCAAGTATGACAGTTGTTGGGCAGCAGTAAACATAGCAGAAGGCAGAATGTTGTACCCAGATCTGTGAAAAGGAAAGCCAAAGCGAACTGTCAGGGTCCATACACAGAGGTAAAAAGTCTGACTTATACAATGTCCTACAGTAGTCAGATATGAGATGAGCAGTGCCAGTCTCTTACCTGTGTCTCACTGGAAGTACTGTATAATGATGTTGTTTCGGTTGTCAATCTCTTCTTCCTCTGCCTCCTCTTCCTCACTGTCAACAGGCTCAGCAGCTGCCGCAAGACCAACATCAGGGCATTCCCCCTGCAGAAAAAGCACCTTGAGTTGCAAAGCCAGGTTGTGCAACATGCAGCATGCCACGATGATCTGGCACACCTTCTTGGGTGAGCAGTATAGGGAGCCACCTGTTAGATAGAGGCACCAAAATCTGGCCTTCAGGAGGCTGAAAGTCCACTCAATAACCCTCCTAGTTCGCCCATGGGCCTCATTGTAGGGTTCCTCTGCCCCTGTCCTGGCACTCCTCACTGGGGTCAGTAGCCATGAGAGTCACCTGTAAATGTCGAGGGATATCTGTTAGACATATACCAACCCTTAGGGACTACCCCATTCCCAGACACCTATTCATACTGTGTGGGGACCTTGGCCTCACCTATTAGCCACACACAGTGCCTCTGGAGTTGGCCCATCACATAAGGGATGTTGCTATTCCTCAAAATTTAACCATCATGCACAGAGCCAAGATACTTGGCATTCACATGAGAGATGTACTGGTCTGCCAAACACACCATCTGCACATTCATTGAATGGTAGCTTTTACGATTTCTGCACACCTGTTCATTCCTGCGCGGAGGACAAATGACACATGTGTCCCATCAATGGCACCAATGATGTTCCACCTTGGGAAAACGATGTAGCTGCGTATGCGCTTCAGCAGGGCAGAAAACACTCTGGACAACACGTTAGAGAATATTGGCTAAGACATCCCTGATGCCATGGCCACTTTTGTTTTAAAGAAACCACTGGCCAGGAAATGGAGCACTGACAGGACCTGCACTAAAGAGGGGATACCTGTGGGATGGTGGAAAGCTGACACCAGGTCTGGCTCCAATTGGGCACACAGTTCTTGGATTGTGGCACAATCAAGTCTGTAGGTGATAATGATGTATCTGTCTTACATTGTCGACAGGTCCACCAGGGGTCTGTACACAGGAGGATGACACCATCTCATCATTTGCCCCAGCGGATGTGCCCTATGGAGGATAATAGTGAGCAGAGGGTCATGTTCTACATAGGTTGCACAAGGGTTTTTGCATTAATGTGATTAAATCTGTATGTGGCGTGGTCTGTCCGTATTTGTGCCCAAATGTGCTGTGACGCAGTCAGGTGCCCTGCCACGTGTCACCCTGAAACGGCGGCTGCCTGACTTGTAAGGAGGGACAAGGGGAAAGGAGGTAACTGCGCTGGCATTGTGCTGCGTCACGGTAGACGGTCGAAGACTGCTGCGTGATTCAGCATTGGTTAACATTGGGCCCTATGGGTTCCAGGAGCCAATGACGATGTACGCAGGTGGTGACAATACACACCGCCGCGGACATGACTGCCATTTTCTATCTTTTCACTCTTTTGATACCTGACCTTCAACAGGAGAGGACCTACACTGCAAGTGCTGCTGTGACCTCAGTTTGAAAGCAACAATGGCTCGAGTGTTTGGGGAAAGGGTCACTGCCTTCACTGTGGAGGAGTTGGAGAGACTATTGGATGGGGTCCTCCCCCAGTAGACACTACTATACGGTCCTCCAGACAAACAGGTGAGTAAAATGTGAGCATGATGTGTGGGACATGAATGTATGGAGTGGTGTGGATGGAAGATACATGTTGGGGGTGGCTGAGGCCTGCATGTGAGGATGGTGAGTGTATGTGTGTCAGGGCATGGGTGGGAAGTGATGGGCAATGAGTATGACAAATCAGACAGGGGAGTAGTTTCCTTTCATACTTTACCTTTCCTCTAGGTCAGTACCCACCAGAAGAAGGGTATTTGGTGTGCCATCGCCAAGGAAATGCAGACCCTGGGGGTCTATCATAGACGGAGCACCCACTTCCGCAAGAGATGGGAGGACCTGCGCAGCTGGAGCAAGAAGACAGCGCAGGCCTAGCTGGGGATGGCCTCCCAACGTGGAAGGGGTGCAAGTCGCACCATGACCCCCCAGATGTTCCAGATCCTGGCGGTGGCATATTCGGAGTTGGATGGGCGCTTGACGGCATCACAACAGCCAGAAGGGGGTGAGTACAGTCTCATTCAGCTGACTCTGTGCGCTTTATGAGGTGTATGGGTGGGGGATGAGGTTCTGTGGTTCCCCTAGGCCAGGCTGAACTTGGTAGGGTAGGTCCCTTGTTAGGCAGGCTCTGTGGCACTCCAACCCCAATAGTGGTAGTGGCCAACTACAACTAGTCAGGCTCATGTGGGTTCCATGTGTGCATCAAATGGGATTAGGTATAGTCCCCCATGGGCATGTGATTTTCCTACTAACTGCTAGTGCATAGGGCTGCTCCCTGTGTGTTGTGTCCACCAACGGTAGTGGTGTTGCTGGCATTGACCATGTATATCCTCTGTCTTTCCCTCCCTTTTTGTTTTATCACCCTGTCCTTGTGTGCATTAGCATCATCTGGCGGAGGAGCACAGGCACCGGAGACGGAGGGAGCTCCATCCCACATGGCACAGGAGGGTGAATGTACGGAGTCCGAAGGCACCAGTGGGACGAAGGGCGAAGGGAGCTCCACAACGGGAGAGGAGGGGACACCAGCGACAGCAACTCCTCCTCTGATGGGAGCTCCCTTGTGGTGGCGGGCACCTCTGAGCCCACCGCAACAAAAGGTACAGATGCCACCCCCCCTACCAGCACCGCCCTCTCAGCAGCCCCTCAGTGTGTTTCCCATGCCCGTTCACCCAGGAGGGTGGGCATCACCTTTGCCCCAAGCACCTCAGGCCCTGTCCCAGTCTGCCCTGCTACCCTCAGTGAGGAGGCTATTGACCTCCTGAGATCCCTCATTGTTGGGCAGTCAACCATTTTGAATGCCATCCAGGTTGTCGAGAGGCATTTGCAGCAAACAAATGCATACCTGGAGGGCATTCATTCTGGCGTGGCAGCCGAACAGAGAGCATTTCAGGTTCTGGCCTCAGCACTGACGGCAGCCATTGTCCCTGTGTCTATCCTCCTCCACGTCCTCTACCTCCCTCCCAGTCTCATCTCCACTCACACCTGCATGCACTACATCCTCAGCCACTACCTCCATCACCAGCATGCCCATCACTAGACACCGCTCATTTGCAATCACCACCCCCACTACCATTCACACGACCCCTGTGTCCTCTCCCAGTGTGTCTGTGAGCCTTCCTCCCAAAGTACACAAATGCCGGCACACACCCACTCAACAGCCATCCACCTCACAACAGCCTCCAGCACCTGCACCTTTACCCAAACTCAGCAGACGTATACCTCCTACAATCACGACCTCTTCCTCCACTCCCAAACCCCTTCTATCTTCCCATCAAAGTGTGTCTAAAAAACTTTTCATGGCTACCATTGACCTCTTCCCTACACCTCCCCCGTCCTTCCCCTAGGGCCCGGTTGTCTAGAGCCCAGACCAGCACCTGAGCCACCAAATCATTGTCCACTGTGGTCCCTGCAAGTCCGGGAGGATCGAAGGGGACACCCATCAGGGCTGCCAGTGTGCCACCTACTGAAGCCAAGGACCACCCTATTGCACCACCTGCCAAGGTAAAGAAGGGGCCACTATGCAGAAGAGAAAAGCCGCACCACCCACCCAGCAAGGCCTCATCTAGAACCAAAGAGGACAGTGCCAAGGTCCCACCAGCGACTTCCAAGGTGGGGAAGGGACACAAGAGCAAAGGGAAGTCACCACAGGGCACGGAGCCTCCGGGTGAGGGACAGGTGACCCCCATTTCTCAAGACAGGCCAGCAACTTGTACCGCAGTGAGCACTGCTGCAACGACCGCCACCTGCACCACCACCTGCACCACCACCACAACTTGCACCACCATCTGAACCGCCACCTGCACGGCAGCTGCCACAACTGCAGTCACCAGCATCATCCCCAGTGGGCAGCCTCCTGAGGCTGCAGGAGATGGCCTGGTGTCTCCCTCCACTACTACAGACACCTGCACCACGGCCAGCACTGGCAGCATCTCTGCCGCAGACCCCACCGCAGCCACTGCCACCTGCCCAGTGACGTGCCCAGCCAGTGCCACTACAGCGGACATCAGCAGCATCCACAGTGGGCAGCCTTCCGAGGCTGCAGTAGACGTCCTGGACCCTGCACACACTACATGAGGCACCACCACCAGCACTGGAACTACCAGCGGTTTGCAGCCTAAGTCATCGCAAGTTGGAGTGAGGCTCTGCCTTCATGGAGTATCATGATACCTGTTCCCTACACATCTTGTGGCTCAGACACCCAGGTGAGGGAATGGGAACTGGCACACCACTGGTGCAGCATCGCTGGACACCAGGCCCCCTACAGAACCAGTGGAGAAAAGCGTCCACTCACTCAGTCCTTGACAGGATGAAGCACTCTGGGCACCAAGCCCCCTCCAGAACCAGTGGAGAAAAACATCCACTAACCCCTTCCTTGGCAGGATGAAGCACTCTGGGCACCAAGCCCCCTCCAGAACCAGTGGAGAAAGGCATCCACTCACCCACTCCTTGGCAGGATGAAGCACTCTGGGCACCAATCCCCCTCCAAAACCAGTGGAGAAAAGCATCCACTCACCCAGTCCTTGGCAGGATAAAGCACTCTGGGCACCAAGCCTCCTCCAGAACCAGTGGAAGACGCTACCCACTTGAGAGACTGTGGCTTTGCACTCCCCTCGAGCAAGCAGTGGGCAAACCACCCACTTGAGAGACTTGAGAGACTGTGGCTTTGCACTCCCCAGAACAAAGCAATGGGCAGTGCACCCACTTGAGAGACTTGAGAGACTGTGGCTTTGCACTCCCCAGGACCAAGCAGTCGGCCTGGAGCCCCCTCGAGGAGTAGTGGCGTCGTCCTATCATCCAGCTGAGGTGCCCCCCATCCTCTACCCTCTGAGGTGCCTGTTTTTTTTTTTTGACCTGATGCCCCTGCAGTGTTCTCTCCATTTTGAGGCAGGTGTCATGTGTGGGCTTCGCCCATGCTTTTTGGGACAAATGGTCCACGGACATTTAATGCGACAGTGTACGGATTTGTGTACTTGATGTAAATATTTGTATATACTGATGATTTAAAGTTATCTTGGCCTATCTGATTGTTCAACTATAACACTTGTTAAACTCATTTTGTTTGGTTCTTGCGTTCTTCCAGGGGGTGACGGGGTGTCTCTGTGATGTAATTGGATATGTGTCTGTGTGTGTGTTGTTGTGGGTGGGGGGCGCGGGTGTTGTGTGCGTGTGTCACTCTCTTTCCCTCCTCCCCTCCCCGGTGTGCTAGGTGCACACCGTCTTTGATGTTCCTGGTAGATGAGGAGGTAGACCAGCATCGGCAGGACCTGTAGCTCGGGCTCCAAGGCATCCTGGTTGTTCGTTCAGTGTCAAGAGGTGAGTCATTTCCCTTCTGTGTACTTTTTCCGCCATGCTTTTGATGGCATTGGTACCGCCCCAGAAAAGCTGGCAGATTGGTGCATTGTATTAGTGTGGGCGGTACATTGTGTTCTGCCTGTCTGTTGGCGGTTACCGCCATGGTGTTTGTTTCTACTACCATGGCTGTCAGAGTGTTAAAGTGGCTGTCTGTGTTGGCGGTTTCTGCCGTGGTCATAATTATATTTTTTTTACCGCCGGCCTGTTGGTGGTATTACCGCCGCTTTATTACTGACCGTCAGGGTTGTAATGAGGGCCAGAGTCTCAAAACCAATCCAAAAATTTTATGTCACTCCACAGTTTGAGTCGTATAAATAACCTATGTTTCTCTTGTGGCAGTTGAGGACCAGCAGACCAAGCTGCATGTGTTCACATATTTCCAGTGGTTAATTGCACAAAGGTGTCCAGTTCAAGTGTTTGGCCATGTGTACCCTGTGTCATTATTGGCCTCCGTGTTGTCACAGTTATGTGCAGGTCTAGTCATGAGTCTGTGGAGCCATTCCCTGCATTAACAGAGTATCCTTCAAAGCAGAATTGACTGAAAGCGAAAGAGGAATTGAAAACACACATGGGGATAGTCCAGCTATGGCAATGCAGAAGTTTTATGAGAGAGCAACTTTGGTGTGCTCACAAAGTTAATTTATCAGTAATTCAAAACCAGCAGGTTTAATCACAACATATGTACACAGGGTGGCCCCTAAAATTCCCACTGCAACCGGGAATATCAGTGCCTCTGTGCTGATTAATTTCACAGCTAATCACCACACAAGCACCATCATTGGGTTGCAGCCAATGTGATTCTGTGTGTGGACCGTCAGGGCACAAACATGTTTTGTCCTTTCATGCACATTAGCAAACATTGTTTGTTATGCTGGAGGCACCATAGCCAGTCCGTGCAAACAGCCATGGTACACTGTCACTGTTTGTCACTCATGCATACATGAAGCCCAGACTAGGGATAGGGCCGGGATTAGGCTATTTGAATACATGTCCCAGATCATGATACAATAAGTAAATTGATTACACTATACAATCTATTTGAGAATTCATCGTAGACCTACCAGACATAATACCCCAGGCGGAAATTAAGGGCATTGAAAGCAACTATGAGACAAATGTAGCCACAGGGAACCTTTATGGTAACACAAAGACAGGAACCAATTAGTCTAACAGGGTGGAGGCTGTGTCAGGAACTAACATGAACAAGGCAAATACACAGTGAGCAGAATCAGACTGGGAAAAGCTGGAACAACACTGTGGAAAATGAAAACTGTATTTGTGCTGTGGGCTGCAACATTATACAATAACCCAAGGCCTGTGTTACACAAGTGATTTATACGGCAATGCACAACAATGACACACATAAAATGGCAGCTTCTAAGCCGTTTCAGGCAGCAGCAAGGGCAGTGCAGGTTCAAATGGCTGGTCTGCTTGGAAGTGCTTACAGGTGTGTGCAGCTTCAGTCTCTCACAAGTTCTGTAGATGAGAATCAAGTTCAAAGGGCCAACAGTACCTATCACATGGGAAGCAATGGACAGGTGATCACAGGTCCTACAGACTACCTGGCAGTGCATTATCGGACCTGAAGTCCATGCAGACAGGTGAACTAGGACTATGGCATGCCATACTGAAGAGGGAAGCAGACTGGAGTCAGAATGTGAGTCTGGGTGTGTGTAGATGAAGAATTATGAGGGTACAAATAGTCCAGTTACAGGGCCCCCTAGAGAAGGGTGGGGAAAGGACTTATAACCTGGGATGGCATGCGCAGGGCATGTCTTCTGAGCAATGCTTGTCATACCTGGGGCGCTCGTGCTTTCCATTTGCAGCTTACATGGACTTCTTGTCATACATACTCCTTGCAGAGATAGCTGATGTCACACTTACTGCGGTCAAGGGTCTATTCATACATTCCTGTTACCAATCCAATAGCACATCCACTGCCTCATGTATGAAGCTGTTTTTTACTTTATGACTGATGGTGTCTTAGTTGTGTGCCATATGCTGCAATGAACCATGTTGCCAACATGCATGTGTGCCATAGCTGTGCTACTCTGATGTTGCCCTTCAAATGTGAAATGGACCGGATATATGTCATTTACAGTGTGTGTGAAGTTGGGTGTACATTCATACCCATCAAATATGATTTGACTTTTTCAGTATCCTAATCTGTATATCTGCAATGCTCTATGAGGCTAAACTCTGATTATGATTCCTAGGGATCGTGTGATGCATAAATAATTACCCAGACCATGATTTAGTGATGAAGTGAGGTGTTTAATGACATATGTTTAGACAGTGGTGATGGTGACTAGAGTTAAAATAAGTTTTTTACAATGTGTTGTCTCCAACGCAATCCTGCTGCAGTGTTTGGATGGCCTCCCTCATGTTGATGGACAACATCCTCCTCTTCATCCTCTTCAGGCATTTGTGGGTCTGGTTCATAGAGGGGAATGTTCCTCCTTACACAAATGTTGTGCAGGATGGCACAGGTCAAAATGATCTTGCACACCATTTCAGGTGAGTATAGGAGGTTGCCTCCAGTGATGTCGAGGCACCTGAATCTTGACTTCAGGATGCCAAAGGTCCTCTCTACTATGGTGTGTGTCCTCCGATGTGCCTCATTATGAGCCCGCTCTGTTGCTGTGCATGGGTTTGCAAATGGAGTCATGATCCATGGCTGGATCCCATACCCCTGATCAGCTGAAAGAGAAAATGAGTGAAACATTTTGATGGAGCTTGCACCATGATTATCACTTTGCATGGCAGTTGTTATCTTGTTTTGTCTGTGACTCATCTGTGTTTGCGTTATTGTGTGGAATTCTAGGCTTCTAGGATGTACGATCAGCATTTGGATGTTTCATTATCTGAACTGGTGTTTGGCTGATTGACCGGATGTCAGCGGTATTTTTGTAGACTTGCAGTAGATTGTGTACTCCCATGCATTATGTCATGTGAAAGAGGTGTCCATGTGTCTTAACTGAGGGTGACATGATACTTCCATACACAGAATAAATTCCACAGTGGTGGTAACAAGGTTGCATCTATATGACCTGGACATCCCATCCATATTAACATATACAATAGAATTTGTTCAACATCAGTGAGGCCCTTTGATTTGGCTAGGTGACAATGTACAACACATCTCCATAAGTTGGCAACACTGACGTGTTGACAATTGACAATGCACAAATATCCCATGTGTGACAAGTTCTATGCAAACCTATTTATCTGCCCTCACCGAGTTGGCTCATGTTCAAATGTGTACCTACACTACTGAACCTGGTCGAGGTAAACTGGCTAACTTGATTGTGGGGGTGAAGGTTTAAATGTCAGAAGGTCCATATGCATGTACATCTGTTGTGTATATGTGTAACTGTCTCAATCCATATGTTTAGCAATTTGCACTTTGCAATATTGTCACATCAAAATGTGTTCTTAGCACAGTCCACTTACTCATTGGTAGTGGACATTGTCAGACCAGGAGTGATGTGAGATGTTGGTAAAGCCTCAATGATTCCATGTCCCATTCATTGGAGTCATCATCATCATGCTATGTGTGTCATGGTGTTAGACCTGCAGCAAAACAAATTGCATACCCCTTACACAGTTCATATTGTTTGGAAGGGTGCATGATTGAGTATTATTGATGTGATGTTGGAAGATTCATCTACCAAGTTGTCCTGCCAGTTAAGGCCATGTCATTGTCACTGTGTGGTTTTAAATTGGTCCCTTGTGGCCCTTGTGGAGCGGCATCTGTTGTTATTTGCATCTGTCATTTGTCCATAGGTGTGTATCCCATTGGGTCAGGATATCAAACATGACTAGCAGTGTCACAACCTCAGTGTCTTCCTGGCCACGTGTCAATGTAGTGGTGTATGTGTTGTGTGTCCTACAGGGTTGCTGTGCTGTGTGTACATAACTGGGTTTCTGTACTTACCAACAAGTAGGCCATTTCCATATCATCCATCCTGGAAGTGTTGATTGATGGTGCTGTGGCGGAAGATGAATGAATCATGTACACTCCCAGGATACTTTGCCACAATGTTGGTGATCAATCCCCAGTGATCCACAATGGCTTGCACATTGATGGAGTGTGTATGCTTCCTGTTGCGGTATAGATGCTCGGTTGCAGCATGTGGCACAATCCGTACATGTGTGCAGTCAATGGCACCAAGCACGTGTGGGAAGCCATTGATTTGGTAGAAGCCCTGTTTGGTCTCCTGCTGCTTCTGCTGTGTGTTGGGGAAGCTCATGTAGTGGGGTGAGGGAGATGATGGCATCCAAAACCTTGGGTAGGAAGGCAGCGAATCAGTGCTGTGAGATCCCGGCAACAAGGTCACCAGTGGTTTGAAAAGGGCCACTTGCCAACATGTGGAGAACAGCTAGCAGCTTGGTCTCTGGTGGAATGATGTGAGGTGTCTGCAAGCTGGGAGCCAGCTGTGGCTCAATGTGGAGCAGCAGCTGCTGAATGGCTTGCCAGTTTAGTCTGTACCTCTGGATGATGTCATGTTCGCTGAGGCCTAGAAGGGTTGTCATGGTCCTGAATATCCTCTCCTGCCTTCTGCGTTGCCTTTGTGGTCCCTGCTGGTGTGGTGGAAGCTGCTGCTGTTGGTCCTGTGCTCTGCGTCTTCGTGCATGCTGGATGAATAGCCCCTCCATGTCTTCCTTTTTTAATTCTGATGTTGCTTCTGTGTGTTTTCCTTAAGTAGTGGTGTGCTTGCCCCATTTTAACGCCTGTCCTGACCCAGGTGTTAATTTTTTATGTAAATCGGGTTGTGCATCATTTTCCACCTCCACCTCCCAGCTGTGTAGCATTTTTGCGCGGTAGGATAAATATGACGCACAGGTGTTTAAGTCATTTTTTGCCCGTGAACGCCTACCTTGCATGTCATTAACGCAAGGTGGTTTCACGCATCCAGAAAATGACGCACACGGAGGAATTTTGGCATTTGTGGGCTCGGGTGTCAAGGTATAAATATGGTGTTAGGTTTGCACCAAATTTGTGTCCACATTTTTTGCGCAAATTCGGTGCAGACAGAGTATAAATATGCCCCTTAGTGTGATAGGACAGAAACTTTTTTTTAAATCTCACGTCTCCTGTTCTGCTTTTAATGTTTCCATGTGAATTCTTCCCTTCAATCATTCATCCTGAAGAAAGCATTTGAAAAATCAAACGTACAACTCTATTAATAACCTGCTTATTCAATGTATATTTAAAAGTGCTGCTACGTATTACAAATGCCTTCTAAATGTATGTATCATATGCCCTAGTATGTACTCATCTCATTTACCGGACTATACCCAAGAAATCATCCAAGACACTTTCTCTTGATTTCACCTAGAGAAAGGAATTGGGTTCTTACCCGTAAAAACATCAATTGTTTTGCTTTTGGACATCTGGTTTGGTTGTCACCGTACTGAAAAAGTCCCACTCACAGTTATCAGTATTTTAAAAAGGAATTCAACTGTAACCTCTTATGTTGACCTTTTGAAATAAGGTCAGCTGCTGTGCAGCTGGGGTAAAGGACTCTGTTCAGGTTGCACTTGAACACATGAACACACTTGCGTGCGTACTTGCCTCAATAGGTCACACAACTGAGGTCCTTATTTTCAATAGGGGGTCAAAAATATTAAACATTTTACCATTCATATGGCAGAAAACCCTTGTACACCTTCCAGATGAAGTCTGTATTTGAGTGCACCAACTAACAATAAGTCATATAAAGGTAAATTGCACCTTTCCTTCTGCCCTCCCAGCTCATCAAATTAACAATGAGATTAAACTTTTGATAGTACACATATATCCTTGTGTACTTGGCTACAGGCACAAAAGGTTTGGTTGCTATTTTCAAAGATAGGGCCTACTAGTGGGGGTTTGTTTAGCACTACTGCTACTGAGTACACATTTTGAAACCTGGTTACTTTGCACGGCCCCTTTACGAGGGGTTAATTTGAATTTCCACCTGCCATTTTCTAAATATGTGCACTTTTGCTCTTTGTATTTAGTTTAGTGTGTTTTTACAGTACTTTTCCTTGCTTTTATTTCTTCTTGATGATGTATATTTGCAGTACAAAATTAAAAAGTATAGTGCCTTCAACTACATAAATGTTATATATTTACTGAAAACATCAAAGTTTAAAGTGATATTATAGTTAGATGTGGTAATAATATCTCACTTTACATTAAAGGAAAACCTCTGAAATTCACTGAAAAAGAAAGGTCAAGTTTATATTATAGTTAGATAAAAATGTCAGTTAAAACACAATATTTGAAACTCTAAAAAAAATGACATTCACCAGTTATAATTAACTGAAATAAGTATAGCTCAGACCCTTGCCGTGCATACTGATCTAATCAGTGATGCACTTTCAGATCTCATCAGTGATGTTACCAATGATGTTATAGAACATATCATGACTAATGTGATATGTGAATCATAAGCAGTACATCAAGAGTGCACAATTTATAGTTCTGAGTTTGGAGTTCTTTCTGATTTGCGGTTTACTCCACTTTTGTGCTTCAACCAATTTAAACTGAACAATTTGACGCATTAAATTATGTATACTTTTGCTGCTCCTTTTATTACAGCTTATTACACTAAGGGCCTGATGACAAATGTAGGTGTTATTTATTGCACCTGATCAATAACAATGCCACAGGGTGTGTTATTTATTGTGCACGATGAATTCCACCAACTTCGAGTTTCTGAGGCATACAATGCAAATTTTGATGTTTCACACACCAAAATCTACATGATATGGTAATATTTGTAACTCGCCAGACAGTTATTGGATGTGTTAAATAACACTCAACTCCGATTTCTGACCGGTGAGCAAACAGGGGTTTATGTACAGTTGCAAAAAAAGACTTGGTATCAGGCCCTAAGTAATTAAACCTAGAAAAGCCCATTGATCTTAAAGTTGCATTTTCTCCTTTCTACAAAGATTTGTTTCCTGGAGGCCAAGACTATCAGAACATAGGGCCAGATGTAGCAAAGTTTTTGCACGTCGCAATCAGCGAATCTTGCTGTTTTAGACGTGCAAAAACCACATTGCGATGCCCAATCCCCGTTTTGCAAAACGGGACTGCGAGTCGCAATTAGGAAGGGGTGTTCCCCTTACTAATTGCGAGTCGCAGCGCGATGCTGCATTGCTTTGTGACCGCGAATGCAGTCGCAAAGCAATCGCAGTTACCATCAGTGTCACACTGGTGGTAACCCATTCGCAAAAGGGAAGGGGTCCCCATGGGACCATTCCCCTTTGTGAATGGCATGGAATTTTTTTTTTCAGAGTAGGCAGTGCATGCTCTGAAAAAATTAAACTAAAACGTTTCATTTTTTCATTTTGCAATGCATCTCATTTTCCTTTAAGGAAAATGGGCTGCATCAGAAAAAAAACCTGCTTT
Source organism: Pleurodeles waltl (assembly GCF_031143425.1). Taxonomy (NCBI): domain Eukaryota; kingdom Metazoa; phylum Chordata; class Amphibia; order Caudata; family Salamandridae; genus Pleurodeles; species Pleurodeles waltl. Next base: position 627,664,302 of record NC_090443.1, on the reverse strand, counting down.
ATTTAAAAGCAGTCACAGACATGGTGGTCTGCTGTCTCCAGCTGGCCACCATCCCTGTGAGTGCTCCAAGTCACAAGAGGGTCGCAAATTACGACCCATCTCATTAATATTAATGAGGTTGGCCTTTGTGACCCCCTTGCGAGTCGCAGATGGTGTCAGGGACACCATCCTGCATACTGAATTGCAACTCATAAATTGCGAGTCTCTCTGACTCGCAATTTGCGAGTCGTAATTCAGGAATTTTGTACATCTGGCCCATAGTAATTTGATTTCTAGGGCTATTCTCTGTCTTTTTGCTTTTTGGTTTCCTAACCTCCCCTTCTTCACACCCATGTGCTTCACCTTGCCTACTTGCTCTCATCCCCTCATCCTCTCATCAGCAACACTTTCTCCATACAACTACTCACAGCCTGTTCAGATCCCCACCCCATCCACTTAATGGTACAGACAATGCTTGCAAGACGCTGAACTATTTATCCCTCATGTACCTGACTACCTGGGTCATAAGTGAGTGCAAGTTTACCTAAAGACATAATATTCTGGTATCACACTATCATTGCTGTTATTGCTGTAAATGTTTTTCCATGTAGACTCTGCTGTTTGAAATCGGGTCTATAGTTGGCAGAGGTATGCTCCCTGTCCAAGTAGGGATAACAATCCTAGTCAGGGTAAGTCAGATACACAACCTAAATTAACCTGTACTCACCCTCTGGTAGCTTGGCACAGAGCAGTCAGGCTTAACTTAAGTGGTAATGGGTAAAGTATTTGTGCAACACTTAAATTACAGCAGCACAGTAAAAACACCACTCCAGTTTAGAAAACCAGAGAATATTTATCTCAGTCAACCAATACCAAAATGACAAAATCCAAAAAGTAGAACTCAAGATGTGAATTTTTAAAGAATAAACTGCAATACAGTGCTTAGAAATCAATAGAGCTAAAAGGCAACTTGAGGCCACCCTTGACTGGGGTAAATCCAAAGTTCAGATTTACCGCCATGGAAGACAGGCCAGCTACAGGGCCCACGACGGGCCCACCAAAAAGAACCTCGGATGGAGGACTGAGTCAACGTCAAGGAGGTGATATGTTAGGCGATGTGTCAGTTCCGATCCACAGTCTGAGGGTTGTGTCGTAGTTGAGTCACACTGTCATCAAATTTGTGTTCTTGAAGTGCAGCATCAAACCATCTGTGAAGGTGTAGATACGTTATCATCGAGCTGCGCAGCGAAGCCAATGCACCATACTCAAACAAAGTGGCAATACATCGAGCATTGAGCGAGGGTGCAACAGTTTTGATTGGTGCAGTGGTGTCAATGCATCATGTTTTGTGGAAAAACAACTGCAGAATCCCCATTCAAGGCAGAGGACCTGATTGCCACCTCTTAGCAAGGCATGACTCACAGTTGGCGGAGTCCAGCAGCTACAGTAGAGTTGGGGGAAGTCATTGATGCGCCTGACACTTCGGAACCAGAGGCAAGCCAGCAAGCCCTTGGAGTCACTTGGTTCTAGTGAGGATGTACGGAGTTAAGTCCAGTGCCTTTCACTCCCATGCAGGAGGCAGCAGGCCAACACACCAAAACAGTTTAGCAGAGTAGCAGTCCCTCCAGACGGCAGAGGAGTCCAACTTCCCGGCAATAATCCTTGAGTCCAGAAGTGTGCTGATTTGGTAGGTTTTGGGGTCCAGTACTTATACCCAGTTGAGCCTTTTAAGTGGGGGAGCCTTCAAAGAGAGGTCTTTGAAGTGCACAAAGTCTCTGTCCTTCCTTCCCTGGTTCAAAACACTCTACAGAGGGTTATGCAGCTCTTTGAGTGGGGACAGGCACAGCCCTATTCAGGTGTGTCAACTCCCCCCTCCCATCTAGTGCAGGAAGTCCCATCAGCCTGGTGATGGGCAATCAGGATGTAAGTTATACATCCCAGCTCCCTTTGTATTTCACTGTCTAGAGGGAATGTGAAAAGCCCAGCTGTCACCCACCCCAGATGTGTATTCAGAGACAGGAAGGGGCACAGAATGGTTAAAGTAAAAAAATGACAACTTTCTAAAAATGGCATTTTCAGACTTACAATTTAAAATCTGACTTCACCATAAGTTGTGATTTTAAATTTTGAGTTCAGAGACACCAAACTCTAAATTTCAATCTTTTGCCAATCAGAAGTTACACTTAAAGGCTGCTTCTAGGTAACTCCAATGTTAACCTACGTGAGAGATAGGTCTTGCAATAGTGAAAAATGAATTTAATAGTTTTTCACTACCAGGACATATTAAACTTAAAAGCACATGTCCAGCTTTTTAAATACAATACACCCTGCCCTTGGGGCTAACTAGGGCCTACCTTAGGGGTGATTTGAATGTAATAAAAGGATGGTTTGGGCATGGCAAGTGTGTGCACTTGCCGGGTCGAAATTGCAATTTAAAACTGCACACACAGGCTCTACAGTGGCTGACTGCAGACATGTTTAGGGACCTACTGTAGTGGGTGGCAAAAACAGTGCTGCAGGCCCACTAGTAGCATTTAATTTACAGGCCTGGGCACATATAGCACACTTTACTAAGGAATTACAAGTAAATTAAATATGCCAATTGTAGATAAGCCAATACCACCATGTTTTAGAGTACAGAGCATATGCCAGCAAAAGAGACAGCAAAAATGACATCAGGAAAACAGGAGGTCAGAAGGCAAAAAGTAAGGAGATACCACACCAAGGATGCCAAGTATACCAACTCCCATCTAAATAGATGTGTAATTTGTCTTTGAGGAATTCTCTCTACATTCAGCCCTGAATAGAGATTATGAGTTTGGTGGGAGGCCTCCATTACAAGCTAAACCCCGCTGACCCTATTTTGAGTTTCTCACTGGGCCGGCAGGCAGAAACAGTGTTTCCACCCACCATTCCAGCAGGAAACAGGGCTGTAACTTTGCAGCCGGCTCGTAATCGAGCTGGCTGCAATGTGGCGGTGCGGCTGGTGCAGCAGCACCCAACACGCATTCCACTAACCGTAATTCAAGCAGTGGAATGTCCGACAGTCCTATGCATGGGGGGCCCTGCACTGCCCATGCCAAGCGCATGGGCAGTGCAGGGGCCCCCCGATGCCCTCATTTGGCCAGCCTTTCCATGACATATGGGGACTCGTAATCCCCAGGGCAGTACTGCTTGCAACACTGCCCTGGCGGTTTACAACTGCAGGGGCCACCAGTCCGGGAGCCTGGCAGTGTCAGTGGTTGGACTGTGGCATCTCCGCTGCGGTCATAATAGAGTGGTCAGAACGCCCTGTCTGTGGCGGTTGGATCACCATCGTGAGCGTGGTGGTCTTGAGACTGCCACACTCGTAATGAGGGCCTTTGTCTTGTGTTTCCCCTATTCTGCACCTAGGCCAGGTAGAATTTTAATTTCTAGATTTCCACAGCACATATAGTACCCTGTTGGTGTTCAAATTCCAAGTGTGTGTGTTTCTGTGTTTGTGTGTGTGTGCGTGTGTGTGCGTGTGTGTGTGTGTGTGTGCATGTGTGTGTGTTTGTGTTACATTTATGATTGTCTGGGTTGTGCTAGTAAATTTTCCACTTGTCCATTCACAGCCACCCACTACAAGCTAAGCATCTTGGATAGGCCAAAGGATGACTCAACCACAACATTCCACCTGATATCTGAATTGACTTATTTTCTTCCCTTTTCCACTATTTTCACCAACTCAAAGGTAGTTGACTCTTCTGTCAGACATTATGCAGTACAATACTCAGGTAATTTTTGGGTTCCTGCAGTACAGGTGATTCCTGCAAAGCTTGACATTTGCCTATCATATTTTTTACATGGCAGCATCTATGCAAAGTTGCATGAGAAATATCTGATCTACAGAAAAATAGATTTTATCTTGTATGATAGGATTTTACGTAGCTGCAATGTGATATAGCTTATCTTGCAATGTGCAGGTTAATGATAGCAGGTCTTATTTGCTTTCCGTCCATCATCATTTTGTTTTGCTAATGTCGCCCTAAGTGGGAAGGGTATGCCCAGACGTGGGTCCCGTGCTTCCCATGCCACTGGATTCAAGCTAGCCTGGCTGATGAGGGGTGAAACCCTGAAACCGGTACCAGGATGCTTGTTTCCAGTCCAGGGAAGACCTGGCCTGGCAGTTCGGGCTGGACTGTTCCCATAGGGAACAGGGTCAAGACTGATTTGCATATGGCTGGGTCCAAACTGGAATGGCATGGGCAGCAAAAAAAACGATGGATTAAACCCAGATCTGTGACTGGGGGTGAGTGTTTGCATTGTCAGCACTCCGTCCATCATCATTTTGTTTTGCTTATTTGCTTTATCATCTTTGTGGGGTTTAAGATGGACCCAATGGGCCCAGCTTTCTCCCTCTCACTATTGTAAACCTTGAGGTTAGGAAATATTTAGCTAACAAATTAGCCATAATACCAAGGGTCTGCTGTGTGTGTTATACCAAAGACACACAGATTATTCATCATTTGCAGTTTTTCCAAATAATTTCTGTACCTCCTCCATCTTTCATGGCATATTACCCATTTCTTTAATGGCTTACAATGCGGTTATTTCAGTTAAACTTATTTACTCTTCTAATTAGTGACTCTACCATCTGTAGTGACAGGTTATATGTTGTTGGACCTGGCCCTCTCTGCATTGTGACCCCCAAACATTTTGCCTGCATCCCCCTGTTTTCTGAACCTGTTTTTGTTGACCTTTAGGATTCTACGAACTTTACCACTGCTAAAAGGTGCGAAAGTGCTTGTGCTTTCTCCTCTAAACATGTCAAAATTTGGTTATACCCAAATTACACATATAGTTTATGTATAAGTCTGTAGTAAATTGGTACTGCATATACCCAGGACCAATTAATTAAATGTTACAGTTGGCCCTACAGCATTGTGCCACCCACCTTTTTAAACATGTTTCAGGCCTGCTACTGCAGCCTGTGTGTGCAGGTTTAAACTATCATTTCGGCCTGGCAAAATAAACATTTTGACAGGCCTAAGCCTTCCTTTTTAATACATATAAGCCAACCCGATGTTAGGCCTTGAACAGCCCATAAAGCAGGGTGCATTGATTTTAAAAAGTTGGACATGTACATTAAGGTTTTACATGTCCTTGTAGTGAAAAACTCTCAAATTTGTTTTTCACTACTGCAAGACTTACCTCCCCCATAACATAACATAGGGTTACCTTATTAAACTTAACATTTGGAAACATTTGTTTGGGAGCAGGACAGAATATCATGTTTGGTGTATGGGGAATTGTAATTTAAAACCCTCTTTAATAGTATTATAGCATATTACGTCATAATGTTTGAAAATGCCACTTTTAGAAAATTTATGCATAAAGAACACTGGTCCCAAGACCATAGATATCACAACCAATGTACAAATACATCAAATGATCAATTTCTAATTTAGTCAATTGTACATAAAAAACATTAAAACCAAAACAATGGCACCGTGGGTTTATTCTTATGTGCAATCAAATTGGGTCTGTAGAACTAGTCAATGCCACTTCAATCCTTAAGAAAGACAGAAGGATCATTGTTAGGACGGTAGGAATACATGAACCTGAGCGGAATACAGAACTGAAAGACAACACAGAAAACACAGTTTTAGCATACAGAAGGCCATAGTATGGGATTTCTAATATATACAGTGAGTGGATACTCACTGGGAACTAATTAAACATTGCTGAAGGCACCAATATGCTCAATTCAGCTACATCTATTGATTCAAAATACACAAAATATCAGCGATAACTGTGGGAACAAATGGAGGGGGAAGGGAGGCACAGTGAATTGGATTAGAGTAGATCTCAAGAGTCTCAGAATTACCTGTGCAAGGAGTGAATAGGCTTCAAAAGTCATCAAAAATTGCAAATGTAGTACGGATGGTGTCCTGGGGATCTAAAGTGAGATGCCAGAAAGCAATGTCAGTCACAAAATCAGTCAGTAAAGAAATTATGTAGGAATGAAAGCTGTATCATAACGATGCATACCTGGAAATGCGAGAGAGCAGAGTATGGCACCTCTAGAATATAAGAAGGTCAGCAGAGGTGCTCAGTCAGATCTCCCTAGACAGCAGACAATACTGCTTGAAAGGAGAGCTGAGTGTAGTTGGCTGAGTGTGCTCGAAAATATGGCTGCTTCTCCTGGGTAATAGAAATGAAGGAAGGACTACACTAAATATGGACACCTGGGCCATGAAAATGGAGGAAAGTCAGCCCATAGCATGCAAAATGATATATCGTGTCTAATGGCAGCCGTCTTGGAAAAGGGGCTGAAAGTAAAGAAGATAAATCGAAAAATATAGATAAATGGTGAACGAGAAAGAAAGGGGTATGATTATGAAAAATAATAGATACAAGAATCACAAACTTGCTACAGTGAATTGCCATAATGTACATAGTTAATGTGAAACTGACGAGACCCTAGGGACTATTCAGCGATACACATAGAAAAACTTTCAAACAATATCCAGTGCATTAGGTTAAGGGGAAATGTCTCTGTACCAATTGAAATTAAATTAGTCCATTCCTCCTGTCGGTTTAACCTGGTGTTCATGGTGTCTATCCTCAGCATCCATTCTAATTCTTGTTTATTAAGAAACTATTCCATATTCCCTCCTCTCTCAGGTAATCTGGGGACACTGATCACTTGCCATTTAATATCATTTTTGTGTGTGGCCCTCCCTTAAGTAGTGCTCTATTAATGGACCAGTAGGGACCTCACAGCAGATAGAGCTATGGTGTTGATAAATGCATTCACATTTTTTATGGTTTGTCCAATGTAAAGTTTACCATATGGGCATAATATTGCATAGACCACAATAGAAATACTGCAGTAGGAAAACACTTTAAGGGGTACCAGAATGTTGTTATGTGCAAATATTTGGGATTTAATAGAAAAAAGGCATACACTACAACTGCTGCATTTGAAAAACCAAATGGTTGGAGGTAGGCCCAATGATCCACCAGTGTGTTAGGTGATGTAGCTGAAGTCAAGGCAGCCTTGACAATGTGATCCTATAGATAATATCCCCTCTTATATGAAAACAATGTTCACTCCAGAGCAAGGTCCCCAACTGCCAGTACCTTCCTATGTTTTCTGATGCTTTTGGAAACCAAAGAAGAAAGAGGGGAGAAGGTGTTACACAAGTAAGCTATTCTTCCATGTGTTCCCAAACCTGTTGTGTAAGGAGTGTATCCCGGGGCAACACCACACATGTTTAATGAACACCTAACTAGAAACTTTGGAAAATCTCTGTCTTTTAGAAAGTTGGCATTTTCTGGTCCTAACTGTTTGGTGCCTGTAGCCGTTTCCTGGGTCACATGGCTAGGCTGAGTTGGAACATTACAGAAGAGGGTCTGAGTGCTGGCAGGATGAGCCATCCAGGCTTAACTGGGGGAGGAGCTGTCACGTACTACACTTACACTTCAAAGGCACTGGCCCAGCTCATGCATAAAGGACATCACATTAGCTAATTTTGCCCTCAGACAGAGTGGACCCAAGACGTTCCAAACACGTCCATAGGGAAAAGCTCCAGGAGCTTCTCCCACTTCTAAGTGGGGACCAGGTATGAAAGGGGACTCTCAAACTGACTCTTCAGTACATTTCTGGACCTGTGTATACTACAGAAGAAGGAAGCACTGATGCCCTGCCGCTTGAGGTGTGCCTGCTTGCTGAGAAGAAAGACTGGACCTGTACCCTTCATCCCAGGCTAAGGGAACTCTGAGGGTCAGCTGACTGACTTTCTGCTATGAGCTACAGAGACACAACAAGCTCCAGAAGCCTCTCTGCAACTGCCTAGCTAATTTGCTGCACCTGGACCTGCCTTGACTTGCTACTGCACCTGGCTGAGTCTTACTGGCCTCAGCTGGAATGAGTCTGTGAACCCCAAGAGGTGCCTCTCAGGTCCTAGACCCTTGGTGTAGAATCAGTTGAGCTCCTCCTTGAAGAAAAGGAGAAACCCTGATGTATTTATGTTTTGTGACCATGAACTGGTCATCTGTGCCAAGAACTTTCTGCCTGTTCCAACAAATAATGCAAGGTTACAGTGAACCTGATTCTTTGCGCAACAGTGACTGATAGCAACTTCAGGCAGTGCAAGATGTGCACTTCACACTACAATATCAACAGCCCACGATGACCAGAAGGATGAATCTACAGTACCAACTGTCTGAGATGCTTGACAGAATCTTGACACTATAACAATGACCACCTGTGATGCCTGGCATGCTCTTCACACTGCAGCAAAAACCATCCGGTACAATCTCCCTGCTCCTCGCAGCCTCCGCCACCATGAAGGGTGCGCATCACAAAGGACTTTAGAAGGTGACTTCTTCAGCGGGACTAACCTGGTCTCTGTTTCTGGCCCATGCTCTATCACGGTCGGCCTGAACTCGTGACTTTCACCCAGGCTTGCTTGACCAGATAACCACGAGTGGCACTTTGTGCTTTTAGGAGCTATAACTACTTTAAATCGTTGAAACTTCATGTCTCTGATTTTACTGATTTTTGTTGTTTTAGTACAAATTGTTGATTACATTTTACTCTATTTTTCTAAAACATTGTAGAAGTTTTCTGGTGCTGTGTTTTCACTGTTTGTGTGCTGCATAAATACTTCACACAATGCCTCTATGTTGAGCCTGACTGTTTTTTTGTGCCAAGCTAACAGAGAGTTAGGCACAGGTTAGTTTAGTGACTTTTTGTGGTTTACCCAGACAATGAGAGTGGCTGTTGCTTGAGAAGGGTTCATACCCCCTCAACTAACACCACAATGTTTCACATAAGTGATGACTAGAATCCTGGTTAGCTGTAAATACATTTTAAAAATGTTGTTGTCTTTCTTTGTGCTCCTGAAGCATTAAAGAAACAACTGATTTTAGTTGCACTGCAAATTAAGATTCTATTGTCAGCTAATTCATTGCTGTCACTTACAGTCTATTCGATTAAATGTTAGGTCCCAAGTAACAGAGGGATCCATCCTCGTCCCTTTATATAGGCCTCCACTCAGACCTGTTTTTGTGACAGCCAAAGCTCCTTGCCCGTTCATGTTATTTTCTTAACTTTTAGCAGAACTTTCCATGTCTGATATGGAAAAAGTCGTGTCCCCACCCACTTTGCATCCATTTTGAAGTGCATCATAGATATGCAGAAATTGTTTTCAATTTGGGGGATAATGGCAGATTTTTTCCAGGTTGTCTTCATCTGACAATAGTTGAACAAGCCAAATTATGCTATCATTATTCTTTTTGACAGTCAAGGCAAAGCTTTCTGAAGCTATTGCCATGCGTAATGCTGCAGCAGAGAGCTTAGTACAGAAATCAAGCTTTTATTCATTAAAGGACTTTTACTCCCTTGTTGCTATTCATCTATTAGTAACTGCTTTTCAATGGAAATCTGTACTTGTTGTAGAAAAGGGGAGTCAGTTGGGTATTTTAAATTAGACATAAACTCTTGTCTAACATCCTGTTGACTTTGTTGTTGGTGTATTTGTTTGGCAAGTTCTTACATACTTTGGGAGTAGATTTTACAACCATTGTTATACTCATTACACTGTCCTTCCTTAGGTATTTGTAATTCATTTATCCCTGTCTTCACCTCCTCCAACATGCAGATACTCAGGCACATGAAGGATCATTATCCATCCCTGGTGGAGCACCAGCAACTGCATTGGTGCAAGCTAAGCCTGGTGGGTTTCTCTCTCCCCAGGCATACCAAGCAGTGAGACAATCAGCCAAAGGCCCTGCAGTCCAGTCAGCCCAGCAGGAAATCCGGTGGAGTACAGTCATACACCATAGCAACACAGGATAGTTTGCTGAGTAAGATTGGGGGATGAGCTACAGATTTCTCAACAATCATACTGAGATATTTTGTTCAAACATCAAACACATTGTATGAAAAACATGCCATTTGGCGGGCTTAAGAGGCAGTGGAAAGTGAGAGGAGAACAGATTGTTAGGGTTTGTAATATGAAATAGTTTTCAAAATGATGAATACTTTTTGAAGGACTTACAAAAGAGACAATTGAGGGTGTGTGTCTGTGTGTGTGTTTTATGACACTGATGGCATGTAAAAATCCAATATGAAATCCTACAGACACCTCACCCTACCCTACTGAAATCACTTGTACTGACTATTTTCTAGAGAAAACCATTTTTTAGTTGGGTGTAACACCACAAACACCCCCCTTGAAGCTACACCCCTGCAGACCAGTACAGGTTGTTGTATCCAACTTGAAACCTGAGCTTCAGTGAACAACAAGGCAGCTTCTCCAGGTGTTAAAGACACCTAGCACATGAAACCACCTTGCCATTTGTTGATAAATTAACTTGATCTAGTACAAATCCTGCTAGATTTCTCATCAGCTCATGAAGGGGTAAAGCACCACCTCTAGCAGTGGTGCGTGTCCCCAACACTATCTTAATCTCCACTCCGTGCTTTTCATTTAAAGAAATATACTGATTTATTGAGTGTAATTTGGAATGTTGCTGATCTCTGAGATTCTAGCTCACAGCACCTCTCTGTGTCAGCTTCTGACTGTTTTGCACCACTACACTGAGAGTCAAATACTGCAAGGAGTGATTGTACCCCATTTGGTGGTCTGTGATACTGATGAAATCAGGCATTAATGGTGATAGGTCCCAGTTGTTACGTTTGGGACTAAGAATTCTTTAATAGGTTTAGAATTGCCATACAGTTCCTACTTAAATAATACAACTACCTTTTAGGATGACAGAACTTCAGAATGTCCATCATCACCATCAGAAGCTGTCAGCCCAATTCCTGGCTAGCTCACAGTGCCTCACTCAAACTCCTAACCTTACCTGGGTGGAAGGTGATTATGGCAGCTTGAACATTACACCATGATGCCCAAGGGAATTGTGGAAATAGATCTCACCCTTTTATTGTCTTACTCATGCATACCCAGGTGAAATACAAGAGAGACACAAAATGTTTTCAATACATTTATTGAAACATTTATAGTTTTGTATAGAGAGAATCAGCTGTGTTAACTAGCCGGGTGAATCAAGGTAACGTTATCAACATTGCGAACATGGTAAAGAGAATAAACAATCCAGCCATGACAAATGATTTCTTTAGATTCCTACAGGTCACTAGCCCATCACTGAGAGCATAATGAATGTACCTTCTGCCTTTGCCTGATCTAAGGGGATAGCCTTAGACCCCATACCTAAAGAAATGAATAAGGAATCAGCCTGTAGTGTGAATGGTAATCCTCTCTGCAAACTGGAAGATCAGTTTCAGCAGAGCTGCATGTCAAACACAGCATTCATCCAAGACGTGTGAGGCTGGAGTGCCCCTCTACCTCCCAACTCAGTGCATCATTCATATATTAAAGCCACACTGTGTTAGAGGCTCAGCTCTGAGGCAAATATATGTCTAGTTTTTGGAAGCTGTGCCAAATGAGAAATGCAAGCACTATGATATCTTGTACTGTGTTCACAGCCTTGAACAGAAAGTACAGACTGCATGTTGAGAAATGCTAACTAAAATAAGCATATCATACAATGTATTACATTGTACAAGCCCAAGTGTGTAACACGTCACTGTTGAAAGCAATGTCAGCTAAAACGTGTGAAGTGTAAAATATAAAACAAAGTTAAAATGGAGAACCAACCTAAGTCCAAAAGGGCCTCATTACAGGATCCTATTAACCAGATTTTTAACACTGACAAGCTGAGAAATATAAACACAGCTTGGAAATCATCAGCACTAATGAAGACAGTTCCTCATGAAAACGTAAGCTAATTCTGCATTTGCATGGAAAAGATTAATAAATCATGCCCTATGGTATTGCGTTCAGGCCATATATAGAGAGACTTTGAGTTGCCCTTGTACTATGCAAACCTAAATGAGATTTAATAAGCCATGCAAGGCACTGCAAATCGCTGTCTTGCATTACTCTTCAGCAGGAAAGCGTGCCATGAGTGGAGAGTGGGTGTTCCCACGCATCCACCCATTAATTCTGACACATTCCCATATTTACTAGAATCAATAGATCTGGCAAAGCCTCAGAATTGTACACCTCCCCATCAGAGGCACAATGAGAAGAAATATCTTTATTTCTCCTCGTTGGTTCCTCTGTGCTTCATTCTGCAAGAGAAGATGTCAGGTCTCAGCAGAAACGTCAAGGGCAACGTGTAGCATGCAATTGCAAGTGGTTGGAATTTTCATCTATCGTCTATGGGGCAGTGAGGTGTTTTATAATAAAACATCTGGTATTCTGAGAAAACTGCCCTGATGTGACAACGCATATATTTCTGTGTATGAAAGTTGGGGACATGATGTATCCTTTGTTTCTGCAATAACTCGTAACTTAACACGATCAGCCTTGAATGAAGCAGAGAATGAAAATGTTGTGCAGAGAAAGGAATAACAGAATTCTGCGCGAAAGGAGAAACTAATAAAATAGTAAAAACATTTCCATAACAATGAAGCTTTTGCTAACATAATAAGAAAAATAAAAATGCATGTATCAGAGTGAAAGGGCACAAGCTGCAGGTCTAAGCTAAAATAACATGCCTGTGTAATAGCTAAAGTAACCTCCTGACAATGGTTTCCCTTCCTGCACAAAACCAATCCAGCCTGCAGCGCAGGCATCCTTGCAACATGACAAAAGGGTGCATGCATTGGCGTTAGGCAGCCAAAAGTGTGCCTTTGCTTAGAAAAGGACAGGAATGTATTGCATAATGGTAAATGCTGCCTACATACCTGCACTTTAACGAAGTGTAGCAAGGTGGCTTTATGATTGTGTTGCATGCATTTCTGATACATTTGGGCCTTTATCTATATCACAAAAGACAGATAAGTGGTCATAATCTCACGCAATATGCTCACTTAAATGGGGCATCAAATAACATTTGTGGCCCCTGCTAAACAAAGATGAGTGGGAGGTGTTTGTTACCACAGTTTCACGTTGAGACATAGAGCCTCTTAGGACCTCGGAGTACAAGAGGGTATTATCGGACTATGTATATGACATGTCCTTGTTCTATGTAAGTACCTAGTATAGACTAACAACGAGACATCCCAAATTAGTCTGGTTGCTCACTATGGTATGTGAGTAGAATGGATTAATGGGGGCAGGATTTACCTCCAAGATGATGGTTTTTTGCCTGTAAACTCTTGCATGAAATTTAGGGCCAGATGTAGCAAGATACGAATTTGCGAATCGGAAATTGCGAGTCAGTGCGACTCTCAATTTCCGATTCGCAAATTTGTATGCAGAATGGTGTCTCAGACACCGTCTGCGAATCGCAAGGGGGTTGCAAAGACCCACCTCATTAATATTAATGAGGTGGGTCGCAATTTGCGACCACCTTGCGATTCCCTGCACTCACAGGGATGGTGGCCTGCTGGAGACAGCAGACCTCCATGTCTGTGACTGCTTTTTCAAGAAAGCTGTTTTTCTTTTTTTTTGTATTGCAGCCCGTTTTCCTTAAAGGACAACGAGTTGCAATACAAAATAAAAAATGAAACCATTTGGTTTCGTTTTTTCAGAGTAGGCAGTGGTCCATTGGACCACGGCCTGCTCTGAAAAAACATTTTGTGCGACATTCACAAAGGGGAAGGGGTCCCATAGGGACCCCCCGTCCCTTTTGCGAATGAGTTAGCACCCACTTCAAGTGGGTGCTAACTGCGAATTGCTTTGTGACCGCTTTTGCGGTCACAAAGCAATTCTGCATTGCGGTGCGAGTCGCAAATAGGAAGGGAACACCCCTTCCTATTTGCGAGCCACATTCCCATTTTCGAGTCGGTACCGGAATGGGAATGTGCATCGCGATGGCCATTTTGCATGGCGCAAACTGCGATTTTCGCAGTTTGCGCCATGCAAAACGGTTCGTACATCTGGCCCTAAGTTCTGCTGCTAAGGATTCTGTTTTGGCTTTTAGTATGTGACTATAGGGAACCCCCCTCCTAGTGTCTGGTGAGGCCCTTCCCTGACAGTCACAGGGTAAGTACAACAAATATGGTAGTATGGAATGATAAATAGTAATCATAACGTAACAAGAATTACAGGTTGACACTGGGCATTAATACACTGTTGTTATGCACTGTGTGCAGTGTTTTTTATCCACTGATATGTAATTCCTGTGCTGTTGAGTGGACACAATATAAGGTTATTTGTGATGGGCTTACTAAAAATATCCCCATGTGATTTATTCTTCTAGGAAATGTATTGATGACAAAAGTAAGAATCAGTCTTACCTCATTGCATGCTTGAGTTAATAGACATGCTAGACAGTAGAAATCTGAAGACAGTTGAACTGAAGAAGGCTGGAAGATGAACACCTTGAGAACAGATTTTTCTGCCTGGTACCTCCCTGGTGGCCGAAACATGTTGACAGATCAGATAAGTTGCAGAGATCCATTGTAGATTCACTAGATACTGCCTTCACCCCTTGGAGAGAAGGGGGTGAAATAATTTTAACCCTACCCAATATCATCCAGAATAAGGAAAAATCTTTGGACAGACATTAAAGTAGTTTAACTAAATTTTTTACTTACTGATACCCTAATGACCAGAAGACAATTTATTCTGCTCTCCCTGCCCCAAAAGGAGCTAGTTCTCCTTGGGGGGTACCGTTGAGACAGCCGGGTTAGTACTATCTCAGCCAAGCAGATTGGACTTGCCAGTGATGAAACATGCCACTATTAAGTGGGTGAAACTTTTCCATCCATAAAGGGGAAACCTTCTAGAAAAGGGTAAAAAATCATGGTATTGAGTATACATCAGAAGGGATATAAGAGTTGACAAAGTATACCCACCACACTTTTTGTGACTTTGTAGGTTGGAGTATAGGACATGATTTTATGCTGACAATTAGGGTCCTTCTTTTTATTAGTGTAGCAGTCTTAACTGTCTAAACCTTTAGATGGTAATTGTTTTACATTGTTTTTTTACATTTTCAATGTACGGATCTCAAATATTTTGTTGGCAGTTCTTTTATTAAAGGGAGATTACCTATTTACATATTCTTTTCTAAAGTAACCCAAGCATAAGATGTTTGCCTTAGTATTACTGCTCTTATATTGAGAGAAAGTTCTCATTTATGTTTGCTGGAACTTCTGTCATACAGACTCTAAGTGTTTTTACCTTGTTTATATTTTTAGAGTGTATCTTCTTATTCCTGGAAGAAAAACTCTACTAATTTATGTAGAATTCATCTAGGGACTTGCACACCTAATCTGCCATGGTGATGGTGGTTTTCTAGGGTTATCTTTTATTTGTAGTTACTTTTGTATTCAATTTACCTTACCATGCCCAGAGTCTTGTACGTGTACACTTCCAATTTTGTTCTAATCCAACAACAACGTTTGATTAGCATGGTTTATCCTTGTGTTAGTGTGCATTTGGTGGTATTGTGTAAAAAAGGCATGCAATCAGAGTATTTGTGATTCCCATATCACTGTTTGGAGGACACAAATACTACAAAACATCCTTCCCTTTCCCTTTCCCTTTCCCAGTTTATTTGTAGATAGTCAACATTTCAAAATTCTGAGATAATTTTTAGAAGACCATGATAGGCAAATGTCTCTCTTTCTTAATTTCCCTTGAAAATGTCTCTATTATTCATTTCCCTTGAAAATGTTTCTTTTTCCAGTGTTGGGTGTGTTAGCAATTGGATGCCTTACCTAGAAGCAAATCTATTATTTCCATTTGGTCATAGACATTAATCAGTTTGGGGTATGTCAATGTATTCTACAGTTTCAATATTAGCGACTTCAGGATTTATAGATTCACTAATTTGGTAATGATTAAAAATAAAGAAGCAGGTAAAAAATCTACTAAGAAGGAGGGATATTGGTCGAAGCCAATGCCCTGCAAAAGCCTAATTTTATTTGGGAAATTCTCTTCCAAATATTTTAGTGGGTAATTTTCCCAATAAAGAAACCTTTTAATGAGATAATTCATTTGTTAAACCTCGTTTGTGGTAACTTGCACCAGCTGATGAAATATTCATAAATGCTGGACGGTCTTGAAGTTCCAAAAAATAAACTGTGCACAAATCTAACAGCAGTAAACCCTTCACTAAGCCCAAGCTGCATTGAGAGGAGTCACATTCTCCACAAGGTAAGAATTCCAGTTTAATCTTTCTGGAATAAAACCCATCCAGCGTGAACTGCTGTGTCAATATTCTTCCCTCAACAGTATTCCATGCAAAGAACATCACAGTGTTGAATGCAGGGAAAATCACACATCCCAGCCCTACATTCCATACTATCCCTCACCAATCACAGCCCCTCCCTTCACAACAATGATTAAAAGAATAATCCAGGTTGCAAAGAAGTAGATTTACAAAAGTAATAATCTAAAACTATAGTAATCAACTAGAAATTTCCTTAAAGAAATACCATACAGTCTAAGGCATTATCGTACCCTATAAAAAAGAGGGTACAAAGTATAGAAACTTCACTATAAGATTACATTACATAGGATGAACAGCACAGCAGAAAATGTCCAAAAATGTAATCATTGATCTATGGTAGAATCTTTAGAGAAGCACAAATGCAAAATACTGCTCCTAATACATGGCATAACATTTAAAACTTGTAGTTTTTTTTTTTTCATCCTACATGAAAACCTCCTATGACTATTTTCCTTTCCTTGAGGTAGTATTTTCTCTATTGTCAGTAAAGAAAGCAACCAGCCATCCTGCACATACTCAATAACTAAGTCACTGGCTCCATAATGAAGGCGCTGCCCTGTAACCCTGCTGTCATTGGGTTTATTACCCCTTTCTTTCATTCCCATGTTCTGTTTGACTATATGCCAAAAGGCCTCTGATGCCCACTTAAAACAGGCAGTAAACATCATACTGGAACTTTGAGGTAGAGAAAAGGGCCCTTTTCGCTGCCTCATTTTAAGAAACGTTATTTTATAAGTTTTAATTATTTGTATTTATTATTGCACTTAATTTGTAATGATTTTAATGAATCAAAACAATAAAGTCTTACGTGCTTACTATTGTCAGTACACACTCTTATGTTCACAAGTACATACTCAGTCTTAGATTCCGTTACAATTGATATAAAGCATTTGTTGCACACCTTCCCATTCTGCAATACACCTACATGATCCTTTAAACTACTTCACCTAAACAGGTGCTGAAAAGCATGACAACCCGTTGTGGATTTGACGTGGTTTCTTGATCCTCACCAATCACCAACCCGAACCGTCAACATTTTGTGCTGTTCCTCAAAAGTACTATGTTTCTTTTGAATGGAAGATGTTACATCCATCACCTTGTCCCGTTTCATAGTATTAAAAGTATCTGCATATCCACTTCTTCAATTTAGACCCAGCAACTCTGCCTCTAAAAAGAGTGAAAGGAGACACCCCTGTGGAAATGTGGGGAGTTGTACTCATGGCCCATAACATGTCCTTGACTATTTTCTGGATGTGGGAAACCGCCTTGCGTTAATGACATGCAAGGCAGGCGTGCCTCTTATTTATGCTACTGCGCAAAAATGGTGCACAGCTGGGAGGCGGAGGCGGAAAATGACACACAGCCGGATTTGCGTCAGGGCAGGCATTATAATGGGGCAAACACACCTGTATTTAATGAAAACACACAGAAGCAACAGCAGAGCTCCAAAAGGAAGACATGGAGTTGCTTCTCATCCAGCGTGCACGCAGACGTAGAGCACAGGACCAGCAACAGCAGCTTCCACAACACCAGAAGGGATCCCAAAGGCAACGCAGAAGGCAGGAGAGGATATTCCGCACCAGGACAACCCTTCATGGCCTCAGGGAATATGACATCATCCAGAGGTACAGGCTGAACTGGCAAGCCATTCAGCAGCTGCTGCGCAACATTGAGCCACAGTTGGCACCCAGCTTGCAGACACAACGCACCATCCCACCAGAAACCAAGCTGCTAGCTGTACTACACATGTTGGCAAGTGGTTTCTTTCAAACCACTGGAGCCCTGGTTGCTGGGATCTCACAGCCATCATTCTCTGCCTTCCTACCCAATGTACTGGATGCCATCATCTCACTCACACCCCGCCACATCTGCTTCCTCAACACACAGCAGAAGCAGCAGGAGACAAAACAGGGGTTTTACCTAATTAATGGCTTCCCACATGTCCTTGGTGCCATTGACTGCACACATGTCCGCATTGTGCCACCTGCTGCAACTGAACATCTATATTGCATAAGGAAGCACACACACTCTAACAATGTGCAGGCCATTGTGGATCACCAGGGATTGATCACCAATATTGTGGCAAAGTATCCTAGGAGTGTCCATGATTAATTCATCTTCCGTCACTGCACCATCAATCAACATTTCCAGGATGGACCATATGGAAATGGACTACTTGTTGCTAAGTACAGAAATTTACTTATGTACACACTGCACAACAACCCTCTAGGACACACAACACATACACCACGACATCGACATGTGGACAGGAACACACTGAGGTTGTGACACCGCCGCTACGCATGTTTCATATCATCCCCCAATGGGAGACACACCTAGGTACAAATGACTGTTCCAAATAACAACTGATGCCACTCCACAGACACAAGGGGAAAATGTAAAACAACACAATGACAAACACATGGCCCCAATTGGCAGAACATCTGCGAAGATTAAACTTCAATATCACATCAATAGCACTCAATCAAACACCCTTCAAATGAATACGTACTGTGTAAGGGGTGGGGAATGTTTTTTGCTGCAGGTCAAACACCATGACACACATAGCATTATGATGACTACAATAAAGGTCACGTGCAATCATTGAGGCTGTTCCAATATCTCACATCACTCCTGCTCTCACATTGCCCACTACCAAGAGGCAAGTGGACTGTGCGAAGAACACATCTTGATGGGACAATATGGAAAGTGCACATTCCTACACATAAGCATTGTGACAAATTAACACACACACAACAGATGTACTGCCATATGGACCTTCTGAAACTCAAAATGACAACCTCACAACCAATTAAGCCAGTTGAACTAGAACATGTGCAGTGGTCTAGGTACACGTTACAACCTGAGTCAACTTGGCAAGGGCAGAGAAATAGGTCTGCAGGGAACTTGTCATACATGTGAAATTAGTCAAATGTTAACACGTCAGTGATCACAACGTACGGAGAAGTTTGGCAAATTGTCACCTTGCAAAATCTAAGGGTCTCACTGATGGATAAATTAATTAATTGCATATGTCAAAATGTATGGGATGTCCAGGGTACATAAATGCAAACGTGTTACCACCACTGTCGATTTGATTCTGTGTATGGAACTATCATCTCACCCCCAGTTAAGACACAGGGACACCTGTATCACAAGTCACAATGCAAGGGAGTACACACTGTACTGCAACTCTCCAAAAATACTGCTGGCATCCGGTCAGCAGCCAAACACTTGTTCAGCTAAGGAAACAACCCAATTATGATGGTACATCCTAGAAGCCTAGGAATCAACACAATAACACAAACACTAATGAGTCACAGAAAACACAAGAGAACTACTGCCATGCAAGGTACATCAACATGTTCTCAATCATTTTCTCTTTCAGCTGTCAGGGGTATGGGATCCAGCCATGGATTATGACACCATTTGCCAACCCAAGCACTGCAGCAGAGCGTGCCTATAATGAGGCACATAGGGGGACACGCACCATAGTCGAGAGGACATGTGGCATCCTGAAGTCAAGATTCAGGTGGCTCTGGAGGCAGCCTCCTGTACTCACCAGAAATGGTCTGGAAGATCATTTTGACCTGTGCCATTCTGCACAACATATGTGTACAAATGAACATTCCCCTATTTGAACCAGAGCCACAAATGCCTGAAGAGGAGGAAGAGGAGGATCCTGGCCATCAACATGAGGGGGACCAACCAAACACAGCTGCAGGATTGCGTAGGCGCCAACATATTGTCAACAATTTATTTTGACTGGACTCACCATCACCACTGTTTTAACATATGTAAACAAACACCTATAATAATCACCATAACATGGTCTGGGTAATCATTTTTGCATAACATTATCTCTAACTATCAGAATAAGAGTGTAGCCTCAAGAAGCATTGCTGATATGCCGATCAGGACACAGAAAATTCCAAAGCTATTGTGATGCGTATGAATTTACAGTCACATTCACACACACTATAAATGACATATATCCTGTACATTTCAACTTTGTAGTGCAATAGAAGAGGACCACACCTATTTCACACATACACGTTGGCAACATGGTTCATTGCAGCATATGGCACACAACTAAGACACCATCAGTCAATAATGGAACAAAAAGCATCATACATGAGGCAGTGGATGTGCTATTGCATTAGTAACAGGAATGTATGACCAGACCCTTGACAGGAGTAACTGTTACATCACCTATCTTTGCAAGGATTATGTGTGACTAGAATTCCATATAAGCAGCAAATAGACAGCACAAGTGCCACAGGTATGACAAGCATTGCGCACATGACATCCCATGTACATGTCAGCCCATGTCCTAAGTCCTGACACACCCATGTTCCCAGTCTCACCCCACCCTTTATCAGAGGTCCCTGGAATGGTAATGTGTGTACCCAGATGTTCCCTCCTCTACACACTCCCAGACTCACAATGTTCATCCAGTGTGCTTCCCCCTTTAGTATGTTATGCCATAGTCATTTTACTTCTGTCTGCAAGGACGTCACGTTAATTAATGCACTGGCTTGTAGTTTCTAAGACCTGTTATCACCTGTACAGTGATTCTCATGTGAATGGTACTGTTGGCCCTTTGAACTTGAATCTCACATACAGGACTTGGGAGAGACTGATGCTGCACACACCTGTGAGCACCTCCATGGAGACCAGCCATTTGAACATGCACTGCCCTTGCAGATGCTTGGAACAGCATAGAAGCTGCCATTTTATCGATAACACTGTTATGCATTGCACTTTAACTCAGCTGTGTAACTCAGCCCTTGGGTTAATGTGTCACCTTCCAGAACACAGTACAAACACATTTTTCCATGTCAGCTGTCTTGTTCCTCCTTTGACCAGTCTCAGTCTGACCACTGTGTATTTACCTTGTGAAATGTCTGGATCCTGATTGACCCTGCATCCTGTCTGTGCATTACCCTAAAGGTTCCTTGTGGCTACATTTGTATCATAGTTGCTTTCCCAACCCTCACATTCCTCCTGAGGTATTTTGTCAGGTGGGTCTACAATGCATACTCAAATACATTGTATAGCATAATCTGTTTATTTATCGTACCATTGTTGGGAAGTTGTCACCAAATACCAAAATTATGGCCTATCCCTTGTCTAGGTCTCATGTATGCATGAGTGACAAATTGTGACAGTGTACCATGGCCGTATGCAGGGATTGGGTATGGTGCCTCCAGCAGAACCAGAAACGTAAGATAATGTGCATGAAATGTCTACACATGTTAGGACCCTGACAGTCCACACTCTGATTCACACTGCTCACAACATATTGATGGGGCATGCGCAGTGAATAGCTGCAAGAATAATCAGCACAGAGGCTATGATGTGAATTTTAGAGGCCAACCTGTGTACAAATGTTGTGATGACACCTGCCGGTACAAGAATCCTGAGATATTAACTTACTCAGCACACCAAGGTTGCCCTTTTGACAGTCTCATAACACGTCTGCAGTGACAGGGCTGGACCATCCCCATGTGGGTTCTCAAATCCTCATTGGCTTTACTTCTATTGATCTCCGAAGGATACTTAGTAGGTACAGGAATAGCCGCCACAGACTCATGACTAGACCTGGACGTAACTGTGACAACATAGACCCCTAAAAATATTTAGGCTAAACATTGGCCCACACACATGAACCAGACACCTCTGTGCATTTGACCACTGGAAATATGCGGCCACGTGCTGCTTGGTCTGCTGGTCCTCCACTGCCACAGGAGAGTCGTGGCTCAGTTATATGACCTCAACTGTGGCGTAACATTACAAATGTGGTTTATCTTTGGGTCTCCGTGTCACAAACACTGCACCCACTTATTATGTACCTGTGCCTGACTCATGGTGGGTTAACCAACAAGTGCCTAGGAAGTAGTATCCAACATTCCAGGACATGTGATGGCCAAGTTTTGGACCATTGACATGAACAACCATCTGCTATCCATCCAGTGCATGCTTTGTCATTTGTGGTGTTCATGTTACCCAAAAACTAGAAAGTGCACACAGCAGTTGTTGCTACATGTATGACTAACACATGTCCTCTCTCATTACCACACTGACTTGCATCTGAGGGTTGGACACATTGACTCCACATGTATACAAGCATATTTGCTATAATGCATCTTGTGATGGTCACACAGTGGGTCAACAACAATAGTAGTAGCCAAATCACACACATTGACCCAGAGGCATTGAGTAATTGTACTTATGTGCTTCATCTTGCTATCCTCTCCTGACGCCAAACATGCCTAATTTGGGTAATACATACATGTAGCCCCCACCTTTGGCCATCTATTGTGTCAGTCAAGAGTGAAAATTCTGTACATCAAGTAGCGGATCATGGTCCGCAGTAGTATGATGTGTCACATGTGCCCATAAACTGTCATGCCCAAAGTGGGTGCAATCAGCCTATCTAGGTATTGTCACAACTGTCATGTACCATTAAAATGGTAAAATGACCCAACCCCAGTTAATGCCAGAAATGTTGCCGCATACGGGTAAAAAAAGATGCACATGCGTCTAAAAATTATGCTTGTGCTTGAAATATGACGCACAATACCCTGAAACATCCATTGGCCCTGAGCAGTATTTCCCATACTGTACCCCCAGAAATTGGTTAAGTTTGAAACAATTTTGAACCATATGGATGGAGGGTTAATTCTACTCCTGTGCGTAAAAAAAAAATGACGCGCAGACTGTAAGCGTCATAATATTTTGATGCATGACAATAAAAATGCACCGCATTTTAGGCAGGAAGTGATGTAATAGGATATCCTGTTTACAGAATTGGTACAGTGGGTGTACTTCCACTTTCACTTTGCAGTCTGTGATATTTCCTGACTGTGTGGCTGTGTCTAGAATTGTCTCTCTGTGCATTTAGTGATTTTGTCTCCAGTGTGGTCTTTAAATTATCTTTTTGTTTATAATAACTGTCTGTGGTATCCTGTCTGAGTGTTTTTGTGGTCATTTGTGTTGTCAACATTTGTCTTTATTGTGTTGGGAGTCTGTTGTGGGTAGTGGTAGTTTGGGTATAGTTGGGCTGTGTTTGTATTTTTTTTGCATTTTTCCTGTTCTACTTTCCCCCTATTCTCCTTTGTTCTCCTTTATCCCCTCTTTCTTTTTTGTACCATAATGTTGGGTAGGCCTCGTCTTGGCAGGATGGGAGAGGAGGAGCTGGGTGGGTTCATTTGGCTGGTGTGCCATTTCCTACCCCTGATGATTGAGGCAGGTGGCCGGGTGATCCAAGGGTATCACACAGAGGCACGGAGGCTCTGGTGGGCAAAGGTGTTGCATCATCTGCAGAGGATATACAACACACCACGAAAGGACCACCAACTGAAGCACCGCTGGGCTGACCTTGTATCCAGGGAGCAAGATCTGCTGGACCACCTGGGGATTGTGATTGTGATTGGTGGCCCTGTTGGTGAGTACAAAACAGGTTAATGTGCACGTTTAAATGCTCTGTAGTGACAGTAGCTGATTTTAAAATATCTGCCGGCAATGTTTTTGAACATGTGGAATGCTAGTGAAACATACAGGACCATATTTCTACTTTGTTAGCACCGCAATTGCGACCTGTTTGGAAGCAAGAGCGCCGCAAACTTACAAAATACAATTTTGTATTTAGTAAGTTTGCGCCGCCTTTGTGTCAAACAGCAACACAAATCTGGGGCATAATATGTATAGATATAGGCCACAGTTGCCTGTGAAGTATAGAAATTTCCAACACATTACCGTCATTTGGTCATACAACAGCTAGACTAACTTTATAAACACAACAGGAGCCTGAAAATTAGTGCAGGCTTCACGTCAATTGATGATGGCAATGTAGCCCAAACATATGTTTCATGTGTGTTCCATGAGTGTGTCAGGAAACCGATCATGGAAATCCCGAAAATAATTGGAATTATTGTGTCCCTCCATTCTTTTCGGATACATGTCTGATCTGGATTTGGACACATACGTAACAAGTTCTAGCTGCGCTCAGCTAATATCTTAGACATATATTTTGAGTTTGTAGTGCCACATTTAAATTAGGGATGGCAGGCAAAAGGTATGCACATGGGTTCATATCTCTACGGTTGGTGCAACTCATCATAGCTGTGCCACATCAAATGAAGAAACTGATACAAATTGAGGGCTAATAACTGTCCCTGGCCCTCTGTACATTGTACCTGTGTGCCTGAAATTGGTCATAGTCACAATGGCTGGTTGACTGGTAATGCAGTCCTCACGGAAAGTGGCTTTGGATGTCTCTCATGGATACACATGATGAGAGGAATGCACTCCATGATTTTGTCTGCTCACTAATGAAGGACCATGTTTGCCACCACATGATAGTTAGGGTGACTGCATTTGTGCAGATATCTGTGTATCACTTACTGGAGTCCCTAGGTCTGTACATGTTTGCAGTGGTATGTAGGATGCAGTATCATCATGTTTGAGAGGCTTTACTTTCTGATTTAATCTTACACATAGTATTTGTCTTTGGAATTGTTGTACAGTGCACAGACATTGAGCACATTTCTCCCTTTCATGCCTTACAGGTGGACCGGCAACCTACACTATTGGCGAGGTGGCTCGATTTGAGGACCCAGACATCTCCAGTAAGTGTTGATATTGCTGTTATGTGTTGTGTTTGCTGGTGATGTGTGATGGGCTCCTGTGTGTTGGACACATAGCAAGGTGTGATGCACTGGGCAATCATTTGTTTTGTTCCATGAGTGGAATATCATTTTATCACCATCTTTGAGTTGACCAATCCTAATCGTATTGTCATATTTTGATATTCTAGGTCAGTCCTGTAGGCACAGCAATGTGAATAGGGATGAGTCATGTGGATAAAACTTGATTCAGAAAAACGTAGCAGTGGACCATATTAGTGAATTAGTCAGCCAGTCAGACCCAGATTCTCCCAGATTAGGGATGCCAAAGTCTTACCCACAGACCTCTGCTTCCCTATTCACTAATGAACATGTTGGACTGTATGTTAAACTTCCTAGCAGCATGTAGCTCCACATATAGTGCTACGAGTATGTGGCACTTGAGTACAATGGCCTAGGTGTGCATGCAGCTCATGGTCAGAGGTGTTCTTGCATCTATGTTTGTTGTAAGTCATGGCTTACTGGTAGTAAATGATGTGGACAAAGGTCTGCATTTCCAAAGATAAGTGTTGATTGGATTGTCCAAGGGTTGGCTGTCTCCTATTTGGTGTTCCTCCTCACCTGTGGTGTGCTGGCCAAACCCATGTCCAGCTTTCCAAAACTTCCTGGGTGTCCTTGTTGTTAGAAATTATTAGTTGATTGTCCACCCCCCCCATCAGACACAGGCGTAGGTTTGTGAATAGTGTACCTAGGACTGATGATACAAGTTTGGTACACATACATGCAAATCAGTAAATCACTTGTCTAAACCTAGTATATCCACTCATGATTAGCACATGCTTTCCATACTGGGAAGTCCATTTAAAACTCGCAGATCGTGTGGCCCTAGATTGGCATCCAGTACCTCCACTCCCACCCAGGTGGTACCAACAGCAGCTGGGACCTTTGCGGGACCATCAATTGCAACAGCTCCAGGACCAGTCACAGCAACACCTGCACGGCAGCCTACAGCCATTGCAACAACACAGGCCAATACTTCCTCGGCTGGCACCCAGACCGCCCTGCTGCAGCCATTGACCCTGCAGCTTTTGCAGAGATGCAAAGGACCTTGGACCGTGTCCTATGTAAGATGACCAGTCTGCAGCAGGAGGTTGCACAGGTCAACCGGCTGGTGCCTTCCATAAAAAAGACCCTGAGGAGGGCCAACCTGTAGGCATCTACACGGACATGATTCCCTCCCCTCCCTCCTCTTTCCTGGTTCTTACACTTTGTGGGTTAAGGGGGCTTAGTGTTAGGTTAGTATAGGCTGTTAGTTTAGTTAGTTGTAGTGGGTGGGGGGTTCAGAATATTTCTACAGTTTATTATTATGTGTGTGGGTGGGTGGGTGGGGGGTAATGTTGGGGTTTTTGTGTTTAAAAAAAAAAAGAATTACAAAATAATATATATTTGTTTAGTATAGGATAGCATGTGTTTAGGTTAGTATCTGTTGTCCTCCATGTGTCCTGCCTTATAAAGGGTGCGGGGGGTTGATGTTTAGATCGTTTCGTTAAATGTGATAAGTAAGTTTAGCTTAGGTTAGTTAGGGACAGTTGTGGGTAATGTGTAGTTAGAGTAGATTAGGTTAGGTAAGGTGTTTACCCTAGTTTTAACTTCTGTTTTTACTGTTTAATAAATATGTAGGTAACCCTTTACAGTATGTGGCAAATGCTTGTAGATCAGGGCCTAGGCATGTGTGAACAGTGTCTCTTTTGTATTAGAATTTGTGTCCCATGCTGCAACAATATCCCAACTGAACTGTTAAATTGGCAGCTACCCCAAAGCTACTCAGCTAAGATTTGGCCATTCATTGCAACCACCAATCATGGTTACTATGGATCCCAAAGTGTGGATATTTCCTGATGTATGTTTTCAATGTCACATACTGTGCTTCCAGATTTAGTATTGGGGACACTGTGTTAAGTCTGCCTGCAGTCTGATGTCCAAAGAAATCCTTATAAGGTGAGTGGTAGTATGATCTCTTGTAGTATAGTGTACATAACTCACATAGATCATTTGTTACACTGTTCAGCATGGTTACTTATTTGAATGGAAACTCATACATATCCCTTCATGCAGTTTGGTGTGTGTTAGCTTAAATGTTTGGCAAATGTTACATACGTTAGTTTTACCTTGAAGCAAACATATGAAGGCACTATTTTCTGGCTTAGATATCCCTTGAGGAAGCATTATTCTGTCCAACACATCATTATGGTGTATAGTTTCTATTTTACTCAGAAATAACCATCAGGAAGGGCAGATGATGGAACAATCCAGGCCACTGTGCATATTTATCAGCCCACATTATTTCAGGGCAGTTGTACTGACAATCTATAATATTGACGGGAGGCAAAATTCACTGATCTACTGCACAGTTGATGTGTCACATTACACAGAGACAAAGTGGTTGTATACATGCTATTTATTTTAACAGTGCTGTAGTGTTATATGTACATTGTCCATGATTGTGAGTCCATTATTGTGACATCTTCCATTGTGATCCTACACATCTGCAAAAGGACATGTCATTGGACATGCTGGGGTGAAGTGTTAGACAGTGCAGAGGGACAGGATTTGCCAATGAGTTAGTGAGAGACAATCACGGGGCAGGCTGACAAGATAAACAGTGGGTTTCAGAACAGTGTTTGAGTTCAGTTGTTGCAAGACTGGCATGTTACAAAGCACAGGACCTTGGTAATAGGTTGCCATGTGGCAGGGACTAGTGCTACTGGGTACTCTTACGTGTGAAGGTGATCTGTTCCACGTCTTCATCTTCTGATGTGTGTGTAGTCTCCTCTGCCCTTTGTGGTGGTGGTTGTGAAGGGGCAACACACACCTCAGTGTTTGAAGACCTGGAGTCAGACATCCCGGTAGCTGCTAACTGTGGGTGTCTTAGGGGCAGTACTGCAGCAAGGAGGATCTGCTGGTTCTTAAGAATAGCAGCCACATCACGGTGGTAGGCAGCCAGGTCGGCCGTGAGGGGTTCAATGTTGCATTCGTGCACACATTGACAGGATTGCTGTTGTAGGTGTTGGGACAACTGTATTACGGCTGTGCTGATTTCCTGAAACCTTTGTTCTACTTCCTGCACGATAGTTGTTCACCCTTGCATAGCTGTTGTCTGTTCTTCAGTTGACATCATGCACAAATGCACCCCCTCTAGGCTGGCTGCCATATTTTCCGTCCCCACCCGCAACTCCTTGGCCAGCTCCCGCTATACTCCAACTACAGTTCACTCAAAGCTGGTGCCAGTGTCATCAGAGTCCTCAGCTGTGTTGGAGCTGGCAGGTTGTACAATTGGTGTTGTGGGTGGGTCCTCTGTGATGGCTGCTAGTTCTGTACTCCTCCTTGTGACTGAAGGTGGGGTCTGGAGGGTTCCAAGGACCTCTTGGAGGGTCTGCTGGCTGATGTTTGTCAGCTTGTCATCCATGTCATCAGGGTAGTCCTGGACAGGTATATCCACAGGAGATCCATCGTCCTCTGCAATTAAAGACAGTACAATTAAGGTGTCTGTGTTGTGGGCTTTGTAATGTGACATGCCTGCCTTCCGATTATTTTCACATTGTGATCTTGGTTCCTGTTCATTGTTCCTGTCTTTCAGATTGGCATTCTCCCAGGCCACCTGCATGTCACATGTATTGTGGTCAGTTTGTGGACTTGTTAGCATCATATCCTCTAGGTGTTAGTTCTGGCCAAATTGTGAATTGCCACCTTCTTGTCCTACACAACCCTCTGTCTACTTCCATTCTCATGCTGAGGCCTTTCACTGGCTGTGGGTGCGCTGATAGCACTAGAACCACACTTAACAATCTGGACCTGCCCCAGTCTCTGATCTTTCACATCCACCTATATATAGTTGAGATGTAGCATATACTGTGTATAGCATTGTTATGGCATGATATGGATGTCAGCATTGGTAATGTGTACTGCTGATGATGGGGAATGTGTGGTACATTGGATTGCCCTGATAGTCGTAGAAGTGTCCTATTTCCTCCTCTGACTGTGCAGTGACCAATTACATGTGTCCTCCCCCTCAATGCTGTTGTCTGAGCAGTGTGACATTTGATATGTTGCATTGTAACCCAGGCACAGGGTGGACCCTGACATATGCTGCATGGGTATGACATTAGTGCTGTGTACCTTCTAATGTTGGTGACATTGGCTGATGTTTGTGGCAACTATGAACATTCACGTTTGACAGGACTGGAACATTTGTCTTGACATTGTTAACGTTGGCTCCTGGTGTGCTGGACTCCCACCTCCAGTCTGCAGTGCTGCCTTCCTGTTCATGGCCATCTTTTCCTTGGTCCTGCGCTTGCAGTCATGCCAGCATTTCTTGCACTCAATGACTGTTCTGTGTACTTCTGCCACACTGTTGATCTTGTCGACAATTTGTTGCCCTATTGCCTCTCTCCTACTGATTGGCAACTTTGAGGTGACAAACAGTTGGTGCTGGTGTTCCGTCACCTCTTTCACCAGAATTACCTGCTCCTCTGCACTAAAACAACACTTACTTTTCTTCTTCTCCCTGTCCTGGGACTTCTGTGGTTCTTCCTGGCTGGGGCCTGGTCTGTTGTCATCTTCCTGGGGTCTGTGCAAGCATCTGGGATCCATTTAGGCTCTCCTTAGCACATTTTGTAGTGTTTTCGCTGCTTTTTGGCATAAAAAAATGGGGCATATCCGGTTTGCGACGTCATAAACTGTCTCACAGTAATTTTCTCCGCGTTAACGTGACGCATTGGTTTGAGTAAAAATAAATGACTCACACCTGTGGTTTGTGCCGCTGTGTGTCAAAGTATAAATTTGCGCAAAGAAATGGTGTTAGCCGGCCGTAAGATTTTTGACGCAAAACTGCATCGGCGCAGTTTTGCGTTAAAATGTATAAATATAGGCCAAAAAGTTTCAAATATTGGACACCCAACCACAAACCTAGCACTTCTCTTTCAATAGTACAGTATGTAACTTCAGTATCGCTCAACACTCTTGAAGCAAGCGCAATGGTTTCCTCACTATCTTTTCTTCTTTTTTCATAAGTATTGTACTTAATCCTGTATTGCTTGCATCAGTAGACATAATTCACATATCATTAGTACCAAATGCTTTGAAAGGCTGTGCATGTACAATCTTATCCTTTATCAACTCAAAATTCACATCACATTCATCGTCCAAGGCATACTTGAATTTCTTTTTTAACAGTTTGAGAAAACATGATGTCTTATCAGCAAAATTACTAGCAAATATGGGATAGTACCCCACTAAACCTAAAAACGAACGGTCTTGGTGCATTCTGAATAGTTTCTAAGATTTTAACCTTGAATTCAACGCGCCTGCTAGATACATGATGCCCCAAATAATCTACACCATCTCAGAGAAACTTGCACTTATTATTCCTTAACGGCATACTACTGGAGATGATGATTTCCTACACATTTCTCATCCTGGTGTCATGTTTATTCTAATTTTTGCCAAATACCAAAATATAGGCCCTCATTATAACATTGGCGGTAAGAACTGCCTACTGCCGGTGTGAAGGGTGTCAAAATACTGGCATGGCGACGACCATACGTCTGCCATATTATGAGCACTGCCTGACTTCCGCCACAATAAGGGTGGAAATCTGGCAGTGCTCATGCTGACGGATGGTGGTAAGCTGGCGCTGCTGCCACCTGCACCACCCCGCCAGTGGAATACCGCCAGCCATATTTTGACCAGAAATACGGCCTGACGGTGTTCGACTGGCAGGGCACTGCTGGCAGTAGCAGTGCCCTTTCCTGATCCCTACAGGGCAACCTCCTCGCCGGACATGGTAAGTCAGGCAACCGACAGCGGAGGGGGTGGGAGGGTGGGGGTGTTGTGTGTGTGTCTGTGTGTGTGAGTGTGTGTGTAAATGCGTCTGTGTGGGTTGTGTTGTTTGGGTGGTTGTATGATGTGAGTGAATGTGTGTAAGAATGGTGAAGTGAGTGTGTGTCTAAATGTCAGTGTGATTGTGTAAGAATGCGTGTCAGTATGCCTGTAAGTATGTGTGCATAATTGCCTGTATGCAGTGTTTGTATGAATGTGTGTATGCAGTGTTTGCA
This sequence comes from Pleurodeles waltl, assembly GCF_031143425.1. Taxonomy (NCBI): domain Eukaryota; kingdom Metazoa; phylum Chordata; class Amphibia; order Caudata; family Salamandridae; genus Pleurodeles; species Pleurodeles waltl. The sequence goes on along the minus strand of NC_090443.1, from coordinate 627,633,386 downwards.
TGAATGCATGTATGCAGTGTTTGTATGAATGCATGTATGGCAGTGTTCCTGAATGGGTTTATGTGTGGTGCATGTGGGCGTCTGTGTGCGTGTATGCAGGGAGGGGGGCATAGGGTGAGGGGTGCTGTGACTGGTGGGGGTGGGGGAGAGAGGTGATGTGTACGTGTGTGGATATGGGGGTGGAGTCAATTGTGTGGTGTGTTTTTGTCTGCGGTGTGTGTTTCTGTGGATGGTGAGGTGTTAGTTTGTGGGTCGGGGTGGGGGTTAGTGTGTGTTTGGGTGGTGTTGGGGGGTGAGTTTGGATGGAGGGGTGGGGGCACCAGGTGAGTGATGGGGGTTAGAGGATCTGACTATGAGTGACAGGGAAAAAATTCCCTGTCACCGGTAGGGCCTACCGCCATGGTTTTAGTGGTGTTGCTAACGCCACAGAAACCATTGGCGGAAGGCCGGCTCATAGTGCAATGGGTGGTACTATGTCGCCCGCCGGGCCGGAAATAGACTTCTCTGACCCGGCGGCTCATACTGCCATGGCGGTATGAGTGGAAAAGTGGTGGGTTGGCTGCAGCCAACCCGCCAATCTCATAATATGGTGGTATGTACTGCCAGCCTGTTGGCGGTACTACCGCCATATTAACACCGACTGCCAGGGTCATTATGACCCCCCATAGTGTTTTTAAACAAGTTATTCAATAATATATGGAACACTGCTGATGCCAATACAAACGGCTTACAAATAGAGAGATATGCCCCTTCAGGTGTTACAAATGATCTGAGATATCTGGAATCAATACATACCTGAACTTGACCATAAGCTGCCAACATAACCAAAGAAGTGAAAAGCACAGTTCTACCTAAAGTTGCTATCTGAAAATCTTTCAAAGAAGTCGGAGGGTGTGGAAACAGGTGGAGGTGACAGAGTTGACATGTCTTGTCATGGTGAGCGCTAAGTTGAGGACGATGCTGAGGATGCGTGCATGGTGTGTAGGGGTGGAGGAGCTGCTAAGTGTGGAGGTCCACCAGGAGTCATCCCAGGCTGAGGAGGACAGTCCCAGGATGAGGATCTTGGTCTTGTCAGAGCTTAGCTCAAGGCAGCTCTCCTGCATCCAGGCGGCGACTGCTTTCATCTTGTCTTGGAAGTTCTTCTTGGCTGTTGTGGGGTTTCTTGGTCAGGGAGATGATCAGCTGGGTGTTATCAGCATTGGAGACGATGTTCAATCCGTAGTTTCTGACGATTGGGGTGAGTGGAGCCATGTAGATGTTGAACAGTGTGGGACTCAAAGAGGATCCTTGGCGAACTCCACAGCTGATTTCTGTAGGTTCTGACAGGTGTGGCAGGAGTCTGACTCTCTGCATGCTGCCTGTCAGGAAGAAGTGTATCCACTGAAGGGCCTTGCCACGTATGCTTGCTGCGTGGAGTCTGGCGCATAGGGTGTGGTGGAACACTATGTTGCATAACAGATGTTGCTTGTGCATATAAGATAGGCAAGTTGAGTAATGTATATTTACACTACTACATGAAGACAGGTTTAAAGAGCTTAGACAATTTGAATACAGATATTTTCATTCCTCTAGGTATAAATACATTTAACAAGAGAAGCCAACATTTGCCACAAGGATACAATGTGAGGAGTTCATTTAGGAGTTTTTAATTCAGTATAGAGAATAAAATTCTGAAGAGATGTTTTGCCAGTCCATTTTGATGTCCATCATTCTTTCTACAGACATTACCACAGATCACAGGTTTGCCTCTCTTGTGTTCAGCCTGGCCAGTTTTGTAAACACTATTATACCTATAAGTGAATTACCAGAGCTTTATGTTTCAGTTTTGTTCAGCAACACCGACGTTCCCCATATCTCTTATGAAGACAAATGAAAATGATCACACTCTTACAAAGCAATCTGCTAGAACATATCTAAAAATGATCACACTCATTGTTCAGATATTGATTTTTCTGACCACCAAAATCTAAGAATAAATATAGACTTCTGAAATATTAACAGTAGTCTTTTGAGTAAAGCCATTGTTTTTTTACCCAAGTCCCAAAATTTTCTTTGAGTGGCTTCTGAGATGTATAACTTTTAGGATAATTATGTGAAGGTTTAAAAGCCTCACAAACCTATAATGCAAATAATCTCAATATCTTGAATATCGTGAGAAACGGAGGAACATGCATTAAGAGAATGAGTCACAAGAAAACACAATGCAGTAACCCCCTCTCGAGTAAGTGGATTGCACAATTAATCAAGTAACATAAATATGACATCACTACAGAGAGAAATACGAAGCATACCTCTGGTTCCTTCAATATTCCTTCCTAAACAGTATCTACTAAACTTCTGGTGATGGATTCTATGAAGAAACACCCAGTAGATTAGAGATGTATCCAAAAGAATGGAAGCAGTTTCAGAGAAGGAATTTACAAGAAATGTTTGTCAAGGAGGACATCCAGTTGCAAACAATTTGAGGTGAGAAACCACTCACAACTGTCACTGTTGCCAGAAAATGTCCAAAGAGCTGGGTAACATATTATTCTGGCCTGAGGAGCATGACTGAACGTCACACAAGATGGTCGCTGCTCTTTAGAGCTCTGTGAGGCTTCAGCACTTGCTGGAAGGAACAATATGTTTTCACATCAAAATGTTTAATTTCTCAAGCATTTTTGAGCACCTCAGCTCTGCTGCTGCATAAATCTGCCTGTATCTTCCAGAGACATTGAGTTTTGAAGTCATTTCAGAGACTTCACCTTGAGGGCCTAAGGTAATTATTTATCTGCATCATTTGCGATCCACTTCATAAGCCTCTGCTCAAACCTAAACTTTCATGGAGTTGTTTCTATTTGACTTTTAACTGCTTGCCTGGATGTCATTCTACAAATCTAATTTCCTCAGCAATGGTAATATTTATTATCTTCAGATAGCCAGCTGAACTTTTGACTTCTCTCTTCAAACACATTTAGCTGAGGTATTTGACTTTCAGTATTCACTGGCAGCTCTTGTTCTCAAGGAGCTCTTTCAAATTGCTCTTCATAACATGGTAAATGCTTTCCTTTGACAGAGGGGATTTTTTCTCTTCAGAATGGTCCCTTAAAACTATCAATCAATCAGTCAATCAATCAGTATTTGTAGAGTGTGGCTAATCACCAGTGAGGGTCTCAAAGTGCTAGGGGGAGGGACCTCATCCAAAGAGCAACATCTTTAGGTTCTTCCTGAAGATGGTGAGCGACGGGCTTTGTCTGAGGTGCAGGGAGAGGTTGTTCCAGCTCTTCGCTGCAGTGTAGGTGAAGGATTGTCCTCCGGCGGTGGTTTTGTAGATGCAAGGGACGGTGGCCAAGGCCATCTGGGTAGAGTGGAGAGATCTGGTGGGGGTGTGGAAGGAGATGCAGTGATTCAGGTAGGCTGGTCCTGCAATATGTATGGCCTTGTGTGTGTGAGTGAGAAGCTTGATGGTGTTTCGCTTGTCAACAGGTAGCCAGTGAAGGGTCCTCAGATGTTGGGAGATGTTTTGTTGGTGGGGGAGGTCCAGAATGAGTTTGGTGGCGGCGTTCTGGATGAGTTGCAGTTTTTTTATGTTTGAGGTGCCGGTGTAGAGAGGGCATTGCCGTAGTCAAGCTTGCTAGTGACTAAGGCGTGGGTGACTGTCTTGCGACAGTCTTCTGGGAACCATCTGAAGATTTTCCGAAGTTTGCAGAGTGTTTACCAGGAGGAGGAGGCTACAGAGTTTACCTGGCGTATCATGGATAGAGAGGAGTTGAGGATGATTCCTAAGCTGTGGGTGTGCTCAGCCTGTGGTGGGGGGGCGCTGTGGGATGTGGGACACCAGGAATCGTTCCAAGCTGAGGTGGTGTTTCCAAAGATGATGTGCTCAGTCTTGTTGGAGTTGAGCTTGAGGCAGCTTTCTCTTATCTAGGTGGCAACAGCTTCCATTCCAGAGTGGAAGTTCCTTTTGGCCGTGTCTGGGTCTTCAGTGAGGGAAATTATGAGTTGAGTGTCATCGGCATATGACACAATGTTCATACCATGGCTTCTGACGAATGCAGCAAGAGGGGCCATGTATACGTTGAACAGTGTGGGACTCAGAGAGGATCCTTGGGGGACTCCGCAGTTGATTCCTGTGGGTCTGGAAGTGTTAGGTGGGATTCTGACCCTCTGCATCCTCCCAGCGAGGAAGGAGTGGATCTATTGCAGGGCTCTTCCATGGATTCCTATGTCGTGGAGTCTGGTGTGCAGAGTGTTGTGGGAGACCGTGTTGAATGCTGCTGAGATGTCTAGGAGTATGAGGGCTGCGGTGTGGCCGTGGTCTAGGAGTAATCTGATGTAGTTGGTGGCTGCCAGGAGGGCTTTCTCCATGCTGTGGTTGTTGCGGAGGCTAGAGGGAATTGTTGTCCTCAATTAAATTCTTTAGTTGTGCATTGATTGCTTTCTCCATCTTTTTGGCGGGGTAGGGTAGTGACGAGATGGGCCAGAAATTCTTTAGTTCTGATGAGTCGGCAGAAGGTTTCTTTAGGAGAGGGTGTATTTTGGTGTGTTTCCATTCCTCGGGGAAGGTTCCCGTGTTGATGGAGCAGTTGATTGTGTTTCGGAGCTCTGGGGCGATGGATGTGCTGGCTCTGATGTATATGTGGTCCGGGCAGGGGTTCGAGGGGGCTCTGGAGTGGGTGCTGTTAATGATGTTGACTGTTTCATCTGTGGTGAGCGTGGACCAGCTGTGGATGGTCTGGGTGGGTTCTGGCGGGGTGGGTTGGTCACAGGTTCCGGTGCCAGGATTATCCGGGAGGAAGCTGTTGTAGATGTCCTGGATCTTGTGGTGGAAAAAGAAGGTGAGTTTTTCGCAGAGGTCCTGTGACGGGTAGATGCTGGTGGCTTCGGAGGGGGTTCTGTGAATTCATTGGTAATTGAGAAGAGTTCCTTAGAGTTGTGTCAAGAGGAGTTGATGCGCTCCCGGAGTGCGTCCTTCCTAGCGTTCTTGATTTTTCGTCGGTGGGTGGCAGATTCGGCTCTGAGTGCGGCGAGGTGATTGCTGGCTTGACTGTTCCTCCATTGTTTCTCTAAACGTCTGTAGGTTTGCTTTTATTCCTGGAGTTTGGTGGTGAACCAGCTGGCTTTCTTGGGTATGTTTTGGCCGATGTCAGGAAGAGAGGGGCTAGAGTGTCGGTACATTTGGTGATCAATGTGTTGAGATTGCGTGCTGCTGTGCTGGCGTTGTCGGAGGGAGGAGGGAGGGATTTGGCAAGCGATGAGGTTAGTTGCTCGTTGGTGATTTTGTTCTATTTCTTGTGTTGGGTCCTGGAGGAATGGGTGTGGCTGCTGGGTGCGGTGAATGTGAAGTGTATGCATCGGTGGTCGGTCCAGCCTGGGGAGGAGATGGTCCCAATGGTGATCCGGTTGCTTGAGGTGAAGGTGAGGTCCAGTGTGTGTCCTGCGATGTGTGAGTGCGGAGGCCAGCTGTCTGAGGCAGATGGTGGTGAGGTTGTCGAGTAGAGCGTTGGTGTTTATGTCAGTGTGGTCCTCCAGGTGGAAATTCACATGGCCGAGGAGGAGGTAGTCGAATGAAGCCACGGCCTGGGGGGGTAGCGATGTCTACGACGTAGTCCATGAAAGCTAAGCAGGGGCCAGGTGTCCTGTACACCAGGGTGCCATGGATAGAGGAGTTGTGGTTGAAGTGGATTAGAAAGCATGGTGGTAGAGTGTTCTTCTGGGACGGCCTTGACACGTTGTGAGGACTTGTGTACGATGGTGAGTCCACCACCCGTGCGGGAGGGCCCGTCACTCCTTATGATGCTGCAACCGTCTGGAATGGCGATGGCGATGTCCGAACCCAAGGTGGGGTTGGTCCAGGGTTTGGTAAGGATGGCGATGTCCGGTTGGCAGGTGTCCATTAGGTCCCAGAGTTCGGCGGCGTGTTTGTGGAGGGAGCAGATGTTGAGAAGCAGACAGTTCATGGGGTTGTGGAAATTGTTGATTTTTTTGTGCTGGGAATAACCCCGGCTTGTTGAGGTTGGTGTTGAAGTTGCAATTCCTGCACATGAAAGGTCCATTGGTGTCTTTGCGGGAGATGGTGCAGCAGTTGCTGAGACGTCCGGTGTTGAGGGGGAGGAGGGTCTCGGAGGCGTAATGGAGGCAGTCCCAGGGATGGCTTGACGGTGATTCAGAGTTCCGGGCGCTGGGCGCGGTCCATTGCATGGACAGGCACAGATGGGCTTCCCTTTGATGCGCCAGCCACGCCTCCGTGCTGCGGCCACCATTAAGAAGGAGGAAGGAATGGGGGGGCGGTCAGCTGGGAGGCGGAAGGGCAGGAAAGGTGCTTCCCAGGGGTTAGGGGGCAGAGGAAAGAGGGGAGAATGGAAAAGGAATAAAGGAGAAACGAGAGAAAAAAGGCAACATAGGCAGAAAAAGCAAGAGTGAAGGAGCCACAGAGAGAAGGAGATACTTTCATGTGATGGCCACAAGATCACCAGGGATGGGGTGCAGGGAGGAGCCTGGGGGTAGAGTAAGGCCTCGAACTGAGAGTCAGGAGACTCTCAGTTCATTCAGCAAAAGGCTAGTCAACAACTGTTTGACTATGTGCAGTAAAGTGCTTTGCTCTTGAGGTATTCTGCCACGCCTGTTCTGAGTGGATAATCTAGGATTTATTTATCTATTTATATATTTATTTTTATATTTTGCTCTGTTATTGGATACTTCTCACAGCAGCTTCTCATTGTAATATAATTTCATGACACCTCACATTGCTGGCTCCCTATTACCAAATTGCTGCTGGCTTTTATGGGGAGAACCATATAGAGAGAGTGTATGGGGTGTGGTGGGGGGACCAGTGGCAACGAAGTTGCCCTTAGTCCAAAAATCACGAATTTTGAGATTTAGTGGTGTGCCGGGAGTAACTGTGATGAGGAGAGGAAAGTTTCCTTTACGGACTAGGTGGTCTCACACACATAATAGTGTCTTGCTTCATCATTTGACCACCTAGCACATCCAGGTAGGACAATGACACGTGGACGGACTCAAACTCCCAGTTAAAAAAACTAGGGGGGAGTGCTGAAATTAGGGTTATCTGGACAGACAAGGGATCCAGTTGCGCTAGGGAAGATATAAAAATACCTCAGTCACCTGCCTAATGGTTCACCTTTAATTGTGGTGACTGCTGGTATGGATAAAAAAGTGATAGGACCCCCACTGAGGATAATGCCTCAAAGGGTCACCTAATTGTTGATGCATGGGCAACATGTTTCTGCCAACTACTGAGAGCCAAAAGAGGTCTGGGGGCATTTGTCAGGGCCTAGGATCCCTAAATATCTATATTAAGTGTTGTAGTAAGAGGAGATTGCCTCCTACAGAGGTGATCTAGTAAGGAAATGAAAGGAAGCCTACTTGTTGGCAGTTTGACCACGGCAGTCTAGAATAAGAACGATAAATATTATATAGCGTTTCATCACAAATAAATATTATATTATATTATATATCATCACAAATAAATATTATATAGCGTTTCATCACATTATATAGCGTTTCATCACATTACACCGCAAACCACAACACACATAAACGAAACTTTCCTCTCCTCATCACAGTTACTCACGACACACCACTAAGGGGGTCATTCTGACCTCGGTGGTAAAAGCCGCTTACCGCCGGTCAGAAGGCCGCCACAATACCGCCGCGGCCGCGGTCAGCCGCCACTGACATTCTGACCCACAACTGCAAAACCTCTGAAAATCCGCCCTCCACTGCAGTCCGCCACATCAGCGGCCAGCGGTAAACTGGAGAAGACCAAACCTCCACCGCCACGCCAACAGAAATACGCCCATCCCATTATGACCCGCAAATCGACGCGGCGGTCATTCAACTGCGGTATTCCATTGGCGGTACACACCGCCGCGGTCAAAATACACACACCTTTACAAACCCCTACCACATTGGACAATTTGAAAGGCACACACCTGAAACACATACACACACCACTCCCACACATCCAATACCATATAAAACACACACCCACATCACCCACAAACCCCTACCAACAAAAACCAGAGACGAAGGAGAGAGAGAGACACATCAGAGAATAGAGAGCCAGACACACAGAGGCACACCGCAACATCACACACACCACATAGAAGCACAAAGCACCACACACCAACACACACATCATCACATACACCACCCCACAACTCATACACACCACCCCATGGCACCACAAAGGCACCCACGCTTTTCGGACCAAGAACTCCGGGTCATGGTGGAGGAGATCATAAGAGTGGAACCCCAGCTCTTCGGCTCACAGGTCCAGCACACCACCATAGCAAGGAAGGCGGAGCTCTGGCAGCGGATCGTGGACAGGGTCAATACGGTGGGACAGCATCCCAGAAATCGAGAGGACATCCGCAAACGATGGAACGACCTACGGGGGAAGGTGCGCTCGATGGTCTCGCGACACAACATCGCAGTGCAGAAGACTGGCGGGGGACCCCCACCCACTCCACCCGAATTCACAACATGGGAGCAAGAGGTACTCAACATCCTGCATCCTGATGGCCTCGCTGGAGTACACGGAGGAATGGACTCTGGTAAGTACAAGGCCAACCACTTCACCCCGCCCAGCATGCTAACCCCCACCCTCACCCCCAACCCCCCAGCACACATCCTCCCTGAGAATGTCTCCCCAGCACAACCCACCCAACACCAACCCCTGCAAGCCACCCCCAAACTATGGACACCCATCACCTAAGCATGACCACTGCACATACCCATCACCCCCCCACAAAACACCCTCACAACACCTCCCCCAAGGGAATGCCAGCACTGGGGGACAAGGGCACCCATAAAACGCAAGCTAATGCACACACAGAAACAATAAGCATACCCTCTTACCCCATGCAGGACCCGAACGACAACACACCGGTCAGGAGGGACCAGAAATGTCCATCCCACCCCCGGAACAGGCCCCTAGTGATGACAGCAGCTCTGTCGACCTGGAACCTGACGACCAGCCCGGACCATGGGGGACCTCTGGGCAGTCGGTTCCCCTCACCCAGACACAGGCCACTGCAGACCCAACCCCCTCTGGGAACAACAGCACAGCTCCCACCCAGCGGGCCCATGCCTCTGTCTCTAGGACAGGTCAAGCAGCGGTGTGTCTACCACTACAGGGCCCCCAGGGTAACCCAACAACAACAGGGACCTGGGGGCAGTGGGAGTGGGCACACTGTCCAGGGGACAGAGGCCCAGGGAAACAGGGCAACTCGGAGGGCTGCTGTGCGACAGGGGGGGGAGGAGAGGCCCAGGGAACCCACTCTCCAAGAGGCCCTCACCACCATCATGGCAGCCTACCACCACTCACAAGAGATGATGGCGACGGTACTGGCCAGGTTCCAGGAGATCCAGGCACAGCAGGAGCAACGCTACATGGGGTTCAGCGACCAACTCAGCAACATCTCAACCGCTATGGGGAGCATAGTCCAGGCCCTGAACCGTATAGAGGACACGTTTCGGGACCATGTGGCATCACACAGGGCCCCTGTCACTAGCCAGGAACAGGAACAGCCTACCACCTCCGCCGGCGCTAGTGGACAAGAGGCCCCACCACAACGACAGCCCACCAGAACCCCACCTCCTGCTGAACAACAACCGCCCCGCAAAAGGAGCCTGAGATAAAAAAAAACGACAGAGTAGGATGTCAAGTCCCCCGCCAGCATCACATACCCCCTGAAGCCCTCCCACTGTTCCACATTGCCACCCTGTCAAACCTTGAACTGCCCCTGCTCCATCCTGCCACAGGCATATGGACAATGCACCTGTGAGACTGAGAACTGGACTCCGCCATGGACATTACTCCACCCCCACCCATCACTGTTTCACTATCATGTACCAATATCTATGCACTAATAATAAATCACACATTGCACTGAAATCAATCAGGACTCAGCCTGTCTTATTTACAAATGTATGACACATTACATATCAATTACGTATTATTAACATTGTGAATTACACATACCGAGGTAACTTACCATTAGTCCATGGGCCAACCAAGCCGAGGTCACGCAGTGGCTCATACAGCACAGAAAAGGGAAGGGAAAATCAAACATCATGTTTATAGGTCTGGGGGGAAATCGACAAAGTTGAGATGCAGGAGGCTTTCAGGAAATGTAAAATGGCATGGGTGATTATTACCTGTGTGCTACTGGAAATACTGTTCTATTACTCTGTCCCTGTTGTCTGTGTCGTCCTCTGAGTCTTCCTCCTCTTCACTCTCCGCAGGCTCCACAGCTGCTTCAACACCACCATCTGCACCATCCTCCTGCAGGAAAGGAACCTGACGTCGCAATGCCAGATTGTGAAGCATACAGCAGGCCACGATGATGTGGCACACCTTCTTTGGTGAGTACATCAGGGATCCCCAAGTCATATGCAGGCACCTAAACCTGGCCTTCAGGAGGCCAAAGGTCCTTTCGATGATCCTCCTATTTCGCCCATGGGCCTCATTGTACCATTCCTCTGCCCTGGTCCGGGGATTCCTCACTGGGGTCAGTAGTCAAGGCAGGTTGGGGTAACCAGAGTCACCTATTAGCCACACACGTTGTCTCTGTAGCTGCTCCATCACATAGGGGATGCTGCTATTTCGCATCACATACGCGTCATGCACTGACCCAGGGAACTTGGCATTTACATGGGAGATGTACTGGTCAGCCAAACAGACCACCTGGACATTCATCGAATGATAACTTTTTCAGTTTCTGTACACCTGCTCATCGTCTTTTGGGGGTACCAAAGCCACATGGGTACCATCGATGGCACTAATGATGTTGTGGATATGTCCAAGGGCATAGAAATCACCCTTCACTGTAGGCAAGTCACCCTCCTCTGGGAAAATGATGTAGCTCCGCATGAGTTTCATCAGGGCAGACAACACTCAGCTCAAAATCTTTGAAAACATAGGCTGAGACATTCCAGATGACATGGCCACTGTGGTCTGGAATGACCCAGTTGCCAAAAAATGGAGGACTGACAAAACCTGCACCAGAGGGGGAATCCCTGTGGGTTGGCGGATGGGGGACATCAGGGCTGGCTCCAGCTGGGCACACAGTTCATGGATAGTGGCACGGTCAAGTCTGTATCGAAGTATTATATGGCGTTCTTCCATTGTCGACAGGTCCACCAGCGGTCGGTACACGCGAGGATTCGTCCTTCTCCTCGCAAGTCCCAGCAGACGGTGCCTAGGAAGGACAACATGGAGCATGGAGTCAGGCAAACCACAGGTACGAACAGACAGCTTGCACAGTTAAAGAATGGCAATGGGTTGAAAGGCGTGTATGTGTGGCAATGCAAGGCCTAGGCCTGTGTGTCGCAGTCAAAATTAAGCCATGTAGGCCCTTGAAATGGCGGCTGCCTGACCTGTGAAGTGGGACAATGGGATGTGAGGTCAATGCGCTGGCGGGGCACACCGTGGTGGTAGGCGGTCGAAGACCGCGGCGCAAAGCCGCATTGGTTAACATTGAACCCTATGGGTTTCAGGAGCCAATGACGATGTGCGCCGGCGGTCACGGTACGCACCGCCGAGGTACGCACCGCCGCGGGCGTGACCGCCATTTTCTATCTGATTAATCACTCGAGACCTGATCATCCACAGGAGAGGACCTATACTGCAAGTGCTGCTGTGACCTCGGTCTGGAAGATACAATGGCTGCTGCGACTGGGGAAAGGGCCCCTGCCTTCACGTCTGAAGAGTTGGAGGAGCTTGTGGATGGGGTCCTCCCCCAGTATGCGCTACTCTACAGTCCTCCAGACCAACAAGTGAGTACACCGGGTGCACATGGAATGGGCTATGCCTGTGTGGATTGGGGTGGATGTAAGTTGGTGGGGTGGGGGGCGAATGAGTAGTGCAACGCCCGACAGATGAGAGCATGTGCCATATGGCAAAGTTGGTGGGGGGGGGCAATCACATCTAACATGCAGGTCATTGATGATTTCCTCCTTTCCACCCTGTACATGTCAAATAGGTCAGCGCCCATCAGAAGATCGAGATTTGGCATGCCATCGCTAAGGAAGTCCGGAACTTGGGGGTCCACAACAGACGGGGCACCCACTGCCGCAAGAGGTGGGAGGACATCCGCCGCGGAACAAGGAAGACCGCAGAAACACTGCTGGGGATGGCCTCCCAACCTAGGAGGGGTGCCAGTCGCACCATGACCCCCCTGATGTCCCGGATCCTGGCGGTGGCCTACCCTGAATTGGATGGGCGCTTTAAGACATCACAGCAGACACAAGGGGGTGAGTATCAGCACATTCTCCTATCTTTCTGCGCAGTGCAGGCGTCTGGGTGGGGGAGGAGGGCTGTGGGTGACATTAGGCCAGGGCGCTTTCTGTAGTGTAGTCCTCTCCCTTAGGCATGGCCCTGTGCCCCCGGCCCCCACCTCTGTAGGGTGACAAGTACAGCCATTGAAGGTCCAGCATCTCCCATGTGCGCGTTTGACGTCTCTTGGCCTGTTGTCCTAGTCAGTAGTACTGAGTAGTGTACCCCGAATGCGCGGCTTAATGCATTAGGCTCCTGTGTCTGTCCTCTCCGCCAACGGTGTTGACATTGCATGCACTCAACCTGGTCTTCTTTTTTCTCCCCCCACCCTTTCTCTTCATCTTCTTGTGCATGTGTGCATTAGCATCATCAGGCGGAGGAGATTTGGCATCGGAGCACGAGGGAGCTGCAGGACACAAGGCCCCGGTGGGCCCAGGAACAGACACCGAGGGCACCAGTGATCCGGAGGGCGAGGGGAGCACCACGACGGGGACCGCTGGTGAGAGCAGCGACAGCGACACGTCCTCGGATGGGAGCTCCCTAGAGGTGGCGGCAACATCCGTGCCCCCCGCCTCTACAGGTACAGCCGCCACCCAGCGCACCAGCCCCGCCCTCCCAGCAGCCCCTCAGTCTTCGCTCCGTGCCCGTTCGCCCAGGAAGGCGCGCGTCTCCTTCGCCCCAGGCACCTCAGCCCCTGCCCCTGTTGCCCCTGATGCCCTCAGTGCAGAGCTCATTGACCTGGTAAGGACGCTCATTGTTGGGCAGACGACCCTTTTGAATGCCATCCAGGGTGTGCAAAGGGAGGTGCAACAGAGCAATGCGTACCTGGAGGGCATTCATTCGGGTCAGGCTGCCCATCAACGAGCGTTCACTGCTCTGGCCTCAGCACTGACGGCAGCCATTGTCCCTGTTTCCAGCCTCCCTCTTCTTACTGCCTCCAGCCTTTCTCTGTCTCCTGTTCCTCAGCCTATCCCATCCACACCATCAGACCAGCCTGCACACACCTCAACACCCAAGAGCAGCTCATCCAAACACAAGCACCACAGATCCCACAAACACTCACCCAAGCAACACCCAGATGCAGACATTCCAACAGTCACAACCACCTCTGTGTCCCCCTCCTCCTCGTCTCCCTCCTCCCTCCCTGTGACGTCTACACTCACACCTGCATGCACCCCAACATCAGCCAGTGCTTCCATCACCACCTCACCCTCCAGTACAGTCCACACTCGTGCAGTCACCATCCCCACTGCCATTTACACGTCCCCTGTGTCCTCTCCCACTGTGTCTGTCACCCCCTCTTCCAAGACACACAAACGCAGGCAGCCACCCACCCAACAGCCATCCACCTCACGACAGCCTACAGCACCAGCACCTTCACCCAATGACAGCACACCTGACTCTCCTACAACCACCTCCTCTTCCTCCACTTCCATCTCCACTTCTCCTACCCTTTACCTTGGCCCTAAAAAACTTTTCATGGCTAATCTTGACCTCTTTCCCTCCGATGAGCTCCCCCCTCCATCTGCAAAGAGTCCCAAGAGCACCGCAGCCACCACCAGCCCAGCTTCGGGTGTCACTGTTGTGCATGGGTTCTGGAGCCCACCCTTTGCCAGCAGTGACACATCGATCAGCAGCAAGGACACGTCCAGCCCCCCCCCCCTTGGCAATAGGACCCGCAAAAACAAGGGCCGCCGTGCGAGGACCGACAGGGCTGCCCCCAAGGAGCAATGTGCGGCCACTTCACCACCCACACCATCTAGGGGAGGCAAGGGCCCGAGAGACCCATCAAAGGAGCGGAAGGGCAGCAGGAGCGCGGAGAAGGTGGACCCCACATGTCACATCCCAGCTGGGAAGGAGGACACTAAGGAGGCCAGGAGTCCGTCCCCGAAGGGTCCAGAAACGTCATGGTCCGAGGGCGACTGAGCAGGGAGTCCAGGCCAGGTCTGGCTCCCTTGACCTGCTGGATGAGCACCGCTGAACAGGGCCCGCGGTGCAGAAGAGCACCGCTGAACAGGGCCCGCCGTGGAGAGGAGCACCGCTGAACAGGGCCCGCGGTGCAGAAGAGCACCGCTGAACAGGGCCCGCGGTGCAGAAGAGCACCGCTGAACAGGGCCCGCCGTGGAGAAGAGCACCGCTGAACAGGGCCCGCCGTGGAGAAGAGCACCGCTGAACAGGGCCCGCCTTGGAGAGGAGCACCGCTGAACAGGGCCCGCCGTGGAGAGGAGCACCGCTGAACAGGGCCCGCCGTGGAGAAGAGCACCGCTGAACAGGGCCCGCCGTGGAGAGGAGCACCGCTGAACAGGGCCCGCCGTGGAGAGGAGCACCGCTGAACAGGGCCCGCCGTGGAGAAGAGCACCGCTGAACAGGGCCCGCAGTGCAGAAGAGCACCGCTGAACAGGGCCCGCCGTGGAGAAGAGCACCGATGAACAGGGCCCGCCGTGGAGAGGAGCACCGCTGAACAGGGCCCGCGGTGCAGAAGAGCACCGCTGAACAGGGCCCGCCGTGGAGAAGAGCACCGCTGAACAGGGCCCGCCGTGGAGAAGAGCACCGCTGAACAGGGCCCGCGGTGCAGAAGAGCACCGCTGAACAGGGCCCGCCGTGCAGAAGAGCACCGCTGAACAGGGCCCCGCCGTGAAGATAGGCACGCTGAACAGGGCCCGCCGTGGAGAAGAGCACCGCTGAACAGGACCCGCCGTGGAGAAGAGCACCGCTGAACAGGGCCCCGCCGTGAAGATAGGCACCGCTGAACAGGGCCCCGCCGTGAAGATAGGCACCGCTGAACAGGGCCTGCCGTGGAGAAGAGCACCGCTGAACAGGGCCCGCCGTGGAGAGGAGCACCGCTGAACAGGGCCCCGCCGTGAGGATAGGCACCGCTGAAGAGGGCCCCACCGTCTCAAGCACCGCTCCACTGGGCCCCGCCGTCTCAAGCACCGCTCCGCTGGGCCCTTCATCTCAAGCACCGCTCCGCTGGGCCCTTCCTGTCAAGCACCGCTCCGCTGGGCCCTTCTTCTCAAGCACCGCTCCGCTGGGCCCCGCCGTCTCAAGCACCGCTCTGCTGGGCCCTTCCTGTCAAGCACCGCTCCGCTGGACCCTTCTTCTCAAGCACCGCTCCGCTGGGCCCCGCCGTCTCAGGCACCGCTCCGCTGGGCCCTTCTTCTCAAGCACCGCTCCGCAGGGCCCTTCTTCTCAAGCACCGCTCCGCTGGGCCCTTCCTGTCAAGCACCGCTCCGCTGGGCGCTTCTTCTCAAGCACCGCTCCGCTGGGCCCCGCCGTCTCAAGCACCGCTCCGCTGGGCCCTTCTTCTCAAGCACCGCTCCGCTGGGCCCCGCCGTCTCAAGCACCGCTCCGCTGGGCCCTTCATCTCAAGCACCGCTCCGCTGGGCCCTTCATCTCAAGCACCGCTCCGCTGGGCACCGCCGCCTCAATCACTGTTTATGGTTCACTGTGCCCACCATGCCTCCTCCTTGACCAGTGGAGACTGTCATCCACCTGATGGACTGTGGCTTTGCACTCCCCAGGATGGTACAGTGGGCAGCCCACCCACTGTAGTGACATTGAGAGACTGTGGCTTTGCACTCCCCAGGATGGTACAGTGGGCAGCCCACCCACTGTAGAGACATTGAGAGACTGTGGCTTTGCACTCCCCAGGATGGTACAGTGGGCAGCCCACCCACTGTAGTGACATTGAGAGACTGTGGCTTTGCACTCCCCAGGATGGTACAGTGGGCAGCCCACCCACTGTAGAGACATTGAGAGACTGTGGCTTTGCACTCCCCAGGATGGTACAGTGGGCAGCCCACCCACTGTAGAGACATTGAGAGACTGTGGCTTTGCACTCCCCAGGATGGTACAGTGGGCAGCCCACCCACTGTAGAGACATTGAGAGACTGTGGCTTTGCACTCCCCAGGATGGTACAGTGGGCATGGTGGCTCCTCGTGGATCTGGCGTCGTGGACTCATGTGGCTGTGGCTGTGGTGCCCCCCCTTCCCTTCCCCCTGAGGTGCCTTTAGTTTTTACATCTGATGCCCCTGCAGTGTTCTCTCCAAAGGACTCAGGTCTCCTGTGTGGGACATGATGAATTCGTAGTATGTGCAGGACTTGTTACTTCAGTTATACACTGATGTGTATGTCATTTGTTTTCTTGTGAATATCTTTCATGGTTGTACGATAATTTTCAGGAGCTTTTTGGTACATAAATATTTATTCAAAATTTGATTATGTCCTAGCATTTTTCAGGGGTGTTTGGGTGGTGTCACTGTGACTTGTTGCTCTGCATTGGTGTGTACATAGTTGGGGGGGGGGGTCGCATATGTGTGTGCCCGTAACCTTTCGTCCTCCCCCCTCCCGTGTGTCGTAGGTGCAGTACTCACCGTTGTCGTCTGCGCCGGACTTCGTACTCGTGGTAGATGAGAAGGTAGACGAGAGCAGGTAGGATGTTTAATTCGGGTTCCATGCTGTCCTCCTTCCTCCTGGAGTGCGTAGTGGTGAGCGTTTTCCCGTTCGTAGTCTGTTTCCGCCGTGTTTTTATCAGCGGTGCTCCCGCCCCGGAAAAGGTGGCGGATTGGTGAGTTGTGATAGTGTGGGCGGTACATTGTCTGCCGCCTGGCTGTTGGCGGTGACCGCCGCGCTGTTTGTTTGTACCCCCGTGGCGGGCGGAGTGTTAAAGTGGCTGTCTGTGTTGGCGGTTCCCGTAAGGGTCAGAATTCCATATTTTTTACCGCCAGCCTGTTGGCGGGTTGGCCGCCGCTTTAACACCGACCGCCAGGGTTAGAATCACCCCCTAAATCTCAAAATTTGGGATTTTTGGACTAAGGGCAACCACTGGTCACCCCCACCACACCCCATACTCTTTGTGTATATGGTTTTATATTAAAGGGGAGACAGTATGGGGCACTGGCTCTGTCACTGAGTCAAATCTCCTCCACTCTCTCGTTTGTGTTATGGTTTTATGGGGAGAACACAGAACTTTCATAACAGCCACTCTTCCTCCAAGTCTAATAATCTGCTTTGAGTTGTGCACACACATATATTTAAAGCTTCTCAACTATCACCTTTAACAATGGATAATGCTACAGACTTTTTCCAATTGTGCAAAAATCATCTAACACCTCCTCCATCAAGCGCCCCAAAAAAGACCTTGATTCTCCCTCAAACTCTTCCTCTAGGTGATGTCATGCAAGAATTGCATGCATTAAAGCCCTTTATGATGGACACAATGCCTCTTTGCAACGTATTGAGGAGCACTGATCCCAACAGGAACATCAAATTTGTATTCTGTAACAGAGAGTCAGTAACCTTGAAGATTCTAACACTGTTAATCCTCAGATCTACAAGGGCATAGCTCAACTTAAAAGGCTTACTGAAATCTTAGAAAATAGAAATAGGAGAAATAATCCTCACCTTTTCGGGATTCCAGAAGTTTCGGAAGGCTCTAACATGATTGCATTCCTTCTAACAGCATTTCCTTAAATGCCTTCTACCTCTCCCCTCTTATCCAATGAGCACACCTTTTAGGTCCACAGACTTCAACTGGCCCTCGTGCACATCCTACAGACATTATTATTCTCTTTCTCTATTTTATTGACTTGATGTAAATACTCTAGGAAGCCAAAAAGATAGGCTCTTTGAAATGGTCAGGTCATAAAATGTTCTTCATACAAGACTTCTCTCTTGCTACAGCTGCACGTCATAAACAGTTTTTGGACTTATGTCCACAACTCAAAACATTGAATATTTGATACCGTCTTCTTCAGCCATGCCTTTTCAAAATTACATTCAAGGACTAATCTTACTCGATTGAGGAACCTTTGGCACTATAAATATTTATTAACCAACACAAAACAGAAGGAATGGAACTAGGAGCATCTGCAATTACTTGAAGATATAATTTAATTTGTCTTTAATGTCCTTTATTTTTTTCTGGACAGTTTAATAGTGAGGGTTATGTTTAGTATTAATATCCATGGTTTCCCTTCTCTGTGTCTTCTTATCATCTTATTTTTTATTTTTTATTTTTCAGAAAGTGTTCTTTGTGCAATCCTCATGCTCCTTTCCCAACCGAACCGTATCCCTTTCTTACCATCCAAATTGATCCCCTACATGTTCCACTGGTAAGTTTTGATTTTTATTGTTCTTCATGTCACACTCTTTTATTGTAGTTATTCTGTTATATGGTCTTCTAAATTGTACATTTTTTGTTTGCATAATGTGATTTGCTTCAATGAAACTTGCCTTCATATGTTTTAATACCTAATATCTCTTTTCTTGTGCTGAAGCCACTCTTGCCTGTCTTTTCAGGTGCTCTGCTGTCCCTCTACCTTTCGGGATATTCACTTTCTATCTTGTCTTCTTTAGCTTTCATGGACTTTGGTCTCTGTATCGCCACATCCATGTATTTACAACTCCTGGAGGTCATCTTCCTCCGTCATTTTTTCTTTATTATGCTGTTGCTTTCCCATTTCTTTGCTTTTTCAAAATTGATAGGCCTATTTTTTTCCATGATACAGCAGTTGTTTATTTATACTTCTTGTTATGCAACTTAGAACTGTTACTTGGAATGTTAAGGGGCTTATACACCCCATTAAAAGCCAGCATCTCTTATCTCACCTAGCTTGTTTGAAATGCCACATTACTTTGTTGCAAGAGACTCCCCTCAATGACTCTGAGGCACTTAAGCTAAAAAACAACAATGGGTGGGGGACATTTTCTACTGCCCTTGCAACACAAACAAAAATGGGGTAGTTATAATCTGTCATAAATCTCTCAAAACTACCATAATTTCATAACATCAAGATACAAGGGGACACTGGGTACTTGTTACATTCATGATTTGTAGGAAAGTAGCCTCTTTCTAGCTTTGTCACCCCCACTTTTGGCTTGTTTGTCAGTGTGTTTGACTTTGTCTACTTGGATCCTGCTAATTAGGACCTTAGTAGTTATGCTCGCTCCCTCAAATTATGGTTGTTGCATACTGGTAACCAGTATTTCACCCAAAATTGGCATACTGGTGCCCCCTTATAAGTCCCTAGTGTATGGTAGCTAGGTACCCAGGGCAATGGGATTCCAGGGGATCCTATGAGCTGCAGCATTTCTTTTGCCACCCATAGGGAGCCCATGCAAAGGCTTCTATAGGACTGCCATTGCAGCCTGCGTGAAAAGGTGCATGCTCCCTTTCACTGCCATTTACACTGTACCAGGTCACTTGTAAGTCACCCCTATAGCAGGCCCTCCAGCCCTGAGGGCAGGGTGCAGTGTACCTGTGTGTGAGGGTACCCTTGCACTAGCAGAGGTGCCCCCACAACCTCCAGGACCATTTTCCCGGACTTTGTGAGTGCAGGGATGCCATTTTATGTGTGTACTGGACATAGGTCATTACCTATATCCAGCTACATAATGGTAACTCTAAACATATGCATGTTTGGTATCAAACATGTTGGAATCATACCCCAAGGCTTTTGCAAGAATTGATTCTATGATTCCATGCACTCTGGGGTCTCCTTAGAGGAGCCCCAGTATTGCCATTCCAGCCTTCTGAGGTTTTCCAGGCAGCCCCAGCTGCTGCCACCTCACAGACATGTTTATGCCCTCCTGTTGCTTGAGCAGCTCAAGCCCCGGAAGGCAGAAGAAAATATTTCCTTTGGTAAAGGGGTGTTACACCCTCTCCCTTTGGACATAGGTGTTAAAGGCCTGGGAGGAGGAGCCTCCCCAAGCCACTGGAAATGCTTTGAAGGGCACATTTGGTGCCCTCCTTGCATAATCCAGTCTACCCCAGTTCAGGGACCCCCAGTCCCTGCCCTGGAATGAAACTGGACAAAGGAAAGGAGAGAGACCACTCCTCTGTTCATCACCACCCCAGGGGTGGTGTTCAGAGTCCTCAAGAGGGTCCCTGGGTTTTGCCAACTAGGATTACAGAGCCTTCCCCTGGTAGGTGCTTACCTGTTTAGCTGACCAATCCCCTTTCAGGGCTATTTAGGGTCTCTCACTTGGGCTGTTCTTCAAATTCGGATTGCAAGACTCCAGCAGGAATCCTCTGCATCCTTTACTTCACCTTCTCTCTGAAGAAACGGCATCTGGAACCTGCAGGAACTCTACAAACTGCAACAAAGAAACAAAGACCACTTCTGCAACATTGTATCTTCAGCCCCTGCCAACAACTGTTTCGTAGACGTGCATCCTCAGAGGACAGCCTGTCTTCAGCCATGCACCAGAAGAATGAAGAAATCTCCCTTGGAGTGATGGAGTCACTCCCCTGCTTTAACAAGCACCTCTCTGCAACGATGACTGGCGGAGTGGGTCACCTCTCCCGATGAGCTTTATGGATCCTGCCTCACGGATGGTGGACCGAAGTGGTCCCGGCGGTCCTGACGTCCTACTGTCCAACTTTGGTGGAGGTAAGAGCTTGCCTCCCCACGCAAGAGAGTACCCCTGTGCAGCATGTGTTTTTTGCAATTGCCGAGGCTTGTTGGCACCCTTCTTCATGCACCATGCAACTCTTGCCCCCAGCACTCTATCGTGCAACGCACAGCTTCCTGCGTGGGACTCTGGCGGAGTGGGATCCTTTGTTGTAATGCTGCATGCACCTCCTTTTGCACCTTCTTTGTCCCCATGCTGTGGGACTCCGGTGCGTGCTGCCTGGCCTTCCGGGGGCTCTCTGAGTTGCTTAGTGCCCCCTCTGTTTCCCCCTCCTTGGTAGAGTCCACCAGGTCCCTCCTGGTCCCAGGCTGCACCTTTCTCCACTAATGGCGAACTTTGCATGTGCCAAGCCTTGTTGGCGGAATCCAATGACGCAAACCAGACTGCAATCATCCATCCGGCGTGGGACATCATCTGCACCAACGGGAACCCGCATCCATCTTCTTGGGTGCAGTACTGACTGTTGTTCTTCACTGGTGGTTCTTCTTTTGTACTTTCATCCGGGTTAGCAGGGGCTCCTGTTCTCCCTGGACTCTTCTGTGCTACTTCGACTTGGTCCCCTTCTTCCACAGGTGTTCAGGTCCAGGAATCCACTGTTGGTGTCTTGCAGTCTCTTCTGGTTCTTGCATTACCTTCTTTCTTGTGGTCTTGTGTGTTCTAGGAAAGTTACTGTGATTTACTCCTGCTTTCCTGGGCTCTGGTGTGGGTTCTATTACATACCTATGGTGTTTTCCCATACTCCCAGCGCCCCTCTAAACACTGCATTTGCCTAGATGGGAGACCGACATTCACATTCCACTTTCTTAGTATATGGTTTGTGTTCCCCCAAGCCCATTTGTAACTATTGTGATTTTCACTGTTTGCACTGTTTTCTAACTGTTTTTACAGCTATTTCTGCATACTAGTGTAAATAATTTGTGTATTACTTACCTCCTAAGGGACTACAGTCTCCATGGTATTTTTGGCATTTGTGTCACCAAAATAAAGTGCCTTTATTTTTGTAACACTAAGGTCCATATTTACACTTTTTGACACAAAACTGCTGCGACGCAGTTTCGAGTAAAAACTTTTACAACCGGCTAACGCCATTTATTTGCGCCGCTCGGGCATCAAATTAATACTTTGACGCACAGTGGCGCAAACCACTGGTGTAAGTCATTTTTTTTACTCAAACTAATGCGTCACGTCGTAAAGAAAAAACGACGTTAACGCAGCTAAAATAATTGTGAGCCGGTTTACGTCGTTGCAAACCCGATCCATGCCGTTTTTTTACACAATTGCGTCAAAAAGCATCGCAAACATAGCAAAATGTGCTAAAGAGAGCCAAAATGGATCCTAGATGATTGCACAGACCCCAGGAAGATGACAACAGACCAGGAACCAGCCAGGAGGACCCACAGAAGACCCAGGACAGGGAGAAGAAGAAAAGAAAGTGTCGCTTCAGTGCAGAGGTGCAGGAAATTCTGGTGAAAGAGGTGATGGAACACCAGCACCAACTGTTTGTCACCTCAAAGTTGCCAATCAGTAGGAGAGAGGCAATATGGAAACAAATTGTTGACAAGATAAACAGTGTGGCAGACGTACGGAGAACAGTCATCGAGTGCAAGAAACGCTGGCATAACGGCAAGCGCAGGACCAAGGAAAAGATGGCCAGGGACAGGAAGGCAGCACTGCAGACTGGAGGTGGGAGTCCAGCACCGCAGGAGGCCCTGGACCACATGGAGGAGATGGTGGCAGCTGTCATCCCTGAGGAGATCATCACAGGGATTCAAGGACAGGACAGGGCAGACTACCAGGAGACAGCACAGATGCAGGGTAAGTCTCATGGGAAACTAAAATGCACAAATGTTAACTGCAAGCGGGGGTTCATACCTACTACACAATTCATGTAATTCATGATATTCAGTGAGTGGCATTGGTAAAGGGGCACGGCACGGAGGCATGGTCAGTTCAGAGGAAACCTGGGGCACAGTACTACACTACACCAACAACCATTGCATGGGGGTATGCTGCCATGCCAAGGATGTTGGAAAGGTAAAGCCAGGCCAGGAGGGTAGGGTACAACATTAAACTGGCCTGTTGTCACACGTCAGCTTGTATTCTCCCTACATGAACTAGGGCTAAATTAACAGTTTCAGGCCATATCTGCAAGTGGTATTTAACATTGACAACAGTTGCCATTACCACCTCTGCTGTGTGTGCAGGTCAAATAGCTAATGGCAGTAACATCCCCATTGATCGAACACACCCAAATTAGAGGGTTCAGGATGACAAAGTAATCAATCCCCTGAAATCAATACAAATGTTCCAATCCTGTCAAATGTGATTGTCCATAGTTGCTAAAAACATCAGCCATTGTCATAACTATTATGAGGTACACAGCACTAATGTCATACCCATGCTCCATTTGTCAGGGTTCACCCTGTGCCTGGGTCACAATAGCTCCAATGACACCATGCAACATCCCAAATGTCATACTGCTCAGACAACAGCATTGAGGGGGAGGACATATGTAACTGGCTTGTGAAATACACCTGCACAGTCAGAGGAGGAACTAGAACACTGCTAGGACCATCAGTGCAATCCATTGTAGCACACATTTCCCAACATCAGCAGTACACACTACCAATGCTGACGCTCGTATTGTGCCATGCCAATGCAATCCATAGTATATGCTAGGTCTCAGCAACATATAGGTGGATGTGAAATATCAGAGACTGGGTCAGGCTCAGAATGTTAAGTGTGGTGCAAGTGCCATCAGAACACCCACAGCCAGTGACAGGCCTCTCCATGAGAACGGAAGTAGACGGAGGGTTGAGTAGGACAAGAAGGTGGCACTTCACAAATTGGCCTAGAGAATGTGATGCTGACCACAATACATGTGACATGCAGATGCGGCATAGGCCTGGGAGAATGCTAATATGAAAGATAGGAACAATGAACAGGAACCAAGATCACAATGTACAACTAATAGGAAGGCAGGCACGTCACATTACAAATCCCACAACACAGACACACTAATTGTACCCTATCTCATTGCTGAGTATGATGGCTCTCCTGGAGATATGTCTGTCCTGGACTTCCCTGATGACATGGATGATGAGCTGACAAACATCAGCCAGCAGACCCTCCAAGATGTCCTTGGGACCCTCCAGACCCCACCTTTAGTCACAAGGAGGACCACAGAAGTAGCAGCCATCGCAAAGGACCTACCCACCACACCAATTGTACGACCTGCCAGCTCCAACTCAGCTGAGGACTCAGACGACACTGGCACCAGCTTTGAGATAACTGTAGTTGGAGTACAGCGGGAGCTGGCCAAGGAGGTGCGGGTGGGGATGGAAAATATGGCAGCCAGCCTAGAGGAGGTGCGTTCGTGCATGATGTCAACTGCAGAACAGGCACCAGCCGTGCAAGGGCAAACATCAATCTTGCAGGAACTCAAAAAAACGTTGAAGGAAATCAGCACAGCTGTAAGAGAGTTGACACTACACCTACGACAACAATCCTGTCAATGCGTGCACAAATGCAATATTGACCCCTTCAGGGCTGACCTGGCTGCCTACCACAGTGATGTGGCTGCTATACTTAAGAACCAGCAGCTCCTCCTTCCTGCAGTACTGCCCTTAATAGCCCCACAGTTGGCAGCTACCGGGATGTCTGACTCCACGTCTTCAAACACTGAGGTGTGTGTTGCCCCTTCACAACCACCACCACCAAGGGCAGAGGAAACAACACACACATCAGAAGATGAAGACGTGGAACAGGTCACCTTCACCCGTAAGAGTACCCGGTAGCACTCTTCCCTGCTACATGGCCGCCTATAACCAAGGTCTTGTGCTTTGTAACATGCCAGTCTTGCAACAACTGCACTCAAGCACTGTTCTTCAGCCCACTGTTTATCTTGTCACCCTGCCCTGTGATTGTCTCTCACTAACTCATTGGCAAATCCTATCCCTCTGCACTGTCTGACACTTCACCCCAGCATGTCCAATGACATGTCCTTTTGCACTTGTGTAGGATCACAATGGAAGGTGTCACACTAATGGACTCACAATCATGGACAATGTACATATAGCACTCCAGCACTTTCAAATAAATAGCACTTACACAACAACTGTGTCTCTGTGTAATGTGACATATCAACCGTGATGGCCATCAGTGATGTTTACCTCAGTTCAATGATTATAGATTGTCAATACAACTGACCTGAAAGAATGTTGGCTGATAACTATGCACTGTGGTCTGGATTGTACCATCACCTGCCCTTCCTGAGGGTTAATTCTGAGGAAAATAGAAACTATACACCATAATGCTGTGTTGGACAGAATAACGCTTCCTCAAGGGATGTCTAAGCCAAAAATGATTGCCTTCAACTTTGTCTTCAAGCCAAAGGTTACGTATGTGACATTCGACCCAAATTTTACCTAACACACACCATACTGCATGAATGGATGTGCATGAGTGTACACACAAATATGTAACCTGGCTTAACATTGTAACAAATGATACGTGTGAGTTATGTATACCGTACTACATGAGAGCAGACTGCTACTCACCTTATAAGGCTTCGCTTGGACATCAGTCTGCAGGCAGACTTAACATAGTGTCCTCAATACCAATTCTGGTCGCAAAGTATGTGAGATTGAAAAATACATCAAAAATTAACAACACTTTGGGATACATAATAACCTTGAGTGGTGGTTGCAATGGATGCCAGAATCTTAGCAAAGTAGCTTTGGTGTAGCTGCCAATGTAACAGCTCAATTGGGATTTGGTTGCAGGATGGGGCACAAAAGCTAATACTAAAGAGACACTGTTCACCCATGCCAAGGCCCTGATCCCCAAGCATGTGACACATACTGTAAAGAGTTACCTAAATATTTATTTAACAGTACAAACAGAAGCAAAACCAGGGGAAACACCTTACCTAACCTATCCTAACTACACATTACCCACAACTGGCCCTAACTAACCTAAGCTAAGGCTACTTAAGCTAAACTTTAACTAAACACTCTAAACAACAAACCCCCACCCCCTTATAAGATGGGACACATGGAGGACAACATATACTAACCTAAACACATACTATCTTATACTAAACAAATATATATTTTTTGTATTTTTATATTTTATATTTTTTATTTTATTATTATTTTTTTAGACCAAAACCCCAACATCATCCAACACACATAATAAAAACCAGATATTAAAAGTATCATACCCTCACCCCCCCACCCTCTACTACTAACTAAACTAACAGCCTATTCTAACCTAACACTAAGTCCCCTAAACCCACTAATAAAAAGAACCAGGAAAGAGGAAGGAGGGTAGGGAATCAAGTCTGAGGGTAAAATGTTTACAAGTTCGCCCTCCGCAGGATCTTCCTTATGGCACGCACCCTCCTATTAACTTGTGCCACCTCCTGCTGCAGCCTGGTCTTTTTCCTCAGCATACGGTCAATGTTCCATTGCATCCGCTGAAAATCTGCTGGGTCAATGACTGCAGCAGGGATGGTCTGGGTGCCCGTTGAAGATGTATGTCCCCTTGTCGGTGCCATGCTTGTAGGAGGAGGTGCAGGTGGTGCTGTGACAGGTCCTGGAGCAGTGGAGGTTGACGGTCCAACAAAGGTGCCTGCTATGGTTGGTGCCACCTGGGTGGTAGTGGTGGTGCTGGTGGTGGTGGCTGTGGTGGACACCGAAGGCCCCCCTTGGGCAAATGCACTCCACACTCCGGAGGCTCATTCATGGCAATAATGCCTTGCCATGTTGCGGAACACAGACTCCACATCCAGAATGTGGCGTTAACGCATTGCCCTGCGCTGAAACTCCAGAATCTGGATGGGATTCATATTGGCAGCTGTTAAAACAAATATAAAACCAAACATTAGGTGCATCATTGTGTGATATGGCTCCAGAAGTAAATCAGACAATACATCTAATGAACCAGAAACAGGCCATATCATCATACAGATCACTGATTGTCCCTGAGGAAGTACATGCCAATGCAGCCTACAAATGTCCTATCAAACAGCACAGCAATACTCTAAAAGATGGGTGAGAACTTAAATGACCTATGCATCATAGTTCAGCCATTTGTCACGTAAAAAATGCTGCAAGTCCTCCACATGTGACAGGCCAACTAATGACTAACTTCTAGATGACAATCAAGGGCATCAAGATCTGTGAGTTGTAAATGGAATTGCCAGGATAGAATGCAGTTGCTAATCATGAGTGGGTATCCTAGTTTTGGACAAGTGACTTACAGATTTACATGTCTGTGTACTAAACTTGGATCATGAGTCCTAGGTACACTTTTCATAACCCTACGCCTGTGCCTGAGGGGAGGGGTGGGCAAGCAACAAATACTTTCAAACATCAAGGACACCCAGGAAGCTTTGGACAGCTGTACATGGGTTTGGGTGGTCCACCACAGGTAAGGAGGATGTCCAACTAGGATACACCCAAACCTTGGACAATCCCATCCACATTTATCTTTGGAAATGCAGACAATTGTCAACATCATTATCATTTCCTACCAGTAACACATGACTTACAGCAAGCAGATAGATGCAAATACATATCTGCCCATGAGCTGCATGCACACCTAGGCCATTGTACAGTGCCTCATACACGTAGCACAACATGTGGAGGTACACATTGCTAGGAAGTCAAACATACAATCAAACATGTTCATTAGAGAATAGGAACGCTCAAGTCTGTGGGTAAGACTTTGGCATCCCTATTCTGTGAGAATCAGGGTCTGACTTGCTGACCAAAACACAAATATGGTTCTCTGCTACATTTTCTTAATTTAAGTTTTATCCACAAAAGTGACCCTATTCACATGGCCGTGCCTACAGAGCTGCCCTACAATCCCAAAATATGACTATACGCTAATGATTGCCCAACTCAAAGATGGAAAAAAATGATACTCCACTCAAGCAACATATCCGATCATTGACCAGCGCATCATGCCTTGCTATGTGTCCAACACACAGGAGTCAATCACACAGCAGTAGCAAACACAACACAGAACATAAATATCAACATTTACTGGAGATGTCTGGGTCCACAAATCGAACCACCTCTCCGATAGTGTAGGTTGGCAGGTCCACCTGTAAAGCATGGGAGGGAGAAATGTGCTCAATGTCTGTGCACTGTACAACACTTCCAAATACAATTACTGTGTGTAAGATTAAATCAGAAAGTCAAGCCTCTCAGACATGATGATACTGCATCCGACATACCACTGCAAACATGTACAGACCAGGGCACTCCAGTGAGTGATACACATATATGCACACATGCAGTGGCCCTAACTATCATGTGGTGGCAAACATGCTCCATTATTTGTTAGCAGACTCATTTATGGAGTGTATTCCTCTCATCATGTGTATCCATGAGAGACATGCAAAGCCATTTTCCTGGAGGACTGCAATACCAGTCACCCAGCTATTGTGACTAAGACCAATGTAAAACACACAGGTACAATGTACAGAGGGCCAGGGATAGTTGTTACTCCTCAATTTGTATAATTTGCTTCATTTATTGTGCCACAGCTATGGTAAATTGCACTAAACATTTTGATATGAACCCGTGTGCATTACTTTTGGCATCCATCCCTAATTTAATAGTGGCACAATAAAGTCCAGATATCAGTCTAAGATGTTATCTGAGGTCAGCTATAAATTGTTACGTATGTGTCAGAATCCAGTTCTGACATGTATCCGAAATAATTGAGGGACACATTATTTCTTGAAAATATCTGGATTATAAACATGTCTTTCCTGGTACACTCACAGACCATGCATAAAACATATGTCAGAGCCACATTTGCATCATATATTGACTTGAAGGCAGCACTAATTTACAGGTTCCTGTTGTGTTTTGTAAGTTAGTGCAGCTGTTGCGTCAACAAATCACGGTAATGTGTAGGAATTATTGTACAACTCATGGCAACTGTATGTTTAACTTGCATTCCACATGTCCAAAAACATTGCCTGCAGCATATGAACAAATCTGCTACTATCACTACATAGCATTTAAATGTGCACATTACTCTTATTTGTACTCACCGACAGGCCAGCAATCAAAATCCCCAGGTGGTCAAGCAGGTCTTGCTCCCTGGCAACCAGGTCAGCCCAATGGTGTTTCAGCTGGTGGTCATTGCGAGGTGTGTTTTAGACTCTTTTGAGATGGTACAGGACCTTTGCCCACCAGAGCCTCCTTACCTCTCTGTGATACCTCTGTATCACATGCCCACCTGCTTCTATCATTAAAGGTAGGAAGTGGCACACCAGCCAAATAAATCGCCCCCAGCTCCTCCTCTCCCATCTTGCCAAAATGAGGCCTAAGCGACATGCTTGCAAAAAATAAATGTGATGAAGGGGTACCGAGGCTAATGAAGGGAAAGTAGGAGAGGGCAATGAAAACAAATTAGCACAAAACAGCCCAACTATCCCCAAACTAACACTACCCACAACAGACTCCCAACAGTACAAAGACATATTTATACACCAGAAATGACAAAAATACACTTACACAGGATACCACAGACACTTAGGAAACACCAAAAGACAATTTAAAGACCACACAGGAAACAAATTCACAAAATGCACAGAGAGACAAGTCAAAACACAGCCACACAGTCAGGAAATATCACAGACTGCAAAATGAAAGTGAAAGTACACCCAATGTACCAATTCTGTAAACAGGATATCCTATTACATCACTTCCTGCCTCAAATGCGGTGCGTTTTTATTCTTATGCGTCAAAATATTATAACGCTTACAGTCTGTGTGTCATTTCTTTTTACGCACATGCTTAGAAATGACCCTGCATCCATATTTTCAAATATTTTTCATACATAACCAATTTCATGGGGTACAGTGTGGGAATTACCGCTCAGGGCCAATGGATGTATCATGGCAATGAGCATCATTTTTCGATGCATATGCATAATTTTTTGATGCATGTGCCTCTTTTTTGACGCGTATGCATCAACATTTCTGTCTTTGACTGGGTTTGGGTCATTTTTCATTTTTAATAGTACATGACAGGTGTGACAATACAGAGATAGGCTGTTTTTACCTACATTGTGCATTCTGATGTCTTGGCACATGTGACAGATCACACTACTGCGGCCCATGATCCTCTAGTTGTTGTACCGGATTTGAACTCTTCACTGAGGCAATAGATGGCCAAACGTGTGGAATACAAATAGGGATTACCCAGTTTGGGAATGTTTTGCATCAATAGAGGATAGCAAGGCTATGCAACTCAATACAGTAACTCAATGCCTGTGTGTCAATGTGTGTGAACTGGTTCTTACTAATGTAGTTGTCCCACAGTGTGAACATCACAAGACGCGTTTTTCCAAATCTGCTTGTATGCATGTGTAGTCAATGTGTCCAACCCTCAGATGCTATTTAGTGTGGAAATGAGAAAGGAAATGTGTTTGTCATACACGTAGCAACAAATGCTGTGTGAACTTCCAAGGTTTTTTGGGACATAAGCATCACCAATGACAAACCATGCACAGGATAGATAGAAGACGGTTGATCATGGCAATGTTCCAAGACTAAGCCATCACATGTCCTGGATTGTTGGATACCACTTCCTAGGCACTTGTTTGTATACTACCCATGAGTCAGGCATTGGATAATGCTATGTCTGTACAGTGTTTGTGACACCGAGTCCCAAAAACAATCCACAAATGTCATGCCATGGTTTGAGTCATATAAAGGAGTCATGTTTCTCCTGTGGCAGTGGAGGACCAGCAGACCAAGCAGCACATGGGCACATATTTCCAGTGGTTATTTGCACAAAGTTGTCCAGTTCAAGTGTGTGGGACCATGTGTAGCCTGAGTCATTATTGGGGTCCATGTTGTCACAGTTACGTGCAGGTCTAGTCATGAGTCTGTGGAGCCATTTCCTGCATTTACAAAGTATCCTTCACAGCTGAATTGAAGGAAAGCCGAAGAGGAATTGAGAACACACATGGGGACAGTCCAGCTATGGCACTGCAGATGTGTTATGCGACTGACAACAGGGCAACCTTGGTATGCTGACAAAGTTAATGGATCTGGAATTTAAAACCTGCATGTTTCCTCACAACATTTGTACACAGGGTGGCCTCTAAAATTCCCACTGCAGCCGGGAACATCAGTGCCTCTGTGCTGATTAATCTCACAGCTACTCACCACGCAAGCCCCATCAATATGTTGGGGGCAATGTGAATCAGCGTGTGGACTGTCAGGGTACTAACATGTGTTGACATTTTATGCACATTATCTGACATTGTTTGTTGTGCTGAAGGCACCATACCCAAGCCATGCATACAGCCATGGTACACTGTCACTACATCATACTCATGCATACATGAAACCCAGACAAGGGATGGGCCATGATTAGGCCATTTGAAGACAAGTTCCACTCCATGATACGATAAGTAAACTGATTACGCTATACAAAGTATTTGAGTATTCATTGTAGACCTACATGACACAATACCCCAGGAGGAAAGTGAGGGCACGGAAAGCAACTATGAGACAAATGTAGCCACAGGGAACCTTTATGGTGACGCTAAGACAGGAACCAGTCAGGCTAACAGGATGCAGGGTCAATCAGGAACAAAAATGAACAAGGTAAATACACAGTGAGCAGACTGAGACTGGTCAAAGCTGGAACAACACTGTGGAAAATGAAAACTGTATTTGTCCTGTGTGTTGGAACGTAACACAATAACCCAAGGCCTGTGTTACACAAGTGATTTATAAGGCAATGCATAATTTGTTTAAATAAAATGGCAGTTTCTATGCCGTTCCAGGCAGCTGCAAGGGCAGTGCATGTTCAAATGGCTGGTCTGCATGGAGGTGCTCACAGGTGTGTGTAGATTCACTCTCTCACAAGTCCTGTCGGTGAGAATCAAGTTGAAAGAGTCAACGGTACCTTTCACATGGGAAGCAATGTACAGGTCCTACAGACTACAAGGCAGTGCATTATTCCACCAGAAGTCCCTGCAGACAGAAGAACAATGACTATGGCACACCATACTTAAGAGGGAAGCACACATGATTCAGAATGGGAGTCTGGGTGTGTGTATAAGAGGGATTATCTGGGTACAAATATTCCATTTCTAGGGCACTCTGAAGAAGGGTGGGGTGAGACATAGAACATGGCAGTGACAGGACTTATGACCTGGGCTGGCATGTGCAGGGGATGTCTTGTGAGCAATGCTCGTCATACCTGGGGCTCTTGTGCTATCCATTTGCTGCTTTTATGGATTTTTCTGTATCCTAATCTGTATTTCTGCAATGCTCCATGAGGCTAACCTCTGATTATGATTCTTAGGAATAATGTTATGCAAAAATGATTAACCAGACCATGATATGGTGAATAGAATAGGTGTTTATTGACATATGGTAAGACAGTGGTGATGGATGAGTAGAGTTAAAAGAAACTTTGGACACTATGGCCCTCATTCTGACCCTGGCGGTCTTTGACCGCCAGGGCGGAGGACCGCGGGAGCACCGCCGACAAGCCGGCGGTGCTCCAATGGGGATTCCGACCGCGGCGGTAAAGCCGCGGTCGGACCGGCACCACTGGCGGGGTCCCGCCAGTGTACCGCGGCCCCATTGAATCCTCCGCGGCGGCGCAGCTTGCTGCACCGCCGCGGGGATTCTGACCCCCCCTACCGCCATCCAGATCCCGGCGGTCGGACCGCCGAGATCCGGATGGCGGTAGGGGGGGTCGCGGGGCCCCTGGGGGCCCCTGCAGTGCCCATGCCACTGGCATGGGCATTGCAGGGGCCCCCGTAAGAGGGCCCCTACATGTATTTCACTGTCTGCTGCGCAGACAGTGAAATACGCGACGGGTGCAACTGCACCCGTCGCACAGCTTCCACTCCGCTGGCTCGATTCCGAGCCGGCTTCATCGTGGAAGCCTCTTTCCCGCTGGGCTGGCTGGCGGTCTGAAGGAGACCGCCCGCCAGCCCAGCGGGAAAGTCAGAATTACCGCCGCGGTCTTTCGACCGCGGAACGGTAACCTGACGGCGGGACTTTGGCGGGCGGCCTCCGCCGCCCGCCAAGGTCAGAATGAGGGCCTATGTTGTCGCCAATGCAATCCTGCAGCTGTGTTTGGATGGTCCCCCTCATGTTGATGGACAGCATCCTCCTTTTCCTCCTCTTCAGGCATTTGTGGGTCGGGTTCATATAAGGGAATGTTCCTCCTTACACATATGTTGTGCAGGATGCCACAGGTCAAAATTATTTTGCACACCACTTCAGGTGAGTATAGGAGGCGGCCTCCGGTGATGTCGAGGCACCTGAATCTTGACTTCAGGATGCCAAAGGTCCTCTCTACTATGGTGCGTGTCCTCTGATGTGCCTCATTATAAGCACGCTCCATTGCAGTGCTTGGGTTTACAAATGGAGTCATGATCCATGGCTGGATCCCATACCCCTGATTAGCTGAAAGAGAAAATGAGTGACAAAATGTTGATGTTGTTTGCCCTATGATTCTTACTTTGCATGGCAGTTGTTCTCTTACGTTGTCTGTGACTCATCGGTGTTTGTGTTATTGTGTGGAATCCTAGACTTCTAGGATGTACCATCAGCATTGGGTTGTTTCCTTATCTGAACTGGTGTTTGGCTGATTGACCGGATGTCAGCGGTATTTTTGCTGAGTTGCAGTACATTGTGTACTCCCTTGCATTATGTCATGTGAAAGAGGTGTCCATACGTCTTAACTGGGGGTGACATGATACTGCCATACACAGATTAAATTCCACAGTGGTGGTAACACGGTTACATCTATATGACCTGGACATCCCATCCAATTTAACCTATGCAATAGAATTATTTAAACATCAGTGAGGCCCTTAGATTTGGCAAGTTGACAATGTACAACACATCTCCCTACGTTGTCAGCACTGATATGCTGACAATTGACTATGCACAAATATCCCATGTGTGACAAATTCTCTGCAGACCTATTTCTCTGCCCTTGCCAAGTCGACTCAGGTTCAAATTTGTACCTATATTACTGAACATGTTCTAGTTCAGCTTTCTAACTTGGTTGGAGGTTGTCATTTTGAGTGTCAGAAGGTCCATATGCCTGTACATCTGTTGTGTGTGTGTGAAATTGTCTCAATCCGTATGTTTATGAATGTGCACTTTCAATATTGTCACATCAATATGTGTTCCTAGCACAGTACACTTGCTTATTGGTAATGGGCAATGTCACAGTAGTAGTGATGTGAGATATTGGTACAGCCTCAATGACTCCATGTCACCTTCATTGTAGTCATGTGTGTGTCATGGTGTTTGACCTGCAGCAAAACACATTGCACACCCCTTACACAGTATTTATTGCTTGGAAGGGTGTTTGATTGAGTGTTCTTAATGTGATATTGAAAGATTATTCTTCCAAGTTGTACTGTCAGTTAAGTCCATGTCTTTGTCATTGTGTTGTTTTAAATTGTTCTTTTGTGTCTGTGGAGTGCCATCTGTTGTTATTTGGTGTATCCAAAAGGGTGAGGATATCAAACATGCCTAGTGGTTTCACAACCTCAGTGTGTTCCTGGCCACGTGTCAATGTAGTTGTGTATGTGTTGTTTGTCCTAGAGGGTTGTTGTGCTGTGTGTATATAAGTAGGTTTCTGTACTTACCAACAAGTAGGCCATTTCCATATCGTCCATCCTGGAAGTGTTGATGACGGTGCAGTTGTGGAAGATGAATGAATCATATACACTGCCAGGATACTTTGCCATGATGTTGGTGATCAATCCCCAGTGATCGACAATGGTCTGCACATTGATGGAGTGCTTGTGCTTCCCGTTGCGGTATAGATGTTCGGTCGCAGCAGGTGGCACAAGGCGTACATGTGTGCAGTCAATGGCACCAAGCACGTGTGGGAAGCTGTTGATTTGGTAGAAGGCCTGTTTGGTCTCCTGCTGTTTCTGCTGTGTGTTGGGGAAGCTGATGTGGTGGGGTCTGAGGGAGATGATGGCATTGAGTACCTTAGGTAGGAAGGCAGAGAATGAGGGCTCTGAGATCCCAGCAACCAGGGCACCAGTGCTTTGAAAGGAGCCACTTGCCAACATGTGGAGTACAGCTAGCAGCTTGTTTTCTGGTGAAAAGGTGTGGGGTGTCTGCAAGCTGGATGTCAACTGTGGCTCAATGTTGCACAGCAGCTGCTCAATGGCTTGCCAGTTGAGCTTGTACCTCTGGATGATGTCTTATTGCCGGAGTCAAAGAAGGGTTGTCCTGGTGCGGAATATCCTTTCCTGCCTTCTGCGTTGCCTTTGGGGTCCCTGCTGGTGTTGTAGAAGCTGCTGTTGCTGGTCCTGTGCTCTGCGTCGGCATGCATGTTGGATAAATAGCACCTCCATGTCTTCCTTTTGGAGGTCGGCTGTTGCTTGTGTGTGTTTTCCTTAAGTACTGGTGTGTTTGCCCCATTGTAATGCCTGACCTGACCCAGGCGTTATTTTTTTACGCAAATCGGGCTGTGCCTCAAATTCTGCCTCCGCCTCCTGGCCGTGTGGGATTTTTGCGCGATAGCATGAATATGGGGCACGGGTGTTTACGTCATTTAAAGCTTTTAAAAACGTTATTTTACAACTTTCTCTCTCCGATTCATGGAGAATACATAATTCCGACTTCTTGGAATACTCTTTTTATTCTACTTCCCACCATTCCCATTCTAGCCTTGATTATATCTTTCTGAGTAAAGGCTTATTGCAACATATGGCCAACTCTGATCTCAGCTCACGCACCTGTTATTACTGACCTTGATCTTTTTCTTAATGATTCTAAAACATCTTCATGGAGGTTTAATAACGCTCTCCTTTAAGATGCTACTTTTATTGCTTTCTATAGTACGTTTGTTGAAGAATACTTCCATTCCACATCAACAATAGTGATCAACTATCATTTCACTTTGTGTGGGATGCATTCAAACAGCCTCGAGGGGTTTCATTATAAGTTTCGCTCCCTCAAAAAATGTTTCTCATCAAAAATCGACTTCCATCCTTAAAAATATAAAGTCCCTTGAACATGAACACTATACTCACAAAACTAGTAAATCACATATTGAAGCACTAGTCTCAGCTAAAAATGAGTTTAACCAATATACTACCGAACAAGCATGCAGCACCCTCCTGAAAATAACTACCAGATATTATGGTGGTAATAATAAAGTTGGTTCTCTTCTAGCTCGATATTTGAAACAAAGAAAATAAAAAACAACTATTAAATCTATTACAGATAACAATGATGTAAACACTATAGAGATAACAATATAGGCCCTCATTACAACCCTGGTGGTCGGTGTTAAAGTAGCGGTAATCCCGCCAACAGGCCGGCGAAAAAAAAATGGAATCACAACCATGGCGGAAACCGCCAACACAGACAGCCACCTTAGCAATGCGACCGCCACGGCGGTAGAATCAAACACTGTGGTGGTAACCGCCAACAGACAGTTGGAAGACAATGTACCACCCACACTATTACAAGAGGCCTATCCACCACCTTTTCCGGGGCGGTACCAATACAATCGAAAACACGGCTGAAACAGTACACAGAAGGGAAACCACTCACCTCTCGACACCCAACGAGGAACCAGGACGCTATGGAGCCCGAACTACACATCCTGCCCATGCTGGTCTTCTTCCTTCTGTTTCAGGAGCATGCCATCGACGACCACGGTGAGTACCGCACCTACAACACAGGGGGGGGGAGGGAAAAGAGATTGACACACACATGCAACACGCAATACCCCCACCCCCACCCTCACCCACAACACCATACACACAAACACATGCAGCAACATTACATACACACCCCTTCACCCCCTGGAAGAACGCATGGACAAAATTAAATGATTGTAACGATTGTAATCAATAAAAATCAGATAGTGCAAGTTCAAAAATCAGTAAATACAAATATGCACACCAACTACACAAGTCCGGATATTAATCAAACATCGTCTGTGGATCAGTGTCCCAAAATACATGGGCAAAGCCCACACAAGATACCTGACTCGAAACAGAGATAACAATGCAGGGGCATCAGACCGAAATGAAACAGGCACCTCAGCCGGATGAACACACAATGCCACTGCTCCACGAGGGGGCTCCATGCCCACTGCTGTATCCTGGGGAGTGCAAAGCCACAGTCTCATAAGTCTTTCCGATGGGTGGTTTTCCCATTGCTCTATCCTGGGGATTGCAAAGTCACAGTCTCACAAGTCTTTCCAGTGGGTGGTTTGCCCACTGCTCTATCCTGTGGAGTGCAAAGCGACAGTCTCACAGGTCTCTCCAGTGGGTGGTTTGCCCACTGTTCTATCCTGGGGAGTGCAAAGCCACAATCTCACAAGTGGATAACAGTCTCCACTGGTTCTGGAGGGGGCTTGGTGCCCAGAGTGCTTCATCCTGCCAAGAACTGAGGAAATGGGTGTGATTCTCCACTGGTTCTGGAAGGGGCTAGGTGCCCAGAGTGCTTCATCCTGCCAAGGACTGAGGAAGTGGATGTGATTCTCCACTGGTTCTGGAGGGGGCTTGGTGCCCAGAGTGCTTAATCCTGCCAAGGAGTGTGTGAGTGGATGTGATTCTCCACTGGTTCTGGAGGGGGCTTGGTGCCCAGAGTGCTTCACATGCAATGTGGCAGGTCCCATTCCCTCACACGGGTGTGTGTGCCATGAGATTGCATGGGAACAGATAGCATGATACGCCATGGAGGCAGAGACATACCCCACCCTGCTGCGGCTTCCCCTGCCACTTGCAGGTGCGAACAGTGCTGAGAGTCATGCCTCATGGAAGCTGGGCAGGGTCCAGGATATCTCCAGCAGCCTCGGACAGCTGCCCACTGAGGATGATAGCCATGTCAGCTGTGGTGGCACTGTCTGAGCACGTCGCGGGGTTGGTGGCGGTGCTTGCGGCGGTGTCTGTGGGGGAGGTGCTGGCGGTGGTGCATGTGTCTGCACCTGTTGAGGAACACAGCAGGACCTCTCCTGCAGCCTCAGACGGCTGCCCACTGAGGGTGATGCTGGGGACTGTTGCTGAGGCAGCAGACTTGCAGGTGGCGGTGCTGGTGGCAGTGCAGGTGGTGATGTCCATCGCCATACAGGTTGGTGTAGTGGTTGACAGAAGGGGTGACTCTAGTCTCTCAGACGGAGCCACCGTGCCCTGTCCTGACCTGCTCTTCGGCTTGTGTCCCTTCCCCACCTTTGATGTTGCCGCTGGTGTCTTGCCACTGTCCCCTTTTAGCTTGGAGTAGCTCTTGCTTGCTTGTAGGTGCAGCTTCTCCCTCTGGGATGTGGGCACCTTCTTCACCTTGGCAGGTGGCGGAATGGCCTGCTCCTTGGCCTCGCTAGGTGGCACACTGGCAGCCCTGATGGGTTGCGCACTCGATGAGACCGGAGTTGCTGGCACTACTGTGCTTGGGGATTTGGTGACTGAGGTGCTGGTCTGGGAACTGGAAAGCATGGCCCTAGGGGAAGGACGGGGGGAGGTGTAGGGAAGAGGTCAATGTTAGCCAGGAAACATTTCTTAGACACACTGGGATGGGAAGATGGAAGGGGTTTGGGAGTGGAGGAAGAGGTAGTGGTTGTAGGAGGTGTACGTTTGCTGAATTTGGGTGAAGGAGCATGGGCCGGAAGCAGTTTTGAGGTGGATGGCTGTTGGGTGGGTGTGTGCCTGCATTTGTATAGTTTGGGAGGAGGGCTCACAGACAGACTGGGAGAGGACTCTAGGCATGTGTGAATGGTAGTGGGGGTGGTGATTGCACGTGAGCGGTGTGTGGTGATGCGTGTGCTGGTGATGGAGGTAGTGGCTGAGGATGTAGTGCATGCAGGTTTGAGTGGAGACAAGACAGGGAGGGAGGAGGAGGATGTGGAGGAGGGAGACACAGTGGAGGCAGTGGATGTTGGTGTGTCTGCATGGGGATGGTGCTTGTGTGAGTGCCTGTGGGATACGTGGTGCTTATGTTTGCCATGTCTACTCTTGTGTGTTGATGAGTGTGCATGGTGGTCTGATGGTGTACTTGGGATAGGCTGAGGTACAGGGGATTGGGTCTGGGTGGAGGAAGTTTGAGGGAGGAGGCTGGACACAGGGACAATGGCGGACATCAGTGCTGAGGCCAGAGACTGAAATGCTCTCTGTTGGGCTGCCTGCCCAGAATGAATGCCCTCCAGGTATAAATTTGTTTGTTGCAAATGCCTCTCAACACCCTGGATGGCATTCAAAATGGTAGATTGCCCAACAGTGAGGGATCTCACAAGGTCAATAGCCTCCTCACTGAGGGCAGCAGGTCTGACTGGGGCAGGGGCTGAGGTGCCTGGGACGAAGGAGATGCCCCCCCTCCTGGGTGAGTGGGCACGGGACACACGCTGAGGGGCTGCTGGAAGGGCAGTGCTGGTAGGGGGGGTGGCGGCTGTACCTGTTGATGCGGTGGGCACAGAGGTGCCCACCACCACAAGGGAGCTCCCATTAGAGGAGAAGTCGCTGTCGCTGGTGTATGCTCCTGTCCCCATCGGGGAGCTCCCCTCACCCTCCATCCCACTGGTGCCTTCAGACTCTGTTACTTCACCCTTCAGGGCCATATGGGATGCAGCTCCCTCCTGTTCCGGTGCCACTGCTCCTCCGCCAGATGATGCTCATGCATGCAAGAACAGGGTGACAAAACAAAAAGGGGGGAAAGACAGAAGATACTCATGGTCAGTGCATGCAACACCACTACCATTGGCGGTCACAACACACAGGGAGCAGCCCTATGCACTAAGCCATGCACTAACAGTTCTTAGGAAATTCACATGCCTATGGGGGACGATACCTAAGCCCATTTGCTGCACACCTGGAACCGATAGGAGCCTGACTAGGGTTAGATGGCTATTACTACTATTGGGGTTGGAGTGCCACAGAGCCTGCCTAACAAGGGACCTACCCTACCAAGTTCGCCCTGGCCTGGGGGATACCACAGCCCACTTCCCCCAGCCAGACACCTCGTAAAGCACGCAGAGTCAGCTGAATTAGACTGTACTCACTCCCTTGTGGCTGCTGTGATGCCCTCAAGCTCCCATCCAACTCCAGATAGGCTACCACCAGGATCCGGTACATCAGCAGGGTCATGGTGCGACGGGCACCCCTTCCACGTTGGGAGGCCATCCCCAGCTGGGCCTCCACCATCTTCTTGCTCCAGCGGCGCAGGTCCTTCCATCTTTTCCGGCAGTGGGTGCTCCATCAATGGTAGACTCCCATCAATGGTAGACTCCCAGGGTCCGGACGTCCTTGGCGATGGCACGCTAAATACCCTTCTTCTGGTGGGCGCTGACCTCGAGGAAAAGTGAAGTTAGAATGGATGTTACTATACCGTACAGTTCTTCTCACGCATTGCCTAAACACCTCCCACCCTGGCCCAGACATACATACACACACACTATCCTCACATGCTGGCCTGTCCCCCTCCCCACCCTCTTCCCTCCACAACACTCCATACAATCAGGTGCCATCCACCAGGCTCACAGTGTACTCACCTGTTTGTTTGGAGGACCGTACAGTTGCGTGTACTGGTGTAGGACCTCATCCACCAGTTTCTCCAACTCCTCCGAAGTGAAGGCAGGGGCCCTTTTCCCAGAAACTGTAGCCATTGTCTATTCCAGACACAGGTCACAGCAGGTATCAAGTGTGGGAACAGTTAGAAAATGGCGGCCACGTCCGCGGCGGTGCATACCGTCACCGCCGTAGTGCATCGTCATTGGCTCCTGGAAGCCACAGGGCCCAATGTTAACCAATGCTGAATGGCGCTGTGGTCTTCAACTGCCTACCGAGACGGTGTACAATGCCAGCGCAGTTACCTCATTTCCCCTTGTCCCACCTTACAGGTCAGGCATCCGCCATTTCAAGGGGCCACATGGCAGGCAAAAAAACTGTGTCACACCTATTTAGGTCAGGAATACAGACAGACAAAGGCACATGGCGATTTTGTAACGTTTTTGCAAAAAACACATTGTGATACCTAAGTGTTGTGTGACCCTCTGCTCACCGTTTTCCTCATAGGGCAGGTTCACTGGGGCAGGTGATGAGATGGTGTACAGACCCCTGGTGGACCTGTCGACAATGGAAGAGAGACACATCATTATCACTTACAGACTTGATTTGATTGTGCAACAATCCAGGAACTGTGTGCCCAGTTGGAGCCAGACCTGATTTCAGCTATCCGCCATCCCACAGGAATCCCCCCTCTAGTGCAGGTTCTGTCAGTACTCCATTTCCTGGCCAGTGGGTCTTTTCAAACAACAGTGGCCATGGCATCAGGGATGTCCCAGCCAATGTTCTCTAACGTGTTGTCCAGAGTGTTGTCTGTCCTGCTGAGAAACATGCGCAGCTACATCGTTTTCCCTCAAGTGGCGGATGTGCCCATAGTGAAAGTTGACTTTTATGCCCTCCTCCGCAATAATGAACAGGTGTACAGAAACCGCAAAAGCTACCATTCTATGAATGTGCAGATGGTGTGTTTGGCAGACCAGTACATCTCCCATGTTAATGCCAAGTATTCGAGTTCAGTGCATGACACTTACGTTTTGAGAAATAGCAGCATCCCTTCTGTGATGGGGCAACTGCAGAGGCACCGTGTGCGGCTAATAGGTGAGCCTAAAGTCCCCACACAGTTCCATTTGGTGTCTGGGCTTGGAGATTCCCTAATGTTTGGAGGATGTCTAACAGTTGTACCTCGATATTTGCAGGTGATTCTGGTTACCCCAACCTGTCATGGCTACTGACCCCAGTGAGGAATCCCAGGACAAGGGCCGAGGAACACTACAATGAGGCACATGGGTGAACTAGGAGGGTTATAGAGTGCACCTTCGGCCTCCTGAAGGCCAGATTCCGGTGCCTCCATCTTACAGGTGGATCCCTATACTACTCACCGAAGAAGGTGTGCCAGATCATCGTGGCCTGCTGTATTTTGCACAACCTGGCTTTGCGACGCCAGGGGCCTTTTCTGCAGGAGGATGGGCCTGATGTTGGTCTTGGGGCAGCTGTGGAGCCTGTGGATAGTGAAGAAGAGGAGGCAGAAGAAGAGGATATCGACAACCGAAAGAACATCATCATGCAATACCTCCAGTGAGACACAGGTAGGAAGATGCCACTACTTCTCACATCTCATTCCATTGTTGGAACTAGCATAAGTCTGTCATTTTCATTTAGAGTATGGACCCTGACTTGTCACTTTGACTTTCCATTTCACAGATCTGGGTCCCACTTTGTGCCCTCTGCTATGTTTACTGCTGGGCTACAGCTGTGTTACATTGGTATGTGAACAAGTAAATTGACATTGCTATATTCCATAGTTATTGCAATTACACATTTGTGAAAGCACAGACTGACTCCAGACTGTTTTGTGATTCAAGGGTGTTTATTTCTGTGCAAATAAGTGGAGGGGTGTATGAAATGGCCTGTGGTGATGGTGGAGGAATGTCCATGGCAGAGTCCAGTCTATTTGTATCACAGGTGCATTGTCCAATGGGGCATAGGAAGTGGCAGTTTAAGGTCGACAGGATGACAAAGTGGAAGGGGTGACATTCAGGAGGGTCTTGTTTCCTGGCGGGGGTCTTGGCAATGTTACCTGTCTTGTGCCTGGATCTCAGGGACCGTTTGAGGCTGGTTCTCCTTCTGTAGGGGGTGGGGTGCTGGTGGCCTGTTGTTCCTGTGGCGGTGCCTCCTGTCCACTAGTGCCGGCGGAGGTGGAGGGCTGTTCATCGTCCAGGCTAGTGTCAGGGGCCCGTTTGTGTGCCACTGTGTCCCTCATGGTATTGACAAGGTCTCCCAGCACCCCTGCAATGGTGACCAAGGTGGTGTTAATGGACTTCAAGTCCTCCCTGATCCCAAGGTAGTGTTCCTCCTGCAGCCGCTGGGTCTCCTGAAACTTGGCCAGTACCATGCCCATGGTCTCCTGGGACTGGTGGCATGCTCCATGATGTTGGAGAGTGCCTCGTGGAGAGTGGGTTCCCTGGGCCTGTCCTCCCCCTGTCGCACAGCAGTCCTCCTAGCCTCCCTGTTATCCTGTGCCTCTGTCCCCTGAACCGGGTTCCCACTGCCACTGACCCCCAGGTCCCTGATGGTCTTGGGTTGGTGGGTACTTACCAACAAGTAGGCCATTTCCATATCGTCCATCCTGGAAGTGTTGATGACGGTGCAGTTGTGGAAGATGAATGAATCATGTACACTGCCAGGATACTTTGCCATGGTGTTGGTGATCAATCCCCAGTGATCGACAATGGTCTGCACATTAATGGAGTGCTTGTGCTTCCCGTTGCGGTATAGATGTTCGGTCGCAGCAGGTGGCACAAGGCGTACATGTGTGCAGTCAATGGCACCAAGCACGTGTGGGAAGCTGTTGATTTGGTAGAAGGCCTGTTTGGTCTCCTGCTGTTTCTGCTGTGTGTTGGGGAAGCTGATGTGGTGGGGTGTGAGGGAGATGATGGCATCGAGTACCTTAGGTCGGAAGGCAGAGAATGAGGGCTCTGAGATCCCAGCAACCAGGGCACCAGTGCTTTGAAAGGAGCCACTTGCCAACATGTGGAGTACAGCTAGCAGCTTGTTTTCTGGTGAAATGGTGTGGGGTGTCTGCAAGCTGGATGTCAACTGTGGCTCAATGTTGCACAGCAGCTGCTCAATGGCTTGCCAGTTGAGCTTGTACCTCTGGATGATGTCTTATTGCCGGAGTCAAAGAAGGGTTGTCCTGGTGCGGAATATCCTTTCCTGCCTTCTGCGTTGCCTTTGGGGTCCCTGCTGGTGTTGTAGAAGCTGCTGTTGCTGGTCCTGTGCTCTGCGTCGGCATGCATGTTGGATAAATAGCACCTCCATGTCTTCCTTTTGGAGGTCGGCTGTTGCTTGT
The DNA here is from genome assembly GCF_031143425.1 of Pleurodeles waltl. NCBI lineage: Eukaryota > Metazoa > Chordata > Amphibia > Caudata > Salamandridae > Pleurodeles > Pleurodeles waltl. Next base: position 627,589,793 of record NC_090443.1, on the reverse strand, counting down.
GTGTGTTTTCCTTAAGTACTGGTGTGTTTGCCCCATTGTAATGCCTGACCTGACCCAGGCGTTATTTTTTTACGCAAATCGGGCTGTGCCTCAAATTCCGCCTCCGCCTCCTGGCCGTGTGGGATTTTTGCGCGATAGCATGAATATGGGGCACGGGTGTTTACGTCATTTAAAGCTTTTAAAAATGTTATTTTACAACATTCTCTCTCCGATTCATGGAGAATACATAATTCCGACTTCTTGGAATACTCTTTTTATTCTACTTCCCACCATTCCCATTCTAGCCTTGGTTATATCTTTCTGAGTAAAGGCTTATTGCAACATATGGCCAACTCTGATCTCAGCTCACGCACCTGTTATTACTGACCTTGATCTTTTTCTTAATGATTCTAAAACATCTTCATGGAGGTTTAATAACGCTCTCCTTTAAGATGCTACTTTTATTGCTTTCTATAGTAAGTTTGTTGAAGAATACTTCCATTCCACATCAACAATAGTGATCAACTATCATTTCACTTTGTGTGGTATGCATTCAAACAGCCTCGAGGGGTTTCATTATAAGTTTTGCTCCCTCAAAAAATGTTTCTCATCAAAAATCTACTTCCATCCTTAAAAATATAAAGTCCCTTGAACATGAACACTATACTCACAAAACTAGTAAATCACATATTGAAGCACTAGTCTCAGCTAAAAATGAGTTTAACCAATATACTACCGAACAAGCATGCCGCACCCTCCTGAAAATAACTACCAGATATTATGGTGGTAATAATAAAGTTGGTTCTCTTCTAGCTCGATATTTGAAACAAAGAAAATAAAAAACAACTATTAAATCTATTACAGATAACAATGATGTAAACACTATAGAGATAACGATATAGGCCCTCATTACAACCCTGGTGGTCGGTGTTAAAGTAGCGGTAATCCCGCCAACAGGCCGGCGAAAAAAAAATGGAATCACAACCATGGCGGAAACCGCCAACACAGACAGCCACCTTAGCAATCCGACCGCCACGGCAGTAGAATCAAACACTGTGGTGGTAACCGCCAACAGACAGGCGGAAGACAATGTACCACCCACACTATTACAAGAGGCCTATCCACCACCTTTTCCGGGGCGGTACCAATACAATCGAAAACACGGCTGAAACAGTACACAGAAGGGAAACCACTCACCTCTCGACACCCAACGAGGAACCAGGACGCTATGGAGCCCGAACTACACATCCTGCCCATGCTGGTCTTCTTCCTTCTGTTTCAGGAGCATGCCATCGACGACCACGGTGAGTACTGCACCTACAACACAGGGGGGGGGAGGGAAAAGAGATTGACACACACATGCAACACGCAATACCCCCACCCCCACCCTCACCCACAACACCATACACACAAACACATGCAGCAACATTACATACACACCCCTTCACCCCCTGGAAGAAAACATGGACAAAATTAAATGATTGTAACGATTGTAATCAATAAAAATCAGATAGTGCAAGTTCAAAAATCAGTAAATACAAATATGCACACCAACTACACAAGTCCGGATATTAATCAAACATCGTCTGTGGATCAGTGTCCCAAAATACATGGGCAAAGCCCACACAAGATACCTGACTCGAAACAGAGATAACAATGCAGGGGCATCAGACCGAAATGAAACAGGCACCTCAGCCGGATGAACACACAATGCCACTGCTCCACGAGGGGGCTCCATGCCCACTGCTGTATCCTGGGGAGTACAAAGCCACAGTCTCATAAGTCTTTCCGATGGGTGGTTTTCCCATTGCTCTATCCTGGGGAGTGCAAAGTCACAGTCTCACAAGTCTTTCCAGTGGGTGGTTTGCCCACTGCTCTATCCTGTGGAGTGCAAAGCGACAGTCTCACAGGTCTCTCCAGTGGGTGGTTTGCCCACTGTTCTATCCTGGGGAGTGCAAAGCCACAATCTCACAAGTGGATAACAGTCTCCACTGGTTCTGGAGGGGGCTTGGTGCCCAGAGTGCTTCATTTTGCCAAGAACTGAGGAAATGGGTGTGATTCTCCACTGGTTCTGGAAGGGGCTAGGTGCCCAGAGTGCTTCATCCTGCCAAGGACTGAGGAAGTGGATGTGATTCTCCACTGGTTCTGGAGGGGGCTTGGTGCCCAGAGTGCTTAATCCTGCCAAGGAGTGTGTGAGTGGATGTGATTCTCCACTGGTTCTGGAGGGGGCTTGGTGCCCAGAGTGCTTCACATGCAATGTGGCAGGTCCCATTCCCTCACACGGGTGTGTGTGCCATGAGAATGCATGGGAACAGATAGCATGATACGCCATGGAGGCAGAGACATACCCCACCCTGCTGCGGCTTCCCCTGCCACTTGCAGGTGCGAACAGTGCTGAGAGTCATGCCTCATGGAAGCTGGGCAGGGTCCAGGATATCTCCAGCAGCCTCGGACAGCTGCCCACTGAGGATGATAGCCATGTCAGCTGTGGTGGCACTGTCTGAGCACGTCGCGGGGTTGGTGGCGGTGCTTGCGGCGGTGTCTGTGGGGGAGGTGCTGGCGGTGGTGCATGTGTCTGCACCTGTTGAGGAACACAGCAGGACGTCTCCTGCAGCCTCAGACGGCTGCCCACTGAGGGTGATGCTGGGGACTGTTGCTGAGGCAGCAGACTTGCAGGTGGCGGTGCTGGTGGCAGTGCAGGTGGTGATGTCCACCGCCGTACAGGTTGGTGTAGTGGTTGACAGAAGGGGTGACTCTAGTCTCTCAGACGGAGCCACCGTGCCCTGTCCTGACCTGCTCTTCGGCTTGTGTCCCTTCCCCACCTTTGATGTTGCCGCTGGTGTCTTGCCACTGTCCCCTTTTAGCTTGGAGTAGCTCTTGCTTGCTTGTAGGTGCAGCTTCTCCCTCTGGGATGTGGGCACCTTCTTCACCTTGGCAGGTGGCGGAATGGCCTGCTCCTTGGCCTCGCTAGGTGGCACACTGGCAGCCCTGATGGGTTGCGCACTCGATGAGACCGGAGTTGCTGGCACTACTGTGCTTGGGGATTTGGTGACTGAGGTGCTGGTCTGGGAACTGGAAAGCATGGCCCTAGGGGAAGGACGGGGGGAGGTGTAGGGAAGAGGTCAATGTTAGCCAGGAAACATTTCTTAGACACACTGGGATGGGAAGATGGAAGGGGTTTGGGAGTGGAGGAAGAGGTAGTGGTTGTAGGAGGTGTACGTTTGCTGAATTTGGGTGAAGGAGCATGGGCCGGAAGCTGTTTTGAGGTGGATGGCTGTTGGGTGGGTGTGTGCCTGCATTTGTATAGTTTGGGAGGAGGGCTCACAGACAGACTGGGAGAGGACTCTAGGCATGTGTGAATGGTAGTGGGGGTGGTGATTGCACGTGAGCGGTGTGTGGTGATGCGTGTGCTGGTGATGGAGGTAGTGGCTGAGGATGTAGTGCATGCAGGTTTGAGTGGAGACAAGACAGGGAGGGAGGAGGAGGATGTGGAGGAGGGAGACACAGTGGAGGCAGTGGATGTTGGTGTGTCTGCATGGGGATGGTGCTTGTGTGAGTGCCTGTGGGATACGTGGTGCTTATGTTTGCCATGTCCACTCTTGTGTGTTGATGAGTGTGCATGGTGGTCTGATGGTGTACTTGGGATAGGCTGAGGTACAGGGGATTGGGTCTGGGTGGAGGAAGTTTGAGGGAGGAGGCTGGACACAGGGACAATGGCGGACATCAGTGCTGAGGCCAGAGACTGAAATGCTCTCTGTTGGGCTGCCTGCCCAGAATGAATTCCCTCCAGTTATAAATTTGTTTGTTGCAAATGCCTCTCAACACCCTGGATGGCATTCAAAATGGTAGATTGCCCAACAGTGAGGGATCTCACAAGGTCAATAGCCTCCTCACTGAGGGCAGCAGGTCTGACTGGGGCAGGGGCTGAGGTGCCTGGGACGAAGGAGATGCCCCCCTCCTGGGTGAGTGGGCACGGGACACACGCTGAGGGGCTGCTGGAAGGGCAGTGCTGGTAGGGGGGGTGGCGGCTGTACCTGTTGATGCGGTGGGCACAGAGGTGCCCACCACCACAAGGGAGCTCCCATTAGAGGAGAATTCGCTGTCGCTGGTGTATGCTCCTGTCCCCATCGGGGAGCTCCCCTCACCCTCCATCCCACTGGTGCCTTCAGACTCTGTTACTTCACACTTCAGGGCCATATGGGATGCAGCTCCCTCCTGTTCCGGTGCCACTGCTCCTCCGCCAGATGATGCTCATGCATGCAAGAACAGGGTGACAAAACAAAAAGGGGGGAAAGACAGAAGATACTCATGGTCAGTGCATGCAACACCACTACCATTGGCGGTCACAACACACAGGGAGCAGCCCTATGCACTAAGCCATGCACTAACAGTTCTTAGGAAATTCACATGCCTATGGGGGACGATACCTAAGCCCATTTGCTGCACACCTGGAACCGATAGGAGCCTGACTAGGGTTAGATGGCTATTACTACTATTGGGGTTGGAGTGCCACAGAGCCTGCCTAACAAGGGACCTACCCTACCAAGTTCGCCCTGGCCTGGGGGATACCACAGCCCACTTCCCCCAGCCAGACACCTCGTAAAGCACGCAGAGTCAGCTGAATTAGACTGTACTCACTCCCTTGTGGCTGCTGTGATGCCCTCAAGCTCCCATCCAACTCCGGATAGGCTACCACCAGGATCCGGTACATCAGCAGGGTCATGGTGCGACGGGCACCCCTTCCACGTTGGGAGGCCATCCCCAGCTGGGCCTCCACCATCTTCTTGCTCCAGCGGCGCAGGTCCTTCCATCTTTTCCGGCAGTGGGTGCTCCATCAATGGTAGACTCCCAGGGTCCGGACGTCCTTGGCGATGGCATGCTAAATACCCTTCTTCTGGTGGGCGCTGACCTCGAGGAAAAGTGAAGTTAGAATGGATGTTACTATACAGTACAGTTCTTCTCACGCATTGCCTAAACACCTCCCACCGTGGCCCAGACATACATACACACACACTATCCTCACATGCTGGCCTGTCCCCCTCCCCACCCTCTTCCCTCCACAACACTCCATACAATCAGGTGCCATCCACCAGGCTCACAGTGTACTCACCTGTTTGTTTGGAGGACCGTACAGTTGCGTGTACTGGTGTAGGACCTCATCCACCGGTTTCTCCAACTCCTCCGAAGTGAAGGCAGGGGCCCTTTTCCCAGAAACTGTAGCCATTGTCTATTCCAGACACAGGTCACAGCAGGTATCAAGTGTGGGAACAGTTAGAAAATGGCGGCCACGTCCGCGGCGGTGCATACCGTCACCGCCGGAGTGCATCGTCATTGGCTCCTGGAAGCCACAGGGCCCAATGTTAACCAATGCTGAATGGCGCTGTGGTCTTCAACTGCCTACCGCGACGGTGTACAATGCCAGCGCAGTTACCTCATTTCCCCTTGTCCCACCTTACAGGTCAGGCATCCGCCATTTCAAGGGGCTACATGGCAGGCAAAAAAACTGTGTCACACCTATTTAGGTCAGGAATACAGACAGACAAAGGCACATGGCGATTTTGTAACGTTTTTGCAAAAAACACATTGTGATACCTAAGTGTTGTGTGACCCTCTGCTCACCGTTTTCCTCATAGGGCAGGTCCACTGGGGCAGGTGATGAGATGGTGTACAGACCCCTGGTGGACCTGTCGACAATGGAAGAGAGACACATCATTATCACTTACAGACTTGATTTGATTGTGCAACAATCCAGGAACTGTGTGCCCAGTTGGAGCCAGACCTGATTTCAGCTATCCGCCATCCCACAGGAATCCCCCCTCTAGTGCAGGTTCTGTCAGTACTCCATTTCCTGGCCAGTGGGTCTTTTCAAACAACAGTGGCCATGGCATCAGGGATGTCCCAGCCAATGTTCTCTAACGTGTTGTCCAGAGTGTTGTCTGTCCTGCTGAGAAACATGCGCAGCTACATCGTTTTCCCTCAAGTGGCGGATGTGCCCATAGTGAAAGTTAACTTTTATGCCCTCCTCCGCAATAATGAACAGGTGTACAGAAACTGCAAAAGCTACCATTCTATGAATGTGCAGATGGTGTGTTTGGCAGACCAGTACATCTCCCATGTTAATGCCAAGTATTCGAGTTCAGTGCATGACACTTACGTTTTGAGAAATAGCAGCATCCCTTCTGTGATGGGGCAACTGCAGAGGCACCGTGTGCAGCTAATAGGTGAGCCTAAAGTCCCCACACAGTTCCATTTGGTGTCTGGGCTTGGAGATTCCCTAATGTTTGGAGGATGTCTAACAGTTGTACCTCGATATTTGCAGGTGATTCTGGTTACCCCAGCCTGTCATGGCTACTGACCCCAGTGAGGAATCCCAGGACAAGGGCCGAGGAACACTACAATGAGGCACATGGGTGAACTAGGAGGGTTATAGAGTGCACCTTCGGCCTCCTGAAGGCCAGATTCCGGTGCCTCCATCTTACAGGTAGATCCCTATACTACTCACCGAAGAAGGTGTGCCAGATCATCGTGGCCTGCTGTATTTTGCACAACCTGGCTTTGCGACGCCAGGGGCCTTTTCTGCAGGAGGATGGGCCTGATGTTGGTCTTGGGGCAGCTGTGGAGCCTGTGGATAGTGAAGAAGAGGAGGCAGAAGAAGAGGATATCGACAACCGAAAGAACATCATCATGCAATACCTCCAGTGAGACACAGGTAAGAAGATGCCACTACTTCTCACATCTCATTCCATTGTTGGAACTAGCATAAGTCTGTCATTTTCATTTAGAGTATGGACCCTGACTTGTCACTTTGACTTTCCATTTCACAGATCTGGGTCCCACTTTGTGCCCTCTGCTATGTTTACTGCTGGGCTACAGCTGTGTTACATTGGTATGTGAACAAGTAAATTGACATTGCTATATTCCATAGTTATTGCAATTACACATTTGTGAAAGCACAGACTGACTCCAGACTGTTTTGTGATTCAAGGGTGTTTATTTCTGTGCAAATAAGTGGAGGGGTGTATGAAATGGCCTGTGGTGATGGTGGAGGAATGTCCATGGCAGAGTCCAGTCTATTTGTATCACAGGTGCATTGTCCAATGGGGCATAGGAAGTGGAGCAATGGCAGTTTAAGGTCGACAGGATGACAAAGTGGAAGGGGTGACATTCAGGAGGGTCTTGTTTCCTGGCGGGGGTCTTGGCAATGTTACCTGTCTTGTGCCTGGATCTCAGGGACCGTTTGAGGCTGGTTCTCCTTCTGTAGGGGGTGGGGTGCTGGTGGCCTGTTGTTCCAGTGGCGGTGCCTCCTGTCCACTAGTGCCGGCGGAGGTGGAGGGCTGTTCATCGTCCAGGCTAGTGTCAGGGGCCCGTTTGTGTGCCACTGTGTCCCTCATGGTATTGACAAGGTCTCCCAGCACCCCTGCAATGGTGACCAAGGTGGTGTTAATGGACTTCAAGTCCTCCCTGATCCCAAGGTAGTGTTCCTCCTGCAGCCGCTGGGTCTCCTGAAACTTGGCCAGTACCATGCCCATGGTCTCCTGGGACTGGTGGTATGCTCCATGATGTTGGAGAGTGCCTCGTGGAGAGGTGGTTCCCTGGGCCTGTCCTCCCCCTGTCGCACAGCAGTCCTCCTAGCCTCCCTGTTATCCTGTGCCTCTGTCCCCTGAACCGGGTTCCCACTGCCACTGACCCCAGGTCCCTGATGGTCTTGGGTTGGTGGGTTTGCCTGGGGTCCCTGTAGTGGTGGACACACTGCTGATTGACGTGTCCTTGGGACAGGAGGATGGGCCCACTGGGTGGGTGCTGTGGTGGTGTTTCCTGAGGGGGGAGGCTCAGTGGTGGTTTGTGACTGTGTCAGGGGAACCGACTGTCCCGAGGTCCCTGATGGGCCGGGCTGGTCATCTTGATCCAGGCGTGCAGAGCTGCTGTCATCACTGTGGGCCTCTTCTGTGGGGGTACTGGATATGTCTGGCACCTCCTGTCCCGTGACGTTGGGTATGGGTCCTGTTGGGGTGTAAATACATAATTTTTGTATCTATGTGTGCCATCTTGTGCATTGGGTGCCCTACCCTCTACTCCTGTGCTTGCGTCATTGTGTTAGCCCTTTTGTGATAGTTGGTTAGGGGTCTGTGTGGGTTTCTGTACTGGCCATGCTTTGGTGACGGTGGTCCATGCATAGATGTTGCATGCAGGGCCTTGGTATTGAGATGTGTGGGTTGTGATTGTGGGACATATGGAGTTGATGGAGTGATGGGGGTGAGGGTAAGAGTGGGAGTATGTGATGGCATGCAGGTGAGGTGGGAGATATGGTAGTAAAAAGTTGACTTACCAGAGTCCATTCCTCCTGCTACTCCTGGGAGGCCCTCAGGATGCATGATCGCCAAGACTTGCTCCTCCCATGTTGTTAGTTGTGGGGGAGAAGGTGGGAGTCCACCGCCAGTCCTCTGTACAGCAATCTGGTGTCTGGATACCACGGAACGTACCTTCCCCCATAGGTCGTTCCACCTCTTCCTGATGTCATCCCGTGTTCTTGGATGCTGTCCCACTGCGTTGACCCTGTCGACAATTCTCAGCCATAGCTCCATCTTCTTTGTAATGGAGGTGTGCTGCACCTGTGATCCGAATAAGCTGTGGCCCTACCCGGATGATTTCCTCCACCATAACCCTGCGCTCCTCCTCTGAAAACTTGGGGTGTCTTTGAGGTGCCATGATGTGGTGTGGGTGATGTGTGAGGTGCTGTCTGTTGTGATGTGTGAGGGGATGTGTTGGTGTGTGTTGTTGGAGGTGCGTGGATGTTGTATAAATGATGGTGTTGTGTGTCTGTGGATGCTGGTATTGTGTTAGCTAATCTCTCTCTCTGGTCTTCTTTCAGATTTTTGGTTGTTAGGGTTTGTGGATAATGTGGGTGTGTGCTTTATATTGGATTGTGTGTGTGGGTGTGGTGTGTGTATGTGTATCAGGTGTGTGTATTTCAAATTGTCCAATGTAGTTTTGTTTTGTAAATATGTGTGTATTTTGAGCGTGGCAGTGTGTACCACCAATAGATTACAGCGGTTGAAAGACCGCCGCGTTGATTCGTGGGTCATGATAGTGTGGGCGTATTCTTGTTGGCGTGACGGTGCAGGTTTTGGTATCGCCAGTTTATCACTGACCTTTGGTGTGGTGGTGTGTGAGTGTCTGTATTGTGGCGGATTCCGATCTGTGGGTCATGATACCTGTAGCCGAATTCCGCTGCGGCAACGATAGTTTGGCGGTCTTCAGCACAGCGGAAAGTGGGATTTACCACCAGGGTTGTAATGAGGGCCATAGTATTGTGTTTCGCTTCTTACTATAAGGACCTGTACACTACAGAACACACACCATCAGCTGAATCTATCAACTAATATTTCTCTAATCTCAAACCAAGAGACCCATTGTAGATTGTCCTCTCATCTTTAGATCAACCCCTACAACTTACAGAACTATATACAGCTTTACAATCTCTCCCCTAGAGTAAGGTTCCAGGCCCAGATGGCTTCATAGAGGAATTCTTTATTCAGTTTGCTAAGTCTCTCTTCCCCAAACTCTTCAATTACTTAATAACTTTATAAAGTCAAGTTCTGCATCTGGCTCATTTATAGAGGCCATGATTTGTCTTAATCCCAAAAAAGGTCGGGATGTGACTGAATGTAAAAACTATAGACCCATATCTTTAATATAGATTGTAAACTCTATGCCAAAGTTTTAGCTCTCTGTTTGCTCCCATATGTGCCTGATCTTATTGATTCTCATCAATATGGAGTTATGCCTAAGAGAAATGTAGCAGATAATTCTTGTACTTTTTAAAATAATAATAACAAGGCTTCTAAACTTAAGATTCCTCTGGAAGCTTTATCATTGGATGCGGAAAAGGTCTACTGTGGTGTCTTGACAAAGGCACTAGAATGGCATGGAATAGGTACTAAATTCTGACATTTTATGTCCATTCTCTATTCCTCACCATGTTCCTCAGTTATAACAAATGGTATCCGATCTCCTTTTTTCCCCTCTTAAAAGAGGTACTCATCAGGGAAGCCCACAATCTCCTTTACTATTTATTTTGGCTTTCAACCCTTTTCTATACGAATTAAAAACTTCTGAACAATTTACGGGGTTTCAAATTAAAAATGCACACATCAAATGTTCTGCATATGCTGATGATATTCTTTTGTTTATGTTTCACCCTGATACTTCTCTTCCGGCATTCCTGCATGAGCTCAACTTATATTCTGGTGTATCTGGCTACAAACTTAAAATAGACAAAACAGTGGTCTTACCACTTAATGCTCATTGCACTGGCTCTGTATTCCTTGATGCAGGTTTATCTTGGAATTCTTCTAAGATTAAATGCCTAGGGATATGGTACTGTGATAAGCTCAAGGATACACTAAAGACTAAATCAGAAATCCTATCTACAAAGCTTGTAGATCTCACACAGAAATGGTCTCTGTTACATCTTTTGTGGTAGGGCCACTTGGATTCCAATAAAATGATGTGTCTTCCTATCATTCACTTCTTCCTTATGATTCTTCCTATTAAGATACCAAAACTCGCCAGCCTGACGAAGAGGAAAAGCCCAATGATGAAGCATGTCACCAATGGTGAGTGAGGGCTCTTTTTCCGGCTTGATCAGACCCACAGGGACTGTTCTCTTTGTTCTTTTTGTGCTTTAATTTCTGATTTATTCTTCTATCCCTTAGTGGAACTGTTTATTCTTTGTGTTGTGGCGGTGTATAATGCCATATTATGAGACTGGCCGGTTGGCCGCAGCCAACCCACCACTTCTCCACTTATACTGCCATGAAGGTATGAGCCACCGAGCCGGAGATATCTATCTCCAGCCCAGTGGCTCACATAGTTCCGCCATGGCATTGTGAGCCGGCCTACCAACATGGTTTTCATGGCTTTAGCAATGTCACGGAAACCATGGTGGTAGGACCTACCAGTGACAGGGAATTCCTTTCCTCTCACTGGTAGGTGGCTCCCCATCCCCGAACACTCACCTGATGCCTCTATCCATCCAGACTCACCCCTCAACCCTGATCCACTCACTCACCCTCCCATACACGTACACACAACTGACCCCACCCCCCACAGCCATACACACACACATCACCCCCCTTCTCCCACACCCACTACAGTAGCAGCACCCCTCACACCACACCCCCCTCCCGGCAGACACGCACCCTGACACCCATATGCACCATACATACACCCATTCACTTAGACATACATGCATTCATTCACACACTGACTTCCATACATTTATTCACACATACTTTCAGACATGCTCACACATTCTAATACACAATCACACTGACATGTAGACATGCACTCACTTCACCATTCTTACATGCATTTACTCACATGCATACACCAACGCAAACAACACAACACACACAGACACATTCACACACACACTCAGACATTCATGCACACACTCCGACAAACACACAAATCAAACCCCATCACCCTCCTCTGTCGGAAGCCCTACTTACCTTAGTTGAGGAGGTCTTCCAGCAGGGAACGGGAAGGGGCGCGGCTACCACCAGCAGCACCCCGCCAGCAGAACACCGCCAGGAAGTATCACTAGACATAATACGGCTGGCGGTGTTCAACTGGCATGGCGGTGCTGGTGGTGGCAGCGCCAGCTTACCACTGTCCACCACCATGACCACTGGCAGATTTCCACCCTTATTGTACAGAAGTCAGGCAGTGATCATAAAATGGTGGACGGATGTTGGCCATGGTGGAGGTTTGTTAGCTGCCGTCACAGCAGCGGGAGGCGGTAAGTACCACCAATGTAATAATTAGGGCCATTGTCTTTCCTGTCTTATGCAATATATATTTTTTTGCTTTCTGTAAGAAAGTTCATCAGAAAGGCATTGCGTTTAATATTTCTGAGAGGAAGGAACTAGCTTGTCTTTTTAAAAACATATAGCAGAAGGCCTAATGCTTTTAAAATATGTTGTCACACTCCTGCAGGTCGTCTGAGGAAATGTTATGTCTTAATTTCGAATAGATGTCTGCTCACTGCCGGTGTGCATCCCTTCCTCACTAATGGCTTTCTGACCTATGTTCTTTTAAGGTTTTGTCAAGTTTTGGCACGTATTCATTTGTGTGCATCCTGCGTAGTTCTCACCACTTTCAGAAGGACTACTTCTCTGGACCGCCAGGTTCTGCAAAACACTAGAAAACTCCCAGCAAATCTTTGCATTTTCCCACATTCCAAAACTCGCAAAGGCTATCTGAGGGTAGTATTTGGGCTCTGCAAAAATAAAAAAATGTAAATAGTTCACATGTATATGTTTCTGAATAACGCAATTTAGAGGGGTTGGGTCAGTTGAGGTTCTATGTGTTGTCACTACGTTTCGATGGACCCATCATTTAAAATAGTTTCTAAAATTGAAAAGTGTTTCGAGTTGTTAAAATTGCCAGGAGTCATCCGTTGAAATACGGGACTATCTTTATTGCATTTATCTTTCTATTAGCACATTACAGCACATTTTGGGATGGAAGGATTTAACTACAAGGACAGCATTGGAGGTTTGATGTACTGTTCTAATGCGCTTGCTTGAGACAAAGTTTGGGCAGAACAGTGGGTCAACGGCACGTATCTACCTCCTGGTTTGCTGGACTTTCAAGATACTGGCGATGGTAATAAACCAGGAGCTCCAAGGGGCTGAGGCTTCCTACCACCAGACACTTCTGAAGCAAAGGCATAATCTTAGACTGACATTGGAGTGTGACCCACACAGCCTCCCTGGCCTCCTTCCTGTACTTATAGAACTCCAAATGAGTGTGTACATGCAGTTTGCATGCCAAAGAAACAGCCAGTACATATGTGAGTGGACAATCTACTTTCTGAAAGTGCTTCATAACAAGTGCTCTGTTTTCTATCCCAGCCTCCTCTAGGAGTTAATGATAACTGTTGTATCAGTATCCCTGGGATAAGAGATTGTTTGTATCTCTCGGGGGAATACTAGGGTTATTCTGAGGGTACCAGTAAAATGTACATCCCGCTGCTGAATTAGGAATATTGTACTAGATTCCACGAGTAAATCTCCAATGTTAACTGGGGTTTCACGGAGGATCTTCCAATCCCTTTGGGCCTGGTAATTTCCACTACCAACCCTATCAGGATCTACACAGGACTCGGAATGATGCCAATATAGTAGTAATGTAGGGAACTTGCTGCTGCAACTTCTGCACTATTGTAATCAGCTTGGCTTTGTTACTTATTGTTTGAGATTATGAATGCTTCTTTGCAGTTTAAAGAGTCATTCAGCATCTTCACTTTTATGATGTGCAGGACAAGCTGCACAACACAATGGGAATAGTCATGGGAAAAAATAAGAAGTCACATAAAATCTGCAGCTTATTTTTCTTATATGTGTACCCCTAGAAATTATATTTGAAAGCTTAGCTAGCATTCCCTATGATATTAAAGTTAACATTTCAGGCAATGATTTAGAGCAAATAAAATACAGCACTTGAGCTGTTTTAAAGTGTGTTCTGGCATTTTGTTATTTTCTTTTTATGCAGTAGCTCTGCTAAACACAAATGTTTTTTGAAGATATGATTCATAAAAATTGGAATCCGTGTTTCTTTGTTAGGCGATCTCAAGTCCCTCTTTGCCCTGCCTGTTACCTACATTATTGCCTTAAGAGGGTTCTGTTCACATTGTGCACCTGTAGTCAGTCATTGGTTTGTCTGTTCTGCAAGTGAATGCTTTCCGAAGAACAGTCACATTGAGAATCTCCCATTCGGTAGACGAAACTAACTTCCACTTAATTCATGCTGCCCCTGGGACTACATTTGCATCGTGAGAGCAGCAGTGCCAGAAAGAGCTACAATGGGATAAAGCTGTGTGAGTCAGTTTAATACATGGGCTCTAGAAGTGTTGTGCATTTATATGTATCTCAATGGTAAACTAGTTTTAATATGCTTGTGAGCAGTCTCCTGCGAGGTAATTGCCTTTAAGCTATGTTAGAGCCCTCACCCGTGGCTAGAGGCTTCGACTTCCGCTATCACAGGCAATTACGCCCTGTTAGAATACAAACACGCCGACAATGCCCGCTGACTGTTTCCTAATCATTAGGCGGTTGCATTTAGCATATGAAAACTTAGCGTTGAATCGTATAAGGCACGTTTTAAAGAAATAATGGCCTGCTTTGAATACGCCTCTTAATGGCTTGAAGGCAGTGCTGTTCATTAACAAACAAGGACTGCGATTCTGAATCTCTAAACTGCTGTATTAAGATAGGTAAGTAGAGAAGGTGCTAGAGAAGAACAATTCCAATATTTGCATTTCAATAAAGTGAGAAGTTTGTAGCAATTTTGAATCGAGAACATTTGTTTCTGGTGGGTGAGATAATAAAAAAATAAAAAATTTAATTCCAGAGAGACGGGATTAGCATCTTCTCCAACTCCAGGCTTTGCCTCTCATGGGACATGGGCCTTAGCTGCACTCAACCTACATTTCACCGAAAAAAATGAGGTTATTTTTAGGTGACAAGGTCAGTCAGGGATTTACCTTTTAAACTTGAAAAAACACTGAAATTCAGAAGTTATAGTTTACAGGGCTCACTATAATTTGCGTCCCACATGCACAGTTTATGACCTCACATATTACATCTCTCATGAAATATTCAATGACATCGTTGATGAAATCCCTGATTACATCTCAAATTACATAATTGATGACATCACAGATCACACCACTGATGGCATCATCCAGAAAGATGATGTGAGAGTTTCCTACTGTTAGCGCATTTGACCTTAATAAGTAAACTTACAAGGGGACGCGAATAGTTCGATGAACCTTTTGACTCGCAATTAAGATGTTCTTACCATAGACCCAGTACATAACCAATAATCAACACACAATGATCAATAATCATTATCAATCAATAAATCAATAATCAATGGAGTCAGTAATTGTCACGCACCATGACCTTTCAGTCATGAATAACCACAACTTTAGTAAAGGTTTAGAGTGTTCATTTCCCTATATTAACAATGCTAAGGTCATGGAGATTAACCTCAAAATCAGATGAAACACATACAGAAACAACACTGGTTGTCCAAAATGGCGGAAGAAACGCAATCTATCGAAAGCTTGAACTACAACACATTCTAAAGTTAAGGTGCAAATCAGTAGCAAAGTCAACTATGTCAATGAAATAAAGTACATGAAGTTTAGCAGAGAAAATTCATCAAGCATTAGTCCCTGTTATCATAATTCATTAGTGAGGATCCTTAACTAATGTCAGATTAGCATCGGCATGTTAGGCTTCATGCAAAACAATTTAGTAACACAAATTTGGAAAAAATCTAACTATGGCTCTTTCAAAACAGCACAGTTGGTACCTAGAAAGAAAAAGCAAATATGCATAATAATCACAATTCAGTATACCTATCCTCAGGGTGGATCAGCAAAGCAGAATCAGTCTTTGGCCACAGGACATAAATCGATCAGCAAGGCATCAGGATTCAGCATCAGAATTCAAAAAAGGCAAAGTCTTTCAGCATTTAAAGTTAAGCATGTCTCTTATCAAGACGCATAAGAAAAAGGTAACCTTTTGATCAGGAAAAATGGGCAGTTAGCTCTCTTCTCTCAGAATGACTCTCTTCCCTCTGTGCAGTGTCGTTAAGTCAAAGTTACCTAAACTATCCCTCAAATCCCTATTGGTCAGTTAATCGTATGTTCCCACTCTGTCCAATACAACTAAAATCCAAAATCTATGAATTCTAATATTTCTCCGTTCTCATATCGTTGATTGGATCATTTTGCGATGTCCTCATCATCAACAATATTGTTGCAGCTTCCACTCTAGTCGATATCTTCATTGTTCCTGTCCTGGGAAAATCAGTCTCACACACATTACGCATAAAATGTTGCATTAGCAAGAACATCATCTCCTAGCAGCCGGTTCACACGAAAAGCTTCCGTTTTGAGCACATTTAAACAATACAATAGAAATTCACAGTTTAACTTCCTTGCTCAGCATTTTTCTTAAACGCTTAAACGCTAAGAAATACAGCTTTTACATGAGGCCTGGCAACTAGGCCAAGACACTTGCTAAATTAAGGCCTACAATTAGTAAAACTATAGATTAATTCATAACCCTTAATGTGACATATTACTGCATTAGTCTAATATATATTCAACATTTCCTATTTTTTAATCATTGATTAGTACACTTCGTTAACATTGGTGGCCATTCTTCGTAATCACATTTTCAAATGCTTGCATTATTTTTCTACGTTATTTTATTTTCTACTTAAACTTATTATTCAAAATACATAAACGCTCATCAATAATTTTTATGTAAAACCCTGTGCTAGCACTACACACTTGTGAAACAGAAAATTATTGAGTAAATTTGATGCAGAATAAAATATGTATCTACAGAACTGCTAATAAGAATATGTATTTGCAACAAGACTGCCCTTCTAATGGCATATTTTGGGGATATTTCCTCTCTATGAAGAAAGTGAAAAGACTGTACGTAGTACAGACTACAATACTTAACAAACTTTTATAGTCTGTAGTTAGGGCTATCTGTAAAAAATAAGGTCCAGAGTGAAACCTGTATGTACTAGGGGGTTGATAATCTTCAGCTTCTTGGGTGTGTGAAGGGAGCGGTGTCTTCAAAGAGCAGAGGTTAGGTTGGCATTTCTCATAGTAGAGGCGTGTTAGCTAATGTGGTTTTAGTGTTTAGAAGGAGTGTGTACTATGTAAAGAGCTGCACACAAAGCAAAGGTTAGGTATAGCGTGGCCTTGCTCAACTAACAGTGCATTGTTATATCTTACATGTCATTATTGATTGCATCACTGATTATATCATCTGTATGAATGATGGATCTTAAAGTATTAAGATGGATATTCTGAATATTTGTAATACCATATAATCTGGTGACCATTTTTTTTTCTTTTATAACATTATACACTTAATAAAGGTAACTGTGAGACAGGGGGACGTGTTTTTTCTGTGCAGAGTTACACACAGAGTAAAGGCCGTCTGTATTTCGACTTTCAGCACAAAACTTCACTTTGAGGATGAAGATGAACTGCTATTTTTTACCAAAGAAGTGCTATGGCCAGGTTGAACATCTGAGTAAGTCAGATCAAACCTAACTGTCCGCCCTTAGCTACGTGGCAGGAATGTAGTCATTTAAATCACTTCTGTATAAGAGAAAACCTGTATGTATTACTGGTTTAGCAATGTGGCAGTGTTCCCTCTTTGAAGGTAGTGGCTATTGTTAAAAATTGCTATGCAGTATGAAGGCTGTGCATGGTAGTGTAAGATGATTCATTGATCTTGGAACGTGAAACACATTTCAAGAGTATAGTCATGCATAGTTGGATATGGTATGTTTTAAGTCTGTACTAGGATTTCTATGCATGGTGAAACGTCTGTATAGCACAAGCTGGGTCGTACACATCTATTCACTTAGATCTCAATTCAGCATGAAAGGTGTGCACAGTAAAATAGCATATCAATTTCTTAATCTGTATTTACATTTCTTTTGAATTCAAGATATAGGTGCCTTAGTGTGCCGAATGAGTGGTGTCTTTGCTGATTGTCTGTATGTAGTTAGCTTTATTCAGAAATGGCTTACGTTGCTTACAGCTGAGTGAATAGCTGAGACTGCATGTAGGAAAGTCTGATAACAAATTCACACCTTTATTTTGTTTCTGTGTGTTGGATCACATTTGTGTGTTGTATCCTGTGTTGAGAGATTGATGTGTGTTATGCTTGAAATGTGTACTCTAGTGAAAACAAATTTTAAGAGCATTGCGGGCATGATGTCATCAGTGATGTGATCAGTGACATCATCAATAATGTTATCTGAGATGTCAGTGATGTCATCAATGATCCCACTGAACATGTCATCAATGATGTAACATGTGAGGTAATAGGTAGCGCATTGAGCAACTGAATTTCAGTGTTTTTTTTATTAGTTTACAACATGCCTGGCCTGGTTGCCTAATTATAGCATCTCTTTCACATTTAGGATTTTCAGGTGAATTTCTCAGGTTTTTTTAATGTAAAATAAGTTATTATAACCAAGGCCCCTAACAGTAAAGTTTAAAATAAGACGTAGCATTGAGTTTATCAGTATTGCTTTTCAATTTCTATGTATTGCTTATAATTTGAAACACTTTATTTCAATTGTGTTTTTTTCAAGAACTGTAAACACAATGAAATAATATTAGATTTCAATTTGTTTGTCCCCACCTTACAAATATGTGAATCATTGGCCATTCCAACAGGTAGATCTATGCTACCATACTCTGTGTTTTTTATTTCCTGTTCAGGGACTCATGGTGAATTGACGGATTTTGTGTTTTTTTTTAAAACATTTTTTAGTACGAAAGACATTATTTGAATGAAAAATAAAGTTATAGGTTTATTATTTGTTTTTAAACAGTTTTTATTGATTTGTTTTAGAAACTGTAAAAAAAACAGTACAGTGCAGGCCGTGCAATACAAAATAGTCATGCTGTATTCCAGTACAATAGTAGTATCGAGCATTTACCAACCAGAGGCCAATCACATCCAGTATACGGGTGAAGCCCCACCACCCCTCGGCCCACCATAAAACACATGAAAGCAATCACAATATGTATTTTATAAAAGGTGAATAAATGGCATTACCACAGTTGGTCGTCACCAATTCTATAGGCTCATTGTGAGACGTCCCTGCCCTCATTCTCCGTGCTGTTTACGGAGCACCCACCCTCCACACCCGAGAACCGGTCCAGTAATGGGCCTAGACCTCCAGGTCTATGACCTTGTCATCCCTACGTGTACAGCTCATATGTTGCTCCTCAGCCACACCCCACTCCATGAGGTCACATAGCCAATCAGGGATCACTGGACTCCGAGTGCTCATCCATCCAATCGCTGCCCTGCACCTAGGCAGTACCAATGCCAGCTGGGCTAAATTATATGGAATCTTCCGACCCCACGGCTTCTGAAGTACACCCAATATACAGACCATTGGTGTCGCCTCTATCCCCAAACCTGTCACTTCCTCTACTTTCTCCACTACTTTATGCCAAAAATTGTTCACCAACCTACAAGTCCAAGCCAGATGCAAGAAGGAAGTGTCCAGCATCCCACATCTAGAACATCCTGCTTTATGCCCCGGGTCAATCTTATTTGAACAATTGGGCGTGAGGTAGGTCCTGTGTACAAAATTAAAGTGCAGTAACTGAAATCTATTATTACAAGACACCCTACGCACCATGGACAGAGCTAGATCACAATCAGAATCCGACATGGGTGCCCCCAGGTCTCTCTCCCAAGCCCTGCGTCTCACTCCCACTATTTTCAACTGGTCCTCCCAGAGTGCTTTATAAAACCGGGTGATCAAATGAAACCCATTACCCCAGTTAATCAAACCATGTAGGGTCGAGGAAGCAGCAGGAGCCACTGGGAACCTACACCAGATCTCACGTGCCAGACTTTCGAGCTTAGCGTATTGGAGGAATTGACCAGATCCCACACTGAACAAGCCCCTGGCCTCAGTAAAAGAAATTAACTCCAGAATGGGGTAAAGATCCCCAACTACTTCGCACCCTCCCAGTCTCCAGGCCTCCACAGACATGAACTGCTCCACTTCCCGAAAGAGCGGGAGATCCCAGATTCTCAGTTCCTGGTCGAAGGGGGCCCGTCGAAGCACACATTTAACTTCTTGCTCCCAGATCCCTGCAGTGAACCTCGCCAAATGAGGAACAACAGTAGTAGACCTGCCCCCTGCCATCAATAGGTACACCAGCGCCTGCCTATCCAATACACCAGTGAACAGTCTCTTCTCCCAATTATCGGTATCTGTCATCCATTTAGCCACGAATTGAAGATGTGCTGCATAATAATAATGCCTGATATTGGGAATCGCTAGCCCACCTCCCTCAAAATCACCCTGCAGAACTGACAAAGCCACTCTACTCCATTGCCCTGCCCATACCAAAGAAATTAGGAGGCTGTCCAACTTATGGAAAAACCGAGCAGTCAGTGGATACATGGAGTTCTGCACCAAATAAAGGTACTGCGGCAGAAAGACCATCTTGGCCACCGTATCCCTACCCATGACAGATAAAGGTAATTTATTCCAGAAAGAGACCAAGTGCTCCAAACCAGTAACCACCCGCTCAACATTCTGTGTATTGTGTGCAGCCATAGTGTGCGTGACCCAAATGCCCAAGTAATGGAAGCTCTCAACTTCCCACCGGAGGGAAGCCTCCGGCAAGTCAGCCCGGGGGATACCACAGAGAGACCCCAGGGGGAACATGAGAGATTTTTTCTGATTGACCCTAAGGCCAGAAACTACCCCAAACTCCTCCATCCTCTTTAACAACAGCGGAACCAAGACACTAGGTTCCCGGAGATACACCAGGGCATCATCAGCATACAGTGAAACCACATGGGTAACCTGCCCCACCCTGATCCTCCATGGGGCCAAACCCTCCCGAAGTCATATCGCCAATGGCTCCACGGCAAGAGCAAAGAGGAGAGCGGACAACCCTGCCTTCATTCCCTACCAATCTCCCAGGCATCAGAAAGTTCCCCCCCACCCAAACCCGAGCAGTGGGAGCAGTGTATAATAGCCGCACCCAGGCACAGAAACCAGGACCAAACCCCATACCACGCAACACCTCCAGAAGATACCCCCACTCAACCATGTCAAAAGCCTTCTCAATATCCAAAGAGACCTGCGCCAATTCAGTTTTCTCACCCTCCGTTTCATGCAGGACATGTGCCAAACAGTGCAGATTGTAAGTTGTGCTGCGACCAGGGATAAACCCACACTGGTCCTTGTGTACCAGTCCCTGAATCACCCCACAAAGTCGAGAGGCCAGGATTTTGCAAAGAATCTTATTACTATTTAACAAAGTGAGCGGACGATATGATGAAGGGTCACCAGGGTCTCCCCCCGAGTTAAGCAACAAACAGACTATGCCCTGTTGCATTTATTCTGGCAACCTTTCACATTTGCGGTCTTCCTCAAACACTTCCAGAAGCTTCTCATGTAAAGTCAAAGAAAACTTCTGGTACAATTCAACAGGAAACCCATCACCACCCAGAGAGTTGGACGTAGACATCGCCGCCAATGCTTCGCTCACTTCCTTAACAGTAATCACCACATCCAGAGCATCTCTGCTCTCTGCACTCAACTTTGGAAAGCTCATCCACTTAAAAAAAAAAAACACTCCCTCTCCCACGGGAGCCGGACCAGCCCTTGAGACCAACAGCAGATGCTCCATCAGGACCCTCAAAATATCTGCACGTTTTGTAACTGTCTCACCCTTCACATTACAAATGTGCAGTATAGGAGGGGAATCCACTTCTCTTTTCAGAATCCACGGCAGTAGTTTGCCAGCCTTCTCTCCTTTCCGGTGTAGGCGCTGTCTATAGGCTCTGAGGGTGACCCGACTCAAAGTATTCCAACACCCATCAACTTCCTTATATAATCTAAGTTCCTCCCTTTCAGCTGCTCTTGTTGTAGGGCGCTTACGCTGCAATACCCCTAGTCTCTCCTCCAGCCCATTGAGCTCACACTCCATACGCCTGCGCACTCCACACGTCATACCAATGCAGATCCCCCACACCACCACCTTCATGGCCTCCCACTCTAGTTCCCTAGAATCCGTTGTATTCCAATTCAAGTTCATGCAACCAGTAATGGCCTCCCCAACGCCATCCCTGCACCCCACATCAGCAAGAAATTCTGCCAGTAAACACCAACTACACACAGCGCTAGCATCGTCCACCCCCCTATTGTAGGTGCATCAAAACAGGAGCATGATCAGACAAATACCGACTCAAATGTAAGACCTCCAAGACCTGAGAGCCGTGAAGACCAGCTAAAAGAAACCTATCCAATCAAGCATGAGTATTATGGGTTCTGGAGTGACGGGTAAACTCTTTACCCTCCGGATGTAACTCTCTCCAACTATCCCATAACCCCAAGTGACTCATCACATCCGTAAGTGACCTCACCATCTGGGGCTTGGTCCCTAACTTTGGCGGGAGGCAATCCAACTCCCCGTTCAATATACAGTTGTAATCCCCAGCCCAAATAATAGATTTATCCACACTCACTCCCAGGATCTCTGGAATGTTAGTATAAAAAGAGGGGTCATCAACGTTGGTTGAACATAAGTGTTAAGAATAATGATGGGTGAGCCATCCAGCATACCCACAATTAGAATATACCTCCCCTCCACATTGGCCTCACTATACGTGTGGGTCAAAGGAACCCCTGCAGCCACCCACACTGCCACCCCCCTCGCATAAGAGGAGAAGGAGGACTAAAACATTTGACCCGCCATTTCTTAGAGAGCTTTTGAGCCTCTTCATTCGTCATATGCATCTCTTGGAGACAGGCAATGTGCACCTTATGCCTCTTTAAAAAGGAGTGTACCCTGTATCGTTTGGTGAAACTCTTCAACCCCCTGACATTCCAAGTCAACATATTAATCTGGCGACCCATTCTGGCATTGAATTACCAATTCCCCCACTCTCACACCTCCCCCTGGCAGCCATCAACACAAGAAGAGGTAAGAAAGGTATCTCATGCCCGTCACTGCATAATATCTGCCCTGTAAACCCAACAACAAACATTGACAAACTGAGCCAATTAAACCCCATAAAAAAAAGCACCCACCCGGACATACAGTATAACAACTGAAACAAACCACCATACTGCAGATCCACTCTGTAAATGCTGCCAGGACAACAGCCTAACATCAGCACCCCATGAGAAACCTACCACAAACGTGGAGCGATCTCCCCACACCCCGGCCTCCAGATAGCATTGCCCACCCGTGAACCATCATTCCAGCATTTTATTAGCATTGCCCCCCCATAAATTCTGACCTTGCCCATATGACGACAGTGCCCCACCAGGGCCCAGAACACCATCACACAGCATCACCGTCTGGAAGTAGACCACTCCCACACGGGGCTGCCCCCCCAACCCCCAAAAAAAGAGGGCTCTACAGGTAGAAAGTCAGTCCTGCACAGAGGCCATCAAGGAGTCCAATTCTGGCCTACAACCAGAGCCATCTGCCGTCCCGGCAGGAATCGCCGCCATCGTCCCATCTTGTTGTATCTCAATCCGGAGGGCAGGGTTCACAACCAACCCCGAGCCACAGTGTCCTCAGATAAGTCACCATCGTGGATCCGCCAGTCAGGGCCATCAGCCCTAGAAGCCCGATGAGCCACTCCACTAGTTCCAGTAAGGCCTGCTCGGTGTCACCTTATCCCACATTTCCAGCCATCTCCAAACCTCCTCTGGTTATCCAAAAAAATGGGACCTGCCTCCAGAGAGCACCTTCAAGCGCGCTGGGTATGACAGCATGTATCTGACATTCATGCCCCGGAGCTTCACCTTTACCTCAAGGAAACTCTTCCGGGAGTTCTGCACATTGTTGGTGTAGTCAGGATAAATGGAAATCTTCCCATTCTCGAACACCGCCTTGTCCGAATCACGAAATGCACGTAGAACACAGTTCCTATCCCTCTAATTTAAGAGACGGGCGCACCAGGCCGCGGAGGAGCCACAAGCGCCCTATGAGCCCTCTCCACCACGAACATCCTGGAGAGGCCCACCGGCTGCAGCACATCCCTGATCCAATTTTCTACGAACGTTTCGGCCGGTGCCCCCTCCGCCCGCTCTGGGAATCCGAGCAGTCAGATATTATTCAGCCGAGAGCGGCCTTCAGCATCCTCCAGCCGCGCCTCCAATCTACCCACCGTGGAGTTAGCCTGCGCCCCTACCTCCATCTGTAACTCCACAATGGAGCCCTCTGCCACCTTGACCTTATCAGACACCTTCCTGAGGTCCGCCCTAAGGAGGTTGACCTCCACCGCCAAAGTTTCTATCTTGCCTTCAAGTGCCACTCTTGAACCCTGAATAGCAGCAAGAATCTTGGCCCGCGATGGTTCTTCAGCCGGCATCGTCCCACTCTGGCCTTCCTCAGTCCCTCCCACAGTGGTGTATTGTTCCATAGTGTTGCCCTGCAACACATCGGTCCGCCTATGTCACCCCATCCCAGGGCAGCCGTCATACAAACCGTATCTTCTGCCTTGAAGCCCCGGATGACAAAGAGACACTCGCAGCTCACGGTGTCCAAAGCCTGACCATCACCTACGTGGCCTCATAGATCAAAGACGCCCCAGCAGCAGTCAGACAGTCCACAGCAGGTGGGTCACGCACCATGCAGGCACCACCACAGGCCAATCACCCTCCGGTCCAGCAGACACAAGCAGGAAGCCTAATAGACTCTATAATCCCAGAAAATCCAGTGGGGACATCCCTCCTCAAGTGGCACTCCAATCTGCTCCCCAACGTCTAGGTGCCCCCTCCAAGGGTCACAGTCATCAGTAATGAGCCCCCAAGTTGGCGTTGTCTCAAATCTGAAGCCACTGCCTCCTCCACATCTCCCAGGTGCCTTCCAAGTGCACCTGCGGGCTGCAGGTACCCCCTCCCATCCGGCACACAGGCTACTCCAGCTCCAGGCCTCGCACAGGCCCAGCTGGGCCACCTGGACTCACTCCTCCTCACTGCAAGTCTCCAGCAGTTGGCAAGCGCCACCAGTAGTCCATCGGCATCCGGTAAAATACAATTCAGGGGCTATCCCCTTACCGGGACCAGATGCCAGGAAAGGCCGCAGCCCAGCACCGCCAGCCCGCGCCGTCCTGCGCGCCCGGCAGCCTGCACCTCCGCATGCCTGGACCGGCCAAATCCTGCCGGGGACCACAGCCCGTGACCCCCAGAAGTCCAGTAGAAGCTGCCGATGGGGTGTATGCACCAAGGGCACCACTGGATAATGAGAGAATTTGCTGGGATGGTGGAAGCTCGATAAGGAGCACGTTCCACCGGCCATCTTGCTTGCCCACTCCCCATCATAGGTTTATTAATGCATTAAATTAATAATAAAGCATTTTCCCCATTGCTGATATTAAATTGTATTTCCCAACTTTCAAAACGTCTGCAAACCCTTCAAGATGGACCAACGAATACACCACCAATCCAATGGCACAACCACCATTTCTAATTGGATGTAAACAGTTTCAAACTTTTTTTTCCAGGAAATTACTCCAACTTTGTTTAGTCATGTGGGTGTGGTACTGAGGTAAAAACACTTGTAGTTCTCAGGCCTGCTTTAAGTTTTTGTGAGATATTCCATAGAAGGGGTTACAAATGGCTTTCAGAGGAACACAGACAACAAGCGATGGAAGAGGATGAAGAACCACCAAAAAAGAAATAATAGTTTGCTTAGAAATCCTTCAACATTTCTAAAAGAGAGAAAAAAGTTGTGGCTAAAATAGTTTAGTGCACTTTTTACAAGAAGAAATTGTCCTAGGGCATTTAGAAGAAATTCTCACACAGTATATTTCAGCATGTAGAAACATGTACATCACCAACCCAAAACATGTGGACAGGGCCTTGACTAAATTGGATTCTACTGCACCCTCCACTGTACCACCCTTGTACCACCTGTCTAGGAGGCACATTGTGTAACTGAGTATGTGAGGATGTGTGTGTAGATGTCTGTGGTGCTGAATGTGTGGGTGTGTGTGTAAGACAGAGTGAGTGTGTGCTTGCATGACTGTAAATCTGTAGGCATGTGTGAGGGAATATATATGGAGATATCTGTAAGAGTGTGTCTCAATGAGTATGTGTGAATGTGTGGATGTGTGTGGCTGTAGTCGTGTTTGTGAAACTAATTGTGTGGGTGTGTCTGTATGAGTATGTGTGTGTTACAGTGTGTGGTGGTATGTGTAGGTGTGTGTGTGTGTGACTGAATATGTGTGGGGGTTATATGTGACTGAGTTTGTAGGTGTGTGTGTGTGTATGTTTGAGTGCACAACTGTGGGTGTGTTTGGCTTTCTTTGTAAATTAATGTGTGTCATCTTGTGTGTGAGTGTGGGTACAAGAAAGTGTGAGAAGCTTTGTATATGTCTATGTATGTGTGTGTATGCTTGTGTCTGTATTAGTGTCATGTGGGTAAGTGTAAGAAATGTGGGAATGTCTGTGTGTTTTATGTGTCTGTAACGATAACCCACCCCCACCATGTACAGTGTTGTTAATAATTATGTAATTTAGATATCACATTGATGTTATCAAAGTTTTCATAGAACATGTAATGAGTGAGGAAATATATGAAGTCATAAATAGGGCATAACAAGAGTTGATGTATTTCTGTGTTTTTTTTTATGTTTAAAACAAGTTTTTTGAGTGGCAAAGCTTTGAGTGGGTAAAGATGCCCCTCATCCCTCTCAACAATGGTACTGTATAGCTTATTACACCTGCACTTGGGTTTACGTGAAGATCTTTCACCAGGGTATTTTTCATTTGTATTTGGTTTAAAACCAGGCAAGTAAGCTATACTATGATGCAATGAGTTAAAATTGAACAGTGAGGTAAAGTTACATTGAAGATGACTTGTGACTAATAAAAGAGGGCCTAGTTTTCCACAGAATCTGAACTGTACTCTCCCAAAATGTTGACTAATCATGACATATATGCAAAGAAAGGAATGATTTTATCCAATTAAAGATCACAACAAACCTCACTTCCTCTGGATGTTGAACTTCTGCTCCATTTTATATCTCTGTTAATCTGATATTCACTGGTGGAGGAAACTGCCTTTTACTTTCAAGTATAACAGAGCCATACATCGACTCTCCAGAAGAGATTATAGCCCTCATTACAACCCTGGTGGTCGGTGTTAAAGCGGTGGTAATACCGCCAACAGGCCGGCGGTTAAAAAAATGGAATCACACCCATGGCGGAAACCGCCAACATAGACAGCCACTTTAATACTCTGACCTCCACGGCGGTAGAAACAAACACCGCGGCGGTAACTGCCAACAGACATGCGGAACACAATGTACCACCCACTGTATTACAACAGGCCTATCTGCCACCTTTTCGGGGGCGGTACAAATGCCATCAAAAACACGTCAGAAACAGGACTTGGAACGGAAACCACTCACCTCTCGACACCCAACAAGGAACCAGGACGCCATGGAGCCCGAGTTACAGGTCCTGCCCATGTTGGTTTACCTCCTCTTGTACCAGGAGCAGCAAAGATGCCGGCGATGACCACGGTGAGTACTGCACGTAGCACACAGGGGAGGGGGGAGGAAAGAGAGAGTGACACCCAGCACCCCTACCCCCACCCTCACCCACAACAACATACACACAAATACATGCAGCAACATGACATTTACACCCCGTCAACCCCTGGAAGAACGCAAGGACAAAATCAAATGATTGTAACAAGTGTAATCATCAAAAAATCAGCTAGGCCAAGATAACTTTAAATCATCAGTATATACAAATATGTACAGCAACTACTCAAGTCTGGATAGTGTTCCAATCATTGTCCGTGGACCAGTGGTCCCAAAATGCATGGGCGAAGCCCACAGATGATACCTGACTTGAAACAAAGTGAACACTGCTGGGGCATCAGATCAAAAATAAACAGGCACCTCAGGGGGAGGGGGGCCACCTCAGCCGGATGAACAGATGATGCCACTGCTCCACGAGGGGGCTCCATGCCCACAGTTTGGTTCTGGAGAGTGCAAAGCCACAGTCTCCTAAGTCTCTCAAGTGGGTGGGTTACCCACTGCTTTCTCCTGGGGAGTGCAAAGCCACAGTCTCTTAAGTCTCTCAAGTGGGTGGGTTACCCACTGCTTTCTCCTGGGGAGTGCAAAGCCACAGTCTCACAAGTCTCTCAAGTGGGTGGTTTGCCCACTGATTGGTCCTGGGGAGTGCAAGACCACAGTCTCTCTAGTGGATGCTTTTCTCCACTGGTTCTGGAGGAGGCTTTGTGCCCAGAGTGCTTCATCCTGCCAAGGACTGGAGTTGTGTATGCTTTTCTCCACTGGCTCTGGAGGGGCCTTGGTGCCCAGAGTGCTTCACATGCAGTGTGGCAGGTCTCATTCCCTCACCTGGGTGTGTGTGCCACAAGATTGCCTGGAAACAGGTAGCATGATACTCCATGGAGCCAGAGACACACTCCACTCTGCTGCGACTTTGCCTGCCACCTGCTGGTACAAACAGTGCTGGGTGTCGTGCCTCATGTACGCTGTGCAGGGTCCACGATGTCTCCTGCAGCCTCGGACAGCTGTCCACTGGTAACGTTAGCCATGTCAGCTGTGGTGTCACTGTCTGAGCATGTCGCGGGGCTGTTGGCGGTGGTTGCGGCGGTGTCTGTGACGGAGATGCTGCCGGTGGTGAATGTGTCAGCACCTGTGGAGGGAGACAGCAGGACGTCTCCTGCAGCCTCGGACAGCTGCCCACTGGGGATGATGCTGGGGACTGTTGCTGAGGCAGCAGACGTGTAGGTGGCAGTGCAGGTGGCGGTGTCCACTGCCGTACAGGTCGCTGTTCTGGTTGCCAGAAGGGGTGACTCTAGTCCCTCAGCCGAAGGCTCTGTGCCCTGTCCTGACTTACCCTTCACCTTGTGTCCCTTCCCCACCTTGGTTGTCACTGCTGGTCCCTTGGCACTGTCCCCTTTTGGCTTGGAGGAGGCCTTGCTGGGTGCTTGGTGCGGCTTTTCCCTACTGCATGTGGGCACCTTCTTCACCTTGGCAGGTGGCAGAATGGGATGATCCTTGGCCTCGCTAGGTGGCACACTGGCAGCCCTGATGGGTGCCGCCCGTGATGTGACCAGACTTGCTGAGACCACAGTGCTGGAGGATTTGGTGGCTGAGGTGCTGGGCTGGGACCTGGACATCCTGGCCCTAGGGGAAGGACAGAGGGGGAGGTGTAGGGAAGAGGTCAATGTTAGCCAAGAAAAGTTTTTTAGACACACTGGGACTGGAAGATGGAGGATTTGGAAGTGAAGGAAGAGGTAGTGTTTGTAGGAGGTGTACGTCTGCTGAATTTGGATGAAGGTGCATGGGCCTGAGCCTGTTGTGAGGTGGATGGCTGTTGGGTGGGTGTGTGCCTGTGTTTGTGTACTTTGGGAGGAGGGCTCACAGACACACTGGGAGAGGACACAGGGGACGTGTGCATGGTAGTTGGGGTGGTGAGTGCACGTGAGCGGTGTGTGGTGATGGGCGTGCTGTGATGGAGGTACTGGCTGAGGATGTAGTGCATGCCGGTGTGAGAGGAGACGAGACTGGGAGGGAGGAGGAGGACGTGGAGGAGGGCGACACAGTGGAGGCAGTGGATGTTGGTGTGTCTGCATGGGGATGGTGCTTGTGTGAGTGCCTGTGTGATGTGTGGTGCTTATGTTTGCCATGTCCACTCTTGTGTGTTGATGAGGGTGCATGCTGGTCTGAAGGTAGAGGGGATTGGGTCTGGGTAGTGGATGTTGGAGGGAGAGGCTGGACACAGGGACAATGTCTGCCATCAGTGCTGAGGCCAGAGACTGAAATGCTCTCTGTTGGGCTGCCACGCCACAATGAATGCCCTCCAGGTATGCATTTGTTTGCTGCAAATGCCTCTCAACACCCTGGATGGCATTCAAAATGGTTGATTGCCCAACAGTGAGGGATCTCAGGAGGTCAATAGCCTCCTCAGTGAGGGAAGCAGGGCTGACTTGGGCAGGGCCTGAGGTGCCTGGGACAAAGGAGATGCTCACCCTCCTGGGTGAGTGGGCACGGGAAACTCGATGAGGGGCTGCTAGTAGGGCGGTGCTGGTAGGGGGGATGGCAGCTGTACCTATTGTTGCGGTGGACACAGAGGTGCCCGCCACCGCAAGGGAGCTCCCATCAGAGGAGGAGTTGCTGTCGCTGGTGTCTGCTTTCTGTCCCTGTCGTTGAGCTCACCTCGCCCTCCGTCCCACTGGTGCCTTCAGACTCCGTAAATTCACCGTCCAGGGCCATGTGGGTTGCAGCTCCCTCCTGCTCTGGTGCCACTGCTCCTCCGCCAGATGATGCTAATTCACACAAGGACAGGGTGACAAAACAAAAAGGGGGGGAAGACACAAGAGACACATGGTCAATGCCTGCAACACCACAACCGTTGGCGGACTCAACACACAGGGAGCATACACTAACAGTGCAGGGGAAAAGCACATGCCCATGGGGGACTCTGTCTAGACCCATTTCATGCACAGCTGATACCCATAGGAGCCTGACTAGGTGTAGAGGGCAACTACCACCTTTGGTGTTGGAGTGGCACTGAGCCTGCAAAACAATGGATGTGCCTTGGCGTGTCTGCCCTCTCCTAGGGGAACCCACAGCCCACCTCCCCCACCCAGACACCTCATCAAGCGTGCAGAGTCAGCTGAATGAGACTGTACTCACCCCCTTGTGGCTGCTGTGATGCCCTCAAGCGCCCATCCAAATCAGGATATGCCACCGCCAGGATCCGGTACATCAGGGGGGTCATGGTGCGTTGGGCACCCCTTCCACATTGGGATGCCATCCCCAGCTGGGCCTCCGCTGTCCTCTTGCTCCAGCAGCGCAGGTCCAGCTGTGGGTGCTCTGTCTATGGTAGACCCCCAGGGTCCGCACTTCCTTGGCGATGGCACGCCAAATAACCTTCTTCTGGTGGGTGCTGAACTAGAGGAATAGTGAAATAAAAATGTATGTTACTCCCCCGTACAGTTCTTCTCACTCATTGGCCACAAACCTCCCACCCTGGCCCAGAAAAACATACACTCACCATCCTCACATGCTGGCCTGTGCTCCCCCTCTCTTCCATCCATGACACTCCATACAATCATGTGCCATCCACCATGCACACAGTTTACTCACCTGTTTGTCTGGAGGACCGTAGAGTAGCGTTTACTGGGGGAGGACCCCATCCACCAGTTTGCCCAACTCCTACGCAGTGAAGGCAGGGGCCCTTTCCCCAGACACTATAGCCATTGTCGCTTCCAGATGCAGGTCACAACAGCACTTGCAGTGTAGGTCCTCTCCTGTTGAAGGTCAGGTATCAAGTGAGGGAACTGATAGAAAATGGCGGTCACGTCCGATGCTGTGCGTTCCGTCACCGCCGGCGTACATCGTCATTGGCTCCTGGAAGCCATAGGGCCCAATGATAACCAATGCTGAATTACGCAGCGGTCTTCGACTGCCTACCGCGACGCTTCAGAACACCAGCGCAGTTACCTCATTTCCCCTTGTCCCTCCTTACAGGTCAGGCAGCCGCCATTTCAGGTGGCCACATGGCAGGCCAACTAACTGCGTCACAGCACTTTTGGCCAGGAATACAGACAGACAAAGGCACACAAAGATTATTTCACGATTGTGCTAAACAGCCTTGTGAAACCTATGTGGTGTCTGACCCTCTGCTCACCCTTCTCCTCCATAGGGCACGTCCACTGGGGCAGGTGATGAGATGGTGGCATCCTCCGGTGTACAGACCCCTGGTGGACCTGTCAACAATGGAAGTCAGACACATCAATATCACTTACAGACATGATCATGCCACAATCCAGGAACTGTGTGCCAAGTTGGAGCCAGACCTGATGCCAGCTATCCGCCATCCCACAGGAATACCCCCTCTAGTGCAGGTTCTGTCAGTGCTCTATTTCCTGGCAAGTGGCTCCTTTCAAACAATAGTGGCCATGGCGTCAGGGATGTTACAGCCAATGTTCTCTAATGTGTTGTCGAGAGTGTTATCTGCTCTGCTGAAACACATGCACAGCTACATCGTGTTCCCTCAGGTAGAGAATTTGCAGAACAACATAATTGGTGCCATTGATGGTACACATGTTGCATTTGTCCCCCCCGCAGGAATGAACAGGTGTACAGAAACCGCAAAAGCTACCATTCTATGAATGTGCAGATGGTGTGTTTGGCAGACCAGTACTTCTCCTATGTGAATGCCAAGTATCCTGGCTCTGTGCATGATGCTTACATTTTGCGGAATAGCAGCATCCCTTCTGTGATGGGGCAACTCCAGAGGCAAATAGGTGAGCCCAAGGTCCCCACTCAGTTTAAATAGGTGTCTGGGTATGGGAGAGTCCTTAATGGTTTGAGGATGTCTAACAGTTGTCCCTCAATATTTTCAGGTGACTCTGGTTACCCCAACCTGCCATGGCTACTGATCCCTGTTGAGGAATCCCAGGACAAGGGCAGAGGAACGCTACAATGAGGCACATGGGTGAACTAGGAGGATAATAGAGCGCACCTTCTGCCTCCTGAAGGCCAGATTCCGGTGCCTCCATCTGACAGGCGGCTCCCTATACTTCTCACCAAAGAAGGTGTACCAGACCACCGTGGCATGCTGTATGTTGCACAACCTGGCTTTGCGACACCAGGTGCCTTTTCTGCAGGAGGATGGGCCTGATGCTGGTCTTGTGGCAGCTGTGGAGCCTCTGGACGGTGAAGAAGAGGAGGCAGAAGAAGAAGATATAGACAACCGAAACAACATCATCATGCAATACCTCCAGTGAGACACAGGTAAGAGGATGGCACTGCTTCTCACATCTCATGCTACTGTAGGACATAGCATAAATCTGCCTTTTTACCTCTGTGTATGGACCCTGACATGTCACTTTGGCTTTCCATTTCACAGATCTGGGTCCCACTTTGTGCCCTCTGCTATGTTTACTGCTGCCCAACAACTGTGTAAAATTGGTATGTGAATATGAACATTGACATTGCTATATTTCTGAAAGGTTGCAATTACACATTTGTAAAACTACAGGCTGACTCCAGATTGATTTGTGATTCAAGGGTGTTTATTTCTGTGCTATAAGTGGAGGGGGGGTGCAATGGGCTGGGGTGATGGTGGAGGAATGTCCATGGTAGAGTTCAGTCTCTTGGTCTGCACTGTCCAAGGGGGCATAGGAAGGGTAGCAGTGGCAGTTTAAGGGTGACAGGGTGACAAAGTGGGACAGAAGGGAGACAATCAGGAGAGTGTTCTTTTCTGGCAGGGGTCTTGACAATGTTGTCTCCCTTGTTCCTGGATCTCAGGGACCGTTTGCGGGGTGTTTCTCCTTCTGCAGGGGGTGGAGTGCTGGTGGGCTGTAGTTCCTGTGGCGGGGCCTCCTGTCCACTAGCGCTGGCGGAGGTTGAGGGCTGTTCATCATTCAGGCTAGTGTCAGGGCCCGTTTGTGAGCCACTGTGTCCCTCATGGTGTTGGCCAGGTCTGCCAGCACCCCTGCAATGGTGACAAGGTTGGTGTTGATGGACTTCAAGTCCTCCCTGATCCCCAGGTAGTGTTCCTCCTGCAGCCGCTGGGTCTCCTGAAACTTGGCCAGTACTGTGCCCATGGTCTCCTGGGGATGGTGGTATGCTCCCATGATGTTGGAGAGTGCCTCGTGGCGATTGGATTCCCTGGGCTTGTCCTCTCCCTGTCGCACAGCAGTCCTCCCAGCTTCCCTGTTATCCTGTGCCTCTGTCCCCTGAACCGTGTCCCCACTGACCCCAGGTCCCTGATTGTCTTGGGTTGGTGGGTTTGCCTGGGGTCCCTGTAGTGGTGGACACACTGCTGATTGACGTGTCCTGGGGACAGAGGGATGGGCCCGCTGGGTGGATGCTACGGTGGTGTCTCCTGAGGGGGGAGGCTCTGTGGGGGCTTGTGACTGTGGCAGGGGAACCGACTGTCCAGAGGTCCCTGATGGGCAGGGCTGGTCATCCAGATCCAGGTGTGCAGAGCTGCTGTCGTCACTGTGGGCCTCTTCTGTGGGGGGACCGGATATGTCTGGCACCTCCTGTCCGGTGACGTTGGGTATGGGTCCTGTTGGGGTGTAAATGCATAGTTTTAGTATCTGTGTGTGCCATCTTGTGCATTGGGTGAGTTACCCTCTACTCCTGTGCTTGCCTTGTTGTGTTTGCCATTGTGTGATTAGTGTTTTGGGGTCTGTGTGGGTGTCTGTACTGGACATGCTTTGGCAATGGGTGACCATGTTTTGGTGTTGCATGCAGGGCTTGGTATTGGGGTGGCTGGGTTGTGATAGTGGGGCATATGTGAAGTGTTGGAGTGATGGGGGCGAGGGGGAGGGTGGGGGTATGTGATGGCATGCAGGTGGGGTGGGGGGATATGGTAATTAAGATTTGACTTACCAGAGTCCAGTCCTCTTCCTACTCCTGCAAGGCCCTCAGGATGCAGTATTGCCAAGACTTGCTCCTCCCAAGTTGTTAATTGTGGGGGAGGAGGTGAGGGTCCACAGACAGTCCTCTGTACAGCGATCTGGTGTCTGGATACCACAGAACACACCTTCCCCCGTAAGTCATTCCACCTCTTCCTGATGTCATCCCGTATTCTTTGATGCTGTCCCATTGCATTGAACCTGTCGACGATTCTCCGCCATAGCTCCATCTTCCTAGCAATGGAGGTGTGCTGCACCTGCGATCCGAAAAGCTGTGACTCGACCCGGATGATTTCCTCCACCATGACCCTGAGCTCCTCTTCAGAAAGCCTGGGGTGTCTTTGAGGTGCCATGATGTGGTGTGGGTGATGTGTGAGGTGATGTTTGTTGTGCTGTGTGAAATGTTGTGTTGGTGTGTGTTCTTTGAGGTGTGTGGATATTGCATGAGTGATGGTGTGGTGTGCTTGTGGATGCTGGTGTAGTGTTGGCCATTCTCTCTCTGTGCTTCTTCACATAATGTTGTTGTAAGGGTTTGTGGGTGTGTGTTTTATAGTGGTGTGGGTGTGTGGGTGTGGTGTGTGTATGTGTATCAGGTGTGTGTATTTAGAATTGTCCAATGTGGTTGTGTTTTGTAAATGTGTGTGTATTTTGAGCGCAGCGGTGTGTACCGTCAATGGATTACCACGGTTGAAAGACCGCTGCGTTGATTCGTGGGTCGTGATAGTGTGGGCGTATTCCTGTTGGCGTGACAGTGTGGGTTTTGCTATCGCCAGTTTATCACTGACCTTTGGTGTGGCGGACTTTTGTGGGTGTCTGTATTGTGGCGGATTACAAGATGTGGGTCGTAATACCTGTAGTGGATTTCTGCCAGCGGCCATGGTGTGTTGGCGGCCTTCAGCACGGCGGTAAGCGGGATTTACCGCCAGGGTTGTAATGAGGACCGATATTTGCTAGGCATTAGAAAAGCTAAATAAAGTTGAGCACACCACATTATGTTAATTGTCTTCCCTCTCTCAAAACTAGCATGATTTCCTCAACTTTGAAAGCAGTGACTTTAGTTGCAAAAAACAAGTTGTTTATCTTTCTGTCCTTCCAATAGTTATTTCAGTCTTCCTCCTTCATTACTTATATAAATTATTGGCAAGCTGTAACCAACTACTATAACTTGTTGAATCCTGTATCTGGTTTTATTCTTTGAAGTCTGGGTTTTGTCTGTGACTGACCATGGAGTCAGCAATAGTAGTGGCTATAAAGAAGGTATTTATCAAGTCTAGTAATGGGCTATGAATGTAAAAAATTACTAGGTGTCCCTGCATCACACAACTGTAGCAATCAACATCTTCGGTTAACTTTTCTGACAGACTTCAGATTTGAGGGAATCACACTAGCATGGTCCCAAGATTCTTTGCTAGCCAGGCCCAACACACGTTACTGTGTTCTTTTTTTTGGGGTCTTCATCTTCTTGAATGTAAGATTCTGCCGGTTTCAATATTCAATCCCATCTCTATAACCTGTATTTTTTCACTTTGATTACATAATTCATATGTTCAACTCCCATTTTCACAAGTATGCCACAATATTTATATTCCTTTAACAATAGGAAAAAACCTAGGAGGTGCCATTGTCAGGTTCTACGGTTGCTTGCTTGGTTTTGCATTGTGAATGTGTTATAACTGATTAAAGGGTGATAGAGGGAAAATCCGAGAACTTGATATAGTTTAATAAAAGATTTTTAATGTAACGTCAATTCTGACAGGACCTTGGGACCACCACTGACGTGTGGCTAGTGTGAAGAATTTAGATGTAAAAATGTAGACAAATCTATCTCCACACAGATGAGTACAGGTATAAAGTCTCACTTTACCTCTTACAAATCTTGAAATGTATCCCTTAACGGTTTGCACTTTCTCACCAGTGCTCAATTACCAGCATTTTTATTTTATCTGTCTCCATTATTTTCTAATGAAATTCTATTGATACTCCTCAAGGCTTTCCTATGTAGGCTGCACTTAATCCACAATTAATCATACTGACCTGCATATACCTTGCAGGGAAACTCTACAACTACAAGAATCTTAGAAGTTAGAAATATCTATCTATCTATCTATCCATCTATCTCTAGAGGTATCCTGAACTCATAGGAGTCAAGGAGGGGTACCGTAAGGTCCTCTCATGGGCAAAAAATGTGCCTATTTCTTTTTTTTGGGCTAATCTGAGGATTCGAGGATCTTCCTCAGATCCTGGGGGAAAATAAGGCCATGATTGGCTTGGCACAACCTGACCCAAATATTAATGTGTGCGCTAAAAAAAACAATAGAAATTCACTGAAGAAAACAAAGGTTACAGGGAGATTATAGTTAGATTGACATTTTACAAAACCATAGAAATTCAGCAGTTATAGTTATACTTTTAGTAACATTTATCTGAAGAAACTGTAACTTGTGCAGCAAAACAACTATTACCCAGTGGCGGGCGCAACTAGGTAGTTATAGTTAGTACCATGTTTCCATAGAAAAAGGTGTTTTTTGACATGCCTGTAGCTCTGGCACCGTTCAAGGAATCTTCACGAAAATTTCCAAAAAAGTGCCCCATTGATTCTTGTTGTGCACAGAAAGTTTTGGGGTGATCTGACTAGCAGGGGTCAAGAAAAAGGGTGGAACAAAAGAGATGTATTTTCCATGTTAATTCCCATATGACCTTTAGACATAACTACAGCTCAATCCACTGACTAGAATAACACTAAATTTGGCACAAAACTCGCTTTCTGTATGCAGCTTATACTTTCACCTATTTGGTGTAAATCCGTTCAGTAGTTTTTGAGAATTGAAAGGAAACCCAAATTTGTTTATCTCTGGCCGTGATGACTTCATGAATAATGACACGCTTGTGACAGGGAAATACACAGCTCTGATTGGCTGCTAACACTTCAAACAGGAAGTGTTGGCAGCCATATCGGGATTCTGTGTCAGCCAAGTCCCTTAAAAAAATTTGAAAAAAAGAAAAGGGGCCAGAGTAGGGACACCTTGAACCCTTAGCTCTGGTGCTGGGGTCCCAGAGGGACCCTGCAAGACAAAACAAGCATTTTCAATGCAACGGGTCTCACATTAGTTAAAGCTATTAGCATTGTAAAACAAAGAAAATGCAGCGCGATTGCGCTGCGTGTAAAATAAACAGATAAAGTAGTCTGGACTCCAGGCTGAAAATATCGAGCCTCGTATGTTTTTGGTACTTTACCTGTGCTGTGTAGGTGTGCTAAACACCAGAAAAGGCATGACGTATGCATGCCTTTCACAAATGAAAGCAAGAGGATTTTAAAAGGCAAGCCCACAAACCAATGTAAGTGACTGATGAGGCATGGGCGTGGTTTAAAGCCCAAAGAGAGATTACAGAATGGACAGAGCACTTTGTGCTCACCCATAAAAAGCACTTTTTAAAATGTTTTGCCATGAATTTGTGAAATTGTCAAATTTGAGGCAAGGTCTTGGGGGCAAAGTTAACATTAAGGAGAGGGGGTGCACGGACCCCACTCCTGGGCTTTTCAGTTTACCGGGGACCTCCGCCTTCCTGGGGATTGTTTTTCATTTGATGCAGGGGGCAGCCCCAAAGCCCCAGAGACCCCTAGCTCCATGGTGATTCCATCTATTTCAATGTAGAAGGGCTGCATGCCCCCTCCTGCAGCCCCAGGGACCACCACCTCCCTGGAGCAAACATAAAATAGGGTGTCCGTTTCAGACCCTGCAGCCCCGGGGACCACCACCACCCCAAGGATAAATTCACAGTTGTGAGGGCCCAGGAAGCCCGCCCTTGAGGAGCCAATAATGGCCCTGGGGACCGGAATCCCCCAGGGCTGGCTCCTGCTAGGTCCTAGGGTACCCAACCTGGGACATAGCTATTTGTTTTTGCTTGGTGGGAGCTTTGACAGCTCCCACCAAGCAAAAGCAAACAAGTCCACTTTCTGCAAGTGAGAGCTGTTAAAGAGCTCCTAGTATTGCTTGGCAGTGTGTTTATTTATTTAGCACTGTTTTGACTGTTAAAGGTTCCCAGTGATGAAACATTCACTTTTGTTTCCAATCATATGCGTAGGTTGTCTGTCATAGGTATGTCATAGTAAGGAGCCACCAATGGCCTAAAGTGTAAGGTCACAGGCCCTCACACTGAAAGCTAAGTATTCTACTCCAAGTGTGTACCTGGTCATTTCCCTTCTTTGATTTCTTTTACATTTCAAAAGTTTAAAGGGTTCATTCTGAAAGGTGATCTCACTATTTTTAATTGACAAATACATTTTTCTTTTAGATTTGTCCAGAAATATCTCATTCTAAGTATATAATTCATCAAAGCTGAAAAAACTCTCTATCTCTCTCTCTTTCGCTCTCTTTTTCTGTCTCTCTCTCAACTTCTCTTTTTCAATCTCTTCCACTCAAATACCCAATCAGATCCTTACAAACCCACTCAGACACTCATACACACACTCACAGACCCTCTCAGACCCTCATGCACCCACTCACAGACCCACTCAGACTCTCACACACCCTCTCACAGATTCACTGAAACCCTCATACACCCACTCACAGACCCACACAGACACTGACACACCCAGTAAGACACTGATGCACCCACTCTTACACAGAAACAGACATTCTCACAACCACTCTCACCCCCATAAACAACTTATCACATATATTTTCACACCCAGAGAGATAGGCCGCAGCCAACTCCCGCTGTGCACGACCAAATGGCCGTGTGCAGCATGGGGCTGTGTGGTTAGGGGGGTTGGCCACAGGGTCTGGTTGCAGCCCAGGCTTTTCAGCCAACTGCAGTGGTTGGATTAACATTTAATAATGAAAATTACTTTATGTTAAAAAAAAACATAGAATTTGATTGAAAAAACAAAACTTATAGTGACCTTATAGTTAGGAAATAGATTAAAAAAACATAGAAATTAACTAAAAAAAAATAAAGGTTACATACATGTTATAGTCAGGCTTACATTTTAAAAATACAAACCATTGAAATTCACCTATTATAGTAAGATTTATCTCAAATAACTATAACTTGTGCCCTAAGATAGCAATAACTTGCCATGCACTGCTAATTACCCACACATTACAGCACTCATGACATCTTTGATAACATTGTTGATATTGTTACTGTAACATCTGCATTAAAATTATTGATCAGATAACTGTCCATGGGGGCAAGAGTTCTTTTTTTCAGTGAATATATACACATTCTTTATTGTTCATTTATCTAAAACTTACAATGTTAATACACTAAAAATATTCAACCTTTAGAGTGCCTGGGGGTTCCCGTGTGCCGGGGACGAGACCAGCTCGTCCTGCACCCGGCCCACACTCCCCAGTTGGGGATGGAAGGGCAATCGCTTCTCCTTCCACCCCGACCTCCCATCGGCAATTGATGACGTCAGCGTGCTCACAGCGTGCCGACGTCATCAAATGCTGCCGAAGACGCGCTGAAAGCCATTTGCTTCCAGCGCGTTGGGAGAGAGGACGCATGTACGGTGAGTCCTTCTCCTGCGGGGTGGCTGGGGTGGAAAACAGACACAGGGGGAAAGGAAAGAGTTTTTCCTTTCCCCCGTGCCTGTTTTCAATGGATTCCTGCTTGTGGAGCAGGAATCCACCACTAGGAACCAGGGATGTTATTTTTAGTTTATTTTGGGGAGCAACCCCTTGGGCAAGGGTCAGTCCCCTGGGGGCATACGTATATCCATGTTCTCCCCCCAAAGGGTGGGGTCGAAACCCACTAGACACCAGGGATTCCATTTTAAATAATGTTTTCGGGCAGTGACCCCGCAATATTTCCTGCAACCATGACTCTTAATTGGTATTTGCTTCTTCTTCGGATGCTGCATTTTGTTGACAATGCTTTAGCCTTGCCACAAGATCAATTTTCAGAGGTGTATGTTCCAAGCAAAGAAATAAGTGTGGACGAGTCTTTGGTCCTGTTCAAGGGGTGTTTGGTTTTTAAGCAGTACATTTCGAGCAAGAGGGCAAAGTATGGAATTAAATTGTATATGCTGTCAGGAAGTAGTACAGGATACGTATATAATTTCTGGGTCTGCACTGGTAGGGATTCCAGTATTGACCCCCCTGGTTGTCCACCCACTTTTGGAGTTAGCGAGAAAATTGTGTGGGAACTTGGTAGACTACTGTTTAACAAAGGTCACCATTTGTACATAGATAATTTCTACACTGGAGTGCAGTTGTTCAAGGAGTTGTTCAGAGTGGACACTGTTGCTTGTGGCACAATCCGTTCTAACTGGAAAGGCTATATAAGGGAGCTTGTCTGTAAAAAACTTGAGAGGGGACAGTGCAGTCCCTTGCGGAATGATGAGCTGCTAGCTGTGAAATTTTCAGACAGGAGGGATGTGTACATGCTAACTACCATCCAGGATGAGAGTACTTCCCCTGTGACTGTTTGGGGTTAGGTTGCCGAGGTACGCAAACCTGCAAGTATTTTCGACTACAATAAGCACATGGGTGGTGTTGATAGAGTAGATCTGAGGTTGGAACCTTAAACTGCTCTTCGTAAGTCTTACGTGTGGTACAAAAAGTTGGCCATGCATTTATTTAATTTGGCAACTTTTAATGCTTTTATTGTGTTCAAAGATTGTTCCCGAGTCAAGGATGAAATTTGTTAAATTTCAGGAGTCAGTGATAGAGAGCCCATTGTGTGGAACAGGCAAGAGTTCCTGGAGTAGCAGTGGTGGAGGATGTGACTGAATTGAAAGCTCACCAGGTTTCTGATCACATTCCTCCAACTCCCAAAAAAGACTTGCCCATTAAGAAATGTAGAGTCTGTGCCTGAAGAGGTATCCAGAGGGAGAGCCGGATGTACTGCTCGATTGCCCTTCAAAGCCTGGGCTGTGTGTGGCCGATTGTTTCAGGAGTTACCACACCAAAAACAATTTCTGGGAAATACCGTGAACGTAAACTGCCTGTTTTATATTTTCATATGTTCAGTTTCATGGTTGGTATTTCTGTCATGTATTCAGTTAGAGCTTTTGTGTTTGTAGTTTTGTACTTTATAATTAGTTAGTGGTTTATTTGTTGCTTAAAAACAAACAAAAAAGTGATGGTGGTGTGTGTGGAGTGGTGCTTGGCTGGAGGTGTGCGTGGAGTGGCGCTTGACTGGTGGTGTTTGTGGAGTGGCCCTTAGCTGGCAGTGTGTGTGGAGTGGTGCTTGGCTGGCAGTGTGCATGGGGTGGCACTTGGCTGGCGGTGTGCATGGAGTGGCGCTTGACTGGTGGTGTGCATGGTGTGGTGCTTGGCTGGCAGTGTGCATGGGGTGGCGCTTGGCTGGCAGTGTGCATGGGGTGGCGCTTGGCTGGCGGTGTGTGTGTAGTGGCCCTTGGTTGATGGTGTGCATGAAGTGGCGCTTGGCTAGCGGTGTTAATGGGGTGGCACTTGGCTGGCAGTGTGCATGGAGTGGCGCTTGGCTGACGGTGTGCATGGGGTGGCGCTTAGCTGGCGGTGTGGGTGGAATGGCGCTTGTTTAGTCGGCCGGCCAAACGTCAGTCTACACACTCCCATCAGCTAGTGTGATTGCTGTATCAGGCATGTGGGCGTATGTAAGTGATGGGCCCTTGAGTGGCGCTTCTGTCGATGCAAGTGTTGTAATGTGCTGGGCTCGTGGCTGGCGGCGTGAATGGCCTTGTACATATCATGTATGAAAGGTGTGTGAATTGGCTGTAAAACGGTTGGTGCCTTGTCGTGGCTTTACAGCTCACAAGTTTCAGTTTTTTGGCCTTTCAGTTATTATTTTTGTGAAATCTCTTGTTAATAAAATTTGATTTTCTGAACCATCTCTCACCCTCATGCCAAATCCAACCAGTATGTGTGGTAAAAATGACAAAACCTGCTCTGCTGTAATCAGGTGTTGCAACACACCTGTGACACGCTAGGTGTCTCAGGTGGGCCCCCAATGATGAAGCATGCCACCAACTTGGTTGGTGGGTGAGGGGTCTTTTTAACATAACATAAGTGTGGTTCCTTTCACAATTTTAGTGTTTGGAACATCAAAGAAGTACGTAGACACATCAAAATGATCTATTACAAAACTACCTGTGTTTGGGGGGAGGGGCACCTATGTTTTTGGTTCCAGGTGCAGCCTTCATCGAGGGAAACCTACCAAACCCAGACATTTTTTTTAACTAGACACCCCAAGGAGTCGAGGGAGGTGTGGCCTACATGGATCCCCCAAAATTTTCTTACCCAGACTCCTCTGTAAACCTCTAAATTTGCTTAAAAAAACATATCTTCCTCACTTTTCTTTGCAGGATCACCGCTCCGGCACAAATTTCCTACCCCCTGGCGTTCCCCCCAGTCTCCCAAGTAAAATGGTATCTCACTTTTGTGGGTCCCCAAAGCAGAGTCTGCCCAAAGATGTATAAAATAAAAATAGGTGCTTATCAACTCACTGGGCTATCCCCTCAATCTCTACAGGTTTATGGCCTTTCTCTGTTGCAGGCACCTGGACCACCCACACAAGTGAAGTATCATTTTTATCGGGACACTTGGGGGAACGCTGGTTGGAAGGGAATTTGTGGCTCCTCTCAGATTCCAGAACTTTCTGTCACCAAAATATGAGGAAGTGTTTTTTCCCCAAATTTTGATGTTTGCAAAGGATTCTGGGTAACCGAGCCTGGCGAGAGCCCCACAAGTCACCCCATCATGGATTCCTCTAGGTGTCTAGTTTTTAAAAATGCACAGGTTTGGTAGGTTTCCCTAGGTGCCGGCTGAGCTAGAGACCAAAATCCACAGCTAGGAACTTTGCAAAAAACAGCTCTGTTTTCTTTGGGAAAATGTGATGTTTCCACATTTGTTTTGGGGCATTTCATGTTTCAGGCACTAGGCCTACCCACACAAGTGAGGTACCATTTGTATCGAGACACGCTGGGTGGAAGGAGATTTGTGGCTCTTCTCACGTTCCAGAACTTTCTGTCACCGAAATGTGAGGAACAAGTGGTTTTTTTTGGCCAAATTTTGAAATTTGTAAAGGATTCTGGGTAACAGAACCTAGTGAGAGCCCCACCAGTCACCCCATCTTGGATTCCCCTAGGTGTCTAGTTTTAAAAAATGCACCGTTTTTGTAGTTTTCTCTAGGTGATGGCTGAGCTAGAGGCCAAAATCCACAGCGAGTCACTTTGCAAAACACAGCTCTGTTCCCTTTGGTGAAATATGATGTGTCCACATTGTGTTTTGGGGCATTTCCTGTCGCGGGCACCAGGCCTACCCACACAAGTGAGGTACTATTTTTATTGGGAGGCTTAGGGGAATGCTGGGTGGAAGGAAATTTGTGGCTCTCCTTAGATTCCTGAACTCTCTGTCACCGAAATGTGAGGAAAAAGTATTTTGTTTGCTAAATTTTGAGGTTTGCAAAGGATTCTGGGTAACAGAACCTGGTGAGAGTCCCACAAAACACCCCATCTTGTATTCCCCTAGGTGTCTAGTTTTCAAAAAATTCACAGGTTTGGTAGGTTTCCCTAGGTGCCAGCTGACCTACAGGCCAGAATCCACAGCTAGGCACTTTCCAAAAAACAAGTCAGATTTCAATGTAAAAATGTGATGTGTCCATGTTGCGTTTCCTGTCACAGGCATTAGGCCTACCCACGCAAGTGAGGTACCATTTTTATTGGGAGACTTTGGGAAACACAGAATAGCAGAATAAATGTTATTGCCCCTTGTTTTTCTCTGCATTTTTTCCTTCCAAATGTAAGACAGTGTGTAAAAAAGACGTCTATTTGAGAAATGCCTTGTAATTCTCATGCTAGTATGGGGACCCCATAATTCAGAGATGTGCAAATAACCACTGCTTCGCAACACCTTATCTTGTGCCCATTTTGGAAATACAAAGGTTTCCTTGATACCTATTTTTTAGTCCTTATATTTCACCAAATTAATTGCTGTAAACCCGGTACACAATGAAACCCATTGCAAGGTGCAGCTCATTTACTGGCCCTGGGTACCTAGGGTTCTTGATGAACCTACAAGCCCTGTAAATTCCCGCAACCAGAAAAGTGCAGCAGATGTAATGGTATATTGCTTTAAAAAATCTGACATTGCAGGAAAACGTTACAGAGTAAAACATGGAGAAAAATGGCTGTTTTTTACCTCAATTTCATTTTTTTTTAATTTCAGCTGTTTTTTTTTCTGTTGGAAAACCTTGTGGGATCTACACAAATGACCCCTTGATGAATTCAGCATTTTATATACTTTTCAGAAATGTTTAGCGTTCCGTAATCCAGCATTGGTTTCATACCCATTTCTGTCACTAACTGGAAGGAGGTTAAAAGCACAAATAATAGTAAAAATGGGGTCCCAGTAAAATGCCAAAATTGTGTTGAAAAATGTGGTTTTCTGATTCAAGTTTGACTGTTCCTGAAAGCTGAGAAGATGGTGATTTTAGCACCGTAAACCCTTTGTTGATGCCATTTTCAGGGAAAAAAATCACAAGCCTTCTTCTGCAGCCCTTTTTCCCCATTTTTTTTAATAAAACGACATTTTTGCTGTATTTTGGCAAATTTCTTGGTCTCCTTCAGGGGAACCCACAAACTCTGGGTACCTCTAGAATCCCCAGGATGTTGGAAAAAAAGGACGCAAATTTGGCATGGGTAGCTTATATGGACAAAACGTTATGAGGGCCTAAGCGTGAACTGCCCCGAATAGCCAAAAAAAGGCTTGGAACCTGAGGGGGAAAAGGCCTGGCAGCGAAGGGGTTAAATAAGACTACATCAATAAATAACATAATAAAAACAAAGCTATTTGTCATTTCACTGGATACCCGTTTTTGTTCATCAACTTACACCTCATCCCTCTTAAGAAAAAAAGGCATTAACATCAGTAATACGACATGTAATGTCAAACGAATTCTTAGCCCGCCAGTTATAAATTATAAACGTGCTAATTGTCCCAAATGTA
The DNA here is from genome assembly GCF_031143425.1 of Pleurodeles waltl. NCBI lineage: Eukaryota > Metazoa > Chordata > Amphibia > Caudata > Salamandridae > Pleurodeles > Pleurodeles waltl. The sequence continues at coordinate 627,544,832 of NC_090443.1, read as the reverse complement.
TTAACGGAAACCGATGCGCTTTAGCATACAAGATTTTCATCGACATGGGCCTTATTCCAATATTATTTGGCAGTATTTGATGACCTCCCACCAATATCGTAATTAACATGAAGATCTATTCAATGCAAAAAGGGCCAAGAAAAAGTGCTGTGTGCATATCCTGAAAAGGTGCTTTGTTCATTTACGAAACACCACTAAAAACCTATTTTTTTGTTACCATCTACAAGGTTAAAACTTTCTCACATGACCCGACAATCAAACATTACCATAAACTTTCACCACTAATATCAGGTATAATAAAATTCATAAATGTAGTTTAGTCCCCTATGCTTACTATCATACTGTATAAGGCACAACTGAAATCATCCTCACAAATATTATTGCTGCCTGTAAGAACTAATCAGCACAGCATAGTCAAAGAAAGTGCTGTGCTCTTATCCTGAACTTCATTATTGCAGTTTAATTGGTCATTTCCTTTTTAGAAGGACCAATTACCTATATTCCTGTATGAGAATGCAAGATGTGCAGCTGAATTACCATTATAATTCCTGCTTTGCTAATTTTGACTCAGCAATTGACATAACCTTTAAAAATTTGCCACAGAACATCAGATCTTCTCCTTGGAAATGTACTTATACTGGTTGCAGGCAAGTACAAATTGAGTTTCCTACAAAGAACAGTCTCAATAGCCCTTTCCGCTCAGACTTTAGGGCTGGACATGTGTTAACAATTTGATATATGTCTTCCTTGGGGTAGTTGCAGAGAAAGCATGAAGAGTCTGCTTTTATTCTCTTCCAATTTGGAGAGTTAAGACGCATTTGGAAGTCTCCAAAGCGAAGGTGCAGCTACTTTAATTTTGTCTTTATGCCATAGAAACATCAAGTGTTTGAGCTTTAAGGGGGCCATAACTTCCTGTTACCAACCATGCAATGATGTCATTTTGTCAACACTACTTTATCCATTGGGGATGACATTTTTTTCCCTGATACATTGATGGCTCTGTTAAATGCAGGTTGTGAGATGGTTGGCCCCACAGCTCCATGGATATAAATATTTTAAAAGCCATATTGAAATAGTTGTGAGCTATGTTATTCCTCGGGTACTATATCACTTTCCACACGATAGAGCCTAATATAGTTATTGAGTCATTTCTTAGTTTGTAACAAAGTTTCAAACAAGCACCAAGGCTTCTTATCGATTGCCTCCTAAGGCCAAACTCTGAGCAAATTTTGGCTTGCGTGGCCTGGTGTGGTGGATTGAATAGGCATCGATAAGTTCCTACAATTGCATTGTCAACAATTTTATTCGCCCTTCCTTTCAAGGCCTCATCTACATATGTGAGCGAGGGAACATGTTTAATGGCCCTTACTTGCAATAGTGGCCAAAGGGACAGGCCTTTTAAAGAGGACCGTAATGTTGAAAAAGCTGCAAATAATATTTCTTGTATGTATTGCAAAACATTGTTCCTTAAATACACTTCTTGAATCAAAAAACACTCCCAGATATTCATACTCAGACACAATTTCTAGAGCTGACCCATTGCAAAAGAATGTAGGCAGTGATAACCTTCTCCTTGTTACTAACGTGTTTTTTTTTTTTTTTTAGATTGATTCTTAACCTGTGTACTAAAGCATACTGAACAGTTGTGGTAATAAAACATTATAGGCCAACCTTTGTGTAACTAATCAAAACCACGTTGTCGTCATACAGCTTAAGTGATGCCTTAAATCCTGGCACTGTCGACGAGTGGGAGTTGACCCTATTTAGGGCACATGACATTTCTGCAAGATACAAATTACATAAAAGCGAAGCCATTACACAGCTTTGCTTTAGGCTGTTTCTCATTGGAATTTTTTAGATATCATTGTGCCTTTTCACAGCCTGACCCTTGACCAGGTATCTTTGTACAGCAATTGGATAGCTCTCAAAAGCAGAGGAGGAACACCCCAACTCCAAAGCTTGGTCCACAGGATATTAGGCTGCACTGCATTGAAAGCTGCACGAAAATCCACATGGCGTAGATTGAGATTTAAATAATGGAGTCTTGCCTGCTCTATTAATAAGGCCAGCATCTGAATATTGTTAGTTGTATCAATTCCCTTGATATACCCAGTCTGTTCAATGGCACAAGTGAACTCCTAGCAGCCCAATCTGTCAGGTCAGAAAGCAAACATTTTGCAAAGTATTTTGCTTCGCCATCCTTTAAAGCAATCAACCTGTAATTGGAATGAACAATGGAATCTTCAGCTTTATAAATTGGAACCAGAATAGACCCACACCAGCTATCAGGACACATGGTCGAATAAGAAGACCAGTTTCCTCATCAATATTGCGGGTTTTGTTTAAATATCACCTTTGGAAAACCATTGGGGCCAGGTGCCCGATCTCGGCGACCCCTGGTAATTATTTTCGCCACTTTTAATCAAGCTTCGCCCTCCAAATTTAAAGCCACTGCTCTTGGTGGACTCTTTGTTACTACTGCACTGCCATACATTTCTTCTTTGTAGGCTGGCCAGGAAGCTTTCAACATTTTCAAAGTTGACGGCAGGATCCATGGTCCAGCTGCTCAATTCACCAGCCAACAAAATTCCCTGGCATCATTTCCTCTTATACCTGAAAGTATTTTACATCAATATGTCAGCTCAGATTTAGCTGAGTCCCATATGGCTTTTACAATCTTACTTTTGGAAGGATCTCTCTCCCTGTACTTGAATTTGGATTGTTTCAAAGAACCCCTAGAGCTTGATTCAGCTTTTTTGCTATTAAAAGTTGAGCAGACACTTTTCAAGGCTGTGTGTGTGTCCCTGGCAAGGTAGGTGCCCTCCTATGGACACCATCTGGATGCACCGAAGTTGCTTTGTAAACTGATCCCACAGGACCATTGGGTTGATAATTGTTTCACTTAGCTTTTCCCATTGGAGTCTGGCTGTGTATTCCACTTTTTTGATGGACTCAATAGACACCTGCAACTTCTTATGATTAGTCATGTTGACTGTGCCAATCTCCGAGTGGACTTCATTTTGCAAAGAAACTTGCAAATTGAATTGAATCATCTATAGTTGATGTTCACTTTCTAGTTGGCTTCCCAACTCATAACACAACACCACGTAAAATAGAAAAAGTGACACTAATGAAATCACTGATTGAATGGGAAGTTGCTGAGTGATGAGTCGGCTGCGCCGGTATATCATGTTCCATTCGATCATTCAGGTCTCTCAGGCCCAGGTGCTCCACGTTACTTATGAATTGTCGCCCACTTGCATCCTTCCTCTGCTTGTTTAGTTGAGACGAGGGGACATGCCAAACCTGATCTAGAGTTTCCTCCATTTTGAACCCTGGGTATCCCTTGTAGAAAATTCATATTAAAATCACCTGTCATTAAGATATATGGCACCTAATTTACTGTCAGTTGAGCAGTCAGAAAATACAGTAAGTTATCAATGGATTCTTTATTTTTTGCCAGCCAGTGGTGGATATCAACATTTAATATACGCAGGGATGTTTTATTTGTTGAAGAGTACTATCAAACTTTTACTGCTTGCAAATTAGGATGGTCTATATGGATCTCCTCTATCCTGGCATTAGGTTCAGCCACTGCATATACAGCAAGACCTCCAGCAGGGCGGGCCATTGAATTTGTTTTAACTGCTGGTTTGCACAAATAAGCTGGAAGATCAATGACTTCTTGGGCCCAGGTTCCTTGTAGGATCATCACACGAAAGGATTTAATGAAAGCAAAAAAGTCCTCATCCTCAATTTTACCCAACAGACTTTCTATTTTCCAGACACAGAGTGAAAGACTCTCCACTGAGGGGTTATCAACATGATGTTTATTTTCTCAATTGATCTGGCTCCTCTGTGGAACTGATAGAAGAGCACCTAGAAGCCAAGTCCAATCCATCGCCTCATGTCATAGATGTTGTTGAGGCTGGACCATAATATCTTGATCATTTATTTTGACCTCATGGTCATTTATTCCAGCGATCCATTGGCTCCGGGCCCATCTCAAAATTGAAACAGGCTGAGTCTGCATGCTGTCATCTAGTCCTTTACTTTGACCCTGTGCACCCCGTCTCTCCAGAAGGCCTGAAAGAGGACTGCATCCCCCAGAGATATGAGACAGAAGAAACTGGGGGTAGGCTTCTTCAACCTCATGGGAGATTTCAATTCTCCATTTTGTGAAAAGCAGGCATTGAATCACTTAGGAAAGTAACTGAATGAATGTCAGATACCTTAATATATCTCACTGAAGGAATTTCCTGCACCATACTGATTTTGTCAAAATGCCCCCTTGATTTATATTTTGGTGTAAAAATCATGGTAATCTGGGAATTTGGCCTGACTTCTTTGAAAGTAAGTGGGGAAGCAGTATGTGCAAACTGCTGGGGCTGATCCTGGATACCTCTGCAGCTAATGTGTTGCAAATTTGTTCTCCCCCTAATGAGGATTTGATTAAGATGCTTGGCTTGCGTTTCTCCCAGGCTGCATGCTGTAAAACCTTGATTGTTTGTAAAGCAAATACCCCCACTTAATTTCAAGTCACCCATGGCTAAAATTCGCTCTCCTTGCATATTCAAAGCAATGGAGCCTGACTTCCACTGCAGATGTAAAGTGGATGCTTTTATATTTGTAACAAGTTACTGCCTAGAGGAATTTAGGATGTTTGTAATAACTTCTGTTGTATTTATTGCAATAACGTTGTCCTTAATCTTAGCAATAGCAGTATTTATTGCACCAAACAGGTCCTCTTCTCTTCGCAAACTACTAGCAAGCTGTTTGGACCCCATCGCTAGAATGAAAATAGAGTAAACTTCGGTCTGTTCTATATGCACTTTTCTAAGCTTCTTGCACTGTCTTTTCTAAAGAAGAGTAGTCACTACCGGTGAGATTGTCACTAAGAGAGGAGTTGAATCAAGCTCGCTAGCCCCCAAATTGTAGCTTGAAGGCATTTGTTGGTTGCTCCATACGTCACTTCCAAATTCCTTAAGGGACTTACTGGAAGAGGGCCGTGGAATCCCACTGAACTGCTGATTCAAATTCTCACACTCAGTTAGGCAGTGTTACTTGAGACCTTTGTTGTTAATAATTTATCTGCAAAACTAGCCATAGTTGGTTGACTGATCACCGAAGCCCACCCACTAATAATCATATTTTGTTCAGCATTGCACAGAATAGTATCCTGTTGTGGCTCTTTGGTAACACCTTTTGCTGAATTAGGTGCTGAAAGACTTTCTGCTGCCTGGTTGTCCATTTTCAGCTATAGATACTGTTAACACAGTGTCTAGTATGCCTGGTAGGCACTCCAGTTTATACATTTTCAGGCTGCATGCACAAGTCAAAAGAGATTGTAATTTCGCTTGGGCCCTTTGGATCGGTAAATTCAGTGCACTTATTTTTGAGTCAGTTACCGTAACATAAACAGCCAATGTGTTTAGAAGATCAGCCTGTAGATCTAATTTGCTTGACTGATTCGTTAAAGCATGTACTATTGTCTGAAATGAGTGGAGCAAGATGCCCCATGTTTTATTTGTCTCCCCTTCCAGGAAATGTTTTTTACTTTGAAAAATATCTGACTGGAAGGAGGTATAGGGACTCACTGATAGGAGGGAGCCTTCCGAATGCTTCCTTTCCCCCATAAATGCCACTGACCTGGCCAGATAAGCAAGGAGAACCTCATCTGTGGACTCAACCGAGAGTGCTCTGCTTTTACTTCTTGGCCTAGCTGATGAAGCTGCACCTTTACAGTTTAATTGATCTATTAACCAAGCTGAGACCACTGAAATGACCTCCTCCTGGAGTAGGAGCCATAATGATGTTGCTATGAGGTGAATGCGGTACCTCTACTGTGACCTGACAGTCCTCATTTTCCCCAGGGAGTCATTAGTTTCCAGGATGCTGTTGGTAGCCTTTGAGCCAATTTAACTATTGACGTCTGCCTCCAGGACTTTAGGTGCTAAGAATTGTGAGGCCTCAATTCCACTACTTCCTAGAGGAGTACTTGTTGTATGAGATCGCCTCATTTCCCTAACTTTTATACTCTTTTTTTGCCTGTTCATCTATTGGAAAGCAAACTTTTTCTTTGATACGTTAGACACCTTTGGGTATAACTCAACAGCATTAGGTGACTGAGGTTGTAAAGGGGTTTTCAGGTCATTTGCATTTTTATTATAAGTTAACAGGTGTTGGACTTTTGCTTATGCAGGGTCATCCCCAGTCTTTTTCGCCTCCTGCCTCCTATTTTTTTCTGACATGTTGCTGTTGGCTTTTCAACTCTGAGCACTTTACCACTGCTAACCAGTGCTAAAGTGCATATGCTCTCCTGTTTAAATTGTATGTAAGTGGTTTATCCATGATTGGCATATTTGATTTACTAGTAAGTCCCTAGTAAGGTGCACTAGAGGTGCCAGGGCCTGTAAATCAAATGCTACTAGTGGGCCTGCAGCACTGGTTGTGCCACCCACATAAGTAGCTCTGTAATCATGTCTCAGACCTGCCACTGCAGTGTCTGTATGTGTATTCTTACACTGTAAATTCGACTTGGCAAGTGTACCCACTTGCCAGGCCTAAACCTTCCCTTTTCTTACATGTAAGGCACCCCTAAGGTAGGCCCTAGGTAGCCCCAAGGGCAGGGTGCAGTGTATGGATAAGGTAGGACATATAGTAATGTGGTTTATATGTCCTGACAGTGAAATACTGCCAATTTCGTTTTCACTGTTGCAAGGTCTGTCTCTCTCTCATAGGATAATATGGGGGCTACCTTTAAATATGATTAAAGTGTAGATTCCCCTAGAGAGTAGATGGACATGTGGAGTTTGGGATCCCTGAACTCACAATTTAAAAATACATCTTTTAGTAAAGTTGATTTTAAGATTGTGAGTTTGGAAATGCCACTTTTAGAAAGTGAGCATTTTCTTGCTTAAACCATTCTGTGACTCTGCCTTGTTTGTGGATTCCCTGTCTGGGTCAGTTTGACAGTTGGGTTGTTTTTCACCTCACACCAGACAGTGACACAAAGGGAGCTGGGGTGTGATCTGCATTTCCTGATTAGCCATCTCTGCTAGGAGGGAGGGGTGGAGTGGTCACTCTCATCTGAAAGGACTGTGCCTGCCTCTGACAATGCTGTCTCCAGCCCCCTGGTGTGTGTCTGAGGCCTTGCCTGGGCAAGGCAGGATTTCACAAGAAGGTGTGAGTCCCCTTTGAAGGAAGGTGACTTCAAAGACTAAAATGGGTATAAGAAGGGCACCCAAACTTACAAACTTTAGAAACACTTCTGGAATCAAGGGGAACCTCTGCCTGGAGAAGAGCTGATCGCTGAGGAACAAGTGCTGCCCTGCCTGTGACTGTGCTTTGTGGAGCTTTCCTGCAGTGCTGCTTCTGCCAGAGTAAGAGGGCAAAGACTGGACTTTGTGTGCCTTCCATCTTGAAGAAGAAATCTCCAAGGGCTTGATGTAGAGCTTGCCTCCTGTTATTGAAGTCTCAGGGATAGCAAAGACTTCTTCCTGCCAGCACCTGGAGTCTCTGGAGAGACCCCTACTCTGCTCTGTGGTGCCCTTCCAGTTCCTGGGACCCTGAAAGGAGAGGCTGGCAGCCTAAGGACAAAAATACACGCACCGAGTGCCGTGCGGAGAAAAGATCGACGCGAATCCGATCGCGGCTGAGAAAACGACGCGACGCCGGCTCCGCAGCTGAGAAACGACGCCGCAGGAAACGCGACCGGAGAATCGACGCCCGGAGCAGGAGAAACGACGCGCAGCATCGCTGACGAAGGCTGAGAGATCGCAACCAGCGCCGCGGGACTTTCGGACCGTCGCGTGGCTGGCTTTTTCGACGCGCCTCGCCGTGCCGAGCTGTTTTCGACGCATATAACCGTGCAGGGTTACTTTCGACGCACATCGCCCGTGCGGGGTTATTTTTGACGCAAACCAGGTACATTTTCACGCTAGCAGCGCTAGTGTGGTGTTACAACTACCTAAAGACTCTTTTTATTTTAAACCTTTAAAAAATCATAACTTGACTTGTGTATGTTGGATTTTTGTCGTTTTGGTCTTGTTTTGTCTAGATAAATATTTCCTATTTTTCTAAACTGGTGTTGTGTCATTTTGTAGTGTTTTCATTAAGTTACTGTGTGTGTTGGTACAAATACTTTACGCCCAGCACTCTGAGGTTAAGCCTACTGCTCTGCCAAGCTACCAAGGGGGTAAGCAGGGGTTAGCTGAGGGTGATTCTCTTTTATCCTAACTAGAGTGAGGGTCCTTGCTTGAACAGGGGGTAACCTGACTGTCAACCAAAGACCCCATTTCTAACATTGGTGACCAGCGGTCGGGATTGGACTTGTATTTGTACTTGACATACAGTGATTAAGTGTACACTACTGTTTTGAGCTCAGACCACTACGTGACCACATACTACTTGTCTTGTGATTCTGCTTTTTGTTCTCTGATGTCCTCCTGGAAGTATTGCTAATATTTTTGGACTTTGTTTTTTGGTTGTGAAGCCTTTGCAGAATGGAAGTCAATTTCTGGCACCTATTTATGTATAAAAAGTGGCAGCTTAAAGCATTCTGCATGGAAAGGGGACTGGCTGTGAACAAGAAATCCAGAAGGGAGGATCTTGAGTCAGCCCTGTTTCAGTATGAATTGAAACGTTGTCAGGCAACACCACCAAATGAGTCTGAGGAGGATAACTACTCTGAGGAGGAGGACTACTCCAAAGAGGAGGGCAGTGGCCCTGAGGAGGGAACAGAAAGAGATGATTGGCTCCTAGCTCGAATCCGGAGTCTGGAAGAGCTAGATGCAGAGCTTAAGAGGGCTGAGGAGAAGAGAGCCTTAGTCCTGGAAGAAAGGAGGAGGAACTTAGAGATTAAAAAAATGATTTATGCTTACTAGCTTAAATTGAAAGAGCTGGAAGTCATGAGGGCTGAGTCCAGCTGGAATGGTGGCAGCAACAATTGTATATCCAGTGATGCTGCAGAAGTGCACATGCCCAGAGAGGTGGTGCCCTACTTGAAGGAGGGAGTTAACACACGCCAGGAGGTTCAGGGGTATGAGGTAGCTCCAGTGATGCACAGGGTCCCTGAGGTGGATTGGGGAACTGGCATGGGGAGTCATATTCCTACTGGTGGGAGGGACACTCTACTGACTCTAGTTGAGAGTGACAGGGAGAGGGGTTCCCCCCAGGTAGAAGTCCTGGTTATGGAGTGTGAAAACATCCCAGAAGAGTGTGGGTTGAGTGTCAGGGACAGTCAGGTACTGTCTCACCAGTCTCAGGAGGGTGATGTGGGGTGCTTTTTCAAAGCAGAGTCACTGGATGGTTGGGTGAAGGGTACTTTGGTTAATTCATGTGAGGGGCTGAGTGATGTAATTGCTGGAGAGCATATGTCTAGTCCTTATTTTCCAGAGCTATGCCAACACCAGGTGGAGTGTGAGTTCTCTGACCCCAGGGAGCTTACAATGGAGGCAGACTTCTGGGTGAGTACCAGAGAGTCTGAAGAGGCATTTGGGGGTGCTCCTGAGAGGAGTGGTCTAGGTAGTTCCCAACCAGGTGAGGTAGGGAAGGATTGTAGTGTCCCAGGTAGGTCCCAGTGTAGTGGGATGGGTGAGGGACCCCATGTCCAGTCTCAGAGGAGAGGGAATGGGGATGGGTTGAGGCCCAAGGTGCCCGAGATCCGGTCCCAGGTCCTAGAGGGTTCCCTGCGGGAACACCAGGAGGGGAGCCTAGCCTGTACCATAGGGCCATCTGTTGAGGGAGACCCCACAGTGTCAGGAGAACTTGGGGGGGCCGCTGTAGCCAGCGTCCCACCAGTTCTGGTGTCTGGCAGTACCACTCCTAGTGAGGGGGTGCAGAAGTCCAGACAGAGGGTTGAGAGGGGGTTGCGGACCCCAGTGGAGAACCTGGAGGGTCAGGGGTCAGCTCTGAGAGCAGAGCCCCCCATGAATGACCTTGGTGAGACCATTTCTGGGTTGGGGGGAATCCAGACTCTGTCAGATGGGCAGAGGTCAGGGGACCTGCGCCAGCCAGACTCTTGTGTGGCCCTTCGGGACAGTGTGTCCCTTGAGGGGGGTAAGTGTGCCCCCCTGGAAGTCCTGGTGTGCCAGGCAATGGTTCAACCGCAGGGTGGTGACCCTGGGTTGAATGATCAGGTTCAGGGGGTAAACTCTGACCTGATGGGGGGTAAGTGTGCTCCCAAGGAAGTCCTGGTGTGCCAGGCAGTGGTTCAACCGCAGGGTGGTGACCCTGGGTTGGATGACCAGGTTCAGAGGGTAAACTCTGACCTGGTAGGGGGTAGGTATGCCCCCCAGGAAGTCCTGGTTTGCCAGGCAGTGATCCAGTCTGTGGGTACAGACCCTGGATTGGGAGGCCAGGTTAAGGGTGTCCCCCCTGACCTGGAGGAAGGGGCTACTGCTAACAGTGCCCCTACCGTGTTGTCTTCTGGGGGGGTCACTCCTAGTTGGGTGGTTCAGGACCCCAGAAGAGAGGGCAGGGGGAGGGAAGCCTCACCCCTGGCCCTGGTCCAACCTGAAGGTACAGACCCCAGGTTGGAGGCTCAGTTGCAGGTTAGCATCCCTGCACTGATGGAAGAATTGTGCAGGACTGTTTCTACAAGCACCCTGACAGTTTTTGACTCTGGGGGTGCCGCTTCTGCAGGGAGGGTACAGAGCCCCAGAGGGGAGGACCAGGGTCAGGTTAACATCCCTGACCTGGTGGAAGAGAGAGTGGTCAAAGGGTGCCAGGCACCTGGGGCTACCACCCCCCACTCTCCACAGTCACAGTGGTTAGAGAGGCCTGAGGTCGGGCTCTCATCCCTGACAGTTGTCTGGGGCCACTGTGGCTTGCTGTCCTGGTGGACAGAGTTGCCCCTGGGAGGGGGAGGACGAGAGTCACACCCCGGGGGTGGAGTGGGCAACACCACTGTGTTGGCCCTGGTGGTACTATCTGCCCATTGCAATACATCTGTGAGCAAAGTAAAGTTAGGTGTTGCACAGATGGTGTCTGTAGATGTGGAGAAGGGTTCCCCATGGGTTAGCTTAGTGGGCCCTGAGAGTATGGACAGAGGGATCCAACTGGAGTCAGGAAGGCGTAGAACTGGAACATGCCCCTGCTGTTGTGGGCCTGGGTCCCTGTTCTATCGCCCCAATCAGGGAAGTACATCAAGGTATTGATTGTTCTCCCCTGGCTTTAGGCTGGTAGGGGGTCGTGTTGGACTTTTGCTTATGCAGGGTCATCCCCAGTCTTTTTCGCCTCCTGCCTCCTATTTTTTTCTGACATGTTGCTGTTGGCTTTTCAACTCTGAGCACTTTACCACTGCTAACCAGTGCTAAAGTGCATATGCTCTCCTGTTTAAATTGTATGTAAGTGGTTTATCCATGATTGGCATATTTGATTTACTAGTAAGTCCCTAGTAAGGTGCACTAGAGGTGCCAGGGCCTGTAAATCAAATGCTACTAGTGGGCCTGCAGCACTGGTTGTGCCACCCACATAAGTAGCTCTGTAATCATGTCTCAGACCTGCCACTGCAGTGTCTGTATGTGTATTCTTACACTGTAAATTCGACTTGGCAAGTGTACCCACTTGCCAGGCCTAAACCTTCCCTTTTCTTACATGTAAGGCACCCCTAAGGTAGGCCCTAGGTAGCCCCAAGGGCAGGGTGCAGTGTATGGATAAGGTAGGACATATAGTAATGTGGTTTATATGTCCTGACAGTGAAATACTGCCAATTTCGTTTTCACTGTTGCAAGGTCTGTCTCTCTCTCATAGGATAATATGGGGGCTACCTTTAAATATAATTAAAGTGTAGATTCCCCTAGAGAGTAGATGGACATGTGGAGTTTGGGATCCCTGAACTCACAATTTAAAAATACATCTTTTAGTAAAGTTGATTTTAAGATTGTGAGTTTGGAAATGCCACTTTTAGAAAGTGAGCATTTTCTTGCTTAAACCATTCTGTGACTCTGCCTTGTTTGTGGATTCCCTGTCTGGGTCAGTTTGACAGTTGGGTTGTTTTTCACCTCACACCAGACAGTGACACAAAGGGAGCTGGGGTGTGATCTGCATTTCCTGATTAGCCATCTCTGCTAGGAGGGAGGGGTGGAGTGGTCACTCTCATCTGAAAGGACTGTGCCTGCCTCTGACAATGCTGTCTCCAGCCCCCTGGTGTGTGTCTGAGGCCTTGCCTGGGCAAGGCAGGATTTCACAAGAAGGTGTGAGTCCCCTTTGAAGGAAGGTGACTTCAAAGACTAAAATGGGTATAAGAAGGGCACCCAAACTTACAAACTTTAGAAACACTTCTGGAATCAAGGGGAACCTCTGCCTGGAGAAGAGCTGATCGCTGAGGAACAAGTGCTGCCCTGCCTGTGACTGTGCTTTGTGGAGCTTTCCTGCAGTGCTGCTTCTGCCAGAGTAAGAGGGCAAAGACTGGACTTTGTGTGCCTTCCATCTTGAAGAAGAAATCTCCAAGGGCTTGATGTAGAGCTTGCCTCCTGTTATTGAAGTCTCAGGGATAGCAAAGACTTCTTCCTGCCAGCACCTGGAGTCTCTGGAGAGACCCCTACTCTGCTCTGTGGTGCCCTTCCAGTTCCTGGGACCCTGAAAGGAGAGGCTGGCAGCCTAAGGACAAAAATACACGCACCGAGTGCCGTGCGGAGAAAAGATCGACGCGAATCCGATCGCGGCTGAGAAAACGACGCGACGCCGGCTCCGCAGCTGAGAAACGACGCCGCAGGAAACGCGACCGGAGAATCGACGCCCGGAGCAGGAGAAACGACGCGCAGCATCGCTGACGAAGGCTGAGAGATCGCAACCAGCGCCGCGGGACTTTCGGACCGTCGCGTGGCTGGCTTTTTCGACGCGCCTCGCCGTGCCGAGCTGTTTTCGACGCATATAACCGTGCAGGGTTACTTTCGACGCACATCGCCCGTGCGGGGTTATTTTTGACGCAAACCAGGTACATTTTCACGCTAGCAGCGCTAGTGTGGTGTTACAACTACCTAAAGACTCTTTTTATTTTAAACCTTTAAAAAATCATAACTTGACTTGTGTATGTTGGATTTTTGTCGTTTTGGTCTTGTTTTGTCTAGATAAATATTTCCTATTTTTCTAAACTGGTGTTGTGTCATTTTGTAGTGTTTTCATTAAGTTACTGTGTGTGTTGGTACAAATACTTTACGCCCAGCACTCTGAGGTTAAGCCTACTGCTCTGCCAAGCTACCAAGGGGGTAAGCAGGGGTTAGCTGAGGGTGATTCTCTTTTATCCTAACTAGAGTGAGGGTCCTTGCTTGAACAGGGGGTAACCTGACTGTCAACCAAAGACCCCATTTCTAACAACAGGGTATCCACTGTGTCGTTTAAAAGGTCACACTTGGACCTAAAGTTTGCCAGTGAATATTGGCTGGAAATTACTGGCATTAGTGATGGATGAAAGAGCTCCACTACTTGATCAGTGGATTTAGTCATAGTTGCCTCTGACACTGTTTCTGACACTGTTGCTGCTTTATAATGTGTAGGCACACTCAAACCCTTCTGCTTATCCCAGACTATTGCAGAGGCCTCCCTTGTCCTGCCAGAGTGCATAATGATGACCAATTAGCCCTGATTTATTGTTGATCAATGTTTGCTCACAAGCCCTTGACAGCTCTATGGGGCTTTGCAGCTTTTAAAAGACACGTGAGCCGTCACAACCCCAAGACTTAAAATCCTTCAAGAGTGATGGATTTGGGTGGGGCATGGGCACGCAGTTTATGCTAAATATTAAGAATTGCTGGATTAGATAGTGTAGCTTTGTGAGAAAGTAGCCTCTTTCTAGCATGGTTACCCCCACTATTGGCCTGTTTGTGAGTGTGTGTCAGTGTGTTTTTACTGTGTCACTGGGATCCTGCTAGCTGGGACCCCAGTGCTCATAGATACAAACCTATATGTCAGTATGTTTTGCCTGTCTCACTGGGATCCTGCTAGCTAGAACTCCAGTGCTCATAGTTTATGGCCTAATGTGTATGCCTGTGTAGTGCCTAACTGTGTCACTGAGGCTCTGCTAATCAGAACCTCGGTGCTTATGCTCTCTCTGTTTTTAAATTTGTCACTGTAGGCCAGTGACTTCATTTACCAATTTCAATTGGCTCACTGAACCCCCCTTATAAGTCCCTAGTATATGGTACCTAGGTACCCGGGGCATTGGGGTTCCAGGAGATCCATATGGGCTGCAGCATTTCTTTTGCCACTCATAAGGAGCTCCCCAAACCCTTACATAGGACTGCTATTGCAGCCTGAGGTAAAATAACACACATGTTATTTCACAGCCATTTTCACTGCACTTAAGTAACTTATAAGTCAGCTATATGTCTAACCTTCACTCGCCATGTCAGAGGCTGTGGTTCTATTATCCATTCTGACATTGTATCTGCCACACGGTTGTGTGGGCGCTTTGGTGGGCGGGACTCTATTAAACTTAATCTCGCAAGTCCTTTTTTAGTCACATGTTTCCTGCAGATGGAAGCACGCACTCTTGTAAGGAAGGAATCTGACATATTCTTTAGTGACAGTATGCCTGCTTGGGGAAATAAGAACTCCTCCTCTTGTTCAAATATGGATAAGTTGATTCCATCTTACGCAACTGATCCAGCTGCCTCTTCTGGTTTGCTGAGCTTGTCATGGTTCCTATTTCCAAATGCGATAGCACTTGTGATTCTGCGCTCCGAGAGGGTACTTCTGATGTGGATTGACTATGTTCCCCTAGTCCTTGCAAATCCAGTGCTGGTCATGACTCTCAGACCTTGCCACTCCAAAGACCTTTGCTAAGTTCAGGTGCCAACATTTCAAGGGATCCACCTAGTACTGCTATTGTGAATTCCAACCCAGTATTAGATGTTGATGTTGATTTTTGTGAACCTTCTTGCAGTACTATGTATGCCACAGGGAAACTTCTGTCTTGGAATGTGGCAGGTATTAAGAAAAAATTAGCAGATCCCGAGTTGTGGGCTTATATCGAATCCTTCTCTATTTGCATGTTCCAGGAAACTTGTGCCACGGATTGTGTGTACAGGCAAGGTTTTTGCTCCTTCACTAAAAATGCCATGCAGTCCTCTATGGGCAGGGCAATAGGGGGCTTATGCACCTGGGTCAAGATGACTGAGGTGGGCAAAGCCAAGGAGATCGCTGTTGATTCCCTCGACATTTTGGCAATAGAAATACAGCCAATCTCGGGCACTCATGTGTTATGTATTAACATCTACAATAGCCAGGCCCTTCCACTCACCAATCAGCTACCATAGATCTCCTGCATAATTTAATATCTAACTCTCGCTCTAAATATCTTTTTATTATTGCAGGCGACTTTAATGCAAAAAATTTATTTGACTTGGCTTATGCAGAGTCAACACAGGTCGAAGACGAAGTGTGGAATATTTCTCCTTTCTTAATCCAACCAGCGTCGTCTATTGCTTCCTGCAGGGCGACGCAGATAACAGATCTTTCAGTAATCCATGGCCTTCGCTTTGGCAATGGCCGATTTCCCGCTGACAATCCTGCTAGACCAACTTTTTTTAGGGGCCTCTATAGCAGTATTTTGGATTATGTCATTTTTGATCTACGGGTTTGGCATTATATAATTGACGTGGAAGTGGGCCCACGGTCCACTAGTGACACGCCCCTCCACAAATTGCATTTGATGGAACTCTTTTTGCAGGACCCCCACCGCTTTCTGCTCCTAATGCTCATGATGTCTTGAAATTGTCTAGCAATAGGTGCGCCGTGAAATGGGCTTCGCTTCAGAAGTCCAATCTGCTAAACGACAAACTGTGCGTCTTAGTTTCTAGACATCAGCTTTTTGATGATTATATTGTATTATCCCCTCTGGAAGTCATGTCTTCCCCGTGGCTCTTTTTGCGTCTCTTAAGGATCTTTTTACCAAACCTGCCACGACTCGAAGGAACTCCTTCATTGCACCTAACTGCAAATGGTTTGATAAGAGATGTTGTGAGGCCAAGAGCCTTTTGACCAAAGCGTTAAAGAAAAAGAATCGGGAAGCCATTGTAAGTGCGAGAAGAATTTACGTCTCCACTTGCAAACTAAGTAAACGTAAGCATGAGGAAAGCTTATGGGGAGATCTGGCTGAGCCAGCCAGGACCCGTGATGTCAAACTCTTTTGGCTCTTGGTTTCACGCAGAGACCCAGACCTTCCACTCACTCCTGAATGCTATCTTGCTGCTGACACCTGGCTTACTCACTTTAGGGAACTGTACGGCTCTTTGCCGGAAATTGCTGATACCAACTCTGTAGACTTTCTACTTTGCTGCTCTGAGGTGCCTCCCTTTACTCTAAAAGAAACAGAGTTGGCAATCTGTACCCAAAAATCAGGGAAGGCTCCTGGACCAGACGGTATCCCCTCGGATATGTACAAATCAGACTTGCCCACATGGACCCAGTATATCAATAGGATATCGAACATTGCCTTGGCGACTAGGTCCTATCCAGACTCCTGGAAGGAGGCAATAATTGTGCCCATTCACAAGAAAGGAGAGAAAAGTCTCCCAGCAAATTTTAGACCCATCAGCTTACTAGATAATTTGCAAAAAATATTCTGTTCCCAGCTGCTAGGCAGACTGAAACTCTGGATAGTGACTAATCAGCCAGTAAGCCATCTTCAGGCAGGATTTAGGGACAAGGTCAGCACCATCGATCAGGTCTTCCGCTTTATTGCTATAAAGTGGAAGATCGTAAATTTAGACCATGGCCACTTATTCGTGGCCTTTGTCGATCTGAATTCCGCTTTTGACCTTGTCCCGCACCCCAAGCTGTGGGAGGTTATGAGCAATGCTGGAGTCCCGGGCTCCATGATTAATATAATTAAAGATCTTTACTCTGGCAATTGTGCCAAAGTACGATGGGGCCCTGCAGGTGATCTGACTCCAGCATTCCCCACGGCCCGTGGTGTGAGGCAGGGTTGCGTCCTTGCGCCTACCCTGTTTCTTCTGTTTATTAATGCTTGCATTCCGTACCTTTTCGATTGTCCTGGCGATGTCCCCAGTATGGGTGGGCACAAGTTCCCATCCCTGTCTTTTATTTGCCGATGACACCTTGCTACATTCTCGAAAAGACATGGGTCTCTCAAATCTGCTCCTAAGGTTCTTAGAGTTTTGCAAGGACCACGGTTTGGAAATTAATTCAGCCAAAACGAAATACATGGTGTTCGGGGACAGAAAGCAGAAAATGAAGAGACCTGTATATTCAGAAGGTGTTTCCCTGGATCGAGTGGGCTCTTTTGACTATCTAGGCATAAAACTAGAAGACTCACATTTCTGGCACGCTCATCATCAGAAATCACTAATGTGCCTGAAGCAAAGGGCGGGCGGCATTGTGAGATTTGCTGCTAGCTCTCCCAGTTTTGCTATGACTCCCGCTCTCGAAATATACAAATCTCAAGCCGGGGGGGGGGCTCTATATGGCACGGAGCTTTGGGGTCACTGTAATCTGGTGAATTTGGCCAGGGTGGAAAATCAGTTTTTGAAAATGTTGTTAAAAGTTCCCTCCAGCACTCCATCTTTGCCTATTCGAATGGACTTAAATCTTTTTTCAATTGATAAGATCGCCACCTTAAGGCCTCTCTAGTTCTGGATTCGGCTATGGTCCTCAGGTGCCCTCATTCCATTCAGATGCGGACTCCACAATTTGATAGTTCCTTATCCCAATACTAAAATCAATTGGTGTGTTTACGTTGAACGGTCTCTAACGCACCTTGGTTTGGGGTCTTACTGGAAGGACCCCTCTTCTATTCCCAAAAATGCTACGCAGTTATTGAAGGATGCTTTTTGGCTTAAAGTTCAAACTGCCCAATTTGTTGACGTTGTGCCACTGTCTATGTCTGATAGCTATTTGCAATCCAAATGCCACTACGAGTTTGAGCCCTTCATGCATGCTGCACTTTCTCCATTTGCGCGCGCCCTTTTTATCAGATTTAGAATAGGGTCCCTCCCTCTGTGCTCTTTAACTTACAAATGGCTCAGTTCCACTAATGGGTAAAAGTTATGTCCGATGGGATGCATGAATGAAGAGTCTGTTTCACATGTTTTTTTCATTGTCGTGCATATGACAATCAGACCGCCCTTTGGATCAATCCCCTATGCAAACAATTGGGTTTCAGGAGCTGTTTATATGCTGAGAGAATTTTTTAATCCGATCCATCTGTACACATAGCCTATCCAGTAGCAAAATTCCTTGAATCAATTTGGCGTATCAGACTAGCGACCTTAAAGAACAAGACTGGGTAGCGGCTCTTTAGACTTAGACCTCTTTTATGTATATTTATTGTACTCTGGTGTATGACATTAGTTGTCATCCTGTGGTACTAGAGGTGTTGTTTTTATATCATTAGTTACGATTGGTCTTTGGGAATTGTTTATTTGCTGAGAGAACTTCTCCATACTTGACTTACTTGTTCATATAGTTCATCTTGTGGAAAAATTTATTTGGGATCAAGTATGGCATTTTAGATTAGTGATCCAAGGAATAAGATTGGATGGCCGTTTTTTAGATTCAGACCTCCTCAAGTATATTTATTGTTCCCTGGTGTATGACATATGTTGACATTTCATGGGTTCAGAGGTGTTATCTTTTATATTATTGAAGTAAGAAATATTTTTATATCTATATTGTTATGGTATTAACTCTTTTTCTATTTTTTTTTAACTTATTTTATTGTGTCTTTTTTTTAACATATCTTTCTTTATATGTATTGTACTTTTATGGTATGTTTTTCTTACTGAAATAAAGTAAATGATGATGATGATGACCTTCACTTGCTGAAGGTTAAGTGCAAAGTTACTAAGTGTGAGGGCATCCTTGCGCTAGCAAAGGTGCCCCCACATAGTTCAGGGCCATTTCCCCGGAATTTGTGAGTGTGGGGGCACCATTACATGCGTGCACTACATATAGGCCAATACCTATATGTAGCTTCACAATGGTAACTCTGAATATGGCCATGTAACATGTCTAAGATCATGGAATTGTCCCCCCATTCCAAATCTGGTATTGGGAGCCAATTCCATGGATCCTGGGGGCTCCACCATGGATCCCTAGAACTGCCAAACCAGCTCTCCGAGGCTTGCACTGCAGCTACAGCTGCTGCCACACCACCTCACAGACAAGATTCTTCCCTCCTGAGGACTGGGCAGCCCAGACCCAGGAAGGCAGAACAAAGCATTTCCTCTGAGAGCAGGGTGTTGCACCCTCTCCCTTTAGAAATAGGTGTTACAGGCTGGGGATGGGTACCCTCCCCCAGCCTCTGGAAATGCTTTGAAGGGCACAGATGGTGCCCTCCTAGCATAAACCAGTCTACACTCGTTCAGGGACCTCTTCTCCCCTGCTCTGGCAGGAAACTTGATAAAGGAAAGGGGAGTGACCACTCCCCTGTCCATCACCACCCCAGGGGTGGTGCCCAGAGCTCCTTCAGTGTGTCCCAGACTTCAGCCATCTTGCTTTGCAAGGTGTGGGGCACTTTGGAGGGCCCTGAGTGGCCAGTGCCAGCAGGTGATGTCAGAGACCCCTCCTGATAGGTCCATACCTGATATGGTAGCCAATCCCCCTCTCAGGGCTATTTAGGGTCTCTCCTGTGGGTTCTCTTCAGATTCTGCTTGCAAGTTTCCTTCAAGAATCCTCTGCAACAACTTCAGACTCTTCTGACCTCGGATCAACTGCAGCCTGCTCCAAGAAAGGCTGTAACTGCAACAAAGTTTCTACAAGAGACACTTTTCTTCAGCAAACTCAGCTCCAAGTCAGCAACTGCAACAGTTTCCATGGTTTGCATGTTCTGAGGACTCCCTGTCTTCATCCTGCACCAGAAGGCCCAAAGAAATCTCCAGTGGAGTGACGGAGTCACTTCCCTGCTCCAAGAAGGCACCTTCCAAGGCGATGACCAGTGCCCTGGGACTCCTCTCATGGCAACGAGCATGCTCCTAAGGACACAGAGGGTTGAAATCATTGTCATAGAATGTCCTGAGGTCCTGCTGATGCAATCTGGAGGATGTAAGACCTTGCCTTCCCCGAGAGTAACAGTACCCCATGTACTGCGTCTTCCTCAACTCCATCCTGTGATGCTCAACTCACTGAGTTGTTCTCCGGCGGCGTGGGACCTTCTTTTGTTGTGCTGCATCAACTGCATTTTTCACCTATTTTGAACCCTGATCCTGCGGCTTCTGGGGGTGCTGGCTGGCATTCTGAGGGCTCTCTAAACTGCAGAAACTTCCTCCTCACACAGAGTTGAGGCTCCCAGGTCCATCATGGGTCCATCTAGTGCCATTGTGACACAAAACACACTTTTGTCGTAGCCAAGCCTTGTTGGCGCCTTCCAACACAAAATCTCCTCTGCAACGATCTTTACACCATGGGACATGTTTTGCATCATGTAGCAACTCACTGGCATCTTCCTAGGTGCATTTCTGCAGTCTTCAACTAACCAGGGACTCTTCTTTTGCATCCTCTTCTGGGTTGACAGGGGCTCCTGTCCTTCCTGGAACTTCTTTCGACTTCTGGACTTGGTCCCCTTCCTTTACACATCTTCAGGTCCAATAATCCAGCAGTTGTTCCTTGCAGACTTGGTTGGCTGCAAAATCCCCAAAACGAGGTGTAGTGTGTCCTAATGAAACTTGCAGTACTTTACTCCTGAGTTTCTGGGCTCTGGGGTGGGGTAATTTACTTACCTTTACTGTATTCTTACTTTCCCAGCGATTCAGCACACACTGCACTCTCTAGGGGGGAATTTGTGATTCACATTCCACTTTTTTTTGTGTTGCCCTGCCCCTAGACCTATTTTCTCTCATTGCATTCTATAGCATTTCCTACTGTTTGCATTGTTCTATGACTATTTACTTGTCTAATTTTTCATGTCTAGTGTATATATTGTGTATAATACTTACCTCCAGAAGGAGTATTGTCTCTAAGATATTTTTGGTACTGTGTCACCCAAATAAATACCTTTATTTTTGGTAACACAAGTATTGTCTTTACTTGTGTATAAGTACAAGGGATAACTGGACCTGGTATAAGGTGTAAGTACTCTAGGTATCCACTACAAGCCAGGCCAGCCTCCTACTAGCCTCCTACTAGCTTGCACTACTTATTATGCAAATATGCAGATGCTGCACTGGCAGGGCTTGTTTGTAGTGTAGACCTGCCACTCCGTGCCACCACACACCTCAAACCGAAAGTCCACAGCCCTATGATGCTATTGCTTGGGGGCACAAGCACGTATTTAGGCACTTAGTGACGTAGCAAATGCTGAATTGGCCACACATTTAAGCTGTAGACCTTAGTTTTTTGGGTTATTGCAGCAAAAATGTGTATAGTCCTTGGTTTGCTAGTTTATTGCCGCAATTAATTGTAGCAGGGTGCCATGACTGTCCGGGGCCCAAACCTGTGGTGGACTGAAGGGCTGAGGGGATGCCCATGGGCAGAACAGAGCAAAGCAGCTTCAGGTGTGCAAGCCGCACTGGCCTAACACCAGCTGCCACTGCGTGGTGTGAGCTGCCTGCAGCCTAATGCTTGCTGCCAGCACCCAAAACCATTATCCCTCCTCCACTCACCTTTCACCATGCTATGCCTAACCCAACACCCCACCCAACAAACCTCGTGCCACTACTAACCTCTACCTACTGCTCCCTGTTGATCGATGTGCAGGAGATCAGCCAGTCCAAAACGGCAGGTGACAGGAGGCAGCAGTAGGCAACTGGTAGTGGGGTGGTAGCAGGCAGGTGGGCTGGCAGAAGGCAGGTGGGACGCTGATGAGATATGGGGCATAGCAAGAGCGCTGCAGCACTGGAGTGCTGGAGCAGAGAAGAGCACCAGGATCAAAGCTCCCCCCTTCCTCCTGCAAACACACGTCGGCAATACAGCAATATGTCACTTCCCCAGCAAGCCAAAATCATGGCTGTATGGGTGTATGAGAGGGTGTGTGAGTGGCTGTATAAGTGTGTGAATAGCTGAGTCAGTACTGTATGAGTGAGTGAGTGGATGTGTGAGTCCATCCTAATGAAGGATATCTTTAGAAAACTAATGGCAGTTTTCCCTCACACTGCCTTGGTTTTTTTCTAACATCTGCCAAAATCAAAAATTAAAGTGTTCATGTGAATTGTTTTAACAATCTCATCCAGGTCCATGGATCCATCCCCAGAGCACAAAAAAAAATGGCATTCTCTTCCCATTTAATCCTAATGTGGGACAATTATCTCAACCCGTCTGGCCAGGGAACTCCTACCCTGACCCCTTTATATGTATTACTGCCCACATTTCTTGCCCTGGGACCCTTTCCTGATACAATGAAATGGCACCCACAACTCAGGTCACAGTCACCCTGCTCTATATGAGTTTCTCTCCAAGTGTGAGAGTGTGTATGAGAGTGTGTGACTGCACATGAAAGTGACTGTAAGGGAATGTATCTGGTTATATGAGTGGGTGTAAAAGTGATCCTTCAAGTGGGAGAATGGATGTAAGAGTGTTTGTCTTACATTGACAATGGGCGTAGGTGGGGGTCTGTGAGTTTCAGCGTGAATGTCAGAGTGTCTGTTTGTGTGTGTAAGGGTATGTATGAGAGACGGTTTCTGAGTCTGAGAGAGTGTGAGAGATTCTAGATGTGACAGTGAGTATTAAACTCCCTATCTGTTAGAGTGGGTGTGAGAGTGTGTCTCACGATGTGAGAGTAGCTGTGAGAGTGTATCTCTGGGTGTGAAAGTGGGTGTGAGAGACTATGTCGGTGTGAGAATGGGTGTGACTGGTTGAGTTTAAGCATGAGCCTGCATATGAAAGTGCCCCTCTAGGTCTGAGAGTAGGTGTGAGACTTCCTGTATGAGTGTGAGAGTGTCTGCCTGAGTCTGTGAGAGTTTGTGATAGTACCTGGCAGGGTATCAGAGTGTGCATAAAAGTGCCTGTCTGAGTGTGAGAATATGTGTGACAGTGTCTTTCTGGGTACCAGACTAACGGGCATATTTATACTCCGTTTGCGCTGAATGTGCATCAAACATTTTGCCGCACATTCGGCGCAAACCTTGCCACATATTTATACTATGACACCAGACCCCGCAGATTTAAAAAAACCTCAGTGTGCGTCATTTTTTGGATGCGGGAAACCAGCTTGCGTTAATGACATGCAAGGTAGGCGCTCCCATCCAAAAAATGACTTTAAGGCCTGTGTGCCTTATTTATACTCCCGCGTCATTTTGACACACAAGAGTGGGTGGGTCTTCAAAAACGGCACACAGCCTGATGTGTGCCCTGTTGTTAACGCCTGGGTGAGGGCAGGTGTTAAGGGACCTGTGGGCTCTCTTACATGGTCTCTGACCATGGAAGCAGTCCAGAGGTGTCCTTCCCTCCCCCAGGGACACCCCCTGCCACCCAAGCCCACCCCTGGAGGACACCCATGGATAGGGGGACCCATCTCCGGTATGTACTGGTAAGTTGAGGTAAGTATAATTTTTTTATTTTTTAAAGTGGCATGGGGGGGCCTAATTTGGGCTCCCCTACATGCCACTGTGCCCAATGGCCTTGCCCAGGGGACAGAAGTCCACTGGGCATGGCCATTGGGCAAAGGGGCATGACTCCTGTCTTTGCTAAAACAGGAGTCATTTAAATGGCGGTTGTGCATCAAAAAATGGCGCAAGTCCGGTTTGAGCCATGATTTTTGACTCAAACCTGACTTGCACCATTTTTTGACGCACAACCCCCATTTTCCCCTACGCCGGCGCTGCCTGGTTTGAGCCATTTTTTTTACTCTCACCAGCCCGCAGTTCCGGCTAATGTCAATCCTTAAATAAGGTGCCCTCATGGCACGTAGGAATGGCGTTAGCTGGTGGTAAATTTTTTGACGCAAACCAGTGCCGGTGCTGGTTCGCATCAAAAAGTATAAATATGGGCCTAAGTGTGAAAGTGGTTGTCTTGGTGTGAGAGTGGGTGTGAGAGTGTCTGTATGGATCTCAGTCTGGTTGTAACAGTGTCTATCGGGGTGTGAGAGTTGGTCTGAGAGTGTCTCTCTTCATGTCCGAGTGGGTGTGAGAGTGTCTGATTTAGTGTCAGAGAGGGCATGAGAGTGCCAGTGTGTGAGAGTGAGTGTGAGAGTGTCTGGGTGTAAGAGTGTATTTAAGAGAGTATGTATTGCTGTGAGAGTGGGTGTGAGACTGTCTCTGCTGGTGTAAGAGTAGGTATGAGTGTGTTTGTCTGGATGTGAAAGTGTGTGTGAGAGTTTCTCTATCAATGTGAGAGTGAGTGGAGAGTGGGTGTGAGACTGTCTCTGCTGGTGTAAAAGTAGGTATGAGAGTGTTTGGATGTGAAAGTGTGTGTGAGAGTTTCTCTATGGATGTGAGAGAGTGTGTGAGAGGATATGTTGTGGTGTGAGAGGATGTATTTGAATGTCAGACTGGGTGTGAAAGGATGCTACTGGGTGGGAGACTGGGTGTGCACATGTATCTGGCTCTTAGGCTGGATGTGAGAGTGTGTGTCTGGCTCTTGCACTAGTATTTATATTTGGTTTGCATTTTCCGAGATCCGCAGATCCACCTGCGGATTTACATAGGGGAGCCACACAGGTGGATCCGCATATCTCAGAAACATTAAAATAAATAGTATTTCTGCATTTACTGCTAACTATTTACACATTCATATCATGGTTCCCTGAACCTTTTAGCTCCATTCCCTCATATTTCAGCCCGAGGACCCTTACCAAGAAAACAAAATGGCAGGTGTACTGCTCCCCGGATCTAAAATGGAGGGAGGTTGCAATAAACCAAAAAGGGTTAGAGTAGAGGTTTCCTGACACCAAGGGTTCCATACAAATGCAGTGCCCTTATATAAGATTACTAGAAAATGCATAAATACTTTTTTTAATGGTTTCTGAGATCCAAGGATCCATCCATGGGGCTCAGTTCAGTCCCCTGTGTGGTTCGGGGAGTGGATCCGTGGATCTCAGAAACCATCAAAAATGCTTTTTCTACATTTTTTTATAAATTATTTCTTCCTCATGATCCTCCTGAAATCAGGACGTTCCTACCCTGACCCTTCATATGAATTGCAGCCCACATTTCAGCCCCGGGGACTGTTCACCGATAAAACAAAATGGCGACTGCAACTTTCCTGTAAGGTTGCAGCCAGCCAATAAAAAGCTTCCTATGGCTTGTGGATCCACAGATCCATCCATGGTGGATCCACAGAGGATGCGCATCCTTATATATCTATATTTTTTGGCCTTAAATATCTCTAAAGCCAGTGAACGGATTGATTCCAAATCACAAAAAGCTCTCTTTCTGGACCACCAGCTAGCCAAATTTGGTGTCCGTCCAGCAGTTTGAGCTATAGTCATGTTCACAAATTTGAAAAATCCCATTTTGAGACCCACTTTTTCTCAGCCCCGCTTGATGGATCGCCCCAAAACCTTTAGCTTTATACATATATATATATATATATATATATATATATATATATATATATATATATATATATATATGCTTTATCTAATCCAGAGAGAGAAGCCACATATGCAAGTTAAATCAAGCTATAGAGCTACAACCTTTTTATCAACATGTGAAGTCTAGGCAATGATCTAGCAAAACATATCACATTGAACTTAATGTTACTATTATTATTATTTGTGGATTAGTAGTAGTAGTATTATTGTAATTATTCTTATTATTTTATAGGGGATATAAAAACACACTACAAATGTGTCCTAAGAAACTATCATACAAAAAACCTAAACAGAGCGCACATTGAGACACATTAATCTTTGGCCCTGATCACAATGGTACATTTACAAGTTCATATTTACTCATGCGTGAAATCTACTCTTTTTGGCTATTCATGACATCTGAGTGTTAATTTATGCCTAAGTGTAAAGAATGAGGTGGAGGCATCTAAGACTGAAATAACACACCTAAACGTAGTGCTAACAACTTTTCACAGGTCAGCAGAGCTCTTTACCACCAAATGGAGATTTCCACCACTTGGAGGGATCTCCTCAATCGGGGTGGAGATTTTCACTACTGTGGTGGAGATTGTCATGCAATTGAATCACTAACATTGTGATTTGTGGTTCTGTGGGAATATGCTAGATTCAAAAAAGCTGTTGTCTCCCAAATCCTTTTTTAAATTAATGCCTTTATAAGGTTTTCATTGTGGTTACAATACTTTGCCAAGGGAAAGGGGAATGGGATGTGAGAAAGAGAGATGGACCCTCCAGTAGCTACCATGGTTCAGAATAGTGGGCTTTATTGTGTATTCTTGCAGTCAGTCATAACATATCCTGCTATTGCTTTGCCATTGTGCACTTTTCTGCTCCGCTAAATAAACATGGAGCTAATAGAAATCAAAAAAAGTTCATACGTCTCGTGTACACTTATGGTCGCTGTGTTCAAAAACCACTAACCATTATCTCCTTTAGGTATCATGTTCTCACTGTTCTGCACTCTTCTTCTTCTTGCCTCCCAATTGTGAATGAATTCTCTTTTCAAAACAATGTCCAAGTTAGAGTCTACTTTCAAATATCAATTAAATCTTAAGTCACTGTTATGTTTATGCTTTGCATAGAGGGTTCTCCAACTTTTTTTGTAGTAAAAGTTACTTATGTTGATGAGAATCATCCAGAGCTGCTAATACTATCAGAATTTAAATACTGACCCATCAGACAAGTTTACATGTTTTAAAAAAAAAAAAAAACTTTTTAGTTTTTGTAGTCTGGGCTACATAAAGGAGAGACACTTATGAGTAGCTCGAGAGCTACTGGTAGCTCACAAGCTATTTGCTGGAGACCCCTGATGAACCCTTAATACTTGTATAATGCATGCATCAGGATTGTTTTTATTTTCTTCAAAGAGTATAACTCAGGCAACAATATTTTGACAAGTGCTATTAATCTAAATTACAATCACAGCTATTACAGTTACTGTGTGCACCAGTTCAAAGTCTCAAAACATATCTTCAACATGTTTTTACTCGATAGTTTTCAGTATAGTCATTAATAAATGTTCATTTTCTTTTAGTTTATTCGTTTTCCCAAAGTCTTGGGTCTATCCTTGTGAATCCAAAATAAAGATAAGTAACTCTTTCCTTGTGTTGCATGAGCACTAGCATTGCGCTACCTTGAGACATTCCAATTTTTTTTGTCTTCTTTTCCTGTCTTTCTTGAGGAAGTTAGTACTTAGCTACTGAAAGATGTGACCATTGAAATGAAAGTGCTGAAGTCCATCATAAGTTGCAGGAAGTGCTGAGAGCTTCTGCCAGGGTGGTAATGTGAATAACAAGCAGGCTGCATGCTTTTGGGCATCATTTAAAAAGAATCTACAACAAAGTTGGCCATCACTCTTGCTAGATTTTGAAATCTCTCTGGAAAAATGCAGAAATCACATTTTGGAGTATGTGTTGGTGACATTATAATCAGCTCTTTGATTCTGGTTCTGGGGCCATGTTATGTCAAGTCTATAATCAGGGAGGGGGCATGCAAGGCCACAACTCATTCTCATAGTGAGTGAGAGTGGGAGCAGGAGAGCAAGCCGGAGCAGGCTGTAGCATGAGAGTAAAGCTGGAAGGAGTAAGGTGGGAGAGAACAGTAGACACCAGAAGCCAGCTGCTCCCATTGGGGAATCCATCAGATAAGCCACAGTACTGTAGCTACTGAGGTCATAGCCCTCACAGGGTTTTACACTGTAGGGTACGGTGGCTAGTGGCCTTCCCCTTCACCTTCACCCTTGCCCTCCTAGGGAGGCTGCCCCTCCCTCCCTTATGGAGACAGAGCTGAAGATGTAACCGGGGAGGTAAGTGCATTGGACGTATGCGTGGTGGCTAATTGACTGGCTGATTGACCCCCCCAGTTACCCTAGGCTCCCCAAGCCTGTGGGTCACAGTGTATCAGGAGGGCTGTGGGGAGGATTGCAACATTCCGGAGTGATCCACATCAGTGTATCAGTGTAAGTGGCCAGTAATAGAGGAGAGGTGTGGCAAGCACCGAGAGGTATTAGAAGTAGGTGAGAAGTAGATGAGGCAGGTTAGGGGTGCCTCAGCCTCTTTCATTCTGCTCCTGCTGAGCATGGCCACCTCTCTCTTCCATGAACCGGGCATAAGACACATCAAAGACACATTAAAGAGACTAGATATTAAGCAGAAGCTTTTTCATGCTTTTTCATGCATTAGTACAGACTGGGAGTTATCTGGTAGTTTTAAGAGGCAGCAATCCTCTTGATCATCTACGTGTATGAAAATAGAAGCACTCAACAAGCCCAAGAATTGGGAGAATTCAGAGCTGCTGAGTCTGCATACATCATAGTGTGATAGTATTATAACATTCTGACATTTTTACATGAGAGTGACTGACTGGGGCCTGCGCATTTGGGCTTTGCCTGTGCGGCCTGTGAAGCCTGACTCCCAGGGGTTCAAAGGAACTGTTGCTGCAATGGTCTTCCTGCTGTTAACTTCATCGTGCCAAAAGACTGAGGCAAACCGATGAGGAATAGAGCCCTACATGTGGGTATTTTTAAAGGAGAGGTCAAAATTCCAACTTTTTTCCAAATATTGTCTGAGGATAAAGCTACTGTGTTAAAAGTCATGACAGAAGCTGTGCAGTCAATTTCTCTGGGGGATCCTAAGGCCAAAGTCATTCGAAGATCGGGTGGCACAAGGGGGAGGTCAAGCGGCTACTTCAACTGCCATCTCCTACTCACAAATCAATGTTGATCATGAAGACTCATCTCCTCTGGGTGTATCTGTCCAGTGTCTTTCTGGGGAGAGGTCCTCAACATGTTCAATGCCAGGAAATACAGGGAGGGGATGGCCATCCATCCTAGTTTTCAAACTTCATTAAGTTTGGATTTTACTTTACCTGAGATCTTGGCATTCAGATTATAGTCTCTGGCTCCGAACAGGATGGAGGAGTCACCATTGAAAACATCGAAGAAACAGAAACAGACCATGGTCTTGTTTTCAAGCACACCTAGTCTGTCCATCGCGTATCATGGGAATTTTTCTGCCTCTTCGGACTTAATGCTGAACCCAACGGTAAATATTTCTGAAGACTATGGGGGTCATTCAGACCTTGGCGGATGGCGGAGGCCGTCCGCCAAGGTACCGCCGACAAATGACCGCACCGCGGCTGAACCGCCGCGGTCAGAATGCCCTTGGGAGCACCGCCAGCCTGTTGGCAGTGCTCCCGTGGTCGGTGACCCTGGCGGTCACCGGCCGCCAGGGTCAGAATGACCCCCAATGTATGTTTCTCTAGATCCCTGCAGCTTCTGGAATGTATCTTGGGATCTATCTTGTCACTACTAGAAAAGGAAATTGATAATGCCGACCATATAGACATGCTATCAGTGATATTGAAAGAACTGCTGGTTTCCTCTAGCAGGGAAGTGCCCAAGCCCAATGTAATGAGCTCAGTAACCTACACAACTGATAAGTGCACCCAGGTGGGTGATCCTAGGGTCTCCTTGTGATTGGGGAATGAATGGATAATTCCTTGGACTAGGTGATCATGAAGTTCTCTTTTCTGAGTCTGGTTTACCAGCCATGGACAACAATAACCTAGGGCCCTCAGGTTCTTTCCAGGCACCAGGTGAAGCAGTTGGAGTCTTTCCTATTTTTAACAAAGATAGCAGAATTAATCCAGCAGTTATTACCCAAGAAGCTGGACAGCACCTGGGAGAGAAGAAATCTCAAATAAACAAATCTCCCCAGATAAATCAAACAAAATTCTCCCATAAGGCAAAAAGAAAAGTGAGAAGAGTAACTCAGAGAAGGCCTAGAAGTGTAAAGTTCTTGCCTGATGGTATTTCACCTGAGACTCCTTTAGTGCCAATCATTGATGAGACCAGCAAGTCTGAATTCCTCTGTGCCCCCGCAAGTGTGTTTGCTTCAGTTCTGGTGGCTTGCACCGCATTAGTCTCTTCAGGCGGGGCTGTAATTCCATCTGAGTTGGTAGTGGCCACCCCATGGGTGGTACTTGTCCCTGGTCAGGCTGGCCAGCCGGGCTGTGTGACTTCCTGGTTAGAGGATGCTCCAACCATGGAGGGAGAGTGGTTGCAGATGAGTTTTGAGGAGGGTGATTTGTGGGAAATTAACTCAAAGGTCAATGTGGGGTACTAAAAAGATCATGGTTATTAACTCTCCTTCATTCCGTCCCACGAATCAAGAAGATTTCTTCAAAGGATGTCTCTCTGGTCTTCCAACCACACACTGGCGGGCTACCTGGGGACTGGCCTCATGTTTGGGCTCATTTTCATTTTGGGACAGTGGCTAAAAAGGTCCTAAAATAATTGGATGACCTTAAGGGGTCTGGCTTCCATGTTTATGCCATGCTGATACCTCAGCAGGATTTCCCATCAAACTATCCATTGTCAGCTTCAGGTTATTGGGTCAGGCCAAATTATTATTCCTTTTCTTTACCGATCCCTGCACCTTCACCTGTGGTTGCTAGAAGCTGTTCTGGCTTTAGGAGGGAACAGCTATTTGTGATGAAAACGGCTCAAGACAGGCAAATTTTTTCCAACTGTTTGAAGCTGGCTAGGAAAATTAAAACAAACTGGAATTGGATTTCTGGCGCAATTAACTCAAAAAGGGAGTCATCAAAGCCCCTATTCCATAATTCCTCGTATCGTAGTGGTTAATTTTTGATCCTGGAATACATCTAGGTTGAAAAGGAACTTCGGGCGCATCATCAGTCATCAAGAACAACACCAACAAAGTTGTGGTTGCAGCCCTACAAGAAACCTGGGTGTTTCCAGAATTGGTCATTTTCAGTTTAAGGGCAGTCAAGGGGGATTTTAGGTGACCAACAGGAGGTCTCGCAGTTTTAGTAGCAGCAGAGTATGACATATGGGTGTCTGTTATCTCTTGGGATTATGCTAATTTTTTAGCTTTATCATTGTAGGACTCACTTTCTCCTTCATTATGGAGGGGAGGTCACTTGGGGGGTCCGGGCCTGATACGTATTAATACGTACCTTTCCCTGAATTTTGGTGAAGAGTCTCAATTTAAGGAGATGGCATGTTCTTTAGAAATTATTCAAGGCGGTTTCCCTGGTGCCTATTTTTTTGGTGGGTGATTTAGATGAAAAAAATCTCCTTGGGGCTGGTGAGGGATGGCACTCAAAGAGCTAAAGAATGTTCATTGGGTATCCCCGGCTAGGACTGAGGGAGCCAGAGAGGCGAAGCGCCAGCTAGGGATCTAGGGTTCCTGCTAAACAGCTTTAGCCTGACAATTATTAATGGTAGGTGTTTGGGGGATCAGCCGGCTCAATCAACATTTGACAATAGAGGGTAACATCCTTGAATGATTATGCAATTAACTCCTCAGAGCATTTTGGGATGGTGATGGATCTATCAGTAGGGACTCTGGAAGGTAGCAGCCAAAAGCCTTTTGTTACCTCGCTGGCCTGGGCGGCTAAGAAGAGGCATCAGTGGTCCAATAGTTTTCATTTGCACTGTAAGAATAACAGAACAATAATGTGGTCTGTCAAATTAAAATGCAATATCATAAATATTTAGAGGGACTTGCTAGTGGAGCAAGCCATTTCACCCACCCATCGTGGAGACCAGGACCTTCGAAATTGTATCTCCTACATACGGGTTATGGTGGACCTTGGCTGAAGAAAATACATGGCTGGTAAGGCCGTACAGAACCCTGAGATATCACGGGAGCAACCGTAAGAGCCTTTGGAGTGTTTTAAATGACACTCTTGGACTAGTTACAAACTACAGCTAGCTTAATTTCGGAAGACACCTGGGTCAGCTAAATCTCAAACTTGTACAAAGCCCAGGATGATAGGGGAAGGGTTGAGGTTACATTGGTGATGAGCATGCCTGGCAAGGGGAAAGAGGAGAGTATTCCCCCCTACAGTTAGTGAGTTTCTAGCAGTGGTGAATGGCATGAAAAATTCTTAGGTGCAAGGACCAGATGGTATTCCTTCAGACATCATTACATTTAATCCTAAGCTGTGGGCACAGTCCCTGGTACCTGTGTGTTGAGGAAATAATAGAGGGGGTCAAAGTTCCTAATACCTGGAGAGGAAGCATTAGGGTACCTCTGTTTAAAAAGGGTGACAGGTTCCTGCCCTCTTATTTTCTCATGATTCCATTGTTGGATATCCAAAGTAAATTTTATGCAAGGCACTTGCTGGATTTATTAGAAGATTGGGTGTGCTAAGCTAGAATTCTTCCTCGACCCAAATGGGCTTCAGGAAAGGGTATTCAACCATGAATGGTTGTGTAATACTGAAATTGTTGTCTGAAGATTATGCCCTTAAAATAAAGCAGCCGCTTTGGATGCTCTATATAGATTTAACAATGGCTTTCAATACCAGGTATAGATCCCTTTTATGGGGATAAATGGTTACATGGAAATATCCAAAGGGTCTTCTGAGTTGATGATCCAGTTACACGAGGGTTCATGAACTAGAGCTGAGCTAGGGGGCAATGGGGCTTTGTACCTCCAATGGATTGAGGCAAGGGTGTAACCTGGCTCCGCTGTTGTTTTCAATCTATATGGCAGATGCTGTGGGAGTCTTAAAAACCCTGAGGTGTTTTCCCTCTAAGTAATGAACAGAACCTATTGCAATTTTGTTTTATGCAGATGACACAGTGTTAGTATACCTGACGCCAGTTAGCTTGCAGAGGCAATCAGAGGCCCTCTTTCGCTGTACTTCAAGAGAAATTATCTAAGGATCAACACAGTCAAAACCAAATTATGGTTTTCTCAAAAAGCAATCGGTGGCTACCTGGGTTCAAGTAGTGGCTGGATGGCAAGAAAGTGGACGTGGTTAAGGACTATAGATATTTAGGCCTGGCATTGAGATACAACCTGGACTTCAAGGATCATGTTTCATTGTAAGAATCTAGTGCCAGGTTGGTCGCAGGGGGGCTGCAGAAATTGAATGTTGCTTTGGGCAATAAGTCTGTGGAAGTGCTGAGGGGAAGTAGAATGCAAAAATTGCTTCTCTGATGCTCGACCGTTGTGAGGCTGTGCTAGAAACAACGGTGAAGGACATGCAAGGCACAGAAACAACCATGTAGAAAAGATGGCTAGGATTGCCCATGGGCTCGGTTTACAGTGCCTTGGGGTCAAAGCTGGGCCTTAGTGAAATATTATTCAAATACCGACAATGGGTGCTTAACTATTGGACCAGGCTCTTAGAAGCCAAATAAGGGACTTTGAAGTTTTTTTAATAAAATTGAATCTACAGAAGAAACATCTTGGTGAGCGGGTAAATAATAGACATATATGTACAGGCCATTAAGTCTTCTCTTAACCTGCGGGTAAATAATAGACATATATGTACAGGCCATTAAGTCTTCTCTTAACCTGCCGGCAGAATATACCCCCTTGAATATATCGGTGTTTCACCAAAACCAAGCACTAAAAGGATTAATAAAAGAGTGTTTGCATAATAGCGACGTTGCTGATGTCTGCAAGAGAAAAACCTTCTGGCACTTATGGGAGGTAGAATGCAGGGGCCATGTACAGCCCTACAAGAAGGCTATTAAGAGCAGGTCTGTACAGCTGTGGGCCATGAAGGTCAGTCCCCTCCTTTATTAGGTGGATGGAAATTGGCCAGGAGGTGATTGATTTGGGATCTGTGTCCTTTCTAAAGCTGGAAACACTGTCATTGGTGCATATTCTTTTCTTCTGTTGCTTCTTTAGTAATATAAGATGCAGTATCCTATTACCATTTTTTAGAAAGTTGAAGGTATTGCCCTGTTAGAGAACTGGAGCAGATAATTATGCAGTGTAACAATATGTTGGTATACTCTGGCATGGCCAAATTTTTATTGGTGGTATCTGACAGGTTAGCTGTTATGACCTCACTCATAAGATATTGCCATTATTTCACAATATTGTTAATCATGGGAATGCATCAAATTTTTATCTGTGGTATCTGAAAGGTTAGCTGTTGTCACCTGACTCATAAGATACTGACATTTTTGCTTATTATTGTTGATCAAGGGAATGTATGTATTGGATTAGATCAACATTTTCCAATGTTGAGGGGGTTCTAACTGAATTAGCATATTTTCCGCTCTTCGCAAAATCAGTTTCAATATGTTTTATGCTAATAATGTTCACATTTGCTGTTATTCCATGTAATTGCTATCTGTGGGTTCCTGGGTGGAAAACTGGAGTGTTTTTGTACTTTTGCATATCATATGCTCCTTGCACACCCTGCCTCTATAAGTCCAATGTTCATAAGTTTTACATTTGCTGCCAAAATATACAACTACAAACCTGGGGACTCTGGGTGGATGATTTCATACATGTGGTTGAGACCAGAAAGGGAAAGGTCTAGTTATTACTTTTTGAAGCATATTTACATGTGAATAAATGTTATGCTTATTGCACTATTCTAATATATAATGTTATTTCTATTTGTAAAACAATTGTCAATTGTTGTCAGGAGTTCTGTGTTAGGTGACCATCTCCTAAAGCTGGAAAGGTGAATCTCCAAATGGATTTGTTTCTTTTGTGAGTTTAGTACAATATGTTTTTTTAAGCCAGTGTTGTCATCATTGGGAGGCATACATTTCATATGATTATTCATTATTTCATTGATACTTCAATTAATTTTAAGGCTATTATATTCTTTATTGGTATTTTATTTTTGGGTGATTGTATGGCCTAAATGGCCTGAACTCATTCTTTGGTTTTGCCCATGCCTATGCAGTATCAACAGAGATTTCCCCACGATAAAGTATTCGTAAAAAAAATACAGTTTATTATTTGTTTAAAAAATTAAAAATATTTTAATGCAAGTAAACTGTAAATTAGTTTAAAATATTTATTACTACTGTCCTAGAACTAATGAAATTAAATGTAGAATATTATTAGCTCAGGTTAAATGTTTGTTAAAAAACATAAACAAATAAAATGCATTAATATATTTACATAGACCATTTTTAGATACAACTTTTTTTTTAAATACCACCTTTGCTATCATTTTAATATTTAATTATTCACTAAATTAATTTAGAATTTGTAATTATTGTAAATTATTTGTACCTTTGTATTACAGGAATAAATGTTTAATGCAAGTATTTACGTCAGTAAATTATCAATTTTTAACATTAGAAAACATTTCACTTCTAAATTAATTTAACATTTAGAAATGGAACAAATATATATTTATATAATTTAATAAAAAGTCAAATGAATGTTTCAATATTATTTCCTACAAGGTTTTATTTTACATTTCTGCCTCTATTATTTTGTAGGGGAGTGTTTTGAAATAACTGTGAGAGGCTATGTGTCATGCTAGAATTTCTCCAAGTCAGGTATGTAGAAGAGTTACACCTTTTTGTGACCTTTTGGGCTGTAACAACTTTTAGAAGTGAATAGCAGTAAGCTTACTCTTTTGAAGGTAGTTGTTTGTATCAGCATGACCCTCACTAAACCCTTGCTTAACCCTTCCTAAATCTCTTCTCACACCATCCCCAAATCTCTCCACTTAGTAGTAGTAATATACCCTATTTTCCTGCCACTACCATTGGTCCCACCCACATTTACAACTGAATGGTAAAAGTACATGTATGGAGATCTTCGAACAGAAAGGACAGGAGCACCCCCCCAGGTTTGTGAATTGTATTTTTTTAATGAATAATACTGTTGTTGTACTACTTTGTGTACTACAAAATTCAGTTTATGAATTGAGCCAGATATGCCTACATCTAAGACTGATATCGTTACTAAGATCAAAGACATCCCGTGTAATACTGTATGTACTGAAATAGTGGTTAACCATGGTAGACAAAGTAAATTATTTCAAACTACAGAAACCCTTTTGAATAGATTATCTCTTTGCAATTGCATTGGTTCCTCTCCCACAAGGAACACACATTGACAATTTGGAGTCCACATAATATAAAAATGTATTTTATTTTTATTTTTTAAC
Source organism: Pleurodeles waltl (assembly GCF_031143425.1). Taxonomy (NCBI): domain Eukaryota; kingdom Metazoa; phylum Chordata; class Amphibia; order Caudata; family Salamandridae; genus Pleurodeles; species Pleurodeles waltl. The sequence goes on along the minus strand of NC_090443.1, from coordinate 627,508,948 downwards.
ATCAAACTCGCATTTTGTGAGTGTGTTTTGAAGAGCCACAAACTTTGCTGTAAAGCAGGTCCAACTGTGACTCTCCTGCTCTTTGAAAGGCATTGAGACCTCCATCTGCCTTGCAGGGATTTCTTAATATGGCAGTCAGTTTTGTAGAAGGACAGCACAGTACGGGGCATATTTAAACTTTTTGGTGAAAAACTGCGCTAATGCAGTTTTGCACCAAAAAGTTTACCGCCGGCTTGTGCCATTACTGAGGGCCAGCTGGGTGCCATACTAATGGAGTGGCACTAGCCGATGCTAAGCTTGGGCTAGAGTCAACAGAAATGACGCTAGCTGGTTGGGGGTGGTGGTATGGGACTAGGAGGTTGTGTGTCAAAAAATTATGTTAGGCTGGTTAGTGGCAAACGAAAGGACGCTAACCAGCCTTTCGTCATTTCCAGGCGCACAACCATCCTAAAACATGCCTCCTGTCTTAGAAAAGACAGGAGTCCTGCCCACCACCCCAATGGCCAGGACAGGGGACCAGTGTCCCCTGGTTATGGCCATTCCACCCAGTGCCATTCTGGGGGACCTTGTTAGGGCCCTCAATGGCACTTAAAACAAAATAACAAAAATACTTACCCAAACTTCCCCTACTTACATGGGATGGGGTCCCCATCCTCTGTTGTCCCTTTGGTGTGGGTGGGGGTGTTCCTGGGGCTTGGGGGTGGGCACCTGTGGGCCCATTTCATGGCATTGCATTTAGCCATGGAAATGGGTCTACAGGTCCCCTAACGCCTAGTCTGACCCAGGCGTTAAATAATGGTGCTAAGCAAGCTTAGCACCATTATTTGGGTAAGCCTCCCACCCCTGCGTCATTTTAGCAGGGGGGATATATATGGCACTATGGGGATAGCATAATGTTTTGGATGGGAATGCCTACCTTGCATCTCATTGACGCACAGTGGGTTCATGCATCCAAGAAATGGCGCAAACTCCAATATTTTGACTCTAGACATGTGTAGCGTCAAAATATAAATAGGGAGTTAGGTATAGCAAAGTATAAATATGCCCGTAAATTTATCTGCTGCCCTTTAGGACAGAACGATCCACCTCCAAACTCCAAATAAGACCTATAATATTCATATGATCACATGTCCATGTAGAGCTGATCTGTCCATATTACACAATGCTAAGACATAGTCAATTATAAGATGGAATTATAATAGTTTACCTGCAGCTGTAAATTTTCATTTAGGCACTTAGACGTCTTACCAGTGGGGTGTGTCAACAACTCATCAACTGTTCAATCATTTTTAAAATCAAACTCACATTTTGGGTGTGTGTTTTGAAGAGACAGAAACTTTGTTCTGCAGCCACAGCAACTGTGGTTCTCCTGCTATGTGAAATGTATAGAAATCTCTACCTGCCTGGTAGAACTTCTTAATATGGGAGTCAGTCTTGTAGAAGGACAGCATAGTAAATGAATTTGCTGCCCAGGGGAACAGATGGACCCATCATCAAACTCCTCATAAGACCCACAATATTCATATGACCACAAGTCCCTGGAGGGATGAACTGTCCATATCACCCAATGTTAAGACATTGTCATTTATAAGATAGAATTGTAATGAATGGTTTAACTTCAGCTATAATTCTTCATTAAGGGTGCTGACAGGTCTTACCAAGGGGGTGTATCAACAACTTATCAACTTCCTTAGAACTTCTACCATTTAGACTTCTAATTATTCTAAGTTACAGTAGGTGCAGACGCAAGAAAGGGGCCAAGTGGTATAGTACACCAAAGCACTCATATTACATACCTGGCACCTGTGCTGTTGTCTACATGTAGGGTTTTTGTACTGAAAGGTATACCTCTGGTTCAAACCTTATGTTAGGCAGTGCAGGCTCACCCGTGTGCCTCAGGACAAGGCTCAGTATGATGCAGAACAACCAGATTTAGATGGCACCACTGAAGATGTAATTGACAGATGACTCTGGCTAATTGCAGCACTTTTTTCTGTATTTCACACAATACTGTGCTGCACTTTCTCAGAAACTAAGCATGGTAAATTTGTTCTAGGGTTAATACTTGGAATAGAGACACCACAACGCAATGTTTACACTCGAACATAAATGAAGCATCTCGCCAGCTCTTTGGATCTGCTTTCCAATACTAAAATATTAATACAATAATAATTCCATAGAGACAAACTGGAATTCATCTGTACTTGAGTAGCCAACTATTTTTAATTCGATTTTATTGTGGAAGGCTTATTATGGGAAGTGATAAGAAGAAGCTGACCACACAAAGAAAGCCTGGCACACTCAACATACATTTGAGGTTCTAATTGTGGGCTAGGAATCAAAAGAAGGGAATCTCAATATTGTCATACCAGCCCAACTCTGGACCAGTCAAGCTCAAAGGTCTCTACAGAGCAGAAAGTGATGATTAACTTCCTACAATCAAGGAAATGTTAACCAATTTAGACAGTTTTAAAGCACAATTTTCCTATTTACTGAGTCTGATCAAAAAGAAGTCATGAAATATAGCAATACTTCATAGCCTGAAACAAACCTTGCCTAGGAGCTGCTCTTGTATGTTTTTAGAATTGTACTGTATTGCGAAGTATAATGACCAAATAATTTTCTTAAAATGGTGCAGTTAATTGTCTACATGTCGTAAGTTCCAATCACAGGAAGCTGATTCAGCCGTCCACCCTTCTGAGGTTAGTTAATTGTGTTCTATTACATAATGTAATACTAACACACTATAAGAGAAAACTCCCATCAAGGGAGAAAAGTCCCATCAAGGTAGGATAGTGTGCCTCGTAAAAAAGTAATTAGCTGCATATGAGGAAAAGACTTTGATTTTTTAGTAAAGTGCACTTCAGCCATTACTAAGCACTCACAATAATGTGTTATCAGTCATTCATTGCAATCATTTCCCATCCCAAAAAGGTAGTTGAGATAAACAGTTAGCAGGGGCTCAGAGTCATCCATGGTATTTCAACATTTAAGCCATCAATATAGGTTTTTAGCTGAAGGAACTAATGACATTTTTCTGAAATAAATGTTCTTGCCTTGGTGGTATTTTTCCCCTCATCTTTGTTATGGCTTTCCTGTTCAGGAATTGTCAGGGGTAAAAGTATGCTAGAACCTCTACCAAATATAAAGTACTTTAACTGATGACTCAATGTCAGTCATGCATTTGATCAATGGAGTCTGCTGTGGGAGTCAACAAATGCTCCACTGGTGAACACGTGGTAGTTTGGTATAATGTGTAAATATTATCTATTTAATATTGTCCTCACAATGTACTTGTTCTAGAAAATGTTTTGTTAGTTTAGTAGTAGCATGCTTGCCACAGGTTTTCCTCTGATGGTCCATGATTCCATCATCATGGGGGTCATGCATAAGAGCAATATGTCAAGTAGATTAGCTTCTCCCATTTATAATTGGTGTGCTTTCTAAGTTCCCATGGTGTGCACAGTTCTAAATGCTGCATTGTTCAAACAGTGAATTGGCAAATCTCAATGGAAACATAAGGAACATGCTCTATTTTGGGTGATTGGTCCCAAAGGAACTGTTGATTATTAATTTTGGCTCTGGGGAGTGGTCTGGTGTTCACTAACCTATATTTCAAATTTCTACTCCTCTTAAATACAAAAAGAGATTTTCCCATCTCCTGCTCACCAGTATGTAATAGGTACCAGTCCCTATTGATGCCATTATTCAATCTATTAGAAAACCCCATATAGCTGTTAACCTAAGTATTCCTATTACCCATTTTTATTTTGGTAAAGTCAAGGAGAGCTGATGTGATATAATTCCAGTCTTTACTTTTTTATATGCCTGGGGGGGTACGCCTTCTCTCACATTTATTCAGTAAGGGGCATATTTATACTCCGTTTGCGCCGAATTTGCGTCGTTTTTTTCGACGCAAATTCGACGCAAAACTAACTCCATATTTATACTTTGGCGTTAGACGCGTCTAGCGCCAAAGTTCATGGAGTTAGCGTCATTTTTTTTGCGTGAACACCTTCCTTGCGTTAATGAGATGCAAGGTAGGCGTTCCCGTCTTAAAAAATGACTCCCAGGCATGTGCGTGGTATTTATACTCCCGGGCAAAAATGACACCCGGGAGTGGGCGGGGCAGAAAAACCCGCATTTGCGCCTCTTTTTAACGCCTGGGTCAGGGCAGGCGTTAAGGGACCTGTGGGCTCAGAATGAGCCCAGAGGTGCCCTCCCCTGCCCCCAGGGACACCCCCTGCCACCCTTGCCCACCCCAGGAGGACACCCAAGGATGGAGGGACCCATCCCAGGGAAGAAAAGGTAAGTTGTGATAAGTATTTTTTTCAAAACAATTTTGTGGCATAGGGGGGCCTGATTTGTGCCCCCCTACATGCCACTATGCCCAATGACCATGCCCAGGGGACATAAGTCACCTGGGCATGGCCATTGGGCAAGGGGGCATGACTCCTGTCTTTGCTAAGACAGGAGTCATGTTAATGGCATCTGGGCACCCAAAAAAAATGGCGCAAATCGGGTTAAGACGATTTTTTTGCCTCAGCCTGACTTGCCCCATTTTGGGACGCCCAAACGCCATTTTTCCCTACGCCGGCGCTGCCTGGTGTACGTCGTTTTTTTTCACGCACACCTGGCAGCGCCGGTCGGCTAACGCCATTCAATAAATACGGCGCCTGCATGGCGCTTCAGAATGGCGTTAGCCGGCGCTAATTTTTTTGGCGCAAAACTGCAGTAGCGCAGTTTTGCGTCAAAAAGTATAAATATGGCCCTAAATGTATTAGCTTATTCTTTGCAGCTTCTGAGAGAAGATCAGTTCTATCTAAGCCTCAAGAATTCTACAACAGGGAGATTCTCTCCCATTATATGACTGCCAAAATATAGTAGGGAATTTCTGTATTTTGTTTTATTATAAACTTCAGGGGTCAAGAAGCTGTTCTCAGGGATAATGAAAAGATCCAGAAAAGCTAGGCTTAATTTTCAGAAGGTACCAATAAAGTGAAGATGATGAGTAAGTGTATAGATTAATTCCTCAAATCTAACCATGCTTTTTATACCATCTTACAAAGTCACTAATATGTCATGGATGTATATCTACAATAGACTAATGTTTTAAGAATGTGGAATGGTAGAATCGATGATGTGTAGTACCTCAAATCTATTCATAAAATGATTCACCAGGTTCTGGGCCCTAGGTGCTGTCTGTAGATGTACCTTCGTTCTGGAGACCTGAGGGCCTTTCGCAGTACATTTTGTAGTATCACAAAATGCAATTGCATAATAAACATACTACAAAATGCTATTCAAAACTTACTTGTGGGGGTTCCACTTCATCCAAACCTATTACTTTCTGTGTAGAGATCTGCTGCCAGAGTACTGAGTCCCTGTGCATGCAATTATACGTTTTAGTAGTAAATGTGGTAGGGATAGAGGAGTGTGGCTCGAAAATGGAGAATATTTATGGCCAAAGGGAAGGGAATTAGGAAGGGTTGGTGGGTGTTTAGGTAACCACCCACAAAAGAGTAAGTCAATTGCTATTCACAAACTCTACTTCTAACATTACTGTAGCAAAAAAAGGAAACCAAACAGGAGTAAATTACTCCAGTTCAGACCTAAAGTAAGATCAACCCCATACATGGTCAACACCTGGTACTACAACCCCTTCCAATAGAAAATAATGGTGATATGGACGTGAAATAAAACCCACTGGAAATGATGTAAAATTAAATTAAATTATTTGAAATAAATGAAAATATAAATCATTACAATTTAATGGTAACAAATATCAAAATACAAATATTTAGCATTTGAATATAAAATATTTTAACAACCTTTTTCAATTTAAAAACTAATGTACAATTACATTTCACTAAAATATAATTAAGTTACTTCTAATAAATTCAGTTCATTTTTTAAATTAAACTTGAGAATAATGTTTAATTAAAATTTTAATATAGTTTATTACATATATTATTTAAATATTTAATTTAAAATTAAATTAATAGTGTCACAACATGTTCTCTTTTGTTTTACATTTAAAAATAAATATTCAAAATTAAGGTATCAGAATATTTAACATAAAATATTTTTATCAAAAGCATCCAAGCCACCCGTGTAAGTAAGACGTTAGTACCCATGTCTTGTGATAGGTCCAATCTTCTTCTTGTTATAGGATTGTTCCGAACAACATTAGCCAACAGTCAGCAGCCTGAATCCAATCTTCTTTTTATTCAAACATCAATAGCCAGCGGTCAACAGCCAACACGTGTTTCGTCGTGTGAGAGATTATTCACAATTACTTCCTCAGGGCTTTTCTTCCAGCATAGTGCATATGGAAAGTTGTTAAGAGAACTATAAGGTGTAAGAAGACAGAAAGGCAGTTGTGAGGCTTAGTATGCCCAAATAAATAAAGTCGCAAGTTTAGCTTACTGTAGATGGATGGACTCTGATAATAACAGTGACCTTTACTCTAAACTAATACATACATTTGTTATGACAGATATTTGTTTACAGTTTCATATTCCTTTTTACAATGGATAAAATGTTTAAATAATTCTAGTAAATATTCTCTATCCTTTCACAAATCCAGATATGTGGTGGTCTTAGTGTGGCTAATGTTAAGGAAGTCCCCAGATTCTAGGATATGATGTTTTGAAAAAATAATTTCTTAGGTGAGACGTATACATTTCCTCAAAATTATGCCCGGGCAAGAATAAGATTACGCCTCCATAATTTATATACTTTTGGGAATTTCACAGTATGCTTGTTATGGGAAAATATTGAAATTATGCCATTACACCATGTCATGTAATTATGCACCATTCACAGTAAAATATTCGAGTGATTTCTCCATTCAAGGTAAAAATGCACAACAGAATGAGAGTGGTTTTCCTTCATGGTGCTATGGGGTTTCTTTAACACAAAATGTGTTCTCATGCAAAAATCTGACACTAGCACATATTTCACACTAAAATATAGCGGTAACTGAAGGATTTGTGTTTTGCTTAGTCACGCATAATTCCACGTCATTTTGCTCAAAGGTTGTGTGCTGAACCCTTTTATTGATTTTTGGGGCACTTTGTACTTAAGCCTTCAGAATTTATTTCCACAGAAGGTGTCTAGACAAAATTTGCATCATTTTTCCCAAATGTAGGGGATTCTAAAGGTACTAAAGGCAAAAAGTAGCAATACCAAAAGACTTTTTGCGTAACTATCATAACCATCACCCTGAAAAGTAAGGGGCATATTTATGAAAAGTAGCGCTGCCTGCACTGCAGTGCCACTTTACTTGCACCCTTTAGCGCCCCTCCACCACCACCATGTGTGCGCCATATTTAAAATATGCACCATTGTGCAGGGTAGAGGGCAATAGCATAATTTTTTTTTTTTACACCGTTGATTTACCCTGCAGGAGCAGCCCCAAAATGTTGGCAGTGCTCATGCAGAGTACATACGCACATACATCGTATTCAAGGGCATGCCCCCTTTTAACTCCTGCTCTGAGCAGGCATTAAAAGTACAGACAAAAATGACGCAAAGAACTCTGTTAGATTTCCTTGCGCCATATTTTCAGTCCCCCTGATGGGGAATACCCCCTTTGCATACATTATGACCGGCGCAGGCATAGTGTAGTACAAAGTGTTACAAAGTGGCACAATGCATGCATTGCACCACTTTGTAAAAATGGAACAGTGCTTTTGGCCTTCTAATGCTACATTACAATAATAAAAAGGATGCTACTGTGGTGTTAGAATGGCACTAGGGGCTCTTAAATATGCCCCTAAATATTTCTGAAAATTAGAAAAAATGTCAAATTCTGCAAAGGGTCATTTGTGTGATCATTCATGGTTTTTCGAAAGTAATTAATTGTTGAAATAAAAAAATGAAAAAGAGAGAAAAATAGAATAGGTGAAATCATTTTCATCTGTATTTTTCGCAGCAATAACTGATTTACAAAAACAATATGCCATTACATCTGTTCAATGCTTTTGGTCTTACGGATACATGTTGCTTGTTAGTTGTCCAAAAATGTGTAATATTGATGTCCAATAAATAATGAGCTGTATCTTATAATGATTTTTCTTTGTATACCAAATATGCTTCAAATCATACGGCATAACTTAATGAGGAAAAATGGGTTTGAAATAATTGTACGCATTTTTTTAAATGTGCCTAAGATACTGAGTTTAGAAATAATGGCTATTTTTACAACTCAGAATTTGCTCTTGCCCTTATTATCATAGGATTCAGAGGGTATTTTGCAAAATGTGATCTTTCTTGCACAAAGGCTTTCATTTGGAAACCCAAAATGTAGAGACATTCAATTGATCATGACAAACGTTATACTATACTGTATTTCCCAATGAAAAATGTACCCCCATTTGTGTGGTTGGACTTATTGTCTGCAACAAGGAAGTCTCCAAAACTCAAAGTGGAGACATCAAATTATCCCCTTTATTGATCCAGTTTGGCGATGTGGGGAGCTGGAGCAACTGGTCTGTGTTAAGCTGCAATCCTGTGAGAGCAAATAAACTCTGACGTTTTCAAAAAGTAGATACTCAGAAGGAGTCCAAAGTGGTATTGCTTGCAAGGATTTCTTTCAGAGAATGCCATGCAAACCTCGAACTTTGACTAAAATCATGCATTTTTCTCAACTTTTTGTGAGGTAAAGTTTTGGAATCCCTAGGAATCCACAAAATTCCTACCACCTATTGTTCCCACAATTCTCCCAGTAAAAGTGTCACTTGACTCATGTTGCTAGGTCTATTTTCTGTGACATGAGAGACCCAAACCTTCAACCTGGAGACATCAAGGGACATATTTATACTCTGCTTGGTCCACAGATGCCCTCTCCTGCACCCAGGGACACCCACTGCCATCCTAGCCCACCCCTGAAAGACATCCATGGATGGGTGGACCCATCCATGGTGAGTGCAGGTAAGTGCAGGTAAGTATAATTTTTTTTTTTTTTTTAGAGTGGCTAGGGGGCCTAACTTGGGCCCCCCTACATGCCACTGTGCCCAATGGCTATGCCCAGGGGACAGAAGTCCCCTGGGCATGGCCATTGGGCAGGGGGCATAACTCCTGTCTTTGCTAAGACAGGAGTCATTTCCATGGGGGTTGTGTGTCAAAAAATGGCGCAGGTCAGGTTGGAGCCAATATTTTTTACTCTAACCTGACTTGCACCGTTCTTTGACGCACAAACCCTATTCTTCCCTACGCCTCCGCTGCCCGGTTTGAGTAATTTATTTTGACGCAAGCCAGGCCGCAGCGCCGGCTAACGTCATTCCATAAATAAGGCTCCCGGCTGGCGTGTTGGAATGGCATTAGCTGGCGGTAATCTTTTGACGCAAATCTGCCTTGGCGCTGGTTTGCGGCAAAAAGTATAAATATGGGACCAAGTATTCCCATGAAAATGTATAGCAGTGGTATGTGAACCTGATCTCCACCATATCCCAGGTAACATACTAAACACATACCTACATCCTTACTTTAGGCCACTTACAATCATGATTCAAGCTGTAACTTTTGATTTAAAGTCCGACAATGCCTGTAGTCTGTTATCTGAGTGTCAATTGATAAAGATTTGTTATATATGATCTGAGATATCGTGAGCGTTTAACGTTTGTCAAAGTATTGTCTGATCCAAACAACCCAAAATTGAAGCTAAAATTTACAAATGCCACCTATAATTTCCTTTTTCCTTTTCTCATATATATTTCTCACACCATTTGCAAACATGGAACGTTCTGAATAGCTGGACAAGAAAGTTGGAAACTCACTTGCCCAAAAGTCTGTAGCTGTTTATCCTTTATCCAAATTTCTAGTTGAGAGTAGACGACTTTAACAAAAACTTAACTGCATGAGTCTAACAAAGCAATGGGTGGATGATTCAAGGGTTCAGATAAACTGCCTTTTTGTAGTCAAGTAAATCAACATGTGATCAGTAAAGTATTTTGACTATAAAGACCTGGGAACTTAAGACATATGCCTAGAGATTATCGACATAATAAATGTTATGCAAAAGACTCAAGAGCGTATAGCACGCCAGAACCAAGAATAGGGTCTCTCAAATGTAATTGTAACGTGAGATGCGACTTGATAGACGTCTAAAAAAATGCTTCCAATTTGCAACCAAGGGGAACGGAAGCATGCTTTGAAGTAATTAAGTTTGCTCTGAATACTATAAATTCAACTTAAATAAATACAAGAACCTACTGAGATATAGATATTGCAAAAGAACAGACGTATAATTCGTTGTTTATATACTTTTCTAAAATTGCACCACAAATTTCCATTAGGAAACATAGGGGCATATTTATACTCTGTTTGCACCAAATTAGTGTCATTTTTTTTTACTCTAATTCGGTGCAAAACTAACTCCATATTTATACTTTGGTGCTAGACCCCTCTAGCACCAAATTTAAGGATTTAAACTCATTTTTTGATAGTGGAGACCTACTTTGCCTTAATGAGATGCAAGGTAGGCGTTCCCGTGCAAAAAATTACTCTATGGCCTTAACGCCATATTTAGGGGCATATTTATACTCTGCGGCATATTTATACTCTGTTTGCACCGAATAAGTGTCATTTTTTTTTTACTCTAATTCAGTGCAAAACTAACTCCATATTTATACTTTGGTGCTAGACTCATCTAGCACCAAGGCCCTGATTTAAACTTTTTTTGCACCGCATTAATGTCATTTTATGACGCAAAAGTGGCGCAAACGTACAAAATATTGGCCCTTATTTATACTTTTTGCTGCAAAGCTGCACTAACTCAGTTTTGCACCAAAAAGTTTAGCACCGGCTTGCACCATTTCTGTGCACCAGCCGGGCACCATATTTATGGAATGGTGCAAGCCGGTGCAAAGGGTAGGCTAGAGTTTTTAAAAAATGACTTTAGTCGGGTGGGGCTGGCAGTATAGAAGAAGAGGGTTTAGCACCAAAAAATGGCTTTAGGCAGGTTAGTGTAAAAAAAAAATCAATCAACCAGATTAGCGTAATTTTATGGTGCTAAACCTACCATGCCACATGACTCCTGCCTTAGAAAAGACAGGAGTCATGCCCACCACCCCTGTGGCCAGCACAGAGGACAGGGGTCCCCTGGGCATGGCCATTGCACCATGTGCCATGTATGGGGGCCCATTTCAGGGACCCCTATGGCACTTTCAAAAATAAAATGCACTTACCTGTACTTACCTGGGATGGGGTCCCCCATCCTCGCAGTCCCTCTAGTGTGGGTGGGGGTGCCCCTAGGGCCTAGGGAGGGCACCTCTGGGCTTATTCCATGGTGTTCCACCATGGAAATAGGGCCACAGGTCGCCTAACACCTGCCCTGACCCTGGTCTTAAAAAATGGGGCAAAGTAAGCTTTGCCCCATTTTTTGACCCCTCCTCCCTCCCTTGCACCATTTTTACATGGGAGTATAAATATGGTGTTAAGGCCATGGAGTCATTTTTTTGCACGGGAACGCCTACCTTGCATCTCATTAAGGTAGTTTTCCACTTCCAAAAAATGACTTTAACTCCATAAATTTGGTGCTAGATGGGTCTAGCACCAAAGTATAAATATGGAGTTAGTTTTGCACTGAATTAGAGTTAAACAAAATTACGCTAATTCAGTACAAACAGAGTATAAATATGCCCCTTAGCGTCAAAAAATGATGCTAATCTAGTCAGAATCATTTATTTTGACTCAAAACTGCCTAACGTCATTTTATTTTAAGCTAGCCTACCCTTTGCACCGGCTTGCACCATTCCATAAATATGGTGCCCAGCTGGTGCTAAAAAATGGTGCAAGCCGGTGCAAAACTTTTTGGGGCAAAACTGCCTTAGTGCAGTTTTGCACCAAAAAGTATAAATAAGGCCCATAGTTTAATATAATAATATCATTTTGCGGAGCACATAACATTTTCAGACAAGAAGCAGCCTGCACCGGCTTGCTCACAAATTGTCACATAAACTTCTGCAGACTTACCCTCCAGTCTCCTAAACCAAATAATCGCTCAACAGAAATTGTCAACTCTTTCATTCACTCTTCATTTAGAACCTCATTTTTCATTGTCAGTCTTCACCCTCTCACTTTAGCTCGTATAATCAACAAACATAGGAAATTCCATGAACCCACAACCAGCGCTCTTAAGTTTTTACAGCACAAGCCATATATGTTTCCACAGTCATAGCTTTGCTCAAGAAATACCCGTTACAAGACTTGAAGAATATTACCATGAAAAACATAACGTTTTGAACAATACGCTAAGCGAACAGTGAACTGCACTATTTTAAAATAAATAAAAAAAATCTGCTATATATTTAAAGGTATAATGTTACTTAGACAAATCTCCAACACCCTTAGGATGTGCGATGCGCGATTTTTCCGGAATGAACAAGGCCACGTCATAAAAAGGAAGGACTATTAGGTGAAGGAATTTAGCAAGTCAACTGGAAGACTGAAAACTTTATGTTACCTCTTGATTGCAGTCCTATTTTTCTTCTGCTTAGGTACATAGAATTATTGCCTTCATACTGTTGTGTAGCTACTGTTCACTTTTTGAAAGATTCCCTATAGCCATTCAAAACATTTTTTTAACTTCTCATGAATCAGCACACATAATTCCCGAGATTCTAGCAATAACGAGAGAGTCATCGATAGAAATCTGGCAAATTTAAGGTGAAAAACATTGTTTAAACAAAATGACCATTTTAGCCGCAGACAAAAAACGTCTTATCATATATGATCTCAGAGATATCAAGTTCCACGGGTCATTCAATCGAAGTTTTTTTTGTTTGCATTTTAGAACCTGAAGCTTTGATTTAACAAAGGGGATTTCAAGTCCCTGAGTACTAAGAAACACATTGTAGAGCTGTGTGGTAAACACTATGGGCACAAGTCATTTATGCCACAGCATTCTCATTAGCCTATGGTATTGCTTTGCTCACTTTGACAAAATCATGGCTGCCAAGCTATCTCTCTTCACCACCAAACCACCAACTGTTCTGCTAGACACATAGCACTCCACAACTCATTTGGCCAAATTCCTAAAACCAGTCATAATTCTTTATCAGAAGGTGACTAACCTCGAAAGCGTGTGGGTTTCTAAGTGTTTGAATTAACATTTTCCAGGTCACACCACAAAATATGAGCTCATCACAACTTTCTTAAGTAATCATGAGCAAAGCAATTAGTTATAAAAACAATATCCTCCACTATCTATTAATTAGCTTTAAGTGAAATATCGAGACCAAACCTTAATGTGTAGAACAGATGTAGACTGTTATGTCCTTGAGTTTGTGTAAGTGAAGCATACATACAATTCATATCAGCAGGATCACAGGTCCAAGGAACAGTACAAGAATGGTTTTGACCGTTTTGAGTACAGCTAATCATAGTGACTGCCTGGGTACCAGATTACAGTAGTCAAGGTTGCTGACTTAATTAGAAATGCAAAAAAACTCAAGGACACCAGGCTCAAATGATATTTCAAATGCTTTATTAAAGTTACACCTTTTCCTTGAGCTGGGAATTTGCATGTTCTGTGCACCGAAGTAACAGCAAGTAAACAGGTGCTAAAAATCGAAAAGGCAGCCGTTTTGCCCACCAGCAAAGCGGACACACAAAAAACTCATTTTTAATCATTTACGAATTTGGATGAAAACAGCAAGCCATTACTGTACTGAACATTTGGGCTTTCAAAAAGGGTGCATCCACAGCTGATAATGTGGGCGTTTTCTTTACAAGTCATCTATAGCCCTGGTTATTTCTAATAGCCTTCATACTAGTTTGGTGGATTATTCCACCACTTTTGTTAAAGAGAGCAGGCTACGATTATGGTACAAGCATTGCAATTTGGGTATTAAGGGATGTCTGTTAAAGTTGGTTCAGGCTCAGCACACTGACATATAGATTAGAGAGTGTATTAGAAAGAAGGGTGGCCTAACAAACATCCCTAGCACATCTAAAGGGCTTACTCTGGGATCTGACATAGCACTAGCTTTGTGAACCTCTATTTTTCAAACTTGCTAGGTGAAGTCAGTAATGCCAGATGCATTCCTCCAAAAACTAGAACTTTTCTCCTTCATTTTGTGATCTATAATAGTGATTTAGTTTTCTTAAATCAGACTCCAGTGAACCTGCAACATTTTCTTGACAATTGTTGTGCATATATAACAAAAATTACCATATCAATTTCAACCATTTGAACCATAATGAAAATCTTGAAATCTGGATGAAAACTATGATCAAATGGTCAATGAATCTGTCAACAATTGAAAAGATCAATGAATACTGTTATTTGAGTTAACCCTCCCAAACTATTAAACTTCCATCCACATGCTCCAATTATTAAGCAAACATGAACTTGGTGTGCCCAGAACTTAAGATATTAAACTCACACTATTTGGTGGTTGTCCCCTGTGTCATTACTCAAGGATATTTCTAGTAAGTATCCTTCACAGTACAGCACTCAGACAACTCAATCAATCGATCAGTAGATTTGTAGAGCACTTCTTATCACCTATGAGTTAATGCAGGTGCTTGCAGTGCCCAGTTGATTAGCTGAATCATGAGGTATTCAGGGACTTTTGGAACTCTGGAAGCAATGGGGATGTCTGAAGATAAAAGGGTACCTTATTCCATGTCTTCACTGCTAGGTAGTAGAAGGACCGAAGTCCGTACCTGCTACATTGGAGGTGGAAGGTGAGGGTAAGAGAAGGGTAAGGAAAGCAGAGGCATCTGTTGGGCTGATGGAAGTTCAGGCGATTGCTCAAGTAAGCAGTTGTGTAGGGCTTTGCATGTGTGGGTCAGGAGATTTAACTGGCATATTTTCTGTATAGGGAGCAATTGGAGTTCCCTGAGGTAAGTCGTGATGTGGGTTTGTCTAGGGAGATCCTGGATAAGTCTGGCTGCAGTGTTCTGTATGGTCTGTTGTCATTGGAGGAGCTGAGCTACAATTCCTGCATAGAGAGTGTTTTTGTAGTCTATTCAGCTAAAGATGAGGGCCCGGGTGATGGTTAGTCTGGAGCTTTGGGTTAGCCAAATATCTGATGAATCAAGGGGAGGATGAAGAAGTAGGCAAAGGAGATTGAGTTGCCATCATTGTTAGCTTGTTGTCCAGAATGATGCCTAGGTTACTAGCGTGGTCATTGGGGGTAGGAGTAGGTTCAAGTTCTGAGGGCCACCAGGATGTTTAAGATGGGGAGCTTTTGTTTACGAAGATCAGCACCTCTGTCTTGTCCATGTTGAGCTTTAGGCAGTTGTTCTTCATCCAGATGGCTATCCCTGTCATGAAGTTGTGTTAGAATTGGTCTTGATGTTGGTGGTGTTTTCAGAGAGGAAGACAATGAGTTGTGTGTCGTCTGCCTTGGCCATAATGTTGAGTCTGTGGGTTTTGAATTATGCTGGCCAAAGGTGTGATATAGGTTTTAAAGAGGATGGAGCTGAGCAATGATCCTTGGGGTACTCCACAGATGATTTCCTTGGGTTTGGAGGTGAAGGTGGACTTTTTGCGTTCTGCCTGTGAGGAAAGAGGTGATCCATTTGAGACTGGGTCCTTGGATGCCTATGTTGTGCAGCCTTGTGATAAGGGTTGGTTGAGAGACCATATTGAAGGCTGATGAGAGAAGTAGGAGGATCAGAAAGCCATCTTTTTTGCTCTGGCCACCCCCAAACGTTTAAGACAGATATGATGGTTACTGACTCTTGGCTGTGCCCTGGGTACTGCTAACCAGTCCCAGGGCCAGTGCTCTGTGTAAAGTGGATATGCAAATTGGGCTAATTCTAATTGGCTATGCCCACCTACCTATAACTCCTTACTATATAGTAGGGCATGTAGGTTTAGGGACCCCAGCATAGATAGTAACCCCCTAGGTGTACTACTGAAGTACCCAATGTAATTTTTAAGGCAGGCAGGCCATGCTGGCTGCTTTTAAATTAAAGTTACCTTCAAATTTAACTATGAAATGAAAGTACTTCTGATGTCTTAAACCACCTTATGTTTACATATAGGTCACCCCGAAGGTATGCCCTAGCTGCCCCAAGGGCTAGGTGCAGTGTAGCTATCAGCAGGGACCTTATAGGAGATGTTTTATAAGCTCTAGTTCTTCATTTTTCCTCATTGTAGTCAATGGGCTACATAGACTAAAATGGGGAGACTTTATTTTCAATTAATAAAGTCCCAGAAGGAGCTAAATATTTCATGTTTGGTATCAAACTGATTGTTATAATAAAGTCAACACCATATCATTGTTGAATTTAATATGACTAGTTCAGGGAAAGTGTTTTAGAACTACCTGAAAGTTGCCAGCTTCAGCCCTGTAGTGCCCTTCTCTGATTGGCCAGCCTCTGGAAGCCTGGCGGGCTGCCTTGATGAGATGTGAAGTGGCCTGGGCTGAGGACAAAGGAAGTGCCTGGGGGAGTAGATCTACCTTAGCAGATGATGCAATAGGATGGGGGGAGAGCAGTCAAACTGGACTTCAAAGGAGGGAAAGATATTTAGAGTAACTCACGACCTCCACTATTTCCTGCAAACCCAGACAACCTGGTGCCCCGTTGATTAGATTAGGAAAGGGCAGGAAAGGGGTCTGTTCAATTTTTTTTAGCTTCACCACTGGGTGGACTCCGGCAGACCTAACCTCCAAAATTGAACAGCTGCCATTTTGGATCTTTTAAAGAATGTTGCTCCCTGGGATTGATGTTTGCCACACTTCCCAGGAAGTGGTCATCCAAGAAGGTGGTGGCCTGCCTGTGATTGGACAGTTACCTTCCTGCTTTCCACCCCAGGGGCAAGGATAAATATGGCAGAGCTGCACTCACATCTCAGATACCTACCATGAACACAGAGAAGAAGGACAGTCCTGCTGGACCCCTGACCTGCATCTGGACACTGCACTCTGAAGGACTCTGAAGGACTGCACCAGCTGCACACTTGGGCTTCACCACAAAAAGGACTTTGCCTGGCTTCAACTGGTTCAAGAAGGGATTCCCTGCTTGTTACAGGTGGAAAATAGCTAACCAAAGTCCCCTGCATCAAAACCTGACAAAACTACCCAGCTGGCAACTGTCCAGTAGTAGTTTTTTATTTGAGCCAGGTGCATTCTCTGAGTTGGAGTCCTAAACCCTCAAGGAGCAATTCAGAGCTTCTGGCCCCTAGAGGTGAGCTGTGGACTCCTAAAAGTCGGAGGCGAGGTCCCAAATCTTGGTGGTGTGTTTGCATAGTGAGTGTGTGTTGAGAAGGGGGCATGTGAGTGGATGTCTGTGGTGTGTTTAGAGAGGGGCTGCTCACTGGGCTGGTGTGTGTCCTGTGGCAGGTGAAGTGGCAGTGGGTGCAGGTCAAAGATCCTACTGTGGACCGTGGGTTGGCATGGTAGCAGTGTTTGTTGCGGCATCTGAAGTTGAGTGTGTAGAGCTCAGTGATGATCTCAATGAAGGAGGGCCAGAGTTTGTGGCACTGTGTGCAGTCCAGGCATGGATGGACGTAGAAGGGCTTGCCTTTGGCACACCAATGGCATGGTCACTGCACCTGCCATATGCGCAAACATGCTGAGGCCTGCATTATGTAGGTCATGGGGTGGGTGGGGCTTCTGTTGGTGGGAAGAACAGTGAGCTGGATAACCTGGTCAAATGGCAGCAACTGGAACAGGCTCGAACAAGCAGGAACTAATACCACAGGCAAGCGACAGGCTAGGTCTCCAGGTGTCTACTGGTATCAGAGCAACTGTGTGCCCAATGTTTTATCAGGGTGTGGGCTAAATCCAAACTAACTATTAGGAGAGATGTTCTTAGATAGGACCTTCCATTCAAATGTCAAGATCAGCAAGAGTCCTTCCACTAAACTTCTTGATTCAATTTTTTTAAGTTCCTTTCACTGAAAGTTCTCCTCCTTGTAGAAATCACTCTGGGGTTTATCAGACCAGGTGGTTATGAGACTAGGGCCAAACTGTCTCTTAAGGTAATTTCTGATAATAAAAATCATAAATATTTCTTTCTTATTTTCTGGAACCTTTTTCTTCCTAGAAATTACCTTTCATTGTCTAGATGTCCTCCAGGTGGTCAATAATTATCTCACTAGAACAGCTGAATTAAAGTATTGAAATTCTGCATTTGTTACGTTTGTTTCTGCCAGAAATGGACTGTGGTCAGCCACAGACTTTTTCAGTTCATGGCATTAGCCAAAGCAACTACCTTCTGCACCCAAAACATTACCGGATTCCACCTTACCCCCAAATAATCCGTGCCGGTTTGTCCTCTCAGGGAAAAGTACATGAAACCTCAATTTGGTCTGCTTACTTTCTTTTACAGTTACATTGTCTTTCACTGTATGCATTCATTAAACTTTCCTGCTGTGCATGAATGAGATCATTTGCTAAGAATCAGACACTGTGTTGGGTTGTTGTAGGTAGAATGCCTGGGGAGGTCCAAATCCCTGCATGGAATATGGAACGTGAGGGGAGGAAGATCTAGCAGTTATTCCTGGGACGGCAGAGAAGAAGGAATAAACACTTTGCCAAGACAGGGGTCATTTCCATGGGGGTTGTGCGTCAAAAAATGGCGCAAGTCAGGCTAGAGCCAATATTTTTGACTCTAACCTGACTTGCACCATTCTTTGGCGCACAACCCCCAGTCTTCCCTTCGACTCCGCTGCCCAGTTACCGTCATTTATTTTTAGGCTTACCAGGCCGCATCGCCGGCTAATGTCATTCCATAAATAAGGCGCCCGGCTGGCGCGTTGGAATGGCGTTAGCCGGCGGTAAACTTTTTGACGCAAATCTGCCTTGGCGCTGATTTGGGTAAAAAAAAGTACAAATATGGGCCTAAGTATCTTAACGGTGGGGGATGACGGAGTAGGGTCAACGTCTATGATCGATGAATATGTCTCAACAATCAGCACATTAGATAGGAGGTTTAATCCAAGAAAAAACATTGTTCTTGAAAGGCATTAGTTTCTTCAGTGCACACAGATTCCGGGAGAATCAATTGATGATTTCGTAGAAGCACTACGAATTCTGGCGGCTAGTTGCAATTACAGAGAGTTCAGAGACAAGATAATATGTGATCAGCTAACTGAGAGAACAAACAACAAAAAGATACAGGAAAAACTTTTAGCCACAGAAGATCCGGATTTAAAAACTGCTTTGAAGTTGGCTAGGAGTATAGAACATTCACAAATTTGCATGTGGGAAATGAATGAAAACGTAAAAACTACAGAGATCCAACAAATAAAAACAAAACAGGTGGCAAAATCAACCGTGAAGTGTAAAAAAGCGATTGTATGTGATGAGCATGAAGTCTTATTGTCCAGGAACAAGAACATCACTAGCGACGTGACTTGTTACAGGTGCGGAAGTAGAACTCATGTAGTTAATTCAAACAACTGTGCAGCTGTGAATCAATCATGTTTCAAGTGTGGAAAAAAAAGGTCATTTTGCGAGGGTATGCAAGGGAAGCATTGGCATGAAAAAGAGGGCGCAAACAGTCAAAATGATTGACAACAGCTATGCCGATTCGGATGAAGATGAGAATGTTATCCTCAAGCTCTCGTCTAAGAGTCAGGAGGACAGCAGTACTGTGGAGATAATTTCCATGATGGCGATGCAGAAGAGAAGGCCGCCATCTTGTGTGGTGTGGTGTCAGTCAACAATAAGAGTATGAAGTTTCAAGCAGATTCTGGCTCCCCGTTCACGTTAATAAATATGGCTGATTTCAAGGACATTAACAACATGGTTGTGCAGGAATCTCTATAAAAATGTTTGTGTATGGAGGAAAACACATAGAATTTGTTGGAAAATTTTAAGCAACCTTAAAATTCAAAGGGAGTGTGCAGTAGGAACGGTGTATGTGGTTAAGGAGGGTGTAAATTTATGTGTGTAAGGCAGACAAATCCTTAGGAATCTGTGTGGATTTGACAGACTTGAATGCAAATATTTGGGTGGACTGTCAACCACTTCCCAACATCAAAGAAATGTTGACAAGTTTGAAGGGAGCAAAGTATTTCACCTCACTTGACATATCTTCTGCATATCATCAGGTGGAATTAAGCAGGGATTCTAGACACTACACATCATTTGTGACTCAAGAAGGTGCATATAGATAAATACGTATGCCGTTTGGATCTTGCATCTGCATCTGCTGTATTTCAGAGTTTGATGAACAAGTTGTTTCATGACAAAAAGGGTGTTATGTACTTCCAAGATGATATATTGATATTTGGGGAAACAGTTGCTGTGCACGATGAGAGAGTAAGAGGTGTGTTGGAAGTTATTAAGTCATGTGGGATGACTTTAAGAAAGGACAAATGCAAGTTTATGCAATAAGGTGTAGATTATTTGGGACACCATGTATCAGAAAAGGGTGTGGAACCCAAGATGAAAATTTTGGATGCAATTCAACTTGCACCAACATCTGCGGATAAAGATCAACTACGGTCTTTTATAGGTTCAGTAGAATACTATGAAATATTTGTGTTTTTCAGACATGACAGCGTGCTCATTACATTGGACAGTGAGTGTGACAAAAGATTCGAGTTAATCAAAAAGAGCATAGCCGAAGCTCATCCTCTCAAGGCTTTTGACATTAATGACACATGTATTATTGCAACTGATGCAAGCAATATAGGACTCAGTGCTGTGCTTATGCATAATGCAAAGGAGGAAGCTATTGGTTTTGCATCTAGAACCTTTAGGGGGTGGAGTACACATATTCTGCAATTGAAAAAGAAGAATTGGCCATGTGGTGGGGTGTAGAACATTTTAAGAATTTCTTGTGGGGGAAAGACTTTGTATTACGAACAGATCATACACCATTGGTAGATCTTTTTAGCACAAAGGGTGGTGGCAGCGCAACATCCCGTATTACAAAGTGGCAATATGGACTGCAGGAATTCAACTATAACCTGGAGTATATGGCGAGTGTGAAAAATCGGGTGGCTGATTGCCTGTCCACATTACCTTTGTCAGGAAGTAATGATGAATCGGAAACAGTGGATGAATTGGAAATTGTATGTGCAGTGAATGCTGTTGGTGATGTTTCAAAGGGAGCGTTAACCGAACAAGAGTGGGTAACTGTGTGTTTGAATGATGGAGTGTTGCAGGAAGCCAGGAGCTTCATCATGGGAGGATGGACCAGCACCAAAAACACACCAGAAGATTTAATCCTCTACAAAAGAGTTGAAGAGGAGTTATGCTTTGTCGGAAATGTTATGCACAGAGGTAATCTTTTAATAGACCCTGACAGATTATGAATGAGAGTGTTAGAGTTGGCAGACAAGGGACATCTTGGGTTTCACGCTATGAAGCTTAGGGTGAGAGAGGGTTTCTGGTGGCCTGGGGTGGATAGAGCAATTAAGCGTTATGTGTGCGACTGTTGCATGTGTATGATGAGTGACAAATCTCAGGTGACATATCCTTCCCCGGTAGACCCCATTGAGGTTAAAAATGTACCATAGTCCATATTGGTGTTTGACATCTCAGGACCGTTTGGGGTAATTGATAGTACACCCAAGTATACTCTGATGATGGTGGACTACATGACCAAATAGCCTGAAGTGAAATTTGTAGATCATGTGAATGACGATACAGTCACAAACATTTTCAAAGAAGTGTTCCTGAGAGAAGGTTTTCCAGAAGAGATTGTTACTGATAATGGGACACCATTTTTTTCTAAAGTGATGGCAGGTATTCTGGCTAGTTTGGGAATAAAGCACACTCTAACATCCCTTTATCATCCTCATAGCAACAGGTTGGTAGAGAGACTTAACCGTGTCATAAAGGAAAATTTGCAGTTGGCTTTGGTCAATGGGCTACAGTGGAAGGAAACATTTGAAGGCTTGCTGTGTGGGATAAGGACAACACCACATATTAGTACAGGGATATCCTCATTCACATTACTAAGAGGTAGAGTGGCTGGTTCAAAGTTAAATAAGGAGTGGATGGCTATGAAGAATGTTGATGTCGACAAGTTGGAAAAAGTGGTAGATGTGAAATCAGCGGTACAGGAAGGATACAGAACGAAGGGCCCGCAATGCAAGCGTCTTGTTGTTCAAGAAGGAGATTGGGTGAGAATTAAGAAACCAGGTTTTGTGCAGAAGGGTTTATCTAGGATTCCTTCTCCTGCTAAGGTGAGAAACGTTCTGGATCATGTGGTCGAGTTAGAGAATGGGAAGAGATAGAATAAATCTCTCCTTTCCATTGTGCCAGAATCTAAAAGGGATTATGTCAGCAGGAGATTGAGCGTGGAAGCAAGTGAAGATTGCATGGACAGGAGAGTGTCAGGAAGGATGAGGTGATGTCCGGTGAAATTCAAAGATAACACTGTACATCGAACAATATTGTCAATCACACGTGTAGCCATGTATATGTTAGTCAATCACATGTGTAGCAATGTATATGTTATTCTTAGGTAATTTATTGTTCACACATTTTCTGTAATTGTGAAGGAAGAGGGGGGTTGGGTTGTTGTATGTAGAATGTCAGGGGAGTTCCAATTCACTGTGCAGAATGTGGAACATGAGGGGAGGAATATCTGGCAGTTGTTGCTGGGACGGCAGAGAAGAAGGAAGAAACTGGTGAACTCCTACCCGGTGCTGTCTTCTTTTCACACTGTTTTTACACAGCACTGCAATGCAATCCCCCAAACTCTTCCAAAGGGTGGCTAATGCCATACTGGAAGCCTCTGAATCAGACCTGGTTTCTACATTCACATTCAGAAAATGCTCCATATTCCATTGAAAAGCAAAACACAAACGCTGTGGGATAGGATACTGGATGGACGGAATGTGGAACCAATCAAACATTCACCCCAGTCACAGATCTGGGTTTAATCCATCCATTATTTTGCTCACCATGCCACCCCAGTTTGAACCCAGCCATATGCAAATCAGTCTTGACCCTGTTCCTCATGGGAACAGTCCAGCCCGAACTGCCAGGCCAGGTTCTCCCTGTACCGGACACAAGCATCCTGGGACCTTGTCGCCCTAAGTGGGAAGGGTATGCCCAGACGTGGGTCCCGTGCTTCCCATGCCACTGAATTCAAGCTAGCCTGGCTGATGAGGGGTGAAACCCTGAAACCGGTCCCAGGATGCATGTTTCCAGTCCAGGGAAGACCTGGCCTAACAGTTCGGGCTGGACTGTTCCCATGGGGACCGGGTCAAGACTGATTTGCATATGGCTGGGTCCCAACTGGAATGGCATGGGCAGCAAAAAAACGATGGATTTAGGCCCAGATCACTGTACTGGGGTGAATGTTTTACAATGTTCAGCATTCCGTCCATCACTTGTTGTTTTTGCTTTGTTGCCCTAAGTGGGAAGGGTATGCCCAGACGTGGGTCCCATGCTTCCCATGCCACTGGAGTCAAGGTAGCCTGGCTGATGAGGAGTGAAACACTGAAACCGGTCCCAGGATGCTTGTTTGCAGTCCAGGGAAGACCTGGCCTAGCAGTTCGGGCTGGACTGTTCCCATGGGGAACAGGGTCAAGACTGATTTGCATATGGCTGGGTCCAACCTGGAATGGCATGGGCAGCAAAAAACAATGGATTTAGGCCCAGATCACTGTACTGGGGGTGAATGTTTAACAATGTTCAGCATTCTGTCTGTTGGACTTTTTGCCTTACGCAGGGTCATCCCCAGTCTTTTTGCCTCCTTCCTCCTGGTTTTTCTGACCTCTCGCTGTTGGCTCTAGGACTCTGAGCACTTTATCACTGCTGACCAGTGCTAAAGTGCAGGTGCTCTCCCATCTAAAGTTGGTATGATTGGCTTATACCTAATTGGCATATTTAATTTACCTATAAGTCCCTTGTACAGTGGTATCGCTATACCCAGGGCCTGTAAATTAAATACTACTAGTGGGCCTGCAGCGCTGCTTGCGCCACCCACTAAAGTAGACTTTCAAACCTGTCTCAGGCCTGCTAGCGCAGGGCCTGTGTGCTCAATTTTCTGCCACAGGGACCTGGCATCTAAACTTACTTGCCAGGCCCAGAACTCCCCTTTTACTACATGTAAGACACCCCTAAGGTACGCCCCAGCTAGCCCTATGGGCAGGGTGCCATGTATGTAGAAAGGCAGGACATGTGCCAAGATGCGTGGCCTGTCCTGGTAGTGACAAACAGCCTAACTGGTGTCTCACTGCTGTGAGTGCTGCCTTCTCATAGGACTTGCATTAGAAATGCCCTGCCTTATGTGTAAGGGGTATTGTCTGATTTATGAGGGGTAGCGTAGGTGTGTTTGGTATGGTTGTGATGGTGATAAAAAATGCTGCTTACTGGTGTGGGTGTATTTTTTATTACTATCACAGAAATGCCACTTCTAGAAAGTGTGCATTTATCTGTGCTTATGACTCTGGTGTTTTGCAGCTTGACTCCAATCCACGTCTGGGCAGAGTGACAGTTGGGGCTTTGTGCATACTTTTCAGACAGCCTGTACACAGGGAGGGTGGAGGTGTCACAGAGGTGCATCTGCATACTGAATAGTCTTCCTGGGCTGAGAGAAGGGAGAGGCGGGGCACACCTGCATTTGTAAAGACTGTGCCCTGGCCTCACACAATAGGGTTGTTAACCCCCCCACTGATGTTTGGAGCCTGTGCTGAAAGGAGAGAGGGGGCACTCCCAGAACCAGTTGTAACTGGCTGGAACCTCCTCTCCCTACCATTGTAAAACACTGCAAGAACTGACTATAATTACAGGGGAATTTTCCCCACAATTTGGAGACTCTTGGAATCATCCTGGAACTGGACACCAAAGGCTGAAAGGACTCACCAGGAGCCGCCATGGACTGCTGCTGCTGTGCTGACCTGTGACCTGCCTGGTCACTGTGAAGGACTTGCCACTTGCTGCCTTTCCCTTGTGCTGGCCTGTAGCTGGGCCCTCCACCTGAGGACCTTGTCTTAAGATTCTGCTCCCCAGGGGCAGGGTGCTCTGGCCCCTGACCCCTGCATCCATGTCTTCACGAGGGATGCTTCTCCGTGGTTGCGGCTGCCATAGTGCTGATTGCAGCACGCTTATGGAGCCTTGGGAGCTCGTAGGCTCCTTACTGCATTGTGCCCCTTTAAATAAGATCACCACAGCGGCCCAGGAAGCTGGAAGAACACTCGTGCACCGCATCGGGTGCAGGCGAGTGTCTGCTCGGGCCCCAGGAGGGGTCCGATCTTCTTGTGGCTTCACGGCAGGACCATGGGAAGGCACGGGGAGTGCCCCCTTCCCCCTGGCCTCTGCGTTAGAAGCAGCTCACTCCTTTTCTGCTGTTAGGTAAAACAGGCATTACTGTGGGCACCCCCCCCCCTTGGTGGAAGGGCCAGTGGAGGCCCGGGGGGGGCCCCCAGAGATCGCGGATCCCGGGAGGGGCCTGTCATTAAACCAGAGGGGGTGCGTGGTGCCCCCCTCCTGCCCTAAGTTGTTTTTGCTGGCTTTGGCCCCCCTCGTGAGGGCCGGTTCAGGCCCTGGGGGGCCCCCAGTAATCACAGTCCCCGGAGGGGCCTGTCTTTAAAAGAGAGGAGGTGCATGTCGCCCTCCTCTGACCCCAGAGTATAAGGGAGGCCCCCGTTTTGCACATAGGAGCGCCGGGGGCCCCATTGTTCACCTTCTAGGCACTGGAGGTGCCTTCATCCAACCAGGTACTGTTTAAAGGACCAATATAGTTGCAATCCAAAGTTCTTTCTACAGACTTTTGTTTGATTCATATATTACCTACCTGTGTTTGATGTTTTTACATATGTGTATGCAAATGTTCCTTTTATGGACATGCTTGCTAATATGTTTTTCTAACTTGCCATATGTTTTCTAATGTTCCTACTATGGACATTTTATGATATTCATATGACAAGTGCTGTGATGTAATAACGTGTTTTCCTGACTACTGCTTATGTTGCAGAATATTGAGTAACCTGTGTGTTATGTGTGACTACTGCTAGGTTGCAGAGTAACTAATGTGTAATGTTCTGACAACTGCTAAGGTGGCAGGATAATACTGATATGTGATATTTGGTCTGATAATTGCGCTGTGTACAATACAGTATATTTCATATAATCTGGTGTTGTGTTTCCTTTGTGGTGGGGATATTGCGTCACATGTGTTGTGCAAATGCTTTACACATTGCCTCCGGGTTAAGCCTGACTGCTCGTGCCAAGCTACCAAGGGGGTGAGCAGGGGTTATCTTGGATGTGTAACTCCCTTGCCCTGACTAGAGTGGGTAAGTTCTGCCTGGCTGAGGTGCATACCCTAGCCAACCAGAAACCCCATTTCTAACATTGGTCGTCAGTGGTGAGGATAGGACTTGCGCTTGCACAATACCATTGTGACTCATTATTTCACTACAAGGATTGCGTTTAGACCATCACATGTTTGGCTTCTCTTAACTTTCTCTCTTTGGTCATTTTTCCTGCTTTCAGTTCTCACGCTTGGGTATTGTGGTTGTCACATTTGAGTTATTTGTACCTTTTCAAGATGGGGCTTACCTTTGATTTAGAGGACCTGCCGTTTTACACGCAGGAGGAATTACAGGGGTTCTGTAGCGAGAGAGGGCTGCCTGTAGAAGGGGACCTCAGGAGATCTCTGAATTTCTTTGAAAGGTTTGTGACATATACCCAGGGAGGGAGTGTGCTTAGGGGGTACCCAGAGGAACCTGAGTGTAGCGAGGGTTCCCAATGGGAGGGCTCCCAGACCTCATCCCTAGAGAGTGGTAGAGAGACTGATCAGGAGGGTGAGAATGACCGGGTGGGGACGCCAGTTGACAGGGAAGGTCCCAGTGATAGGGAGTCCCTTGCTGGGTCCAGTGTAAGAAGCAGGGCTACCTCTCATTCCTTGACGCCTGATGAGCTAAGAGATAGGCGGGAAGAGAGGGACCTGAAGTTGCAGTTAGCGGGCCTAGCTGTTGAGGACAGAAGGGCTGAGGTAGAGAAGGCCTTAGTACAGGAGAGGATGGTAGAGGCGGAGTGGGCTTTTGCCAGAGAAAGACTCGCTCTAGAGCGCAGTCTGAAGGTTCTGGACTCACCAGCGCTGCAGATGGAGTCCAGTGGTGGCAGCAATGTACAGTGCTGTAGCAAAGATGTTCCTCACATACCCATAGATCTGGTACCTAGGTTCCAAGAGGGGGGTGACATACGTCAGTGGTTAACGGAATATGAGAGGGGTCTGGTAGAGCGCAGGATCCCTGAGAAGGATTGGGGAACTGGCCTAGGGAGCTTTATTCCTGAGGAGGGGTGGGATGCCCTACTGACTCTAGAACAGAGTAACAGGGAGGGGTACTCCACTGTAAAAAATGCACTGATTGTGAAGTATGGTTTTTCCCTTGAGGAATACAGAAAAAGGTTTAGGGGTGGTAAGAAACTGTCCCACCAGTCTTGGGAGGAGTTTGTGGAGGATTGCTACATTGCACTAAATGGATGGGTGAAGGGTAGCACAGTAAACAATTTTGAAGGGCTGTTTAATCTGATTCTTAGAGAGCACCTGCTTCGTTGTTGTTTTTCAGAGTTACGCCAACACTTGTCAGTGTGTGAACTCTCTGACCCCAGGGAGCTTGCAAAGGAGGCAGACTTCTGGTTGCGTACCAGAGGGTCTGGTGTGGCATTAGGGGGTGTTCCTAATGAGAGTGGTCTAGGTGTTTCCCAGCCAGGTGTGGTGGGAAAGGCTTGTGTCCCAGGTAGGTCCCAGTGTATTGGGGCAGGTAAGGCACCCCATGTCCAGTCTCAGAGGAGAGGGAATGGGGTTGGGCTGAGGCCCAGGGTACCCGGGCTCCAGTCCCAGGTCCTGGAGGGTTCCATCAGTGAACTCCAGGAGGTGAGCCTAGCCTGTGCCGTAGGGCCAGCTGTTCAGAAGGATCCCATTTTGATCACTTGTGGTTTTTGCTTTGTCGCCCTAAGTGGGAAGGGTATGCCCAGACTTGGGTCCCATGCTTCCCATGCCACTGGATTCAAGCTAGTCTGGCTGATGAGGGGTGAAACGCTGAAACCGGTCCGAGGATGCTTGTTTCCAGTCCAGGGAAGACCTGGCCTAGCAGTTCGGGCTTGACTGTTCCCATGGGGAACAGGGTCAAGACTGATTTGCATATGGCTGGGTCCAAACTGGAATGGCATGGGCAGCAAAAAAACGATGGATATAGGCCCAGATCACTGTACTTGGGGTGAATGTTTGACAATGTTCAGCATTCCTTCCATCACTTGTTGTTTTTGCTTTGTCGCCCTAAGTGGGAAGGGTATGCCCAGACGTGGGTCCCATGCTTCCCATGCCACTGGATTCAAGCTAGCCTGGCTGATGAGGGGTGAAACCCTGAAACCGGTTCCAGGATGCTTGTTTCCAGTCCATGGAAGACCTGGCCTAGCAGTTAGGGCTGGACTGTTCCCATGGGGAACAGGGTCAAGACTGATTTGCATATGGCTGGGTCCAAACTGGAATGGCATGGACAGCAAATAAATGATGGATTTAGGCCCAGATCACTGTCCTGGGAGTGAATGTTTGACAATGTTCAGCATTCCATCCATCACTTGTTGTTTTTGTTTTGTCACCCATATTCCATTGAAGCCTGAAATTCCATAGCTGAAATTGATATAGGTAAAGCAGTTCATCGTGAAAAGGCATCAATGGCATTCGACCACATGAACAGTCACTTATCGTGTGTGTGTGCGCACACGTGCTCGCTAGTTTGAGTTGCAAGGAAGAAAGATTACTCTTTTGCATCCCCTATGCCGTACTGGACACTGTAAGCCTCAAATACATTAGCCACTCATAAGGGATCGTCGAGAATGTACTATATGCACTCGCAATGCCAGTAATATTGCACACCACAGGCTTTTTGATACAAAAACCTTTGAAACATCAGGCCTATTTTTTTGCAGGTGGGACTGATGTGCCCGCTCCTATTCCAGATCGTCGAATGCTTACAATTAGACAAATTAAGTTTAAAAAAAAACATAATCGTCCATCAGCCACAAGTCAATCTGCTATGAGTTTATAGAAAAATGTTCCAAAGCACATGAAAATAAAAACTAATGGCACAATGAGCAGGCCTTCACAACAAACACTCACTCACACTCATCTTTATGAAAAACATTGTTCACATTGAACTGCAATTTTGAAACATCTAAAGGGACAACAGAATATCACAGCACATTGTTACCAAAATCACAAAGTCAAGGTCAACTTTTTATTTGCAAACTGATGAATTTTCAGTTTTTTTGTACTTGATCGTCCAAAGTCGATCAAATTATATTTTTGGGACTTGCCTCAAGGTGCCCTAAGGACAGCGCCCATTTTTATCTGACATTCTGCACATCCTGTATGAACAAATCGGAGACATACATAAGCTTTGTGTAGACCCGAAGACGTGTCCGAAGTAATCAAAGGAGTCAAAACATGTTAATCATGGTATATCAACATTTCTGGCAGCTTTCCTCCGGTGTTGATATTAGCACCAGCTAATAATTAAAATGAGGTTTCAGATCTGAGTCACCAACGAGATATAGGCGGTCATTCTGACCGCGGCAGGCGGCGGTTGCCGCCCGCCATGCGGTTACCGCCAAATGACCACCCCGCGGTCAAAAGACCGCGGCGGCCATTCCAACTTTCCTGCTGGGCCGGCGGGCGACCGCCAAAAGGCCGCCCGCCGGCCCAGCGGGAAAGCCCTGGAACGAGGAAGCCGGCTCTGAATGGAGCCGGCGGAGTTGCAGGGGTGCGACGGGTGCAGTGGCACCCGTCGCGATTTTCACTGTCTGCAAAGCAGACAGTGAAAATCTGTATGGGGCCCTGTGAGGGGGCCCCTGCACTGCCCATGCCAGTGGCATGGGCAGTGCAGGGGCAGCCAGGGGCCCCACGACACCCGTTCCCGCCATCCTGGTTCTGGCGTCGAAAACCGCCAGAAACAGGCTGGCGGGAAGGGGGTCGGAATCCTCATGGCAGCGCCGCCATGGAGGATTCCCTGGGCCAGGGGAAAACCGGCGGGAAACCGCCGGTTCCCCTTTTCTGACCGCAGCGGTCAGAATAGCCCAGGAAGCACCGCCAGCCTGTTGGGGGTGCTTCCGTGGTCCCCGGCCCTGGTGGTCCATGAATGACCCCCATAGTTTCAAAAGTTTGGTCGCCACCAACTTATGGTCTATGTGACTTTCTTATCCAGCCAGTTTTTCGAAAAGTAGATTGTGGGGGTCATTCCGACCCTGGCGGTCCATGACCGCCAGGGCCGGGGACCACGGAAGCACCGCCAACAGGCTGGCGGTGCTTCCTGGGCTATTCTGACCGCGGCAGTAAAGCCGCGGTCAGAAAAGGGGAACCGGCGGTTTCCCGCCAGTTTTCCCCTGGCCCAGGGGATTCCGACCCCCTTCCCGCCAGCCTGTATCTGGCAGTTTTCACCGCCAGAACCAGGATGGCGGGAACGGGTGTAGTGGGGCCCCTGGGGGCCCCTGCACTGCACATGCCACTGGCATGGGCAGTGCAGGGGCCCCCTCACAGGGCCCCATACAGATTTTCACTGTCTGCTTTGCAGACAGTGAAAATCGTGACGGGTGCCACTGCACCCGTCGCACCCCTGCAACTCCGCCGGCTCCATTCGGAGCCGGCTTCCTCGTTGCAGGGGCTTTCCCGCTGGTCCGGCGGGCGGCCTTTTGGCGGTCGCCCGCCGGCCCAGCAGGAAAGTTGCAATGGCCGCCGCGGTCTTTTGACCGCGGGGCGGTCATTCGGCGGTAACCGGATGGCGGGCGGCGACCGCCGCGGTCAGAATGACCGCCTGTGTGTTTATGGACAGAGAGACACATTAGGTTCAACTAAGTGTAAACTATTTTATAATATATTCAGGTATGAACAGTTTGATTGGTGAGGCCCTTCCTATTTTTCGCGCAAGTGGGTGTCCTATTATTTCACAGAGATTTTCGAAAGAATTAATTACTTTCTTAATACAGACTTCCCCCTTACAGTGTGTATTGTATCTGTGCTAGATGTAATTATCCTCACAGTTAGTATTAAGCTATAACTGTTCTGCAGACAAAGAAAGCATGGCATTTATTAACGCTCTGTGGGGTGCTAGGTCATCATAGCAACTGCTCCTTTTCATTTGACTTTTGGAGCCGAACGTGTGTCTGCGAAGGAGGCTCGTTTTGAATGCTCTGAAATGGCGGCACAGCGCATTGCGTAGTCAGAGCGAAGTGGATGCCTGATTCGGTCGCACCGCATAAGCCCCGGTGAGCTCATTACCACGGTTCAGGACGCAAGAACCCAGTTTACGCTTTCCGTCTAAAGAACCAGTGAACCACGTCAGGAAACAATGTATTTGCTTCTGTGTCATCTGTTTCAAATTAACGCTTGGGAAAACAATTCCAGGTTCACTGAGTAAACTTGAAGACGAAATAGACACACAAGTTATGCAGTGATGTTGATATGCTGCCCGAAGGCCTTATTGTTAGAAATAGGGGTGCTGGTTTTATTTTTTGCATAGTACAAACTCAACCCGAAAGTATTGGGGCGCTTTACAAATGTAGCAGTTACATTAAACAAGGGCACATTATTTGTTCCTTCTTTTGTTTAGTCACGGAGAAATTCTTTTTGCCAACAATCATAGGATGTTGATCCAGTGCTGAGACTAGATCCTGTTTCCTCAGTTGATGTCGGCAGCTATGGGTCATGCCACATCTTTGCTGCAGGGCATCAGGTTACCTGAGGGTAACAGGGCATCCACCAAAAAGTGTGTTTGTTCCCTACGTCCTCTTCACATTTCTCTGCCCAATTCCTGCCCACAGCTGCCATTGGTTAACACACATCTGGCACCTATGAAAATGACACATATGCCATGAAGCAGGCTGACAAATGTTGGCCAGACTGTTAATAATATTTTCATTTGGTATTCCGTTTGCACAGATATGGGCAACATTTAGGAGTTGACAAGGGTCCCAGCAGCGACCCCAGAAAGAAAGAATGAATGAATAAATATACCATTTGTAAAACGCATAGCTTTTTAACAGGCATCCCGGCGCTGCTAGCTGAGTACATAAAAGAAAGAGCAGATTGCTAACCTGGCTGAAACAGCTACATTAAAAAAAATAAAAATAAAATGAAGGTTAGTTATGTGTAGCATGAATATTGAATGGTAACGCATTCCAAAGCACAGGGCTCAGGAAAGAAAGTCTCTCCCTGCCCCAAGATGAGCAATACTTGCAGAAGGGACCACCAGCAACAACTAACTGGAAGAGCTAAGTAACCTAGAGAGAAGGTAAACCTGAATTCTGTTCCTCGAATAAACTGGGTCTTTGTTATTGAAATCCCATAAAGTAAGCAGAAAACATTTAAAGATAAAATGTTGGTATACAGGAAGCCAATGTAAAGATTTTAGGTGTCCTGAGATAGATTCCTGATGAGAAATATTCAGCAACAGCTTAGCGGCGGCATTCTGAACCACCTTAAAAGCTGCAGCAGTCTGGAAGCTCTAAATATGGGTTATTTGCACAGTCCATGAGTGAATACAACTGTAAGTGAGAAGGAGTTAGTGTAAGATTGATTGTAAGTTTAAATGAGTGAGAATATGAAT
Source organism: Pleurodeles waltl (assembly GCF_031143425.1). Taxonomy (NCBI): domain Eukaryota; kingdom Metazoa; phylum Chordata; class Amphibia; order Caudata; family Salamandridae; genus Pleurodeles; species Pleurodeles waltl. The sequence goes on along the minus strand of NC_090443.1, from coordinate 627,476,463 downwards.
GAAGGTGAGTGAAAGTGAGTGTGAATTAGAGAAAATAATTCAGTTAGTGAGAATAAGTGAGACAGTGAGAGTAGGAGTGAGTCTGAGATGAGTGAAAGTGAGCATGAGTGAATGAGAGTAAGAGTAAAAGAAAAAAAGTGAATGTAAGAAAGTGCCTCTTTTGGCATGGTTACCCCCCACTTTTTGCCTGCTATTGATGCTGACTTGACTGAGAGTGTTCTACAATTGGTACACCCCAGCACACAGCTAAGTCCCTTGTAAAAGGTACAAGTGGTACCAAGTGCTTTATGACCAGGAAGGATCCCTATGAGCCGCAGCATGCATTGTGCCACCCTAAGGGACACCTCACTAAACACATGCACACTGCCTTTGCAGATTGTGCGTGTTGGAAGGGAGAAAAAGGTAATGTTGACATGGCACCCCTCTCAGGGTGCCATGCCTTGAACCCACTGCCTGTGGCATAGGCATGTCGCCCCTCCAGCAAGCCTTACAGCCCAAAGTCAGGGTGCACTATAAACCAGGAGAGGGCATAGCTGCATGAGTAATATGCCCCATGCAGTGTTTAAGTCTGTTAGACCTGACAGCCTTAGGGTGGTCATCCCCCAACTTTTTGCATGCCCCCCTCCACTTTTCTGGCACTTTGTTGCTAGTTTTAGGACTCTGCACACTTTACCACTGCTAACCAGTGCTAAAGGGCATATGCTCTCTCCCTACAAACATGGTAACATTGGTTTATACCGAATTGGCATATTTGATTACCTGTAAGCCCCTAGTAATGTGAACTACATGTGCCCAGGGCCTGTAAATTGAATGCTACTAGTCGGCCTGCAGCACTGGTTATGCCACCCACATAAGTAGCCCCTTAACCATGTCTCAGGCCTGTCATTGCAAGGTCTGTGTGTGCAGTTTCACTGCCACTTCAACTTGGCATTTAAAAGTACTTGACAAGCCCTAAACTCCCCTTTTTCTACATATAAGTCACCCCTAAAGTAGGCCATAGGTAATCCATAGGGCAGGGTGCTATGCAGTTAAAAAGCAGGGCATGTACAGGTGTGGTTTATATGTCCTGATAGTGGAAAACTCCTAAATTGGTTTTCTGCTACTGTGAGGCCTGCTCCTTTCATAGGAGAGCATTAGAGCTACCCTCACATACTCTTTTAGTTGTAGATTCTGATAAGAAAGGGGTAACCAGGTCATATTTACTATGGCCAGAATGGTAATACAACATCCTGCTTATTGCTGTGGTTGGATTTTATATTACTATTTTAGAAATGCCACTTTTAGAAAGGGAGAGTTTCTCTGCACTTAAAATCCTCTGTGTCTTACAGCCTGTCTCCAATCCACGTCTGGGCCGGGCTGGTTGACAGCTCCCTTGTGCATTTCACCCAGACAAGCAAAAACACAGGATACTCAGTCACACCTGCACTCATCTGCATATTGAGTGAGTCTTCGTGGGCTGGGAGGGTGGAGGGCCTGCAATTACATTTCAAAGGCTAGTGGCCTTCCCTCACACAATGGACTGCCAAACCCCCTACTGGGACCTGGATAGACAGATCTATGCTTAAAGGGGACCTTGTGCACTTCAAAAACTGGGTCTCTGACCCCACCAACTCAGACACTTCTGGACCTGATCCTGCAACCTGTCAAGGGGAACTTCCTTGCTGCCCAAAGGACTCATCTGGACTGCTTTGCTGATAAGGACTGCTGCCCTGCTGTTGCCCTGCTGCCCTCTGACTTTGCTGAGAAGTTCTCTCGAGGGCTTGGATTGGGCTTGCCTCCTGTTTTCTGAAGTCTCGGGGCCAAAAAGACTTCACCTTTCAAGGAACTCCTTGTGCGCTGAAAATCGACGCACAGCTTGCCAGAAACAATGCACAGCCTGCCTTGTGATGAGGAAATCGACGCACAGCCAAACCGAAATGACGCAGCCCGACTTTCCCGAGTGAAGAATCAATGCTGTGCCTGCTGTGCAACAGAAAATTTGACTCATCGTCACTCCGTGTTTGTTATTTTTTGACACAAACCAGGTACTTTGTGAAACCAAGAGACAACTGCTGATTTCTAAGATTTAAGATTCTTTTTTAATGTTACAAAAGTGATATCTCAACTTCTGCTTATTGAATATTTATCGTTTTGACCTCAATTTAACCAGATAAATATCTTATATTTTCGTTAACCTGTGTGGTGTATTTTTGTGGTGTTTTCACTGTGTCACAGTATGGTTTATTGCACAAATACTTTACACATTGCCTTCCATGTTTAGCCTGACTGCTCAGTAACAAGCTACCAGAGGGTAGGCACAGGATAATTTGGATTGTGTGTGACTTACCCTGACTAGTATTGTGCTCCCTATTTGGACAAAGGTGAATACCTCTGCCAACTAGAGACCCCATTGCTAACAAAGTACATTCTTAGACATTTTAAGTGCATTTTGACCATATTAAGTACAGAGGCTAGGAATTGTTGTTATGAACTCCACAGCTCTATGATGGCTTCGCTGAAGACTGAGAAGTTTGGTATCAAACTTCTCAACACAATAAACCCACACTGATGACAGTGTTAGATTTATTGTAAAGTGCACACAGTGGGCACCTTAGAGATGTGCCCTGTATTTTAACCAACCCTTTAGTGCAGGGCTGACCAGTTTGTGCCAGCCTGCCACCATCAGAGAAGTTTCTGACCCCACGGGTGAGGGACTTTGTGCTCTCTGGGGTCAGAAACAAAGCCTGCTCTGGGTGGAGGTGCTTCAGACCTCCCCCCCTGCAGAACCTTTAACACTTGGCGGTGACACTCAAAGGATCACACCTCCTGTTAAGTGCACCAGGATACCCCAGCTAGTGGAGATGCCCGCCCCCAGACAAAGCCCCACATTTGGTAGCAGGTCCAGCAGGAAAATTAGGTAAAACAGGGAGGACTGACCACTACAGCAAGAACCACCCCTAAAGTGTCCAGAGCTGAAGAGGCCCCCCCCCTTCAGAATCCTCCATCTTATTTTGGAGGGTAGGGACCAATAGGATTAGAGATGTGTATCCCTCCCCAAAGGGAGCAGGCACAGGAAGGGTGTAGCCACCCTCGAGGACAGTAGTCATTGGCTACTGCCCTCTGACCCCTGTAATACCCCTAAAACTAGTATTTAGGGGCTGCCCTGAACCTCACTCAACAGATTCCTGGTGACTTCAAGAAGAAAAAAGAAGAAAGAATAAGGTCTACTAAGCTAACCACAACAGTGAAGACTCCAGACACCAACTGACTTGGCCCCAGCCCTACCAGCCTGTCTGCAGTTTAAAAAACCCATGCTCCATTAAGGTAACGCATCCTGCAGGACCAGTGGCCTCTAGAAACCCCCAGAGGACTGCCTGTCCCGCAGAGGACCAAGAACTCCAGAGGACAGCGGCCCTGTCTAGAATGAATCACCAAAAGGCCTACAGAACCTTCCCGGATCCGCAAGTCCTGCCCACTCTGCACCCGATGCCCATGGCCTGAGTCCAGGTGGCCCACTGGTCCAGAAAAGGACCCCAGACAATTCCAACCTCGAGTCCATACTGGGTTGAACCCCTCCTGGCCAACACAGCGAGGCCTGCGGCCTCAGAGGAACCCCTGACTGTGACTGGATCCGACGAAGATACCTGATGCCCAAGGAGCCCATTGCACCACAGTCCCCTGGCCTTGGGCAATTCAACCAACAGTCCAGCAACATCCAGTGGGCACCTCTCCTGCCTGTCCATCCTTTGATTTCTCAGAAATGACCTCCTGGACTCAGCCTGAACATCTTTTGCGACTGCCGGGCTACCCCCTTTGAAAAGCATTGGGCGCCCACCTCTGCCGTTGAGGGTGTGTGCTTGGTGTTAGCCTGTGGCCACCCGGTGCTGACCCAAGCTGCCTAGGCCTGTGTCCTGGAACCATGGGTACTTACCTGGAATCTGCTTTCTATCGAGTGCCTCCAGTCCTCTTTGGATTCCATTATAAATCCAACATTAACTGTGATGTCTGAACCCAGCCAGCCCTGTGTTGCTGGTGGTGCACTTTTGGGGAAAGCCTAAACTTTGACCTGTGGACATCCTAACCCCTGAAGATTGGAATTGTGAGTTGTGAACTTACCAGTTTTCTGTATTAACAACCCCCCCACCCCCGGACTCTATGGACTCCTATGGAATATTGCACTGTCAACCTTTAAAATAGAAAATTGCAATTTACTTGTAAACTGCTTTATCTGCTAAAACCAAACAAAGTACATTTGATACATATGCTTGACAACTGTACTTACCTGCAACAAAGTTCCTCTGGTTCTAGTAATAAAGTAAAAAAAAAAAATGTTGCTATATAAAACCAATTGCCCTGGAGCTAGTCATTGAGTGTGTGCCTCATTTATTGACTCTGTGTGTACAAAAAATGCTTTGCACTACCCTCTGATAAGCCTAACTGCTGGACCACACTACCACAAAAGAGAGCATTAGTATTATCTACTTTAGCCTCTGTACAGCCTCTGGGGAACCCTTGGACTCTGTGCACACTATACCTCATTTTGGTATAGTATATACAGAGCCAGCGTCCTACAGTGAGACTGAATCAGGGAATGAATAAGCATGTGAGAGAGAGTATGAGTGGGTGAGAATGAGTGTGAGAGAGTGAACGTAAGTGAGCATGAATGAAATATGGTGGCTGCTTACAAGTCTACCATTGATCCTCGCATACTAAAAATAATAATTCTCTTATAAAGGCACTTATGGCAAAACGCTGGCACACGGGAGCCAATTCTTAGAAGGAGGAAAACCTTGGCTAACATAGCTGCACTGTCATACTATAGGTAATTTGTAAATGGGTCATCTACAGCAAGATGCTGGCACTGGCATGCTGAAGGAAAATCTTAGCAGCAGAGATATCTGTGAAAAATACTGCTGGTGGCATAGTGAAGGCAATTCTGAGCATGACAGACATCTGTAACAAAATGTTGGCACTTCGGTCCTGGAAGCAGTTCTTAGCATGGCAGGAACCTGCAATCAAATACTGTGATTCTAAAGGTAATTCTTGATATAATGGCCACCAAAGCCAAACATCTACTACTGGCACACTAGAGGTCATTCTTCGAAAATGGGTCAGCCATATGAAAATGCCCATGCTGGAACTTTCACTGTAATTCTTTTCATGGCATAAAGTAGGACAACAGTGGCATGTGTAGGTGGCAACCACAGCAAAATGCTGTCCTTGTCAACTGAGATAATTTTGTATATAAATGCCACTCATGGTTTACGGACAGCATTGATGGGGATACTCTAGCACTTGTCCACAAACATTGTAGCAAGGGGAGACCATCAGGTCCTCCCAATGTTAAGGAGGAGATGAGAGGAAAAACCTCTGCTACATCCTTCCATCTAAACTTGTCACACCAAAAGATATCCAATTATGCAAGGTATAAGGCTTGGCCATACCATGTCAACATAATTCATCATGCCGTCTGTTAGAAATGAGTTCTTTGGTTGGCAGTCAGGTTATCCCCTGTCCAAGGAAGGACCCTCAGTCTAGTCAGGGCAAAGGAGAAACACACCTGGCTACCCCCCACTCACCCCCTTGGTAGCATGGCACGAGCAAGCAGGCTGAACTCAGAAGCAATGTGTAAAGCATTTGTACCAACACATACAGTAATACTGTATAAACACCACAAAATAAACACCACACCAGTTTAGAAAAATAGGTAATAATTATTCAAGTAAAACAAGACCAGAAGGAAAAAAAATCGAACATACAGAAGTTAAAATATACATTTTTAAAAGAATAAAAAGTCTTACTCCATAGAAAACAATCGAAATGTGGATTTTGCACAAAGTACTTGGTTAGCGTGCAAAATAAAGCCGCACAGGCGAGCGTGCGTTGGAAAAGGCAGCAATGAGTCGATTCCTTCCTCGCAAGGGAGGCCACGCATCATTTCTTCTCCGGTTGGGTCAGCTATGCTGTGTTTTTCTCCCTCGCAAAAGAGTGATGCATCGATTTCCAGATGGAGCACCTTGGATCCACACAGAGTTGGGTTGACGCCCAGGGACAATGCTTGGAAAATCCAGGCACACGTGTTAGAAAACTGCTCTGCATGGGGTTTGCCTCATTATCAGCAGCTGCAAATGGGTGTTGCGCATGTTGCGCGATGCATGTATCTCCTAGCCGTGGTGCAAGTGGAGGATCAATTTTCGCCGCAAGGCCAGCAGCACATCATTTATCAGCTGTGTTGCAGATGGTGTGTCAAAATGTTCACTGCATGGCATTCTGTGTGTGGATTTTCACCTCTTGTTCTGCCAACTTCACCTTTCAAGGGCTCAGGGACTGTATAGGGCACTAGCTGGCAGGGCGGGAGTCTCAACAGAGAGTCCAGGGGCTGGCAGAGGAAATCTTTGATGTCCCTGAGACTTCAAAACAGGAGGCGAGCTCAGTTCAAGCCCTTGGAGGTTCTTCACAAGCATAAATGTTGGACCTGGCCCTTTTACAGGGTCATTCCCCAGACTTTTTGCTTTTGCCTCCTTATTTTTCTGACCTTTGTTGGCTGACGTTTTGACTCTGAGCACTTTTTCACTGCTAACCAGTGCTAAATTGCATGTGCTCTCTCTTACAAATTTGGTATGATTGGATTCTACCTGATTGGCATATTTAATTTACCTATAAGTCCCTTGTAAAGTGGTATCCCTATACCCAGGGCCTGTAAATTAAATACTACTAGTGGGCCTGCAGTGCTGCTTGTGCCACCCACTGAAGTAGCCTGTCAAACCTATCGAAGGCCTGCTAGCGCAGAGCCTGTGTGCGCAGTTTCCTGCCACAGGGACCTGGCATCTAAATTTACTTGCCAGGCCCAGAACTCCCCTTTTACTACATGCAAGTCACCCCTAAGGTACGCCCTAGCTAGCCCTTTTGGCAGGGTGCCATGTATGTAGAAGACAGGACATGTGCCATGTTGCGTGGCCTGTCCTGGTAGTGACAAACAGCCTAACTTGGGGCCATATTTATACTTTTTGACGCAAAACTGCGCTAACGCAGTTTTGCGTCAAAAAAATTAGCGCCGGCTAACGCCATTCTGAAGCGCCATGCGGGCGCCGTATTTATTCAATGACGTTAGCCGGCGTTAGCCGCCGGCGCTGCCTGGTGTGCGTGGAAAAAAACGATGTACACCAGGCAGCGCCGGCGTAGGGGGATATGGAGCTTGGGCGCCAAAAAATGGGGCAAGTCAGGCTGAGGCAAATTTTTCGCCTCAACCCGATTTGCGCCATTTTTTTCGACTCCCAACCCCCATAGAAATGACTCCTGTCTTAGCAAAGACAGGAGTCATGCCCCCTTGCCCAATGGCCATGCCCAGGGGACTTCTGTCCCCTGGGCATGGTCATTGGGCATAGTGGCATGTAGGGGGGCACAAATTAGGCCCCCCTATGCCACAAAAAAAAAATATATATATACTTACCGGAACTTACCTTAATGTCCCTGGGATGTGTCCATCCAGCCTTGGGTGTCCTCCTGGGGTAGGCAAGGGGGACAGGGGGTGTCCCTGGGGGCATGGGAGGGCACCTCTGGGCTCCTTCCGAGCCCACAGGTCCCTTAACGCCTGCCTTGTCCAGGCGCTAAAAAACGGCGCAAAAGCGGCCGTACGTCATTTTTTTTGACCCGCCCACTCCCGGGCGTGAATTTTGCCCGGGAGTGTAAATACGGCGCACATGCCTCGGAGTAAATTTTTTAGACGGGAACGCCTACCTTGCATCTCATTAACGCAAAGTAGGTGTCCACGCAAAAAAATGATGCAAACTCCCTGGACTTTGGCGCTAGATGCGTCTAACGCCAAAGTATAAATATGGAGTTAGTTTTGCGTCGGAATTGCGTAAAAAAAAACGACGCAATTCCGGCGCAAACAGAGTATAAATATGCCCCTTGGTGTCTCACTGCTGTGAGTGCTGCCCTCTCATAGGATTGCATTGAAAATGCCCTGCCTTAGGTGTAAGGGGTATTTTCTGATTTATGAGGGGTAGCGTAGGCATGTTTAGTATGGTTGTGACAGTGGTAAAAAATGCTGCTTACTGGTGTAGGTGTATTTTTTATTACTATCACAGAAATGCCACTTCTAGAAAGTGCACATTTATCTGTGCTTATAACTTTGTTTTTTTGCAGCTTTTCTCCAATCAACGTTTGGGCAGACTGACAGTTGGGGCTTTGTGCATACTTCTCAGACAGCCTGAGCACAGGGAGGGTGGAGGTGACACAGAGGTGCATCTACATACTGTAAAGCCTTCCTGGGCTGAGAGAAGGGAGAGGCGGGGCACACCTGCATTTGTAAAGACTGTGCCCTGGCCTCACACAATAGGGTCGTTAACCCCCCACTGATGTTTGGAGCCTGTGCTGAAAGGAGAGAGGGGGCACTCCCAGAACCAATTGTAACTGGCTGGAACCTCCTCTCCCTACCATTGAAAAACACTGTAAGAACTGACTATAAGTACAGGGGAATTTTCCCCACAATTTGAACACTCCTGGAACTTGAAGCTGGACACAGAATGCTGATGAATGAACTCTCCAGGAAACCACCTTGGACTGCTGCTGCTGTGCTGACCTGTGACCTGCCTGATCAGAAGGAGGAACTGCCACCATCTCCATCCCCTTGTGCTAGCCTGTAGCTGGGCCCACCAGCCCTGTGCTCCTTCTTGTTCTGGTTGCTCCTAGGGGCAGGGTGCTGTGGCCCCTGACCCCTGCAAACCCTTCTACAACCTTTTGCCCACAGCAGCTTCCCAAGAGCGTGCTTGTTGTGGCTGAGGAAAAATCACCGCCGCAGCCCAGGCTTCAGAATTGGCCTCCACGCTGTGTAAAGCTCTTTATTCAGAGCCCGGATCACCACCGCAGCCGGGTCCTCCAACTAACTTGGAGCGCGGGGATCGCGCTCTCCTTCGTGCGCCCAGGGCACTTACAAACTCACTGGCAGGAGCGAGCCGCTCCTACTGTGTCCCCGGGTGATGCGCCCTTTTCAGAGTGCCCCCGGGGCATACCTCGGCTCCCCTTTTGGAAAGCTGCTTCCTTCCGGAGAGGAAAAGCAGATGCGCGGCTCGCGCACCGGATCGGGTGCGGCCGCCTGGGGAAAGCAGGTGCAGATCCTCATCGGAAGCCCCTGCTTCCCCTGTTACTTCTTAAGGCAGCCGCACCGCGGACAAGGGCGGCTGCCTCTCTAACCAGCAGGACGCGGGGGAGGAAGGGAGTTCCTTTCCCCAGGTCACTGCGCTCGGGGGCTAGGGGTGCGATCGGCTCGACTACACTAAAACTTCGGCTTTTGGGCCCCCCTCCCCTCGGAGAGGGCCATTAGAGGCCCAGGGGGGCCCGCAAAGATCACGGGTCCCCAGAGGGGCCCGTCCTAAACGCACGAGAGAGGGTGCTGATCGCCCGTCTCCCCCACAAACACCGCATGGCCCCTGTGTTGCGCACAGGAGTGCCGGGGGCCCCCCTGCTCGTCGTTAGGGCACTGGAAGTGCCTCTTCCACCATAAATCAGGTACTATTTAGGAAATTTAGGCTCTAGGAGCCTAACACAGACTTGCAGAGGTTTGCTTTTTCCTACCTGTTTACTGGTGATACATATATGTGCTAATGTTCCTTTTCTAGGCATGTCTAGCTGATATGTATGTATATGACTTGTGGTATATTCTCTAATGTTTCTTTTATGGGAATTTAGGAATTGTTCATGACAAGTGCATATACCTCTTACTATAATTGCTGACTACTGCTTATGTTGCAGAATCCTGAGTACTTACGTGTTCTAATGTGACAACTGCATATTCTTGCAGAGTATTAGTAACTTGTGTAACATTCTGACAACTGCTAAGGTAGCAGGGTATTACTTACGTGTAATGTTGGTCTAATTATGTTTTGTGCAATACAGAATATTTTTATATAGCTCAGTGTTGTGTTTACTTTGTGGTGTACATTTTGCATCACGTGTGTTGTGTGTTGTGCAAACGCTTTACACATTGCCTCCAGGTTAAGCCTGACTGCTCGTGCCAAGCTACCAAGGGGGTGAGCAAGGGTTACCTTGGACGTGTAACTCCCAAGCCCTGACTAGAGTGGGTAGGTTCTGCCTGGCTGAGGTGCATACCCTAGCCAACCAGAAACCCCATTTCTAACAATAGATATACCACAAAGTCCAGTATTTGTCCCCTTTCACAGGCAGGGGCAGCACTCCTCTTCTGCTCGTCAGCTTTTCTCCTTTGCAGTGGTTCCTCTTGGTTCCAGAAGTGATCAAATTTTCAGGGGTTTAGGGTCCAATACGTTTACCCCTTTCTGCCTTTGAAGTAGGCATACTTCAAAGGAAAGTCTCTGTTGTTCACAAGATCCTGCCTTGCCCAGGCCCCAGACGCACACCAGGGGTTTGGAGACTGCATTGTGTGAGGGCAGGCACAGCCCATTCAGGTGCAAGTGATCACTCCTCCCTCCACTCTAGCACATATGGCTCATCAGAATATGCAGGCCACACCCCAGGTCCTTTTGTCTCACTGTCTAGAGGGGTTCACAAACAGCCCAACTGTCAAACTGACCCAAACAGGAAATCGAAAAGCAGGCAGAGTCACAGAATGGTTTAAGCAAGAAAATGTCTACTTTCTAAAAGTGGCATTTATAAATTAACAATCTAAAAAACAACTTCACTAAAAGATGTATTTTTACATTGTGAGTTCAGGGACCCCAAACTCCACATTTCTATCTGCTCTCAAAGGGAATCTCCACTTTAAAGTTAGTTAAAGCCAGCCTCCATGTTCACCTATGAGAAGGATAGGCCTTGCACGAGTGAAGACTGAATTTAGCAGTATTTCACTGTTAGGACATGTAACACACATCAGTACATGTCCCACCTTTAACATACACTGCACCCTGCCCATGGGGCTACCTATGGCCTACCTTAGAGGTGTCTTACATGTATGGAAAAGGAAGGTTTAGGCCTGGCAAGTGGGTACACTTGACAGGTCGAATTGGCAGTGCAAATCTGCACACACAAACACTGCAGTGGCAGGTCTGAGCCATGTTTGCAGGGTTACTCATGTGGGTGGCACAACCAGTGCTACAGGCCCACTAGTAGTATTTGATTTACAGGCTCTGGGCACCTCTGGTGCACTTTACTAGGGACTTACTAGTAAATCAAATATGCCAATTAGGGATAGCCAATCATAATTACAATTTATACAGGGCGCACTTGCCCTTCAGCAGTGGTTATCATTGGTAAAGTGCCCAGAGTACCAAGAACTAGCAAAAACGGATTCCAGCGCACAGTCAAAAATACAGGAAGGAGAGGCAAAAAGGCAGGGGAACCCATGCCAAAGATGCCAGGTCTAACAGTCTTCTTTCTTATAGATAAAGAATATCATTAGGAAAAGTTGAATATTGAACAGTTTCTGTAAGGATGGAAATTAATCTTGTAGCACAACCAATAAGTGGATTCCATCCACTCAGGCTCTCCCACGGACCCGTGCCCACATCACGTATTCAACAAAGCCGACGCCACCATCGCCCCCAAACTCCGCAAGATCATCAACCTCTCCTTAAACACCGCCAGCTTCCCGGACAGCTGGAAGCATGCAGAAATCCAACCCCTCCTCAAGAAACCCAAGGCTGACCCCAACGATCTCAAAAACTTCCGACCGATCTCTCTCCTCCCTTTTCCAGCAAAAGTCATCGAGAAGATCGTCAACGCACAGCTCGCCCACTTCCTAGAAGACAACTCCATCCTAGACCCCTCACAATCTGGATTCAGACGAAACCACAGCACTGAGACCACACTCCTCGCCGCCACAGATGACATCAGACAACAAATGGACAACGGCGAAACCTCAGCCCTCATCCTCCTCGACCTATCAGCCGCTTTCGACACAGTCTGCCACCGCACCCTGCTAACCCGTCTCCACGAAGCCGGCATCCAAGACAAAGCCCTCAACTGGATCTCATCCTTCCTCTCCGACAGAACCCAGAGAGTCCGACTCTCACCCTTCCGCTCCAAAGCCACCAACCTCATCTGCGGCGTCCCCCAAGGCTCCTCTCTTAGCCCAACGTTGTTCAACGTCTACATGGCCCCACTCGCACAACTGGCCCGTCAACACAACCTTAGCATCATCTCCTACGCCGACGACACCCAGCTCGTCCTCTCCCTGACCAAAGATCCGCTCACCGCCAAAACCAACCTCCACGAGGGACTAAAATCCATCGCCGAGTGGATGAGCAACAGCCACCTGAAGCTCAACTCCGACAAGACGGAAGTCCTCATTCTCGGACGCTCCCCCTCGGCCTGGAACGACTCCTGGTGGCCCACCGCCCTCGGATCCCCACCCTCCCCAGCCAGCCACGTACGAAACCTCGGCTTCGTCCTCGACTCTGCTCTCACAATGTCCAAACAGATCAACGCCGTCTCCTCCTCTTGTTTCAACACCCTCCGCATGCTCCGCAGGATCTTCAAGTGGATTCCAACAGGAACCAGGAAGACGGTGACTCAAGCCCTCGTCAGTAGCAGACTTGACTACGGCAACGCACTCTACACTGGCATCCCAACGAAAGACATCAAACGACTCCAATGCATCCAGAACGCATCCGCCCGCCTGATCCTCGACATACCCCGCCGATGTCACATCTCCCCCCACCTGAAGGACCTCCACTGGCTCCCTGTGGAAAAAAGGATCACCTTCAAAATCCTCACCCACGCACACAAGGCACTACACAACACCGGACCCACCTACCTGAACACCAGACTCAACTTCTACGTCCCCACACGTCAACTCCGCTCTGCCAACCTCATCCTCGCCTTCGTCCCCCGAATCCAGCGCAAGACCTCTGGCGGCAGATCCTTCTCCTTCCTCGCCGCCAAGACCTGGAACTCTCTCCCCACCTCTCTACGCCAGACCCA